>NC_071467.1:165605620-166963171 GCF_028500815.1 Rissa tridactyla | reverse complement strand
CAGCCCCGGGGGGCCGGCAGCGCCCGCCGCCAGCAGGACGGCTCCCAGCACCAACGCCATGGAAAGGGAACGGGATCCGGGGTTGGGAAACGGGATCGGGGGTTGGGAAATGGGATTGGGGGCTCGGCTCGGGGCGGCGGGGGGGGGAGCGCCCCAAACTCCGCCGGCTTCTCCTCCAGGATAAACACGGCGGGGGAAGGGATCGGGTTGCCGGTGTTTTCCTTGGCGTCGTGCCGGGGACGCCGGCGATGGCGGAGACTCAGGAAGGGTCGATCCCCCTTTTCCCGGCCCCTTCCCTTGGTCCGCTTCCAGTTTGGCGGTGCACCCCCCCCCCCCAGCCCCGCTCCCAGGATCCATCCAGCCAGGCTCGACATCCCGCCCCCTCCCCAGCCGGGGAAGGGAGAGAGCATCCTCCCAACTCCCCACGAAGAGAAAATCCGGGAGCCCCCTTCCCCTCTCCCTCTTTATTTCCCATTTTCGGGGTATTTTTTAAAATCCCTCTCGCTCCGATTCGGCCGAACGCCCCCTTCCCAGACGGGGATCGCACCCTCACGGCCTGGAAACCCTCCCCGCCTCGCTCGAGGACGCCACGCCATCCGCCCAGGGGATGAATTTTTCTCGATTTTAATAGAAAAAAAGGTTAAAAGTGACAGTAAAAGTGCCCTTTTTGGCGGGGGGTGGGGGGACATGGACACGAGGGGGGAGAAGCAGCGAAAGTCCCGGGGCGAGGAGGGGCAGGCTGGTTTGCGGACACCGAAAGGGGTCGGTTTTACGTGGATTTTTAACGCATTTTGCAAAATTTGGGTTTTTTTTTTTCCTTGAATCGGAGGACACGGGATTTACCGCGGGTCGCGCCGAGCGGATCCCGCTCTCCCAGTCGACGTTCCTCGGGTGAAGGGGGCTCGTTTCTCCCCCAGTTCAGTATTTTTTCTGTCCCTTTACGGACAGCAGCAGTCGGGAGCCGAGGACGGAGGTGCTGCAGCCGCCCCTCCCCCTTTTCCTTTGCTTCATCCATGAAGGAAAAGCAAAGAAATCCCCAGGGAATGAACCCAGGGAGCTCGAGCAGGGCGGTTTGGGAACATCCGCGTCCCCCCAGGGCCACCAGCACCAGCTCGGGAGCCTGTGGGTCACCACCGGCCCCGGCTTTAGCAGGTCTGGGGATGAAGGAAGAGTATTTTGATCCAATAATTTACGTTCTTAACGGCCACGAAATCCCGGCTGGGAGCACCGGGAGGGAGAAGGGACACACCATGGGCTCCTCAAAGCCTTCTCTGCCCAGGGCGACCATCGGAGGGGACGCGTCCCAGAGAAGAGGAGACGCTACGAGGTGCGAGATATGAGGCCGCGGGACCACGGCGCTCAGTCCCGGGGTTGGGGGGGGGGGTGGGGGGGGAAAAATCAAGCAGAGAGACGGAAAAAACCACGGCCCGATCCTTCCCTCCCAAGGCTGCAGAGACCACCCCCCCCACCTCCACTCCGTAACCTCCAGCTCAAGTTATTCCGCAATTCCCCCGCCCCAAAAGCAACTTCGTTTGGATTCCAGTGTTCATGGGTGGGGTTTTTTTGTTTGTTTGGGGGGTTTTTTTTTGTTTTTTTTTTTGTTTGGTTGGTTGGTTTTTTCCTTCCTTTTTCAAGTCTTCAGCAGCACGGAAACCCCAACCGAATTCCCCCTCCGGTGTGTGTCGGGGCGGCGGGGGGGGGGATGTACACGGAAGATGTAGACGGAAGAAATACAGCTATATCCCGACAAATCACATTTATAGCCAGATACACTCATTATATATATATATTTTTTTATATATATATATATATATATATACCTAAAATATACATAGTACCTGAATATATCAACATCCACATATACACCCAAAGTTAAAATCCCGAGCGATGCTGGGAATCAGGGATGAACAAGCATGGAGGGGGGGGGGGGGGGGAAGGGAAAGGGCTGGATTTGGGGATCAGGGTGAGCATCCAGCTCCCCCCGGCTCGGTGGGAGGTGGGGGGACAGGAGGGGCAGGTTCTGAGCACCCCCCCCACCCCCGGAACACCGGGAATGGGGCAGGACAAGGGATTAGTGTCACGTTGTCCCCTGCCTGCCCCCCCCCCCGCAAAGAGGTATGGCTTTGGAAGGGGGTGGGAGAGAGTCCCGGAGAGATGGAGGTTCGCATCCATGCGACGGAAGGAGCCGCTTCGCTCCGCTCACGCAACATTTGGTTTTTTTTTTTTGGGCACAAAACCCGCCCCCCCGCCCCGGACTTTTCCCAGGGCAGCAAACCAGGAAACACCAAAAGGCGTGGGATCCAACGGGCGGGTTTTTTCCACCCCCCCCCCCCCACCCCCCCTGCCGGGTCCTTTGGGGAGACGCTCACCCCTGCGTCCCCCGCGCCGCCGCATCGCTCTCCCGGCGCTGCCCGAAGCTGCCCCCCCCGCCCCCCGCTGGGGCGTCCATCCCTCTCCCCGACAACCGTCCCAGCCCGGGTCGGCAAATCCGACACCTATTTCTTAGCCCCAACTCCGCCCCAGCCGCCTCTTCGACGTCGACTTTGAAAAATATATCAAATCTTTTAATTTAAAGGGACGTCTTTACAATGAAGCCCTTGGCCTCTGTCCCCGTTTTGAAACCCTCCGGCTGTTGCTTTAGTGTCATTTACGCTCCGGCCTTTCTCTCCCTCCTCCTTCCCAACTCGCCAAAAAACCACGCGATGGTTTAACCGCCCCGTTTTCCTCTTCCTCCTTTTCTCCGTCCTGCGGCTCTTGCGGAGAAGTTTCCCCCATCGGGCTGAGGAAAGCCCAGCTCTGCTCCAGAAACCGGCGACGGCTTGGGTAAGAAGCAACCTTCCAACGCGAAACCTGGACGGGGGAGGGGGGGGGGGGGGCCGGGAAGGGATGTCGGTTCGTATTTTTCCGTATCGATAAACCGGGAGAGACGTGTTCGTGCCCATCACGCCGCCCGAACGTCGCCGCTGACGGAACCCGCGGGGTCCTGGGGTCGCTTCGCTGCCGACAGAAGGCGGGGAACGTATTTCCAAAGTCATTCAAGCGGCCGTTTTTCTGTCGCAACGGAGCCTACAACGGCCCTTCCCAAAGGGCCGTTCGGAAAAACCGACGGCGAGAGGAAGGATGGGCTCAGCCACAGCTCCCGGCACAGGCTACGAGGCGGCCCAGGGCCGGGGGGAGGGACACAGGGGGCAGGTCCTTGCTCGCACCAGCACGTGGAGGTGCCGTATTTTCAACACGTTTGATCTTTCGGGAGCCTCAGCCCCTGCCTCCCCCCCCAAAAAAAAAAAACCCCAAAAACGCCCAAAAAACCAAACCCAACCCAAAAAAGCCAAGGGTGGGGGGTTGTTTTGTCAAGTTTTTTTTTTTGCGGGTGGGTGGGTTTGCGAATGACACTTGAGCACCTGGAAACGCAACTCTGCGGCTATCGCAGCTCTGAAGCTCTCCTCGGATTGTCGTTGAGAAAATGACACCCCCCCCAACCCCCCCCTCCCCAAAAAAAACCCAAAAAAACAAAAAACCACCAACAAACCAACCCGCTTTCTTCTCAGATGGTCAGGAGGGGGATGCAGCCCACGCCAACCCCTCCCTCGTGGCACACCATGGGGGCCATGAACGTCCAACGGTTTGTCTCCGGGTCGTACATTTCGACCGAGCTGAGGTTGGACTGTCCGTCGTAACCCCCCACGGCGTAGAGACGGCCACAGTTCGCAACCAGGGAGACGCGGCTCCTGCGGGTGTTCATGGGGACGATGAGGTACCACTGATCCGCCATGGAGCTGTAGACTTCGGCGATGCTGAGGAAGCCCGAGCCGTCGTAACCTCCGCAGACGAACATCTTGCTGCCCAGGGAGGCGGCTCCGTGGCGGCAGCGCTTGTTGAGCATGCTGGCCACCGGGTGCCAGGTAGCCGTGTGATGGTTGTAGTACTCCACCTGCCGGTCACAGAGAACACGCGGCGTCAGGGGACCTTCTCCAGGACCACCAACACCCCACGGACCCACACAGACTCTTCCAACACGCAAATACAGTCATACGCCGTATCGTTCTTAAGCTTTTCTAACACCCTGGATCACACAATCACAGAATGGTCAGGTTTGGAAGGGACCTCTGGAGATCATCTAGTCCAACCCCCTGCCAGAGCAGGGTCACCCACAGCAGGTGGCACAGGAACACGTCCAGGCGGGTTTGGGATGTCTCCAGAGACGGAGACTCCCCTACCTCTCTGGGCAGCCTGTGCCAGGGGCTCTGCCACCCTCACAGCAAAGAAGTTCCTCCTCATGTTGAGGTGGAACCTCCTATGGTCAAGTTTGTGCCCGTTACCCCTTGTCCTGTCGCTGGGCATCACTGAGAAGAGCCTGGCCCCATCCTCCTGACACCCCCCCTTGAAGTATTTATAAGTGTTGATAAGATCCCCCCTCAGTCGTCTTTTTTCCAGACTGAAGAGACCTAAATCCCTCAGCCTTTCTTCATAAGAGATGTGTTCCAGTCCCCTCAGCATCTTCGTAGCCCTTTGCTGTCCCCTCTCCAGCAGTTCCCTGCCCTTCTTGAACTGGGGAGCCCAGAATTGGACCCAGTGCTCCAGATGTGGCCTCCCCAGGGCAGAGCAGAGCGGGAGGATGACCTCCCTCCACCTGCTGGCCATGCTCTTCTTGATGCCCCCCATGATGCCATTGGCCTTTTTCACCACAAGGACACATTGCTGGCTCGTGGGCATCCTGTTGTCCACCAGCACTCCCAGGTCTCTTTCCACTGAGATGCTCTCCAGCTGACCTTAAAGACCATCAGACCTTAAAGCCCATCCAGTGCCACCCCCTGCCCTGGGCAGGGACACCTCCCACCAGCCCAGGTTGCTCCAAGCCCCGTCCAACCTGGCCTTGAACCCCTCCAGGGATGGGGCAGCCACAGCTTCTCTGGGCAACCTGGGCCAGGGGCTCACCCCCCTCACAGCAAACAATTTCTGCCTCACATCTCATCTCAATCTCCCCTCTGTCAGTGGAAAACCCTTCCCCCTCGTCCCATGGCTCCCCTCCCTGCTCCAGAGTCCCTCCCCAGCTTTCCTGGAGCCCCTCGAGGGACTGGAAGGGGCTGGAAGGTCTCCCCGGAGCCTTCTCTTCTCCAGGCTGAACCCCCCCAGCTCTCTCAGCCTGTCCCCACAGCAGAGGGGCTCCAGCCCTCCCAGCATCTCCGGGGCCTCCTCTGGCCCCGCTCCAACAGCTCCGTGTCTCTCCTGTGCTGAGGCCCCAGCGCTGGAGGCAGCACTGCAGGGGGGTCTCCCCAGTGCGGAGCAGAGGGGCAGAATCCCCCCGCCCCGGTCCCCTGAGCGTCCCCTAACCCGCAGCGAGCCTCCCCGCTCTCCCCAGGCAGCAGATTTCAGCTGTAACACTTCGAACTTCCCAGTTCCTCACGTTGGATGACCATCGCTCCTGACGCAGCTGAAGCTCCCATCCCGCAACCCCGTGACTGAGGGGAGGGTCTCCGTCCTCCCTCTGCGCAGAAACCCGCCGCGTTCAGGAACGACCGACAACCTCCTCCCTGTGTATTTGTAGAATACAAATTTCCCCCCTCCTCCCCCCAGCCTCAGGGGGGAAAAAAAAACCCCCTCAACCAACCACCGTTTTGCACCCCCTGCGTTTCTAGAGAGACCGTTAGACGGAGCCTGGCGGCAAGGGCTCCCGCACCGCTCCAAACTCCTCACACGCTCAGGAATGTGCTCGGACAAGCAGATTCGTAGCTCTCGGCTCCGAGGTTCCTCAGGCTGCAGACAACGGCCTGCCCCTGCTCTGCTGAGCGAGGCAGGAACGGTTATTGCTGCTCCCAACAAAACCCTTTACGACAAATTCCGGAGAGCGGGGCAGCAGCGACAGACCCAACTCAGATAGGGCTCCCTCCGTTCTCGCTCCTGAGTCTTTTCTTTTCCGTATCAGGGTTTTTTTTTTGTTGTTTTTGTTTTGTTTTGTTTTTTTTTTTCCTTTCGAGAACTGAAACGCGGAGCGGGTGGGAGAGGGCAGGCAGCCTCGTAGCACCAACTCCCCCTGCTGTGAAACTTGTTTCAACGACGATCCGACGCGGAAGCCATCAAACAGGCCCAGAAAGCAGAGGTCTGGCGCCTGGGATACTTCCGAGCTCAAAGGGACGCAACGATAAATTGATTTTAAAAAGCGAAGGGAGCGGGGAGACAACAGAATACGCTCGCTCAGGCCTTTTGGCGCTGGGAACAAGAGCGGCGCTTCCAGTGCGGTTCCCAGTGGGACACCTGGCTGGCTCATTTCTTCCTAAAAGGGCTCTGGAAATGACGGGATTTGGTGGTGCAAACACCTGGGGCACTTTGGGCACGCTGGGAAAGGGGAACGGAGCCTTCCCTGCCCCAGCCTGACCTTTCGGCTACCTGCAGTAGGTGAATATTTACTGGATATTAGGAAAAATTTTTACGCTGAAAAGGTGGTGGAGCGTCGGAACAGGCTGCCCAGGGCAGCGGTGGAGTCGCCACCCCTGGAGGGATTTAGAAGCCGGGCAGACGTGGCGCTGAGGGACGTTGGGGTAGTGGTGGGCTCGGCAGGGCTGGGTTAACGGTTGGACTCCATGATCTGAAAGGTCCCTTCCAACCTCGACGATGCCACGATTCTCATTTCTTGCAGGAACCCGCCCCGCCGCAGACTTACGCTGTTGAAGATCTGGAGGCCGTCGTGTCCTCCCGACACGTAGATCCGGCCCTCGAAGACGGTGACTCCGGCGGCGCTGCGGTTGGAGCTCATGGGGGTCACCACTGTCCACCTTGCCGGGAGAAGGGAGAGGTTAGCAAAGGTCCTGCAGGCGCACACGCAGCCCACCCATGATTTCAACTCTATTTTATTAGATTTTCTAGGACTTTGTTCCAGTAACTCTCCTTTCACCACCTATTTTATTTAAACCATGGTTTTTCGGCCCCCCCGCTTGCATCCAGGTAAACTCTTGCAAGGAGGGATGCTGCTCCGCCGTCAGGATATAAAAGGTTTTCCACCTCATTCACCGTGTTCCTTTTACAGCGCGGACTCCCGGCAGACCCACGGCACTACTCCAGCAGCAAACAGATGGATAAGCTGTAGGACGCGACGAGCTCTTACTTGTTTGTTTCCGGAGAATAGGACTCCACGGAGTTGAGGGATGAGTTTCCATCGTATCCGCCGCAGACGTAGATCTGGCCATCCAGGACCACCGTTCCCATGGCGCTGCAAGGGAGAGAAAGACCCCCGCTCCCCGTGAGATGGAGGTAGGTGTGAGATGTCCACCACACCGTCCATAGCACGGCAAATCTGCGCAGCCCGCCTTGCCCGCTGCCTGCCATGGCCTCCTCCACCCCGCGGAGGTTCATCCTCCTCTTCCTCTGGCTTCGCCCTCCGGGCTGCTCCACACCCCAAGGAGGTTCATCCTCCTCCTCCTCTGGCTTCGCCCTCCGGGCTGCTCAACCAGCTCAATCCCATCTGAGCTCTCCGTGAAAGCGGCTCGCAGCATGAGCGCGCCCCGTTTTCCTGATCGAAGGAGCTAAATTCGAAACACGCGGAGAAATTTTGACCCAAATAACGGGTCAAAATCCCAGCGATTCCGGCTTCCCGGGAAGGACCTCCCCACTGCTGCCGGTGGGAGATAACTCTGGCGAGGGACATCGCTGCACGGCCTCCGGAGATGCGCTAATTGCTGTCAAACGTAAAGCTCGTTAAACCAAGGTGCCTGAGCCTCTCGTTACACCTTGCAAATCACATATTTGGCTCCCAAAGGCTGTCAAATAGACAAGAAAACGTGGCCATCAAAGCTTCTCATAAAAGCTCGGCTACGCGATCCTCAGCGATAAAACCCCAGCACTACAGCCGGAGCTGAGCGCTTTGTACAATAACCGACATTTTCCTCCGCACGAGAGCATCCAACGCTTCTTCCGCTCGGCTTCGAGGTGGAACGACCCAATCGTGGAAGAGCAACCATGGGAACAGATCCCAGGAACCTCATTGCTATGGAAAAACTGAGCTTTTCTGCTAAAAATCTGAGCCTCGTGCCCAAGATTTCACGTACTCAGCCGCTCGCAGCGTGCTCTTCCCAAGCGATCAACGTCTCAGACCACAAAACCCCCCCCCCCAAAACAAGCCAAACAAAGCAGTACGGTAAAGTAGTGCTGCAAAGCTCGCAGAAAAGTGAACAATTTAACAATTTTTAGTGACCGGCCGCGAGCGCAAAGAAAACCACAGCAGAAAGCCTGGATGCCAGGAAGACGTTTAAACACGGAAGCAGGTACCGTGTTGCGGCGGGGAGGACGGGACGATCCCGCAACTTAATAGGTGGGTTTTCAAACTAAGTAAGTTCCCAAACCCAACCGCTAAGAGGTCCCCAGAATGGTTGGGAACCGTGCAGCTCTGTTCATTGAGCACAAACACCTTCTGCTTAGCTGGAAACTCCTCTCCCTGGACGATAAAAATACTCCTCTCCTTCCCAGCTGCGATTCTCTTAGGCTTTCCGGGAGGGAGAGAAGATGCCAGCGCTGGCCAGAGATGGTAAAACGGGTTTATCTGACTCCCGGCAGCACAGGAGTTTCCTACGTGGGGCTCACCAGGGCTTTACCTACCACCCAGTATCACAACGTGAAGCAACGGGGCTCTGGCCACCTCCTTTGGGACTCACCAGCAGAACTTTATCACTTTCTTTTAGTTTGATTTCACCCCCTGATGCTACCAAAACCGAAATCTCTGTAGCTTAAAGCCCACACTGCTCAGTTGCTTTTTAATTACCGAGGTCTTAACGGCTTTCCTTGTAAATCAACGCTGTGATGCACAGATCATAGAATGGTTCGGGTTGGAAAGGACCTTAAAGATCATCTAGTTCCACCCCGCTGCCCTGGGCAGGGACACCTCCCACCAGACCAGGTTGCTCCAAGCCCCGTCCAACTTGGCCTTGAACCCCTCCAGGGATGGGGCAGCCACCTTGGGCAACCTGGGCCAGTGTCTCCTTTGCCGAGCTGCTGATGGTTTTCCCCTTACCAGCACGCGGTGCCCGGACTCGGCATGATTTCCCTGCCCCAAAGGTGGCCAAGCAAATCCCACCTGCTTCCGTACCGCTCCACTCCTCCTTCTTTCGCTCCTTCCCCAAACATGGATTCCTCAGTGGGCATCCACCACCACCCACCACTTCCAGCCTTCCTACAACCTCATTTCCCCCTCCCTCCCTCCTTCTCCAAAGGTCTCCTTCCTCGTAAGCGAGCTGCGCGTACCTTCGCTTGCTGTTCATACTTTCCACTTTGGACCAGGAATCCATCTCCGGGTTGTAAACCTCCACGGTGCTCAGCCTCAGCTGGCCGTCGTAGCCGCCAATGGCGTAGAGCAATCCGTTCACCACCGCTACCCCGACTCGGCTCCGGGCCGTCGTCATCGGCTGGCACTTCTCCCAGCGGTTGGCAATGGGGTCAAAGACTTCCACCACGTTCAGCGAGTCACCTGCATAAAAATTCGCTACTCAAATTAAAAGAGGGAGACCCGATAAAACACTGATTTAGCAAGCTTGGCCCATAGCAGAGGCACACGAGGGATAAGCGGTGGCTGCTCTGATCCCAAAGATGGGGCTGATACAAGGATTTTGCCTGCTTTTCTCTGGGAAAACTTCTGGGCTCTCCTATATCCTATTCTGGGCTCTCACAAGTCCTATTCCAGCCTCCCTGATCCCATAAAGTCAAGTCAGAGGCATTTCCCAGCCACGTTTCTACTCGCCTGCAATGAACGCCCGCTCTGAAAAACTCATATAAACTGCAAACAAAAGGATTGTAAAGCGTTTCAAAGCTCGCCCCCGCTCTGTACCGTGAGACTCGGCAAGTCCTAGGCTGTGGGAGTGGGGCCTCTTATAACCTCAAAGGGGCAGCAGAGACCTGCAGTGTCACATCTGTTGGCGTCGCTGCTTCCTGGGAACCCAGCTCCTCCATAGGATAAACCGGCCGTGTTGTGTGTGACTGGGGTGCGAATCACAGGATGGTTCGGGTTGGATGGGACCTTAAAGCCCACCCAGTGCCATCCCCTGCCCTGGGCAGGGACACCTCCCACCAGCTCCAAGCCCCGTCCAACCTGGTCTTGAACCCCTCCAGGGATGGGGCAGCCACAGCTTCTCTGGGCAACCTGGGCCAGGGGCTCACCCCCCTCACAGTCAAGACTTTCTGCCTCACATCTCATCTCAATCTCCCCTCTGTCAGTGGAAAACCCTTCCCCCTCGTCCCATGGCTCCCCTCCCTGATCCAGAGTCCCTCCCCAGCTTTCCTGGAGCCCCTTGAGGGACTGGAAGGGGCTCCAAGGTCTCCCTGGAGCCTTCTCTTCTCCAGGCTGAACCCCCCCAGCTCTCTCAGCCTGTCCCCACAGCAGAGGGGCTCCAGCCCTCCCAGCATCTCCAGGGCCTCCACTGGCCCCGCTCCAACAGCTCCGTGTCTATTTTGTGCCGAATCCGATGAACCAGTGCCCAGCACTCACCCGCTAATCAGACCCTACATCCCGGGGTAACCAGGCTGGTTGAAGCTCCAGCAGATATCTTCATGAACACTTTCTTGTCCCCTTTCTGACACTATGCCTGGGCTCATGCCAGCGCGTTGTGTCTGCATGTGTGATCCCACAACCCCACCAACATCACTTGGATACCTCCAAGTTCTGCTTGCTGCTACAGGCAAGGACACCATCCTCAAAATGCCGATTCTTTAAGATACGCAAGAATACCGTCCTGAATAAACCTCTCCTAGACAAAGTTTCTCGCTGGAAGATGTTAAACTATGGGCACAGTCACCTTGACCATTTCAGTGGAAGGGTCAAAGTGCTACACACAGGAGGAGAAACTGCTTCACATGAGGGAAGTTCACGATCCCCTCGTCCTACCCAGCAAACTACGCCGCTCTCCCCACTGCGGGGAGCGGGTATGCAAGGTACCTGCTGAGTTAAGTCCTCCAACAGCGTAAATCAATCCCGCGATGGAGGTACAGCACCGAGGACGGGTCTTGAACGCTGGGAGGTGCGGCCGGCGCTCTGGCATGAGGTGATAGTCTTTTGCCTCATCAACTAGATCCCTGGAATCAAAGCCAAACAGTTAAAGAGTTCAGTTGATATGATGAAATCTGACTGTCTTAAGTCAGATGAAGATTTCATAGAATGGTTTGTGTTGGAAGGAACCTTAAAGATCATGAAGTTCCACCCCCCTGCCCTGGGCAGGGACACCTGCCACCAGCCCAGGTTGCTCCAAGCCCCGTCCAACCTGCCCTTGAACCCCTCCAGGATGGGGCAGCCACAGCTTCTCTGGGCAACCTGGGCCAGCAACTGATTTTCCCCCTCCCGTGGCCAGGAACTCTAGAAGGCAGCGTGGCTCTGCTGCCAGGTTAAAGTTGGGAAGGGTGCTTTGTTTTCTTGCAATTTGAGGTGTTCTGTCCACGGAAAGAGAGAATTTCAGTCTCCAGGACAGCTAAACCACATTCCTGCTACCTCCACCCCACCAAGGGCCACCATCCCATGGATGGGTTTCTAACCCCGCGTCCAAGCCTCACCTGCATTTGTGGCAGCAACGGACCAGGTCGTCTTGCTGCACGCGGTCAGTGAGAAACTGAGGTCGACAGAGGGGTAGGCGGATTTTGGACAGGAGCTCGGGCAGGAACGACTCTCGCTGGTCTCGGTCATACCGTATCCAGGCTAACGCAGCTTCAAACACCTGTGGAAGGGAGGCATGGGAAGTTGGGAGTTTTGGGGTTGACGGGTTGTTTTTTTTTTCCCCGCAAGTTCCTACTGCTGCCAGTTGTCTGATGGAAAAGAAACCACATATTGACAATGATCTTCTCCTGATCTCGGGTGACATCGTTTCAGGACAGAATGGTGATGTTCTGCATCGCACCAGTGGGCTCTCCTGTCGCATGGTGCTTGGAAGATAGGCTGGGAGAGGTGGGGGGGTTCAGCCTGGAGAAGAGAAGGCTCCGCGGAGACCTTCCAGCCCCTTCCAGTCCCTCAAGGGGCTCCAGGAAAGCTGGGGAGGGACTCTGGATCAGGGAGGGGAGCCATGGGACGAGGGGGAAGGGTTTTAAACTGCAAGAGGGGAGATTGAGATGAGATGTGAGGCAGAAATTGTTGGCTGTGAGGGGGGTGAGCCCCTGGCCCAGGTTGCCCAGAGAAGCTGTGGCTGCCCCATCCCTGGAGGGGTTCAAGGCCAGGTTGGCCGGGGCTTGGAGCAACCTGGGCTGGTGGGAGGTGTCCCTGCCCAGGGCAGGGGGTGGCACTGGGTGGGCTTTAAGGTCCCTTCCCACCCAAACCAGTCTGTGATTTGGTATTGCTTTCTCTGCCCCTGACTTAGCCTGCGATAACACTGAGCTATTGTCCCATGAGACGGTCCGTTTAGTACCAACGTGTGCAGGGAGATGAGGGAGATGGGAAGAGCGTTTAGTTAGAGAAGGTGGGACAGAATGCAAAACTGTGGTTATGTAGTGTCAAAAATCAGCAAACGGGGGAAGAAAAAAGAGGATGGTGCTGCTTTATCAAAACTAGAAGACAGTTTTGATGAGAGGGATTAATCCGTTGACTTTGGATAACTACACGTTAGATGTCTAGAGCTGAGCTGGTCCCTCCAGGCTCCCTTTGCAGACGCTGCAGAGGTGGAACTCTTCAAAGGACATTTCATCTGCTCTGTGTTGGATGACTCCGGATGACAAAAGGAGGCTGGTGAGTAACTTAACCAGAGACACGCACTCCTTGGTCCACGGGACTCTCACAGTTAAAGCCTGAGCCACGTTGTCCCTCTACACTCTTGCTCTTACACCCAGATGACTACATCCGAGTCCCACCACTGTCACCCAAGGCAGAGCCCCGCTGTCACGCTGCCCAGAGGTCACACTCCAAGGCCAACATCACACACTGCAGCCTTGTCCCTGTTCATGGGTTCGGCTCGGGGAGACCACAAACCCACCGCAGTCTCCTAGAAGCTGCGGGAGAACTGGTCACTGTGGTCACGGTTGGCACCTCGGCAGGATAGCTGCCCTCTAAACCAGATTACACCCACTTCGGGTGGTCTTTTATTGCAACCCGTGGTGCCGGAGAAAATTCCGGTAGTACCGTTGACCAGAATAAAATTATGAAGTCCTTTTACGGTGGAGATCAGGAGTCTCTCACATCCCCGTTCCTGAGGTTTTCAGCACGAAAGTACTTCTTCAACAGAACCATGGCGAGCTTAAAAAAAAAAAAAAAAACCACCCCAAATTTACTTCTACTCTACAAGGTGCTTTATGACCAGCAGATAGGCTGAACTGCACTAAAATACTGCCATTTCTGAAGAAGCGGCTGGCAGGTGGCAGGGCACGAGGAAACGTCACTGGGGACAGACTCTTTGGACTCTTACCTGCTCCACAAAGGATCCACTTGGTAAAAAAAAAAAAACAACCAGCAAGAAACCAGTTTGTGGTACGATATAGAAACATGGCTGGAATGTGAAGCAGGTTCCCCTCCCTCCTTGTTTCAGGGGCGTTTTGGCCAGCCTGACTAACGAAGCACTCTCTTACCCTACACGGAGGTAGCCGTAGGTCTGCTTTTCATTTGTCACCTCCTCAGAAAGAGCAGGACGGATTTCCTGGCTCGAGGACAGGTTCTGTTTCTCCTGCGGACTGTCAGCCCAGCACCGAGGGATTCTCAAGGCCATTGAAATGTCCCTAAGGTTGCTCAGCTCTGCTTTCTGGGTTTTTTTGTTTTTGTTTTTGTTTTTGTTTTTTTTTTCCTAGGAGCAAGACAGTCTAGAGGAGCCTCTTGACGGCAAATTCAGAGGAACATTTGTTACAAAACTCCGCAGCACTCGCAGCAAGTTCTTTACACCTCAAGAGCGCTCCTTCGGACTTGAACATGGGCTCTACGAGGAAGGGCTCCCTGCTACTGCCCGCACCCTCCGCCTCTCTTCCCGGGGACTGGCAACCGACTAAGGGGCACAGCTGAAGGTCCTCAAGAGCCACCAGGCTCCGCCTCTGTCGCCGATGAATCAAAACACCTCAAAACAATGTTTTGCAAAATCTCTGGTCCCAGAAACTCTACCAGGCAACTCTCAGAGCAGGGTAACGTCGGCAGCGCGGAGGAGAAGTGGGGCTCTGGGAGTCATCACAGCTCTGGCTAGCACCTCTAAGTGTCTCCCCTGTGCCAGGGCATCTTCTCAGCTTCGTTCAGACAAGGAACAGGGTCATATCCCGTTCCATTCCCAAGCGACCAGAAACCCTCCAAGCAAAAAACCGCCTCTGCCACGACCTACGCCAGGTACGCACCTGCTCTTCGGACTTCACGTTGAGCTCATCCCTGGAAACGAGCTCCAAGACGTCTTCGAAAGGCAGTGCCAGGAACTCCTCGGACATGGATACCTCCACGAAGTGCTGATGAATGAAGCTGTTGGCAGCGTCGTAGAGCACCGCGCACATCATCGTCTCTGCAAACTGCCGCACTCCCAGACAGTTCTTCGGGTGAAGTCTGGGAAAGGGGAGAAAAAAGGAGAGCAAAAGTAACGTCAGGTTAATGGAAGGACAGAAGGAATTACAAACCGATTCAGTGAAGCAACGCGAGCCTCAGGGGGGACGTGGTGCAGTGAAAGCCACAGCTGTGTCTTCTTCAACGACGGCAGGTTCCAGCTCACTGATGAGCGTTATCTGCACAGAGATCATAGAATGGTTCGGGTTGGAAGGGACCTGAAAGGCCGTCCAGTGCCACCCCCTGCCCTGGGCAGGGACACCTCCCACCAGCCCAGGTTGCTCCAAGCCCCGTCCAACCTGGCCTTGATCTGAAGGTGAATCCACAGCAGAGCCAGAGGATGGAAACTACAACTTGAAAATCTCCCCGCAGACCCGCCGAGGAGCCTCTGGGCTGGCTCTGCGTGAAGGCCGCAGGCCGTCGGCAGAGGGGACGCGTGGGGCTCTGCACAGCCACCCCTCCCTCCCGCATCTCGGGGTGCCTGGGCTGCGCATCTAGCGCCTTCTTTTTTAACTCCGCTATTGGACAAAGCTGGATTCAAGCACGTTGCGCAAATACCAACCATCAGCCTCCTTTTTTCATCTCACACCTTTTAAAGTACCGCAGAACAGCGTCTGTTACAGCTTCACAAAGCCATTTCCCGAGATTAAGGAGGCTTTATCGCCAAAGATGCTTTGGCAACTGGAGGTCAGATGGTGGAAAGTATGGCTGCGGATCCGAACCCCTCTCCGGCACAGCCAAACAGCCACTGCACAAAGCTGCTCACTTCACGGCACGCAGAAATGGGAGAAGACGATATTAATTTGACGTGTGCTCTACGCAAACAGGTGCGTGTCCTGGACGGTCCCGTCCAAACAAGAAGCCCTGCCCAGTACAGGCATCTCACCGTTCAACAGGAGCCAACAGTTGTGTTTTGGGGCTCTAATAATCAGATATTAAACTAAATACGGCCTCTACGGAGAAAATACCTTGGGTTCTGATGTCTAATGGTCCGCAAAAGCCAGGCTCAGCTGCTGACAGCGGTGTCCGGGTGCACGCGAGGATGTGACATCGCTTCTGTCCCTCAGTTACTGCCCTGGGCTAAGAGCAAACCCACAGCGTCGACGGCAGGGGACCGTCACGCCAGGATGGCTCTCAGGGCTCCGTTACAGCCCTACGGAGCCGTCCGTGCACAGGGGCCTAAAAATATCCCAAATCTCAATTCCATTTCAAAACGAGAGCCCAGCGCGCGTGCTCCAGCTCTTCAGGACGGTCAGAGCCCACCAATTTTCTCGTTATTAATCAAAAAGCGACAGGGCTTAATTTAGGACGCTCGGTTGCTCCTGGTAGGTTTGGGAGAACCGTGGCAGCTAAACCCGACGAACCAAATCGCCTCGCTTCATCTAGACATAGATACCTAAAGCTAGCAGGGACTAAACAAAAAAAATTAAAATGTAAAATCAATGTAACCCAACTCTTTCCAGCTCGGTGTCATATCCAGCACCTCAAATAAAATGTTTCGGGGTTTTTTTTTTTGCAGGAAAAATGAATACTCTGTGATCTTACGCAACCTAATTTTAAACAAACTGCAGAAGCTCAGGATGCACAGGGGACTGAAAACCGAGACACCTTAAACGCGGAGGAAAACCATTTGTTTTCCTCCCCAACCCACGGTTTTAGAATACCTCTATTTAGCAGGAAAGAAAAATAACTGGCGGAGACGTTCCCTTTATTTGGTAGGTACGTTTAACATCACGCCACGGAATACGCTGAACAGCTGCGGAGAAATCAAGCTGGGGAAGGGAGGGGGAATGAAACCATGTTACGACTCCCTGGCACCATCCGAAGACGCGTGTGGTACGTTTCCAAAGAATAGCCCAGCTTTTCCGTTGCCAAATCACACTGCTGGAACAATCTCGCGGCCAAACACCAGCGAGGGAATTGAAAAACAAAAACAAAAAAACCCCCAAAACAACAATTAAAAAAAACAAAACAAAACACCAAAACAAAAAACCTGGGATCAATTTAAGGCTCTGCCATGGCTTCCTGTCCAGCTCCTTGGCCGAGCCCTTTTGTTTCTCCCCTCTTACGCACGCAAGAGCAGGAAGGGTAATTACTGCGAGGATGGGCTCGTTAGCGGCAGAGGCGGTCACGCACCACGCCAGCTCACTCTTAAAAAGGGGAATATTGGCTCTGTTTTGCTCTAGGTATTAATTCCCACGGCTGGCCAAGGCCAGACGTCGTGTCCCACCTGCAGCACGTCATAAGCTGGAGAAGTTATTTTCTAGGCAATGAGAACGGTCTGGAAAAAAAAAAAAAAAAGAGTCTGGAAAAAAGACGGCTGAGGGGGGATCTTATCAACACTTATAAATACTGAAAGGGTGGGGGTCAGGAGGATGGGACCAGGCTCTTCTCAGTGGTGCCCAGCGACAGGACAGGGGGTAACGGGCACAAACTTGACCATAGGAGGTTCCACCTCAACATGAGGAGGAACTTCTTTGCTGTGAGGGTGGCAGAGCCCTGGCACAGGCTGCCCAGAGAAGTGGGGGAGTCTCCATCTCTGGAGACATCCCAGCCTCGCCTGGACGCGTTCCTGTGCCACCTGCTGCGGGTGACCCTGCTCTGGCAGGGGGTTGGACTGGGTGATCTCCAGAGGTCCCTTCCGACCCCCACCATTCTGTGATTGTGTGAACGGTGAGTCTCGGGAGACGCTGAGCTCCTCATGGCGCTGGCAGGAGACATCCCTCTTCCTTCCAAATCAGACACAGGTGACTGGAACCTCACTGGTGTTCAGGAGCAGTAAGCACAGCCGAAAGACGACCTCTTACCTCTCTCTGAGGAAAGTGCAGCAAGCATCTTTGATGTTCTGCAGCTGAAGGAAACTTGCCCCCATCAGTAGAGACTGGACGTTCTGCTGATCTATGGCCAGGTGACCGTTGTAGGCAAAGTTGATCAGAGCCTCAAGTGCACTAGGGGGAGAAAGAGCAGAAAATCCACTGAATTCAAGCTGCATGGGACCCTACTAACAGAAACCCCTTTTCTAGTGCCATTCACATGGAGGACAGGCTTTCAAGCCTTGCACGCACAACGCCGAGGCCCGCAGAGCGCCTCTGGTCCCTCTGGATGCCCTCGTTCACGTGCCTTGGGACGTTACCTGGGATCCATCCCCTGCATGACAATCTCGTCCTGCTTGCACTCCATCATGTCGTTGGTGAACATGGCGTGGAAGTACGGGATAGAAGCTGCCAGCACGATCCGGTGAGCGCTGAATTTATGGTCCCCAACCTAAAAAGAGAGAAAAGGGGAAGACGGGAAGATCAGCACCGTCCACCACCAGCCCCATGGTCCAGATGACTCACTGTAGCATGGCTCCACCAGCCCAGCAGTAACCCAGGGCTGAAAGTTGGACAACTTCCATTTGCAAACAGGACAGCAGCCTGTCTCTTGAATTTAAACTTCTGAACACAATTTTCCAGACTCACAAGCCACCATGAGTTGTCAACTGGGCAAAGATAAAACAGTATTACAGCTCGAGAGTGGGGTGACTCCAGATGGCTAACAGAGAAGGTCCAGGTCGGAGCGGGGTCAGAGGAGGCCCCGGAGATGCTGGGAGGGCTGGAGCCCCTCTGCTGTGGGGACAGGCTGAGAGAGCTGGGGGGGTTCAGCCTGGAGAAGAGAAGGCTCCGCGGAGACCTTCCAGCCCCTTCCAGTCCCTCAAGGGGCTCCAGGAAAGCTGGGGAGGGACTCTGGAACAGGGAGGGGAGCCGTGGGACGAGGGGGAAGGGTTTTCCACTGACAGAGGGGAGACTGAGATGAGATGTGAGGCAGAAATTCTTGGCTGTGAGGGGGGTGAGCCCCTGGCCCAGGTTGCCCAGAGAAGCTGTGGCTGCCCCATCCCTGGAGGGGTTCAAGGCCAGGTTGGACGGGGCTTGGAGCAACGTGGTGTGGTGGGAGGTGTCCCTGCCCAGGGCAGGGGGTGGGACTAGATAGTTTTTAAAGGTCCCTTCCAACCCAAACCATTCTATGAACCGTATATTTACACAAATCAAGTCGGTATTCAACTGTGCACACGGGTTTCAAACTCAGACCTGTTTTCCCCAGCCGCTCGGCGCAGGAAATCCTGCCCCATGGCCCCGCTTCAGATAACACCTTGCCCCCAACACCTGGCCAACACCAGCCCCACGTCCCCCGGCTGATCCCGGGACACCCCGCGCGCAGCCGCAAAGGCTCTACGCGAGTCCTGGACTGCAGTGATTCCGCAGAACCGAAAGCTGGGAGACGAGGTCGCCCGTTTCTTCTTCCTCTGACCCGCTGGCCGGCTTACAGGTTAAATCCCGCACATTTTTCTTCTCGGGCCCCCATCGGGTACCTTCAGCTGACGCTCGCAGCCAGTCACCTTCACTACAACCTAGAGGCTCAACGCTGCCTCATCTCCTTTAAGTCTCTGCAGGTTCACTTTCACCGGCTCTGCTAGATAACGCTCGCATTTATATCCTCGGAAGAGCCTTCCCAAGCCACGGAGCGAGGCTTGGAAGCGGCTTCTTGCATCCAATTCCGGTTCTCGCTCCTGCAGATGCTATACGATGTTTTATCCTTTTCGGAATTACACAGATCTGCTTCTCTCTGTCGGTTCAGAGCTTGTTTTCCCCCCGACTCACGCCAGTCTATGCCCATCTAAGCTTGTGCAGAACCACTCTTTTCTCCCCGTTAAGCAAGATTTTTTTCCCCATTTGAGCTTCGTTTTGCCGAGATGAGTCGGCACAGCAGGTCGTCTACTCCCCAGGTCATCCAAGAAGCCCTTCTCTACGAAAAGCTTCGCGTCTAGGCAGCTTAGTAACCAAAAAAAAAAACAAAACAAAAAACAATGGTGTTTGCATTGAGGGTTTTCAGGGTTCCCAACAGCGCGCCTTGCCCTCTCCTCTCTCGGCCCTGAGCTCCCACACCCCGTAAATACGACCTGCTGGGAATTTAGAAAGCAAAATCCCTGACACGTTAAAAAAAAACCAAAAAAAACCGAAAAAAACACCCCCAGAATTGGCCACTACACAAGATGAATAATCAAGCGGTGGGATTTTTTTTTTTTTCTTTCTTTTTAAACAAAAGCACATTAAACTGCCACAAATGCTGTTAGAAGGTGGTTGTTTTTTTTTTCAAACCAGCTTGAGCGCCCAGCTGCTGGCCGTGCGTGCCGGCCCGCACGACGCCTGGGACTCCGACGCTCACATTTGAGCTTGCGGTCAGCTGGCAGCGCCGCTGCCCGAGCTTCCCAGTTTAAAAAAAAAAAAAAAAAGAAAAAAGAAAAAAATTGTGCTACAAACATCCAGCCAAATGGCTTCCAAGACTTGCTGCAGCCTGGAAGCGGCAGGATCGCTTTCGGAGAGCTTTGCCTCTGTCCCGGTTGGATTAGGTACGCCCGTGCTGGCCACTCCGCCTGGATTCACTAGCCCCCCCGACAAACCCCGCCGTCCTGGATTTTGCAGAATTCCCAACGCCCAGAGCGAAAGCAGGAAGCGAACTGGGATGTACTATCGGAGCTGACGGAAAAAAAAACCTCCCGTATATACTTATACGGTGACTTGTTAGTTCAAGATGGGTAAAGGCCACCATCAATCCCTTCTACAAACCCAAAACCACGTGTAAAACATCCCAGAGGCTCCCAGACCTGAGAGCTGTGCTACAAACCCCAGCAAATACTCTGCTGTTCCGTTCCCGGCTCTCCTAACTCTAATTGTATATAAATTATAACTCGAATTGATCTCGTGCTTTACCTCCACCTCCTGTGCCGGCGTCGAGAAGGAGACGAGCTCCTGAGACAGCCGAGCAGGAGCCAGACTGTGGTGGGGACACGGGCAGGAATAAAGGGGTTTTCTTGGCGGACGAGGGCTAAGACGGTGTTCCAGGAGAGAAAAGGAAGAAGCAGAAGAGAATAAGGTAATGAAAGCAAGAGGATGGATATTTTATAGCGGCGAGCTGGTAAGGACAAGCACGGAAATTAAGATTAAAGCTGTACCGGTGCTACAGCAGCAAGCCCCGGACCAGGGTACGGGCACAGCCCGTGCAAAATCATCGGCAGCTTCGTTGGGTGCCTGCAGAGGGATGGGGAATCTCCGGCAAGAGGAGTCGAGAGTGGGAGGACTAGCAAAGGAGCCCACGGTCAGAGAAGGGACCGAGCTCAAGGCCACAAGCCCCAGTTTAAGGGACAAGCCTTTGCAGAGCCCTGACTTTACGCAGCCTCTCGCAAGCGTGCGCAAACCCACCCTAAGATATTTAAACACGCTTATAAATCCGCTGAGGTTAATGAGAAAGAGCCCGTAAGGGGAAGGAAGCGATTCAAGAATCTCATGAGAGAAGCGCAAGAGGATTAAGACAGGGAAACAAGGAGACGTGGGTGCCGACGCTCTTCGTTTGGCATTTCTCGCTGGGGGAAGGTTGAGATACGACCTGGTTGACCGCGATGACTTAACGCGCTGCTCAGCCCGTCCACGTTCCAGCCCCGAGGCTCAGCAACGCCAGACCTGCTCAGCGAGCTCCGACTTTTCCCGGCCGTTCCTACCCCGTGGATGAAGCCACTCCACCGGCCCGTCGACGGGAGGAATAAACACCGGCGAGGCGAATGAAGTGAGTCTCGTTATTGACATACCTTAACACTGTACCTCTCGTGCATCGCCCACAACATCCGCCAGCCTGGGACATCTCACACAGAGCCGGCAGAAGCTGCTGGAGGACTCTCCTATCTCGGTGGCAGGACCTGGCCCGTCCTTGTCACTTCCCCAGCTCCTCGCTGCCATGTGCGGAGAAAGTTCTAAGCTTTAACAGCGTATTTTTTTTTAAACTAGAGCAGGGGAGGTTTAGATCAGACATTAGGAAGAAGTTCTTTACAATGAGGGTGGTGAGACAGTGGCCCAGGTTGCCCAGAGAGGTGGTGGAGGCCCCATCCCTGGAGACATCCAAGGCCAGGCTTGATGAGGCTCTGAGCAACCTGAACTAGTTGAAGATGTTGGACTAGGCAACCTTCAAAGGTCCCTTCCAACCCAACGCATTCTATGATTTCGGAGCTGGGGGACAGACACCACTGCTAAAGCAAGAGATGAGCGCCCACAGATGAAGCCTGCAGCACGAGAGAGCTCTGTTCCTTGGTTAAGGGCCGATTAAAAACTCCAGCCTATTTTCTTTCATGCGAGATACAACTCTTTAAAATACTTTTTTCTGGGGGGCTGAAATATTGTCAGCTAAAGGGCAGAGGAGCGCAGCGCCGGGAGTCACCGACCAGCAGCACCCAGATTTTCTACGGGGAAACCCCTTCCCGGCTGTCTCAAACGTCCCAGAAAACCAAGAAAGCTCCATTTTTGTTTTCAATATTTCTCTGGCTTGAAACAAGGCCTCTTTAAAAATCTCTAAATTCCAAATCTCTAAAATTTTGAAAGACATTGTGGTGCCTGGAAGGAAGGTCAGTCCAACTGCAGTATTTATTTGGCTTGAATACGTCTCTTAACTCCGAGACGTGTTTGGACGAGCGTTCCCATCCAGGCAGCGGGGTTGAGGGCGCGAGAAAAAAAACCCAAATTTTAGCCAAATTTCATTTCCACCCAAACACCATTTGCCAAAGACCACAGCTCTTCAAGTGTCATTTCGCCTTTTTAAAAATAAGAAGGGGTATTACAATGGAATAGGCACCTACTAAAGCGATACACCTGCTTCAGACTGCTCCACTTCCAAGGAAAATTAACCTTATAATTAAAGCAAACACCGATTTCAACAGCAAGGTTATATTTACTCAAAATAAACAAGCCTACAGTGTTACCCAACAACGAGAAAGAGCCCTCTCTTTCGGAAGAGAACCACACTAACTAAAAATAACTGGGAAATAAGAGAAGGGACACCGGTCTGAAATTTATTTTTTAAATAGATTTAGCTTTAAAACAGATCCGTGTCGGACAACAACCGTTTACGTCACGGTTAAATTCACCGATTTCGGTCGCCGGGATTTATCCCGCCTGCTGTGCCTTGGGGATTTCCCACCCCTCGAAGAGCTCATCGGTGCTTCCCACGTCCTGTGCCGGTGCGGCGTTTCTCCGCGCGGCGTCGTGCTGTCACTCTGGGCAGCGCTGAAGGACCGTGGCACGTAGAAAGCCACCAGTAATGTCACCACCGAACCCGAAAGATACTGTCTGAAACCGCCTGCCCCTTTTTCTTCCGAGGAATTCAACCCCGCAGCTCCAGACCTCTGCCTCCCGCTCACAGCACGAGCCTGTTTTTGGGGTTTTTTTGGGTTTTTTTGTTTGGTTTTTTTGGACCTTGCCTCTCTGACGGATGCATATGTTAAACCGCGTCTCCCTAGGAAAGGCAGAAAGGGATCAAACCGGAACACACGCTTTATGCTCCAAGTCCAAACACAACAGATTTTAGCGCCGTCCGAGGGTTTGCGCAGAGGTGAAGCTTTCCACCGCCCGCCGGATTCGGGGATGCATCGCCGCGATCTCACCCCATGATGGGTTGCCACCAAACAGCCTTATTATAAATAATACGCCCAGTTATCGCAAAAGCCATCATTTATAGTCATTCGGCAAGATTCCCGACAGGTTAATGAGAGCTGTATCATCACAGGGATGGAATTACCTTGTGTCTGGGCAGCGCCACCCTTCCGGCTCCGAGCCGCCCCATGGGACAGGACGGTTTCCCCGCTGCGGTACTCACCCTTCGTTAAGGAAAGGGTTTCAAATTGGAAAACGCCCCAATTAACACATTAAGCGCACCGGGGATGACCCTTGCACGGGCAACGCACGGGGTGCAGCTGGGCGGCGCAGCTGAAGCCACACAGTTCACAACCGCTTCCCTCGCGCCGGTAATAACACCCGCCCGACCTCGCCGTTCAGGGAAATAAAACAGAAATAAGCTGTATGAAAAAAAAAAAAAAAAAGGGAATAATTTTCTGCTGTCGTAGCAGGGGAAGGGGGAGGACCAGGACCGGCCTCTGTCAGCAGCGAGAGCCGCGGAGAGCGATCCACACTGTGATCGCCACCAGCTGAACGGAAACTATTTCCTCGTACCAGACAAGACGAAACCTGCAATTCCTTATTTATTTATTTATTTTTAAACTTGCTCCTGTAATGATAGGGAGCCCTCGGGGAGATTTATAACTGGGGATCTCTGGTCTAGAAGTTATCATTGTGTTCATACCAGCAGCACTTAATGGCAAGTCTCGAAGGAACAGCTAAATTTCTTGCTGCGGGCGAAGGACAATACCTGTTTTTCCTGTAGAAGGTAAAAAACAGTCCCGAGGACGAACACACAACGCACGTCCCCTCGGTTCATCCTCGTACGTTCGGATTCAAAAAGTGCTCCCTACTCTCCATAGCCAAGCGAGCTCTCTTTCTTCCGACCAAATAAATTCCCTACACCTGACGGAGTCACGCTACGCTCACGTAACGCTAAAGTAAAAGGAGCTAACGCTCTTCGGGATACCATTCCACCCGGCCATTGACAGCTTTCCCTTTGCTCAAAATCCACCACAGCCCTGCCCGCTAATTCCAGAAGCGCCAGTAGAATATATGTATAAAAAAAAAAAATATATATATATATATATATATAAAAAAAGCTTTGTCTGGCTGAGAGAAAAAAAACATTTTTGGTCCTCACTAAGTGCAGCCGGCAGGGATGGTCTGCTCGGTTCCTGTTTTGATTTTACAGAGCAGCTCGAACTTGGCCATACAGGCCTTGGGAACCGGCTGCCTTCTCCGTCCGGATTCAAGAGTCGCCTCAAATGAACGATCTTCCTTTTTATTTTATATTTCTATACCGCTGCATACGCCCCAGGCATCTCCGACAGCAGCAGCTCCCTGCCGGCAGCGGGATTTTATCGCCTACCGAAAGTCGCGGGGCAAACCGCCGAGAAACCTCTGTTAAGTTGGGACGTCCCTCCGTCATTTGGCCTCCCTGGCTCTGCGTCGCCGCGGGACGCGTGCCTAAAACGGAGTCTCGGTTGGGGATTTCAGCTCGCAGCTGAAGGTGGAAGCTCTCGTTTGCAAGAACAGACTGTTGCGCGGCGATGCCCGCGCTTGTGAGAGAAATCAGGCGCTCCTGTCCAGTTAAACACAGATCAGCGCATTTATCTTTCGCTTTTTGAGCCTGGAGTTCAGGACTGTCTCCAGACACGAATGAAATCACCGCAAACTTAATCATCTCCACGTCACTGAGCCAGAATTAGCTGTTAAGGCTCTGTTTATACAAGCCCCCTGAAAGAGAAATATCCCAGAAACTCCACATCGGCAAGCTCACTGGGAAGAGGCTCGAGGATAACTCCTTCAGGCAGGACTTTCACAGCCTGAAAAAAAAAACCACATCTCACCTTTCAGAAGATTTCCACCTTTACGCAAGGATGTGCTATTTTACGATATATAACTACAGGGGCCTTTCTCTTAAGGCAAAAGATGTCGTTTGCCCGGAAACAAGAACGGCACCGCTGCTCGCGAAGCATCCTTTCTGACCACCAATATCACCGAGTTCCCTGCCAACGTGTTCTCTAGATGAGTAACAAAAGGCACGCTCTCCCTTCCACTCCCACGGCCACGAAACGTTAACAAGTTCCAGGGTACAACGAAGCTTTCTCCAGAGGAAAAACGGTGTAGGCGTAATAAAGGCATCTATTGTTTTCAGGGCATCAGCGGAGCTAAGTCTCTCGAGTTCTCTGCTGCAAAGATCTTCTCCAAAAAAATACATCTTTCCTGACATCCAAGCCACAGAGAGGCCGTAGCAGAAATGAAGCTAATGTCCAAGCCAGCGCAGCAAAGTTTTGCTAGGCAGAAGATAACGGAACCGTAAAGTTCAAGAGATCCTGTGTCAAAATTCAGAGATTCAGATAAACATCCTTCCTCCCCATCCGCACCTTCCCACCCAAGGAGTAGCTGGACGAGACGTGAAAGAGTTTTGATCAAACTTGGCATGTGCAAAAGCAAGAGACTGATCCCATTATGTCCCACATCCTTCTGGTCTCAACTAATTAGAGTCCTGCTGACATAATGGCAACTAATTACTCTGAACCAGAAAGGACATCCCTTTTGCATGTACAACACGAACACACGCTCCCAGATAATCCACTTCCAATTCAGAGGAGCTTTGCTGGACCCCGGTCTCTCCATTTCCCATGGGGACAAGGGCAAGGAACGCATCCCGAGGTATGGTCTCCAGCCCTGCCCTCCTTCACAAAGCAGCTCTGCGGAGAAGGACCTGGGAGTGCTGGTGGACAACAGGATGCCCACGAGACAGCAATGTGTCCTTGTGGCGAAAAAGGCCAACGGCATCATGGGGGGCATCAAGAAGAGCATGGCCAGCAGGTGGAGGGAGGTCATCCTCCCGCTCTGCTCTGCCCTGGGGAGGCCACAGCTGGAGCACTGGGTCCAGTTCTGGGCTCCCCGGTTCAAGAAGGACAGGGAACTGCTGGAGAGGGGACAGCAAAGGGCTACCAAGATGATGAGGGGACTGGAACATCGCTCTTATGAAGAAAGGCTGAGGGATTTGGATCTTTTTAGTCTGGAAAAAAGACGACTGAGGGGGGATCTTATCAACACTTATAAATACTGAAAGGGGGGGTGTCAGGAGGATGGGGCCAGGCTCTTCTCGTGGTGCCCAGCGACAGGACAAGGGGTAATGGGCACAAACTTGACCATAGGAGGTTCCACCTCAACATGAGGAGGAACTTCCTTGCTGTGAGGGTGGCAGAGCCCTGGCACAGGCTGCCCAGAGAGGTGGGGGAGTCTCCGTCTCTGGAGACATCCCAAACCCACCTGGACGCGTTCTTGTGCCACCTGCTGTGGGTGACCCTGTTCTGGCAGGGGGTTGGACTAGATGATCTCCGAAGGTCCCTTCCAACCCCGACCATTCTGTATTTCTACGATTCACACTCCTGAAGGACCAGCAAAACAAAAGTTGAGGGTAACTCGGCAGTTGAGGGACCCTCTTTGCCCTCCCTGCCACGTTTCCCCAACCTCTTCACAACAGTAACCCCAAATCTCTCCCATACTCCGACAACCCCTAGGGCAACACGGAGAACGCCCAGCCTCTGCTCTTAACTCATCCCACAGCATCCTCATCCTCAATGGGCAAGAAGTACCTGCCAGTGCCACCACCAGACACCCAGTTAAATGCCCAGGTCACCAAAGCCCACCTGAAGCTACAGGACAAGTTTTGGTTTAAGGAAAGCAAATAAAACTCAGTGCGAGTGGGTTTGGAAGTCAGACAGTAGCACCTTTTTGCCATGGCCAAAGCAGCCAAGGAAAAAGTTTAGCGCAGAAATGCGTGGTTTCTGCTAACGCTTCAGGTTTAATGTCTTCGTAAAGCACTAAAAATACTTATATATAAGTGGAACAGCGTTTACGCTAGCGGAGACCTTGGGTGAAAAAACAAGTCCAGTCGTAATCCCAATTAGCTCGTTACTGCTGTATGACAAGATTTAAATAAGATCCTTAACCTAAAGGTCTCGCTTGCACAACAGATTATCTGTTTTTTGTTTTTTAAATCTACCGGCTCCTCAAATAAAAAGACACTCCCTCTCCCACCGAGCTCGTTTTCCTTAAGGATCTCACAAACGCGCTCCAACGTCTGCGGAGCAGCCAGGCACAGGGTTTTGGAGGACCCTGCTGAAACTACGCAGGCAGCCTGAAGCTGTCTGGAATTCCACTTATCTGCCACGGCGGGGACAAAGGGAGGCTCCTCCACCTCTGCGTCTGCTTGGCAGGCGGCAGCTCTCCCGGGTGCATCTGCTCCGGTTTGGAAGGTTTCGAGTTAACAGTCTGCTTTGGAAAAAACTGTGATTAGAAAGGGGAGAAAAGCCAACAGGACTATCGCCTACCAGTCCAACTCGCATTGTACGTGAAATAAATAATATAACCTCTCCACAGCTTAGAAGTATTTTAACTTGCCAGGCTTGCATTAGTTTTTAAAAGACTTTTCCAATTAGTCTTGGAGTTAGTCATGGAAATATGGCATTCGAGCGATTCCAAACCAAACGAGGAGCACTCGTTAGCTCGCACTAACGTCGCCCTTTGAGGATTCAGAAAGGCACAAACCTTCTCTCCTTTGCCAGAGGTTCATCCAAGATCGCTGGAGGTGCCAGCCCGACACTCCGTTCTCCTCTGGCTCCGACCGCAGCGAGCCGGAGCTATAAAGACATTTGTTCCCCCCCACACCCCGAATTTATCAATGAAGAAACCGGAGGAATATTGCTTCCCTGTTTTATGGCGTGGCGCAGGCTTCCCGCAAACTGTCCCCCGAGAGCACTTGTACCTTGGCCTGAAGCAGAGACACAAACTCCAGAAAACAAAGCTGCCCGAGCAGCTTTCATCTCCGGAGGCTATTTGTCTTCAAAAATAAACCCCAAAAAAACAACAAAACAACAAACAAACCACCAAACAATGCTCAGGAAGAACACAAATACCGAGCAGCTTCATTTCTGCAATTAAAAAGCGCATCAGGATCTCCAGATCAGGGAACAGCAACCCCTGAATACCTGCGCGTGCCAGCGAACTGAAATTCTTGCAGCATTTATTTGTGAGCTCGAAAATGCTTTGAGGACGCACACACGCATAGAAAAGAGACTGCAAATCCATCGTAAAATAAACGGGAAAGCTTCTGCCGTGCTATTGCGTACAGGAAACCAAAGCAACGAGGGCCCAAACCTTTCATGCAGAGCTTTTGTCATCCAGTGAGCTTAGTAAAAAGATAACTAATTTCTACCAAAACAGTAAAATCAACAGCGGTGCTGAGAGTAGAAATAACTGAAAGCTCCTAGCTCACGTTTAGGCAGAAATTGATGCTAAGGGTGAAATGCTCCGGGGAAGAAAGAGCCCCGGGGAGAAGCGTAGTAGCTCCTGGAAAGGAGCAGCCAGAAAGCAACCCAAAAGTCCCCTATCGTGAAGGCAGCCTGAAAGAAAATGTTTTATATCCAGTTTCGGGGGGGGGAGATAAAAAAAGAGGTGGACACAGAAATCAAACCTTACGGATTTCATCCCCCAAATGCCAGCTGTCGGTAACTGCGACAACGCCTGACCTATAGTAGGTGGCAGCCAGAGGAGATGTCGCTACAGCAGGTTCTGCTCCACGGCCAGAGACGCCAGGCACGTTAAATTTGAATTTATCCCTAGCGCCTCTATAGACTTTGCCATTCACAGCCCATTTCAAGCCCAAGAAATCCAGACAATTCAAACTTCGCTCCACCACTGGAAGCCCCAGTTTGGCCCCAGACGCCGGGTAAGGGGAGGTGCCTGGAGAACGGCTGCTTCTTTGATGGTTTTGTTGGACACCCTGATTTCAGGTTCTACGATCAGGCCTCAAAGCGTACAGTCCAAAACTGAAAACTAAAAAATTTGGTAAGTCTTATCGCTCTTCAAACCGCTTGACAGGTCCGTATCTGTAGCGAAAAGCCTCAAAACCCAGGAAACTCAACAACAAAGTCCAAAAGTTTCCCTTCTGCGTGCTTGACGATTGCTCCAGGCTTGGCGTTTCCCTGTCACAGACCATCACCATCAACTTGGCCACCACCACGGATATTGGATGAGGAGAGAGACACAAGTCTCACCTGGAGGAGATTTCCATAACAGTACCCTGGTGGTCAGGTCAAACGGGCAGAGAGTTGGGTTTTTTTTAACTAGACAAGGCCACGCTGAGACACAACCCAGCGATCCTGAGAGAAGAGAGCAGGAGCAGAAATTTGGCTTGAGTAAGCCAAAAAATCCTACTTTCGCCCAAGGAAAATGAACTAACCACAGAATCAGGTGTGCCCCCTTGCTTCCCTCCTCCCTCCGGTTTACTCCCATTTGTTTCTACCAAACCATCCTGAAATTATTCTTTAAGTAAACCTTTCAGAGAGTCACCAAAGGGAGACTGAAAGGACAGATGCCCATGTTGGAACATCTTCAAGAAGAACGCTGACCTCCAGCTATTTGAGAGACAGGAATAGAAAAGGACTTCTTAAATCCATAGCCATCCGCGCAGGAAAGGAGCTTTAGCTCTCAATGAACACTTCCTAAGCCGCTGGAAAGACGCGCAGCTCACTTACGGCCCCGTGAAACTTCGTTTTCACATGGGCGATCACGAGAAGCCGGTGACAGATTTCCCTAAGCTGGGTTTGAATAACCTGAGCTCCAAGGGAGCCGGTCAAATCAGCACTTCTTGCTTTTAATCGCGTTGAAACCCAGCTGCCGTACGCTGCTGAGGCAGCAGCCGGCTCCCGCAGAGCGGCGCGAACTGCAGCGAGACGGTTTCTGAGAAAGGAGAACAAGTCCTGCCCCTCCTATTTACTGAATGAACGCTCGCCTGGCTTTACGAGGGGAATAATTAAAACAAACAAACGAGAGTACCGACACTTCCTAACAATTTTAGGCCTGTTTGTACAGCAAACACTTCTGTGGGCCGGGAGAATCGTTTACAGCCATTGATCCCAACATTGGTAGCGCTAAAGAAGCCGCTAAAAAACCTGAACTGAAAAACCTGAACCCTGCCGCAACAACGCGACTTGTTCCCATTTCAGCTGCGAGCCCGAACGCTGGCCACATCAGGAGGAATCCAAATTTTGGCTCAAAGTTGCGTTTGGCAGCTTTTTTTCTTTATAGAGGCGACAGCCTGAATGTACTAAGTGTGAAAAACCGGCTCCAGCAGTGCAACGGGACCCACTTCAGTCTCCTTCGGGTATTGACTTGAAATGCTTCTCAGTGTTTTTTTTTTTCCTACCTTCATTTTGGGTAAGGAGCATTCAAACGCCGTCCCTGCCAGCCTCGGCAGGCTCCTTCGGCATCGCCCTGGATGTACAGCTTCACCAAGGCAGGCGGGAAGTGTTCCCCAGCAAGGTCAGGGGAAGAGCAGATTTTTGCGTCAGCCGCGTTCGAGGTGGGTAATGGATTCCAAGCCACCTCCGAAGTCAAGCTAAGAAAAACGACTTCTTAAACATTCAGCAGTTCGAGAAGACACCCTGTACCCAACAACGGGGAGGAAAAGCTTGGCTCGCATTCAGCAGGCAGCATTAATTCAATCGCCACGGGACACGCAGGCACTGAGAAATCTGCTCTCAAGAGGCAGAAGCAGCAAAGAGGTGGGTTATTTTGACACGATGACTCAATCCAACAAAGAGGAATCAACCCAACGAAGTACTCGGGATTCTGAGGCCGCGTGTGTACGAGGGAAAAGGCAGACTGTTTGAACCAACACGGAAACACACCGTCAGCCCTCTGCCAGACGTACCAGTCACTGCTGCGGCCTCTCTTCGACATAATAGAGAATTAACCAGGCAGAAGAGAGAGTTAAGACTCATTTTAAGAATGACGGAGACATCTTTCTTCATAGATATTAAACCTGTATAGGGGTGAAAGGCTCTGCACCCTCCCCAGATAGCAACAGCCCCTGGAACAAAATATAATACAAGGAAAAGAAAGCGGAGCCAACACGGTGCCCTCGCCCATAAAGCTGCCCAGCGTCACCAGGGCGCTCACTCCGACAGCTCCTTCAGCCCTCAAGACTCTAAGTTTCCCCGCTCTCCCACAGAAGGTACAGAGAGGGAGATAAGCAAGATTAAAAAACAAGCACTTTGCTGTGGTAAATCTATGGGAAAACTTATTCAAACGAGTTTTGCAGCACAATGGTCAGGCGTTTATTTGAGATAAGGCCACGGTCATATAGCTCATCGCCATTGTCTCCCTCCGGACCGCGCAGAGCAGGCCAAGCCCAGCGAGAGGACACAACCGCTGCGATCCCAGAGATGTGGGACTCACAGGACCTGAGAGACTTCTTCTGCAACACGAAGCTACCTCAGACACGCCAATACACCGTTTAAATCTAATAAAATGCCAGTTTTGTCACAGAATTCCCCCAGGTTACCCAGTGGCCTTCTACGCTGGAGTGACCACATCAGTAGACAAGGGAAGAGCTATGGGTCTCGTCCACCTGGACTTCTGTAAGGGCTTTGACATGGTCCCCCACAACATCCTTCTTTCTAAATGGGAGAGCTATGGATTTGATGGGCGGACTGTTGGATGGATGGGGAATTGGTTGGATGGTCACATCCAGAGGGTAGTGGTCAATGGCTCAATGTCCAGATGGAGATCGGTGACAAGCGGTGTCCCTCAGCGATCCGTATGGGGACCAGCACTGTTCAATAGCTTCATCAATGACAAGGACAGTGGGATTGAGCACACCCGCAGCAAGTTTGCGGATGACACAAAGCTGAGTGTCAAGGTGTCAGCCCTGAGGGACGGGATGCCATCCCAAGGGACCTGGGCTAGTTGGAGAAGGGGGCCCGTGTGAACCTCATGAGGTTCAGCAAGGCCGAGGGCAGGGTCCTGCACCTGGGTGGGGGCAACCCCCGGTCCCAGCACAGGCTGGGGATGGAGGGATGGAGAGCAGCCCCGAGAGAAGGGCTTGGGGGTGCTGGGGGGGGCAAAAGCTGGCCATGGGCCGGCAACGTGCGCTGGCAGCCCAGAAACCCCCCACAGCCTGGGCTGCATCCCCAGCAGCGTGGGCAGCAGGGCGAGGGGGGCATTCTGCCCCTCTGCTCCGCTCTGGGGAGACCCCCCTGCAGTGCTGCCTCCAGTGCTGGGGCCTCAGCACAGGAGAGACACGGAGCTGTTGGAGCGGGGCCAGAGGAGACCCCGGAGATGCTGGGAGGGCTGGAGCCCCTCTGCTGTGGGGACAGGCTGAGAGAGCTGGGGGGGTTCAGCCTGGAGAAGAGAAGGCTCCGGGGAGACCTTCCAGCCCCTTCCAGTCCCTCAAGGGGCTCCAGGAAAGCTGGGGAGGGACTCTGGAGCAGGGAGGGGAGCCATGGGACGAGGGGGAAGGGTTTTCCACTGACAGAGGGGAGATTGAGATGAGATATTGGGAAGAAATTGTTTGCTGTGAGGGGGGTGAGCCCCTGGCCCAGGTTGCCCAGAGAAGCTGTGGCTGCCCCATCCCTGGAGGGGTTCAAGGGCGGGTTGGTTGGGGCTTGGAGCAACCTGGGCTGGTGGGAGGTGTCCCTGCCCAGGCAGGGGGTGCCACTGGGTGGCCTTTAAGGTCCTTTCCAACCTAAACCGTTCTGTGAGTCTATGTTACGGCACAGAGTATCACAAATACCTCATCTTAGAAGGTAACGACCACTGCCAAGGAGGATCAGCACAGGGCTGTGCTCTTCACAACGAGCTTTCAGCCTGCAACAGAGTCCCTCTTTGCGGGAGGCTACAGCTGATGGACGGGGACAAAGAAGCCCCATGTAGCCCAGGGATGCACTCCAATCATGCGTCCTGCGGTCCCCGCGAAAGGCACAACCTTCGCCAGCTCCTTCTTTGGCAGCGGGAGGTAGGTGAAAAGTTTCAGCATGAGTAGGCTGGGAAACACCTTCACATTTAATTAAACTTCAGAGTTAATTCTGGAATGACTCAAGCAACCTCAGGAGGTGCATGTCGCACCCACCCCACAACAAACTCCTCTGCCTGTGAGCTCCTGGTCTGAAGGACTCCATGAAGGACTCCAGCATCTCCTGCCCGGCGTTGGCCACTCTCAAAGCCCCCAGAGCCCACCCCCGCAGAGCCAGGCACACAATCCTGAGGATTTACCCAGGTTATAGACGATTTCTTTGATGTAGGAAGTAGATATTCTTAAAAGATAAAGGTTTCCTAGGGAAAAGGTCTCTTTGCCCAGGGGTTGGAACAGAGGTTGGTCCATAAACATGCACCACCACCTCCCAAACCACTCCTCAGTGCTGGGACCACCACCGGAACGTGGAGGGGGGGGGGGGTCTGTTTCCTCCCGAAACGAGACATTTTACTGAATCACTCTGCCTGGCCGCTGGAGAAACCACGATGGTCCCAATGGAGATGGAGGCTGCACCTCCCACCCCGTCCCCAGGATGAGGGGCAGCATCAGGGATGGGGTGTCACCGGCATGTCCTGGCACCCACCCCGGGCTGGAGGTGCTCAGCATCCCCCTCACCCAAAAAGGGCCCTCACAGAGCCCCCCCACCTCCGGCTGGGGAAGACCAGCACCCCCAGATACACCACTAAGAGGGCTGGGGTCTCAGCACCGCCCTTCACTGCTGCCAAAAGCCATGGGAAGGGGGGGCCCTCCATTCCCCCCTTCTCCCCACCAAAGGGGCTGGGGGGGGGCCCCTGAGCGCCCCCTTATCCCCCACCAAAGGGGCTGGGGGGGGGGGGGCCTCAGCGCCCCCTTATCCCCCACCAAAGGGGCTGGGGGGGGGGGGGGCCTCAGCGCCCCCTTATCCCCCACCAAAGGGGCTGGGGGGGGGGGGGGGGCCTCAGCGCCCCCTTATCCCCCACCAAAGGGGCTGGGGGGGGGGGCCTCAGCGCCCCCTTATCCCCCACCAAAGGGGCTGGGGGGGGGGGCCTCAGCGCCCCCTTATCCCCCACCAAAGGGGCTGGGGCGGGGGGGGCCTCAGCGCCCCCTTATCCCCCACCAAAGGGGCTGGGGCGGGGGGGCCTCAGCGCCCCCTTATCCCCCACCAAAGGGGCTGGGGGGGGGGGGGCCTCAGCGCCCCCTTATCCCCCACCAAAGGGGCTGGGGGGGGGGGGGCCTCAGCGCCCCCTTATCCCCCACCAAAGGGGCTGGGGGGGGGGGGGGGCCTCAGCGCCCCCTTATCCCCCACCAAAGGGGCTGGGGGGGGTGTGTCTCGGCTCCCCCCCTTCTCCCCCAAAGGCACCCGAGGGGACCCCAACTGCCCCCTTCTCCACATCAAAGGGGCCGGGGGGGGGCCCTCGGCTACCCCCTTCTCCCCACCAAAGGGACCCTCAGCCTTCACCACCCGAGGGGACCCCAGCTGCCTCCTTCTCCCCGGCAAAGGGACCGGGAGGGGATCCCTCATCCCCACATCCCCCCTCAGGGCCCGGGGTCCCCTAGCCCCCACCGGGCCGGGCCGCGCCGCTACCTTGAGGGTCACGTCGCAGAGCTTGCCCTGCCGCCGGATCTCGCCCATCACGCCGTAACCGCGGCTGGGCAAATCGCCCACCGAGAAATGCACCAGGTCCTCAGGATCCAGCTCCGGCTCGGCAGCCGCCGCCTCCAGCATCTTCCCGGCCGCTCCCGCCGCTCCCCGCCTCGCTTCGCCTCCCCCGCGCCTTGTCCACGCCCGGCCGCCGTAGCGCGGCCTCCACCCCCCCCCACTTCCGCCTCCCGCCACTTCCGGGAGAGAACCGGAAGTGTCGGGTGCCATGGCAACGGCGTACACAGCCGCCGCGGCTTCCCCTCGCCCGAGCCCGGCTGAGGAGGGGGCGCAGGTAGGTGGGGGGGGGGGGAGCTGCCCTCCGGGGATCAGGGCGTTGTCACCCGCCTCCCCCGGCACTGTTGTTTCCACAGGCCGCATCAGCCCCACAGGCTTCATCCCCCTCCTCAAGGCTTCGTGCCCCTCCTCAAAGTCTCGTCCCCTCCTCAAGGTCTCATGTCCTCCTCAAGGCTTTCTCCCCTTCCTCAAGATCTTGTCCCCTCCTCAAAGCTTTGTCACCCTTCTCAAGGCCTCGTTCCCCTCCTTAAGCCTTCGTCCCCTTCCTCAAGTCTTCGTTCCCTCCTTGAGGCTTTGTTCCCCTCCTCGAGGCTTTGTTCCCCTCCTCAAGGCCTTGTTGCCTCCTCAAGGCCTCATCCCCTCCTCGAGGCTTTTTCCTCTTCCTCAAGTCCTCGTCCCCTCCTCAAGTCCTCATTCCCCTCCTCAAGGCCTCGTCCTCCTCCTCAAGGCCTCGTCCCCTCCTCAAAGCTTTGTCCCCCTCCTCAAGGCCTCGTTCCCCTCCTCAAGACTTCATCCCCTTCCTCAAGGCTTTGTCCCCTCCTCAATGAACAGGCTTCCCAGAGAGGTGGTGGAGTCTCCAACTCTGGAGACATTCAAAACCTGCCTGGACGCGTTCCTGTGTAACCTGCTCTGGGTGACCCTGCTCTGGCAGGGAGGTTGGACTAGATGATCTCCAGAGGTCCCTTCCAACCCTATGATTCTATGATTCTATGATTCTATGTCTCATCCCTCTCCTCTAGGCTTCATCCCCCTCCTCAAGGCTTCTTCCCCTCCTCAGCACTTTTTCCCCCTCCTCAAGGTCTCTTCCCCTCCTCGAGGCCTCGTGTTACCCCCTCAAGCTTTGTTCCCCCCCCCCACCTCAGGCGATGTCTCCGTAGGCCTCGCTGTCCCCTGTCCTCACCTCCTCAAGACCTTATTTCCCTCCTCAGGCCTTGTCTCCCCACCATCTCCTTCCCTGTCCAGGTCTGCTCAAACATGGGTGATCCTTCCCCTGTCCCCGCAGCCCCCCTCCTCCCCAGACCCCTCTCAAATCATCCTCCTTTGCCCATGTCCCCAGAAAGCAGGGCCGTGGGCATGGCTATCCACGGCATTCTCTGTGTTCCCCATTATCCCACACATCCTCATCCCACCTCTTCTGTCATCTCTCCTAGGCCACTGTGCACCAGCCACCTCACATCCTGCACTCTCTGCTTTGTTTGTCCTCAGCTGGGAAGGCAGCAGGTAATTCGGGGCCGTTCTCTCCCCCGTTCTCCTCGGGGCAGGGGTGGCCCTGGGCGTACAGATGGCCTGAGGTGCTGGGGCACAACTTTTGGTGTCCAACCGGCTGGATTCGACTCTCAAAGCATCACTAGAGTGTGAATTCTAGAGGCAGCCCCACTGTCACACCCCCTCAAAGCAGCTTTGCCTCCACAGTTTGCCTCTCGTGCTTATGACAAGGGCTAATGGCTTTAAACTAACAGAGGGGAGATTCAGACTAGATATAAGGAAGAAATGTTTTATGCTGAGGGTTGTGAAACCCTGGCCCAGGTTGCCCAGAGATGTGGGAGATGCCCCATCCCTGGAAATGTTCCAGGCCAGGTTGGATGGGGCTCTGAGCAACCTGGTCTGAAGATGTCCCTGCTCATAGCACGGGGATGGATTCAATGGCCTTTAAAAGTCCCTTCCCACCCAAACTAATCTGTGATTCTCTTCTATGATTCTATGATTTGTCGCAAGATTTTGTCCGTCCATGCTGGATAAGCTCAGGGCTCTCAGGCAGAACCAAAAGCCATACTTCATTGCTCCGAGTGCACGTTTCTGTGCCAATCAGCCCCAAAATCTCCATCTAAAATTTCCCTTTGGCACTAGTCTTTGTCTACGCACGTTGGCGTCTGCCTTCGTTGCAGAGATAATTGTGTTTCCATTAATTCTGAGCATAAATAGTCCGTTAATCTTGAGACTAACTAATAAGGGAATCCTGCCAGCTGCAGCTGCTCTATAAGGAGGGACCAAGGAACCTGGGTTTGGCACCTTGTTATAAAGAGCTTCAAAACCAACAGCCCGAGTTGCGACTTGTGGTTCGCTTTGCTTGGTTGGTTCACGTTGCGGGTGCTGAATGATGAGCGGAGGTAATGGCAAGTCTCGCTCTTGTCCTTTCAACATTTATTGTTCGGACTGAGGGAGGATGATTTAGTGGCGAAACAGCCAGAAACATTTTTGGTTAGCTGACCAATAAACATGTAGTTTTCTTCATAGTGCCTCAATAAAAAAGTCCACCGCAGACAAAAAAACACCCCAATTAATAATCAGATTGGTTGGATGCTTGGGGTATTGCTAATGAGCTGGAGAGCTTTTGGTCTCTACGCTGTCGGTTAGGAGTCTGCCAGAGAGGTGCTTCCCTGTTTCCTTCCCGTCTTCTGATGTTAGTAAGTACTCCCAGGAGGAATTGCTTTCTCTTAACGCCGAACAATGGGCATTGTTGCAGTGAGGAAAATTCCACTTGTTCTGAGTTTGTTCTGTCCCTCTCTGGTTCATATACGAGTTTTTGCCTAAAATTTTCCCTTGCTCCTTTTTCCTGCTGTGCTTCTTGCTGCAGCTCTGCAGAAATTAGGTTAATGGTTGGACTCGATGATCTTAAGCGTCTTTTCCAACCTAAATGATTCTGTGACTCTAAATAAAGCGCGTACCCCTCCAACGCTGGGATATATTTGTGTAGCAGAGTTTCGAGATCTCTAACAATCCCGACAAACAGCATTTCCACGCTGGTTACCAGTGTTAAAACTCCCTGTCTGTTTTCATTTCGTTCGTACCTGTGCTGCTCCTGCCTTTGTTTAGGCAGCGCTGGCACATTTTTTGGCAGCTTTCTGTGCGTGTCACTTAGAAGCAATCCTTATGGTGACATCCGTGCACTTCTTTATCACTGTGCTTTTTCACAGATCGTTTATTTGAAGACTGTCTCCCATGCAAAGAGATTATGGTCACGGTAACTTAGCACCATTTTGGATTCTACGGCGGGCGTTGTGTTGGCAGCGCTGCGGTAGTCTGGGAAAAGGAGAAGGCGCCCGCGGTCCCATTAGCAGGTAGTCATTCAAATGCTGACCTCTGTTTTAAATAAAGAGAAGTCTTGGTTCATATCTCTGTGTTTCTTCTTAGAGCAGTCACAGCAGATAAGGCAATGGAGAGATCACAAAAATACTTAATATACAAGAACTACAAAAGATTTTGTCTGAAAGCTGTTGCTAGATGTTACCCAACTATTGAGCACAGACCGTCTGTAGGAAACAGTTGAGAGAAAACATAGGATCTGCGTGTTCCAGGCATTTAAAAATACTCAGCTCAGGTTTCTCAGGTGGGGCTTTAGCAGCTGGATGTACCCCATGAGTCCTTCTCCCGAGGACGAGCCCTCTACCCTTGCCAGTTATTGCCAGCGACTTATTGAATTCGTGTTGACCAGAAAAGCAACATAAGAATTTCACAAAATCACAGAATCACAGAATCGTAGAGTTGGAAGGGACCTCTGGAGATCATCTCGTCCAACCCCCTGCCAGAGCAGGGTCACCCACAGCAGGTGGCACAGGAACGCGTCCAGGCGGGTTTGGGATGTCTCCAGAGATGGAGACTCCTCCACCTCTCTGGGCAGCCTGTGCCAGGGCTCTGCCACCCTCAAAGGGAAGAAGTTCCTCCTCATGTTTGGGTGGAACTTCCTATGCTCAGGTTTGTTATCCCTTGTCCTGTCGCTGGGCACCACTGAGAAGAGCCTGGCCCCATCCTCCTGACACCCCCCCTTTCAGTATTTATAAGTGTTGATAAGGTCCCCCCTCAGTCGTCTTTTTTCCAGACTAAAGAGCCCCAAATCCCTCAGCCTTTCTTCGCAAGAGAGGTGTTCCATCCCCTCATCATCTCGGTAGCCCTTTGCTGTCCCCTCTCCAGCAGGTCCCTGTCCTTCTTGAACCGGGGAGCCCAGAACTGGACCCAGTGCTCCAGGAGTTGTCAGGCACATGACTCTTTTTCTTCTGGAAACTTTAAGATCAGGTGTTCACTGGGAACTTAAAAATATTTTCGTGTATCAGTATAAAGAAGGGGTTACAAAGATATGAGACATGAATACTCAATACGGGCGGTAAACAAGGGAATTGCTGCTCAGAGCGTTGGAAATGTTGGCGTACCCACTGACTGCACGGCCTTTTGCCGTGCGGTGGATCCCTTTTAGGCTTGGTTTCGCCTCTAACACGTCTTACTCAAAGTCTCTGAAGCTTGAAACGAAGTTCTGGATGAAGTGACGTTCCAAAAGAGCAGGCTGCTGGGGGACTGACGGTACAGAAGCCTTCACGCACAGAAAACACTAGACAAAAGAAAACCCATCTCATATTCCTGCCATTATTTTGCTTTGCGAGGCTAAGCTTCTGTTGTCAAACACTAATGCGCCTGAAACACAAGAGGAAATAATGATCAGTGAGACCCTTCTTTTTCGACGTGCTCGGTTTTCTGAGCAGAACAATGTTGGAAAGAGTTTTCAGCAACTCAGTTGTTCCTAATAAAGGATGGAAACTGCAGCGGAACGTTTGTCAAGACTTTATTTTTAAACTTGGCTACTCTGTAGCTCGCCTTTTTTCCAACAAATAATATCACATTTAATTTTAGGGAGTGCAACGTTGTTGATTTTCCCTTTTTTTTTTTCCCCTCTCCCGTTAGAATGGACGCAGCAGCAAAGAGAGTCCATACGTTTGTGCGAGTCAAGCCAACAGCCGATTTTGCTCAAGATATGATCAAGTTTGGGCCAGACAACAAGGTAGAGAGAAAGAGATGGCAAGCGTGAAAGGTTTGGAATTTCGTTTCAGTTTCACCCACAGAAATGCAGAATTCTTCCGTTCCTTAAGGCCACGGGTGACGTTTTGGTGCACGTTGATTCCTGTTGCTTGCTGTTCTCTGCGCTGACAGGGGCTTGGGGTTTTCTATCAGCACGTGTGACTGTGGAAAACACACTTCTTGTGATACAGTCAGCAGAGAAAGTCTCAAAAGGACTGAGACTCTGACTGGTCCTTGAGGAATTCCCAGTGGGAACCACAATTCCAACCTGAGAGGTCTCCCTGGGGTACAGTCTGTTTCTCTCCCCCCATACGCAAGTTCCTGCCTTCACCTTCTCTTCCTTAACTAATAATTTCCCTGGGACACAAAATCAGACACGTCACGGAAAGGTAAACAGATTAGCTTAGCCACATTTCCTTTTTTTTAAAATATCTATTACCAGAAAATGCCATCCAGGTCAGTAAAACAATATTATTATTTGTGCTCCGTTTTCTACTTGCTTTCAGGTCTTCAGTGTTTGGTGGTTTTGGTTTTTTTTTGCTTTTTTGTTTGTTTTTTTTTTTTTTTCCCCAGACAATAACTGCTGAAACTCTTAATTGAAGTTATCTTCATCTCTTTTTGGGTTTCAGAGCATAGATATATACGTCAAAAAAGATGCCAGGAAAGGAGTTGTGAACAACAGGCAGACTGACTGGTCCTTTCGGCTGGATGGCGTCCTTCACAACACCTCCCAGGAACGGGCTTATGAGACCGTGGCTAAGAAATTGGTGTCCGAAGCTTTAATTGGCTATAATGGTAATTTGTTGCTATTTTTATTATTTTGACAATAAGTGGAGATTTGATCTGAGGGAGAGATCCTTCCGATGTTCCATTTGAGAAATGCAGAGGTTCCCTCCTGGCTTTATTCTTTTTGCTTTTCAATCTTTTCTAGGCACGATAATGTGCTATGGGCAAACGGGGGCTGGTAAAACTTACACGATGATGGGGGCGACGGCCGAGTACAAGCATCGAGGAATCATACCCCGGGCTATACAGCAGGTACTGGATCTGAATGGGAAAAGAGGCTGGAAGAAATAACACGGACTTCTCTTTTACCAGCTTTTGCTGGTATTTATAAAAGTGTTTTAAGACGGTGAATATGTTTTGTGTTTATCTCCACTAGTCCTCTTTTTTTTTCCCTTCATTTTTTCTAAGTGATGGTCATTCAAGAAATGAAGGAGCCTGGAAAACACAGTTAATTTGTACCTTTGTTTTACTACACCTTGTGCACTGAGAACGGTGACGTGTCAGAGCATTGGGATGGGGTTGGCTTGAAACATGCTGGTTTGTCGGTCCCGTTGCCGCATGGACACGTCCCTGTCCAGAGGCGCAAGTTTACAACTGCTTAGGGGGCAGGTCTGCTTATCTTTAGGCACTGATACTGCAGAAGGCTCTCCACTCCCACGAAGACAACGGACACGCACGGTGTGGGGCTGAGATAACGCATACAACCTGAAACAAAGACGGAAGGAATTCTGTAGTTACGCTTTATTGCCATTTGCAGAAGTTGTTCCTCTTTAATTCTACCGGCTCGCATAAAGCAGCTAGAACTCGCTGCTTTCCAGATGTAAGCAGGCCTTCCAAAGTGTTGTTTTCAAAACTAGCATTTTGAGAAATTGTATTAAAACTGTTGACTTCGCCCTGCCAGCCCTCAGGCAACCACCGCGCAGAATTAGCTACACACACGCAGATGCGCTTCTAGCTGCTCAGAAAGTTATAAATAGCTTCTCTGGAAAGCCGTAAATAGCTAATAATTCTGTTTGTGAACCAGCACCGCCACTGACAAGCTCTTTGTCTTTGTGTAGGTCTTCAAAGCGACTGCGCATTCCGTGGATCCTTTCGTTACTGTCCGAATATCCTACCTGGAGATCTACAATGAGACCTTGTTTGACCTTCTGTCCACCATGACGCGCAATGGGACCAGTGACATGCAGCTGGCTGTAGTGGATTGCCCACAGGGTGTTTACGTCAAGGGCTTATCTATACATGCAGTTAGCCACGAGGAGGATGCTCTAAATCTCCTTTTTGAGGCAAGGGAAAACAAATATTACACTTCCTCTGATTGTTATGTTTATTGGCTTAGCTGAGGGAGGAGGCAGTCGAGCAGGAGGTGGGTGGCCAGGACATCTGGAGGGAAGTTCAACCTTCTTTGTTCTCTTTGTTGTGGGTAGAAGAATTGGTAACTCTCTGTAGTCATGTCCTTCCAAGGAAAATGTCCCTGGCACAGAGATTCTGGAAGATCTCCATGGAGAAAACCTCTTTTTAGTGTACACCAGAGGAAATCAAGTGATGGGGGAAATATGTCAGGATGAGACCACAGAACGTAGTAGCATTGGAGCTTCCAGGCAGCACCAAAATAGTGAAGGCAGCCACAGAATCTGCCTTCATTTTGGAAGACTTGTCAGAAATACCAGCCACCTCCCTGGCCCCTCCAGCTGACTGAGATCCCAGGCAGCCAAAAAGACTTGTTTTCGTTACCCTGGTGATCACATAAGGGTGTCAGTGAGTGACTTTATACAAAGTGTACGATATTTGGGATCCTTTTAGACCCACCAGCTGGCCTACACTGGAATTTCTTCCTGAAAAACACACCCGCCTGTCCTAGCCATGTCCATGCTCCAAGAAAAGAATCTTGCCAGTGACATCTTCGGCAGATAGTTTGGGATGGTTGTGGCGCAGGTACTGTTTGTCAGATTTTACAGCACTGCGTTCACACAATGGGTGAGATTTGTGGAAGGAATTTGCTTACTTATTTCTGCATCTTTCTTTTTCTTGCGGGTGCTTTAGTTCCCCAGGAAAACATGAATAAATAATTGGTTCGGTATGCAGGAAGCACATTCTTACCAGGAGCCATCTGGTGCCCTTCAAATCTTTCACTTGCCTTTTTAATAATGGGACTGCTGCCCCTCTGCGCCCCTCTGGGAGACCCCCCTGCAGCGCTGCCTCCAGTGCTGGGGCCTCAGCACAGGAGAGACACGGAGCTGTTGGAGCAGGGCCAGAGGAGGCCCCGGAGATGCTGGGAGGGCTGGAGCCCCTCTGCTGGGGGGACAGGCTGAGAGAGCTGGGGGGGGTTCAGCCTGGAGAAGAGAAGGCTCCGGGGAGACCTTCCAGCCCCTTCCAGTCCCTCAAGGGGCTCCAGGAAAGCTGGGGAGGAACTCTGGATCAGGGAGGGGAGCCATGGGACGAGGGGGAAGGGTTTTCCACTGACAGAGGGGAGACTGAGATGAGATATTGGGAAGAAATTGTTTGCTGTGAGGGGGGTGAGCCCCTGGCCCAGGTTGCCCAGAGAAGCTGTGGCTGCCCCATCCCTGGAGGGGTTCAAGGCCAGGTTGGACGGGGCTTGGAGCAACCTGGGCTGGTGGGAGGTGTCCCTGCCCAGGGCAGGGGGGTGGAACGAGATGGTCTTTAAAGTCCCTTCCAACCTGAAACATTCCTGGATTCTATGATTCTATGACTTAAAGTCCCGAGCGTGGAGCCAGTCACTGACTTTCCAGCTCTCAGAGGTCATTGTCCTTTGAGACCCAGGCTGTGAAACCTGTTGACAAGTGCATTTCTATGCTCTGGATTCTTCCGTTTCCTTTTCTGCCTCCCAGGCTGGCAGTCCATCTCTCTGACGGACTGGCGCTGCCAACAAGCAGTTGCAACATCATTTTCAGCGTTGCTTTCCTTTCCTGTAAGTTGGCGTTACAAATCCCTGGCCGTCATATATATGTGCGCGTTTTCTGGGTGACATTTGAAGCTTGGGGAGCTCTTTGGTTTTTCTAGTCATCAAGAAACCGAAAGAGCCAGGGAGGTGTTGCCGCTGAGCAAGGCTTGCCTGACTCTTCCTCAAAGAGCCGCAGATCGGTGAGCTGAGTCTTGAAAGTGGAAATGCAGATAATGCGGTCTCCGGTAAAAGGCATCATTACAGTAAACAGTGACCTTTACCAACCGCAGCGTGAAGTGCTTTGAGAGCCCTTTGAGTAAGAAAATGAGGCAAATAGAGCGAGGTCCTGCTCCGGCTGCTCTAACCAACTGATGGGTGTTACAGGCTCTACGTATTTAGCTGTGGGGATTTCTAATTTTCCTGTATTCTACCAACGCAGAGGTTTAAAACCACTGTCTTCAATTTTGACTTCATGTGCAGGGCGAGACCAACAGAGTGATAACAGAGCACACACTGAATAAAAATTCATCCAGGTCCCATTGCATCTTCACTATTTATATCGAGGTAAGAGCTCCAGCAGGTTTTTTTATACGGACTCAAATGGCTGAGGATCTTTACATATCTGTTTTTTACTGTACTTCAGTTTTGTCTGCTGCTAAGTACAGTTTATATTCTTTCCCCCCCTCAGTCTCGTTTCAGAGCTTTCTCAGACGGCAAATGCATTAACTCTAAAATCAACTTAATAGATCTGGCAGGCTCAGAGAGACTGAGCAAGACGGGAGTAAGTAATGGGAGAAATATTTCAGTCTGTGGTGAAGAGCCCAGTCATCAGCATGGTGGAGGTGAAATTACGGGTTTTCCCCACAACTGATTTTCAGCCTGTGATGTGTAGGAGAGACTGTGACGAGTTGCAAGTCACATTAATACATCAGAAAGTGCTCAGTTGTTTACTGCTGCTGCATATGATCTCTAAATCCACATGGACGCGACTCCCCTCCCGCAGGCGCCTTCCAACCTGACCCAAATTCCGTTAGTTTATTTGACTCTATGATTTCTCCGCAAAAGAAAAGGCTGGTGCCATCAACTGTTAAGACAAAGAACCCCTCATTTTCTTCTTCATTCCATGAGGCGCAGCGCAAATCCCCCACTTTTGGTCACAGCAGGCAAACTGGTGAACATTTCTTAGAGCCCTAGGGCTCAACAACTGAAAGCTCCTCAGGTCCCGTGTCACATTCTATATTGATCAGAATAGAAATCGCATCAAATATATGTTACCCTTTGGGAAGCAAAGCCAATGGTCTTGGTAGGCTTGTAATGAAAAATTGAGTCTCAAAATTTGTTTTCGAAATGAAGAAAGCTCCAGATCATGAATTTATTGGGTCTGAATTAGGTCCTTACCCTCGCAGTCAAGCAGAGTTGTCCCCTTGGTAAGGAATACGCCATATTCTGGGGTGCAGCCAGAAACACGTGTTGTGGAGGCTTTGCCTTTTGATCTTCATTGCAGTCTGAAGGACAGGTTCTGAAAGAAGCCACGTACATCAACAAGTCTCTGTCGTTCCTTGAGCAAATCATCATTGCCCTGGCTGATCCTAAGAGGGACCACATCCCCTTCCGGCAGAGCAAGCTCACTCACGTTCTCAAGGACTCGCTAGGTAAGAGCTGGGCCTTGCAACAGCCCCAGATACGCTTCTTAGAAAACAGCCTTGTTTCAATGAGCATGTTCCATCCTAAGACCTCCTGGAGAGCATCTCCATGGAAAGAGACCTGGGAGTCTTGGTGGACAACAGGATGCCCATGAGCCAGCAATGTGCCCTCGTGGCCAAAAAGGCCGATGGCATTCTGGGGGGCATCAAGAAGAGTGTGGCCGGCAGGTCAAGGGAGGTCATCCTCCCCCTCTGCTCTGCCTTGGTGAGGCCACACCTGGAGTCCTGTGTCCAATTCTGGGCTCCCCGGTTCAAGAAGGACAGGGAACTGCTGGAGAGGGGACAGCAAAGGGCTACCAAGATGATGAGGGGACTGGAACACATCTCTTATGAAGAAAGGCTGAGGGATTTGGGGCTCTTCAGTCTGGAAAAAAGATGACTGAGGGGGGATCTTTCAACACTTATAAATACTTCAAGGGGGGGTGTCAGGAGGATGGGGCCAGGCTCTTCTCAGTGGTGCCCAGCGACAGGACAAGAAGTAATGGGCACAAACTTGAGCATAGGAGGTTCCATCTCAACATGAGGAGGAACTTCTTTGCTGTGAGGGTGGCAGAGCCCTGGCACAGGCTGCCCAGAGAGGTGGGGGAGTCTCCGTCTCTGGAGACATCCCAAACCCGCCTGGACGCGTTCCTGTGCCACCTGCTGTGGGTGACCCTGCTCTGGCAGGGGGTTGGACTGGGTGATCTGCAGAGGTCCCTTCCGACCCCCGCCATTCTGTGATTCTGTAAGACCATAACACATAAACACATGTAACTCATCATTGTTCAAAGGATGGCTGTGTTTCCTCATCAAGTAAAACAGCAGGCGCAGGAGACGGTATAAAGCCCACACGGATCAAACCAGTAGAAATTCACAAAACCTTAGTTAGAATAATTAAAAAAAACTTGCCACCAAAAAAACCCCCCGTTGTGTGTTACAAGCCTTTTCGGATGCTCCTGCTTTAGCATCAGGCTGCAGATGATAAACCCAAAGCTGTGGTGCATCGTGAATCCACAGGAAAGGCTTGGGCTCTTGGAATGCCAGCTGGATTCATGGGAGGAGAAAGCAGTTGAAAACAGGCTGTAGACTTTTGTGTGGAGTAACCGAAGTCACCAGAAATGAGAGTGAAGTTTGAGGCATTTCAAGCAGCACAAGCCTTGCGTTGTCGCTTTTCGGAGAGGCAGCGACTACGTCCTGCCAGGTTCCCCGCTATTCGATTTAGGCTTTTAAAATCCTCGGCTCCGGTTTTCCCGATTTCAGGCTTTCACAGTTTGTATTCCCATCTTCTTACTGCATCATCGCCACTCGAGAAACACATTTTACCTTTATTCCTAAGTCCTTCTGTGCCGCTGTGTTTCTGTGCCCATGGGAACTTTAGAGGGACGGTTACAAACTGGCTGTGTTCTTTCTTACTTCTTTTTCTCTATTTTAGTCAGCACATAATACAATACATTTCAGAAAAGGAAACAACAAAAAAACTGCGAATTATATTCTTTGCCTTTTTTTTTTTTTATTATTATTATTTATTTTTTTTTTTCCCAGGGGGAAACTGCAATACTGTCCTAGTGGCAAATATCTGCGGGGAAGCTGTGCATGTCGAAGAGACTGTAAGTTGAACCGATTTCTGCAGAATTAAAGTCTTGTTCCCGCTGCTGTTGCAGTTGGCCGTAGCTGGGTTTAAAGAATAGTCTCTGGAGGGCTATGGCAGGACTCCCGGAGAAACACCTTGCCTAATTCCTCAGAAATATTGGATAGCTCAGTCTTATCTCAAGGGCTCAGAAACCAGATTGCTCTCGCCAGCCTGCTTTGTGATGCAAACAGACGAGTGGTAAGCGGCCCAGGGGAAAAGAAGAGCTTGAAATAGAGCAGGCACAAGCAGCTAAAATCTCAGCCCGCTGGAGAGTGTTAATTATTCTTCTCGGTTCCACTCTACGACTGTGTTTGAACGGTACATCACATAATGAGGTCAACGGAATTGCGCCCGTTCCCATCTGGCTTTCAGCTGGTTCAGGAATCAGGAGTAACCTCCTAAGAGTAAGGGTTTGGGTTTTTTTTAACCTGCAAGTTAATGAGATGGGCGAAAAGTCTCCCTGCGCGAACTGGATCGACTTAACCGCATCTGCAACGCAGAGGAGGGAATCGCTTTGCTCTTTGCCAAGAAAGTTTTAGGTAGCCAAAAAAAAAAAAAAAAAATGTAAACACAGACACCTGGTACGCAGTTGCCTTCAAGGCGGGGTTGTTTTTATCGTCTCCGTGTGGTCTAACAGCGTCTTAAAAACTTGTAATATTACCGAGGAGGCAGCTGCTGTACTTTGCGTCGAGAGGAGGATTTTCAGCCTGCAGTGGCTTCCCCTCGAGATGCCCCAACTGCGGGAATTAAGCTTGAAGGCCCTTAATGTGTGATTTGGAGTTTTTTAGGATGTGTTAATTTTGCTCGGAAATGGGTGTGGGTATTTTTGCGATCGCAGCTCCGGCACGCCAAGAGCTGCCCGCGTGCAGAACGGAAAAGACAAAGAGATGATCTGAAGCTGGTTAATCACATAAAAGCCAGCGAGCACTAGGAGATACGCTCCTGGAATGAGAAATCCTATACTGCTCCCTGCAGTTGAATGGCTTTTGTATTTCTGTGTTTTGGGATCTGAGATGATCAAGTAGTAACAGCTTACGAAAATTACATCCTTGCCAATCTCTCTTTCAGTTACCTAAAAAACCATGTTTTTTTCAGTTGTCGTCTCTTCGTTTTGCTACCAGAATGAAATGGATCACAACGGAGCCGGTCATCAACGAGACGTACGACCAAGAGGTATGTAGAGGAAGGGAGTGGAAGAAGGCATATTTTCTCAAGGTTCGTTGATATTTAGGATAATGACCTTAAAAACCAGAGGGAAATTTGGTGGTTTAATGAATTACCGCTCATCAGCCAAGCTGACGCGTGTTGAGTTTAGGTATACGATAAAATGGATTAGTATCACAGCTTTTTCATCGGTATTTAATTCCAATTACCTCGAGTATGCTTGAGGGTACGGTCATGCAGATGGTCGCATCTTCCCTGGCGTGTGGTAACTCTTTCAATGGCATACGTAGGAGTCCGTAATTTTTGTGCTAAGATTCACCTCTTAACAGAGACGTTAAGTTGTGGACTACTCTCCTGGCATGCAGGGAAATCATCTCCCGTCCTACCTGCAGCTTCACACAGCTTTATCCCCAGTGCTGCTGGTTACGAGACATTTTTGCCACAAACACAGGACTTGTTTAAACAAGGAAATAGTTTAAAGAAAACGATCACAGTGTTTTAGATGTCCTGAGTGCACTTTTGCAGCTGGAACCGAGCTGGCAGCAGTAAACGCTCTATGAATTACCGATAGCCCAAAGAACAAGTTTAGAATGATCTGATCCTTCACACATGGGGTGTGTGAGAACCCGGCTGTATTTCACCTCACTGGCAAGCGGAGAAACAGCTGGGGAGTTCCCCCCAACAGCTTCCAGAAGGAGTATCCCGCTTCCAGAAGGAGTATCCCGCTTCCAGAAGAACCTGTGCAACAAACTCTCTTTTCCTCTTCAGTCCCTTTCATTTTTGTTGAGATGCGTGGAGTGGAGAAGAATAGCCAAAAGCGTAGTGTTTAAGGGAAACTATTGTGCTTCGATGCTCAACAGGTCACTTGAAAAGCAGCTCAGTATCCAATTCTCGCTGAATCCCCAGGAGATTTGTGCGCCCACACCTTTCTGGAAACACTTTCTAAATAGTGAATGTTTGAAGGTGTTCCACGTGATGGAGAAATTCAATCAAATACACCACAGGAGACTCCCTCCTCTATTAAAGTTAATGTCAGAACTCAGTAAGGGTCAGAGTGGACACCTGAATACTTTGCTTTCAAGATAATATCTCATAGTCCAGAACTTGATGGCCCCTACAGTAACCAGATCAGGAAAGCATCAAATTAAAAACCAGGTGGCCCTTCTTCTGGTGGCTTAGGCTGGCTCTGCAGGCAGCACGCCCAGGACACCACAGAAGCTGTCTCCCTGGAAGCTAATCAAAGGCAAAGCGATTTCCAGACTCACAGCTTCGCCGATGCGAACCCGACAGCAAACCCCGGGGGAGCTGGCACACAGCTGGGATGTTCTCTAGCAGCCGGTTTAATGCTGCTTTTCACCAGTTTTTTTCTCCAGTAGCATTTAGTGATTTGCTCACCCCTTTTTTTTTTTTCTTTTTTTTCCTGCTAGGGGACAGTGAAAGCTTTGGAGAAGGAGATTATTCTTCTAAAGCAGGAACTGGCCATGCACGACAGCTTGGTAAGGAATAGGCTGCATTGTCTTAGACGGGACCTATTTAAGGCTTTGTCACGATCTTTGTTTTGCAGTTGGATCAGTTAACTCAGCGTCCAGTGCGATTGTATTCCTTCTGCTTCCAGAAGGGGTTTAGGCAGAGCTCTGAAGATCCCATGCGGTGAGGCTGTGGTGCAGCATCACTCCCCATCCGCAGATGTTTCTTTCAAGCTCTTGAAGCCCTCCTCTTCTTTGGTTGAAATGTGGAGGGGAACGCCTTGCTTTCAGCATGCTCCCAAGTCCTGCCGACTCAGACGACGAGAAGTCGCAATCACAAATTAAACATAAGGCTTCCCTGGGCGCAGTAGAGCAATGTCAGGTGTTCGCCCAACTAATACTTGCTTAGCTTTTTGTCATTCGCTGATACTCACTGGTTCACCTTTTTTCTTAGGTAAATCGTTCTTTGGTGACTTATGACCCTCTGACTGACGTCCAGATAGCAGAGATTAAGTCTCAAGTCCATAAATACCTAAAAGGAGACGTGGATGAAATTGATGTAAGTAGCTTTGTAGTAGAGAAGGACTTAAATACCGACTCCATCCCATTTTACTCCAAGACAGCAGCAATGAAAATGCCTTCTGAAGAGGCTATCTATAACCCTAAAAGTGCTACAGAATTGTGATATTTCTTTTTTTTCTGCATCTTAAGGGGTGTGTCCTTGTTTTCATCCCATTTTTACTTTTTTTGGAAGCTTGAGGAGACTTTTCCTCAGTCCTGAAACCCTTTGAATTGGTCTATTTGGAACTTCTTTAAAGAATGAATTTCAAAATTTGGCCCTGCCAATGTCATACCACATCTTTGCAAAGTGTGTTGCCAAAATACGCCCGGTCTTTTAGAGACAGGTTCATTAGGGCAGGGTTTCTCCACTTGAAACTACGCGTTGACTGCAAAATGATTGCGAAAAGAAACAGCAAAAGTCCTGCAAACGCAAATATTCCTGTGGGGGCAAAGAGGAAAATGTAAAGAAAATGGAAGTCATAAATGCACACTCAGAGTTACTGTAAAGTTTTGTTTGGTTGGGAACAGAAGCCACTGCGACAACAGTGCAGTAGCTGCTGGAAGACTGTTTTCCAAACAGTTAGATAACCCTTTAGCTTAAACAAAACACTTGAGACATTCCCTCTCATTTCATGTAATCCTTATCTACTGTTCCCCATGGAATTCTCATGGAAAAACTGGCTGCTCATGGCCTGGATGAGCATAGGATCTGCTGGATCAAGCCCTGGCTGGATGGACGGTCCCCAAGAGGGGTGGTCACTGGAGTTAAATCCACCTGGCGGCCAGTCACAAGGGCTCAGTGGTGGGACCATTTCTGTTTAACATCTTTATTGATGATCTTGATAAGGACATAGAGTGTATCATCAGGAAGTTCGCAGATGACACCAAGTTAAGCGGGAGTGTTGATCTGCACGAGGATAGGGAGGAGCTACAGAGAGACTTGGATAGATTGGACCGATGGGCCAACGCTAACGGTACGAGCTTCAACAAGGCCAAGTGCCAGGTCCTGCACTTGGGCCACAACAACCCCAAGCATCGCAACGGGCTTGGGGCAGTGTGGCTGGAGAGCTGCCCGGCGGAAAAGGACCTGGGGCTTCTAATTGACAAGCGGCTGAACATGAGCCAGCAGTGTGCCCAGGTGGCCAAGAGGGCCAATGGCATCCTGGCTTGTATTAGAAATAGTGTGATCAGCAGAAAGAGGGAGGTGATTGTCCCCCTGTACTCAGCACTGGTGAGGCCACACCTTGAGTATTGTGTCCAGTTTTGGGCACCTCAATACGAGAGAGATATCAAGGTGCAGAGGAGGGCAAGGAAGCTGGTGAAGGGCCTGGAGAATAAATCTGATGAGGAGCGACTGAAGGAGCTGGGACTGTTTAGTTTGAGGAAGAGGAGGCTGAGTGGAGACCTCATCACTCTACAACTACTTGAAAGGACATTGTAGAGAGGTTGGTGCTGGTCTCTTCTCACAGGTAATTAGTGATAGAACAAGAGGGAATGGCTTCAAGCTGTAACAGGGGAGGTTTAGGCTGGACATTAGGAAAAAATTCTTCACAGAAAGAGTGGTCAGACACTGGGAGGTGGTGGAGTCGCCATCCCTGAATGTGTTTAAGAGTCATTTAGATGCGGTGTTGGGGGATATGGTGTAGGGGAGAACTCTGTAGAGTGGGGCTGATGGTTGGACTTGATGATCCCAAGGGTCTTTTCCAACCTAAATGATTCTATGATTCTCTCAAAGTCCCTGGTTTATCCCTCCAGCAGGCAGGAATGAAGCGGAAAAAGGTCTTATGTGAAGGTGTGTTTTACCTGGGCTGCCAAATGTGATGCGGGTGTGAGTGGAGCAGGGAAGGTAGAGAAGGACTAAGGAGTTTCACACAGGGAAGGATGTCTTCAGTGGCACTGAAGGATTTTCTAGAGAGAGGGTTGAGAACAGAGGTAGAGCATTTCATAGCTTGGTCCAGTCTTTTGGACCTTGGGAGAGCTGAGTGCCGATTTCTGCTCAGTGACAGACTGCCCATTACGTGTCTGTCCGTGCCTCTGCTCATCATCTCCAAAACAGAGATAACGGCATGGCTCGACCGCACTGATTTGTTTCAATGGGGAAGAGGACAAAAGATAGTGCTCTGGCAGTTCCAAGTACTCAAGCAGTCTTGGGCAGCAGTGAAAAGCGAAGTAGCATCGTAAATCTGCAAGGTCACCAGATGCCATATATGTCATTTGTAAAATTCATAGAATCATAGAATAGAATCATAGAATCATAGGGTTGGAAGGGACCTCTGGAGATTATCTAGTCCAACCCCCCTGCCAGAGCAGGGTCACCCACGGCAGGTTACACAGGAACACGTCCGGACGGGTTTGGAATGTCTCCAGAGAGGAGACATTCCATATAAGGACGGCACACAACGTGTCGCTGAACCCCAAAACCCAACGAGCCGGAATAAGTCATCAATACCATCCCATTCACTTAATAAAATGGGACGGGACTTGGGAATGAAGGTTAAAACTTCCCTTGGGTCCTGGTCTTGCAAATGCTGGGACTGGGATTGCCACCGCTTAGCGCACAATCTTTGTTCAACGCCACTGGATTACGGAGCAAGAGAATCACAGAATCACAGAATGGTAGGGGTGGGAAGGGACCTCTGGAGATCATCTAGTCCAACCCCCTGCCAGAGCAGGGTCACCCACAGCAGGTGGCACAGGAACGCGTCCAGGCGGGTTTGGGATGTCTCCAGAGATGGAGACTCCACCACCTCTCTGGGCAGCCTGTGCCAGGGCTCTGCCACCCTCAAAGGAAAGAAGTTCCTCCTCATGTTGAGGTGGAGCTTCCTATGGTCAAGTTTGTGCCCGTTACCCCTCGTCCTGTCGCTGGGCACCACTGAGAAGAGCCTGGCCCCATCCTCCTGACACCCCCCCTTTCAGTATTTATAAGTGTTGATAAGGTCCCCCCTCAGCTGTCTTTTTTCCAGACTAAAGAGCCCCAAATCCTTCAGCCTTTCTTCATCAGAGAGATGTTCCAGTCCCCTCATCATCTTGGTAGCCCTTTGCTGTCTCCTCTCCAGCAGTTCCCTGCCCTTCTTGAACCGGGGAGCCCAGAACTGGACCCAGTGCTCCAGATGTGGCCTCCCCAGGGCAGAGCAGAGGGGGAGGATGACCTCCCTCCACCTGCTGGCCACACTCTTCTTGATGCCCCCCATGATGCCATTGGCCGCCTTGGCCACAAGGGCACATTGCTGGCTCGTGGGCATCCTGTTGTCCGCCAGGACTCCCAGGTCTCTTTCCACCGAGCTGCTCTCCAGCAGGTCACCCCCAACCTGTCCTGGTGCAGGGGGTTATTCCTCCCCAGGTGCAGCACCCGACACTTGCCCTTGTTGAATTTCATAAGGTTGCTCTCCGCCCAACTCTCCAGCCTGTCCAGGTCTCTCTGGGTGGTGGCACAGCCTTCCGGTGTGTCAGCCACCCCCCCCAGCTTTGTGTCATCAGCAAACCTGGTGAGGGTGCACTCTATCCCCCCATCCAGGTCATTGATGAATGTATTGAATGGCGCTGGACCCAGCACTGACCCCGGGGGAGCACCACTCGTCACTGACCTCCAAATATTACAATATTTACAAAATTATTGTAAATAAGTTGTAACTTGATAGCTTGAACTTCAAGTTGCTCCGTTGAATTTACTCCGGTCTATCAGATTCCTCTCTCTTTAAAAACCTCCTCAGGGGGTGCAATGTGTCCACCTCCAGCCTGGCTCTCAAGTGCAGGATAAAGGTAACTCTCCTTGAGCGTGGGTACCCAGCAAGCGGAAAGCAGAGTCCTCAAAATCTGAAATACTTGAATCAGTGCAGCCGACCACAGCATAGAAATGCCTACCCGTGTCTTTACCGTATGCGTCTCTTCCCCAGATAGTGAACGTCAGGCAAGTCCAGGAGGTTTTTAAGCAGTTCAAACTGGCTGTAAGGTAAGATGTCCAAAGTCGATGCCTTTCACAGTAAGGTTTAGAAATTCCACCAAGCTTTCGTCTGTGATATCACGCCACGACATTGGGGAAGAATCATTACAGGCAATCTTTTGTAACTGAAAACACAATTCCGGACACATTCTGCTGGCCTTTGCACCAGAAGACTATTGCCTCGAACCTTCCAGTGCTCGTAAGTCACGTGCAAGGGTAAACTTCACTGATCTGGGGATCAGTCTCAGAACAGTCTCGCCACACCAGCATCTAAAAGTCATCAAATTTACTTATTTTTTTAGAAATTGTGGTAAAGCAAAGTCCTAAAGCAATTTGAAGGCGCATGATAAGAAGGCTCTGTGGCTATTTCCAGCGAGGCGCTCTCTGATGTGCGGTGCGCGATGGGAGAAAGCGTGAAAGTGGCTATTCGAAAATGTCACCAGCGGGTGATGAAAGTTGGTTTTGAAGGAGGGAAGGTGAATGACAGGCTGGAAAAAAAAAAAATCCTAAACATTAGGACAAATTGATGAGGACAAAATGAACTTCCATGTCATGAAATAGAAGAGAACGAAGAATAAGGGCATTAGGTATTGCAGCAGTGGCCTGGCTGGGCAGCAGAGGTTTCTACTCACAGGGGTGACATTGCGATGTTGCTGTAGGAAATCTGCCTGCCCTCGAGAAACCTGAATGAACACAAGTGCCTGTGGTACGTCATCAGGTTGGGCAGCCAGGTTTTGCTGGGACCCAAGACCAAAATGGGTTTCATGGTAAAATGTTGCCCGCTTATTATTTATTTTTTTTTAACTTGGACTCTTTCAATTGTTCTGACACAGTGGGCTTTAGTCTTTTTTAACTTGCAGATTCTCTAACGATTATATGGGCAGAGAAGAACCAAATGAGGTTCAACAAAAGCAAGTGTAGGGTCCTGCACCTGGGAAGGAAGAATGCCAAACACCAGTATAGGTTAGGGGCGGACATGCTGGGAAGCAGCTCTGAGGAGAAGGACCTGGGGGTCCTGGTAGACAGCAAATTATCCATGAGCCAGCAGTGTGCCCTTGTCGCCAAGAAGGCCAATGGCATCCTGGGCTGCATAGGGAAGACTGTGGCCAGTAGGTCGAGGGAGGTCATTCTCCCCCTCTACTCTGCACTGGTGAGGCCACAACTGGAGTACTGTGTCCAGTTCTGGGCTCCCCAGTTCAAGAGGGACGGGGAACTACTGGAGCGAGTCCAGCGTAGGGCAACCAAGATGATTATGGGACTGGAGCACCTCCCTTATGAGGAAAGGCTGAGAGAGCTGGGACTCTTTAGCCTGGAGAAGAGAAGGCTGAGGGGGGACCTGATTAATGTTTACAAGTACCTAAAGGGTGGGTTTAAGGAGGACGGAGCCAGGCTCTTTTCAATGGTTCCCAGCGACAGGACAAGGGGCAATGGGCACAAGCTGGAACATAGGAAGTTCCGTTCAAATACACGGAAAAACTTCTTTACAGTGAGGGTGACAGAGCACTGGAACAGGCTGCCCAGGGAGGGTGTGGAGTCCCCTTGTCTGGAGATTTTCAAGGCCCGCCTGGATGCAGCCCTGAGGGATGTGCTTTAGGCAATCCTGCTCTAGCAGGGGAGTTGGACTAGATGATCTCTAGAGGTCCCTTCCAACTCTGAAGATTCCGTGATTCCGTGATTCCGTGATTTTCAGTCTTGTGTAGTGTACTTAAGCCGACTGACAAGGCTTCACCCCTTCCCTATCAGTGAAAACATCGCTCGGTTTGAACATCACGAGGGTTAAAGTGAGGTGATGGAACTGAACGGGGGCAATTTTATTTGATATGGCCCATTAAAAGGTTACGCTAAGTACAAAAATAGCCATCAAAAAGCTTCCATATCTAAGAGGCCTAAGAGGAACATCACAGAAAAAAAAAGAAAGGAAGAGCGGAAAAAGGTTATGGGGCAGAACAGAAGGAGCAAGCTGGGGTGTTTGGAGAGGAGATCACAGGTAAAAGCTGGTTTTCTTTGGAAATCTGATATTGGCAGGTATTAGAGGTTTTGGCATAGGAAATACTCCTCCTTGAACACGACGCTAAGGGGCTGTTTTCTCCCCCAGTCAACAGGAGCATGAAGTGGAGGCCAGATTACGAAGCAAGTACGCTCTGATAGACAAAAATAACTTTGCGGCCGTTGCTGCTCTTCAGAAGGTAACGCCTGGTGCTCGAGGCCGGCCCAGAATTCAGCTTAGAATCGGCTGCTTTACTGCTGAAATGTGAATTGCCTCAAATTCTCAACTTTTCCCCGTTGGAAATCTGAAGTTCAGAAATTTTAATGGGATGAGTGTGTCGAAAAACTTGCAGAGAGCAGAGGTGCATTCGTATCAGCAGAGGATTAGGCCCATTATCTGAACAGAATAATTTATTAAATGGGAACGAAGAAAATATAAACTAGAAGGTGACCTGTCTGTCAATCGGTTGTAGGAGGTGGCGTCAGATCACCCGCCTCCGCTGAAATCCCTCTTTTAGTGCTTGTAATTACTGGAGCAAAGTAAACGTGTCATATGTAAACCGTAAATCCAGATGTGGACTCTAGCTTACAGTTTATAATCTATTTTTCATTACTTATTTCCCTCTGTGAAATATTTTCTCTCTGAAGTGGTTATTTCCTTGCCTTGGTTTTACCCAGTACAGCAGATAAAAGAGTCATTATCTGTTACGCAGAGTCATACGCTTGTCCTGTGGCTTCACTGCAGATGCTTGGAATTTTTTTTGGAAGAAAGGCACGAGGGAAAATGCAAAAGTATTTGTATAAGAGAGAAGCACATGGTCTCTAACAGGCCTATTCAAGTCTTTATTTAAAGAAGTGGAAAACAAAACCGAAACCTGATTTAGGTAGATTTTAACGCCTAATGGCCCCTCTGTTTTATAGTTGAAGCAATATGAGAAATAGTGTAGGAAACATAATGCTCTTCCGTATTTTCACTAAATGAAGACTTCTGAGGGTGCATTTATTTCTGTGGCACCAGACTCAAGTTATTCTCCCCCGAAGTGGCTGAAACATTTGGCGTAGGAATTTGAGGATAATTTTGGTGCCATTTCAGTTTTCACTTCATCCTTAGAGTTGTGTTTCTCTGAAATACTCGGTAGCGCATACAGATTTCTGGATTATATTGTACAACGGGATGGAATAGCTGCCGGGCAAGGGCTGGGTAGCTTTTGGGATCTAGAGAGTTACAGATCCAACGCTGCCTGGGCCATGTTTTATTTCTTCCTGTTTCCAGGAAGGTGTGGTTGATGTGGATGGCTATTTGGTGCAGGAAGAGGACGGACAGGCTTCTGGGACGAGAACTGCTCCATTTTCATCCAGAGATGGTGGGAAGAAGAAACCCAGGAAAAGCAACGGCCAGCCCAAGTGAGTAAAGCAGCCAGACAGCTCTCCCTTTTCTCTGATCATGTGTCATCGCAGTGATGTCCTCAAACCAGGACGTTAGCTCTTGGAAGAAGGTAGAGAAGAAGCTGGCTTAACATGTGGAAGTTTTGTTTCCTCAAGGATGACATTCCAGGATGATGCTGGAAGGGTTTGTGGGGTCCTTACGGCCACCAGCAACACCGGCAGGAGGATGTTAGGAGAATGCGTGTGACTGGCAAGCCCAGCCTGTGGTGGGGCAGACCTCTGTTATGGGGAAGATTTACTGCGAATGGTTTGTCCATGTGTCTGTTACGGACAAACGGAGACCACGGAGCGCTGCTCAGGGTGTGGACGAGAAGCTCAACATGAGCAGGCAATGCGCGCTGGCAGCCCAGAAAGCCAACTGCATCCTGGGCTGCGTCAAAAGAAGCGTGGCCAGCAGGGCGAGGGAGGGGATTCTGCCCCTCTGCTCCGCTCTGGGGAGACCCCACCTGGAGTCCTGCGTCCAGCTCTGGAGTCCTCAGCACAAGAAGGACATGGACCTGTTGGAACAGGTCCAGCAGAGGGCCCTGGAGATGCTGGGAGGGCTGGAGCCCCTCTGCTGTGGGGACAGGTTGAGAGAGCTGGGGGGGTTCAGCCTGGAGAAGAGAAGGCTCTGGGGAGACCTTGGAGCCCCTTCCAGTCCCGCAGGGGGCTCCAGGAAAGCTGGGGAGGGACTCTGGATCAGGGAGGGGAGCCATGGGACAAGGGGGAAGGGTTTTAGACTGGAAAAGGGGAGATTTAGATGAGATCTGAGGAGGAAATTGTTGTCTGTGAGGGGGGTGAGCCCCTGGCCCAAGTTGCCCAGAGAAGCTGTGGCTGCCCCATCCCTGGAGGGGTTCAAGGCCAGGTTGGACGGGGCTTGGAGCAACGTGGTGTGGTGGGAGGTGTCCCTGCCCAGGGCAGGAGGATGGAACTAGATGATCTTTAATGTCCCTTCCAACCCGAACCATTCTATGATTCTATGATTCTGTGATTCTGTGTGTGAGCTGTGGACACGAAGGCTGGGCAGGCTTTGGGCTGAAGAACTTGCAACCAGCACAGACAGGGTTAGCCTGTGAGGAGAGAGGTGGACACGCAGGCAGAGTAACAGTCCTGTGGTGGTGATAGAAGACATGTTAAACCTGCAGTTTTTCTTTAAAGCATTAGGTAGAAGGGGATCTGCTAAGGGGAAAGGAAGGAAGGGACACTGGACAGAGGAGAAGCTAAGGAGAAGAGATTTTGAGAGAGAAGGGGGAACAAGCAGCCCAGAGCAGAGAAAGGTTCTTCAATTTACAGAAATGAGCTCCCTGCGCTGGCAGTTTCTACAACTGCTTCTGTGCCCAAGAGCATCTGCTTGGTTCCTCCTTTGGTTCCCCAAAGTTCCTGTGTTAGAGAGGAGGGGAATCACCAAGCCTTTGGTATCCACATGACACAGTGGAGTCCTCTGTGCAGTTCTTTTTTTTTTTGGGAGATGGAAGGCGATTTGGCAAGCACTTTTCTCTATCTCTTTCAAGTCACGCTGTCCCCTGCAGACAAGGCTGGTGGTGTTTGTGGAGGTGAGCGGCGGGAGAAGGACAGCGAGCTGGGCTTGATTTAGACGTGGGGTTAGACGAAATCCAAGGGGATTTGGTTTATAGGTTCCTCTGAAGGTAAAGAGGCTCTTCCTGCCTGCAGGTGTGCCTCAGTCCAGACAGGGTGGGAATGTTGTGGTGATCTTTCTCCGGAAAGCCAGTTCAGCCTCCGCTGTGCTCTATGGTATTTGCTCCACAAGGCAGTCCCTCTGCTCTAGGAAGTAAGGATTTGTGAGAACAAAGCTGATCTTATTCCTTGGCGGTAGATATTTCACTGCAAACTTTGGTAGAAGCAACATCAGGCTGCTAGTTTTTGAACCAACAAAGCTAGCACCTGCAGCATGTTTTGGTTCCACCTTCCTGTTATTAAGGAATCAATTAATCTGGTTCATCGTTTTGCCCCTTTTAGGAAGGAAGGAATCAGGAGCTTTCTTTCTGGAAGAGATCTGGATGGTTTTTTACCATCAAAAAGTCAGGGAACGGTTTCCACCAAGGATCTGGGTGTGAAAGAGGCAGCAAGGAACCATGATACAGCACATATTGATGCAGAGCTCTCAAAGTCAGCTCCCGTGGAGGATTCCCAGCAGCCCAGGTAAGCTTTCCCTGTAAGGGAGTATATCCTCTTTGCCGGAGGGTGGTTTACACCGGAGTGATTGCATTGTGTTCCCCTAGTACAACTACCTGCTTCGAAGTGGAGAGATTCAGAGATCTTCATTGCTTGGATGCAGAAATACATTGTAGGACAGCAGTGGTTGTAAGGACACCCTGTGAAGCAAATTATGTTGGTGGTCTTCACCTTCTCCATCTGCTTTCAGCTGTGTCCTGCTCACTTGCTCTATTAAGTGTGAAATCTCTGAAAATTGCAGCACTCTTCACCCTTTGGTTAGTAGTAAAAGTGCAGGGAGACGTCATGTCCAGCCACAAACCCCCCCCAAGTCATGAAAATGGGTCAATAGCTGCACAAGATGAGGGCAGGAAGTACCATGTCAAGAGAGAAGAGTGGACAACGGCCAAAAATGCAGCAACATGTGTCATCTGCTTGTGCCACAACAAGAATTTAGCATGGGAGGGCAGCGCTGAACTGCAATTCGTTCTGGATGGAGTTGATGGGGTAAGAAACGCTACTGGTATCGAGACGAAGGGCTTTTTCCAGGAGGATGTGCTCAACAGCATGAGGCTGTTCAACTCCCAGGAGCTCAGCCAGGACCCCACACAAACCAGTCGGGACACCACTTTTCCCATCACCAGCCATCTTTTCTGGCTGAGAGCCCTCAAGCTGTGAGCGCCGCAGCTCTGAAGTCTTGTGAGCACCTCCATTGCCTGCGTTGTAGATGACCAAGTCTTTGCTTGTTCCTGACGCCCAGGGAGAGCATTGCAGTGAAGCCGTCCCAGGATTTACTCCTGAAGAAGGGCCAAGTGCAAGGTCCTGCACCTGGGTCATGGCAATCCCAGGGACAAATCCAGGTTGGGTGGAGAATGGCTTGAGAGCAGCCCTGAGGAGAAGAACTTGGGGGTGCTGGTGGACGAGAAGCTCAACATGAACAGGCAATGTGCGCTGGCAGCCCAGAAAGCCAACCACATCCTGGGCTGCATCAGGAGAAGCGTGGCCAGCAGGGCGAGGGAGGGGATTCTGCCCCTCTGCTCTGCTCTGGGGAGACCCCACCTGGAGTACCATGTCCAGCTCTGGAGTCCTCAGCACAAAAAGGACATGGACCTGTTGGAACGGGTCCAGAGGAGGCCATGAAGATGATCAGAGGGCTGGAGCCCCTCTGCTGTGAGGACAGGCTGAGAGAGCTGGGGGGGTTCAGCCTGGAGAAGAGAAGGCTCCGGGGAGACCTTCTAGCAGCCTTCCAGTCCCTAAAGGGGGCCTACAGGAGGGATGGGGAGGGACTCTGGATCAGGGAGCATAATGATAGGACGAGGAGGAACGGCCTCAAACTGCAAGAGGGGAGACTTAGATGAGATCTGAGGAAGAAATTCTTGACTGTGAGGGTGGTGAGCCCCTGGCCCAGGTTGCCCAGAGAAGCTGTGGCTGCCCCATCCCTGGAGGGGTTCAAGGGCAGGTTGGACGGGGCTTGGAGCAACCTGGGCTGGTGGGAGGTGTCCCTGCCCAGGGCAGGGGGTTGGAACTAGATGACCTTTAAGGTCCCTTCCAACCCAAACCACTCTGTGATTCTGTGAAGAACCTTAAGATGTCGTCGCGTTCCTCCACGTCCTCTGCGTGTGTTTTAGTGTTTCTTCTACAGGTCCTGTGGCTGGCAGGGAAGGCTACTGCTGCTGCAGCTGCGTAAGGCACAACCCAGAGTCCTTAGAAGCTTGGTAGCTGGCTGTCCAAGCTGTAGCTGTGGCAGTCTGCCCAGTGGCTGTTGTTTACAGCGCTTTGCCAGCAGTTTGGCACGGAAAGCAGCCTCACGCAGCCTTTGAGGAGTTTGAAAATGCCCTTAAGAGGTCAATCAGGGGAAGGCAGTAGTCAAGAGTTTTGCTTCGACCGGTCTAGACTGAGGAATGTGGTGACTTGTAGCTACTTTCTGCTACCAGATCCAGCCCGCTCACCCAGAACAACCTTACGCAGCCCAGAGCAGGGAGTGTGACGTTCTCCTGCGGGACTCTCCTTTTGCCCAGTGTGGTTTGTGATGAAGTAAGAGCTGGTGTTCATGGAGGCACGTTTGCAACAAAGCCATTTCATAGAAAAGTCAGGATTGACACGCGCCCCTTTGAGTTCAGTCTTTCTAAATAGGCAAGACTTAAAAGCCACGGGCGGCAGTAGAGCCGGCCAACGCACGCAGCTATGGGCTTTGGTTGGCAGAGGTGACTGGTCTGTGCTGGGATCCAGCGAGGAAACAGCAAAGACGTTTCCGTTTAACAATAGGGAGGAACAATATTCATTATTCTTCTGAAAATTCAGACCATTAAAGGTCCGCTTTCCAGGGAAGCCTCACTTCTGAGGCATCTCCTGAGGAATGCGGTTTCTATGTAAATAAGTCTTTCTTCTGGGAGCAGGACTGGGGGAAAGTGGGTGTGAGGGCTGGCACAGAGATGGTACCAGGGTGCAGCTGGCACAGCGAGATCCTCAAAGGGCTCATTGAAATACCATCCCCAAACCTCAGCTATGGCCACTCCCCTGAGCTGTGTCACGCTGCAGGGCAGAACAAACTGACCTCCCCATGTCCGCGTTTTCTTTGAATTCCGCTGCAGCTCCCCTCCATCCAAACCAGTGGCATTTGAGCAGTTTAAGGAGAAGGGCGGAAGTGAGATCAACCGGATCTTTAAAGAGAACAAAAGCATCCTCCTCGCCAGGAAGAAGAGAAGCAGTACAGTGGCGCAGAGGATCAACTTCATCAAGCGTGAGATAGAGAGCATCAAAAAGGCTCTGGAGGCTCAGAAGCAGGAGCGGTGGCAGCAGGGTAAGTCGCTGTGTGGAGACTGGCCAGCGCAAAACCAACCGAAGAAGGGAGCCACTGGTTTCAAAGCAATTCTGGTGGTGAGACCACTAGACCACCACTGCCGCTTGCCAGGGTAGCGGGACAGGCCGGGCTTAGCGCCCCAGCTCTGCAGCTGGCTTTGTGTTTTTGCCACGTGATTCCTCCACTTGAGTCCTCCGCACTTCAGCCTCATTGAGTCGTGCCACTGAGGCTTCACGTTAATGAGGTGAGCTGCCATCAGGTTGATTCCTCACCCCACGCTTTGATGGATCAGTCAGTGCAGAAATCACGGGGAGCAGACTTTCCCTTACCGTGGTGGAGATGTACCGCATCTCCTACGGCTTGATTTCATCTAGATTAGGGTCTAGGAAAGTCAAAATCCCAAACTGCAAAGTACTAGAGGGAAAAATGGGGTAAGCACTTTCCTACTTTGCTGCGGCAAGATGTTTGTTTAGGTGGAATATGCCTGGATGAGACTAGGAAGTGCGTCAGGTTTCGTGCTCCCTGCAGCAGGACTCCCAGGAGTCGGTGCTATCGCGTTCTGCAGAGGAACGGGGAAGAAACGCCTCCGGGCACGGAGAGAAATCTGAAACAAATGGCTTTAATAGCGGCGTGGTCTGGAGTGCTCTGCCTGGGATGGTGAGGAAGTAGCAGTGGCGTTCCTTGCGTGCAGGGAGGACAGCAAAACAACTCAGTTCTGTGAAAATACAGCCTTAATTATTGCCAGGCAATTAGAAGGAAATAAGAGGGAATGAGAGAGAAAAGAAATGGTCACCAGCAAGCAGGCCATGACTAGCGAATGCGGGCTGGAGAGGCAGACCCGGGCTGAATGCTGCTGAACTGGCTTCCATTTCTCTTCCTCCAGAGAGACTTTTATGACCATGCTTTGCAGGGGCCTCTTCCCATAGGGCCTGGTCCTGCGAGATGCAAAGCTTTTTTGGCTAAATGATGAGCAAATCACCTTGAATCCGTGTCGAAGTGAGGGTCTGTCTTTTCATGGACTCATTGCTTCTCTTGGGCCTTTGCTCTTTATGATGACGTCTACCAACTGGTGGTTTATTGTGGGTGCTGGAAAGCACAGGAATAAACCGATTGGAAGGAAACCAAGGAAGATGTTTATCATAGGGAAGAAGCAATGGCTTAACTTTCCCCAAAGGGCTGACCAGCCCTTTGTCTCAAAAACCTTTCCCATGGCTGCCCAGGGAGTTTTTCAGCAGCAGCCATAAAAGCTCTATGTGATACCCTCCAGCAGGCTGCCACGTGGGTGTCTCTCTGCAGAGTCACACAATCACAGAATGGCGGGGGTCGGAAGGGACCTCTGGAGATCACCCAGTCCAACCCCCTGCCAGAGCAGGGTCACCCACAGCAGGTGGCACAGGAACGCGTCCAGGCGGGTTTGGGATGTCTCCAGAGACGGAGACTCCCCCACCTCTCTGGGCAGCCTGTGCCAGGGCTCTGCCACCCTCACAGCAAAGAAGTTCCTCCTCATGTTGAGATGGAACTTCCCATGGTCAAGTTTGTGCCCGTTACCCCTTGTCCTGTCGCTGGGCACCACTGAGAAGAGCCTGGGACCCACCCTTCCAGTATTTATAAGTGTTGATAATGTCCCCCCTCAGCTGTCTTTTTTTCCAGACTGAAGAGCCCCAAATCCCTCAGCCTTTCTCCATCAGAGAGGTGCTCCAGTCCCCTCATCATCCGATCCTTCCTCTTCATCTGCACGTGTCCCTGCTCCAGGAGGACTGATGTCTGAGCGGGTTCAAGAGTTCAGCAGCGATTTCTGCCCCACACCACTCCAACACTGCATTTATTTGTAGAAAGCATGTCTAAGGAAATGTCAATTGTGTGGTTAACCTCAGTATAACTGGGTAACTACCGTGTGGTTCGAAGTATAATGACTGTTCTTCGTCCCTCTCCACCCTCACAAGAAACCTTCATTTCCTTTTCTTACCCTCCAGGAGAGTATGTCGATGACAAAGGACAGATCATAACTGACGAGGAGGAGTTTTTACTCATCATGAAGCTGAAGGACCTGAAGGAAGAGTACAGGTCTGGTTATGCTGAGCTGCAGGACCTGAAGGCAGAAATCCAGTACTGCCAGCATCTGGTAGACCAGTGCCGGAACAAACTCATCACAGGTACTGGTTGCCAGGGCACTTGCTGAACAGCCTCCAGTTTAGCTGGGGGGCTTGAGAGCAGCTCAGTACCGAAACACTTCTCAGACACGGTACATTTAAGCCAAGCCCGTGTCATCCTCTGCTGGCATTTTTCTTGTGGCCTTCCAGACTTGTTTTTTATTGATGATTGGGGTTTTTTGGTTGGGCTTTTTTTTTTTTGTTTTGTTTGACATAACACCGAATCGCTGCAGATTCTCTCTCGCAGATAATGACATACCGCCCCTTGGTCACGCCGCTACGCGCAATGCTGCGGGTAAAGGCCTTTCACCGTGAAGTTGACACTAACGCTCCCGCTGACGGCCCTGGTTCTCACCCTGGATTTCATTTCGTAGAGATGGTGGCTAAGGATCTGCACTGGGCCAGGGGTTTTGGCTCTGGATTGCAGATGTCTCCTCTGGACCCCCGTGAGACCGGCATTACTCAGGTTCCAGCCTTGCAGCACGGGCGCCTTGGCAGGAAGCCGAGCTTGGTCATTTCAGCATGTTCTTCACGAGCGCCACCCTCGTGGTGATGAGTCACACCTCTGCTCAGGGTGATCCCTGCAAATTCGCGGTGCGCTCCGCTGCAGGACGCTCACTTTGGGTCTGTGGTAACGGGAGTGCGGTCCTGTTGTATCCCCAGCTTTGTCCCGTATGACGGAAGGCCGTAGGTGTACAAATGCCAGAGTCCCGAACATTTGGATGCTGTGCACACGGCAACGCTTTATTTTCTACAAACTTGCCAGAGCACAACTTGTATCCATCAGTGCATCCCACGCTGAAAGAAATGCGTGGCATCTTCCAGGAGATAGACAGGGCCAAATCGTAATTGTGCAGAAACTTTGCCACTGGTTTGCGTTGGACACCAGGTTTGGCATTTTTTGGGTGCTCCAGGTGTTTGCTGTTTGTTTAAACATACCGGCACGGATTCATTCGCTCTCTGTGTCAGCCCAGAGAGAAAAGGTCATCTCAGAGCTAAAATTGGGGTAAAAAGTCAGCGGTGTTGCATCATGTCGGCCGTGCCGAGCGGGAGCAGGGCTCTGCCTTTAACCTTGTTTGTCCTTCATGGCTCCCACGACAGAAAGTTGCTGGAGTCCCTCCTGGGTGGCGCTGCCTTCTTCGGGGGCTGTGGGCTCTCCCACCCCGTGGGGAAACGTGCCAGGGGAACGGAGCAGAGCACAGGCGCTTTGCAGCAGGCCTGTGGGAAATGCCCAGGATTAATAAGGACAGAATTCCTGCTGCACCTGCTGTCTGTTATCACCGGCTATCACGGGATGGAAAGCGGCTGTGCTTCTTTAGCGTTTGGAATTGAAACCTGAGCCCCAAAATATGCTGACCGTTCAAAATGACCAGCTCCAAACTGGATGGCTCCACGTCTCCGGGACGCAGGAGCAGTGCCACCTCGCGGCCAGCCACCTCTCGGGCTCCACAAGCCCAGGGCGACTGTCCCCAGGGCCAGCCACCACGTCCCAGCCGCCTGGCAGGCAGCGAGGACAGGCAGCAGCCTCCCCCAGCACAGCTAGCGGTGCCCTGTCCCTTTGAACTAACGCTTCTAATAGTTTGAAACTCGGGAGCGTGCAGTTCTGAGGTCCCGTCGGAGAGTTATAAGAGCACTGAGGTCCCACCTGATCCATGGGTAGGGAGCCAGAAGGGGCCCACCCTTGTCTCCTTGGTCATTACAGCGCTGTTTATCCCGCCCCAACTTTGCCTTGCAGAGTTTGAGGTCTGGTACAGCGAGTCCTTCCTCATTCCCAAGGATGTGCGGGAAGCCCTGAAGCCCGGTGGCAACATCAGACCTGGAATGATTCCCATAAACAGAGTCATGTGCCTGGTGAGTTGTCCTGGCAGCTCTGCTTATTCTCCTTGATAACCGCACGTGGCGCGGTAATGAGGGCACAACTAAGCCCGTGGGAGGAGGAGGGCATGGCAGCTCTGCCCCTTTCTCTAAGCAGAGCGGCTGGCGTTGAAATGCTATCTGCTATGATGCAGAGAGCAACTATCTGGAGATACATCTTGCTTTCACATTAGCTTTACCATTAAAAGGCTAAAATAGGACAGAGTGATTGAAGTACCCCGTCATCTGCTGAGTATCAGTAATCAGGCAAACTGCCCAGAGGTGCGAGGGGTAGGCGGGAGGCTCGTTTCCAGGCCGTAGGATCTGTAACGTGTACAGCTATTGTGTTTCGTGTTGTGGCAACTGGTACCCAGCCAGCCCTCTGTTTAGAAACCACCGCTCTGGGGTAACCGTGGGCTTTTGTCATTCCCGACAAAGAACATTTCTCTTAAGCTTCTCATTTCTCTTAAGCGTTCGCATCTACCTCTGCTGTGGGGACAGGCTGAGGGAGCTGGGGGGGTTCAGCCTGGAGAAGAGAAGGCTCCGGGGAGACCTTCCAGCCCCTTCCAGTCCCTCAAGGGGCTCCAGGAAAGCTGGGGAGGGACTCTGGAGCAGGGAGGGGAGCCATGGGACGAGGGGGAAGGGTTTTCCACTGACAGAGGGGAGATTGAGATGAGATGTGAGGCAGAAATTGTTGGCTGTGAGGGGGGTGAGCCCCTGGCCCAGGTTGCCCAGAGAAGCTGTGGCTGCCCCATCCCTGGAGGGGTTCAAGGGCAGGTTGGACGGGGCTTGGAGCAACCTGGGCTGGTGGGAGGTGTCCCTGCCCAGGGCAGGGGGTGGCACTGGGTGGCCTTTAAAGTCCCTTCCAACCCAAACCATTCTATGATTTACCAGATTTCTTCTTTGCGTTATTCTCCTCTGAAGTCATTCCAGTTTTTGTAAAGGTAAGACTCAAAACCTTCACGCTGTTTGTTAGGAACATGGTGGCAGTCCTTCCGCTCCGTCTGACACCACGAAGCGATGCACGGCAAGGACGGAAACCCCACCCTGGCTGCAAGAGGGAATCAGCCCTTTCTTTGTAGGTGTGACGCTTCTCCATTATTGCTGCTCAACCTCAGCAGGTGGCAGAGAGCAGCATGTGAGGACAGGTCCTAAGTCCATCTCTCCCAGGAGCTCGTCCCCACCAGGAGCAGGGGGCATCTGCAGGCATTTGGGAAAGAGAATGAGCAGGATGTGAGCTGTGCGACCCCGCTTCTGAATGCACAGCCCCATTTCTAGCCACCGAGTAGTGGGGGACAGGATGGCTTTGGCTTTTGAGGAGGAAAACAGAAAAGGAACTCTTTTGTCTCCAGGTGACATTATTTTGACTGTAAATCTCAGTGAAGCATTTTCTTTACTCCCATTGAGAAAAGGCATAAAAAGGGTTTTAAAGCCGATCAGAGACAGGTTCTTCCCATCCCACTGAATTAGTTCCCTGGAGAGGATGAATAACAAACATGATGTGAGAAAAAAACTATGTAGTGAGTTTACTTTTAAGCAGGCTGTTGTGATCTACCAAACGGTGGAAAATTTCAGCTACAGATACAGACCCGTATGGGAAAGAGCCAAAAACCCATCCCAACCTGAATCCCTTTCGATAAAGAGATGCACCTAACGAGGTCAAAAGGAAAACCCTGACTGACTGCACGAGTCCAGGAGGGTCGCTCTTTGGGGAAAAAGAGGAAATCCATCACTAATAGTCACTTTTACTAACCCAAGTTACTCAATATATTCATAGAAACTCCCTTAATGGTTTCCAGCCCTGGACGTCTTGTCATCGCATCAATTCTAAGCCCGAAGACGAATGAAGCGTGCCTTTCAGCAATGCTCTGCAGCTGTGTCAAGTTGTTGATGTTACAGGCAGAAATATTCAGGCGGAGGATAAACAGTGTTCCTGGTAACGTTGCTCAGTGCTGGTTTCTTAGAATCATAGAATGGTTTGGGTCGGTAGGGACCTTAAAGATCATCCAGTTCCAACCCCCTGCCCTGGGCAGGGACACCTCCCACCAGCCCAGGTTGCTCCAAGCCCCGTCCAACCTGCCCTTGAACCCCTCCAGGGATGGGGCAGCCACAGCTTCTCTGGGCAACCTGGGCCAGGGGCTCACCCCCCTCACAGCCAACAATTTCTGCCTCACATCTCATCTCAATCTCCCCTCTGTCAGTGGAAAACCCTTCCCCCTCGTCCCATGGCTCCCCTCCCTGATCCAGAGTCCCTCCCCAGCTTTCCTGGAGCCCCTTGAGGGACTGGAAGGGGCTGGAAGGTCTCCCCGGAGCCTTCTCTTCTCCAGGCTGAACCCCCCCAGCTCTCTCAGCCTGTCCTCAGAGGATTCTTCTCCTGTTCCTTTTACTGGGCAGTTCACTGCAGCTACCCAGTCGGTGTCACTGGCCATGCCAAGACCCACACTGGCTCTGTGAGGGAACCACCTCATTTTTCTTTGGAGGTTTGTTTCCTACTTCGAACCATTTGCCAAACTGTCTCTTTATTTGCCATTCTCACCCATTCATCCAGGGTGTGCGTCTTTTACTCTTGGCTTGGTTCGGTTTGGCCGCTTGCCTTTTATCACACCGGAATTTCAGTGTCACCTTCTCCAAGCTACTCATGAACCCCCCCAAGAGGTGACCTAAGAACCTGCTAGAGCTAGCCTCAAATCCGGCATGAAAACATTATACCCAAGGTGATAACTTAAAAAATTGAACTCCCATTCAACCCATGTTCCTCTTCAGTGCACTCATGCCTTCCAGGCGGTTCCCTGGAGAAGTGTGGGCATGGACATCAGCTGGTTGGGCTCAGGGAGGACCACGCTGAAGCTCAGACCTCCTCCAAGCTGTGACATTATCTTGCAGTGGAAGGAAGACTCTCCTGTGGGTAGTTACGGGCAGAGCATGGCCATGAGAAGACAGCTGATGGAACTCCCTTTGGGGTTTTACACTTGCAGGTAGATTTTGCCCAAAGTCCTGCCCAAATCTGCTCATGTCAGGCATTGGAAGGGAGGACCTCTCACTTCCGAGGCTTTGGAGAGATTGTTGAATCAGCGTTCAATGTGGCAAACGGCATCGGTTGACCTCTGTGTCTCCAGGCGTGTGTTTTTTTCACGTGGATTGGGATCTGTTTTTCTGCTGGCAGGAGGAAGACGAGCAGGAGAGGTTTGAGCGGATGCAGGAGACAAAGCTGCCGGCCTGCCCGGCTTCGGGCTCGTTCTACAAAGCCAAAATGAAGATTGATCAAAAGGTAATCTCAGCTGGTCTTCTGCTAAAAACCAACCTCAGCACTTCTCACTGCGTGTTCCTTCCCGGCAAGATACCACCGAGGCCCTGAGCTTAGCAGGACTTCACAAAGATCGGGCGTTTGTGAGGGTAACGGGGCTGCACAACTATATCATTTAACATTTTTAAGGAAAAATATCTCAAAACCAGCCCTTCAGTGCTTGGGAGGAGAATTTCCCAGGGCTTCTCGTGCCCTCCTTTGAGCCTGCTGGGATCCGCCACCAGTAGAACAACGCTGGGTGTGATGGGGCTTATTCGGGCAGCTTTTTCCAGCACCGCTTGGGAAGGTGTTTGGGTTTGTTTTTGGGTTTTTTTGTTGTTTTTTTTTTCAGGAAAAAGCTTTATTGGTGAGAATTCTGCTCTGAAAACCGAGCTCACGTTAAAAATGCTTTTTGTTTTCCGTTGCCAGCACGCGTACACCAGAACCGTGTCGTCCCTCGAGGAAATACGCAAGAAACCTGGGCTCGTCACAGCTGCTGGGAAGAATAAACCCCTGTCGTTTCTGCGCGTCACGTAACGGATCCGGGCTCAGCCTGGAACCCGGCATTCAACACAAGCGACGTCACCTCGGAAAGTGCCCTGCATTCATGTCCACAATAGATTTATCAAAAATAAACGGTAGGGGGGAAAAAAACCAAACCCACCCCAAGCACCTAACTTTTGTGCAGCTAGACTGAGAGTTATTGGTAAGCGAAGCCGCTGCTTAGACGGGAAGCAAGCCGGGGAGTTCAAACAGTGACGCTTGTTTTTCTGAGCGTCTCTGGAAAACGCGGCGTCCCGACGAGAGAGGGGTGTTGTGGACAACCTGGGCTGCTTCCGCCTCCCTCCTCCCTGCTGCCGGAGGCAACGGCCTCCTGGGCTTGTCCTCAACGGAGCGTCAAGTCGCATCTTTGCTAATTTGATGCTCTGGAGGTGGATCCTGAGGAGCCAGGTTTGGGTGGGAACCAGTCCTCCCTTGGATCGAAGCAACCCCGGGGCGTTTGCCCTCCCGGCGAGAGGAAGGGGCTGGAGAGGCGCACGCAGCAGAGCAGCGTTCCCGTCGCCTGCCTGGCGGGAGATTTACGGCGGCCTCCCCACCTCAGTGCAGCAGGAACAGGGCAGTGTTTGCCCACTGCTTTCCGGGAAAGCGATTCAGATCCAGGGGGGAGATCACGGTGCCCAGCAACTGGAAAGCTCCAGAGGATTTCAGGCTGCTGCTATCTTCGCCCACAGAGCCGAAGGCCTGCTGGAATTCCTCCTCCTCCAGCACCAGGTGGAGATGGGAAGTTGATTCCAGCTTGGCACATGCCAGGGAAGTTTCTACACCAAATATCCAAGCCAAGAGAGTCCCATATTCTCCTCCTGCTGCAAACGGTTCACCACCACATCAGTCTTGCCGGGGCAGAGCTGGGCCGGTTCCTGCGATTTACCCAAAATGATGAGAAACACGCGTGTTCAAGACCAGGCCGGATGGAGCTTTGAGCAACCTGGTCTGGTGGGAGGTGTCCCTGCCCAGGGCAGAGGGGTGGGACTGGATGATCTTTAAGGTCCCTTCCAACCCAAACCATTCTATGATCTCGCAGGGGTCCCTCCAACACCCAGCTCGCCCAGGGCAAGTCTCACGCATGGGCTGGCCGTGCCGCTGGCTGCCGTGATGTGAGGGCGTATGGATCTGTTCTCCTGGGCAATGACAGCAGCACGTGTCCTCTCGGGAAGCTCTGGTGATCGCAGGTAGTTCCTCAAACCCAACCTGCCGTCAGCGTTGGCTCCTCCATCGCTCCTCTCCACCTGTATCGCAGCCGGGGCTCCGAGGAGCTGCAGATGAACGTGGGGCCATATATACGTATGTATATATGTGCCGGTCAAGCTGCAGCCTCGGCTTAAAGGAGCTCCTTAGGGTCCGGCTCCTCCTTGGGGTTTCTCCTTCTTGTCTCCGCAAGGAAGAAAAGCATCAGCCATGATTGTTGTGTCTACTACGCGTTTTGGGTGCCCCTCGGCACTTGTCCTCTGTGGCTCCAGCCGGTGGGTGCTGCTGAGCGCAGGGTCCGGTCTGCGTTCAGAGCCGCAGCCCCCAAGAGCTACGGAATTATTTGGGGAGCTGGAAGAATAATGCGGAAATTGCCAAAACGCGGCATCCCGTGCTCCGCGGCCATCGGGAGCGCCCTGGCCAAAGCCTGGTGAATCATTGGGGTTACTGGAAAACCCGCTGGCACGTCACTGGGGTTACTGGAAAAGCCACCGGCACTTGGCTGAGCCATGGGATGGGGAACGGACAGCCCCCGCTGCCAAACCCCGCACCAGCCGTGGCAGGAGCATCCCTGAATTACAGTATCCCAGGTCAGAGGTTTTCCACATGCCACCTCCGTTTATATGGAATGCTGGGAAAATGAATTAGTGCAAGCTGTTGGGTTTGGTTTAATTGGTTGTAGCTCACCCCTGTTACTGTAACAGCACCTGCGCCCCAGAAGCGCTGTGGAGAACAGCCGAGAAACCACCTTTTCTTTGGAATTATCCATTTCCAAAGGCTTATAAAGCTGAATTTCCCAGGAAAACGCTTCCACAAGAACTGAGCTATGCCTTCCTTCGACCTTCTCCTCCATCCACCCCTCCTTCCCTTTCCCCTCACGCTTCTGCACGAGTGCTGCTCGGTGCCACCCACCCCGTCCCTGTGAGTCCCTGCCAGCCCAAATCTGGAAAAAAAGGCAAGAAATCTCAATTTTGGATGCTGCAAACATACTTCTGTGGCTCCTGTGTGGGCGGGATGGTCCTACTGCACCCCAAAAGCAAGCTCCTGGGGTGCTCCGGCACCATCTCCCTGGAGGAGCTCTCCCCCGGGCTTGGGAGGCTGCTGAAATAAAACAAGGTCTGAAAGGACAAGAGCAGTTTTTAGTGATTTTGTGGATTTTTCTCTGGAATGTGGCCTGGGCGCTGGCAGGGCCTGGGGATGGGCAGGGCCCTGGGCTGTCCCAGGTGTGATCCCGGGGGTGCCCGTCATCCTGGGGGAGATCCTGGGGTTATCCCAGGGTGCCAGAGTCCCGGGAGTGATCCCGAGGTGCCGGTAATCCCGGGCATGTTGGTGTCCTGTGGTGCCAGTGTCTAGGAGTCAGGGCAATCCTGGAGGTGATCTGGGAGTGCCACTGATCCCAGGGGAGATTCCTGGGATGTTGGTGATCCCAGGGGGAGATCCTGGGAGTGCTGGTGATCCCGGGGTGCTGGTGCCCCGGGGTATGGGAGATCCTGAGGGATGCTGGTGATGCCAGTTCGCTGGGGTACTGGTATCCTGGGGGTCACCCTGATGTGCTGTGGGTGATCCGAGGTGCTGGTGATCCTGGGGAGATCCCAGTGTGGTCCCAGCATTACCAGGGAGATCTTGGTGACCCCATGGCTGATCCTGGTGTGGCCCCGGTGCCTGGTGTGGCCCCAGTGATCCCAGGGGTGATCCCGGTGTGATCGCGGTGAGATCCCGGCGGTCCCATGGCTAATGCCAGTATCGCCCCAGTGCCTGGTGTGGCCCTGGTGATCCCAGGGATGATGCTGGTGTGATCCCGGAGAGATCCCACCCGTCCCATGGCTGATCCTGGTGTGGCCCCGGTGCCTGGTGTGGCCCTGGTGATCCCAGGGATGATGCTGGTGTGATCCCGGAGAGATCCCACCCGTCCCATGGCGGATCCTGGTGTGTCCCCGGGACTTCCCTGCCCGACCCCGCTGAGGTCATGGTGATCCCGGGGGTGATGCTAATGTGGCCCCGGTGCCTGGTGTGGCCCTGGTGATACCAGTGTGATCCCAGGGGTGATCCTGGTGTGGCCCAAGTGAGATCCTGGGGATGATGCTGGTGCGGCCCCAGTGATCGCGGGGGTGATCCTGGTGTGGCCCCAGTGCCTGGTGTGGATCCGGTGATCCCAGGGGTGATGCTGGTGCGATCCCAGTGAGATCCCGGTGTGGCCCTGGTGCCTGCTGTGGCCCCGCTGATCCTGGGGGTGATCCCGGTGTGGCCCTGGTGAGATCCCAAGGGTGATGCTGGTGTGGCCCCAGTGCCTAGTGTGGATCCAGTGATCCCAGGGGTGATCCCGGTGTGATCACAGTGAGATCCCGGTGTGGCCCTGGTGTCTGCTGGGGCCCCAGTGATCCCGGGTGTGATCCCAGTGTGGCCCCTTGTGTCTGGTGTGTATCCAGTGATCCCGGAGGTGATCCCGGTGTGATCCCAGTGAGATCCTGGTGCCTGCTATGGCCCTGGTGATCCCAGGGGTGATCCCGGTGAGATCCCGAGGGTGATGCCAGTGTGGCCCCCGTGTCTGGTGTGGATCCGGTGATCCCAGGGGTGACGCTGGTGCGATCCCAGTGAGATCCCAGTGTGGCCCTGGTGCCTGCTGTGGCTCCAGTGATCCCAGGAGTGATCCCAGTGAGATCCCGGTGTGGCCCCGGTGCTCCCGGGGGTGATCCCGCTGCGATGCCGGTGTGGCCCCTGTGCTTGCTGCGGCCCCGGTGATCCCGGGAGTGATCCCGGTGAGATCCCAGGGGTGATGCCGCTGTGGCCCCGGTGCCTGCTGTGGCCCCGGTGATCCCGGGGGGGATCCGGGTGAGATCCCGGAGAGATCCCGCCGGTCCGGCGGCTGCTGCCGGTGTGTCCCCGGGACTGCCCTGCCTGAGGTCCCGGTGAATCCGGTCCGGTGCCGTCCCCTCGCCCGGCGGCGCGGCTGCCCGCCCCGGGGGGAGCGGAGCGGAGCGGCGGCGGCGGCGCGGCGGCGCGGCGGGGAGGAGCCGGGCGGCCGGGGCGGACTCGTCGTCGGGCGGCGGGCAGGGGCAGGGCAGGGCACGGCGCGGATGGCGGGGCCCCGCCGGCGGCCGCTGCAGCGCGGGGCCCGCCGGAGGATGTGAGGCGGCGGCGGCGGAGCCGAGCCCCCCGCCGGGCTCGGAGGAGGGCGGAGAAGGGGCCCTCCCCCGCGGCGCGGCCCGGCCCGGCCCGGCCCTGCCCGCCCCAGGGGCCGCGTCTGCCGCCCCCCCCCCCCCCCCCGGTCCCCCGGACAGCGCCCGCCCGACCATGGGGGACTTCTACGACCCGGAGCACCCCACCCCGGAGTAAGCGCTGGCCGCGCCGCCGGCCGACCCCCTTCCCTTCCCCGGCCCTGCACGGCGGCCTGAGGCCTGGCGGGCCCGGCGGGGTAGGCCGCGCATCCCCGGCCTTGCGTGAGCGCCGCGGCCGGGCGCCGGCGGGCGGAGGCCGGGCTGGGGGTGGGTGGTGGGTGGCTGGAGGACGGAGCGGAGCGGCGGGGGGTGGCGGGGGTGCCGGGGGGCTGCCCTTGCCCTCCCCGAGGTGCCCTGCGGAGGGAGGGAGGGAGGCCGGGACACGTCCGCACTCACCGCCCGGCCTCCCTCGGGGAAAGCGGCGGGGGGGGGACGACATTTTTCCGCACCTTTTTTATTAGTATTTTCCCCCCGGTGTGCGGAGGAGGTACCGAGTCCCGGCTGTATTTCGCCCCTTCAGTCCCCCCGGCCGGCCCCTGCCCTGACCCCATTTTCTGACAGGAGGAAGGAGCCGGGCAAAAAAGGAGGCGGGGGGGGAGTAGGGGGGAAGCAGTCCTAATGGCCGGTGAACTCCGGTTCTCCTCTGCGCTGGGGATTTTCACCGACACCCCCCGACATCGCTTTATTCCAGCTTCATGCCTTCTTCTCAGCCAGCCCTTCAGTTCCTGCTGGTAGCGGTGGGGTTTCTTTCGTTCTCTCCCCCCATCCCCCTTCCTCCTCCTTGTTGGTTCTGAATGCTATTTTTACATTTTTTTAGACTTCCTTGGCGAAGGATTGGGGTGCCTGGTAAAACTTTGCGCGTGCGGCATCCCCGACATGCGGCTGGGGTGGAAGGAGGCAGACGCCCGGCGTGCGGCACCTCCGTGCCACCGTTTGGACTTGGAGGCAAAGCTAAAAATGGCGTGTTTTTAACCCAGGACACCAGAGCAAACCTTTTTTGAGCGAAGGCGACAGAGTTCCGCCTGTGCCCACCTGAGGATCTGTTTCAGCTGAAAGGGTGCCTGCGGCCCGGCCGTCTAAAATTAGGGAGAGGTGGAGGATTTCGTTTTGAATTCAGGTTGTATTTTGCTAGACATGGCTCCTGCCTTTCTCCCCGGGACAGGAGAGCCTGGAGCCAGCCCTGCACCTGATTTACTTGAGCTTAACCCCAGTGGGGAGCGACGGTCCCATCCTGAGCCACCCTCCGGGTTCAAACGACTTTCCTATCCGTCCAGAAAGTTTTAGCCTCATTTAGGCATTTCACCTTTTTAGTTTAGAGCGCCAGGGGATCCTATCCCCAGGGGCTGGGGTGGCATTTGGTGTCAAACCAAGCGTTCCAGCCAGCGTGACGGTTAAAAGCATACACGTTATATCCTGCTGCCGCTTGTTGTCTAAAACGATCTGGAGTGTCGCAAACCCAGACGCTTGAAAGAAGCCAGAGAGTGGTTTGTTTTAGCAGCTTTTTAAAAGGAATGCTAATTTATTGGTCTGACTTTAGGGGTTTTCTTGGGGCGGGTGTTCCTGGTTGGGTCTCTGGAAGCTGTCGGGAGGCGTTCGGATGTTTTTAGGAGCCGTGTCTCCCCATGCCTGCCTCGAAGCCTGGTGTTCCGCCACGCGCCTGAGTCGCCTTCGCTGCCTTGTTGATGGCGTGTCTTATTTAGGACGCGCTCTTCCCAGCACGTGTGCTTTTAGCTTGAGAAAAGGATTATTTGCAGTCGCTCGGCGGTGGTTTTCTTCAGAGGCGGGGGTACCTGGTGCTTCGTCATCTCCTTCCCCGCTCTTGAATGTCGCGATATTAGAAATGTCTTGTACGGTGCGTCCCAGGAACCGCTTCGGTATTTCCAAAGTGCGGTTGGTCGCTGTGGTGGAGAGCGTAGTTGAAAGCAAACCGTGGCGGCTGCGGGACATTTGGTGCTGCCAGCGATGGTGGTTTCCCTCAGCCCTGTGCCTGCTGTGGGGTGTGACGAAGAGGGGGTCTGTGTGGTTCGTTTTTTGGAGTAATTGTCTTTGTAGCTCGTAGCGTTGGAGTTGTGCTGCTGCGAGACGCGGGGGCTTGGAGGGCGCTGGTCGCAGCCCGGTGACACAAGCAGAGCCCGGTAAATGGTCAGGCTCAGCCTTAATTTTCATGGGAATTATTCACAGAACGGTTTGGATTGGAAGACACCCTTAAAGATCATCCAGTCCAACCTGTGGGCAGGGATGTCTTCCGCTAGAAAAGGTTGCTCGAAGCCCTGTCCAATCTGACCTTGAATGCCAGGGCATCATTGTTGCTGAGGTGGAGCTCCACACTGGCTGTAGGAGGTGGGATATGGAGCCGGGGAGCTGGACTACGGGCGACTTGTGTACGTGCTGATGGAGTTTACCAGAACTTTCCTATTAGCGAAGAAACCCCGTCCAGCTTTCACCTGGTCGGTCGCTCTCCGCGTCCCACTCTGCAGCCAGAACTGAGGTTCTTGAGAACTTCAGCGTCCAGCAAAACCAGCTCGCCTCCCCTCTTTGGGTGCTCACGTTGGGGCCAGCCTGAGTCCCTGAGCTCGGAGCTGCTACCAAGCTCCATGCAAGGTCTTCAGCTTGTCCGTGGAGCTGCCTGACGCCGACCTGGATCTACTTGATGGATGTTTGTGTCGTAGGCTGCGAGCAGAAGAAACTTCATCTCTTCGTGCTGTTGCTAGAGTGGTGCAGCAGATGCAGCCAAACCTGCGATGAGTGAGTGCTTCCTTCGAGAAGACACCGAGATCATCCCTGGCCGCTGCCTTCCGAGGGTGGAGAACCCTCTCAAACAAGTGACACGTTGGTGGGGTCGTGGCGCGGGGCGAGATGGATTGGATTGAGAGTCCCAAGGAGTTCTTCAGCTGGTGTCTGCACGTTATGATGGAAACCGAAGGTGCTGCAGCAGGTTCCCTTGCACACCCCATGGCATGAAATATAAATATATTTCATATTTATCCGCTGCTGCTTCTGTGCTCTGCTGCGGGTAGACCTCCCCAGCTTGAATGTAGCTCCATTTTGGGGGAAGATGGTCTTCCTGCCATCCCGTGTCTCCGCAGGCCGGTGACGGTGGTGGAGCTTGGTGGCACTCACGGGTGGTTTGCTGGGGTCGGGGTTTAGGGCCGGTGCCTTTGAGAAACCCAATGATTTTGTTAATGCGACTCGATGTGGATTCAAACAGTCTAAAACTTCAGGGTTTTGGTTGTGGCTATTACAGCGTGGGGTTTTTTTTCATGCGCGTTGCAGCTGTGGAGACTCGTTGGCCGTTCACCGTTTGTGCCACTTTGGGACTTGAGCACGTTTTGCTTCTCGTAGGCATCTGGATTCTATTTTCTGCTTTCCTCTAGGGAAAACAATCGGTAACGCCAGTGCCCTCGGCACAAGGCAGAAGCTCCTGGCAAACCTACTGTGGTTAAATACCCAAATTCGGGTCCTCGAGTATGTTCCAATCTGTTGGGGAGACGCTCGTGGAAGGGAAGGCTCAGTTTTACACCCGCACCTCTCTCCGAACGCTCCTCCCCTTTATTAAGGAGACTAATGATGGTCCCATGGGGTGCGAAATCAAGAATAGTAAAGGAAAAACTCGGTTCTCGCTGCCCAAGAGTACCTGAGGGTTTTTCAGCTCTGCGCATAAGCCTTAATGGCTCTGAAAAGTCAGTTTATTTCAAGAAAATTCTCTTTATACGTTCAAATTTCTCTCAGTCGCAGGAGGAGACCTTCACCTGCTCCCCTGGCCGGCCAGTAAGTTATCAGACAAATTTCTCACTTGGGTTTATTATTTTTGACGTCGTTTTATAACAGTTCCCAGCTGGACCTGAACTTTCTGAGGCTGTTTGCTTGCGATGGAGCCGAATTGAATGAGGTCGTTGATCTCCAGGTTGGGGATCTCCAAGAAGGAGACGTGGACGCCGTGCAACGTTGCCCGTTCCCTTCTTCTCTTGCCTTTTTCCTGCTCCATCCACAGTGCGTTTTCGGTACCGTTGCCCACTTCTCTTAAAAATGAAGCCTGAGGGTCGTAGCTTTGCTCTTGGAGAATTCGTCTTCTCCCTGGTTTTTGGTACCCAACTTTGCGTCTTCTTACCCTTGTTGGGTTTTGAGGGAGGAGGACCTCTTCTTGGCTTGGCCTTCTACCCTGGATTCTTCTGCAGCTTCCATTCACCGCTCCTCTTCCATCTGCTTGTGGTCCAGAAAGGCGCCGTGCATCACAGGCAGGGTAGATCCGCAGCGTTCGGCTTCAGGGGAAATAAAAAAAGGGAGGAAAAAAAAAAAAATAAAAAATATGGGTCCACGTTTTCACTTGGAGCCGTTGAGATCCCTGTGGTTTCTGCCAATCCAGATGCCTAGAAATTGGGAAAGCGTGCATTTTTCCAGGCGCTGGCTGCGTGCGAGCGGGCTGGGAATACTTTTTCCCTTTGGTTTTTCATATTTTAGGTCCGTGGATCGGCGGCGTTCCTTTACGGTGGAGTGAGTAAGGATGGAATGATGCGTGCGAACGGGACAGGGAAAGTCACGGCCTTGGGATGCCTCCCTGGAAGGGTGTGCTCCAGCCGTTGGGTTTCTCAAAAATGAGGAAATTTAGCAGCTGTAGGCTACCCAGGCAAGATATTTTGAGTTCCGAGTCATTCCAAGTACCTTTAGTCACCCGGACACGTGCACGGATAATTACACACTCCGCACTTAATATGCAAGAGCGGCTAATATATAAACTCGGCTCTCCTAAATACTACGCTTAGGTGATCCCACGGGAAAGAGGTGGAGGAATCCCTGGTTTTTGAAAGGGAAAAGGCTTTCAGGTGCTTCTCTTGCCTTAATTATTTCTCGTTTTCCCTCTGCAATTGAATATTTTCCTTGCAGTGGCTCAGAGTGGGTAGGTGACAGCCTTCCGTCGACGTCCTGCGTTAGAGACCGGGTGACGTAATTCTAAATATAATTTGTTTGCGTGTATATTTAGACAGAGAGGGAGAGGGGGTTTATAAACGCCTATTTTTACTAGGCGTAGAAACGTAAAGAAAAAATCAATGTGTTTGCCGCGTGTATTTGACCTTTGTCCCGATTAATAGACTGGCCACGTTTGATTATTTAGGGGATTATTTAGATTTATTAACGAGACGAGCCAAGGCCCGGATCATCGCTGGGGGTTCAACACCGACGTCTGCGCAGCCGCGCGGGCCGGGCCGGCAGCAGCAGTGATGCCGTTCCCATTTTACAGCGTCCCGGGCTATGCTTCGTTTTCCTTTTTCCTTCTTTTCCTGGTAGGATTCATTGAGGAAAAAGTCTTGAGAAAGTCAAAGCGCGGCTCTGGTTTTTTTTTTCCGGTTTGGTAGGACACTTGCTGAAAAAGCTTTATTTTCTTTGTCGTTGTTTTTTTTCCTGACTTTTCCCTTTTTTTTTTTATTTTTTTTTTGGTAAACCTGCATAAAAATGCTCCATCCCTGCAGCAGCCCCTCTCCAGCGAGCCTCAGCCTTTCGGGATCCATCCCGGAGGCTGCCGTCCCCCCCCAGAGCATCTTCCTGAGAGCCCGGGGACGTGGAGCGGGACCTGAAATTGGAGAGAAAGGTGGGTCAGGAGTCAGAATTTCACCCCAAATATTGAGGAGGTTTGGGGCTGGGGAAGGAGCTGGAGCCTGAGCGATGTTGGACCTTAAAAGACCGTTTTCAGGCCCAAACGTGGATTCCTCAAAGATTTTACACTTTCCACGTTGTACTTCTACTCCCGCCTCTCTATTTGAAATGCATCAGCGGAGGTTTTGCAGCCAGAAAGAAAAAGCGTGGCCTTTTTTAGCAGAAAACAATTCTTTTTAACATTTACAGCCTTCCGTAGCATCGACATCCGACAGAAAAAAAAAAACAAAAAAAACCAACCAAACAACAAACTCCGGAACGTGTCGTTTGGAGTTTTCTTGACGCTGCTCATTCCCAACTTGCACTTTTTTTGCAGATTCCTGGTATAAAAGAGGCTGAAGGGGGGATCGGATTTATCCGTTCCTGCGATAATTTCCCTGCCTGGGAGGGATCACCTTGGGTTTAAGCATCGCCACAGCAACCGGGGGCAGGTTTTCCCCTCGTTAGCTCTCGTTTCTTCTCGCCGTGTTAAACTGGGTTTAATCTCACTGAAATAATTTGATTTAAAGCTCTCCGTTTGCCGGGAGTTGGTGTTAACGGGGGGAGCTTGGGTTTATTTTCTTTTATTGAATTGAGAGCGGCTCCCGAGATGGCTCCTGCCGCCAACTTAACCTGCCGGGCAGGTTTGGTAATAGAAGATTAAACTTCATCTATAATCACGTTAAGAAATAAATACGTTAAGGATTTTATATTGAAGTGGCCACCTTAAGCCGGGCTGGGGCGTTGCAGCGTTTTATTTACGGCACTTTTTCGGGGCGCGCGGGGCGAGGTGCCGTTTCTGCCCCGTGAAATCTGAATTTAGGGACCACCCGACGGTGGGAAAGCATCTTCTCGTTAAACCTGGGGCGAGTTTAGGGTAAGGACGGGGCGTTTTGCGAAGGTCGACTTGTAATGTGGCGAGTTACGGAAGCGTTTGGCGGCACGTGGCGTGTCTGAATTATAAGGTGATCTCGGTAGGGTGGCTCAAGGTGAAAAAAGTAAAGTAAAAATGAAAAAAAAAAAGTAAAAAAAGTCCGCTGAAATAGAACGTTTTTAGCTCCGTGTGAAGCTTTTAGGGGACATCTTTCACGAACCTCTTCTGCTCGGGGGGCGGGGGACGGGACTGCTCCCGCCTGATGCCTGTTTTGGGGAGAAGGGGATACTGGGGACCACGAAGGTGACACGTCTCCACGCTGGGTGACGCGGGTGGCATCCCCCTGCGTCCCAGCGTGGCCAGCGCAGATGTTTCCACCTCACCCGGTGCCACCAGGCTCATCGGGACCTCCCCGTCTCCTCCCACCGGTGCCGTTCGCCTTCTCCTGCCAGCAGGTAGACTTCCAGCAGGTAGACTTCCGCGAGCCCAGCCCGCCCTCCAAAACGGGGCGAAATCTTTATTTTCCAGGCGTTTGAGGAGACAAAGGTGCCCTGCAGTGCCAGGGGAGGGGGCGGCGGGGGGGGGATGTGTCATGCAGGCTGGGTGATGCCTCGAAAAGGTCAGTTTGGGAATTTGCTCGCCCGTGGAAGGAGAATGCGGCAGGTGAAACGGGGTGGCGATCCCCGCTGCTGATGGTGCAGGAGGTGATGGAGGGGTAGAAACCCCCCTGGTCCAGAAATACAGCGGGCGAGGAGATGGGGTGGGCTCGGCCCTGCGGAGCGAGTCCTTCCCGCCCCCAACCTTGTGCCCTAGAGGCAGGGGCATTACCTTTCTCCTCTGTCTGGGGGGGGGTAACCCCCTTTTTTAGCGCACAGACCTAATTACCCAGAGCCATCGCTCAGGTCAGATGAAGCCTCAAAGTCTCTGCGTGTCCAGCTGCTCATTTCTCCGCCAAGAGTGAAGCCCCGTGCTGGCGGCCGGTAGTAACGATTGTAAGTCAGCTTAGATATTTGTTTTTATTACTATTATTATTATTATTATTTAAAAAAAAATCGAGCTGCTTTCAGGTTCCTCGCCTTCCTCTGCTTCCCCCTGTCGCTGCGGAGGAGCGCTTCAGAGGAGCGTTGGTAGAACTGGGAGCCTCGCGTCGCGCGGAAGCTGGCCGTAGCCATCTGCTTTTCATCCGGATTGAAATACTGAAATTATTTTCCTGGTAGCGAACACCTTTTAACTTCGTTAGAGCAGTTTAGTTCAGCGCGCGCCGAACTTTTTTCCATTTTGCAGCCCGGTGGTTGCACGGGATGGGGATTTGAGGAAAATTTAAAAAAAAAAAGCTTTTTTTTTTTTTTTTAATTTTCTTTTTTTCCTCCTAATTCCACTAATTCCTTTTCCTTCCAAGCCTGGAAATGATACCGGTCAATAACCTGGCGGCGCCTGCAGATGCTGCGTCAAAGGTGACCGTCCCCACCGGGCTACGACAGCGGACGCCGGACGCGAGAGGGAGTTTTGCAGGAGGCTGGCGCTCGCTTTTCTCTCTTTTTTTTTTTTTTTTTCTTAACGAATTTGTGTTTACCACAAATCTGCAGCGGTGTTACAAGACATTGGCTGCTTCTGGCTGGTGGCAAGCAATTTTGGCTTGTGGGGCCGGTATCCCCAGAGCATGCGGGTGGGGGTAGCCGGGGTGCGTAAGCCAAATTTAATCCTAAAAGCGGTTTCGCCCTGGTAGAAATGGCTTTGGTTTATGGTTGTACCGTGGAAGTGCCTCCGCTGAAACCAGCTGCAGGCTCTCGCTGCTTCCAAGGCTGGTTATAGATGTATGAAAATGCCCGAAAAGCCTGGAAATAAATAGAGATGGGAATGGGAGGGGGGGGGGCAGGTTAAAAAAAGTGAGGAATGGGGCTCCCCGCCGTAGTGACTTGAGGTGGGAGCCGACCCCGAGCTTTTAACCCCGGCTGTGGGAAGGAGGGTTTTAATTTCAGCCTTTCGAGGGGTGAGAAATTGTGAGGCGGCGTTTTAAATTGTGAGGTGAGGATGATGAGGGAAATAACGAGCTCGCCTTCGCCCCCGCTTCCGAAAAGCCGCCCTGGTTTGAATGGTTAAAACTGCTAAAAATGGGTAATGTGGGTGGGTTTGGGTTTTGTTGGGTTTTTTTTTTGTTTTTTTTGTCCATCTCGCCCCTCCGTCCATCCCACCGAGTGGTACCCCACGGCGGGGGGGGGGGGAGCCTTATCTCGCCATCCCGCATCTTCCCCCGCTTGATGTTCCGGGGGGGGGGGGGGGGTGTGTGATAAACCCAGCCTCGTCCTTCCCCAGGGGCGAGGACAGAGGGACGACTCGGGGACGCGCCCGCATTTTGGGAGTTAATTGCATCAGGTAGCGGGGGGCGGGGGGGGGGAAGGCAGTTTAAAGAGTACCTGGTAGGTGCGAAACACCGCCTTTTTGGGGCTGTTTGGTGTCCAAAGGAGGTGCTTTTGTGGCCGGGATTACCTGAAAAGCGACTCCATTTACATTTTGATGATGGGAAGCTGCCGCTGAAATCTCTCCTTTTCCCCCCCCCCCCTTTCCGAGAGGAGGAAGAACTTTTGCGGGGACCGATGCTCCGGCGGCGCTGAGCCGGGAGCCGTGGTTTCGAGGTAAACTCTGTGTGTGTGTGTGTGGGGGGGGGGTTTATGCCTTTTCTTTTTGGCACCGTCGCTCTCCTGTCCCCCCCATCCCACCTGGCCTCATCCCTTCCCGTGTGGATGCTCTGGGGCTGAGCCCCCCCCGCCATGGGCACGGCCTGCCTTCTCATCGTCGCCGCTCCAGACTTCGCTTCTTCTTTAGCGGCGGTGAGTTGGGGAATTCCCGGGCAGTTTTAGGGAAAGAAGAGGATCCCGCGATGCTTTTATTGGAGCAGGAGACTGGAAACCACTGGAAATTGGTTGGTGGGTTTTTTTTGTTGTGTTTTTTTTTTTTTTTAACCGGCTCTTTTTCCCGAAGCAAAAGACCCTCGCTTCTCTAAACCGCTAATATTACTAACGCACAGATAGCTAAATAGTTAATAAATTAAGCTTTAGCCAAAAAAAAAACCAAACCCAAACCCTCAACCTGTGGCTTTCCGCATGCTCCTGCCGATGTCTCGTTTCTCTGCCCTCCTTCCTTCCCAACAGGAGCAGCAGCAAAACCAAATTGTTTTCAAAAATCATCCTTCCCCCCCCCCCCCCCCCTTTTATTTCTTTCCCTTCTCTTTAGGGTCCGGTCGCCGGCGGATGGACCTGCCCCGGGAAGTGTCTGCCCGGGTTCCACCGGACCCAGGGCTCAATTCCCAGTTTGGGCAGAATTCCCTTCGCCGGAGCTTTCAGCTGGCAAAGAACAGGCATTTTAACTCATGCCATATATATATATATTTTTTTTTTTTTAGCCTATATTTTCCCCAGCTGCGGAGAAGGGGGTGTAAAATGCTCAGAGTAAGAAGTTTATAGCGCCGTGAGTTTTCCGTAGTGTGTTGTCATGCCTCTCGGATCTGCTCCCGGCGGCTCTTCTCCAGCCACCCTGGGTTGGCCTGAAGCGGAAGCTACAACAGTTGAGTTTCTTAACATCCCTCGTGCCATATTAAAATGGTCCGTGAGAGGGTTTTTTCTTGATTTGTACAGTTAATTTCACAGGGGGGTGTAGTAGGAGGGGAGCGTTCACCGATGATTACAGGTGGGTCCATACGTCAGTCATCTATATTAAAAGAAAAATCCCTTTCTGGCTCGTTTGTGACCATGCGGGATGTCGCTTGGCCCTTATCTTTTGTAAATGAAACAAGAAATATTTCTTTTCAGCCATGTTCCGCTCCTTGTTTTCCCGGCGTCTTCAGTCCTCTCTCTCGCTTCTTTCCTCTTTCAGCCGGGGAGAAATGGCATCTCTTCCCCAGCTCCGACCTTAAAACTCCAAACCCGGGGAGAACGTTGGTTGTAAAACCAGCAAAGGCTGGTTTGGGGAAGGAGGGGGTGGGAGAGCGGGAGCTGGGGGACGTGCTGCGGGGCCAGGTACGTGCACACAGCTTGCCTTGACCTCATTTTCTGGCCACCTTGGCTTGGTTTCAAACCTTCTGTTTAAATAAGGTGATTGATAGTGATTCCCAACCCCCCCCCCCCCCGCCACTCCTGGGTGCGCTTTAGCCTTTCCTCTCTCTGTGGCTTTTTGGGGGAAGGAGCGGGATTGTCTATTAACTTCCCTGCTTTTTTTTTCTTTTTTTTTTTCTTTTTTTCCCCTGGTTGTACATTATCTGGCGGTGCGGTATTTTTGGGACACGTTTGGGCGTTAAAAGCGCAGCACTCGACAAAAGAATTCGCTGCCGTTTAGCGCCGTGTTTTAGCAAATCACAGGGATCGTTGCACGTTTGTCCTTGGTTTTTTTTTTTTTTAATCTCTAGTCTCTCTTATTAGAAGTTTCTAATAAGCCGAGCAGGCGATAGCACTTCAGGCCTGTAGGTATTTTATGAAATCGTTGGGGTTTGAGGGTGGCAGGAGCTGGAACGAGAGCGGGAGCGAGTGAACATCTACGGCGTCGTGGTGCACGGTGTGGCAGCAGAAGCCGGGAGGTGACGCCTTCCAGCGCTGGGCCGGACCTTACCCTTTCTGTCACCAAATCTGCCGAGATATTTCCTTTTTGGCTTTAGGATCTTGCTGGAACTGCGAGTTTCCACCCGAGGTCTTGGTATTTCCTTCTGGTTGGCTCAGCCCCGGCGTTGCCGGTGAAGGTTGCGGTGGTAGGTGCTGGTGGATCCATGGGCAGCTCTGGAAGTCCATCAACGTCCCCCAGGCTGGTGGGACATCTCTGGCCAAGCTGGGCTAAACAAAACAATCTGGAGGTTGGGATTTCCTCGGGGTGAGTGCTGAGGATTTGCATTTTGTTGCCTTTCTTTGGAAAAGAAAGGTAATTGCCCAGGTGGGTTGGCTTTCAGATGGACCTATGCTAATGCCCGCACAACACCCCCATCGGTTTAAAGCAAGGTGTGCTGATGCCTCCTCACCAGGGGGCTTTCTGGGCCCCCAGGGTTGTTACTCTTGCAGATGTTTAGATAAGAAGAGCTTTAGGCTTCCAGATTTTTGAAGAGCTTTAGGCTTCCAGATTTTTCTCTCTTAAGAAGAAAAAAGAAAAGAGAACACAGGGCAGGTGAGGCTCTTCCAGCACTTTTCATTTAGGCTTCAGAAGCCTGAAGGCTTTTTTTTTTTTTTTTTTTTTGGTTTGCTTTTTTTTAGCATAAGCAAAACCTGCCTGTAATTCAGATTACGATGTGGATTACGCTTTAAAGAGGAGAGGTGTCTCCTTCGCAGCTGTTTAAGCATCTCAGAAATGCCGGAGCTGCGGAACCTCAGAATTAAAATACGACCTTATTTTTTTATTATCATGCCCGTGCCAAACCTGGGACATTTCCGTGAGCGGGAAAGCAGAAGGAACAACAACATGGAAAAAGAATGCCCTTATCAGGCCACTGAGAAATTTAAAATATAAATAATTTTGGGTCGAAATGTGGATCCATAACCTTAAAAAAGCCTTTTGTGCAGCTGCCAGCTCCTCTGTGCGTCGCGGGGATTTGGGATTTAGTCGCTGCCGCGGGTTGGTGTTGGGTTCAGTCGCGCGTTTGTGGGGTGTGTGCGAGCGCGTCTGCCTCTTACCCCACCAATATTTCTCCTTAATTAATCAGCTCTGACTCCCAGACTGGCTAAATTGGTCTTTTAAATTCTACTTTAGGCGCAGACTGATTTTTTTTTATTTATTTATTTATTTATTTATTTATTTTTAAAAATACTATTACATAGGGCTGCTGTAGGTAAATAAAAGATGGTACAGTTCCCTGTTTTTGTTTTTTTTTTTTTTTTCCCTTGCATTTTTAAAAAATTTATTTATTAACCACTTGTCTGTAGAGGTCTTTGGTTTTGCTTTGAGTTTTATTTTGGGTTTTAACAAGCCCTTCCTTGTGAAGGTCGCAGAAACGAGCCAATAAGCGCCCAAATTCAATGCTAATTTTAATTAAGTCTTCCTTTTATGTACCTGCAGAGAGCAAGGTGCGGCCGGAAGGAAACAAATGGGATTGATCTAAACCTCCGGGGCTGGAAACCTGCTGGAAAACCTCTGGCTTGTGCCTTTGGATGGATCCCCAGCTCCCGTACGCTCTTGTTGTGCCGGGTCTCCTGCGTGCTGGCTCCTTCCTCAGGCTTCTACCGGGGGGGGGGGGGGGTCGGTGTGGGGGGGATTTTATGTAACTTCAAACCCAGCGTGGGGGGAATTTGGCAATAGGTTTTCCGAGCGAAGAACGGCGTGTTCACTAATTTTGGAAATCTATTTTTATGTATATATATATATTTTTTTTTTTCGATCTGGGGCGAAGGAAGAGGCTGTAAATGGGAATGGGATCCATAACCGGAGGCAGGTACCTCCTTTATTAAGGTATAATTAATATATTAACCGGCGCGAGGGCACCCGGAGCCAGGTGGGACAATTTGCTGCTGCTTTAGCTGCTGATGGAGGGGTAATTCGGGAGGGACGAGCGTGTAACTGGCTGAAATACCTCTGCAGAGAGGGAATACTGCTGCTCCGAGAATCCCTTCTCCGTCCTGTAGGAATTAAATTGTTCATATAGGCATCTAGGAGTACACAAGGTATTACCAGTAACGTCACATCTGCTTCGTTCGTACATACTTTATTTTGAACAGCCAGTTTAATTCATGCAACGTCATCTTTTTTGTCCCTTCTTAACTCTTTCCTGCCTTTTGATATTTTGATTTCTCCCTTGCCACCCTTTAAGCTGCTCGAATTTTAGCAGCTTTCTCCCCTCCGAGGGCTGAGGAGTCTCCCTCCCGAGTGCTTTTGGAGCACCAAGATCCTAACGCAGCTCACTTTCTCCCGCAATATTTTCTCTGGGATGTGAAGGATCTCAACGAGCTTTTTCTTCCTCTTCAGTGTATTGCAGTTTTCTTGCCGTGCCGGTGCTTTGCCGTCCGCCTTCGTGGAGCGACTCTTTTCCAGGCGGCGGACGCTGAGGCTCCTCTGCCACCGTGGCGGTGTCTTCTTCGGGAAATCCGGTGCCGCAAGCTTTGGGCAGGATGCTGAACGTGGAGCTGGCTGGGATCCTGCCGCGATTCCTGCTGTTTTGTAGGCATGCCCTCTTGGAAGGGAAACTTTTATTCTTAGCTTTTGGGTTTTGGAGACGTCTGCTTTGCGCACTTGCCAGCATTTTAGCTTCGTACTGGTTTTATACAAAGTTTCGGCAACGAGAGCGAAACCGGATTGCTAAGAGGAATTATTTCCTTTATTCTTACAGCATATATATTATTATATACCTATTACAGATATATTGCAGGATATATATTACAAATACTAAACTTCATTACCTGTCTCGCACCATAGAGCTACTTAAATCTGTGTTCTTGTCTATAAAGAGACGGTTCTTTCTTTTTCTTTTTGGTTGAGGACCATCGGCTTTCGTCTGTTGGTTGTTATTCTGTGCTGTATCACAACTCGTCTGGTTACGGACGTGTTGAAAATCTTCGTAGAATCGTTGAGGTTGGGAAAAGACCCTTAAGATCATCGAGTCCAACGTTCATGTTGGGTCTTGGCTGGGCTAGACCTCAGCGCTGTTCTCAGCCCTTGTCAACGCTTGCGTCTGACGCTCAAAAATACCCGATTGTCAACAACATCGGTGTCCTGGAAGTCTAAAACTCCACTTTTTGTGATCCTAAAGATGAAACCTCCTTTTATACACTAATTGGTGTCAAAGTGCTGTTCTGGGAGGGCTTCTGACCTCCTCTGCGTCAGCGGTGTTTCGAATTCATGGCTTGCTTAACCCCCTTAAATCACATCCGTGCCCTCGTGTACTCCGCAGCTTGCTTAAACTCACGGCTCGTATTTCCTCAACGAAAACAAGCCCTGCTCTTGCTGCCGTAAGAATAATTTATAGCCTATTAATAAGCTTTCTCAGTTGGACGTGAGCCTTGGTACAGGCAGTAGTATGTTACCGCTGGTGGTAGGTCTTTGGAGCAGGTTTCTCCTAATTCTCTGTTGCTGATGGTTTAAATGGGGAAATAGGTGGTTACTGCCGTGCCGTCACCGCGTCGGGTTACGCAGAAACTGAGACCTTTGGCTTTTGTTTTCCCCAGAAACTGATACTTCTCCATTAGCTGGTGTTTGAAGTGAAATCTCTGAACCTTTTCTGCAAGAAGTCTTTCACCGTCTCACCACGACGGCACCGAATTGTGGTGGAAAAGCTGATAAAATTGAGCAGAAGTCCGGCTGAAAGGTTCCCCTGTATCTCTAAGGTAGACGGGGAAAAGCTTCTCTGCGTGCAAGCGTGAAGGTTGGAGCGCTGGAGGGTGCTTTGGGACTTCTGGTAGAGGAAATAACAGCTGAAGACGGATGAGCTGTTGACATCTCGGTTTAGGCGTTTCGGTAACCGCCGAAACTTTTACATCTGCTTCTGTGGTTGTCTTTTGGGGGCCAAGGAACTCGTTGAAGCTCTCCCAGGTACGGAGCAAAGCACGGAGAGAGCAGTCCCGTTCCTCTTCCCTCTCCTTCCTTGTAGGAGAATCTGCTTTGCTCGTGGTATCGGAGTGCAGAATATAAGGAAGCGAGGAAAAGTTGGGCTTTCCCGTTGGCTCAGCATTGGCGTTGGTGATGTTGGGATCAAGGTGATGCTCCCCATTAGTTCGTTGTTGAGCGGCTAGCTGCCGAAGTCCTGATTAATTAGTTCTAGGCGTCATGGTAAATAGCCAGAGCCGCAGATCCATAGCAGGTCACACAGCAAAAAGACATTTTTAAGTATCTTTAGTTTCTGGCGGTGAGAGGCAGATGGTTTTACTGTTTCCGGTCTCCTAAGAAAAATACTAAATTCAAAAGAAAACCAAATTCAGCTTCCTACATCTCATTTTCAAAACTTTTATATCTGCGTTACGCCCGCAGCGTCTGTCGAAATAAGGTTCTGGCTGGTTTGCAGACCCTCAGAAGACAACGCCAAGACAGCAGTTTGCTGGAAAAAGGTTTGCTCTGTCAAAGTCCGTGCGGAATTTTTCAGTGTCCAAATTATTGAGCTTCAAAACTCTGCCGTGCTCCCCTTCGGAGGAGGTTGGCGTGTCTGCCTGACCCTTGGGTGACATTGGTAGGGACATCTCTTGCAGCAGGATTGTTCGTAGGGTCGGAGTTACCCTTGCTCTGCATCCCCGGGTCCGTCCCATTTGCACTGCCAGAGATCTAACGTTACGTTTCTTGTTTCTGCCTGATATTTACACCTTCTTTTTATCTTTTCTTTTGCATGTTTTCTCGGCTGGATTGCAATAGAGAAGAAGAAAATGAGGTGAGTAAAACTGATTCCTTTCTTGATGTAGCCCCTGAGGCATGCGTTGGCCCAACCTGGTTAGTTTGACCTGTGGGTTTGTCGAGTCGAGAGAGCTTCAGGGTCCAGGTAACGCAAACTGCAAGACTAAACCCCACTTGCGTGGACTGTATTGCGGCTGCATCAAAAAAAGTATGGCCAGCAGGGCTAGGGGGGGGATTCTGCCCCTCTGCTCCGCTCTGGGGAGACCCCACCTGGAGCCCTGCCTCCAGCTCTGGAGTCCTCAGCACAAGAAGGACACGGACCTGTTAGAACGGGGCCAGAGGAGGCCCCGGAGATGCTGGGAGGGCTGGAGCCCCTCTGCTGTGGGGACAGGCTGAGAGAGCTGGGGGGGTTCAGCCTGGAGAAGAGAAGGCTCCGGGGAGACCTTCCAGCCCCTTCCAGTCCCTCAAGGGGCTCCAGGAAAGCTGGGGAGGGACTCTGGATCAGGGACGGGGAAGGGTTTTCCACTGACAGAGGGGAGACTGAGATGAGATGTGAGGCAGAAATTGTTTGCTGTGAGGGGGGTGAGCCCCTGGCCCAGGTTGCCCAGAGAAGCTGTGGCTGCCCCATCCCTGGAGGGGTTCAAGGGCAGGTTGGACGGGGCTTGGAGCAACCTGGGCTGGTGGGAGGTGTCCCTGCCCAGGGCAGGGGGTGGCACTGGGTGGCCTTTAAGGTCCCTTCCAAACCGAACAGTTCTATGATCTATGATTCAAATCTGATGTTATCCTGGGGTGTCTCTAGCTCAGTGGTTAAATCCAGGAAAGAAGGGAACCACGTTCTACCATCTACACGCAGGGATGCGACAGCAGAGCGCGACAGTGCCCTTGAGTCATTCCTTGTAGGTAGGTGCTTTCTGCACCATAAGAAGATGATTATTTCAGGACCTAATCTGTGGAAAAAAAATAATTAGTTTTGCTATATATGGCTCAATGAATATAAGGGGAAAGGAGAAAACTTGGAGGGATTGGAGCAGTTTATAACATCCTGGCGTAGGAACGCCTGTTGCTAATAATTTTTGATGCTGTAGGACCGTATCTGGTTGTGCTGGTGAATGTACCCGTGTCCTCCTTCTGTTCCAAGCAAACGGAGAGCTGCAGGAGCTTCAATAATCACGTATCTCGCTGAATACGCAGAGTGAGCTCCTATTGCCTTTTTCTTTCTGCGAAATACCCACAGCAGCGTTCTGGGGAACGTTCCCTTTCTGTAAAACATTAAAGGAAGGAGAAACACCTCTTCTACTACAGCGCTTTTGCCAGTAATTGCTACCTATTAAATTTCCAAAGCTACCTGTGGAGTATGTTCAAAATTCTCTTAAGTCATGTTTGGTTTTTTTTTTTTTTAAAACTTGGTGTTATTTAAGAAAAAAAAAAATAATCCCTGGAAGGGTGAGCGCTTGAGGGTGAAACATTTGTTGTGAAATCTGTCATCTCTGCTGAATAGATTCTCAAAAGGGGAGGAACAGAAGCTTAGCGGCAAATTTTTTTGCCTTCGGGTCCTGTGTTTGGTGTAAAGGTGGACGTATCCAGACCCCGTTATTCGTGCGCGGGCTTGGATTTCGCGTCTGTTGCGCTCGCGGTTGGAAAGGTTTTGAGCAAAACAGCGGCGCGTTTCCGTAGCTGTGAATTTTGCACAGAAAAGAATTTCACGGAAGTTCTAGAAGGAAGGGAAACTCTTGAACCCTGACGCACTATATTTTATATATATATAAAATATATATATATATACAAAATTGGTGTAATAGATGAATCCAGTCTCTGATAAGAATTTGGATTCAGATTTGCGAAGACCTCCTTCCATTAGACATCAAGAGTATGGTTGAAGATGGGAACCTGCTCTCTTACTCCTCCCTTGTGCCAAGGCATATACACAGGTTGGGGTAAAAAGGTGTGAACTTCTGGTCACATAGGGATGATAATTGACCCAGCAAACCCCAAAACCTGATGTACCCTTGCTTTTCGGGAGGCCGAGCCCAGCATCCTATGGGAGACTGGTCTCGGTGGCATTAAGGCGCGTAGAAAGTCCTACCAAAGGGGCCGGACACTTGATTTTGTCCTTTCTTCTTCCGTGAGTTAGTTTATATACACTTGGATATTAGTCTGTGGGTCACTTCTGATGTGTGGATTTTAAAAACAAGGATAGTATTTTAAGCGCAGCTTTCTAAAAATGGTTGTGAGACAGTCGTGGAGAGAGGAAGGTGTTTCAGTCCCTGTGTGGACAGGGACTTATTTTCAAGGTCACTGTTTGGGTGCCTTTTTAGCCGTGGCACTCGTTTAAAAGCATCCGTGAAATGGCACCCGTATAAATAACACCCATTTAAAAGGAGTGCCTTTTCTTTTTCGCACCCATTTTTTCCACAATGCAGCTCATCATCTGCTGGTGAAGATCGGACCTGTGCGGGGTGCTGGGTTGGGTGGCCAAGACTGATCACGGGGCGACCGTGGTGTGTTTTTTCACAACTACAATAAAACCCCACGCGTTTCGTCAAAAAACAAGGATGTTTTTGCATACGCGACGTCCAAGGCTGCAAATAGAATGGGATGGGGTTGCCATTCCACCGACGCCTTATTTAATAATTTACTGTGGTGCCTTTAGCCCGAGCAGCTCGTGCATTGTTTTACAAAAGTTAAAGGATAACAAAATACGTAATAATTCACAGTGGGTTGCAGGAAACCGCTGCTGCCGCCAAGGATGCGTTCGCGCAGCAGTTAATGGGAGCGAAACCCAGCTCTGTACGGTTTTCATACGACTCTTTCTGTTGGAGTTGTGCTCGTCACGCAAAACGTAATTGCCCTAATGCGCTTTGGATTTGTGGAGATAAAGGCTATCGACAGCGACACTTTTGCGGTGCGGTCGGCAACCTCCCTCTTTAGGGATTGCGCTTCTGCGACACCGCTTTTGCGCAGACGAGCCCTGAGCTTTAAAATAGTTGGAGAAATGCTAAGACGGGTAAACAGAGGGTGATTTACGCTCCGAAAATTGCTAATTTGGGGCTTGGATAAGTACATCCTGTAAGGTAAGAGGTTCCCGTCTTGAAGGAGCTTTGTTGCTCTAGACGTGCTCCTCTTCCAAAGGCAGGGTTCAGCTGTGAGTGCTGTCACACCGGCTTTCTTGGTGGACATCCCTGAGCTCTTCATGTCCTAGAGAAGATGAGTTTCAGCTCGTTAACGTCAAAAACGAACGGGTTTGCTGCGGCACGGTCCTCGCTGCGAGGCAAGGCGCGAGGTGCTGGGCAGGAGACAGCAGAGAGCTACTGGTGAGATGCGCGTGGGGTGTTTTACGGTGTCCGTTGGCTTGGAGGTGACACGAGTCATCACGCGCCACTGAGCCCTGGTGGGAATTCTTGGAGGTCGTTATGTTAATACTGCTCTACGCCCGAGCCTGGAAACTTATTAGGACTTACTAAAGACTGAGATAAGGCTGTTGGCGGGAAAGGACGGGGCTCCAAGTTGCTGCTGTAATTCCTGATAGTCTGATTTATGCTGAAACCAAACGCATCCAGGTGCAGTTCTCCTGGGATGTGAAAACAAACGCACTTAGAGCTTAAAAACGCAGGATATTTTGTAGCCTGGGACCACAGAAGCAGCACAAATAAAGCGATACTATCTCTTCAGTTCATTTTATATGTTGAACTCTATCTCTTTTTTTAAAAAAAAATAAGAATTAAATGAAAAAAGGGCTTTCAGGTTGGTCATTAATAAGTCAATTAAAAAGCCTCAGCCCAAACCCCAGAGGAGGTTTGGCTCCAAACTGGAAATGACTGGGTAATTGATTTTGTTCAAGAGAGCGCCAGGCGCAGGAGGCCGCGCGGTTACGCTCTCCCAGACTGCAGCCCAGGGTATCAATTTCTATTTTATTGTCATGAAAAATTCACCAGGTAAAAGAAAATTGTTTGCTGTGCCTGTAGAATAGAGTTAAAACCCCAAAAAACCATTTCCTCTAACCTCATCTTCTCTTTCTTCGGCAGGGCAAGCCTGAAACCGTGCAGAAAGCTGGTTTTATCAAAGGCCCGGTGTTCAAAGGCGTTGCTTCCAGTCGCTTTTTGCCCAAAGGCACCAAAACAAAGGTTAACCTTGAGGAGCAAGGAAGACAGAAGGTGTCTTTCAGCTTTAGTTTAACCAAGAAGACCTTACCGAATAGATTTCTGACTGGTCTCGGAAACGAGAAACAAAATGAAGCTCAGAACTCCCCGGCAGTACCCCTTCAGCCTGACTTTAACCCCAAAAGTAAAATGGACCTGGGGGATGCCGCTGGTGCAGCTGAGGAATCTTCACCTCCCAAACCGAAGGTAGAATTAGGGAAGATCCATTTTAAAAAACATTTGCTTAATGTCACGGCGAAACCGCCGCCAGCTCCAGCAGCAACGCTACCGCCGCCGGCACCGGCTGTGGCACCGGTAACGGAACCGGTGGCATTGGCCGCAGACTTTCCCTCAACGCCACCGCCTCCCCCGCCTCCCCCGCCGCCGATGGCGTCGCTGGCAGCATCGTTGCCGGTTCCTGCAGCGGTCGCCTTACCACAACTGCCGGTAACGCTGATGTCGACGCTGTTGCTGTCGCCGCCCGTGGAAGTCGAAGTCCCCGTTTCGAAGGAGCCGTGCCACGTGGTACCTAAGCAGGCTTTGGAGCCGGACATCAAGCAGGGTGCGGTATCGCGCGGTTCAGAAGAACACGTAACTCAAAACACGCCTGAGCAGACGGAAATAACTCCGCAGAAGGAAGATTCCCATATTGGGAAAGAGGATGAGGTTTCCGATGGCTCAAAAGGTGCTCCCCTCTGCTCCCGGAGGCAGGGGTCAAAGAGGAAGTTCTCCCAGTCTGACGGCACGCTGCTGGGCTCCGAGTCTGACGAAGATTCGGTGAGGACCTCCTCCAGCCAGCGGTCACATGAGCTGAAGGTGTCCAGTACGGAAAAGGAGAGAGATCCCAGAAGAAGCTCCACGTCCCTCAGAGGTGACGACCTGGGGAAGTCCTCCTCGCGTTCCAAGTCGGACAGGGATGAGAAGTACTCGAGCTATTCAAAATCGGAAAGAGATTCGCGGTATGCGTCCTCCCGCTCTCGCTCAGACAGAGAGAGAAGGCGAAGCCGGTCTCATTCCCGTTCCCGATCGGATCGGGGCTCCCGAACCAGCTCTTCCTACTCAAGGTCAGAGCGTTCGCATTACTACGAATCCGACCGCAGGTACCATCGGAGCTCCCCGTACAGGGAAAGGTCGAGATATTCCCGTTCGTATGCTGACAGCAGGGCGCGAGAGAGCTCGGACTCGGAGGACGAGTACAGGAGGACACATTCCAGATCGAGCGACTCGAGGCGTACCTCGTCCCACTCCTCCTCCTCCTACAGAGACTCGAGGACTTCTTACTCGAAGTCGGACCGGGACAGCAAAGTCGAGTCGTCTCATGCTGACGTGGAGAGGAGAGGAAGGTCTTCTTCGAAAGCAGATAGAGATTCAAAAAGGACTTCAGAAAGTGAAGTAACCAAAAGGTGCTCTCCCCTTGATGAGCTTGGCTATCGAAAGGGGACATCCCATTCTAAGCCCGACAGTAATGTGAATTCCTCCCGTTATAAGTCCACCCCTTCAAAGACCCCCGCACCAAAGCCTGATAAATTTAAGAGTTCTTTCTGTTGTACAGAATCGATGGAAGAAATAAAACAGCATTCTAATTCTCTAGATTTAGAGACCTCTTGTCTAAAAAGCAATGAGATCAGGGTGTCCATTGCGAAAAAATTTGAAAGGGAAAAGACACTTTCTCCATTAAATCAGTTAAACGATTTGCCCGCTTTTAAAAAGGCAGATGAATCGAAAGTGGGTTTTGCTAACTCAAAGTCTGAGGAGCTTGCAGGAAATGAATGCCATGACAGTGTTAAGGAACAAGAAACTTTAATAAAGATAAAGCCCGATCAGTTAAGAACGTGTTTCCCCGTGGAGCTGAGTGTAAATGGGTCCCCGGAGGGTAGGGCTGATGGTTTGGCAACTTCCAGTGCCTCCAAAACAGAGGATGTCGCCCCGTCTTCTGACGATAGCCTGTGTCGCTCAGAAGCGTCGCCTGTCGTGAAGACGAGTCCGTCGTATCCGTTGCCATCTAATGGGTTTGAGAGCACGTATGCGTCTCAGGAGCAAGAGCCGGACGATTCTCGGGTCCAGTCCAGCGAGTGCAACAGCCTGTTAAGGCCAGCGGAGGCTCCGGTCCCACAGCAGCAAGGGGAAGCCATCGCTTTGCCCGTCGTGAATGTAGATCATACTAAAACCGTACTTAAGAAGCTGGATGATGAGGCAACTCCATGTGACAAAACCAAAGAACCGCTTTTTTGCTACGTTTCAGACGATGCCGACCCTGCTTTGTACCATTCGGAAGTCGAAATCGAAGCGGAACCAGCAGATTTAAAAGTTACATCTGAGACTTTCCTAGACGTGCAGGTAGAGCCGCAGACCGTTACGTGCGATTATGAGAGTGTGGAGGAGCTCCACTCAAAGTCTGTCTGTGACGATGAGCATGGACATCCTTCCCAGAAAATTAGCCTGGCGGTGGAGAGCTCAAGCCAGGATCCCTCCCAGGATGGCTCTTCCCCAAGGCTCAGGTCGGACCATCCTGTGCCGGAAGAAAGCGTCTCTTCCAAATGGGACGTGCCACCGCCAGATGGGCGCCAGGAGCTGCTGCCGCATTCGGAAGCCGAAGAGATGCTCGAGTTGGACGCTCAGCACATTGATCTCGGTTTGGCAAAAGGCAAGCCGTCGTTCAAAGATGAACATTCGTACTATTCGGAAGTGCCGCTGGAGCACCGTGGCAGAGAGGTCGTGGAAGAAAGTGCTGTTTCCACCGAGGGAGTTGGGACGGATGATTCGAGAGTTCGGTGTCCCGGTGTATTGGCCGAGAAGGAGGAGGGAAATGAGCCCTTGGTGGCTTCGGCTTTTCCAGACGCCTTGTTTCCCTCTTGCGATGTGATTGTCACTGCAGAAGAAACGGAGACGGTAACTCAAGCCCCGACGTGCGACAGCAGCGGCAATGCTGCCGAATTTGTTCCTGCTGGCCACGACGATTACTCCGACACGGGGGAGAGCGACAGTGAGGGGGGAAGTGAAGACAGTGACACGGAGGACTCGGATTCCGATGACGGTGCGCCACGGAAACGGCTCCAGTCTGTTGTGGTTGTACCGAAGAACTCCACCATAACGATGGAGGAGAGCAGCCCCGGCTCCTCACGGAGCAGCCAGGGCAACCGGCGCTTCTCCGACCACTGGGACGACGAGCGACCCGAGTCCAGTAGACCTTATTATGAAGAGAGGGTGGAGAACATGGCGAGTAAAAGTGGGCCACAAGTAGAGAGCAGATGTTCTCCTAGAGGGATGGAGAAGAGTCCAGCAACTTCTACCGAGCTCAGCAGGAAGGAGATGGAGGAGCTGCGGCCGGATCCTTGCCAGCCTCAGAGCGATGGAGTTGACAGTACGAGTCAGGCAGACCTGATGGCAGACTCCCACGGCAAACCCAACCCGGACGAGAGGATAACGTTGAAGGAGCTGATGGCCATTGGTAGACCCATCGGCCGACAAGACGAGCAGCCTTTTTGTCTGCCGGAGAGTTTCGAAAGCGCCGATAAATCCCGACACCAGATGAGCTCTTCCAAGCCAGACAGTAGGCAAGGGAAGGGTGGGCTTAACCAGTCTGGCCTCGGAGAATTCTCCAGGCTGGATGGTTTTCATACGACGGAGGATCTGGGTGGTTTGGGCTGGGACTTTTCCCAGCCGGAGAAGCCCAGTAGCACCTACCAGCAGCCAGATAGCAGCTTCGGGGTCTACTCGGGCTACGTTTACCAGCCGGGCTCGGGAGCGTACGGCGGCTCTCAGAGTTACTGGCAAGGCAATGGTTATTGGGATGCGAGGTCTGCTAGCCGACCTTCTGCAGTTAGTTATGAACGAATTCAAGGGCAAGTACCGGATTCTCTAACGGAGGATCACGAGGAATACGAAGAGGAAGACCGTTGGGATGATGACTGCAAACCTCGTTTTCCCAGCCCCTCGAGTAAATGCCAGGTGCCCGGGCAGAAGGAAAAAGGCTCGGTGCAGGCACACGAGATCAGCAGCAATTCGACCAAGGAGCCGGTGCCTGGGGGGGAGAAGAAGGAGGAGGTGAAGGTTTTGGAAAAAAACGATGCGAAAGAACGAGGCCCACCAAAAAAAAGACGCCCGGAGTTGGAGAGCGACTCTGAGAGCGACGTGGACTCGAGGGAGAAGAAGAAGGTGAAACTGGAGGGAGAGCAGGTGGAGACGGCGCCGCAGGACTCCTCCATGGTGGGTCGGTTGTGTATCATGGATGACTTCCGAGACCCCCAGCGCTGGAAGGAGTTCGCCAAGCAAGGAAAGATGCCCTGTTACTTTGACCTTATTGAGGAGAATGTGTACCTGACAGAAAGGTAACTGATTTTTTTTTTTTTTTTACCCTTCTTTTTTCCCTTAGCTATGGGAATTGTAGATTTTAACTTCCATTTGGTTCTGTGATAGCTTTTGTTATGGCCAAATTGGCATAAATTGGAGGGAGGGGAAGGGATCATAGAATAGGTTTAGGATGGAAGGGACCTTGAAGACCACCTAGTTCCAACCCCCCTGCTGTGGTCCGAGGCTGCCTGACCTCCCACCAGCCCGGGTTGCTCCAAGCCCTGTCCAACCTGGCCTTGAACCCCTCCAGGGATGGGGCAGCCACAGCTTCTCTGGGCAACCTGGGCCAATGTCTCCCATTCCCTATGTCTGGCAAAGCCGCTCGTAGAGGAGATGATATTGGACAACTGTCTAACCCCGCCCTGGGTCTCTTCTGAACAGAAAAACCAGATTGGGCCCAGACGGGCCCCAGTGATGAGAAGAGGTGGAAGACGGGAGGCTGTGGGGGGAGGATGATTTATTTATACGCTTTTCTCAGTCATCTTGCAGCATTCCCGTTGTCTAGTGTTGATTTGGAGGGAGGGGGAGGGATCATAGAATCACAGAATGGTTTAGGATGGAAGGGACCTTGAAGCCCCCCCAGTGCCACCCCCTGCCCTGGGCAGGGACGCCTCCCACCAGCCCAGGTTGTTCCAAGCCCCGTCCAACCTGGCCTTGAACCCCTCCAGGGATGGGGTTTGTTTGGGTCTAGTGTTGATTTGGGTGTGAGGCGGGACTTGCACAAGTGGGATTACTGGCATCAGCACTGAGCAAACGTGTTATTCTTGTGCCCGTGGTACTTTGTATGAGCAATTACATTTTTTCCAAGCTTTTTGTCTTCTTCTCTATTGTCCACCGTTCATCTGAACTTGGGGTGATGCTGCATTAAAGCCCAGAGCCATAAAGCAGCATCACCTCTGGGCTTGCCAGTTCTTGTCTCTTAAGCGTCCCCAAATGCCAGCTCGCTCCCTCTCCGAAGGCACAGGGAAATCTGTCTGGGTGTGGGAAAGGTTTTGGACAACAAAAATGTGTTTCCAAAGGCTTTGGTTACCTGCATGTAATGATTTGTCACCTCAGGTGAGTTATTTTAGCTCTAGCAGACTGTAATTTGAAATATCAGAGGGCGGCTGTTGGCTGCAGATGATCCTTTTCCCTTTTGCGGGCGAATGTTGCAGATGGATACGATCCCTGGGAAATAAAATCATCGATTTCTGAGTTTTAGGGATGATTAGTAAGCGTATTGCCAAAAAAAAAAAAAAACACTCGCCCTGGCCTTTTAACGCGTAGGTGAGAGCTCCTTACGAGCTCGTGACCGGTTCTTATTCCCGGCACAGCCTGTGGTAAAGCCGCCTGCTGATTTCCTCCTATGTAAAATCTTGCCGTTTCATTTAACTTCACGATCCTTTTTCACCTCGTCCTTCCTTTTCTCGTAGCCCGAGAGAGAAGGAAGGGTGGTTGAGTAACGGCGTTCACTCAAATACTCAAAAAAAAAAAAAAAAAAAAAAAAAAAAAAGTGTTTTGAAAGATGTTCTTGATTCAGAGTCTGAAAACCAGCCACTAACCTGCAGGTAAAACCTGCTATTTATTTCAATCCGAGGTTTTATTTTTCTTACGCCTTTTTTTTTTTTTTTTTTGCCTTGCCTGGGATCCACCCTCCAAAGCGTCTCCCTCGTCGTCTCATGGCAATTAAATTCAGTAGATGCCTTTGATGCCCAGCCTTTTCTGTAGCTGCCGTTTTCTTGCTTGCTTTTTTCATCGTCTTGTTGGACAGTAAAGCCGAGGTTTTAACTAACTAAACCCCCCCCGCCCCGCCCCATTTGCTTTATTAAAAGAAAGCTGTTTTAAAATGGCACGTGCGCTCAACTGATGGTTTATATGTTAATATTTTCGAATACGGGTTTTCTCCTGGCCTTGGGATGAGCGAAACCAAGTGGCTGTTACGGGATAGCTGAGGTGGGAAGGGATCTCTGGAGATCGTCTCCGTCGTATTACGTAGGATTACAGAATAGAGTATTCCCCCAGAGGCTAATCCGAGTTTATCCTTTTAATTTAAACCTTAGAACTGGTACTGGGTAGTGGGAAAGCCTCCCCCCAGAAAAAACAGGAACTCGAATTTCTGTAAATCGGCTTCTCGTATGACAAAATGAAGGAGTTTTAGTCCTTCCTCTGGGCGTAGGTGCCTGTGCGTGTGCCCGTCTCCATTGGAAGTAAAGTTGAATTGTGGACGTTGAGGAGAAGATTTTAAAAAAAAAAAAAAAAAAAAAAAAAAAAAAAAAAAAGTTAAATATCCTGGGATGTCTTTCTGAGAAATCAGCTTTTGTGATCGGAAGGTCATCGTCTCCCGCTCAAACCAGTGTCCTTGGTCACCCCTCAACCGCCTTGCGGTTGTCTGAAGGGAATCGATCCGTATGCCCGGTTTCTCCAGAATAAATGAATTTCTTCCAGTAACAACTGGTAAAGCTTGAGGAGTAATTTCTCCGCCCAGATTCTAACCTGTGTGTCAATGACTTCGCTTCGACAGGAAGAAGAACAAATCTCACCGGGATATTAAGCGAATGCTGTGCGAGTGCCCTCCTCTCTCCAAAGAAGAGCGCGCTCAGGGGGAGGTGGCTTGTGGAGAAGACTGTCTCAACCGCCTGCTCATGATAGAGTGGTAAGTGGCATTTCATGAGTTGCCAGAGTTGGGCGACGTTGTCCACGACCTGACTTGAGACCCCCTAAAGGAGTTCAGGCTTTCCTGGGCAGTGACGACGAGCTGTCTGTACGCTCATTTCCGCTGGCTGGTGTGGAGACATCTTCAGAGCCAAGCATCTGACCTTAGATCTTCTGCAGGAGGTTAGATCGGAGCAACCTCCTCTTAAAAAAAAAAAAAATAAATAAAAAATGCCTGGAGTCTCCTGCTCCTCAGCCTTAACTCTAGTCCATCGTAAGCGTGGTTGGGGGGAGTCAGAAATGCAAAGGTAGCTCTGCTTGAGCCCCTTTTTTCCTCTCATTTCTCCTTTTGCATCTCTCTCGCCTCACCAGGATATGGCTGTTGTCTCCCTTTTCCCTGCTGGAAGAGGCTTGGAGAAGGGAGAACTCCTGTTGCGAGCTGGAGACGAGGGACAGGGCGCTTGGTGGGATTCACCCCCTGGCACGAGGATTGTCACCTCGTGGAAGGAGAGCGATTACCCGGCAGAAGCCCTGCCCTTTGGTTTTAATTTCATAGCCCGGGCAGTAGGTGTAGGGGAAGGGGGTATCTTGGGAGAAGAACCCCTAAAAATGTGGGGAGAAGAGGCCGGATCATCCCATTTGGATTGTACGACATTGAAGTACGGCGGCATTCGCATCCCAAATGTTTTTGTCTTCTTTCCAGAAATAAATTGTCTGCATTTGCATGTTGACAGTCAGATGGTTGTGCTTTTTATAGCGAAACATGTTTGAAGGTTTTACACTGAATTGATTATGGTTCCTTGGTATCTGTTTCCCATCTGAGCCGTTTCTGTTATCGCTGTTGTCCTGCTGGGAATTGATTTGTTCCCGTTTCCTTCCCTTAGTTCTTCCAGGTGCCCAAACGGCGACTACTGCTCCAACAGGCGCTTCCAGAAGAAGCAGCATGCAGATGTCGAAGTGATCCTCACCGAGAAGAAAGGCTGGGGGCTGAGAGCTGCCAAAGATCTGCCATCGTAAGCCTTTGCTCTTCTGATGACGTCCTCGTGCTATTTCACTCCCTCGGGAAGGGGAAATGCGTTGCTTGCGTTTTCTTCGTTTCGCTGACATCGGTAGATTTGCCGAAGTCCTTCCAGCTTTATATATTGTCCTTGTCCTCCGTCAGGTGTCCCTTTTAGTTACCAGCACGTGCGTATCCGCTCATTGCATGTGACGTCTCCCACGCTGGTTTTCCTCCCTTCTCGGTAGGGTTGCTGACAGTCTTGCCGTAGCTTCGTCTTGTGTTTAATCTACCTTCCCTCCTTTTCTGTCCCCGTTACACGAGGCGGGAGGAGGAGCACACGCTCTGGCTGTGTCTCCTCTTCTTCTCTTCCCACCTCTGCAAGACTTGCCCTCTTCTTGAGTCCTCCTCCTCCTCCCCTTCGGACTACATGAAGATCCCGTGGGGATCTTGCCTCCCTTGTTAGCCAGTTGGTAGATAACGGATGTATTTCGAAGCGCTGGTTTGACATCAGCCGTGCTCACAGATCCGACTCTGTGTTTGACTCATCTCCGTTGCGCTCAAGCCAGATGATGTTTGCCCGTCGTGCCTGGATCAGGGCCTTTATCGGTGCTGTCTGGCACAGAGGAGCTGGTGGGACTGGTACGCGAGGGCTTGCGTGGTGCCGGACCCCGTCGATCCCCTCCTCAGTGGGCGGGGGGGATGGATGCCGATATTTTTGGAATTTGGTTGCACTCAAAAAGTGAGCGTGGCTGGGAAGACAAATAGTGCCGGGTGCTTTTTGCTCTACGTGTGTGTGTCCAAGGAGGAGCTCTGGGATGGGAACACCTTCTCAGTAGGCAGGAGAAGTCAAGGAGTTGCCTTCTGCCTTGCCGAGCCGCGGCTTTCTCATATTCCCGCTAGTAAAAAGAGCCTTAAGCGAGGCTGTGGGAGAAGAGAGAGGAGTGAGGACATTCAAAGAGCTCCTGGAAGCTGAAGCGCAAGGTGGGAGGAGCAGGAGGCAAAGATGAGGTTTTCTGGGAGAAGGGAGAGAAGCTGGAGGTGTCTCCAGGCGAGAGCGGCTGCGGTGAACCACCACGCTCCCCCAGCGAGCAAGACCCGGGTGGCTTCTTCGCCCCCAGCTTCAGACCCCTCACCGTTTTGTCTGCAGGTCGGGTGGGTCCCCTCAGCAAAAGTTGGTTGTGCTGCTCCGCAGGCGAACAAGAGACTTTGTAGAAGAAATTTTTGGAGTGTCCTGCGGGGGGGTGGGGGAAGCAGTGCTGAGCGCTCACGGTTTTGCCAGGCTCTGATTCCCGTCTCCAGAGGCCGCGTGATGGGCCTGGTGAGGCTGTTGATCTTCAAAACAATCTGCCTAGAACTCAACCGTGCAAAGATTTTCTGTAACTCTGGATATTTTACTGAGTTTCCCTGGAAACTCTGGGGGTTTGGTGGGTTTTTTTGGTTTTTTTTTTTTTTTTCCTTTTGTTGAAGACAAGGAGTTCGGAGGAATCCAGCAGGGTTTCTGACGCTTCAGAAAGCTGTAGGTCTCACGGCAGATTATTTTTTTTTACTGCTATATCGACTGTATGAGACAAATTCACAGGGGGATGCAGGGGAGAGTTTTGATTGCTTGAGAGAGGTGTGCCAAGTTATCTAAAATGCACTGAAAACAAATCTGCGCTTTCAAGCCGACATGTTTAACCGCGAGCGGCTTCACACTGTGTTTATGTAAAAGGTAACAGCGTTAAGTGGTTGTTAAAACGAGCGAGTGCTCTCCGTCGCTGCGCTGTTGCACAGCAACTGTATCGAAGAAGAGCGTGAGCGTCCTGGCATTTTCTGGTTCCTGGTTTTCCAGATTTCATAGAATCACAGACCGGTTTGGGTTGGAAGGGACCTTAAAGGCCACCCAGTGCCACCCCCTGCCCTGGGCAGGGACACCTCCCACCAGCCCAGGTTGCTCCAAGCCCCGTCCAACCTGGCCTTGAACCCCTCCAGGGATGGGGCAGCCGCAGCTTCTCTGGGCAACCTGGGCCAGGGGCTCACCCCCCTCACAGCCAACAATTTCTGCCTCACATCTCATCTCAGTCTCCCCTCTGTCAGTGGAAAACCCTTCCCCCTCGTCCCATGGCTCCCCTCCCTGCTCCAGAGTCCCTCCCCAGCTTTCCTGGAGCCCCTTGAGGGACTGGAAGGGGCTGGAAGGTCTCCCCGGAGCCTTCTCTTCTCCAGGCTGAACCCACCGGCTCTCTCAGCCTGTCCCCACAGCAGAGGGGCTCCAGCCCTCCCAGCAGCTCCGGGGCCTCCTCTGGCCCCGCTCCAACAGCTCCGTGTCTCTCCTGTGCTGAGGCCCCAGCGCTGGAGGCAGCGCTGCAGGGGGGTCTCCCCAGAGCGGAGCAGAGGGGCAGAATCCCCCCCTCGCCCTGCTGCCCACGCTGCTGGGGATGCAGCCCAGGCTGTGGGGGGGTTCTGGGCTGCCAGCGCACGTGGCCGGCTCATGGCCAGCTTTTGCCCCCCCGCAGCCCCCCCAAGTCCTTCTCCTCAGGGCTGCTCTCCATCCCCAGCCTGTGCTGGGACCGGGGGCTGCCCTGACCCAGGTGCAGGACCCTGCGCTTGGCCTTGTTGAACCTCATGGAGTCCCTAATGCTGCGGGACCTAAGCTTTGCAAGAGCAGGGTCCTGTTGTTGTTTTTGGAATAACACATGCACAGGGAAGTGGTAGTGTTGGGGACTGAAGCAGTGCTGCTGCCCCGTATGGAAATACCAGGCCCAGTTGTGTTTAAAGGTTTAGGAATTTCTCCTGGAAGACAAACTTTGGAGGTTGTAGTGAAGGTAAGGCTGATAGTGAAGAGCTCACCGTAGGAAGAGTTGGGTGTGCTAGGACTGGGAACGTTGAGAAAGATGGGAAGGAGGTAGCAGTGTGAAGATGGCCTTGGGTAAGAAGTAAATAAATCAACAAGAGCAGCAGAAGTATCTACTGCAGTTGACCCGTGTGTGTCAAGGGCTTTGGATATGGTTCCTCAACACTTGATGTGGCAAGTGAAATCTGAGGCTGGCTGGAATACTGCCTTTGGTTTTGTTTGTTATTTGGAGAGAGATTTCCAGACTGGCAGAACATCGCTGTGAAGTTAAAGCTTGTCTTGGGAGAAGACAACCTTCTCTTGGTAGTCATCCCACCAGAGGACAGTCTGTAGACTGTCACAACTCCAGTGAAGGGTGGAGAAGTTGTACACCCAGAAGATGACCCGTCCCACCTGATGTGGGTTTGTTTGAAGATATTTCTTGCTCGGATCTCCTTGCTGTCCTGCCACTGTGGCCCTTGTTGCCTGGGCTTGGAGTTTTGCGGTCGGGACTTTGAGTGGAGCTCACCCAACTGAGCAGCAGGTCATCAGAAGACCATTGCTGACACCTTCATGCTGGTATCTATAGGCTGTGGAGTCATCTAGGAGAAGGATATGGCTGAGTTATGAGCCGAAGGAGCAGACTAGTGCACCAGAACCTTTTTTGGGTGGACGCGGAGGTGGGGGAAGATGGGTGTAATTTGTATCCGTGGGCTGGAAGGCCACCACAGTTCTGTGCAGGGGATTAATGATGGGAAGGAAATGGGGTGAGTGACACCTGCCCGAAACACTGGATCTCGGTCCAGGTGGAGCTGGGCAGGAGCTTTTGGTTTCCTGGTGCTCCCAGTTCAGCCCAAGGAAAGAGTTGAAGGGTTCAGGGCGATGGTAATCAAGGGAAGACTTCGGACAGACACCAAGAAAGCGGTTTCACGATGCGTCTTGGTAGACTGGAGGGTTTAAAGCCTGGCCGCGCTGCAGAATGCGATCTGTGAGGTTTGTGGCTGAGCGTAGGGGTCACTAGTTGTTCTCTTCCATCGCTGCTTAAATTCCCCTTTCCTACGGATAAACAGGGTATTTTATTGACCCCTCATTTCACCCACCAGACCAGGAAGGTTTCGGTTCTTTTACAGAATAAACCCTGCTCGAAGGGCAGCTTAATTCTTGTGTCTGGGCGTTTCGCTGCGATATACCTCCCCATGCGATGGCGTAAAAAAATAAATGAATCAGAATTGCCTCAGATTAAGGTGTGTAATAATCGTATCTACACCGCCAGGCTGCAGGTTCTACTCAGAGAGCCCATCTTGGTGGTGTTTATTTTCTGTTCCTCGATGTTTTTTGCTTGTGGCTGTGCAGAACGATGTGGTTTTTTTTTTTCCCTCTTGGGCTTTGCAGCAACACTTTCGTCTTGGAGTACTGCGGAGAAGTGCTGGACCACAAAGAATTCAAGGCTCGCGTGAAGGAATATGCCCGGAACAAGAACATTCACTATTATTTCATGGCCCTGAAGAATGACGAGGTGAGCAGCGGGATTCTCAAGGAAAGGAAACTTTGCCTGGCTTTGTGTTGTCGTGCTTTACGTATTTATTTTATTTTTTTTTAACCCATTGCTTAGTTTCAACCTGGTTTAACATAAACCTGGTAGCTTAACGTTATCCCAGTGTCCTTGGAGAGGAGAAATTGCCCTCCCAAGGGAAAGAATGGAATATGAGCCATCCCTTCCACACGAGCAGACCTCGGTGGGAGAGAAACCCCGCCTGTGTCCCAGCTCCAAGAGATTCTTCAAGCCAAACTCAATGTTCTTGGATGCCCAAGTAAACCAGTCTACAAAATACCTTAATAAACCACGTTTCCTCGCTTCAGCTACGTTAAATTGGGCCACTTAGAGCCGGTGGAGTCCCTAAATGCAGGATTACTGCCATTGAAAGATCTATATACCAGAAATTCTGAATTCTTTAGCTTTGCTTCAGCCCTGTGGGATGGCGCAGCTGCGATGCAGAGAGCGCAGCGTTGCTTACCTTGGGCGACGGGCCCTCCCCCGCTGAGAACAAAGCGTATAAATAGAAATCTAATACCTTATTCTGCTTGTCTCCGCTGTCAAAACTTTTTTGGATCTGGGTAGCTTTACAGTAAATGAGCTAAAAATACTTCCGAATGCCCTTTTTTTTTCTTCTCTCTTCCCCCCCCCCCCCCCCCCCCCCCAAAGTAAGCAATTTCTGTAGCTGCCGTGGGATTGCGATGTGATCACAAGGGGGCACAGGGGAGTGTTGCCAGTTTTCACAGGGAGGACGCAGTGATCCGGGAGACAGAATCACACAGAATCACAGACTGGGTAGAGTTGGAAGGGACCTTAAAGCCCACCCAGTGCCACCCCCTGCCCTGGGCAGGGACACCTCCCACCACACCACGTTGCTCCAAGCCCCGTCCAACCTGGCCTTGAACCCCTCCAGGGATGGGGCAGCCACAGCTTCTCTGGGCAACCTGGGCCGGGGGCTCACCCCCCTCACAGCAAACAATTTCTGCCTCACATCTCATCTCAGTCTCCCCTCTGTCAGTGGAAAACCCTTCCCCCTCGTCCCATGGCTCCCCTCCCTGATCCAGAGTCCCTCCCCAGCTTTCCTGGAGCCCCTTGAGGGACTGGAAGGGGCTGGAAGGTCTCCCTGGAGCCTTCTCTTCTCCAGGCTGAACCCACCGGCTCTCTCAGCCTGTCCCCACAGCAGAGGGGCTCCAGCCCTCTGGTCATCTTCATGGCCCTCCTCTGGCCCTGCTCCAACAGGTCCATGTCCTTCTTGGGCTGAGGACTCCAGAGCTGGACGCAGGACTCCAGGTGGGGTCTCCCCAGAGCGGAGCAGAGGGGCAGAATCCCCTCCCTCACCCTGCTGGCCACGCTTCTTTTGACGCAGCCCAGGATGCAGTTGGCTTTCTGGGCTGCCAGCGCGCATTGTCTGCTCATGTTGAGCTTCTTGTCCACCAGCACCCCCAAGTCCTTCTCCTCAGGGCTGCTCTCCATCCCTTCTCCGCACAGCCTAGATTTGTGCCTGGGATTGCCATGACCCAGGTGCAGGACCCTGCTCTTGGCCTGGTTGAACTTCATGAGGTTTGTACAGGCCCACCTCTCCAGCCTGTCCAGGTCCCTCTGGATGGCATCCCTTCCCTCCAGCGTGTCACCGCGCCGCACAGCTTGGTGTCGTTGGCAAACTTGCTGAGGGTGCACTCGATCTCATTGTCCATGTCACTGATGTTAAACAGCACTGGTCCCAGTACTGACCCCTGAGGAACACCACTCGTCACCGGTTTCCATGTGGACGTTCTCTTGGAATGTCCACATTCCAAGAGAAAGGACGACCTCTCTCTTCGAGTATGCTGCGTGTGGCAGCGATGTTTGGCTTCCCCAGCCCTCGTCGTCGTCGTCCCGTGCACCAGAGGGTCAGAAACCCACGTTAAAAATTCAGGATCCCCACCCCACTATGAAGAACTCTATTTACCTGCAGTGAAACCTTTAAGAACCATCTACCAGCTGCTTTGTGCTCTTCTTTTTTTCGGGGCGCTTAATGTCATTGTAAAACCCGTTCATCCAAACCAAATGGTGTCGGTAGCTGGGGCAGGAAAGGGTGATGACTTCTACATGGGTTGTGTTGAGAAACGTGGTCATTGTAGCGGTACTGCTTCGTATTTCTGCCCGGCGCGGGAGGGAGGGAGGCCGTTGCGCTCTATAGTCGTCGCTTCTTTTCTTTACAGATCATCGATGCCACCCAGAAAGGAAACTGCTCTCGTTTTATGAACCACAGCTGTGAACCAAACTGCGAGACGCAAAAGGTAAACTGCTGGATCAAAGCCGCTGGCTTCTCGCTTCCACTGCCGTGCGACTTAGCGAGCCTCGGAGTTATTTCTCCTTTATGTCTCTTTGTTTTGGTGTTTTTTTTTTTTTTGGGGGGGGGGGGGGGGTTTTGGTTTTATTGTAACTTGGTGAAATGGAAACAGCTGCCTGTGAAACGGGCGAGTACTGCCGAGCCGGTGAGCAAATTTTAAATTGGTGGGTGATGCTGTTTGAAGGATTCCTCTTGTTAATTTAAAGCAGAACCAGAGCCAAGCCTGGCTTTTGTAATAACTCATCACCTTGGTTTTTTCCTTGCTTTAGTGGACTGTGAATGGGCAGCTCAGAGTTGGATTTTTCACCACCAAACTGGTCCCCTCGGGCTCCGAGCTGACGTTTGATTACCAGTTCCAGAGATACGGGTACGTTTCGGCTCTCTCGAAGCTGCTGGAAATAATGGGGGTTTTTTTTGAGCGTTGGTGCAACGGAAAAAAATCCTGCTCCGGAACAAACCATTGCAAAGCCTCGTCTAACAGAGCGGTTGTGAATGAACTGGAATTCTACTATATAAAAAGCTACTGGGATAAAGTTTTTTCCGTTTCTAACACAAGAGATTGGGACAGGGATTTGATTTCCCTTGATTTGATGTGTCTTTTCCAGTGGCGCTTTATTGCCTTTTTGTTCCACTTCAGACCATCTCTCCCCAGTGGAAATTTCCCAGATAATGATCTTGATTGTTTCTTTCCTCTGTCTAATTATTAATTACCTGAGCGCCAGACTTTGCAGTACCCTTCAGTAACGCCTCTTCTTCCCCACCCGCCCCGGTTTTACGACTTTGCAAATCCTTGCAGAGCTGTAAAACCCCAGCAAACCGCACGTTCCCTCTTCCTGCCCCGTTCCAGAAGCGCAGGTGTGTTGGGCTTTGGCTCCCTTCTCTAAACTTGAGCCTAATATTTCTTATATTTTTTATATAGATATATATATATTTATATGTTACTGCTTGTCCAGGTGTGTGGCGAAGTATTTCCCTGTGATGAGCACAAAACGGCGTCTGACAGGCTCGGAGCAACATATAATTATGAGATTAATTCTACATCCATTTTAGAATCCCCCTTTTTTTTTTTTTTTTATATTTTCTAATCCCATTTTTTACTGAATGCAGTTGTTTAAGGGGCGTCTCTTCCTTTCCCTTCTGGATCCTGCCTCCAACACCACCGCTATGGCTCTTTCTATAAGCGGGAGAGCCAGAAACGGATTTTTAGCTGCGTTATAAAATCGTTTGCGCTTAAGCGTGAGGTGCTGCCGTGAAGTTTTTTTCCCTTCCCGGTGCAAACTCTCAGGAGGGCAGGCAAACTTAGCCTCAGCCCGTCTGGTTGCTCTTGCAGCCAGGCCTGTTTGGTTTCTAGGCGCGTGGGAATATCTCTAAAGCTGGGGAATGTCGGGTAGTAAGCAGTCTGTACGCCCGTAATTTTATTTTTATCTGTATGTGGCTTAGTCAAAGTTATTAGGGTTTCACATTATGGCCCTGTTAGGCGAATAATTTTGCAATATTGGTTCATTTTGATACCTCGCGTATTGGAGTCTAGTGAACCTAGTCTTGTCTTCCTGGAGTTTTTCCAGCTCTGATCTCCTGGGCATCATTCCTGGGCTCCCGTTCTGCTTCCTAGAAGATCCTGCAGTGGAACTTTCCTGGTTCTTACCGCTGGTACTGCAGAGCCACATTCCAAAACCACCGTGTTTTCCCAAGCAGTTTTGGCACGTAGTTTAAAATTCGTGGTGTGTGAAGTAGAAAATGCAGAGGCTTTGTAGAAATATTGCCTGAATATAATACAATGTAAATCCCCTCTGCTCTCCACGGCTCCATATCCGTGCAAAAAAACATCTTCCACCTGAATCTCGGTACTTCCACGAGTCCTCAGCCCAATCTTTAGTCTGTTTCAAGCTGTAAAACGCAAGCCTTTTTTCCTAATGGATATGTCATCCTGATTATATATTCATTAGGAAAATTAATTTATCGATTGCAATGGGCGGTAAGAAGATCTCGGACCCAGCCGCTCCACCTTTCCCTTTCTGGTTCTTGGTTCTTGACCTACAAAGAGCCTGGAGGTGAAGCAGGCTTTGGTTTCCAGCTGAGACGACATGGAATCGCGGTAGCCATGTAAGAAAGAAAGACTTGGTTTGAATTTTCAGTGGCCAGAAAGGCCTTGCCATGCGGAGAAGTTCCCGTCCTTTTCTTCTGAGGATGCAGAAGTACCTTAATTCTCACCTTACTTAAGAGTAAGGTCAAATAACTCGCCGTGGATGCGGCCGATCTGTTACTAAACTGCTCTGTTGCTCGTGTCCACCAACAGCAAAGAGGCTCAGAAATGTTTCTGCGGCTCGGCCAACTGCCGGGGTTACCTGGGCGGAGAGAACAGGGTCAGCATCCGAGCCGCCGGAGGGAAAATGAAAAAGGAGCGTTCCCGGAAGAAGGACTCGGTGAGTCTGAGTCTCCCTTGTGGTGTTTGTTTATTTCTAAGAGTAACAGCAACCAAGGCTTGACCCTGGGCTTGATCCTCTTTGTGTGAGTCTTCAGGTCATCTCTAGAGTCGGCTTCTGGGGTCAATGACTCCTGACGACCTCAAAGTCCAGTCTTTTCCCTGGATGTATTTATATCGTTTTATTTCATATGGGCCTTCAACACTTGTTTTTTCTTAGAATCACAGAATGGTTTGAGTGGGAAGGGACCTTAAAGCCCCCCCAGTGGCACCCCCTGCCCTGGGCAGGGACACCTCCCACCAGCCCAGGTTGCTCCAAGCCCTGTCCAACCTGGCCTGGAATGTTTCCAGCGATGGGGCGTCTCCCACCTCTCTGGACAACCTGGGCCAGGGTCTCACCACCCTCAGCGTAAAACGTTTCTTCCTTCTATCTAGTCTAAATCTCCCCTCTTTTAGTTTAAAACCGTCACCCGTTCTTGGAGCTTTACTTAAACACGTATTTCCTTTCTCTGGGTAACTCAGGCCAGCGTCCCACCAGGAAGGGACCTTCGCAGGTATCTGCTCGTCAGTACTTCATGCTACTAAAAAGCATCCTAAATTCTACGTGCCTTTAAAAATAGGGTTTGCGTTGCGTGATTTTTTTTTTTTTTTAAACGTCGGTGGAAGACGGGCAATACCGCCTTCGCCGTTTGGGCCGTTACCTGCAATTTGACAGCTGGAAGGGCGCAGACGTTTGCGGTCTCCCGGCCGGGATGTGGAATTTGAAGCTCTTCATTGCTTTGGCCTAGAGGCCTGTCGGCTTCCGGGAGGAACTTGTATGAACACGTGTCGTATTTGCCCTCACTCTTATTACAGTTGTGTTTGCAGATGGACGTGAATGAAATATGTAACTTGAATCCAGCTTTTTTTTTTTTTTTAAGTCTTTTTATAGCTTTTTCACGCGTGTAATCCCCAAGTGGTTCCATGGAGCTACTCCCCACGTTGAGCTGCGGGGCTGGGTTCACGCGGTAGACGTAGGAAACTGCAGAGAAGTGTGAGCCAAGCGGTCAGAAGGAGTTTTTCGTGGGCAAAAAAAATTTGCTGCAAGAAACCGCGCGGGCTCTTTTCGCTTCCTGCAAGATGTTAATTGTTCTGTCCTTGGAAGATAGAAACCTCTCTTCCTACAGATAAGATTTGTTACCTGCTCTTTTGGGAGAAGCCAACTACTGAAAATGCCGGCTTCGTTTTTATTTACTGTATTGGAGAGTCAGGAGGCCAAGAAATTATTTATGAGTCGTTTATAAGTGGTTTTAAAATGCTAATTGGTGGCACCGAGCAGTAGGCTGAATTCTGAACGATGCTCTTTCGGTGTCCACGTGGAGAGGAATGCGCCTCTGCTTGGAAAGATTATAAACACCAGTGAAGAAGTAAATCTGTCTGCAATTCAAGATAATCTCTTAGTGCACAGCTGTTTTCCTGGGTGAGCAGATAAACTTGCGACCGGGAGTGTTTTGGTGCTCACACCTGGAATTTCCTCCGTGGGGCATTAGGTTTATACATCTAAAACCTGCCGCTGGTTAGGAGAAGTGGATGTTGGAGTCGGGGGATTCCCGCCTGTTGCGTGTGTGCCCAGCCCAGTATAAACTGGTGGGAACAGGGCGCTCTTGTACGGGACCTGCTGGAGAGCAGCTCTGCGGAGGAGGACCTGGGAGTCCTGGTGGACAACAAGTTGCCCATGAGCCAGCAATGGGACCTTGTGACCAAGGCGGCCAATGGTCTCCTGGGGGGCATCAAGAAGAGTGTGGCCAGCAGGTGGAGGGAGGTCATCCTCCCACTCTGCTCTGCCCTGGTGAGGCCACATCTGGAGCACTGGGTCCAGTTCTGGGCTCCCCAGTTCAAGAAGGGCAGGGAACTGCTGGGGAGGGGACAGCAAAGGGCTACCAAGATGATGAGGGGACTGGAGCATCTCTGTGCTGAGGAAAGGCTGAGAGCCCTGGGGCTGTGCAGCCTGGAGAAGAGCAGACTGAGAGGGGATCTCATCCATGCTCAGCAATAGCTAAAGGGCGGGTGTCAGGAGGATGGGGCCAGACTCTTCTCAGTGGTGCCCAGCGACAGGACGAGGGGTAACGGGCACAAACTGGGACACGGGAAGTTCTATCTCAACATGAGGAGGAGCTTCTTTCTTTTGAGGGTGGCAGAGCCCTGGCACAGGCTGCCCAGAGAGGTGGTGGAGTCTCCGTCTCTGGAGATATTCAGACCCCACCTGGAGGCGTTCCTGTGCCGCCTGCTGTGGGTGACCCTGTTCTGGCAGGGGGTTGGACTAGATGATCTCCAAAGGTCCCTTCCAACCCCGACCATTCTGCGATTCTGTGATTTAAGGTCTAAAAAAGTCCCATAATAGGCCAGCTAAAAGAAACCCAACCGTATTGAGTCAAATTAAACCCATATGGGCTTTTCCGTATGGGCAAGTTGCTTGGGAGAGGCTTCGCCTGGTTGTCAGAGCCAGGGAACGGGTTACCATTGGGTGGCATGAGCCTGGCACCACCTGAGAGTTGTTTTTCTTTAACATTGGTAGGTGGACGGGGAGCTGGAAGCGCTGCTGGAGAACGGAGAAGGTCTCTCCGATAAGAACCAGGTTCTCAGCTTATCCCGGTTGATGGTTCGGATCGAAACGCTGGAGCAGAAGCTCACCTGCCTCAAACTCATCCAGGTGAGGAGGACCCAGCTGAAAGGGAGGAAACCCGTGTCTTTGGAGCTCTCGTTAGAGCAAGAGGGGGAAGGTGGAAGAAAGGTCTCACACCTGGGCCAACGTCCCAAGCACGAGCCGGGCAGTTCTTCTTGGTTTATAGATCCTGGGTCATCTCCAACCTTTGCTCCTTTGATACTTGGTGGAACTCGGCCTGGGTGGTGACGCAAAGCGCCCATTTCTAGATGCAAATACATAAGGGTGTGGAAAATAAATGAGTAGTTTGTCAGCTTAAAATAGCTGTCTTATCTCCAAAATTATCCTGCATTTTTACTTCTGAGCGCAGATAAATTGCGGCCGGTTTTCTGTGCAGTCCATTATCGTTAAGTTTTGTTCCCCAGTGTGAGTTGTCCACCAGGGAACGGTTACAAGGGTTCTGCCGCGTGCGTTTGCTGCTCCGAACCCGGCAGTTGCGGCCATTTAAATGACATGAAACGTGCCGGTGCCCACGTCTGCCTTCTGCGATGGGTTTGACAGGTAACGCAAGCCCAGTTGAGCAGTTGGCCACCTTAGCCTGGGGAAATCGAAGCTTTTTTTTTTTTTTTTTTTTTGCCTGTAAGTCTCTGACGGGTCCCCCGGCCTCTCTCTAACTTTGGCTCATCCAGAACACGCACTCGCAGTCCTGCCTGAAGTCCTTCCTGGAGTGTCACGGCTTATCTCTCCTCTGGATTTGGATGACGGAGCTGGGTGACGGGAGAGGGAGCACCGCCAACAACCTGAAGTTGCAGCTGGAGGTCAGTAATTCCCTCGGGTTTGACGCTTTGCTAATTGGGCAAAAGCTTGATGGTTTTCTTTTTCTTTTAAATATACGTATTCTGCGCCAAGTTTTCCTGAAAACAAACTGCAGGTATCCTCAAAACCGCAGCCTAAAACTTCTGCTTTAAGGGAAGCCCTTAATATACGGAAAGAATTTGCTCGTGTGGTTTTTCTCAGATTTCGGAGTTAGTGACACGAGCCAGACGTAAATAAAGATCGCCGCCATCGCTGTTTATTCCCCCCTGAACCCCCCGGGGAATTTGAGGTATTGACGCTCTGAAGTGGAACTTGAATTCATTTCTGGTTTCTACTTGTGCTGCAGCATCGCATGCAAAAAGACATCTGGAAGTTCCTTTGTTAAAGACGCTTCTCCGAGAAGGTTGCTGTGCCGTTCGGAGAGGCGCACGCGGTCCTGCAGCAAGAAAGCAGAAGCCACCTGAGCTCTAGAGCTCCGGGCGCCTCTTCTCTTGGTGACTTCTCCTTTGTTTTTCAGGAGCGGTGACAAATCCTGCCCAACCCCGCTTCCTTAGCTCAGTATGGCTTTTCTCCGAGCTGGTATTTAGCATTTCTGAACGAGCCGTGTCCTACTCGCGCCTTTCTCCTCTTTAACACGGTGGGTTTGGGCGTTCCCTCTGAGAAACGGGCGCTCTTGGTATCGGAAGATGAAGAGCTGCCTACGTGTGCTTTTGTGAGCCTTCAACTCTTGGGGTGGGGTGAGGATACCTAAGATTTTTTGGAGCCCAGCTCGATATATCAGGCCTAGTAAGACGCTTCTGGGCTCCTCTCAAAGCCCCTGTGCTGATGGTGGTGAGAGGGACAGCAGATCTGTCCGCTCTGCAGTGCGTCCTATGGGAAAGCCACCGTTTCCACCGCCTAGTCCTCATCCGTCCTCACTTAGGTGAAGTTTTGGCTGTAAATACCTGGAAAACTTTAGTGCTGTTGGGTTAGGGGTCTCTGACGTTAAGTTAGAACTTGTAGACTTGCAAGGTAGACTTGTAGGGTTTGAGTAGACCCCCCCCAGACTTCATCAGCCTTGCGCTGTGCGGAGCGTGTAGGTGCTGGTGAGCCACGCACGTTGGGTGCAAGGCGTGGATTCAGCGGGTGCTTCCAGTTTTCTCTCCTGCTGATGGGACGTGGCTTTGCAGTACTTCCAGCCGAAGCAGCGGTGCTTGACAGCTGCTGAGTCAACGTTCTCTCGCTGTGGTGCATCACCCCCATGTTCCTCTATGGCTACAGAAAGATCTTTTGAGACCAAGACTACAGGGAGGGAGTTAATCTGTCGCGGTACCAAAGGAGGGAGCTAAGCTATTCCCCTTTGGGACTGCAGTATTTTCTTCTTTGGGGTAGGTAGGATCCATCCCACATTACGCATGTTGAAGCCGTTGCTCCGAGGGAGTCTCGAGTCTGGATTTTTGTACGTGTAATGCCTACCCTCCTTGCTCCCACCCAACATTCAGGTGCTATGGCATTGCAGGGCTGCTGCGTAGCTCACCTCGACTCATCTTTGACCTCCAGCTTTGGAGAAATCAATGGTCCAGTTAAGGTTAGGCTCTGGTTTTCCTCTGGAATCGGTTCGGGTACTCAACCTCCTTGATCTCAAACCCAGAGCTGCTCCCCCCAGGTTTTTAGAGGCAAACTGAATCGATGTGGCGGTGGTGGCTTCGTCTCCGCTCTCCATGCATCTGGTCACGATACACTGTCAACTTTGGTGGGGTTTTGGGGATTGGATCTATTCTTTTAAAATCCAGGTAATTCTTTACTGAGTTGCAAGTGGGACTTGAGACAGGGGCCAGAGCACGCTTTGGTCTTTTTTTCCCCCCTTTTTAAAAAAACCTGTCATTCTTTTAAGAGAAATGGGCTTTTGGCCGTCAGATGGCAGAAATTGGCCTAATACCATAAACCCGTCTTCTGTCACTCTGGGAGGGCTGGTTTTGAAAGCGAACAAGTTGAAAAGTCCCGTAGAAGGGCTGGCTACCTCTTGCTTCAAACCCAGGGATTTGGGCGCTGATCCTGGGAGAGAAGTTGCTGAAGTCACTTGCTGGATCCCGGAAAGGTTGTGCTCATTTAACGTCCAGTGCTTCTTTCTGTGCCCGTGATCCCCATTCCCACTGACGGCTTTTGTACAAGGATTTTGAAGATCTTTTCAATAACTTGTTTCTCATCTCGGACTTTGGATGCAGCCCAGTTGAGGCCAAGTTTTTTGGCTGGTCTGTAGGGGGAAGCGCTCCAGCATGAGCTGTGCTGTGGTCTCTGGGGCTGTGTTGGCTTTATCACCTGGTACCTCCAGGTGTATCCCGGTGTCTAATGGAGGCTTCCCATTCCTGGGACTGCCCCGTTGGGTGCTGGAAGCGTGTTGTGGGGCTGGGAGTGCAGGCGCTCGCGGCAGCCTCGTTTTTTGGTGAGATTAAATCAGTTGGAAGTGCCATCAGTGTCAGAGATGTTCGCCATGTCTGGTGCTTTGGAGCTCCCTAGTTCTCCATATCTCGTTGTGCTTAAGGTTTAGCTCCATGAGGAGCAGACTTGTCTCCCTCCCGCTGACACCGGTAACGCTCCAGCTTCTGCTGCAGCCCACGGCACCTCTGTCACGCAAGGAAAAAGCTTTCCTGGTTTTACTTCCCAAACTTCTTTGGGTCAATCTCTTTTGACTGCTGATACATCTTAACATTTCTGATGAGGGCTGGAGCACCTCTCCTATGAGGACAGACTCTGAGAGAGTGGGGTTGTTCAGTCTGGAGAAAAGAAGGCTCCAAGGAGACCTTCTAGTGGCCTACCAGTATCTTAAGGGGGTCTACAAGAAAGCTGGGGAGAGACTCTTTAGGATGTCGGGTCATGGTAGGACTAGAGGGAATGGATTAAAACTAGAGATGGGTCGATTCAGACTGGACGTTAGGAAGAAGTTCTTTACCATGAGGGTGGTGAGACACTGGAACAGGTTGCCCAGAGAGGTGGTGGAAACCCCATCCCTGGAAGTCTTTAAGGCCAGGCTGGACGGGGCTCTGAGCAACCTGATCTAGTGGGAGGTGTCCCTGCCCATGGCAGGGGGGTTGGAACTGGATGATCTTTAAGGTCCCTTCCAACCCAGCACATTCTATGATTCTTTCACGCAGCATCTCTGACTGCTCTGTTGTTGTATCGATTGGCCTAGGAATGAGTATGGCCAGCTGTAAGCCTCCGAGCTCTTTGAAAATCAGTTTCATTGCAACTAATTGCTAATTTAGTTTAATCGCTAAGTACTTGTGCTTGCTGGTTTCCACCTGCTCGTGGTTTATTTGCTCTCAGCAGAAGTTCACGGCTGCAGCCCAGCCTTGAGAAGGGACACAGATATCCCTGACCCATGACCTGTCACCATCGTATTGATATTTCAGAGTTACCTCTTGTTCATAGAATCATAGAATGTGTTGGGTTGGAAGGGACCTTTAAAGGCCATCTAGTCCAAGCCCCCTTTAGTAAGCAGGGACATCTTCAACTAGATCAGGTTGCTCAGAGCCTCATCCAGCCTGGCCTTGAATGTCTCCAGGGATGGGGCCTCCACCCCCTCTCTGGGCAACCTGGGCCAGTGTCTCACCACCCTCATTGTAAAGAACTTCTTCCTAATGTCTGATCTAAACCTGCCCTGCTCTAGTTTAAAGACATTGCCCCTCGTCCTATCGCTACATGCCCTTGCAAACAGCCCCTCCCCATCTCCCCTGTAGGCCCCCTTCAGGTACTGGAAGGCCGCTATAAGGTCTCCCCGGAGCCTTCTCTTCTCCAGGCTGAACCCCCCCCAGCTCTCTCAGCCTGTCCTCCCAGCAGAGGGGCTCCAGCCCTCGGATCATCTTCGTGGCCTCCTCTGGACCCGCTCTGACAGGTCCGTGTCCTTCATGTGCTGAGGGCTCCAGAGCTGGACACAGTACTGCAGGTGAGGTCTCACGAGAGCAGAGTAGAGGGGGAGAATCACCTCTCTGGATCTGCTGGCCGCGGTTCTTCTGATGCAGCCCAGGATGCGATTGGCCTTCTGGGCTGCAAGCGCACATTGTGGCTCATTTGCAGCTTGTCATCCACGAGTACCCCCAAGTCCTTTTCCGCAGGGCTGCTCTCTATCACGTTGTCCCCCAGCCTGTATTGATAACGAGGGTTGTCCCGACGCAAGTGCAGGACCTTGCACTTGGCCTTGTTGAACGTCATAAGGTTTGCTCGGGCTCACCTCTCTAGCTTGTCCAGGTTTCTTGTTGAGAAAAGGAGATTGTTCCAGGTTGGAGGTGGCTTTACGTTCTGATGGCTCTAACAATTTGATTTTTGTCTTTGCAATTAGATTATGAAGACGCTGGAGCTCCTGCCGATACCTACCAAGAACATGCTGGAGGAGAGCAAAGTACTTCCCGTTATTCAGCGCTGGGCTCAGACCAAGACTGCCGTCCCGCAGCTCAGCGAAGGCGACGGCTACTCGAGCGAGAACACCTCGCGGGCTCACACGCCGCTCAACACCCCGGACCTTTCCGCCAAGCAGGGCGTGGAAGGTGACACGGACACCCCTAAGAAGCTGGTGTTTCGCAGGCTGAAAATTATAAGTGAAAACAGCATGGACAGTGCCATCTCGGATACAACCAGTGAGCTGGAAGGGAAGGAGGGCAAAGAGGACCTGGACCAGCTGGAGGGTGCTCCGATGGAGGTGTCGGAGGAGCAGCAGCAGCAACAGGAGATCAAAGCTGCCGTTGATGCGCCGGTGGAGAGCAGCAAACCCCAAGCTGCGGAGCTGGAGGCTGAGCCCGAAGCAGAGGTGAAAGAGAGCAACAGCGCGAAGCTGGAAGAGCCCATTACGATGGAAACGCCGTCTCAAGACGAAGAGGAAGGCGTATCCGACGTGGAGAGCGAGAGAAGCCAAGAACAAACGGACAAAATTGTGGATGTGAGCGATTTGGCCACCAGGCTGCTCGACAGCTGGAAGGAGCTCAAGGTAAGAGGCACCTACCTGCAGCTACACCACCTCTGCTCCTGCTAAGGAAAATGCAGAGCCGTTTGCGGTTGTCGTCCTGTTGGTGAATGTTTGTCAACCAAGATTGCCTTTTCTATGCAAAAGGGCTTCTCCGAGTGCTTTCTGTGTCTCTCCTTTCCTTCCAAGCTGCCCCGTACGTGACTTACAATAGATTTCCAGGCGGTGGTGCGTTACATGCTGAAAACAGCAGATCATTCCGTTTGGGCACCTCAAAGACACCTTAGTCATGCGGTTGTTTTTTAGGCTTTTCAAGGCGAGGGCAGCTCTAAGGGATTGAGATTCTGCTCAGAAAAAGAGGCTAGCGACAGCGCCCCAAGCATTTTTGGTTGAAGCGGCCCATTATCCGTCAACGTTGAGACAAATTGACGGACCGTCTACTCCTAAATTCAATTATCGCAAACTTCGTCAGTGTTTCCGATCCTGTTAACGTCTGCTTTTCTTCTGCGATGTATAAAGCCTCCAGAAACCGGTCTGTTGGCTGCGTCGCGTTCTCTGGAGAGTAGTAGTGCTGGGTTAGCCTCTGGGTGTTTGCAGGTGGTGTTTACATCGGGTAAATACTCGGATTTGTGGGTGTTATTTGAGCCTTTAAAGATCCCTAGAGTATGCAGGCATGGGTTTTGCTCCCATCGAGGTCTTCCTCGAGCAGATAACCTCTTTAAGAGAAGGGCTTCGTGGCCATAGGGTGCCTTCTTTCCTCCAGAATCAGGCCCCTGTCCCCGTGTAGCATAGATGGCCAACTTGGCCACTTGATCTTCAGCCAACAGCTTTTTTTTCTGATGGGATGAGGCTTTGAGCAACCTGGTCTGGTGGGAGGTGTCCCTGCCCGGGGCAGGGGGGTTGGAACTGGATGATCTTTAAGGTCCCTTCTAACCCAAACCATTCTATGATTCCATGATTCTATGACATAGCACGATGTTCCAGTAAGTCACCACTTGACACTTCAGGCATTTCCTGGGGTTTCTTTAGGTCTTTGGAAACTCCTTGCCCATCTGCTGCTTCTGTAGGATTATATTCCTTATATTATATTCAAGAGCAAGAGGGGTGGAGGCCTTCAAGTTGCTTTTACACTTTAATAAGTGTAAAATCAGCATTTGCTGAGGATCCAGCAAAGGAATGGAAGGCGCTGCCGTGCTTCTGGCATGGTGTGGCCTTCATGGAGGAGGTTGTGGAGGGTCTTCTGCCCTTCTCGTAACCAAGTGTCTGCCCGGTTTTAATTATTGGAAGTAGTCTTTAAGGAAATTTATATTTTACGATGCGTCATAGAGCTAAAAAGTTGATTTGCCCATTGAATCTGATAACGAGTAATGATTTAGAAGAGGCTGATAAAAATAATGAGTGTTGCGCATACCGCGGTGACACGTACAGATGGAGGAGGCCACTGCAAGCTTTGAGTCCATGAACCTTTGCCTGCACCACCGTTTATCAACCGTAGCAACAAACATTAACATTTATAAAACGTATCTAGAGATTGTGTAAGTCTTAAGAGAAATCTTACCTTCATCTCTGAATTTTTCGGAAGCGTCAGATAGTCTCAGACTGTTTGAATTTGAGCATAATCATTTGTGCCGTAAATCCTAGCGGGAGAAGAGGCGAAAATTTACTGTACAAACAGCTAAAATATGGTTCCGTAGAGAAGTTAGCTTGCGTTTCCTTTCCCCGCCCTGTCCCCTCTTTACCAGGTGGATCTGCGATACATCGTTTACTAGGTGTTAATTTGCAGACTCTTGAAATTTGTGCGGGCCTGGCGATGTTCTTTATGGGAGCGACACTGTCAGGTTGAATTGAGGGTTGAATTGAAACAAAGTCCTTTTCCATCCGTTGCTGATACCTGGGATCGTTCGGGCTGAAGGCTACGGCAGGTCTTAGTCCTGCGCTTCTTTGGAGCTGGACTTGCTTTGGGCTCCCCCAGGCTCCGTTTTCTGTTTGCAACCAGATTTGTTCGCTTCCAGGATCGCGCGCTGCGGGGTTTAAACTTGAAACAGCCCAGGAAAAAATGTTGAAAAACGCTCATGAAAAGTGGGAAGTTTCGCAAAACGAGCGACCTTCTCCCGAACGTTGGTTTCAGACCAAATTTGATCTGACAGTGTCGGTTTATCACCAAGGCTTGTGGTTGCTTTTGAGGTTGGAGGAGCTCAGCCTTGGGTATCTAGAGACCTTTCTGAAGCCCGTGGTCAGGCTGTAGAGTCATGACCCGTCGCTGCTGCTCTTTGAGATGTGGATTCACGTCCTCTCTGTGTTAGAGTGTACTTAATTAATTAACCTCCTGTCTTTGCGAGGATGCTAATAGCCTGTTGCGGTGTATGTTTCTGGTTGTAGGGATGCCTTAGCTTTGTAGTAATCCCAGCAAATCAACACCGCCCCCCCCCCCCCCCCCCCCCCCCCCAAAAAAAAAAGCAGAATCACGCCATGGGGCTGTGAAAACCCCTTTCTCTCCTGGAAAACGTTCGTGGGGCAACTGTGACCCGGGGATTCGTTCTGTCCTGGACTTTATCATGGCGCTAAGAGTTAACTGCTTCTGTCCGACTCTCACCTGTTCAGACGCCACCGTAGCCCAGCCCACAGGTGGCCGATGTCTAAAAGGAAAGACTAAGATGGCCGGGCCCTGCTTTAGATGGAAGGGGGATGGATGGTCACCTTGGAAAACCCGTTGACCTCGGTGGCAAGAGAGCCAGGTGCCTTTTCCAGCACGTCCAAGCTTTTTAAAAGCTGGTTTTGAGTAGTGGAACATCTGCAATAAGTGGCATTGGATGGGGTGGGGCGGGAGGGTCTGAAACCTCGTAACTTAAGCGATGTCCTCTCCAGTCTTGCTGATGACCCCCTTGTAATTTCAACCATTTCCATCTAGCTTCTCAGGGCAGCAAGGAGCTGACCATGTGTCTCCTTTTCTCAACTCCATTTTCAACTCCGTGCTGAAGAAGGGAGAGGACATAGCGTGCATACGGTGAAGAAACGGGAAGATGGTTGGGAAGCTGGATGATGCATGAGCAATATAATAGGTGAAAAGAGGACAGAGGTGGTTAACTCATTGATGCCGACGTTATTTTGGTGCGTCCATTGCCGGCAATGGATGTCGCTCCGGGAAAATCCCAACTCCTGGCATGAAAGGATTAAGTGAGCTATCTTTTTCTATACCTCTATACACAGGACTTGTAAGTCCTCGGCTTACAGGGCTCGTACACTCCGATTCTTTAAGCCACGAGGAGTGTTGGCCACTGCTACACACCCATCACAACACACACTCACATTCCCCGGCGGGGTAAGTTTTCAGCCTGGGCCTCGTGCACGCTGTTCCCATTCTCTGAGGAAGCGCTGCATACCTTTCCCCATGCTGAAAACTCACTCCAGGTGGCAAAGGCTGGTTGGTGGACACCCCAGCAAGGGTGTAGGTGGTGGTTCAACATGGTTCTTCCAAGCGCCTCAGCCTGCTCCAGCTGGAGGATTGCGCTCAGGTAAGGCTCCGTGGACTGATCCATACAGCCAAGCCCGTGATGGAGGCGACACGCGGCGTGATGGCCAACAATCCTGGTGCTCTACCCTCTTGGCATCTCCGGAACAAGCAGTAGGAGCAGCACCGCCAAGCATTGCAAGCTTTTCTCAACGTCCTTTTGATGGCTTATGTTTCAGTAGCTGAGGCTGAGGGACAGGAGAGCGTGTTTGGCTTCGAGCGTAGCATGTGCTTTAATAGCGTTGGTGTTTCAGGATGGTCTTGGCTGTTGGGGTTCCTCGCTGTTTACCCCAAGGCAGGGCCTTGAGGTCCTACAACTCCACTACCTAAGCTTTAGGCTTCTTGTGATGACCCATTACACATCTAAAATCTCTCCCATAGCGAACCTGCGTGCTCTGCCGACTGACTAATGCCACGTGAACACAATCGGCACGGCAGCGCTGGCTCGTGCAGGACGTTCCACCGTGCTAGCATGGTTTGGGAGGCTCTGCTGCAGGTTGGACTAAGCTTTTGGCATCTTCCTCCACCCCCTGAGTGGGCAGATGATGCTCTCACCTTCGCGGAAGGGGGCAGGTGGGAGTTGTAGCTGAGGCTCTTGCTTTTATGAGTTGGACAGGATCTTTTTCTTTTTTTTAAGAAAAACCTTTTGAAAGAGCCAGATGTCTTGGGTTTACAAGGTTTTAGTTGGACACTTCTGGCCTCAGAAGTATTTATCAGTGACTTGGAGTTCAAGGCTGAGGTGTTACCCCCAACTTTGGCCAAGGTGGACTTTCTCTTTTGCCATGAAAACACCCATTCCGTGAGCTTAATTATCAGCCTGAACGGGGATAGCAGAGCTGGTGACCCAGGCAGACGGAGCTTTCGCCTTCCCCTGAGATGGTCTTTCCAAGTCATGTCCGATACGTCTTGATAGGACAGCCCTGTGAAGCTGCTCCTGCCTGTCCTGTTCCCAGACAAGCCATCCTGGAGCGACTGGCTCTTGCTCCGGCACGCACATCGCATGCTTTCATTAGGAGGCTTATAATTTGTTATAACTTAGAGCAAGAAATAGTTTGTGAAAACAATAGGCACTGGTGAGCGGCCAGGCTGTTGTTTGCGGTGTTTTTTTTTTTTTTGGCCTTCAGGCAGGGATGTCGTGGCGTTAGTCCTTTCTCTTGCTCTCCGCCATCCCTTGGCATCGTGCTGGAGCTTCAGGGGATGGGGAGCTGCAGAGGGAAGAGAGGAAAGGAGCATCGCAGAAGGGAGGAAGGCAAGGAAGAGGAGATCCAGCCCTGGCTGGTGGAGCATTGGGTAGCCAACCTGTTAGGGCACGGATTTGGTTGCGTGGTGTTTCTTCAACAAATCAACAATATAAGTTTGGCGTACTCTGGAGCAGAGTTAGGTGAGACAACACGGCCTGTAGGTCATCTTGGCTTGGAGTACGTAAACCCTGCCGAGCACCGTGAGCTTCAGAGGGCTGCAGGTGGCTTTCCAGCTCTACCTCCAGGCATGGGATTCATCCCCTCGGCCCCGGGAGAAATGGGCCGGGTCCCCAATTGAGTGACAGAGGTTCTGAAGCACCGGTGGGCAGCGGGGTTGGCGCAGGTCGGCGTAGAAGAGCGATTGCCCCTTTGCCCGCTGTGCTTGTGTCGGCACGAACACGAGACCCGATCGTGCTGCTCTTTCCCTCCACCCATCGCTGGTGTCCATTGGGCTTCTCCAGTTTAGGCCCATTAAATCAGAAATAATTGCTAGCTAAGGGATGGGTTTCTGGAGAGAGTTCATCAGGCACAGTCTTCCTTTCTGCGTTCTTTGAGTCTTGAGACCGCTCTGCAGCTCTCTCGCCTCTCCCAAGCCAAGGATGGTTTGTGTCTGCAGCTGGACCGCCTAAACCCTGAGTTGTTTTTTTTTTCTTTCTTCTCCTTTGTTTGTAACAGACTTGTATCACTTTTCTTTCTGTATTTAATTTTCTGTGCAACTCATTAAAAATGGTTCTGGAAGGTAGAGAGCCATTTGGACTCCGTTAGCGGCGGTCGCATTGATTTAGCAGTTATGCACGCTCAGAGCCAGCAGCTTCCGTTTCCAAAAATAAAATAGGCTTTTCTTCGGAGTTTCCCCCTGGCTCGCGTCTGGTTTTGACCACCATCTGGTTTTCATGGAGCAATTTTGACATATTCCTCCGTTTGTTGCTGCTTCAAAGACTCGGCTGCCTCCCTCTTCACCAGACCCGCGCTGGCGGCTCTGCAGCCCGTTGGGTAGATCTGTAGCTGCTCTCCAGCAAGACCTACCTCGCTCCCCGCTTCCTAATTAGCTTGTCTTTTGAGCCGTCTGGACCTTCGTTAGGGCAATCCAATTTGATGGGATGGATCTTGCCATGGGTTCACCCGTCTTCCCTCTCCGGTGCCTCCTGGCCCTGTGGTCACAGCCGTGTCTTTCAGAGGAAGATGCTTTCTCCTACCCAGGGAGAGCAGATGTTTTCTTGCCCCTTGGATGTTCAACCATCTTTGAGCTCGAAGCTTAGACTTAATTATCTCCGTTGAGTTGAAATCGCTGTATTTCTTAGCTTCAGGTTCACCAATGTCATGGTGAACCTAAAGCAACGTGTGGCAGGAGCGGGCAGTGCCGTGTTTGCCAAGTCTTCTTACTCAGGGTGGCCCTTGTCCTCCTCCTGTTCCCATTGACCCTTTTTTTTCCCAGTAGTTTCCCATTGCATGTCCTGCTATTTAATGGGACGAATCTTTTTAGGAGCTGGGGAGGCTGGTCTAGCTTAGCTCTTGCCTCCTGCGTTGTCCTTGAGCTGTCCCGGCTGGTTCATCCATCATCTCATGGCTTGGTGGCTCCTCATCACACCTTCTCTCCTGCTGATGGAGACACCGCTGGGGCCAAGCGTGGGGTGAATTTTCGAATGTTCTGCTCCACGCTGTGTCAGAGAACGAGCTTTTTTGGGGGAGCGAAGCAGGGAAAATAGAGAAATAAATAGAGAAAACCCATCTCTGGTGGGTGCTTTTGGGTCTGCAGAAGCTGCCCTCATGGTCCTCTCCTTCCTGCATGAGACAGTACAAGGAAAAGTCATCCCTGCTGCTGGATGGCAAGTAATTAGCGTTATATAGGCTTTATTATCCCAGCTGGCTCCTTCCGCATCCCTCCCCACCCCAAACAGTGAGCTGCAGCCTTGTTTCTTTGCTTTTAGTTAAAAACGCGCTGGATTTTTGGGGTCTTTTCATCCATAGCGAACGTGTGTAAATAAATAAGAACGATTTAAAAGGGGAATATTTACAGACCCTTAACGCCTCTCATCGCGGCGTATGTATTTGCAGACACTTCACGCTGCACGTTGTGTTTTCGGGCTCTGTGGAAAAGCAAACCAGGTGTTACAAAAACCCCACAAATCCTGACCCAAAAAACCGTCATTTTTACCCTTCAGCAGCACTTTTGAAGTGGTTTTGTCTCGTGAACAGACCACGACAGGGTTTCTTAGACTTTCATTTCTTTCACCAAGGGAAAATATATTTTCTTAGCCCAGGGGGCACGTGTTGGGGTTGGTTTTGTTTTTGTTGGTTTTTTTTTTTTTTCCCTGAAACAATAAAAATGGGACTTTCAAACCTGGGCCGTCTCGTTAAATGCGGTGCTGGAGGTGGGCCCATGCGATCTGGTGCAGCCGGGCAGCCCCCGGCGCAGCCGGCGCTTAATTAATTTCCAACCAGCTTTTAAAAATAAAATAAAAAAAAAAAAATCGAGTGCGATTTTTATTTAGAAAACGGTCGTTTTCTAAGGTTGAGAGTCGTGCTAAAGCTTCGCGTTTCTGAGCGCAGGGAAGCTCTAAATGCCCAACTAGAAGCCACTGTCTCTCCCCTCAGTAAGAGTTTTGTGCATCTTTTCCTCCTTTCTGCCTCATCCATGCCCGAAATTAAAGGATATTTTAGTCCTCTAGGGAAAATCCCCGGTGTTTTTGCCCCTAGACATCAAGATACGATGGGTGCGTGTGCCATCGCGTTGAGTATGAAGAATTAACGCCCTTCGGACGCTTTGATGGTCATGGACGTGGCTTTGCTGAGATTTTGGCTTTTCTCCGTCTTCGGTCCTAGGAAAGCACAAATCCTGCCCTGGCAAAGCCAGGATCTCGGCACACCGCGCCAGAACAGCTTCTTTATATAGCGCTGAGTATATCTTTTATGAATTAATCGTCCTTTTTTTGGGGATGGGGCTGCAGCCTCCATCAGGGACGCGCCGCGGATTTTCTTTCTCTTTGATTTTTTCATAGTTGGTTTCTTTGCTCTTATTTCCTTTCTCCTGACCACACCGGTCCTATTCAGCCAGAAAACAGCTGGTTTCTCGCATTCTGCTTCAAATAACCGGCTGTTCTTGTCAACTACTGTGTTCCTTCAGGAAGGGAACAGAGCAAGGGCTCGCTACAAGCCAGAATTAAAAGAAAATGAGCTGCTTTTTTTTTTTTTCTCCAAGCTACCAGAACTTGGACGGTCATTAACATTGTAAAAAGTTTCTGTACGTTTTCCGTGCTGTGGGATCGTTGGCGTCGCTGATGCGATAGTTTCATTTATGCTTTGCGTGGCAGAATATGGCAATTAGAAATATGATGGAAAACAAAGCGACACCGGTAAAACCCGTTCCGTGATCTGTAGTGACAGGCACTTGTTTCACGTGACATCCAGAGGAACCTTATGAAATTCAACAGGGGCAAGTGTAGGGTGCTGCACCTGGGGAGGAATAACCCCCTGCACCAGGACAGGTTGGGGGTGACCTGCTGGAGAGCAGCTCGGTGGAAAGAGACCTGGGAGTCCTGGCGGACAACAGGATGCCCATGAGCCAGCAATGGGCCCCTGTGGCCAAAGGCCAATGGCATCCTGGGGGACATTGAGTGTGGCCAGCAGGTGGAGGGAGGTCATCCTCCCCTTCTGCTCTGTCCTGGGGAGGCCACACCTGGAGCACTGTGTCCAGTTCTGGGCTCCCCGGTTCAAGAAGGACAGGGAACTGCTGGAGAGGGGACAGCAAAGGGCTACCAAGATGATGAGGGGATGGAACACCTCTCTTGTGAAGAAAGGCTGAAGGATTTGGGTCTCTTTAGTCTGGAAAAAAGATGACTGAGGGGGGACCTTATCAACACTTATAAATACTGAAAGGGGGAGTGTCAGGAGGATGGGGCCAGGCTCTTCTCAGTGGTGCCCAGCGACAGGACAAGGGGTAACGGGCACAAACTTGACCACGGGAAGTTCCATCTCAACATGAGGAGGAACTTCTTTGCTGTGAGGGTGGCAGAGCCCTGGCACAGGCTGCCCAGAGAGGTGGGGGAGTCTCCGTCTCTGGAGACATCCCAAACCCGCCTGGACGCGTTCGTGTGCCACCTGCTGTGGGTGACCCTGCTCTGGCAGGGGGTTGGACTGGGTGATCTCCAGAGGTCCCTTCCCACCCCTACCGTTCTGTGATTCTCTTGCTCCGTAATCCAGTGGCGTTGAACAAAGATTGTGTGCTAAGTGGTGGCAATCCCAGTCCCAGCATTTGCAAGACCAGGACCCAAGGGAAGTTTTAACCTTCATTCCCAAGTCCCGTCCCATTTTATTAAGTGAATGGGATGGTATTGATGAGTTATTCCGGCTCGTGTTGGGTTTTGGGGTTCAGCGACACGTTGTGTGCTGTTCTTATATATATGAGAAATGGTTTCTGACTCAAACAACTTGAAATTGCAAAGAATTACCTGTTGCGTTAGCAAAATACCCTCTTCTGCACTTGCTTTCTTTGAGGCTCCTCGTCCCTCCTCTCTCCCTGTGGTGCCATTGCTGCCTGTGGTTGCAAACGGGGCACGGAGCAAGAGGCCTCACGCCAGGGCTGCCGGGACCTCAGAAAAGCAATAAATAATTAAAAGTGCCATAACATCTCTTGTCATTGCCCGTCGCAAAGCAACACCTTTTCTTCAGCGGTGACTGCAACCCCTGGTTGTCCTGGGCTGAGGTCCTGCTTTTGCCCGGGAGGCCACGAGTCAGTGGCGTTTGGGGACCGACCCAGCGTGGGCAGAAATCTTGGGGGACAGCGGTGGGGGTGCAGCTGAGAAGGTCGTTACTGCAAATAATAAACGATGGAAAGTAAACACGGGGGGGTTTCATTACACTTCAGGATCAGACGGGATAATTCTTGGCTGTGAGGGGGGTGAGCCCCTGGCCCAGGTTGCCCAGAGAAGCTGTGGCTGCCCCATCCCTGGAGGGGTTCAAGGCCAGGTTGGACGGGGCTTGGAGCAACCTGGGCTGGTGGGAGGTGTCCCTGCCCAGGGCAGGGGCTTGGACTAGATTAGATGATCTTTAAGGTCCCTTCCCACCCAAACCATTCCAGGGTTCTTTTTTATACCAAGCCATAGCACCCAGCTGAGCATCAGGCACGGGGACAGCCCCCGGAAGAAGCATCACGTCCCAGGCAACCTGCAACTACCAAAGAAACTCACTTTTCCCATGTATTAAGCGGCCCCCCCTGCACCCAGAGGTTTTGCACGGTTTTGCACCTGGAGGGTAGCTTGTTTAATTGCAAAAATCGTTTTGTTTTTTTTTTTTTTTTTTTTTTTTTTCTGTATTCCTGCAGAGCTGGAAGTGGAAGTGCTCGTAGCACGTGGGCGGGATGGCCAGCTTAGATCCCGCCTGGAGCACTTGGCCCAAAAAGCCACCTAAACTCATCAAACACGAAACGCTGATTAGAGGCAATATATAAAAGGCTCCACAATAACATGCCCCAAACCAGAACTTTGTTTCGAGACGCGTTTTGGTTTTTTTTTTTTTTTTTTTAGATTATTTTGAAACGATGATTGAGTTGTTAAATTATTAGCGCCGTGTTATGATCCTTGCAGCCCCCTAGATATTGGGGTTCTTCTTGCGAGGACCTGAAATTCTGACCTTCCTTGTGGTTTGCTTTGCAGGAGGTGTACCGCATCCCCAAGAAGAGTCAAGCAGAGAAGGAGAACAGTGGTACGTACTCAGGTTTTCCCCATGGTTCACTCTGCTCCTGTGAAACCGCTTAATTTTCCCGGTCGGGGATGTCAAGAGATGTTCTGCCCTCAAAGCTCAACGTTTCTACTCCTTGAAAACAGCTCCTGTAAATGGGGAAGATAATCGAAGCGGTGGGTGATGGGAAATGCATGGGGCATCCTACAACTTCTTTGAATGAAGGCTCTCTTGACTAACAGAAGCTACTGAAACTGCAGGAGGGGAGAGCTAGAAATACTCTAAATTATAAAAATTCTCTCCTTTTTACCCATTTTTTTCCCCAACAGCTGACCGTGGGAGAGAGGCAGCCGGCCACAAGGATCAGACTCCGACGCCGAAGAACCCCATCCTGAGCAGAGAGCGGGATCCCGAGAGGCAGAGCCAGAGCAAAGAGAAGAAGAGACGGAGAGACTCGTTGTCCCCTCCGTCCTCGGCATACGAGCGAGGAACGAAGAGGCCGGAGGACAGGCAAGTGGTCTGGCAGCAAGGGTGGCAGGGCTGAGGCTCTGACCGCTGGACTGGGAGTGTCGGATCTGCCGTGGTCCTGGGTAAAAACCCTGGGAAAGATGGTCCTGGTGGTCTCTGAAAACACCTAGGGATGGGGAAGGAAATTTCCTCTTGGAGGAATCCCCTGTGCGTGGTGAGATGCACGAGCTGGGTGGCATTAGGTGGCCTCTCCTCTTGGATAACCCGCACCTTTGTCTTCGGATAACGTACACCTTCATCCTCAGAGAGCCTACACCTTCATCCTCAGATAGCCGACGCCTTCATCTTCAGGTAGCCGACGCCTTCATCTTCAGATAGCCGACGCCTTCATCTTCAGATAGCCCATGCCTTCATCTTCAGATAACCCACATCTTCATCCTCGGATAGCCCACACCTTCATCCTCGGATAGCCCACGCCTTCACATAACCCACACCTTCATCCTTGGATAACCCACACCTTCATCCTTGGATAACCCACACTTTCATCCTTGGATAACCCACACTTTCATCCTCGGATAACCCACACCTTCATCCTCGGATAACCCACACCTTCATCCTCGGATAGCCTACACCTTCACATAACCCACACCTTCATCCTTGGATAACCCACACCTTCATCCTCGGATAGCCCACGCCTTCACATAACCCACACCTTCATCCTCGGATAGCCCACACCTTCACATAACCCACACCTTCACATAACCCACACCTTCATCTTCAGGCACATTTTGGGAATTAGATGGGTGATGAGGGAAGCTATTTCCAGCTCTCCCGCAGAAATTAGGGATGTAGCCCTCCTCATGCAAAGAGGTCTTCTGCGTCCTTCAAAAACCCCTTCCCTTCTTCTCCTCCACCTCTCCCCAGTGCACTTGGGGATTATTCGAAACTTAAACTTCGAGCGAGCCCGTGCCTGTACAAGCGCAAGCAGTACCCAAGCCAGACAGGGTTTCTAAATCAAAACAAACTCCTTGACCAAGTGAAAATCCCCCAAAACCGTTGAGCGCAAGGAATGTGGTCCAGGTAGGTATGACCCCACCAGGCTGGTGGCGTGTCTTCTGCCTTCCCCTGGGAACGGCGGCATCACGCTGCCTCGGCTGAGAAGGCGTCTCTTCCGTTTTAAAGACCTCGCGGGGGTTTTGTTTTGTGCTTCTTTTTTGTGGGCGCTCCGTTGCCCAATGGATTCCCACCCACCTTGCGCGTGTTTCGCAGGTGATGGATACCAAGGGAGAGCAGGGACTTCAAATTTACTTACATCTCCATGATCTCAAAGGTCCCTTCCAACCTAGACAATTCAATGATTCTATTCTATCTTATGAAAAAAAAAAAAAAAAAAGGATTTTTAAACATAGGTTATCTCGGGAAACAAGGCACGGAAGTGGGTAAGCTCCAGTGAAAGTACAAAATGCTGCAAATTCCAGTGTGCACGGATGCTGAAGATAAAATAGAAAATAAAACCAACCGATTTGTGTTGCGCTAGTGTGAGTCGTGCCCGTCCACGTGAGACACTTCTGCTCAGCGGGTCTGGTGGGACGGCTGTTTGGAAGAGAAAAGTAAGGGCTGCACAACTGAAATGTAGACGTCTTTTGTCTTGATGAGTTGCCCAGCTCAAGGAACGGGCAGAAAGAGAAAATATTTGTCATTATTAGCTGTTCTCCCCGATTTTACGTGGGGGCCGGAGGAGCGACAGAAGAGGGTGGTGGCAGGGCTGGTCCAAGGCAGCGCGTGAATCAGCGGCTGCTGGTTACCAGATACCCGCTTCCCTCCCTCGAAAGCTGCTTCTTAATTAAGAGAAGGAAAATATTACAAGCCTTGCGTTTCAGGGAGGCTGCAGAGGATGCTACAGGCAGTAAGAATACCAAGGAATTTCCTTTAAAGAAGGACAGTTTTCTGTTGCCCCGCTTAAATAGGATCTGAAGCCGCTCAGTAATTAGGGAACAATTGGTGGTGAGTCAGCCAGACGAGGCAACTTTTGTCCTCGTATTGAGCTGTGCTGGGAAACTTTAAAAACCCATCTGGATAAAACAGTAAAACGTAAATCTCTAATACCGCAGTGTAGACCTATACTACTTTAATTAGCCATTTGGAGGATGGAAACGTCTCCGAGGTCTGGGGGGGGAAGCGGAGCTGGGTAACGACGGTGCGCGGAGAGCTAGGAAGAAGGCCGGGATAAATGGCGTAATTTTTTATATCATTTTAAATAGAACCGACTCTTTTGTTGGGTGAGGAGTCGCCTGACAACGGCTCTTCCCTCCTGCAGCACGTCCTTGTGGCTGAGCGGTGCTTCTCCTTCTCTGGGGATGCTCTGCCCTTTGGATTTGTTATACGAAGGATTTAAGAAGACAAAACAATAAAATAGGCGGAGAGAGGAGCAGAGCAAACGCCAAGAGCATCGCTCTACCCTAAACACCCTCGGTTTTCTCCTGCCCGTCCCTTCACGCCGGCTGCCTCTCGTGTAAACTCTCCAGGCAGTGCCGGGAAAGACTTTAATTATTGAAATGTAACTCTTCGTGGCAATAAGGTTTGCATTAACGGATCCTTGCAGCTACTCCGGGAATGCGAGGGAACATCTTAAGCATATCTGTTGGTAGCAATGTGCTTTTGATATGTAAATGGAACGCAGGAACATGAAGGGAGTATATAGAGAATGTACTGGATGCTTTGTAGAATCCATTATATTAGGGCTGCAAAGCATTTTTGCTTGTAATCCCTGTTTTACCACACTCATAACTTCTCAAAATATCCACCTTTGATCTGAAATTTTCCATGGTTGAGGTCTGATCAAAGTCCTTAGGCTTTCCACCCCCCACCCCACCCCCCACCCCCAGCCTTCTTTAACTCCTTGGAAAAATCCCTCCAGCTGCTCCGCGTCTTGGGATGAAAATTCTTATTCGTTAAGAAAAAAAAAAAAAAAACCAAAAAAAAACAATGAAAAAAAAATCCATCCACACTTTTATTATTTTTTAAGCTGAATCTGTGGTCTAGTAAATAGCGTCACTCTAAACAGAAACGTGCTGTTTGTAATTCCCTTGTTGTTCGCCATGTCTGCAAACGCGCAGTGTCTTCAACTCCGACATGGCGGTGGGGGTCCTTAGACAAGGAAGTTGGGGTGCTCTCCCCATCGCTGAGCTGCCCTGATCTTCGGGGGTGAAGATGCTGTGGTGCGAGCTGCACCTTCTGCTTGGAGAGCTGCTTCCAAAACCCTTCTTCTCCCAAGGAACAGGCGATAGGACAAGAGGAAATGGCCTCAAGTTGCGCCAGGGGAGGTTTAGGATGGATATGAGGAAAAATTTCTTCCCGGAAAGGGTTGTCAAGCGTTGGACCAGGCTGCCCAGGGAAGTGGTGGAGTCACCATCCCTGGGGGTATTTAAAAGCCAGGCAGACGTGGTGCTGAGGGACGTGGGGTAGTGATGGGTTTTGTCAGTGTTAGGTTGATGGTTGGACTCGATGATCCCTTCCAACCTAGGTCCCTTCCAACCTAGACAATTCTATGATTCGTTGGTCCTGCATTGGGAAACCATGGCAGAGGGGCTCCAGCACGGGTACCCAACCTGTTCCCCGGCTTATTCTGCCCTCTCCTTGGGTTCCCTGTTGGCCTTGGAGATGTTGTCTCCCCGCTGCGGGTCTCTCGGTGCTGCCTAGCAGGTCCTCCAGACTATTTCTGCTGCATCTCCTTTAGCTCCAGCATTGAACCAAAGTTGGTAAATCCAGTTGGACCGCTTAGCGCATCCTCTGCCCTCGCTCCTTGCTCGTGGATGAGCAGGACCGGTGGGCGTTTCTTCTCTCTGTGACTTGCCATGGTTGGTCCCTTGGTGAATGTTTTTAGGAATTGATGCTGCTGTTGGATGTTTGTCCCTCCCCCAGGTCTGCGTGCCATTGGTGGTGGTCCTTTTGCTTCTGGACCCCTGGACCTGTAGGTTTCTGAGGTCTCAAAAAGCCTTTTCTTTCTCTCCCAGATATGACACACCAGCATCTTCGAAGAAGAAAGTCCGGCTTAAGGATCGCAACAAGCTGTCCACGGAGGAGCGCAGGAAGCTGTTTGAGCAGGAGGTCGCCCAGCGGGAAGCCCAGAAACAACAACAGCAACTGCAAAACCTGGGGATGACGTCCCCCCTGCCCTACGACTCCATGGGCTATGGCACACCCCACCATAGCTTTATCGGCTACCCGCCTGGCTACCCCATGCAAGCCTACGTAGACCCCAGCAACCCCAACGCTGGCAAGGTGCTGCTGCCCACGCCCACCATGGATTCCATGTGCTCGCCGGCGGCGTACGAGCACCCACAGACTTTGGTTGGGCACACGGTGGAACCAACTCTAACTACTCCTCAGCCGGTACCAGTAGTCCAACATGTAGCAACGACGATGGAGGTTACAACTCCGCAGTATGTAGCACAAAGCGACACCGTGGTCCATCAAGAACCCAACGTGGCCGTCCTACCCGTGGCCACGCCAGGACCGGTGCAGAGCCAGAGCTACGGGGTGTGGGATTCCAGCCAGCAGACTGTAGCTGTACAACAGCAGTACTCGCCCGCCCAGTCCCAACCAGCCATATATTACCAAGGACAGACCTGTCAGACCGTTTATGGTGTGACGTCCCCCTACTCGCAGACGACCCCACCGATTGTACAGGTAAAATTGCCATTTCAGACACAGCGTGGCGTGAAACCCCCACAGAACGAAGGGTACCAGCCCGGTACACTTTATTTGCTCACTGTTTTCTAGTGATCTTAAAATTAGAGCATCCAACTTTGCTCTAATATCAAGCTGCAGTAGCGCTTCTCAGATAACTTCCCGTCCGAGAAAAGCACGTTTAGGCAGCTTATTTTCCATGTACAAATGTCATATATCAGAGTCGTTGGGGCCAAGCAGGAGTTTACAGCTTGCAGAGATTTTTTTTTTAACCTGTTGATACAAGTTAACGTTGGTTTTTTGTTGATTCTCGTGACGGGGTATTTCTGGGTAAGATCTTCCACTGTCACTGACCGAGTAAGCAGTGAAACGTGGAGGTGTGAGCTCGCCTTCCGTTGACTTTTGGAAGCAGAGTCTGGAACTACCAGCTCTTGCGTGCCTTAAACCAAACAAAAAACCCAACAAATCAGCCTTCTCTGTCTGTTTTCTCTGAATTACACGTTCCCTTCCATCAGGTTCAGCCTGGAGCTCCAAATGACCGCGCTGAAGTGCTTTCTCCTTGTGCTTTGTCTTCATTACCAAGGGTATCGGCGTTCAGCACCTTGCTGATGCCTAATTCTTCCTAAAAGCGAGATGTAGGTGATTGTATGACTCCTGGGGTAGCAAATTGGCCAACTGAATATGAAGGGCGTTTGCTGGGACCCCGCCTCGGTCACTGGTTGTTGCTCTTTGGTTTGGATGTTATCCTCCACTAGTCCTCAAGGACTGTTATCCTCTCCTTGCCTTGATTCCCAGTAAGGCAAGCTGTACTGTGTCCTCCGGTAAAGGGTTTTTCGGGAAAGCAAGCTGACCTGTGGTTTCCCGTGCTCTGTTTCAGAGTTACGCCCAACCAGGTCTCCAGTACATCCAGGGCCAGCAGATTTACGCGGCTCATCCGCAGGGAGTCATAGTGCAGCCACCGACAGCAGTAACTACGATCGTCGCAGCAGGGCAGCCTCAGCCCATCCAGCAGGTAAGGTTTGGTGGGTCAGAAGGGATGAGGAACGTTCCTCTACATCTGCTTTGGCTTTGCGTGATTCCCCGTGGCTTCTGGATGCTGTGAAAGCGTTGGTGGTACCAGTTGGCGGAGTTTCCCGTGCGACAGCATGCTGGCACCCATCGGGATGCTGCTCTCCGGGCTGGATGTGTCTCCAGACGCATTTTGGGGGGTTTTGAGCCCAGGTCCTGTTGTGTTCGGGCTTTCTGCCAGCACATCTGAGAAGGCTGTGTGTGGGTGGGCACGTGGAAGCTCCATGAGCTGCTTTGACCACGGAAGGCGCTCCATCAGAAACGATGGTTTTGGCATCCACCACAGCGGATTTAAGAGCATGGGTGGAAAAGTGTCCATATTACAAGCTCGGGATGTGGTCAAGTGGGTGCTTGGGATTTTTCATGAAGAACTAGGTAAAGATACTGTCCTCACCGCTTCTTGGGCCAACACTAATGTCCTTTTTTAAGTTCTACCTTCAACAGAGTCTTTGTTGTGCGGGAAAGAGCTGTCGGGGCTGCTCTGACCCCCCTCACGGCCGCTCACGTCTTTCTCTTCACCCCTTTTGCGCTGTTTTCAGCCAGAGCTTGTGGTGACCAACAACCTCCTGGACTTGCCTCCACCATCCCCTCCAAAACCCAAAACCATCGTCCTCCCACCCAACTGGAAAACAGCCCGAGATCCGGAGGGGAAGATCTACTACTACCACGTGGTAACGAGGTGAGTGTGATAACGAGGTGAGCGTGGTGGCTGCCACGGGGCTGGAGTTTGATGGCTCAAGCGAAGGAATTGGGTGGATGAGAAATAGATGTTCAGCCCTTGGCATCTCATTAGGCACCACAAAGCCCATGCTGATTGGGTTGCTGCTCGTTAGCCGGGTGGGTGGGAGGCTGAGATTGCTCAAGACTTTTCCTTCGCCCCCATAAATGTGGCCCAGGGATAGATCCCCGTTTTCTGAGAGCAGAAGTGTGATGGTGGCAAACGATTTCCTTGCAAACGATGACTCCAGCCGCGCGTTGAGTTGTAACCCTGTGTGATAAGGAGGTGGTGAGGAGCTCCACTTCTGATGTCTCATTGCAAAAAAAAGTTCCATCAAAGCAACATACAATCACAGACTGGTTTGGATTGGAAGGGACTGTTAAAGACCACCCAGTGGCACCCCCTGCCCTGGGCAGGGGCACCTCCCACCAGCCCAGGTTGCTCCAAGCCCCGTCCAACCTGCCCTTGAACCCCTCCAGGGATGGGGCAGCCACAGCTTCTCTGGGCAACCTGGGCCGGGGGCTCACCCCCCTCACAGCCAACAATTTCTGCCTCACATCTCATCTCAATCTCCCCTCTGTCAGTGGAAAACCCTTCCCCCTCGTCCCATGGCTCCCCTCCCTGCTCCAGAGTCCCTCCCCAGCTTTCCTGGAGCCCCTTGAGGGACTGGAAGGGGCTGGAAGGTCTCCCCGGAGCCTTCTCTTCTCCAGGCTGAACCCACCGGCTCTCTCAGCCTGTCCCCACAGCAGAGGGGCTCCAGCCCTCCCAGCATCTCCGGGGCCTCCTCTGGCCCTGCTCCAACATCTTTCTCCCCAGCATCTCGGTCAGGTTGACTTTAGTTCTTCTGACATCACCTTTGGTCCCATCGCTCTGCCAGAAGGCGCCATGCCCCACGCGGCGCTGAAATGGCCGCAGGGTTAAGGGGTAGAGAGGGACCTCGTCTGCCCCTCCTGCTCTGCAAACACCCGCGTGGCTCTGCCAGGCGAATAACCCCGACCTGTGGAGGCTTTGAACGCGTGTGCGAGCGTTGCGGTGGGCATGCCGTACCAACAGCAGGACTTTGGTGGCTGAGGGATCGGCGGGCGGCGTCAAAGGCTTTGTTTTCTCCCCCTCATTTTTTTCCCATCTTCAAACCTCCGCTTCGTGCTGGAGCAAGAAATAAGAGTTTCCCAATGTTTCCCCCATGCCTTTGCGATCGCTTTTGGAAGGTGCCAGGTGTTTGGATCAATACTTATGGACTTATCTAAAGTGAGTATCATGAGTTTTAGACTTCTAGAAAGGATTTCTTTAAATTTCAAACTCCACGCGAGGCCTGTACGGGGATCCACCTCTCTAAAGGGTTAAGCCTGGGTATTTCTCACATGTCCTGACCATCTTGATGTCGGTTATTGTTACTTGCACGCGTTTCCCTGCGTCCATCGATATTTTCAGTCTCCCGTTTGGCCTCCTTCCCGCTACCTTTCGCATTGAGAGTTGCGCCAACAGCCGAGCAGGAGACCTTCAAACCCCAGGAAGAAGAAGTCGAGCAGGAATATATGGTTTGTGCCGCCCTGTAGAAGTCTTGCAATGAGATGAGGAGACCCAACCGCGCCTTCCCCCTTGGCGAGGAATGCCTCCACCGTGCATCTTCTGCAGCTACGCGAGAAGCCACTAATCAAATCTATAATTAATCTGGAACTTTTTCGAGGAACGCGTGCTGGAAGGTTTCTTTCAACCCTTCTTTTAACTGGATATCTGCTGACGAGGCCAGTAGAGGAAAGGAAATCTTACTTGTTGACATGCTTTCTTATTTTAGGATTTCGTTCTATTTACTGATGGAATGAATCGTGGTCCAAGGTCAGGGATATTCAGTGGTACCTGGAGAATTAAGTAGCATGATGAAGAACCCGAGGGCTTGAAATATGACTTTCCTGCATGTCCTGAAAAGTAAAAAGCCCTAAAGAGGGACAAGGTTTGTGATACAAGGTCAGAAACCTCGAGAAACTCAAAGCAGCGTCTCCTTTTGACGCAGGCTTTCAGGATTTCTTTGTATTGAGCTGCAGAGCGCGCATCTTCACACAGTCTAGAGATGGAAAATAGTGGCTGCATTAAGTCACCCCCAAACCTAACGAGGTCTGGAGATCTGTCCATTGCATCCCTCTTGTTTAGTCCTAGAATCGGAGAATCCGTTGGGTTGGAAGGGACCTTTAAAGGTCTTCTAGTCCAACCCCCCTGCAGTAAGCAGGGACATCTTTCAGGAGGACTCTTACCTGATGGAGAATCCCGTACTCACCCCAGTCCTGCGAAGACAGAGGTCTGTCCTGCTGGCCCCCGTGTCTCCTGGTTGCGTTCCTCCCCTGCTCTGTGGTTTTCCTCCCCGGCACCGTCCTGTGTTTGTCCTTGGATACCCGCTCCCCTCTTCCCACCTTGAGGAAATCCAGACCAGTTCTCCCCATCCTTCCCCGGTTTGAGCGTGGTGGGACTCTCCCCGGCTCGTTGGCCTGACGAGCCCAAGCAGGCTCTGATGGCTTCTTCCATCTCAGCCGAGATGCTCCTGCCGAAATGGTGCTTCCTGTGTTCAGTGAGCCACGGAGAGCTCTAGCCCTGCGTTTAGCACCTTCTAGCGTATGGATGAGCTTTGTGCCATCTTCCATCCCTCTTTTGAAACTCCTGCTCGTTCTTCTGGCTTTTCTCAAGACCCTTGGTCTGTGGCCTTTCCACCATGAGATACCTGTGGCTGAACACTTGCCATGAGGTGCCAAGGGCTGACCCTTGTTCTGCAGGAAGCGGTGCCTTCCCCAGGGTCTCCGCTGGGATTTCTCCTGTCTTTCCACGCCAGGATCGCCAACCTTTATTTCATGCCTGCGATGAACTTCCCTTGATCTCACATTGAGTGTCACCGGTGATAGAAAATCGTGCAAATTCCCCTTTTTTAAGTTCTGCGTGGCTTTAGCCTTCTCCGACTTGGCAGCCTACTCAAAACTCAGCATTAATAGCAAGACAGGGCCGTGATTACACCCACGTTAAGAGTTTAGATGACCGATGCGAGACCAGACGTCCCAGTTGATGGGACAAACAACAAGCAGGTACTTCTAAGAGGGTTTTTAAGTTACTTTTAAGAGGGTGACGGTGGTCGGTCTGTCTGTCTGCCTTCCTGCAGGCAAACCCAGTGGGACCCTCCTACCTGGGACAGCCCGGGGGACGACGCCAGCCTTGAACACGAAGCTGAAATGGACCTCGGGACCCCAACGTATGACGAAAACCCCATGAAGGTAAGCGCGGGGCTCAGCGAGGGAAACGCGGTGTTAATATCTCTTTGACGGACCGCGGGCATAATCCCGTCCTGCCGAACGAGCGGGAGCAGCAAACGCCGGGGCTGTTGTTGAGGTCGGTACGGACTTGGAGGGACAGAAGTAACCCGAGATAAGCCGTAGTGTCGACGCTGACCATGGGCCGTGGGGTTTTTGTGCTTTGAAATAGGAGTGGAGGATTAAGAGAGTTAAATTGTTCTTTTCTTGCCACTCTGAAATACGCCGTGCTGCCCGGTACCCGCTGAAGAGCGGCTTCCCCTGGTTGCTGCCAGGTTTTGCCTTGGTGACAAAGAGTCGAGCGGGGATTTTTGTGGTGGTCTCACCTCTTTGTCCTTCCGGGTGCTGGCTCGGTAAAGCCCCCGCTGCTCCTTTGCTCACCGCTGGGGCTGTGCCCACCGCGGCTTTGGGTGAACGCAGGACTTCCCTGGGGGGCGGCTGATGTTCTGCCCTGGATGCCAAGCGTCGCTGCAACCTCATGTGCGGAGATGACCTTATAATCGGCCAAAAAAAGGCGGGGGGGCGGGGCATAACGTCGAAATGGGAAAAACTACTGGTGGTGCAGTGGAGGAGCTGGGAGCTCTGTGTTGCTTCCGCCGCCAGCCGCCTTTCGGCTTTCCTGGTGGGTGCTGCGGCATCTCCCTCGCTCCTGCTGCCGAAGGTGATCCCTGCGAGGACGGAGCTGCTCCCCAAACGGGGCTTGATTTTCAGTGAGGTCCCTTCTGCGGCCACGTCTACCCCAGCCCTCGGCGGGAAGCGACTTGGCTTGAACCTCCTTGGAGGACGCGTCTGCCATCGGGGCGGGTTTCCAGCCCGTGCAGAGCAGGGAGGGCAGAGCCTGAGCGGCGCTTGCTCAGCCCCTGTAGATAAATCACCCTTTGTGCCTTTCTGATTCCCTAAAAAGAGGAGAGAAAAGCCGTGGAAGGAACGATTTGTCGGGTTATAACCCACAGGGAGCAATTCTCTCCATGCTCGGGCGATACCCACAGACCTGGGGCTGATTTTGTAGGTGCTGGAGGCGCCGTCCCGTCCTACAGCGCCCAGGAACATCTCCTGCTCCACTGCCATCGCCTTTTCCCTGTGCTGCCAGGACCCTAAGGGTTAATCCAATCCGTGTAACGAGTACTGCAGTTGGAATTCCCAGAGAGTTCACTTAAATTTGCAAATATTTATCTCCCTGAAAAACGGTTAATTAGAAAAGGAGGCCAAGGAGCCTTTACTTCCGCGGAGGAATCCAGAAAAGCCTTTTAAATGATTTTTGTCCCTGGGTCGGCGTCACGCCTACCCTGCCGGCATCCCTCGGGAATCTCGGCAGGCAAAGGAGCAAATAGTCGTGGCACTGGAAGGATTCACAGACACGGGAGCGTCCTGGGATCGCTGGGGCTTGCTGGATCCCTCGGCAGCGTGCAGTGACCTTGCGCAGCACCGCTCCTGGCCGGTTCCTCCCTTTAAACCGTTAAAAACGGGCTCGTGCAGCTTTCTGAAACTCTCCGGCTGAAAGAACAACCAATATTCCTAATTTTGCCGGTTTTCTACGGCGTGTTCTCGCCGCGAGGAGGGGGAAGGATTTTCCCTCGTGCTGGCCTGGGGTTGATCCCGGTTTATTTGCACCGGTGCTCCCGGGCTGGGTTGCAAATGGCCGTTGAAGGATATCGGCGCGCAGAGCGAGACACCGGCACCTGTTTATCCGACGGATCTTCATTTTAGGCTTTAAGGCGAGGTTTTATTCATCTGGAACAGCCGTAAACGACAGCCCCCTGGAGGGATTTGCCTCTCCGGCTGTGGGAGAGAAAGCCGACTGGTGTGGACCAGCCTGGAGATACTGGGGGAACGTCCCTGGGATGAGCTGAAGGTGCTGAGAAGGTGGTTGGGCTCCTCTGAGGGAGAAAATGGAATTGTGCTGGTGCTTTGGGGCTTGGGAGTCTTTTTCCGATGGATTTTCGAGGGTCTTGGCAGCGCAAGGAAAGACGCTTCCATAAACGTGGGCAGGCGTTTACATGCTGGATTCCAAACCTTTGGGGTAAAAAGGGGTGCTGAGGACTGGGGCGATGCTCGAAGGGCTCCTGCCCGGAGCTGCCTGCTCCTGCCCGGAGTTTTCACCCTTCACTCAAAGCCCCAAAATCCCTATTTTCAGGTGCAAAATTTCTCCGAAGCCGTCGATCCCTCCTTCTTACATCAACAGCGGCCGCGCGGCTTTGGCTGACCTCCCGGCGCTGTGGTTTTTACTCACTTTAGAGCTTTTAAATCTTTTCCTTCTTCGGCCGGGATGGCCTGAAGGTTGGGTTTTTCCTGGTTGTGGAAATAACGTTGAATTCCCACGTGCTCCTAGCTCGCTCGCCGCCTCCGTAAGGATGCACCCGCCCTGAAATTGCAACCGCATTCCTCGGATTTTTTTTTTTTTTTTTTTTTTACCCTCCTCCTCTTCCCCACCCTGTACCTTTTCCAAGAGGGGATTAAACCTCGCCGGCGTCGCCGCTCCGGCCGCCCGACAGCTGCTGCTGCTATTCCTGGCGTTCCCTGGCCGCGGGGCACCGCTCGTCCCGGCGAAACGCCGGCGGCGAACGGGAGATTTTATTTCCTCCGGAGCGTGTTCAACGCGCTTCCGAGCAGCATCTGCTCCCTTCTCCGTACCCTCAAAGCCCACCCTGCCATGGCCGGGGGCGGGGGGGACAGGAAGCGGGAATTGGGCTCTCCTGGGGCTCGCACGCCGGGATAACGATTTTGATGGAAAGGCACAGGAGGTGGGCGAAGCCACTCTCGCCGTTTCCCTTTAAAGCACATTTTAAAACCTGTTTTTTGGTTGGTTTTGGTGTTTTTTTTCCCCCTTTGGAAAAGCCTTATCCCGTGCTGCCGGAGAAGAGCATCCTGTGCAGGCTCCTCCGGATTTCCCAGCTCCTTTCGCCTCCCACCCTCACCCCATCCCAGACTGGTTTTCCTGTCTTCCCTGGCTTTTCCATCCCCACCTCTCCTTGCGTAAAGCAAGGGGGCTGATAAATGTAATCACCACCGTTTGTTGTTTTTTTGGGGGGGCGGGGGAGGCACTTTTCCTGCCTTAGAGTTTTCCTGGCGAGCGGCACGGTTTGGGATTACGGGAGCGCTTCAGAGGGGCTGCGCCGTGATCCCGTCGAGGGAGACTAAAGCCCTTGGATAAGGAGGTTTTTGTGCTAAAATAAAGACGAATTTTAGCGGGAGGGGAAATCAGCGCCTTTCCACAAGTAGCAGCTGGGAAATCTAGTTCCTGTGTCTCTTCCCAAATTTTTGGCACTGATTTTTTTCCCCCCATCCCGCATCCTCCGGCCAAGGGGAGCAGGATTTCCCATCGGTGTAGGGACCTGGGCCGGCGTCGCCTCTCGGCTTTCCCACCCCTCGGACTTCTTCTCCCTCCGCCGCTCCCCAAAAAGTGCCGTTTTCCCCTTTTCCCCCCGACCCCGGCTTCTTCGCTACGTGGCCCCCGCGGTCGTGGTGGGCAGCGCCGGAGCTCGAAATCCCAGGAATATTTAATCCCAGAATTTTTATTTTCGTATTTACTTTCTCGACGCGTTTGTTGACGCTCGTTTTTAGTTGGCGTTGGCCGTGCCGGCTCTTCCGAAAACCCATCCATCCGCCTCGAATTAAGCCAGCTAATTAGCGCTGATGGTTTATCACATCCTTGGAGGGCTGAATTAAAATCCCCTCGTTAACCGAACTGACCCGCCTTCAAAAATAACTCTTTCCTTGGCGCGCCGGTGCGGGGAATTCAAGAGAAATCGGGGACGTGCCGGCCAAACCGGGGCTCGGCGATGGAGAAGGGGCAGGCGATGGAGAAGGGTTTGGTGACGGGAGGTGACAGGGTTTGAGGATCGCGCCGGGAGCCGTCCGGGAGCCATCTGCTCCCCCATCCTCAACCCTTTTTGATGTCGGTACCCGAGCCGCCGGCAGGGAAGGGACGGCTTTGATGTGCGCTCGCTCGGGGACGGCCCTCACTCGTAAAACATCCCCGTCGAGGGTTGATTTAAACCCCACGTCATTTCGCATCCGGGAGCTTTGCGGCTCATTTCCAGGGATTTGGAAAAGATGGGATGGCTCCTGCTTTTTTCAGTGGGAAATACTTCTAAAAATTGCTTGGGTTTTGTTTTTTTTTTTTTTTTAATTAAAAGGAATATCGGGACACCTTCAAAGAGCAGGAGGAGAAGGCAAATCTCCCCCGCCTTTGGAAGCCTTTATCCAGCCCCTTTTGCTCGCTCTGTCTTGAAAATCCGAGTCGGGATAACCCACGGTTCCCAAATTTCTCCCCAAAACCAGCGCCGGAGGAGAGATGCTGGGGTGGGGGGCTGGAGGCGAAGGGATGCTCCTCGGGATGCAGTTCCTGCTCCGTTAACACGGGCGGCAAATGAAATCAGCCGGTGCTCTGGGATTAGTACTCGGAGAAATGGCCGGAAATTCCTATAAAATTCACTTTATTCTTCTGGGATGGGCTATAGCTAAAGATAATCAGAAATAAATAGGAGGGGGAAGCATTTCCCCCCCTCCAGATCGGCCCAACTCCCCCAGGACCAGATTGCACCCTTTTTCCAGCTTTTTTTCCCCCAAGGAAAGAAGAACGAGGAGCGGTCCCCCCCGCATCTCCCCGGGATTTGTGCTCCCAGACCAGCAGCCTGGCTGGAGTGCACTGGGAAGCGTGCCGGGATTGAGAAGCGTGCTTGGGATCAGGCTGGGAAGCGCTCTGGAATTGGGCTGGGTGGGATCAGGCTGGGAAGTGTGCCGGCACTGGGCTGGGAAGCTCAGCAGGACCAGACTGGGAAGCATGCCTGGATTGGGCTGGGAAGCTCACTGGGACTGGGTTGGGAAGTGTGCTGGGAGTGGGCTGGGAAGCTCACTGGGAGTGGGCTGGGAAGCGTGCCTGGACTGGGGTGAGGAGCATGCCGGTATTGGGCTGGGAAGCGCGCTGGCACTGGTCTGGGAAGCTCACCAGGACTGCTGGGATTGGACTGGGAAGATCACCAGGAGCAGGCTGGGAAGCATGGCTGGATTGGGGTGGGGAGCTCACTGGAACCAGGCTGGGAAGCGTGCCTGGATCAGGCTGGGAAGCACACTGGGACTGGGCTGGGAAGTGCACGGGGACCGGGCTGGAAAGGGTGTCAGGAATGGGTTGGGAAGCTCACCGGGACTGCCAGGATTGGACTGGGGAGCACACAAGGACTGGACTTGGGAAGCTCACTGGGATGAAGCTGGGAAGTGTGGCTGGATTGGGATGGAGAGCACGCTGGCACTGGGCTGGGAAGCTCACCAGGACTGGGCTGGGAAGTTCACTGGGAGAAGACTGGGAGGCTCACTGGGAGCAGGCTGGGAAGCTCATTGGGAATGGGCTGGGAAGCGTGCCAGGACTGGGCTGGGAAGCTCACTGGGAGAAGACTGGGAGGCTCACTGGGAGCAGGCTGGGAAGCTCATTGGGAATGGGCTGGGAAGTGTGCCAGGACTGGCCTGGGAAGCTCACTGGGAGGAGGCTGGGAGGCTCACTGGGAATGGGCTGGGAAGCTCACTGGGAGCAGGCTGGGAGGCTCACTGGGAGAAGGCTGGGAAGCTCACTGGGAATGGGCTGGGAATCTCACCAGGAGCGGGCTGGGAAGCTCACCAGGACTGGACTGGGAAGCTCACCGGGAACGGGCTGGGAAGCTGAACTGGGAAGTGTGCCGGGACTGGGCTGGGAAGCTCACTGGGAGCAAGCTGGGAAGCGCGCACTTCCCGCCTGGCTGTGGGGCAGGGCTGGGTGGCCGGAGCGCTGTCCCCAGGGTGGGGACAGGGACGGGCTGGGGACAGGCAGAGCCCTGCCCGCCCCGGTGACACAGTTGTCCCTTCTCCAGTCTTCCAAGAAGGCCAAGACGGCGGAAGCGGACACGTCCAGCGAGCTGGCCAAGAAGAGCAAAGAGGTGTTCAGGAAAGAAGTGAGTTTCCAGGGAATTTGTCACCGTCACACCCCGGTGACATGACCCAGGGGGGACGCTGGAGGGGGGTTCACCATCCCAGACGGGGGGATACGACGTCGGGGTGGGACACCCCACCGTGCGGGGATGTCAAGGGGTGTCCCCTGGGTTGGGTCCGGATCCCGCGGGGACACGTGGGGATGGAGACACCGGTTGGGTGCCGGGGGGGGGTGTCGGTGGGTGCCTTGGGGACGTGTCACCCCCGGGGGACGGGGCTGGATCCAAGTGTCCCTTCCCGCAGATGTCCCAGTTCATCGTGCAGTGCCTGAACCCCTACCGCAAACCCGACTGCAAGGTGGGACGCATCACCACCACCGAGGACTTCAAACACCTGGCGCGCAAGGTGACAGCCAAGATTTGGGAATAACGGGGAACACTGCGGGGATAATAGGCAGTATTGGGGGAATAATAGCCAATATTTTGGGAATCAGAGTAGGTATTTGGGGACTGTCGGCCGATATTTGGGAGTAATAGGGGATATTCGGGGAATAATAGGCAATATGGGGGGACTAGCCGCCAATATTTGGGAGTAATAGGGAATATTTGGGGAATATTAGGCAATATTGATGGAATAATAGGCAATGTTTGGGGAATAATAGTAGATATTTGGGGAATATTAGCCAATATTTGGGAGTAATAGGGAATATTTGGGGAATAATAGGCAATATTGGAGGAATAAGAGGGGCTATTTGGGGAATAATAGCCAATATTTGGGAATAATAGGGAGTATTTGGGGAATAATAGGCAATATTGGGGGAATAATAGCCGATATCTGGGGGATATTACCCGATATTTGGGAGAAATAGGGAATAATAGGCAATATTGGGGGAATAATAGCCGATATTTGGGGAATAGTAGCAAATATTTGGGGAATAATAGGCATTATTGGGGGAATAATAGCAGATACTTGTGGAATATTAGCCAATACTTGGGAATAATAGGCAATGTTTGGGGACTATTAGCCAATATTTGGGAGTAATAGGGAATATTTGGGGAATAATAGGCATTATTGGGGGAATAATAGCCAATATTTTGGGAATATTAGCCAATATTTGGGAGTAATGGGGTATATTTGGGAATAGTAGAGAATATAGGGGGAATAATAGCAGATATGTGGGGGATATTAGCCAATACTTGGGAATAATAGGTAATATTTGGGTAATAATAGCCAATATTTGTGAGTAATAAGGAATATTTAGGGAATAATAGGCAGTATTTAGGAGTAATAGGGGATATTTGGGGGATAATAGGCAATATTGGGGGAATAATAGCCGATATTTGGGGAATAATAGCAAATATTTGGGGAATATTAGCCAGTATTTGGGAATAATAGGGAGTATTTGGGGAATAGTAGGCAATATCTGGGGGATAATACCCAATATTTTGGGAATAACAGTAGATATTTGGGGAATATTAGCCAATATTTGGGAATAATAGGGAATACAGGGGGAATAATAGCCAATGTTTTGGGAATATTAGCCAGTATTGGGGGAATAATAGCCAATATTTTGGGAATATTAGCCAATATTTGGGAGCTGCTTGGGGAATAATAGCAAATATTTTGGGAATATTTGGGGAACAATAGCCTATATTTGGGGAATAATACAAAATATTTGGGGGACTATTTGGGGAGTAACAGCAACTATTTGGGGAATATTTGGGCAATAATACGAAAATAGCTGAGGGAATAATAGCAAATATTGGGAAATATTGGGAATAATGGCAAATATTAGGGAAATATTTGCGGAGTAAGAGCAAATATTGGGAATAATAGCAAGTATTAGGGGAATGTGTGGGGAATAATAGCGAATATTGGGGGAATATTGGGAATTGGAGTAAATATTTGGGGAATATTGGGAATTAGAGTAAACATTTGGGGGAATAACAGCGAATATTTGGGAAATATTGGGAACTGGAGTAAATATTTGGGGAATATTGGGAATTGAGAGTAAATACTTGGGGATTAATAGCAAAATATCCTGGGGAATCCCCAAGACTGGGATGACTGGGAATAACGGTGGGTATCTCCGGCCCCTCCTCTCCCCCCCAGCTGACTCACGGCGTCATGAACAAGGAGCTGAAATACTGCAAGAACCCGGAGGACCTGGAGTGCAACGAGAACGTGAAACACAAGACGAAGGAATACATCAAGAAATACATGCAGAAATTCGGGGCCATCTACAAACCCAAAGAAGACACGGAGCTGGAGTAACCGCCACCACCATCCCCACCATGGCCACCACCATCCCCACCACGGCCACCACCATCTCCATCGCCATCTCCACCGCGGCCACCGCCATCTCCACCATGTCCTCCACCACGGCCACCGCCATCTCCACCATCTCCTCCACCATGTCCACCACTGTCTCCACCACGTCCACCAGTCTCCATCTTCACCACCATCTCTACCATCTCCACCATCTCCGTCATCACCTCCATCACCATCTCCACCGTCTCCTCTACTACCATGTCCTCCACCGTGTCCGCCATCTCCTCCGCCGTCTCTACCACACCTTCCACCATCTCCACCACCATCTCCGCCATCTCCACCGCCGTCTCCACCGCCTCCTCCACCCTCCCAGCGACACCGGCCGCAGCCCAACCTCGGAAGAAACCCCCGATTCTGCCCGGATTTGCCCTTTTAAACCACCAACCTGTGAATTTATTATTATTTTTTTTAAAAAAAACAAAACAAAACCCAACAGCTAAGAAACTTCATCCCCTACGGCAGGAGGCGCCTGGAGCTGCCGGGGCCGCGCGGAGGCAGCCGAAACCCGGTGGCGCTGCCGGACGCGCCCCGCGCGTCACCACCCTCTGTATTATATTTTAACCTATATGTGAATATATTGATAATTTTCCTTTTCTTTTTTTTTTTTTGTTGCTTTTAGCCCAAGACGTGCCGATACCACGGGAACACTTTGTAAGGATAGTTTCGGGGTTATTATTAATTAATTTTTTTTTTTTTTTTTGGTCGTTTCCTTGGTTTTAATTTTTTTTTTTTTATTCCCCCCCCCCCGCCCCCCCCCCCAGGTTCCGCCAGGTTTAATCTGTTTCCCTGTAAATATTGCGGAGCGGGGCCGCCCCCCCGGATTTCTGGCAGGGCCTCGTGCGATGTTGATAAGATTGATTTTACTGCTTAAATCATTTTACTTTATCCAATTTTTACGGAACTTTTTATGTAAAAAAAAAAAAAAAAAAAAAAAATTTCCCAACAAAAAAAAAAAAATAAAAGAAAAGAAAAAATGACCAAAAAATCCACACCGGATCCGGCCCCCAGAGAGGTTTGGCACAGCCTGGGGGGGGGGGACACACACGATGGTGGCAGCGGTGGGGACATGATGGCCTGGCTTGGGGATCTGTCCCCTCTCACTCCCGGGGGTGGGACGGGATTTTGGGATGGCCCAGCTCGGGATGGGGGTGTCTGGGCACATTTTGGGGTTAAAATGGCTGTTTTCTGTCATTACCATCCCCCAGTGACACCTGCCTTGGGGACTTTGGGGGTGTCCCCTCCTCCCCGCCCCCCCACTGTCCTTATGGGGACACGTACTTGGGGACACGCATCCTGGTGACACATGCTTGGGGACACACGGACACCTGGGGGGACAGCCCAGGGACACATGGACACCCGAGGGGACACATCCTGGTGACACACGCTTGGGGGGGACACACAGGGATGCCTGAGGACACACGTCCTGGGGGGACACGGACACTTGAAGACACACGTCCCGGTGACACGCGCTTGGGGCCACACATGGACACCCGAGGACACGCATCCTGGGGACACATGGGTGCCTGAAGACACACGTCCTGGGGACACACACTTGGGGACACACATGGACACACCCTGGTGACATGAGCTTGGAGGGACACATGGACACTGAGGGGACACATCTTGGGGACACACGGCCACTGAAGGATACACATCCAGGTGACATGCGCTTGATGGGACACACGGACACCTGAGGACACACATCCTGGGGACACACAGACACTGAAGGACACACACCCTGGGGACACACGGCTGTCTGAAGACGCACATCCTGGGAACGCGCACTCGGGGACACACAGGGACACCTGAGGGGACACATCCTGGTGACACGAGCTTGGAGGGACACGGGGACACCAGAGGGAACACATCCTGGGGACACACAGACACTGAAGGACACACATCCCGGTGACACACGCTTGTGGGGACACATGTCCTGGTGACATGCGCTTGGTGGGACACACAGACACCCGAGGGGACACATCTTGGGGACACACGGCCACTGAAGGACGCACATCCTGGTGACACGCATTTGTGGGGACGCATATCCCAGTGACGTGCTTGGGGACACATCCTGGTGCCGTGAGCTTGGGGGGGGGGGACACACACGGACACCTGAGGGGACACATCCCGGTGACACGCGCTTGTGGGGACACTTGTCCCGGTGACACGCACTTGAGGGACACACATGGACGCCTGAAGACACAACTCCTGGTGACACAAGTGACATGTTTAATGCGCCCACCCAGGGACCAGCCACGGCCCCCGCCCTCTGTCACCACCCCCCCCCTGAAGCCACCACATCCCCCCCCCCGCCCGGCCCCCTCTAAAAAAAGTACAAAACCCACTTGAAAAACCCCACACGGGCCCGAGCGGGCCAGGGTGTGTGCATCCCCCCCGCCTTGGGGACAGTCACACGGCGGAGGTGGCGTCCCCCGCTGCCGCCAAGCACCGGGTGACGTCATGGCGGCCGATGGCGGCCAGGGCCTGGCAGAGGGCGTCCAGCGTGGCCCCCTCGGTGCCGGCCCAGGCGCTGAGCATGGCGCGGGCGGGCGCCCGGCCCCGGCCGAAGGTGACGATGGCGTCGGGGCCGAAGCCCAGGCGGGTGGCCAGGCCGCGCCAGTCCCCCCCCGGCCCCCCGCTCTCCAGCAGCCGCTCCAGCTCCTCCTGACGCTGAGGGGACACCGAGCTCAAGGGGTGGCCATCGGGGTGGCCCTCGGGGTGGCGGGCTGCGGGGAGGGGTGGGGGGAGTCGGTGTCAGCACCCGAAGTCACCACCCGGCGCCATGGCTGTGCCGGGGGGTGTCACTGGGTCCTGGGAGAGAGAGACACTGACCAGGGCATGGGTGCTCCCCGACCCCGCTTTGGGTGGTCCCCAGCCCCCTTTGGGTGGTCCCCAACCCCATTTGGGTGCTCCCTGAACCCCATTTGGGTGCTCCCCAGGGCATGGGTGCTCCCCAACCCCATTTGGGGGCTCCCTTACCCGCATTTGGGTGCTTCCTGGGGTATGGGTGGTCCCTGACCCTCATTTGGGTGGTCTCCAGGGCATGGGTGCTCCCCAAACCTCCTTCGGGTGGTCCCCAACCCCATTTGGGTGCTCTCTGACCCCTGTTTGGGTGCTTCCTGACCGCCATTTGGGTGCCACCAACCCCATCCAAGTGCTACCTGGGTTATGGGTGCTCCCCAACTCAACTTGGGCGGTCCCTGACCTCCATTTGGGTGCTCCCCAACCCCATCCAGGTGCTCCACAACTCCATTTGAGTGCTCCCTGACCCTCATCTGGGTGCCAACCAACCCCATCCAGGTGCTACCTGAGGTATGGGTGCTCCTCAACCCCCTTTGGGTGCTCCCTGACCCCCATTTGGGTGCCACCCAACCCCAGACAAGGTGCTATCTTGGGTATACTTCTCCCCAGTCCCACCCAGGTGCTCCCCAACCCCATTCAAGCGCTCCATGATCCCCATTTGGGTGCTCCCTGGGGCATGGGTGCTTCCTAACCACCATTTGGGTGCTCCCAAGGGTATGGGTACTCCCTGATCACATCTGGGTGCTCCCCAATCCCATTTGATTGCTCCCTGACCCCCATTTCCGCATGCTCCCTGGGGCATGGGTGCTCCCAACCCCACATGGATGAACCCCAAGGATCCTCAATGCTCCCCAACCCATCGGGATGCTCCCTGGGGGGCATAGGTGCACCCCAAACCCATATGGGTGCTCCCCGGGCCATGGTGGCACCCCAAATCCATGTGGGAGCTCTCTGGGGTGTAGATGCACCCTAAAACCCATGTGGGTCCTCCATGGGCCATGGTGGCACCCCAAATCCATGTGGGAGCTCTCTGGGGTGTAGATGCACCCTAAAACCCATGTGGGTCCTCCATGGGCCATGGTGGCACCCCAAATCCATGTGGGAGCTCTCTGGGGTGTAGATGCACCCTAAAACCCATGTGGGTCCTCCACGGGCCATGGTGGCACCCCAAGCCCATCCCTAGAGCACCCCAACCCCACCCAGATGCTCCCCAAGTGGACAGATCCACCCAGGAAACACCCACCCACAAACACGGGTGCTCCCCAACCCCATCCCGATGACGTCGGGGGACAAAACCCTCCCTGGACCCCACCCCACCATGGGTACCCTCCCCCTCCCCGAAACCCGTCGCTGGGTGGTGGGTGCTCACCCTTGCCGGGCTGGTGGGGCTCCTGCAGGCTGTGGGTGTCGAGGAAGACCCCGCTGTCACTGTGCAGCTTCTCCCCCTCCGGTGATGTCCCCAAGTCCCCTGCCCGTGCCTTGGCCAGCTGCTTCTTCTGCCTGCACGTGTGCCAGCTGCCCACGGGGCGGGGGGAGATTGTCACCCAGGGACCCCATAACTGTGGCCTCCCCCACCTTGACCACCCCCCCCCCCACCCCCCCCCCCCACAACCTACCACTTGAAGGCCACGTAGGCGAGGAGTCCCACCACCACGGCGGCCAGGAGGGAGCAGTAGACGGGGATGATGTCCTTGCTGGTGGCCTCGGGTGGCACGAACTCGGGGGTGGCGACAGGCGAGGGGACCCCCGTCACCGCCTCCCCCGGAGGGGCCCCCTCCGTGCGCTCCAGCTCCTCGTCTATGGGGATGGAGGTGCGGGGGGGGGAACCCCCCCTTCCTGCCTCAGTTTCCCCTTTTGGGGAAGCGGCACCCATGGGTGGGGGGTTGTGGGGGGGGTACTCACTGTGCAGGCAGGGCTGGCAGTGGGTGTCGGGGTGGCCACAGGGCTCGGTGACACCGAAGGCGGGGGGGCAGGGGGGGCAGCACCCCCCTGCCACCGTCGTCCTCCCGCTCCCGCACCCCCCCGGCACCTGCGGGTACAGGATAGGGCAGGGGCAGGGGGGGGTGGGGTGAGGGGGCTGCCTCAGTTTCCCCCTGAAGCTGTGCCCCGGGGGGGGGGAACACCAGGACACCCAGCTGTCCCCTCCCCCCCCCCCCCAAATCCCTGCTGTGCCCCCCCCCCCCCCCCATGGTGGGGGCTGGTTTGGGGTCCTGGAGCAGCCCCGGGGACCTGCTCCTTGGCGGGGGGGGGAAACATGGAGGGGGGATATGGGGGGGGACATGGAGGGGGAACATGGGGAGGGGACTTAAGGGGTGACATGGAGGGGACATGGTGGGGGGGGTCATAGGAAGGAGACATGGGGAGGGGACATGGGGGGGACATGGGGGGGGGGGCATGGCGGGATACGTGGGGGGACATGGAGGGAGGACATGGGGAGGGGACACAGGAAGGGGACATGACGGGGGGGGACATGGGGAGTGGGATATGGGGGGGGGGACATGGAGGGGGGTCATAGGACGTGGACGTGGGGGGGGGGACATGGAGGTGGGACATGGGGGGACACGGTGGGGCGGGGGGGAGGGGGGCACATGGGGTGCTCGGCCCCGGTTAAATGGGTGGTGTCGGGGCAGCCCGCGGGGGGGGGGGGGGGGGGGGGGATAGAATAGAATAGAGTGGGGTGAGGGAATAAGGAATTAAAAAAAAAATAAGAAGAAGAAATAATAAAGGAAAATAAATAAAATTGAAAACAAAATGATGAAAGAAAATAATTAAATGGAAAATAAGAACGAGCAGGAGATAAAAGGCACCGAGACGACATAAAAAGGAAAAGCGACGGAATGGAGTGAAGTGAAATAAATAAAGTGAAATAAAGTGAGATAAAAAGTGAAAAAAAGGGGAAAAAAATTGAAATAAAGTGAAATAAAATAAAGTGAGATAAAAAAGCAAAAAAAAAAAAGAAAAAAGTAAAAAACGTGAAAGGAAGTGAAATAAAATTGAAATAAAGTGAGATAAAAAAGTAAAAAAAAAAATGAAAAAAGTGAAAAACACGAAATAAAGTGAAATAAAAAGTGAAATAAGTTAAATAAAGTGAAATAAAATTGAAATAAAGGGAGATAAAGGGAGATAAAAAGTGGGAAAAAAAAAGTGAAAAGTGAAATAAAGTGGAAAAAAGTGAAATAAAAAGCAAAGTGAAAAATACACAATGAAGCGAAAATGAAATATAAATAGAATGAAATAAAGTAAAATAAAGTAAAATGAAATGAAATGAAGTGAAATGAAATGAAACAAAATGAAATAAAATAACCAAAAAAAACCAAAACCCCGAAAAAAAAGGAAAAAAAAAGAAAAAAAAAGGAAATAATATAAAATAAAATAATATAAAATAATATAAAATAAAATAAAATAAAATAAAATAAAATAAAATAAAATAAAATAAAATAAATAAAATGAAATAATAAAACAAAACAAGATGAGCCAGACAGACCCTCCCCCAGCGGACACTCGGTGAAGTCACTCCGAGCCCCCGGGGGGAGCGGGCGGCCCGGCGGGTCCCGACCCCCTCCCGGTCCCGGTGCCGATCCCGGTGCCACCCCTGTCCCCGTCCCGTCCGGTCCCCGGTGCCCATCCCCAGTCCCGGTCCCCGGTGCCGCCCCCGCCCTGTCCCGCACCGGGCAGAGCAGCGGCAGCAGCAGCACCGGCAGCACCGCGCGGTCCCGCCGCATCGCCGAGACGGGACCGGCCCCGGGACCAGCCCGAACCGACCCGAACCGAACCGAAGCTCTCCGGCCCCGCCCGGTCCGGTCCGGTCCCGTCCCGCTCGGTCCGGTTCGGCTCCGCTCGGTCCGGTTCGGCTCCGCTCGGCCCCGCTCGGTCCGGTTCGGCTCCGCTCGGCTCCGCTCGGCTCCGCTCGGTCCGGTTCAGCCCCGTTCGGCTCCTTTCGGCCCCGCTCGGTTCCTCTCGGGTGGGCGGGGCCGGGCGCGGCTCGCGGCGGGCCGGGCAGGGCGGGGCGCTCCGCCATTGGCTGCGAGCGGCGGGACCCCGCCCCTCCCTCCTCGGCTCGGGCTTCGGGCCGGGCTCGGCTCCGGGGGCCGCTGGTTCGCGTCCCGCTGCGGGCAGGGCCGGGCGGGGCCGGACTGGTCCAAACTGGGACAGGGGGGAAGGTGTCCCCTCACCTCCACCGCCTCCCCACGGCCTGTCCCCTCCATGCCCCGGGGGGAAAAGTGTCTGTGAATGGGAAAAGCAGCTTTATTGAGCCCGGTGTGGGGGTGGGTGCGGGGTCTCAGCGCAGGTGCAGGACCCTGGCGTGGGTGCATGGCCCTGGGGGGGATGCAGGACCCTGGCGTGGGTGGGGGATCCCAGCATGGGTGCAGTGTTGGTGTGGGTGCAGGGTCTCCAAGTGGGTTCAGGACCCTGGTGTTTGTGCAGGACCTCGGTTTGCGTGCGGGACCTTGGCATGGGTGCAAGGTCTCAGTGTGGGTGCAGCACCCCAACATGGATACAGGACCTTGGTGGGGTTCCAGGGGCTCTTCATGGGTGCGGGACCCCAGCATGGGTGCAGAGTCTTGGTGTGGGTGCAGCAGGACCCTGGTTTGGGTGCTTGGCCCTGGCGCGGGTGCAGGATGCTGGCATGGGTGTGGGACCCCCAGGATGGGTGCAGGGTCTTGGCATGGGTGCAGGACCTCGGTGCAAGCACAGGATCCCGGCGTGGGTGCACGGCCTCAATATATGGATGCGGGACCACAGCACGGGTGCAGTGTTGGTGTGGGTGCGGAGTCTCCAAGTGGAAGCAGCACCCCAGCATGGGTGAAGCAGCAGCACTCTGGCATGGGTGCAGGGTCTTGGCGTGGGTGCAGGACCTCAGCGTGGGCGCAGGAGGACCCTGGTTTGGTTGCCTGGTCTCCGTGTGGGTGCAGGATGCTGGCATGGGTGTGGGACTCCAGGATGGGTTTGGGACCCCAGGATGGGTGCAGGGTCTTGGCGTGGGTGCAGGACCTCGGTGCGGGCACGGGGTCTCGGCATGGGCGCAACACCCTGGTGTGGGTGCAGGACCCTGGCAGCAGCTCCCTGTTCTCCTCCCTACCAGCCGCGGACGGGGTGCCAGAGCTCCACCACCTTCCCCTCGGCGTGGACGTAGTAGACAGGGTGCATGGCAGCAGTGGCGCAGGCCTGCGGTGGGGAGGGACGCTGAGCTGGCGTGACGGGGGGTCATGGGACATGACGGGGCGTGACGGGGGGTCATGGGGCTGGTACTCACATGGAAGGGGATGAGAGCCAGGATGCTGCCCAACGGGAAGCGCTCAAAGTCCAACCGGCCGTCGATGGCTTCCACTTGCCCGTGCTCCTGCGTCAGCCCCACCAGCCTGGGGGGACACGCCGTCACGTCCCCACCTGTGCGTCCCCTCCCACCACCCACGTCCGCCCCGCACGGTGCTCACCTGAGCTGGGGGTGCCCCTCGATGGTGGCACAGCCCGTGGGCGCTTGGTCACGGCCGTGGAGGCTGAGGGCAGCCCACCCGCAGTCCACCAGCAGCTGGTTGCGGTGAGGGTAGTGACCGATGACCCTGGTGAGGACACGGATGGCCACCTCCTCCGGCTTACAGGAACCCAGCAGGGTCTGCTGAAGGTCTGGGAGAAGAAGGTGCCCAGCCCAGGTTGGGATGCATCCCCGCCCTGGTTGGGGGGCGGGGGGGATGTTGTCACACCAGGGTGGTGGTGATGGTGGTTCCAACCAGCTCACCGTAGAAGAGGTAGTTGCCCGGGTGGAGCTCGGTGAGCTGGGCCATCTCCGGCACTGGGTGGCTGCAGGATGGCGTGGAGCCGATGCTGGCCTGGGGACACGGCACGCCCGCCTGCCGCAGCCTGCTGGCACATGGGACCCTCTGAGTGGCCGGGGAATGGCCAGGGTGGGGGGCATCACCCCCAGGCACCGTGGGGAGTGGGACCAGAGGTGGGTCCGTCGCCCTTGGGTGCCATAGGAACAGGACAGGAGATGAGTCCCGTTATCCCCAGGTGCCATGGGAGTGGGACCAGAGGTGGGTCCATCACCCTTGGTGCCATAAGAGCAAGACCAGAGGTGGGTCCATCACTGCTGGATGCCACAGGAGCAGGACCAGGGGTGAGTCCATCACCCCCAGGCGCCACAGGGAGTGGGACCAGAGGTGGGTCCACCACCCCAGGGTGCCACAGTAGCAGGACTGGAAACAGATCCATCACCAGTGGGTGCCACAGGAGCAGGACGGGAGATGAATCCATCACCCCTCGGTGCCACGGGAGAGGGAATGGAGGTGGTGATGCCTCAGGGAGCCCCAGATGTGCCAGAGAGCCCCCAGATGCAATAGAGAACCCCCAAATGCTCAAGGCAGGGTGCTCCCCCCCCCCCCCCCCGCAGATATGCCAGAGCACATCTCCTGATGGACCTAGGACAGCATCCAGATGTTCCTAGTCATCCCCAGATGTGCCCAGGAGCCCCCAGATGCCCCAGAGACCCACCCAGAAGAGCTGGAGATCCCCCAGATGTGTTTGACTCACTCCCAGATGTGCCCGGAAGATCCCAGATGTGCCACAACACCCCTAGATGTGCTGGAGCTTCCCCCCCAGATGTGCCAGGGCAACCCCAGATGTTTCTGGGAGCTCTCAGATGTACTGGAGACTCCCCAGCTGTGCTGGGGACCTCCCAAGATGTGTCGGGGTACCCCAGATGTGCCTGGGAAATGCCAGATGTGCCAGTGACACCCCCAGATGTTTCTGGGAGCCTCCAGATGTGTCAGACTCCCTCCAGATGTGCTGGAGCCCCACCCCCCTGCCCCGATATGCTGGAGACTCCCCAAGATGTGTGAAAACACCCCCAGATGTTCCTGGGGACCCCCACCCTCCGGATATACTCCCCCCTGCTGTGTCAGAGCACCCCCAGATGTGCCCCGGAGCTCCCAGATGTGACAGAGCACCCCCAGATGTACCTGGGAGCACCCCCAGATGTGCCAGAAACCCCCCAGATGTGCCAGGGACCCGGCCCAGATGTGCCAGAGGCCCCCCCAGATGTGCCAGAGACCCCACAGCTGTTGCAGAGACCCCCTGAGATGTGTCAGGGATCCGAGACACCCCAGATGTGTCAGGGACCCCCCCCCCGATGTGCCAGGGACCCCCCAGGTGTTGCAGAGACCCCCTGAGATGCATCAGGGACCCCCCAGATGTGTCAGGGACCCCGCCCAGATGTGCCAGGGACCCCCCAGGTGTTGCAGAGACCCCCTGAGATGCGTCAGGGACCCCCCAGATGTGTCAGGGACACCCCCCAGGTGTGCCAGGGACCCGCTGACATGTTGCAGAGACCCCCCCGAGACGTGCCAGAGACCCCCCCAGATGTGCCAGGGACCCTTCAGATGTTGCAGAGACATCCCCCCCCCCCCCAGATGTGCCAGGGACCCCCCTTCCCCCTCGATGTGCCTGAGCACCCCAGATGTGTCACAGCACGTCCCCATGCACGGGGGGGGGGGGGGATGGAGGTCCCAGGGGACTCCCCCCCTCCCGCCAAGTAAGAACCATCCGGCAGCAATTCCCTCCAGGATGCAAAACCCCCCTGGGACAAAAGGGGTGGCAAGGGCGGGGGGGGGGGGACACAACAATGACACAGGTCACAACCCGCCACCAAAGCCACATCAAAGGTGACCGGAGATGCCAACATCCCCCTCCGGCTCCCCGGGGGGGCTTTGTAAGGCCCCCTTTTATGGGGGTGATTTGCATTTACAACCAGCCGCTGGGGTGGGGGGGTGGGGGTTTATGAGGTGGGGAAGAGGTGGGGCGGGGAGGGGGGACACACACACCCCACCCCACCCCCCATGGTGGCCAACGTGACACCCTCCCTCCCCCAAAACGACCCCCTTAACCCTGCCCATGCCGGGTTTGGGCCACTCACGCGGTGACGAAGTCGAGCACGGCGGCCGTGGTGGCCCGGGCGATGGCTTGGATGGCGGGGACATCCCGGCAGCCGTAGGTGTCCCCGCAGTGAGCGTAGACCCCCACCAATGTCACCTCCTCCGGTGCCTCCTCGGCAATGGCCCGGGCCAGGGACATGGCACCGGGGTCCGTGGGCCGCACGCCGGCTGCCGGTGGGGAGGAGGGTCCAGACATCATGGGTGGGGGGTGTGTGGGTGTTGGGTGGGGGCGTTTGGTGCCCCAAGTTGGGCGAGATGGTGGGGATAGGGGACAGGGGGGACACGGGGCACCACCTCCCCAATGGAGCAGCCCTGTAGTGGGTGAAAATGGGGTCGGGGGGGCTTAAATGTCCCATCCTGGGGGCTTTGGGCCATCTCTGCCCCATGGCACAGACTTCAAGAATGACTTTTTTTGGGAGGGGTCTTAAATGTCCCATCCTGGTTGAGCTGGTGGGTCTGGGGGCACATGGGGCATCCCTCCCCATGGAGCATCCCTGTGATGGGTGGGTGAAGATGGGAGTTGAGGGGACTTAAATGGGCCATCCTAGTAGAGATGGTGGTTCTGGGGGCTTGAGGTTGATGGAGCATGGAGCATCCATCCCCAGTGGAGCATCCTTGGATAATGACTTTGGGAGGGGTCTTAAATGTCCCATCCTTGTTGGAGATGGTGGGTCTGGAGGCTTGGGGAGGACATCCCTTCCCATGGGACATCCCTTCCCATGGAGCATCCCTTCCCATGGAGCATCCTTGAAGAATGACCTTTGAAGAGGCATCTTGAATGCCCCATCCTGGCTGAGATGGTGGGTCTGGGGGCTTGAGGGTGATGGGGCATGGAGCAACCATCCCCAAGGGAGCATCCTTGGATAATGACTTTGGGAGGGGTCTTAAATGCCTCAACCTTGTTGGAGATGGTGGGGCTGGGGGAGGACATGGAACATCCCTTCCCATGGAGCATCCTTGAAGAATGACTTTGAGGGGGGGCGGAAATGCCTCGTCCTGGTTGAGATGGTGGTTCTGGGGGCTTGAGGTTGATGAGGCATGGAGCATCCATCCCTAAAGGAGCATCCTTGAATAATGACTTTTGGGAGGTGGGGGTTAAATGCCCCAACCTGGTTGGAGATGGTGGTTCTGGGGGCCTGAGGCTGGTGGGGCATGGAGCATCCATCCCCAAAGGAGCATCCGTGATATTGACTTTTGGAGGGGGCTTAAACGTCCCATCCTGGTTGGAGCTGATGGGTCTGGGGGCTTGGGGAGGACATGGAACATCCCTTCCCATGGAGCACCCTTGAAGAATGACTTTTGAGGGGGAGGGGTCTTGAATGCCCCATCCTCGTTGAGATGGTGGTTCTGGGGGCTTGAGGTTGATGGGACATGGAGCATCCATCCCTAGTGGCGCATCCTTGAATAATGACTTTTGGGGGGGGGGGTCTAAAATGCCCCATCCTGGTTGGAGATGGTGGAGCTGGGGGTTTTGGGGGGACGTCTCTCCCCATGGAGGAGGGAGACAGTATTCTGGTTGGAGATAGTAGGTCTAGGGCACTGGGGAGGACATGGAACATCCCTTCCCATGGAGCATCCTTGAAGAATGACTTTGGGGGGAGGAGGGGGGGGGGGCGCTGAAATGCCCCATCCTGGCTGAGATGGTGGGGCTGGGGGGAACACGGAGCATCCCACCCCCCTGAGCATCCTAAGGATGGATGAAAACACCCTTGGGGAAGACACCACCTCTGCATTCCCCCCCCCCCCCCCAACTCTGCAGCACCCCAGGCACTGGTGGGATTTGGGGGGCTATTTTTTTGGGGGGGAGGATGTGTGGGGGGGAGTCACCTACCCCTGCCGTTGCCGCAGTCGAGCTTGAGCCAGACGAGCCAGCGCTTGCCGGGGGGCAGCGGGCGCCGGCGCAGGAGGGCCAAGGCCTGGGGGCTGTCGAGGAGGAGCTGGAAGGCTTGAAGGCGTTGGGCCAGGGCGGCGCATTCCTCCAGCCGCCCCCCCGGCAGCGGGTAAGCGTAGAGGATGTCATCGAACCCCCCCGCCGCGAAAAAACGAGCTTCGGCCAAGGTGGAGACCACGATGCCCCGGCGGGTGCCACCCGTCGCCAGCTCGGCACCTTCTCTGGGGGGGGGGGGGGGGGGCGGGTGTGGGGTGTGAGGGGGCGATGGTGGGGGTGCTGGGAGGGGAAGGTGAGGGGGTGCTGGGGGGAGGATGGGGAGTGCTGGGGAGGATGCTGGGGGGATGCTGGAGGGATACTGGGGATGCTGGTGTAGAAAGTGGGGGGATTCTGGGGGGATACTGGAGGGATACTGGGGATGCTGGTGTAGAAAGTGGGGGGATTCTGGGGGGATACTGGAGGGATACTGGGGATGCTGGTGTAGAAAGTGGGGGGATTCTGGGGGGGGGGGAAGGTGAGGAGATGCTGGGAAGGATGGGGGGGGCGATGCTGGGGGGACGCTGGGGAGTGCTGGGGAGGAAGGTGGGGGGATACTGGAGGGATGGGGGGGATGCTGGTGTAGAAGGTGGGAGGACGCTGAGGAGGAAGGTGAGGGGATGCTGGGGGGATACTGGGGGGGGATGTTGGGGAAGACATGGGGGGGGGTTCTGGGGAGGGAGGTGGGGGGATACTGGGGGGATGCTGGGGATGCTGGTGTAGAAGGTGAGGAGGATGCTGGGGAGGAAGGTGGGGGGATACTGGGGGAGATGTCGGGGATGCTGGTGTAGAAAGTGGGAGGATGTTGGGGAGGAAGGTGGGGGGATACTGGAGGGATGCTGGGGGGGCATGCTGGGGGGGGATGCTGGGGGGTTTCTGGGGAGGAAGTTGGGGGGATACTGGAGGGATGCTGGGGATGCTGGTGTAGACGGTGAGGAGGATGCTGGGGAGGATGCTGGAGGGATACTGGGGATGCTGGTGTAGAAGGTGGGGGGATGCCGAGGAGGAAAGCGAGGGGATACTGGGGGGGATACTGGGAGGGGGATGTTGGGGAAGATGCCGGGGGGGGTTTCTGGGGAGGAAGGTGGGGGGATACTGGGGGGATGCTGGGCACACTGGTATAGAAGGTAGGAGGATGCTGGGGGGAAGGTGAGGTGATGCTGGGCGGGAAGGTGGAGGGATACTGGGAGCGATACTGGGGGGGATACTGGGGGGGGATGCTGGGGGGAAGGAAGGTGAGGGGTGCTGAGGGCGGGGCTCGGGGGGGTGCTGGAAGGATGCTGGAGCGATGATGGGGGGGATGCTGGTGTGGAAGGTGAAGGGATACTGGGTGGATGCTGGGCAGGAAGGTGGAGGGACGCTGGGAGGGATACCGGGAGGATGCTGGAGGGATGATGGGGGGGGAATGTTGGTGTAGAAGGTGGGGGGATGCTGGGGGGGGGGGGGGGAAGTGAGGGGATGCCGGAGGGATGCTGGGGGGAAGGCGGAGGGATGCTGGGAGGGCTACTGGGGGGGACGCTGGGGGCAATATGGGGGGGGATGCTCAGGGGGAGAATGGGGGGATGGTGGAAGGGATACTGGGAGGTTGCTGGAGGGATGCTGGGGGAGATGCTGGGATTCTGGGGGGGGGGAGATGGGGGGGTGCCCAGGGGGAGGGTGTGTGTGGGGGATGCTGGAGGGGAAGATGGGGGATGCTGAGGGGATGCCAGGGGGGGTACTGGGATGTTGCTGGAGGGATGCTGGGGGAGATGCTGGGATTCTGGGGGTGGGGGGAGACGGGGGATGCTGGGGGAGGGCGTGATGGGAGATTCTGGTGCGGGTGGTGGTGGTGGTGGGGGGGGGACACTCACAGTGTCTTGTGGGTTTTGACGTGGGGGCGCAGGCGGAGGCCCAGGGCCTGGCAGCGCTCCCGCATGCGCTCGGCGTTGCGCCGCACAGTCGCCTGGTCCAGGGTCAGCGCCGGGGTGGGCAACTGCTCCAGGGGGGCTCCTAGCCACCTGCTGGTGCTGCGGAGGGGGGGGCACAGGGAGCAGGAAGGGGGGGAGCCTGCCCTGCACCCTCTCCCCCTCCCCAAAAAAAACCCCTGCACCCATCCTGCACCCACACCTGTGGGCACGGAGGTGGCAGCTGGGGGTCCCTGTGCCCTGGGAGGTGGGGGGGGGGGGGCTGTGGGGTGGGGGGTGATGGGCTGGGCCCCCCCCACCGTGGGACCCAGCAGCGAGGGGTGGTTTGGGTGGGGGCGGTGCTTGGCAGCCCGGGGGTGTGTGTGTGTGTGTGTGCCCCCCCCCCACTCGGCAAAAATCTGGGGGTTCCCTCGGTCTCGGCAGGACACTGGGACATCTGGGACTGGGACACGTGGGAGCGGGACATCTGGGTCACCTGGGACAGGGACACCAGGACTGGGACAATTGGGACTGGGAAACCGGGGACTGGGACACATGGGACTGGGACATCTGGGACTGGGACGTGTAGGATTGGGACATCTGGGGCACCTGGGACAGGGATATCTGGGACTGGGAAACCTGGGACCGGAACACATGGGACTGGGACATCTGGGTCACATGGGACTGGGACACCAGGATCACCTGGGACAGGGACACTGGGAACAGAGAGACCTGGGACTGGGAAACCTGGGACAGGGACACCTGGGACTGGGAAACCTAGGACTAGGACACCTGGAACAGGGACACCTGGACTTGGGACGTATGGGTCTGGGAAACCTGTGACTGGATCACCTGGGAGAGGGACATATGGGATTGGGATATATGGGACAGGGACACCTAAACCTCCATGGGACTGAGACACCTGGGACTGGGACACATGGGATAGGGATGTATGGGACAGGGACACTTGAGTTACTTGGGATGGAGATACTGGAAACAGAGACATATGCGACCGGGACACCTGGGACTGGGAACACCTGGGATACTGGGAACAGGGACACCTGGAACTGGAACATATGGGACAGGGACACCAGGAACAGGGACACTTGGGAGTGGGACCTACTGGAATGGGAAACCTGGGACCGGGACACCTGGGTCACCCTGAGACGGGAACACTGGGAACAGGGATGCCTGTGACTGGGAAACCTGGGACTGGGACCTACGGGAATGGGAAACCTGGGACCGGGACACCTGGGTCACCCTGGGACGGGAACACTGGGAACAGGGATGCCTGGGACTGGGAAACCTGGGACTGGGACACCGGGGACTCAGACACATGGGACCCGGAAAGCTGGGGCACCTGGGACAGGGATGCTGGCACAGGGACACCTGGATAACATGGGATAAGGACACTGGGAACAGGGACATCTGGGACTGGGAAACCTGGGTCACTTGGGATGGAGATACTGGAAAGAGAGACGTATGGGACCAGGACACCTGGGACTGGGACACCTGGATCACCTGAGACAGGGATGCTAGGAACAGGAACACTGGGATTGGGACCTATGGGAATGGGGAACCTGGGACTGGGACACCCAGGTCGTCTGGGATAAGGACACTGGGAACAGGGATGCCTGGGACCAGGAAACTGGAAACTGGGCCACCTGGGACTGGGACACATAGGACTGGGCCACCAAGGCCACCTGGGCCCAGGACACGGGGACAGTGACACCTTCCCAGTTCCAGGTGGGATGGTGACACCCGGATCCTCTGGCGGGGTGACCTTGGTGTCCCCACCCAGACCCAGGGCACCCACCGCAAGGCTGTCCGGGGCGAAGATCCTGGTGGCACCCAGAGCACCCATCCCTCCCCCTGCCCACCTGTCCGTCCGTCCGTCCATCCCTCCGTCCGGTGCCGCGGCTGCTCCTGGCTCGGCCTCCGGTGGCTCTGGTGGCCCCTCTGGTGCCCGCTCCACGTGACGCCGTGGGCACCCGCAGCCAGCCTTGGCCGGGGACAGAGGTCGCTGCCGGCCGTGGGGCCCCCCCGGGGGTGGCAGGGCCAAGGGAGGACACGGGCGCTGTGGCTGGGGACACTCAGCCTCCCCGGGACAGCACGGGGACAGCCTGCCAGCTCCCTGGGGACAGTGGCTGGCTCCAGAGCCCCGTGGGGGAACAAGGAAGGCTGGCTGAGACCTGGCGTGCTCGTGCTACATGTGCACGGGGCTGCTGAGATCCCCCATGCTCGTGACACGTGGGTGCCTGGCTGCTGAGACCTGGCACGTTCGTGACACGTGGGCACAGGGTTGCTGAGGGCTGAGGCCGCACGTGCTCGTGACACGTGCACACAGGGTTGCTGAGAGCCCAGCTGCCCTGAGCTCATGACACGGGGGCACAGGGCTGCTGAGACCCCCCACACTCGTGACACGGGGGGCACGGGGCTGCCGAGACCCCCCCAGACTCATGACACAGGGCTGCATGGCTGCTGAGACTGCGCCACCCCCATGACATGTCGGTACACAGCTGCTGAGACCACCCGACGCTCGTGACGTGGGTGCACAGCTCCTGAGACACGTTCCCCGCCCCCCCCCCCCCCCAAATTGTGACACATGGGTACAGGGCTGCTGAGACCCCCCCACACTCATGACATGGGTACAGGGCTGCTGAGACCCCCCACACTCATGACATGTTGCCGCATGGCTGCTGAGCCCCTTGTGCTTGCGACTGGTGAGTGCACACCTGCTGAGACCCCCCCCCTTCCCCCCCCACTCATGACACGAGTACACAGCTGCTGAGACCTGTCCCCCCCCCACCCAATTTGTGACACATGGGTGTACAGTTGATGAGACACCCCCCCCCCCCCCCAACACTTGTGACATGTGGCTGCTGAGACCTCCCCCACGCTTGTGACACAGGGGGATAGGGCTGCTGAGAACCGCCACACTCATGACATGTGGGAACACAACTCCTGAGACACCCCCGCCACTTGTGACACAGGGGTGCATGGCTGCTGAGACCCTCCGTGCTCGTGACATGGAGGTGCCTGGCTGCTGAGACCCCCCCACACTCGTGACATGTCAGTGTCTGGCTGCTGAGACCCCCCCACACTCGTGACATGTCAGTGTCTGGCTGCCGAGACCCTCTCCACGCTCATGACATGGAGGTTCCTGGCTGCTGAGAGCTCACACACTCGTGACATGTCAGTGTCTGGCTGCTGAGACCTCACACACTCGTGACACATTTGTCCCCACGTTCCACGCTGGCAGACGCACCAGAGGGGGGGGGGTGACATGGGGAGGGGGACACAGCAGAGGGCGGGGGGGGAGGGGGGGCGGGCAGACAAGGGCCTCGCACACGTTTATTTCCCATAGATATATTATTATTAATTTTCCTTTTTTTTTTTTCTCTTTTTTTTTTTTTTTTTTTTTTTATGTAAAAGACCTAAAAACGGATAGAAAAAAAGGGGTGAGGGGGGGGGACACACACACACCGTCCGGCTCCTGGCCAGCGGGCATGGCTGGGGGGCAGGGGGGGACACGACGACACACACGACGACATGGCACCCCCCTTCCCAGCGAGGGGTCCCCGCCTCCTCCTCGCCCCCGTCCCTCCGCGGGAATCGGGGGGGGGGACACCCCCCTAAAATTGGGGTGGGGGGGGTGGGGCTGGATAAGGCCACGGGCGAGGGGCTGCGCAGGCAGAGCGTGGGGCTCTCCGGCATGCCCCTCCCCTCCCCCCCCACACCCCCCCCCTCCGCCAAATTTGGGGGGCGGTGGGGGGGTGTCATCCCCCCCCCCCCCGTCTTTCCGCGCCCAGGGGGTGCAGGACACCCTGGGTGGGGGGTGGGTGGTGGGTGCCAGCCTAGGACTTGCCCTCGGGGGGGTTGTATTCCGTCTCGCCCGCCGACACCTGGGAGATGCGGCGCGTGGAACGCCACAGCCGCCGGTGGAACTGGCCCGGCCGCACCTGGGCGAGGGGTGGGGTGGGGTGGGGTGGGGGAGTGGGGGGTCATGAGCACGGACCCCACGTCCCCAGCCCGGCCCACGTCCCTTTCTGAATCCTCATCCCCTTCCCCAAGACCAGCCTCTTCTCCATGCCATTCTCATCCCCTTCTCCATCCCCTTCCAGATCCCCATCCCCTTCCAGATCCCCATCCTTATTCCCTCCTTCATCCCCATTCTTCATCCCCTTCTCCATCTCCACCCCCTTCCAGATTCCCGTCCCCTTTCTCCATCTTCATCCTCTTCTCCATCCCCATCCTCATCCCACTCTTCATCCTCATCCCCTTCTCCATCCTCATTCCTCATCCCATTCCAAATCTCCATCCACTTCTCCATCCCCGTCCTTATTCCCTTCTTCATCCCCATCCCCTTCTCCATCTTCCTCCTCTTTTCCATCCCAATTCTCTTCCAACTTGCCATCTGCCTCTCCATCTCCATCCCACTCTTCATCTTCATCCCCTTCCAAATCCTCATTCACTTCTCCATCCCCGGCCTTATTCCCTTCTTCATCCCCTTCTGCATCCCCATCCCCTTCTCCATCTTCATCCTCTTCTCCATCCCAATTCCCTTCCAACTTGCCATCTGCCTCCCCATCCTCATCCCACTCTTCTTTCTCATCCCCTTCTCCATCCCCATCTCCGTCCCCATCCTCACCCCACTCTTCATCTTCATCCCCTTCCAAATCCTCATCCACTTCTCCATCTCCATCCTTATTCCCTTCTTCATCCCCATCCTCTTCTCCGTCACTATCCTCATCCTCTTCCCAGATCCCCATCTCCTTCCAAATGTCCACTTGCTTCCCCGTCCCCTTCCAAATCCCTGTCCTCATTCCCTTCTCCATCCCTGTTCCCTTCCAAACGCCCACCACCCTCAGCCTCTTCCCCATTATCATCCACGTCACCTTCCAACCCCCTTTCTTTTCTCCATCCACACTCAACCCCTTCCTCATCCCCATCCCTTCTCCCATTGCCATCCCCTTCTCCACCTCCATCCCCTTTCCCTTCCCCATCCCCACCCTCCACACCCTTCCTCATCTCCATCTCCACCCCCTTCCCCTTCCCTATTTCCACCTCCATCTTCACCCCCATCCCCTTCCCTACATCCATCACCATTTCCATCTCCATCCCCCTCTCCACCTCCACCTCCATTCCCACCATCTCCACCTCCATCCCATTCCCATCACCATCTCCACCTGCATCACCATCTCCACCTGCATCCCCATCCCCACCGTCTCCACCTCCATCCCCTTTCCCCATCCCCACCTCCATCTCCTTCCCCATTTCCATCACCATCTCCACCTCCACCATCTCCATCCCCCTCTCCACCTCCACCTGCATCCCCATCCCCACCCTCCATCCCCTTCCCCATCCCCACCTCCATCTCCACCATCTCCACCCCCATTTACACCACCACCTGCACCCCCATCCCCACCTCCATCCCCTTCCCCATCACCACCTCCATTCCCTTCCCCATCACCATCTCCACCTCCACCATCTCCATCCCCTTCCCCACCTCCATCCCCTTCCCCACCTCCATTCTTCATCCCCATCTCCTCTCTTTCCCATATCCCTTTCCCATATCTCCCCCACCCCACCTCTGTCCCCCTCTGCTCTGGAGACCAAGGAGGACATGCAAAGGTCCCCAGCCCAGCAGCACCCAGTGGCCATTGAGGCATGACACCTCCCCAGTCCCACCACCACCTGGGGTGGGGGTCCACGCTCACCTCAGCGGGCTGCCCAGCCCCCACCACGATGAGCTTGCCATCCTCCAACCCCACCAAGATGTGACTCTTCTCCTTGGTGACGGACACGCTGTGGACGGGCACCCGCATGGGCATGGGGGGCACGGCCGCCCTGAGGCTGTGAGAAGATGAGTGGTGGGATGGGATCCCTTGAACCTCTTCCAGGCACCCCAAAGGGGTGGTTTTGGTGGGACAAGGTGGGTGGCGTCCCTCACCTCTGGAGGTCACGGATCTCCAGCCCGCACTGCATGGTCCCCAGCACCACGAACTCCTCCGTCAGGCACATGGCCGTCACCTCCTCGTCCAGCGGGACAGAGGAGAGGTGCTTCCCGTTCACCGAGTAGAGGTGCAGCGCAAACCTGTCCTGAAAGACAGAGCAAAGACGGGAGGACACACACGCTGACGGTGACGAGGGAGGGGACACCGGGACACCTGGCCATACCTTCAAGCAGGCTCGTTGACCTACGGCGGTCTGGGCGACCACCTGCCCCTCCGGCCCCACGGCCAGGTGGGAGAGGACGGTGGGGGGCGAGCTCTCGCCAGGCGGCCGCAGGGATCGGATGAAGAGACCTCGGCGGATGGTGTGGATGATGATGGTGCCGTCCTATGGGAAGGAGGGGACGTGGAGTGGTGAGGGTGGCACTGCCCACCGTGCCACCCATCCCATCATCCACCCCACCAACCCAAGCTCACCTTGGAGCCCGACACTGCCATGTCCAGCTCGGTGCTGATGGCCACACACGTCACCTCGGCGTCGTGGCCGTACAGGACCTGGACAGGTTTGGGAGCCAAGCCGCAGGAAAACCCACCCTGGCGTTGGGGACATGGGGACCTCAGTGACCTGGTGGCAGCACCCACCATGAGCTCCCCTTGGCTGGAGCACGGGGTAAGGGTCAACCACCTACCTGCTGTAGGACCTGCCACACCATGCAGGTGGTGTCCCGGGACCCAGAAATGAGGTAGATGCCGCAGAGGTCAAGCGCCAGGCAGGTGACAACATCTGTGACACCCAGAGGGACACCATGAGCTGCTGGTCCCATCCCACCGTGCTCGGCACCCTGACTCCACGGGATGGCACCAAGATGGGGTTTGGGGTCTGGAGATGTTGCTAACCCTCACCCCAGCCCAGCTCTGCGATGGAGCCTGGACCATGCCCAGAAGATGGGGGACACTGGGAGATGTCCCCTGCCCTCTCTTATATCTCCTGCCTCCCGCCATGGCCCTAGAAACCCATCGAGGCATCATTGGACCTTCATCACCAGAGGAGGACATACCTATGTGCCTGGTGATGTGCCCAACAACCTTCCCTTTGGCCAGTGAGGTGACGCGGAGGCTGTTGTCCCAATGTCCCCCACTGAAGAGCAGCTTCCCGTCGGGGGACACGGCCAGCGTGCGGGAGCAGAGATCCGCGCCGGGGGCGAAGGGGCCCTGCAGGAAACGCTGGGTCCTGGTGGGGAGGGACATGGGAAGGTGGCAGAGCCACAGGTGGGCTGGTGGCACCTTTGGGGACCATCCCCGAGGACCACGCATCAGCTCACTTTGCATTGGAGACGGTGGGGTCTTTGGTGAAGCTGAAGTAGTTGGAGATGTTCTTGTCGTAGGGTAACCAGTTATGGGTCCCCAACAAGCCGTTGGCACTCACAGTGACCTGGGCAGAGATGGAGATGGAGGTGACACAGCTCCCACCACTGGAGGCCTCCTGGGGTTGGGTCCTGGCATGCGGCATGCACCCATGCCTCAGTTTCCCTGCACTCACCAGGACATCGGGTGATCCCTGAGTGATGAAGGAGTGCGCCTGGTTCTTGGGGACCACGGCTTGCACCAGGGCCACCCCATCGCTGATGCCCTGCGGGGAGACAACATCTGGTGGGCACCCTCCTGGCCACCACCATCCCCCAAGTCCTAGCCAGGGACGCCCCTGGGATTGTCCTGACCTCCACAAAGAAGGACTTGAGCTGGTCCAGGTTCTCAAAGATGTTGGGTGAGCGGGTGTCGAGGCGGGCCAGCCTCTGGGCAGCGCTCTCTGCGGACAGCCGGGCGGGATGGGGTTCCTGGGGGAGGGACGAGGGAACCCATGAGAAGGGAGGTGGCCCCCCGAAAGGGGCTATTATTTGGGGATGGGGGTATGAGCTACCTTGAGCAGCTGGCAGGGCGTCTGCCCAAAGTTGCTGATGATGCCCTCCAAAGCCTTCCTCTGTGTCTCATCAGCGATGGCGTCCAGGTCCACGGCCCCTGAGGATGGAGATGGTCATGGGGGGCCACCTAGCAGGTGCGCCCCGCCCCCCATCTCCCTGCCCCACAGCTCACCCTCGTAGGTGCAGTAGTAGAAGACGTTGAGGGCCTCCACAGCGGCCGGGCCTCGTTGCTTGTACCCAAAAATAAGGTCAATCCACTCGTGGAGGTGGGCTGAGACATACTCTGACTCCTGTCCAAGGATAGGGTATCAGGGTGGGCCAGGAATGCCCACCACCGCCCTGTAACGACCCCCGCAAAGGGGTGGGAGCAGAGGAGAGGTTGGGATGAGCTGCACCATCTCACCAGGGCTTTGCGGTGCTGGTAGATGAAGTCCTCACGGGAATGCGCCCACCGGGGCAGCACCACGTCACCCACCTTCTCGTTGGAGAGCTGCAGGCAGCCCAGGTCGAAGCCTGCAGGCAGGAGCAGGCAGGGGGTGAGGGACACCCAACCCCCACCATGCTCCCATGGGTGCTGTCCCCATGGTGGGCATGATGGGTACCCCCTTACCGTTCTGGTTCTCCAGGAACTCAGGGAAGTAGAAGAACTCTGGGATGAGCTCCTTGACGTCCACGGGGTTCTCCATGCGGGCTTGCCATGCCGCTGGCACCGAGTGGAACTGCCGGTCCGAGCAGTCAAACCTGGTGGCACAGGACACCCGGTTGGAGCCCACTCGTCCCCCTCGATGTCCCCTCCCCGGGGTCTACCCCCTGGGCGCCCACCTGCCGCTCTGCAGCTGGATGTGGAGGGTGGTGAAGGGCTCGGTGCGGATCAGGTAGTGCATGACGCCCGCCGCGTTGGAGTAGTGCGTGCCGTAGTGGAACTTGTCTACGGTGCCCGTGGGGTCCTCGAAGCTCTCGTACCTGGGGGTGAGGTCAGGGGGTGTCCACCGGGAGCCAGCCAGGCTCTCCCCGCATCCCCCGTCCCTCATTTTTGGGGACACTCACTTCTCCTTCACGTCCCGGGCGTGCCGCTCGTTGGCCACCCCGATGGGCTTGGACAGGTCCCGAAACACGGCTGGGTTGGTGAGGTCGAGGGTCTCTGAGATGTAATCCCGCAGGATCCAGGGGAACTGGGTGGAGGCGGGAGGTGGGTGAGGTTGGGGGGGGGGGAGGGGGGTCCCAGGCTCGCTGGGGGGATGTTGGGGGGGGACATGGGGCTCACCACGGGGTACTGGGAGAGGTCGTTGTAGGTGCGCCCCGCGATCGTGTTCAGCTGCATGAGGTACTCGAAGTTGGAGATCTCCCGCAGGACCCATTTCTGGAGGGAAGGGAGGGTGGCTGAGACGGGCTCGGGGTGGGGAGGGGCAGGAGAGGGGGCAGACACCCCCACCCCATGGTTATTCCTGTCCCATGGCCATCCTTTGTCCCAGACCATCCCTGGCACCACAGCCGTCCCTGGTCTCATAGTCATACCCATCCCACGACCATCTCTGGTCCCAAGGCCATCCCTATCTCACGACCATCTCTGGTCCCACAGCCATCCCTGGTCTCGGATCACCCCTTGTCCCATGGATGTTGCCACCCCATGGCTGTCCCTGGTCCCATGGCCATCTTAGGTCCCACAGCCATCCCCATTCTGTGGCTATCCCTGGTCCCATGGCCACCCCTGGACCCGTGGCCACCCTTGGTCTCAGATCATCCTTGGTCCCATGGATGTTCCTACCCTGCAGCCATCCCTGGTGCCATAGGCATCTTAGGTCCCACAACCATCCCCATCCTGTAGCCATCCCTGGTCCCATGGCCATCCCCGGTCCCATGGCCATCCCCGGTCCCATGGCCATCAGTCCCAATGGTCCCACAGTCATCTCCAACTCATGGCCATCCCTGGTCCCACGGTCATCTTCATCCCATGGCCATCACCAGTCCCATGACCATCCCTGGTTCCACAGTCATCTTCATCCCATGGCCATCCCTGGTTCCACCGTCATCTCCAACCCATGGCCATCCCTGGTCCCACGGTCATCTTCATCCCATGGCCATCACCAGTCCCATGACCATCCCTGGTTCCACAGTCATCTTCATCCCATGGCCATCCCTGGTTCCACCGTCATCTCCAACCCATGGCCATCCCTGGTCCCACAGTCGTCTTCATCCTATGGCCATCCCCGGTCCCACGGCCACCCCTGGTCTCATGATCATCTCCAACCCATGGCCATCCCCATCCCACGCTGGCACCCTCCCCTTTGCCATCTGGGAAGGGGAGATATGGGGTGGGAGTGGGCAAGGCGGGGCTGGTACCTGCGTGAGCCCTGAGGCTTTCAGCAGCTCCTGGGGCGAGCGGCTGCCGAAGTAGATCTGGCTGGGGGGACGCAGGCCAAGGATGCAGGAGTACACCTTGTTCCTCACCTAGGGGGATGGAGGGAAGGACGTGGAGCGGCCAGAACCTGGGCAGTGCTGCATCCCCTGGGGGGTCCTGGGTGGGGGGAAAGGGTGTCACCACCTTTTTTTTGAAGTTGAGGAAGTAGTTGGCTTGGTCGATGAAGAAGAGCTCGAGCGCGGAGCGGCGCAGGTTGTAGCGACGCAGGTGGACTTCGCGCAGGTGGGACAAGGGGCGCTTGAAGTCGTAGCCGATCCCTGACGAGAGAGGGGGGCAAAAAGCCCTGTGGACGTCACTGTCCACCTGGACCCCCAATTCCTGAAGCAGGGATGGGGGCCAGCATCACGCTGGGGCTGGGAGAAGCCCACGCCCAAAACAACCAGCACCCGGCGTAATAGGCTTCTGGAGGAGATGGGTTGGGTGGGGGGTTCCTCACCCCACCTGGCTGCAGGGACCCCCCCAAGGAGCACATGCTGTTACCTCCCTCCGTCTCCTCCTTCTCGCTGCTGCCATCGTAGAAGTAGACATGCTGTGTCGTCACCTCCAGGCGGCCGGGGACAACGGCCACTGTCGTGATGAGTTCGCAGTCCTCTGAGACCACCAGCTTCTCCCGCTGGTTCTGCTCCTTGGGCTCAGCCCTGGGTGACACCAGGGGTGAGGAGAACCAGGTGACACCCCAGCCCAGGTGAGCCAGTGCCATGGGAGGGGATGGGGTCACTCACTGGTTGTCCAGGACGGGGAGGTCCTCCTCGGCCAGTTGGTCATCCTCCAGCTCGCTCACCTTGGCCTCCTTGGCCATGGCGAGTGGGAGGGACTCGGTGGGGTTGTGGAGGTGGTCGGCTCCTGAAATGAAGAGGGGGTCAGCAGCCTCTCCTGGCCCCCTACAGCTAGGGGACAAGTCCTGCAAAGGGCCTCCATCCCATCCCCAACTCCAACAGGGTCCATGGCAGTTCCCAGCTCAACCCCACCACGTGCATCCAACCGGTGGTATCCCCTTGCCCACAGCATGTGGGGGGACTCCTGGGTGCCCCATTCCCATCAGTCTCACCCAAGTTGTCCCGTAGGGCGCTGGCCTCCAAGTGTTGGTCGAAATTCAGGTTAGGCACCAGCTTCAACCTCATCCGAGAATAGGTCTCGGCGCTTGACAGCTTCCAGCGAACCTCTGGTGGGTTCCTGTGGGGTAGGTGGGGGTGAGGCACACCAGGGACCCCCAGTTGTGCCACCCCTCCCTGGGGAGCGAGGCGGGGGGGCTCACCGGTCAGCCCAGGCAGAGCGGGGCGAGGTGAGGAGGCGGCACAGGGACCGCCACTGCTTCAGCACGGTGCCGTGGTGGTTGTTGGCTTGCTTGAGCACGTTGGCGTGCCGGGCGTTTTCTGCCTTGGAGCGTTTTGCCGCTGGCTCCAGCACCAGCTCCTGCCAAGGGAACAGGAGAATGAAGTGACAGCAGGGCTGGGGTTCGGGGACATTCCCGAGGTGAGGAGCATGTCCATGGGGTGACATCCCTGGGGCAAGGAGAACGTCGCCAGGATGATGTACTTGGGGTGAGGAGCACATCCCCGGGATGATGTTCCTGGGATGAGGAGCACGTCCCCAGAACAACGTCCCCAGGATGAGGAGCACTTCACAAGGGCAATGTCCCCAGGGTAAGGAGCATGTCCCCAGGATGACATCCCCAGGGTGAAGAGCACATCCCCAGGATTAATGTCTCCAGGGTGAGGAACATATCCCTGGAGTGACATCCTAGGGTTGAGGATCACATCCCCAGAATGATGTCCCTGGGATGAGGAGCCCATCCCAAGGATGATGTCCCCAGAGTGAGGAGGATCTCCCCAGGATGACATCCCCATCATGAAGAGCACATCTCCAGGATTAATGTCCCCAGGGTGAGGAGCATCTCCCTGGGGTGACATCCTAGGGGTGAGGATCACATGCCCAGAATGATGTCCCTGTGATGATGTTCCTGGGATGAGGAGCCCATCCCAAGGATGATGTCCCCAGAGTGAGGAGGATCTCCCCAGGATGACATCCCCGTCATGAGGAGCACATCTCCAGGATTAATGTCCCCAGGGTGAGGAACATGTCCCTGGGGTGACGAGCACATCCCTAGGATGACATCCCCAAGATGATGAGCAAATCCCCAGGATGAGGAGCCCTTCCCCAGAATGACAACCCTGGGATGAAGAGTACATCCTTGGGATGATATCCCCAGAATGAGGAGAACATCCAGAGGGCAATGGCCCCAGGGTGGGGAGGATGTCCCCAGGATGACATCCCCAGGATGAAGAACAAATCCCTAGGATTAATGTTCCCAAAGTGAGGAGTATGTCCCTGGGGCGAGGAGCACGTCCCTAGGATGACATCCTTGGGATGAGGAGCACATCCCCAGGATGATGTCCCTGGGTGATGTCCCTGGGGTGAGGAGCATGTAACCAGGGCGAGGAGGACATCCCTGGGATGAAAAGCACATCCCCAGAATGATGTCCCCAGGATGAGGAGCATGTGTCCCCAGGCTGAGGGTCTCTCCAGGGTGAACAGCACATCCCCAGGGTTAATGTCCTCAGGGAGAGGAGCACGTCCCTAGGATGACATCCCTGGAGCGAGGAGCACATCCTTGGGGTGAGAAGCTTGTCCCCAGGATGCGGAGCATATCCCCAGGGTGATGTCCCCAGGGCTAGGAGAAGGCAGTACCTGGAACATCTTGCGGCTGGCCGCCTTCTCCTGCTCCCGCCGCTGAGAGCTGCTCATCATGGCATCGTAGCAGGCATTCCAGAAATTGGACATGTGGTCGTGGCTCTTGGCGAAGGTGTCCATCTCAAACTGGGCCATGGTGGGCTGCACCTACCGAGAGAACCAGGATGAGAGAAGAAGCATTTGCAGGGCTTGGCACCCACCAACCACCATCCAGGCTATGAGCATCCCCTGCCCTGGAGGTCACCCCTGCAGGCTGTCCCAACCTGGTGGTGACATGGGGACCCCACCACAGGACAGACCCATCTCTAAGCCTGGGAAGGTGTTCCCCCAACAGTGGTGCCACCCCATGCCCCGCGGCACCCACGTGCTTCTCGATGAAGCCCCTCCACTCCGGGGTGGTGCAGAAGAGCTGGAAGTCCTCGTAGAAAGTGGGGCTGCCATTGGTGGGGGGCAGCGAAGGCAGGAACAGCTGCAGCTGTAGGGTCTCATAGCACTGGTCCATGAGCGTCCGGACGATGGGCACCAACCAGGAGAAGGTCTCCGACTTGGCTTCCAGCGAGCGTCGCAGTGGGGTCTCCAGTTTGCCCAGCAAGTAGCAAGCCTCATCCTTTTTGGGGGCTGAGGCGGTCTGCAGCAGGCTGTGGAGCTTCACGTACGCCAGCGAGTGCAGCTGGGGGGGGACATGGGACATCAGATGGGGCCACCTGCCCTGCCCCAAGGGCTGGAATCTCACCCTGAGCCCCAAGAAAGGATGACCCACCTGGGGGTCCTGCAGCATGATGTAGCCCACGAGGATGCGTAGACCCGTCTGGGCCATCTCCTTGAGGTCGGAGGTGCCATTGGCCAGGTGGTACCAGACTCCCAGCTTGTCCAGCAGACTGCTCACCCCCTCGTAGATCTGGGCGGGGGGGAGCACAGTGAGTCTCCCATCCAGCCATGTACCCCCTCACCTCTCCGGCCAGGCGGGTGCAAAGCCACCAGGTCTGTCCCCATCACCCACCCAGCCTTGGCTTTGCTTGATGTGGTCTTGGGCTATGGGTGGGGGTCAGGATGAGGGTTGAGGGACAAGGTAGAGCCCCAACTCGTGACCCTAATGATGAACCAGTCAGGGCTTGGCATGAGGGTTAGGGGTTGGGGCTGAGGGTATGGGGTTATGGGATTGGGGTCAGGGTTGGGGTTTACAGCAAGGATGTAGGGTTAAGGTTTAGGATTAGGATTTAGGAGGTACGGTTAGGTTTATAAATATGAGTTGAGGTTAGGGTTTAGGGTATGGGATTAGGATTTAGGTTTACAGTCAGGGTGTAGGGTTGAGGGTTGGGATGTTGGGATTGGGATTAGGGCTAGGGTGTAGAATTGGGGTCAGGGCTGAGGTTTATGGCAAGGATTTAGGGTAACGGTTTAGGATTCGGATTTAGGAGGTACGGTTATGAGTTAAGGTTAGGTTTTGGAGTTTTGGTTTACAGCAAGGGTGTAGGGTTAGGGCTAAGGATCAAGATTAGGGTGAAGGGTTGGGGTTTATGACAAGGATGTAGGGTTAAGGTTCAGGATCAGGATTTAGGAGGCATGGACAGATTTACAGGTTATGAGTTGAGGTTATGGTTTAGGGTTAAGGCTTAGGGTGTAGGGCCAGGGGGTTGGAGTTATGGTATGGGTGTAGGGTTGGGTTAAATTTAGAATCATAGAATCATAGGGTTGGAAGGGACCTCTGGAGATCATCTGTCCAACCCCCTACCAGAGCAGGGCCACCCACAGCAGGTGGCACAGGAACGCGTCCAGGCGGGTTTGGGATGTCTCCAGAGATGGAGACTCCCCCACCTCTCTGGGCAGCCTGTGCCAGGGCTCTGCCACCCTCACAGGAAAGAAGTTCCTCCTCATGTTGAGGTGGAACTTCCTATGGTCAAGTTTGTGCCCGTTACCCCTTGTCCTGTCCCTGGGCACCACTGAGAAGAGCCTGGCCCCATCCTCCTGACACCCACCCTTGAGGTATTTATAAGTGTTGATAAGGCCCCCCCTCAGCCGTCTTTTTGCCAGACTGAAAAGCCCCAAATCCCTCAGCCTTTCTTCGTAAGAGAGGTGCTCCAGTCCCCTCATCATTATTAGGGTTAGGGAATTAGGGTTATTAGGGTAGGAATCAGAGGTTAGGGTTTAGGATCAGGCTTAGGGTCTACAGCAAGAGTGTAGGGTCAGGGCTAAGAGCAAGGGTTAGGGTTGGATTTACAGGTCATGAGTTTGGGATAGGGGTTAGGGTCAGATCTTAACAGATAGGGCGAGAGCATAGGGTTAGATTTAGAGTAAGGTTTTAGGGTTAGGGTCAGGGTTGAGGTTTACGACAAGGATGTAGGGTTAAGGTTTAGGATTTGGATTTAGGAGGTACGGTTAGATTACAGGTTACGAGTTAAGGTTAGAGTTTGGGGTTTTGTTTTACAGCAAGAGTGTAGGGTTAGAGTTAAGGGTCAAGATTAGGGTGAAGGGTTGGGGCTTATGACAAGGACGTAGGGGGTTAAGGTTTAGTATTTGGATTATGAACGTACGGCTAGATTATAGGTGATGAGTTAGAGTTATGGTTTAGGGTTAGGGCTTTGGGTATAGGGCCAGGGGGTTGTAGGATGCAGGGTTAAGGTTAAATTCAGGATTAGGGGTTAGGGTTTAGGATCAGGGTCAGGGTTTAGAGCAAGGGTACAGGATTGGGCTTCACAGCAAGAGTGCAGGATTGGGGTTAAGGCTGAGGGCTAGAGCTGGGGTTCATGGCAAGGGTGTAGGGCTAGGGCTAAGGGTTAGGTTTAGGGTTGGATTTACTAGTTATGGGTTAGTGTTAGGGTTTAGGATTGAGGCACAGGTTATTTTCTACAGTTAGGTTCAAGGGCTGCAGGTAGGGGCAGGGTTGAGGGTTAGGGCTAACACCAGGGTCCCCGGGTTAGCACTAAGGGCTTCAGAGCTCGGGTTTGGGATCAGGACCCCCTGCTCGTGCCCCATCCACCTTCTCGCTCCACAGGGCCTGGTTGTTGTGTCCCTCGGAGAACAAGAAGTCCTGGAGCAGCCGCAGCAGCTTGAGGGCGTTGTGGGTGAGACCGGGCAGGGTGGTCGGCCCCGACTCCTTCAGGTCCGTCAGCGCCGACTCCAGCATCATCTCCAGCAGGCTGCGGGAGAGCAGGTGGGCTCCGTAGGGTGGTCCTCCCTTGGGGTGCACCCCACCAGACCCCGCTCCAGACCTGAGCGGGACTTACCTGCGCTTGATCTCATCGGGGGGACGCACTAGCTCGCACGCTGTCCCCAGCTTGGTGAGGACAGAGAAGACCTGCCCACGTTCCCTCCACGCCACGTCATCCCAGCCCTCCACCCCACGCCAGGTCACCGAAAAGACGATGTTGGTCAAGAGGTTGCACAGCTCCTCCTCGGGTGTTTGCTGCCAACGGGGAGGAAGGGTGAGAGGTCCAATGTCCAGCATAGCCCAGGGTGGTGGGCACGATAGTTTGGGGCTCACCTGGGGGTTGCTGGTGTTGGAAACGTTGTCACTGGGCAGCGCGTCCTGGTAGCTGCTCTCATCTAGGACGTTTGAGAGGCTGGAGCTCTTGCGTGCTCGCATTCCTGGGAAGGGCTTGAAGCTCTCCAGGGGTGAGGGGGTGTCGGGGCCACTGGCGGGGGTCTGCGTGCCACTCTCGGCTGTGGCGATGGAGCTAGTGCTGGCCAGGTCGAGCCCCAGGTCGAAGGGTGAGGTGGAGAAGGGTGAGAGAGGGTGGTAGACGCCATCAAAGGGAGGTCCATCACCAGGGTTGGAGGACGAGCGGCTGGCCCGGTCGGAGGAGTCGAAAGACTTGAAGTTGTAAGAGTGGAAGGACTTGGTGCGGCCGCTTGGGGAGATGGAGTGGTCAGAGAAGCCCTCGGAGAGCTCCTGGTCTGAGGCCTCATAGCCCAGCGGCAGGAAGACATCCAGCTCCTGCAGCTCGGCCGGCGGAGGGCTCGTCCCCTCTTTGCCGGGGGGGTCCGAGAGGTTGAGGAGCTCCAGGCAGCCCCCGTTGCCTGCAATGCTGAGGCTGTGCTGGCGGGACTCGTAGGACTCTTTGACGTAGAGCTTGGTGAGTGTGTCCTGCCAGCCGGCCAACCTGGCCAGCTGCTTCACCATGTCCTGCTGCGCGTAGATCAAGTGGAAGAGCTGCAAGAGAAAGTGAGGGGGGAGACCTGATGATGTTTGCCCCAACTCCTCGTAGCCTCTTGGGGGGTTGGCCCCTCCAAAGGGCAGGAAGCCCTGTTCTGAGCACCCCAGATCTTCCATAACCATCATGGGGTGCTGGGGCTGCTTGACTTCCATGCTGGCACACCACCATCCCCATGGCCCCTGCGTTTGGGTATGGCTGGGTGCCCAGGGAACTCAACCCCAGGGTGACAACTAAGTCACAGCTCCTTCTGCCCACAGCCCTGCTCACCTTGCGGCAGATATCGAGCCGGACGGTCAGCTCAGCCCGGTGGGACAGGTAAACCACGGCCACCAAGTCCTTGTAGTTGGGAGGGTCTATGGACAAGGAAGGAGAGCACAATGGTGGGACAGGTCCTGTGGTCCCCAAAAGCCACCAAAGACCCTCAGGCCCAAGACATGCTGAGCCTCATGGGAAGCCACCAGTGATGACCCCATGGCACATGTTTGGGATGGGTGGCCAGGGCAGGCCTGATTTCTGCAGGGCACATGGTACCTGCTCCGAGGACCTGCTCTGAGAGGCAGCGGAAGAGCAGCATGGAGCCGGGGATGTCACTGAGGCAGGCGATGAGCCCCTGGTACCCAATGTCCTTCAGCTTCAGGCGGTTCTTGCTGCGCTCAGGGACCTTCTCGTACTTCAGCATCTTATAGAGGACCTGGTGAGACAGAGAAAGGTGGCCACCCTGCTGCGGCAAAGCCCCTGGCTGCTGGGGATGGCAAGAAGTTGGTGCTGGGGACCTGTCTTACCTTGAATACCCTCTCCCGCACTTCATCCGAGAACTTCTTCTGCACCAGCAGCGAGAAGAGGACCTCCACGTGGCCTGGCTCAAAGAGGAAGGCAAAGAGCTGCTCCTGGGCAGGCGAGCCCTTCAGCAAGCTGTGGATCACCTCCAGCGCCCCGCAGACCTGCAGGACACAGGGCTGGTTGTCCACTGCCCTCCACGTGCCCCACCAGGACCTCAGCGGCTTCTCCCTACCCATTGCTGGGCCAGCTCATGGCACACCGAGGTGTTTGGGGACCTGGGTGGCTCAGTGCCGTACCTGCTGCTCATCCTGTGCCCCCGCTAGGTAGCTCAGCAAGCTCTGCATCTCCTCCCCGGAGAAGCTCCTGCAGAAGAAGTCCTTCACCAGACTGAAGAGAGATGTCTGCACTGTCTTGATGTCATCGGTGGCCATGGTCTTCTCCCTGGAGGTGCTGATGGACAGATGTGCATGGGCATTCCCTTCAGGGATGCGCACAGCCACCCTCCTGCCCCGTGTCCCCCATTGATGGCATGATCCCAAAGCCCACCATGGAGCCTAAGGAGCTCCAGGGCAGCCCGGTGTGGACATCCCTTCTGGCCAACCCTGCCCCGCTGGGAAATGTCTGACCCACGCATTTGGGTCTCTGCATGGTGCGAACATCCCCAGTGCCACAGGGGTGCAGAAATGCATGGGGTCAGACAAGAAGAGGGTATCAGCTTGTGTCAGAAACCACCATGCTCTTGGTTGCTGCTGGAGAGATGCTGGGGGTGGATCTGGGGGCTGGCCAGTTGCAGGTGTGGATGGAGGCTTGGGGATGGGGCATGGCCATGGGGAGTGGAAGGTCATGCACCCACCACCATGCTCCCACACCAGGAGATTATCCCATGAGGTGCTTGCAGGAGGGATATTGCCCCAAGAAAAGGGTGTCTACCCCAAAACTGCAGCTCTGAGGGGTGAAGCCCACCACCACGTCAGCGTTCAGGGGTCCAGGATACAAGCGGCGGCTCACCCGTAGTACGTCCGGATGGAGTCGAGGATGTACTGCACCCCGTACTTCTTGCGGATGCGTTGCTTGTGGTCCTTGATGACGTTGGCCAGATACTGGATGTGACCTGCAGGGAGAAGGTGTGAGCAGCCATGGAAGCCGGTTGGGATGGAGAACAACCCCAAGCACCCCCAGTTCCCACCTAAGCGGACGGCAAAGTCGCTGTTGCTCCAGATGCGGAAATCGAAGAGGAGATGCTGGTAGAGGAGATGCAGCAGGAACCCGCTGCCCTCAGAGGCCACCTGCTCCATGAGGATCTGTGAGGCCATCAACGTGCTCATGTCCAGCAGTTGACCAGAGACCTGCCATGGGCGAGAGGGGAGACTTGCAGCCCTGGCGTCCCCCTTGGGGAACGGGCCTAGGGACTGTGGGATGGAACCTTTGTAGCACCTCACACCTTCTGCAGCAGCGCCCCGATGATGGCCGGCCCATGGCACTGCACCAGGCTCTCCTGGTTCACTGGGTGATTCTGGATGAAGTTCTTCACCAGCAGCAGGAAGGCGGCCACGCTGTTCCTCTCCAGCCTGCTCTCTGCAAGACACAGGGCAGAGCCCCACCAGTAGCTGTGAGCCCTGCGCCCACCCAAACATCTTCCTACAGTGCCGCCTGCATCTGCCTGCAACGGGCATCCTGGAGACCCCACCGTAAAAGTTCTCTGCAAATTTTTCAGCCCATTCCCCGACTTCCCCCAAATTTAAGTGAGTGGAAACTTCCGTTCCTCTGAGCTGCTTGGAAGTAAGCGGCTGGGTATCAGCAGAAAGCCTATTTCACCTATGCAGGAGAAGGCTCCTGCATGAACCCAGCCCTACTATAAGGCACCAGAGACTCCACGCAAAAGCAGGCTGGAGGTAAGCAGGCTGGAGACACCCCCATCTTCCCAGAACTGCTTGTTTATGACTAATTGGGTCATAACAACATTACAAGATGTCAAAGGTTTCTCTGTTACCCCATAACTCTTGGTGCCCCAGGCAAGACCTCTCCAGCCCACAGTAGACACCAGCTTGCTCCAGGCAGCACCCACATGGCAGCGGGGTTACCTCCAGTCACCCAAGCAGCCACTCCACGTCCCCCGAGGTCCTCACCTGAGGACTTGCCCAGCGGGATGAGCATGCCCTGGGCGTTCCTGGAGGATGTCAGCTCTGGTCCCACCAGGTCGTTGGTCTCCTGCTCATCCTCGGGCTCCTCCTTCTTGGACACCACTTGCTCGAGCAGGGGCAGTAGCACACCCATTCCACCCACGCAGTTGACCACGTCCTACCAGAGGGAGGCGAGAGGCTTTGCTTGGTGCTGTGTGGTGACAGCAGCGTAGAGGAGGAGGTTGCACGTGCACCTGGGGTCCATTCTGCCTACTCCTGGGCTCAGCCCAAGCCGGGGAGAGCCAGGCCTTGTGGCTAGCAAAGACTGGGGTGTGCCCCAACCCAACCTACAGCACGAACCTAAAACAGGTCCCCTTCTCCTGCACCACTCATGGTGCCCACCTTGGGCACTGAGGACCTATGGGGCATGCAGGTCCTTGGTGGACCCATGGGTCATGAAGGTCCTTGGTGGATCCAATACCATGTAGCAGAGTCCCTGTAGGGTCTAGGAGAACCACCATGGCCATCCAACACTCCTTGGGGGTCCTGACCCTGCCCTGTACCCCAGGAATGACCCAGCTACCTCCATGCCGTGGGGTGGATGGACCAGTACAAGCCACCCTGTGACCAGTGTACCTTGATGTCCCAGTTGACCACCTTGTGCCCTGTCAGCCTCCCGTCCAAACCGTGGCTGGGAGAGAGGTCCAAGCAGATGTTGTTCCTGCAGGCCTAGAAGAGAGCACCATGGGAGTATCCTCATGCTCCTGGAGATGTCACCTACAGCAGAGGGACCACCAGTGCTTGCTGTCCCTGTCCCCGGGGGGGTGGCTCTCCTCACCTGTGGGGTGTAGTACAGCAAGAGCTTGCTGCTGAGCTCCGCCAAGTCACCTTCCAGTGTAAACGGTGATGTGACATTTGGACCTGGGGGAAGAGGACTGGGGTGAGCTGGGGCATGGTAGAGGAGACCCCGGTTGCCACTAGCACCCCTGAATATGTCTCCTGTGTCCCATCCTGACGTACCTGCGCAGAAGAGCGCCTTGACCTGGGCTTGCTGCAGAGCCTCACAGAAGATGGCCACGGAGCCCAGGTGACCTTCCAGGGAGGTGGGGCTGCCCCACTCGGTGTCCTGGCTGCCAGCTGCGGTGGTGGCCACCACCCCCTCGGTAGGGGGCTGAGTGGGGGTCCAGGAGTGGGGTCCCAGAGCGGCGGGGACCGACTGGGAGCGGCCGAGTGCGGGGCGCGGGGGGGAAGACCATCTCCGGTCTGTGGGATGCCGGCGGGTGGCTGGTGGTGGTGGTGGCAGTGGTGGTGGTGGTCCGGTGGCCCGCAGAGCCGATGCAGCAGGAGGTGAAGGACTGGAAGGGAGAAGCAGTTGTGCTTGGCCCCCAGCCCCATGCCATGGGGAGGGGAGGGGATGGGTGCCGGGAGAAGTCCCCCACCTCGTGGAGGGAGGGGAAGCGGAGCTGCGCCGTCTTCCGCAGGTGCCCATCGGTGTAGATGCTGACGATGTTCTGGCCAAAGGGCCGGCGGCCGGCGACATGGACAATGTCAACACAGTGCTGGAGGGACAGAGAGGAGGTGTCAGGCGTCCTGGTGTCCTTGTTGCCCCCCCACCCCCCCGCGATGGGGATGGGGACAAGGATGGGGGTGATGCTCACCCAAGCCGAGTCGTTGAAGGCAAACTCCGTCAATGCCACCGTCATGTAGTCCTTCTTGGTACAGACGGCCACCACCAACACGCCGCCGGCGGTGAAGAACGCCTCAAAGCCCGTCCCGCCGGCCGTGAAGAAGCTGGTGGAGGAGAAGCATGGTGAAGATGGTGGTGCTGCCCCTCCTCATCCTCACTGCAGCCCCCCAGGTCCCTCCACTGAGCATCACCTATAGAGCTGCCTCCTCTTCGGCCTCACCAGTGGCTCGGGCTCCTCCTCGCTCAGGCACAACCATGCGTGGAAGGCGAAGGCACCGCCGGGCCACTTCTGGACAGCAGGCACCATGATCCCCGCCATGCCGGGCGTCAGGTCGAAGCACTGCAGCGCCCGGGGAGGGCCCTCGACCCGCGCCATCCCCGAGAGCGCCCGGATGACGGGCGCCGCGTAGGGATGCGGTCCCCGGCCCCGCTCGTGCCGCAACAGCCGCAGTAGCTGCCGCAGCTCCCCGGGGCGGATGGAGAGGCTGCCCAACGCCCGCAGCAGCTCCAGTAGATTTTCCGAGCAGGCAACCGGCAGCGCCGGTTCGGTGGCCAGGGCACCCAGCAGGGAGCCCACCATGCCTGCCTTGACGCAGGTGAGGCGGCTGGGCAAGGAGGCTTCGCAGAGCCGCCGCAGCTGGCCCGAGAGGAAGACCTGCAGCTCCTGGCACTCCAACGCTGGCAGCCAGGCCAGCAGGATGAGCAGGGGCTGTTCGTTGCAGATGGGGCGCACCGGGAAGGAGCTGTGGTCGCCTTCCACTGCCTGCCGAAACACAAGAGCCGGTCGGTGCAGGCCTGACCCCCTGGAGAAGGACAGATCCTCCCCCTGGACACCCTGGGCTGGTGGTAGAGACCCTGTGCACCAAGAGATTTGGAGACTCCTGTGGATCAAGCCTATCAGAGACCCACGTGAATCAAAAGTCTTGGAGACCTCCATGCATCAAGCATCTTGGAGGTCCCTGTGCATCAACAGTTTTGGAGCGCCCGTGCAACAAGCCCCTTGGAGACTTCCATGGATCAAGAGTCTTGGAGACCCTCATGCATCAAAAGTCTTGAAGACCCCTGTGCACCAACCCTATTGGAGACCCTCGTGCATCAAGCACCTTGGAGACCCTCGTGCATCAAGCACCTTGGAAAACCCTCACGCATCAAGCATTTCAGAGACCCTTGTGCATCAAGCATCTTGGAGAACCCTCAGACATCAAGCATTTTGGAAACCCCTGTGCATCAAGCATTTTGGAGGTGTTGGCACATCCAGCAGTACCAGAGCAAGTACTACCACAACAGAAAGGGCTCAAAATTCCCCAAAGCTGAGCATGAATTCAAGCTAAACATGGCCCCAGGACCCCTCAGGAGGAAGCTGATGGGAAACTAGCAGAGTGGAGAGGACTTGCGGGGTAAGGAAGGGGGCTGCCACGGTCTGAGTTCCACCATGAACCACCAGCACCTAGGGCTTTGCTCGGCGTGGAGGAGAAGTGGGCATGCTCACCATGTTGAGGAGCTCCTGGAGCAGGCGTTGGGTGGGCTGGCCCTGGCTCCTCAAGACCTCGTAGAGGTGGGCATAGCCGATGCGCTCCTTGAACACCTCCTGCAAGCACCCAGGCACATGGGACCCTTCACTGAGCCCCACCACGTGCTGCTTTCCCCCCAGCCCACCTCACAGCGTGAAAACCCCGAAACTCAGCCATTTTTGGGGTGTCCCCCCACCCTCGTCCACCGCCAACCTTGGCTGAGGGTGAGTTGCTCATGATGGCAGTGAGCACCCCGATGGCGTGGACCGCGATGGCATCAGAGCTGCTGTCGAAGACCTACGGAGACATGGAGGTGGTGGGTCTGCTGAGCCGTGGGGTTGGGGGGCCACAATCCACCACTCCTGGTGGTTTGGTTATGGGGTGGCCCCACACGATACCTGCTGGAGCCCATCTCTGTCTGGTGGCTGCGTGGGGACCTCGTCCTGGGCTTCACCTGTCTCCCGCGAGCTGCCGAGGTAGAGCTGTGGGACACGGGGTGGGCATCAGCCCTGGGGAACAGCACCCAGTATGGGTGGGGGAAAGGGAAGGGGGTTACGGAGGGTCCCCACCCCATGGAAGCTTCTGCAGCGCAGCCACTCTGTCCCAGCATCATTTAGAGCCAGGAAGGGTGAGGATGGAGATGAGGGTGCCCAACCCAGATCACCAAGGAGGGGGGACACCAACGTGGCGACTCCGGTACCTTGCTGTTTTGGAGGAGCCGGATGATGTGCTCGAAGCAGTTGTTGCTGAGAAAGACGGCTTGTAGGACCGGCCGGTCCTCACAGCTCAGCATGGCCGGGATGGCATCTACGGTGAGGTGGAGATGGCTCAGCACCCACCCCACGTCCCCAACCCCACCCCATGTCCCCAACCACCTACCCAGCATGAGGACACGGAGAGCGATGAGGCCACCGGCCGCTTCCGGTGCCAAGGAAGCTGCCGGCAGGTCCGAATTGAGCACCCTGAAGTAACCATCCAGGAGGACACGCAAGGGCACAGGGCCGGCGCCGGGACTGCTGCCGTGGAGCACGTGGACCACGGCCACCACGCCGCGTAACGCCAACTCCAGCAAACCGGGGACCGGGGGGTTCTCCCCGCCTCCCCGTCGCAGCACCCCCAGCAGCACCTCCACCGCCGCCGGCGTGATGGCCCGCAGCGCGTTGGGCTGTCGGGAGGATGCGGGGGAAGGCGGGGGGAAGATGGGTTTTTATGTCGCTTATCGCCATACGAAATCCTTTATTTAAGCTATTAACGCTCAGCCCGACGGCTCCGGCGCTGGCGGGGGCCCGGGGAAGGGGGCGGGGGGGTGTTTACCCATCTCACCGCACCCTGCTCCTGGGCGTGTGCAAATTAATTTAAGGGTAAATTATTGCAGCTATTAATTAAATTCTGATTTTTAAGCGTTGCGTTAACTAAAACCTATTTCTGCTCAAATTTATTCCGCCAAGAAGTTCTCATCTGCTACCCCGGAGCCCAACTGGTGCAGTTTCAGCTCAACCCAATTTAAGCCCAAATTTCAGCTCGATTTAATTTTTTTTTTTTTTTTTAAGGTAAAACCCAGCGAATTTAGGGCTGGGATTTTAAATGGGATTTTTAAAGGCTTTTGGAAAACGAAGCCGTTTAATTTCAGCGTTTCTCTCGCTTGGAATAAATAAAAGGTCGGGGTTTATCACTCGGATAATCGAGGATCCCAAGTCCTTCCCTCCATCCCTTTCCCAAGTCTACCTTGGATCCGGAGAGGATGGCCCCAAAAAGATGGATAAGCCGGAGCTGGAGCGTTTCGGGGAGCTGCCCTCCGGCTTGGAAACTCTCTGTGAGGATGAAGAAGGAAAGATTAATTTTGGGGAGGAAGCAGCAAAAAAATATAGGGGGGAAAAAAACCAAAAAATCCCTTTTTTTACCCAAATTAAGCCCAAAAAACGGCCCACGCGGGCGCTGGCCCCTGTTGATGATGGAGGGGATGAGGATGCTCAAATTTTTTTGCAGCTCTGATTTGCACCTGTGTGGGGTTTTTTTGGGTTTTTTTGTTTTTTTTTTTTTCCTAAAAAAAAAAAAAATCAGGGTTTTATTCAAAAATAGGGTTCGGTCGGGGGATTTACAGGCGGTTGGGCGTGTTGGGAGTTTTAGGTGATTTTTTTTTTTTTTTTTTCTTTTTTATGCAACGTCTTTGCCGCGAAGCGGGGCTTTTTGGGGGCTTCCCCGGAAAATAATCCCCTTTGCGTTGATTTTTACAGGCTCCCTGGGTCGTGTAGGATTTAATCCGGGCTTTAGGATTGAGTTCCACCATGTATGGGGCACGTACGGGGGCACGTACGGGGTCCCGGGGGCAGGTATAGGATCCTATATTTGCCCTCGAATCATATACCTTCCCCAGATATGTCCCCGTGGATCCTATATGTGCTCCTAGACCCCATCCCAACCCCTGCATCCTCTCCCTGTCCCTGGATGCTCTACGCACCCATGGACCCCATACTGACCCCGTACCCACCTTGGGATGCTCTACGCACCCATGGACCCCTTACTGACCCTGTACCCACCTTGGGATGCTCTACGCACCCATGGATCCCATACTGACCCCATCCCTGCTCCTAGGTGTTCTACGCACCCATGGATCCCATACTGACCCCATCCCTGCTCCTAGGTGTTCTACGCACCCATGGATCCCATACTGACCCCATCCCTTCTCCTAGGTGTTCTACGCACCCATGGATCCCATACTGACCCTGTACCCACCTTGGGATGCTCTACGCACCTATGGATCCCATACTGACCCTGTACCCACCTTGGGATGCTCTACGCACCCATGGATCCCATACTGACCCTGTACCCACCTTGGGATGCTCTACGCACCCATGGATCCCATACTGACCCCATCCCTGCTCCTAGGTGTTCTACGCACCCATGGATCCCATACTGACCCTGTACCCATCTTGGGATGCTCTGTGCACCCATGGATCCCATACTGACCCCGTATCCACCTCGGGATGCTCTACGCACCCATGGATCCCATACTGACCCTGTACCCACCTTGGGATGCTCTACGCACCCATGGATCCCATACTGACCCTGTACCCACCTTGGGATGCTCTACGCACCCATGGATCCCATACTGACCCCATCCCTGCTCCTAGGTGTTCTACGCACCCATGGATCCCATACTGACCCCATCCCTGCTCCTAGGTGTTCTACGCACCCATGGATCCCATACTGACCCCGTACCCACCCCTGGGTGCTCTACGCACCCATGGATCCCATACTGACCCCATCCCTGCCCCTCGAGCCCATGCCCGGCTGCAGGAGACAATGCGGGGGGGTGCTGGGACCCCCCCACCTTTACCTTGGAAGAAGACGCCGAACTCGGGGGGCAAAGGGGCCGGGGCGAACTTGTATTTACTCTTCTCCTTCGGGCTGATGACTTCCCTGGGAAGAGAGGGGTGAATTGGGGGGGGGCCGGGGTGTGAGGGGCTTTTTGGGGGGCCGGAGGAGGGGGGGGGGGTCCCTGCTCACCCGCTGAGCTGCCGGCGCCAGGTCTGGTAGGGGTCGAAGAGGCACTCGCAGAGGTGCAGGGCGTAGAGCATCCCGCTCTCCAGCTGCGTCCCGCTCCGCTCCTCCTCCTGTGTACTCCTCAGCTGCCGGAAAAACGGAGCAGGATTAATCCCCCCCCCCAAAAAAAAACCCAAACCAAACCAAGCCCCCACCCCAATCCTCCTCCCGTGGTTCCCCCCGGATTCACCTTGTTCCCACAGACCCGCAGCAGCTTCAGCACCTCCGGGATGAAGCCGGGGGTTTTGTCCGCTTGGATGTTTTCCAGGTTCCTGGTGGGGGGATAATATATCGGGGGGGTGTTAATGCAGTATTGGGGGGGGTCAACGCATCCGGGGGCGGGGGGGTTAATGCATTGGGGGGGTTAATGCATTGAGGGGATTAAAGCACCTTGGGGTGGTTATTGCATTGGGGGCGGGGGGGGGTTAATGCACCCGGGGGCGTAAAGCATGAAGGGGGAGAGTTAATGCATTGGGGGGGGGGCGTTTAAGCACCTTGGGGTTTTATTGCATCGGGGGGGGTATCGCATTCAGGCAGGTTAATGCATCGTGGGGGGGGTGTATTGCATTGTGGGGGGGTTTAATGCATCGGGGGGGGTATTGCGCCATGCGGGGGGTGTTAAGGCATCACGATGGGGGGGTTAATGCATCGGGGGGGTTGTTATTGCACCATGGGGGGGTGTTCAGGCATCATGATGGGGGGGTCAATGCATCGGGGGGGGGGTCAATGCATTGTGTGAGGGGTTAATGCACCTTGGGGGCTTCATGCGCCTGGAGGGGGGGGGATGGTTATTGCATCGGGAATGGGGGTTAAATTATTATGGGGGGTTAATGCATCGTTGGGGGGGGGTGATAATATGGCAGCCAGCAGGAGCCAGGGCACATCCTCAGATGAACCCCATCCTTGGCTGGGAAGGTGGGGGGGGACAGGTGGATGGTGTGTCCCCCCCCACAAGGGACAGGGAGGTGGTGGCTTCGTGGGGACGCTGCTGCCAGGGATCACCTTATGTCGGCTGGTGGGAGGTGGCGGGGCCAAGGGGGGTGGGATGCACTTTGTTGGGGGGAGAAATGATGAACTTGAAGGGGGGGCACGCTGTGCTTTAGGGGTGGGGGTAAATACTGTGTTTTGGGGTGATGTGATGCACTTCATGGGGGGTGAGGATGCGCTTTTGGGGGGGGATGCTACACTTTGCGGGGGGGGGATGCACTTTGGGGGGTGATGCACTTCATGGGGGGTGCAGGGGGGGATGCTTTTCTTCAAGGGGTGGGGGGGCATGCTCTGCTTTTTTTGGCGGGGAGGATGCACATCCAGGAGGTGGTTTGGGAGCGTGGCAATCTGGGACCGGGGCAATACCAGTTTGGTCCTCTCGGCGAAGACTTGGCGGGGGGGGGGGGGCACAGAACCTAGAAATAGGGGGTGTCCCCTCATTGTCCCCCCACGCCAGCACCTGGGTGCGGAGCTGGGCTGCATTTGGGGCAGGGGGAGGACCGAAACCGGGAATCCCCATGGGTTGGGTTGGAGAGGGGGATGAAGGGAGGCCGGGACCCCCTCCCCCGGCAGGGGGGGGTGGGGGGGGTGGAGGGTTGGTAGTGATGATGGTGGTGGGACGTCACCCACCTGCAGATGATGATGAAGAACTTGAGGAGCAGCAGCGCCTGCCCCAGGCTGGTCCCAGCGCCCTCCTCCTGCGGGATCTGGACCACGCACTGTCCCAGCCGCTGGCTCAGCACCACCAGCACCTCCCGCGGCAGCACCGGGATCTCCGACACCGACTCCTCCGGCCTGCGACGGGGCGGGGGGGGCGGGGGAGGGGGGTGTGTGGGGTGGTGGTGGAAAATGGGGGTGACTGGATGCAACCCCCTCCCTCCCCCAACACCCCCCCAACATCATCACAACATCCCCCCCGTCGACCCCCCTTCAAGCTTCAGACCGGATGGTTTAAAACCGCCGAGAACGGATGAGCCGCCTAAATTTAGCTGCGGGTGTCGCACCCCCCCCTCCATGGGGTGTCACTCTTGCAGCACCCACGGGTGCCGGGGTGCTCCTCACCTCCTGGGCTCCAGCGAGGGCAGGGCTATGATCTTCTCAAAGTTCATGACGAAGGCTTCCAGCCACTGCTGCAGGTAGGAGAGGTCCTTCTGCAAGGGCAAGGGGGGGGGGGGGGGGCTGAGCCAATCAGACCCCGCACTGACCACCGCCACGGAGGTATCGGCCAATCAGCAGCCAGAATAGTCAAGTCCCCCCCCCCGCAGAAGCCACCGGTTTATTGGCACCCGGGGGGGTGTGAGCACCCCCCCAGGAGGCACCAGCCAATGAGCAATCGGAGCAGCACAACCTGTGGAGCTGCTGACCAATCAGCAACCCAGAGAAACACAACCTGTGGAGTTCCTGACCAATCAGCAACCAGAAAAACACAAGCTGCAGAGCTGCTGACCAATCAGCAACCAGAGCAGCACAACCTGTGGAGCCGCCGAGCAATCAGAACCCAGAGGAAAATAACCTGCGAAGCTGCTAACCAATCAGCAGCAAGAGCAGAACAATCTGTGGAGCTGCTAACCAATCAGCAACAAGAGCAGAACAACCTGTGGAGCCGCTGACCAATCAGCAACAAGAGCAGAACAACCTGTGGAGCCGCTGACCAATCAGCAACAAGAGCAGAACAATCTGTGGAGCTGTTGACCAACCAGAACCCAGAGCAGAACAACCTGTGGAGCTGCTGACCAATCAGCAACCAGAGCAGCACAACCTGTGGAGCCACTGACCAATCAGCATCCAGAGCCACACGACCTGTGGAGGTGCTGGCCAATGTGGCACCTTGGGGTGACCCGTGTCCCCAAACACCCCAATGTGGCACCTTGGGGTCACCGATGTCCCCAAGCACCCCAGTGGTGTCACCCGTGTCCCTGAGCAACCCAATGCGCCACCTTGGGGTCACCCACGTTCCTGAGAACCCCAACACGGCCCCTCGGTGTCACCCACGTCCCCAAACACCACGATACAGTTGCTTGGGGTCACCCATGTCCCTGCACACCCCAAAGTGGCACCTTGGAGTGACCCATGTCCCCCGAGCACCCCAACACAGCCCCTTGGTGTCACCCATGTCCCCAGACACCCCAATGCGGCACCTTGGGGTCACCTATGTCCCCAGGCACCCCAGCGCGGCCCCTTGGTGTCACCCATGTCCCCAAGCACCCCAATGCGGTACCTTGGTGTCACCCACGTCCCAGCACAGCCCAACATGGCCCCTTGGTGTCACCCATGTCCCTGTGTACCCCGATGTGGCGCCTTGGAGTGACCCATGTCCCCTCGCACCCCGAGACAGCCCCTTGGTGTCACCCACGTCCCCAAACACCACAATACAGTTGCTCAGGGTCACCCACGTCCCCGCACACCCCAATGCGGCACCTTGGGGTCACCCACACCCCTTTGCACCCCCTTTGGTGTCACCCATGTCCCCAAGCACCCCAACACAGCCCATCGGTGTCACCCACGTCCCCAAGCACCCCCATTGCAGCACCCTGGTATCACCCACACCCCCTTGCACCCCCCTCGGTGTCACCCATGTCCCCTTACACCCCCCACGCAGCACCCCGGGGTGTCCCCAGCCCAGGAAGGGACCGTCCCCTCTTGGTGACACCCCCCTCCCCGCACCACCCCCCCCCTCCCTCCCCGGGGACACGAGGGTCCCCAACCCCCCCGCAGCCACCCACAGCGCCCCAAGGGGACCTCACCCCCCTCCCACCACTGTCCCCCCCTCCGAATGCGCCACCCCGTCCCCCGCGTCACCCATTTCCCGCCGGGTACCGCCAGCCCCCCCCCATCCAGCGGGGGGGTCACCGCCATGTGTGTCCCCCCCTGCCCACAGCACCCCATTACCTGGCCGGGGGGGTGACCGTGGTCATCCATGACCCCGGCGCACGCCGAGCCGTGCCGGCGCAGCTGGGTTGGGGACAAGGTGACAGCGTGTGGGTGTGTGTTATTATTTTATGTGTGTCCCCCCCCTTTTTTTTTTTTTTGGTCCCCTCCCCGCCTCTTCGCTCTTGTGCAAAAGCCACCCAAAAACAACCCCCCCCCAAAAAAAAAAAAAACCAACCAAAAAGAAAACCAACCCCAAACCATCAGGAAATGCCAAGTCACCCGGCACCCGCCGCCCCAACGGCGCTTCCTCCCACCGCCCGCCACCCTTTCGGGGGTGTCACCGGCTTGTCCCCAACCCCGTGCGCCCACCCAGCAGCTCGGGGTGGGGGGTGGGGGGGTCGAGGTGACAGTGGTGACGATGGGGGGTGACGGCTGGCACCGGCCCGCTTTGGTTTCACCCACCGCATCCCGCCGTCGCCCCCCATCTGTGCAACCGGGGTGTGTTGAGTTTGACAGTCCTCAGCACATTCCCCCCCCCCCCCCCCCCCGCCCCGGCCCCCCCCTGCAATGTCATTGTCGTCGTCCCCCCCCCTCCCACCCCACCACCCTCCCGCCACCTTGCACCCACCCGGAGCCGGTGTCCCATCCCGGCGCGGCGCTGGCGGGGCCGGTGGCCGTGTCCCAGCCGGTTGCCGGCTGGCAGAGCCTGTTGGGTGGCTTCTGGGCTCGGCCGCCGGCGCGGTGGCACCTGGGAACGCTGTGCCGGCACCTCCATCCCTCCCCGGCGCCGCCGACACCCCCCCAAAAAAAGTGACAGTGGCAAAGCCACCAGGTTGTCACCTCCCTGGCATTGGGGGTGACACTGGGGGTCCCCACAGTGGGGCCCCACCAGGGTCCCTGTCTCCTTCCCCGTCCAGTGTGGGACAACGTGGCCAGCACCATCCCCACCATGGCATGGCCACCCCGTGGGACACCCTTGGGGACATCCCTGTCCCCTGGTGGCACGGTGACACGAGAGCTCTGCCCTATTTTAAAGCCACGAGAGATAACGCACGCGCTCCCGGCGCGCAGCCCCCATCCGATGTCACCGCCCGGGGAAGGGGACACTGCCATCGAGGTGACATTCTGGTGGCATCACCTGGTGCCCTGGGTTGACGCCTCCAAACAAGGCCTGTGGTGGGACAGCAGAAGGTTGACGGGCGCCAGGGACGTGTCCCAGCAGCCTTGTCCTTGCCGGGTGCTTGGGGACATCACTGTGGTGAAGGCCACCACGGTTTTACAGGTGACCCGTCTGGGGAGGTGACACCAAGGCCCTGGTGCCTCTCAGAGGTGGCACAGCCACCTTGTTGGTGTGGCACGGTGAGTGGGCACACCATGACAGCGTGGCATGTGTCCCCAAGTGGGAGCACACAGCCTGTGTCCCCGTGTGAGTGTGCACCCCGCAATGGCGATGCAGGCGTCCCCGTGCAAGCTTGTGCACCTGGCGTCGTGACACACATGTCCCCATGTGACCATGCGCACCTCGATGGAGTGGCACGTGTCCCATATGTCCACGCACACCTCGATGGCGTGGCACATGTCCCCATATGACCAAGCACACCTGATGGCATGTCACATATGACCATGCACATCCCAATAGCGTGGCACGTGTCCCCTCTGTGACCGTGCACACCTGGTGGCACGGCACCTGTCCCCTCTATGACCACGCACACCCCATGGCGCAGCGCCCGTCCCTGCGTGAGTGTGAACGCCCCGGTGGGGTGGCACGTGTCCTTTGCACGAGCTTGCACACCCGATGGCACGGACGTGTCCCCTGTGTGAGCTTGTACACCCCGATGGCTTGGCACGTGTCCCCGTGCAACCACGGACACCTCCGTGGCATGTCCCATGTCCCCATACAACTACGGACACCTCCACAGCATGGCACATGTCCCCGTATGACCATGGACACCTCCATGGTTTGGCACATGTCCCCATACAACCACGGACACCTCGATGGCGTGGCACATGTCCCCATACAACACTGGACACCTCCACGGCATGGCACATGTCCCCATACGACCACGGACACCTCGATGGCGTGGCACATGTCCCCATACAACACTGGACACCTCCACGGCATGGCACATGTCCCCATACGACCATGGACACTTCCATGGTGTGGTACATGTCCCCGTACCACCATGCCCCCGAATGTCACGGCATCCGTCCCCGCACCACCATGCCCACCCGATGTCACCGCACATGTCCCCGTACCACCATGCCCTGCAATGTCACCGCACCTGTCCCCGTACCACCATGGCCCCCAATGTCACCGCACATGTCCCCATACCACCACGCCCACCCGATGCCACTGCACCTGTCCCCGTACCACCATGCCCACCCGATGTCACCCCAAGTGTCCCTTGCACATGCCCCCAGGACCTGCCCCACCAAAGCCTGGTGGGTCCCAGGGGACGCTGCGGGGCCGGATGAGGTGACACCAGGGACGAGGTGACACCACGGCTGTCCCCATCCCCAGCCGGGGGTGCCCTGCCCTCCCAGCGTCCCCAGCCACGTGCTGGGGACGGCGTGCGGTTTTGGGGGCAGAAATAAGCCTTTTTCACCCCAAAACCCCAGTTGGTCACACCACCCTGGGGGCGCAGGAGCTGGGGGGTGACACGGGGCGGGGGGGTGTCTCCTGTCCTGCAGGATCAGGCCCCCCCCCCCCCACTTTGGAGCGGGGATAATTAAGGAGAAAACAAAGCACCGGGGACTCTCGGGGAGGGGGACGGGGGGGGTCCCCGCAAGCTGCCGGCCAGGGACCCCTCTACTCCCCCAGGACCCCTGGCCACGGGACACGGGGGGAGGCGGCGATGCCGAGGGGGGGCTACGGGTGTCCCACTGAGCAGGACACCCTCCCCAGAAGCAGGACACCCCCCCCCCCCCCGCCTCCCCCCTCTCCTTGTCACTCCCAATGCTCCAATGTCACCGCGGCCGCACCTGCTGCCGGGACCTGGGAGGGGGGGACAGACACGGACCCCCCACAGACCCCCCCACTGGGTGTAAAGGAGGTGCGCCCCCCCCCACCCCGTCCCCCCGGGAGAGGTGGGGAAGGGGGTGCGGGATGCGGTGGGGGGGTCCAGGGGGATGCGGTGCCCCCGGGGGAAGGTGGGGGAGGGGGGGGGGAGAGGCCCGGGGGGTCCGGGAGGAATATGGTGCCGCCCCCAAAGTGGGGAGCACGGGCGGGGGGGGGCGGGGGATGCGGCGCTGGTGTCCGGGAGGGTCGCGGGATGCAGCGGGGGGGGGGGGGTCCAGGGAGGACACGGGGGGAGGTCCGGGGGGGTGGACGCGGTACCCCCCCTAGGTGGATGGGTTCGCGGACCTCGGGGTGCGGTGACCCCCGGAGGGGGGGGCGGGGGCTGGAGCACGGGGCGGGGGGGGGGTCGCGGGATGCAGCGGGGGGGTCACAGTGGGACGCGGGGGCGGTCCGGGGGGTGGCGGTGCCCCCCAGGGTAGGAACACGGGGGGTGTCGCGAACGTCGGGGTGCGGTGACCCCCGGGGGCGGGGGGGGGGGGTGGTGGGGTGGTGTCGTGGACCCCCGGGATACGGCAGGTGGGTCCGGGGGGGGGACGGGACGCGGTGCCCCCTCCCATGAGGGTCGCCCGGAGGGGAGGGGGGTGTTGTGGCGGACCCCGGGATACGGCAGTGGGGTGCGGGGGGGGGGGGGGGGGGATGCGGTGCCCCCCCCCAAAATGAGGCGGGGGGGGGGGGATGTAGCAGTGGGGTGCGAGGGGGGGGGGTGTGTGTGTGTGTGGAAAGAACGCGGTGCCCCCCCCCCCAAAATGGGGCGGTGCGACGATACGCCCAAGGTAGTGCAGCTCCCCCCCTCCCTCCAAGCAGGGGGGTGCGGGCAGGGCAACCCCGGGGCGGGGGGGGGGGGAAATAAATGGGTGCTGCCCCCCAGCCCCCGCCTTCCTCCTTCCTTGGCGGGGGGGGGTCCCCGATGCCCATCTCACCTTGGCGAAGTAGAGCATCCAAAGCTCGTAGAGCCGCTCCCGGGAAGCCATGCCGGGCCGGCACGGCTCGGTACGGCGGGCAGCTCCGCCCCCCCCCCCGCCAGGCCCTCCCCCAGGTACGGGGGGGGGGCCCTGTCACCGCCCCCCCCCCCCCCCGGGTACCGTGTACCTGCTGCTGTAAGGGTGGGGATACCCCTCCCACCCCCCTTTTTACCTTCCCCCCCCCCCCGGCAGCCCAAAGGTAAAAAGGGGGGTGGGGAAGCTAAAATACCCCCAATGCCCCCCCCCCCCCAAAATAATTATCCCCCCCAATTAAACCTTGCACGCCATGTGAGGGAGGGGGAATAAGCCTGGCAGGGCGGAAGAGGTGGATGTGGGGTTATTTTCCCTTTTAATTAATTTTTTTAATATTTTTTAATTTTTTTTAATGCCCCCCCCGCCGCTTCTTGTTGCATCCTCCCCCCCCCCCCCCCCCCCCGATTGCGCCCATCGATCGACGGTTTAGCCCATCGATGCTCTCGGCGGTGGATGGGTTGAGTCTGGGGAGCGCATGCGCGCTGGGGGTTGTACGGCGGGTGGCGCCGTGTGTGTGGGGAAGGACCAAGATGGCGGCGCCCGGTGGTGGCCTGGAGGCGGAGGAGGCGGCGGCCGGCCCGGCTTTGGGGAGGCTGGAAGAGGAGGCGCGACGACGGCGGGAGAGGTTGAGGGCCCTCCGGCAGCGCACGCTTCAGGTGGCGGGGGGGATGGCGGGGCGGGGTGGGCGGTGGAAGGGTGTGAGGGGCCGGAGTGGGCCTGGGGCGGAGTGAGGCAGATGATCTGAGTTGGGCCTGGGGGTTTGGGGAGGGGGGTCTGAGAATGTTGAGGAGGCACAGAGGGTCTGAGGGTGTTGGGGGCGGGCACAGAAGGTCTGAGGATGTTGGGGAGCGACACAGAAGGTCTGAGGATGTTGGGGGGGGACCACAGAGGGTCTGAGGTGGGTCTGAGGATGTTGGGGGGAGCCACAGAGGGTCTGAGGTGGGTCTGAGGATGTTGGGGGAGCCACAGAGGGTCTGAGGTGGGTCTGAGGATGTTGGGGGGAGCCACAGAGGGTCGGAGGTGGGTCTGAGGGTGTTGGGGGGAGCCACAGAGGGTCGGAGGTGGGTCTGAGGGTGTTGGGGGGATCCACAGAGGGTCGGAGGTGGGTCTGAGGATGTTGGGGGGAGCCACAGAGGGTCTGAGGATGTTGGGGGGAGCCACAGAGGGTCTGAGGTGGGTCTGAGGATGTTGGGGGGACCACAGAGGGTCGGAGGTGGGTCTGAGGATGTTGGGGGGGGGCCACAGAGGGTCTGAGGTGGGTCTGAGGATGTTGGGGGGGGGCACAGAGGGTCGGAGGTGGGTCTGAGGATGTTGGGGGGGGGCACAGAGGGTCGGAGGTGGGTCTGAGGATGTTGGGGGGGGGCACAGGGGGTCGGAGGTGGGTCTGAGGATGTTGGGGGGGGGCACAGAGGGTCGGAGGTGGGGTCTGAGGATGTTGGGGGGGAGCCACAGAGGGTCGGAGGTGGGTCTGAGGATGTTGGGGGGAGCCACAGAGGGTCGGAGGTGGGTCTGAGGATGTTGGGGGGGGCCACAGAGGGTCGGAGGTGGGTCTGAGGATGTTGGGGGGGAGCCACAGAGGGTCTGAGGTGGGTCTGAGGATGTTGGGGGGGGGCCACAGAGGGTCTGAGGATGTTGGGGGGCCACGGGGGGGTCTGAGGTGAGCTTTGGGGAAAGGGGGGGGCAGAGGGTCTGAGGTGGGTCTGGGGTTTTGGGGAGGGGGAGAGGGGTAGGAAGGGCCTGAGGATAGAGGGAGATGGTGGTTAAGGGCAAGGTTGGGGTTCAGGGGTGCTTGGGAAAGGGGGCTGAGGGGTCTGGGGCCACCAGGCTGGTGGGGCTGGGCAGGGGGGGTTGGTAGGGGGCAAGGGGGAGGGATGGCTGGTGTTTGGTGGGGCAAGCAAGAGAGAGTTCGGAAGTGGGGTGGGGGAAAGCAGAGAGGAGTGGGGTAGAGAGGGTCCCCCGCTGTGGGGAGGGGGGCTGGGGTGCAAGTGCAGGAGGAGGGGATTTGGGTGACAGCCTGGTGACAATACTGGGTCTCATTGGTCCCACGCGAGGGGTCCATGCTGGCCTCGGGCTTCCTCGTGCTTTTCTGTTCTGCCTTTGCCGTGCTGCCCCTTGTTCTGCTAAAAACCCGCCTCCTGTGATTAAGCCTCTTGATTGTATTTTTTTTTTTTTGACGTTATCTTCCCTGGTTCCCTGTGTTTGCATCACATCTGAAATCCAGGCCGCAACCTGGATTTGGTAGCGAGGATGAAAACAAAGATTCACCCCAGGGTTAGTTAATAGCGTGTTACGTTTCTCTGGCGCTTTCTGGGCCTTAAAATTCTCTTCCATAGCGACGTTGAGACCCGATTGCCTTTAGTACAGGGTTGAGGATACTGAGGAGCTGGTCGTGTTGCCTGACTAAAGCCAGGGCCAAGCGGGGCCCTAAATTGGGATTTTCTTCTTGGATGTGTGCACTGGAGATGGCTCCTCGCACAGCCTCAGAGGAATTCGCGGTATTTATTGTAAATCTTGTGTTGTACAAGGTGCTGCCGGCAGCAAAATATCCGGGGTTGGTTTTTAAGGAATTTATCTCAAAAGTTTTGTGATGGGTTGTATCCTCACCCAAAAAACTTCACCTATTTTACCTGGCTGTCCTTGTTGCCTCCGCAAATGCTAGGCTCAGAATATTAAAATCGAGATTGGGGGTGAAAGAAGGGTGGAATAAACTTGAGAAACTTGGCGATTAATACTTCGGCAGCGCCCACTGAGGAAGGCAGCCGCGCTCCGGCGTGTCTTGGCATGTCCTGGTATTGCTTAATTCTCCTCTTTTGGGTTAGCGGGGTGGCGCTCGCTCTGCTCCCCTTCTGCCGCGTCACCCTAAATTTGTTGATCCAGGTTAGTACGGTCCAGTAACGTGGGAAGATGTCCTGGCCCGCCAGTGAGGGACCTTCTCTTGGGGTTATTAACAGGAGCCGTGACTTTGGTGGACAGGCTGGTGTTCTGCTCTGTCTCTTGCCTTCAGATGTTCGTTAGTATCGGAGAGCTGAGCCTTCCCAAAGGGGAAAGTGGGATACAGCCCCCTGCCCAGCCTTACCGAGAAGAAAAGCTCTTTCCAAAAGAAAAGCTTTTTCGTTTCTTTTCTGTCCTGCCTGGTGAATTTAGATGGAACAAGATGGAGCGGTTGTGGAGGGTGTAGTGCGTGGGTTGTTGTTCTTATCTGCTTTATTACGGAGGGTTTTTTTAAAATTTTGGGGTGAGATTTTCTGACTCAGTCCCTGCGAGGATGTTCTTACTTCTTTTCCACGAATAGTATCTCATGTGCAGCGCCAGCGTATGCCGCCTTTGAGGATAATGCCTGGTAGCCCACGATGGCTCCTGGTAGACCTGCGTGAGCCTTTTAAAATCCCTTTTTACTTTGGGCTTTTGCAGCCTCCTGAGACAGAGATCCACCGTTTAATGACAAAACTACCTCCTTTGGTTTTACACCCATTAAATGGAAGTTGCTTTGGGCGCTCTCTCACACGGCCCTTGTGGGAAACACAGAATAATAATGGTTTTGTGTTTGTGATTTTTGTAGTTCTCTCGGTCTCTCTTCCAGATTCAAGCTGTGGTCTGGGAAGCTTTTCCTTGTGTAAAAGTCTCTCTGAATCATCTCGGTGACTTTCCCTGGTGCCTCCCTGAGTGCTGGGATGCCCTTTTGCCGAGAGGGGATGTGGGACTGCGTGCCTGGCTCAGGATGTGGGGCACTCGTGAGTTTACTGCGCTGGCACACGACTTCCTTTTGTTTGTTTGTTTTTAAATAGTCTCACTTTGGCCACACGAGCCTGTCTTCAACCGTCAAAGCTCGTCTACTTTTTCCAATCCTACCAGTCTCAACCGAGACCTTTCCCCAGCAGCAGAACTCATTGGGAGCTCATTCCGTACACGTATATCCAGAATTATTTTTCCCCTGCCACGCGTGTTGCTTTACACCAAGCTCTGAATTTCACCTGTTGCCTCATTGCTCAGATAGGCGCGATTTTACCCCCCTTCTGCCAGCCCTTGTTGGATTTCCTTGTGGGTGATCTCACCTGCAAACGCCGTCATCTAACCAGTCGGGTCTTTCCCAAGTCTTTTGCCATGCTTGCGACAGCCCAAACCCTGGCAGAGGGAGAAGAGGGGACCTGCTGATCCTCACCTGGTGCTGTAAAAAACCACTGTTGGGGTTTGCAGGAGAGAAGGTGCTTCGCTTTCTGCTGCGTTTCTGCGCATTTAGGGAATGGGTGCTTAATATCTGATAAGGATCTTCCTTCAGTTCAGGATTTCTCTGCAAATTGCACTCAATTTTCACGGGAAAGTGATGCTCAGCTTTTCCCAATCAGCGAGGAAACAAGTGAGGTCATACCCAAAGGTACAAAAACCTCAATGGGTGATCTTGTCCTTTCTGCTGTGCTCACCCGACCTGTTGCGCCGCCTTTTATTGATCGCCAGCAAAAGGGTTTTTTTTACTGAATAAAAAAGCGTGTTTGAGTTCTGGGCGTAATGTACATTTCGAAATGTCAGTCACCACTTGCTTCTAGAAATATGCTTAAAACAGTAGGTGAGCTGATGTTGGATTCCCAACCTCAATGGATGGCATCAGCAGAGTTTGTAGTGTGGAGGATCAGGTATAGTATCGGAGAAGCCATTTCCCTCCTAAATTTAAATAAAATCGTCTTTCAGTAGCAAGCAATCGAATTATGGACTCTGCCTTGTTGCCATATTGAATATTGCATCCTGTTCTGGCAAAAAAAAAAAAAAAAAAATCGTTTCGAATTGTGTAACCGTAATCTTAGTTTGCCAGCTTTCCTCTCATCTTTTTTCTTCATCCTCTAAGAAAATCAAATCAAAATATCAGCTGCTCACGGAGCTTACAAGCCCTGAGGGTTCCTGCGCAGCCTGCTCCGTTGTGGCTGCTCGCCTTTGAATTGCCGGTGTGGAGTTGAAACGCCCGAACCCCGTTTTTTTTAGACCCGTTCGGGCTTTTCTCGGTGCTTTGGGTTATTCTTCGAGACCGTTTTTACTCCCTTGGGATAAGTCTGATGCGTGCAGGCCCGGGCAGGGTGGGTTTTTTGCTTTGCGTGACTGTTGTTTCTGTGAGTCCTGCAAATCAAAAGATCATCTCTCCCTGTTTTATACCCTCCAAAAAATCTCAAACCAAGGAAAGTGAATCCAAAAAAAACCCCAAACTATCCTGTTCTCTCAAAGCCGTTGGAGACTCAAGCGAAAAGATGGTGGGAGCAGCCTCGAAGGTAAACTTCGGAGGAGCGGAAATGCACCGGCGAGTATCGTAGCCTTTAACGGGGCTGTGCACGTTTTTCTGCCAAACTTGCGACATTTCTTTTTTTTAAAAAATAAAAGTCTTTCTGAAGCTGGTCGCTTACATAAGCGGCGCTGAGCTCGTGTTTTCACTGCCACCTTCAATTAACAGGAAAACCCCACCAAGTTTTTGCAGGGAGCCTCGCAAAAGGTCACGCAGTGACGTAGATTCTATTCAAGTTTAAGGTTGTGTGTTTTTTTTTTTTTTTTAAGTAGCAAACGGTTCCAGCTTCCAAGATCCTGCAGCGGGGGAAAATGGGGACAGCCCTTCCCTAAAATTGCAGACCTCTCCTAAAGGAAGGCTTTTGCGGGATGAAGGATGGGATTCTTCAAATGGCTTTTATTTATCGAATGACTGAGTGCGGACGGTAAAAGCTGCGGGAGTGTTGAGCTGCTCCGTAGCACTCTCGTTGCCCAAAGCTCGTTGTGCTCATGCTAATAACGGCGCTGAGGCTTTATCCTTGCAGTATCGCGCGGTAAAGCCCTGATTATCTGCTATGTTTTTTTTTTTTCTTGCCTAATGGCTGAAAATCAGATTAAAACGTCCTGTTTGCGTTTCTCAGGAAGACTTTTCAGCTGAAGAAAAACTTTTGCCCTATTTAAGCTTTAGCTTAGCACGATTGTGTTTAGTGTCTTAATTTAACTGTTACTGACTGTCGCCTAACTATAGATTTTGAAGCAAAATGGGAGAACAAGGTCTCTCGAATCTGTTTAAAGCCACCTGCCTAGAGGTGACTCCGTGTTTGCACACACTGAGGTCCTGCAAGCGCTTGCCGGAGCGAGCTGGAGCAGTTTGACCAGCAGTCAGATATGCAAAACTAGGGATATTTTCAGGACGGAGACCTTTCGGGCTGAGTTTCAATAGCACTTTGCAATTTTTCCGGATTAAAACAGGAGTGCAACGGCGTGGCGCTTCCCCTGGAAAGCAGAAAGCACTTGAACCACCTTGACTGTAAAATTGTTGCGTTACGGATTAAACCGAAGCTTTTTGGGGAGGCTTTGTCTGCTTAATGGATGGTTCATTCCAAAATGGTGTTTGGAGCAGAAAGCAAGTCCTTGTCCTAGATAAGAAGTCACAAGATAGCTCTGTTGGTCACCGCAGGCCAGTCTAAGCGGAGCCGGTGTCCCTGCCTATCTGAAAACTTGAATTTTGTTGCGAGTCCTCCCCTTAATCTCCAAGAAGCTGTATTTCCATAAACGCGGCTTTCTGCTGAGCAAGTTGATAATTAACTGTAGTTACTTGTGTTTATGAAATGCTTGTCTGCAGGTTGCCCTTGAAACCGGTTCTCCGATGCATTCACATCTGCTTGGTTTGGAGCTAGATGAAGGCTTTGCTCGGGTACGGCATGGACCGGAGCTTACCTTGCTTCAAACCCCGCTAAAATCACCACGTAATGTCAGTGCTTCCAGCAGGCCCATCCTGCCGTGTGTCTCTAAGCACCTGGTAAATTGGAGCTTGCATCCGGCCCAGGTTGCCCAGAGAAGCTGTGGCTGCCCCATCCCTGGGGGGATTCAAGGCCAGGTTGGACGGGGCTTGGAGCAACGTGGTGTGGTGGGAGGTGTCCTTGCCCGGGGCAGGGGGTTGGAACTTCATGATCTTTAAGATCCCTTCCAACTCTAACCATTCTAAGATTCTATGGTCTTAAAAATATCGAGGTCTCTGGGAATGCTAATCTGATTTAGGGATCCATCCGTGATAAGGAAAATTGTGCTCGTAAAAAAAGCGTGGGAGGGGGGAAGGTCACGGGCCTTTTAGTTGGTTTAGGTATCCCAATATAGCGTGTGTGTCATCCACGAATTCTTCTGGCTTGGGGAGGACTTTTATTTTAGCTAAAAATATGTATGTATATATTTAGTAAAGGATTTGCTAGGCCTTTCCTCTGGATAGCAGCAGAGAAGCAAAGTAGCGAAATAAAGAAGTACGTTCGTTATCTTTCTTGCAAGGAGCTAAGTACTTTTCCCACAGCTATTTATTTTTAGCAATAGATATCCGAGTAGAGGAACTGTCGTCTCGGACGCTGCTTGGAACCTGGCTCCCCTCCTTTGATCCAGCTGTTGAAATAATCTCGTGTGGGGCTGCTATTGAAAGGAGAGGAAATACTTCATGGCGTGACTGGACTGTGGCACGTTGCTGCTGGGCTGATTTGGATGAGGAGGGAGAGGAGAACGTCGAGAGGAAACATCCCAAATTTGGCTTTGTGAGACAGCAGAGAGGTTTAAGGCATGCTGGGTCAGGCTGTCGTATGCTGAATGCAGTTAAAGTGTTGAGAGGAGCTTTGAGATCCCTTTCCCTGCCAGTTTCTAGAGTTTCAGGGTGATATTTTTTTCTCCCTCTCTGTAAAATACAGCTTGTGGCTCCTGTAAAGACAAAGAGAGAGCGTGCAGGGAGGATTTGGATGGCAGTAGGTTGGAGATGAAAGTACAACTGGCAGCGCTGGACTCATGTGATGGAGCAGCTCAGTGCTAGGAAGACGCGTGTAGCAATTCTCTTCTGTTTGGTTTGGTTCTGTGTTGGGCTGCCGTGTCCTGTCTGAGGCTCAGCAGTTTAGGAAGGATGGACCAGCGGGCTCGAAGTGGCAAGAAGACATGGCAGAGTGGGAAAGGATGACCCGGGGAGAGACGGAAAGCAAATCAGACTGATGGTGCGATATGCAAAGATGCTGGGAGGGCTGGAGCCCCTCTGCTGTGAGGACAGGCTGAGAGAGTTGGAGGCGTTCAGCCTGGAGAAGAGAAGGCTCGAGGGAGACCTTGGAGCCCCTTCCAGTCCCTCAAGGGGCTCCAGGAAAGCTGGGGAGGGACTCTGGAGCAGGGAGGGGAGCCATGGGACGAGGGGGAAGGGTTTTCCACTGACAGAGGGGAGATTGAGATGAGATGTGAGGCAGAAATTGTTGGCTGTGAGGGGGGTGAGCCCCTGGCCCAGGTTGCCCAGAGAAGCTGTGGCTGCCCCATCCCTGGAGGGGTTCAAGGGCAGGTTGGACGGGGCTTGGAGCAACGTGGTGTGGTGGGAGGTGTCCCTGCCCAGGGCAGGGGGGTGGCACTGGATGGGCTTTAAGGTTCCTTCCAACCCAAACCATTCTATGATAGGGGCATGATAAGGACCAGAAGTCCTCAACGCTCTAGTCCCATTTGAGCCCTGATGTCCTTTCCTCTCCGGCATGGCCAGCACCTCCCCATCCCTCACCCACTGCATGTGCTTCTGAAGTGTGAGGGCAGCTCCTGGGATGTTTGGGATCCTTTTCCTTAGGCTGAGGTTGGTATAAGCAGATACTTTAGGCAGAGCCAGCTTGACTTATACCTTTGGCACTGATGAGGCCCTACCTCGAGTGCTGTGTCCAGTTTTGGGCCAGTTTTGTTCATTACAGGAAAGACATCGAGGGGCTGGAGTGTGTCCAGAGAAGGGCAGCGGAGCTTTTGAGGGGTTGAGCAGGAGTCTTGTGAGGAGCGGCTGAGGGAGCTGGAGGTGTTCAGCCTGGAGAAAAGGAGGCGGAGGGGGGACCTTCTCGCTCTCTACAACTGCCTGAAAGGAGGGGGTAACCAGGGGTGGGGGAGTTGGTCTCTTCTCCCAAGGAACGGGCGACAGGACAAGAGGAAACGGCCTCAAGTTGCGCCAGGGGAGGTTTAGGATGGATATTAGGAAAAATTTCTTCCCGGAAAGGGTTTTGGAGCGTTGGAACAGGCTGCCCAGGGCAGTGGTGGAGTCGCCATCCCTGGGGGTATTTAAAAGCTGGGCAGACGTGGTGCTGAGGGACGTGGGGTAGTGGTGTTTTTTGTCAGAGTTAGGTTGATGGTTGGACCTGATGATCTGAAAGGTCCCTTCCAACTGAGACAAATCTATGATTCTGTGATTCTTTTTCATGTTGCTTTGTGCCCTTCGCAGCAGGAACCGTTGCCACCTTGTCAGACTGCCAGCGGAGCAGCCCAGCAGAAGCTCCGCTCGGAGGCAAAAATCTTTGAAAAGACTGTGCTGAATGTTTTCCCTCGTATTTTAGTATGAAACCACAGTGATCCCATAAACCCTGTCGGGAGCCCCACGCGTATCTTGTGAATGGAGGGTTAACTTTCCTAGGAGAAACCAGCCGAAAGTTTATGAAATCTGATTTTTTTCCTCATGCTCATTAATCTTGACTTACTTTTGCATCGCCATGGTAATGGACAGAGGGTTTTTACATAATTTTTCTCTTTTCATCTGTACCCATAAAAAAAGATTAACTACTCCTTTTCAACCCAAACCTAGACAGTGCTAAAACCTTGGCTCCTTTAATCCACCGCTCCGTAGTCCCAGCTGTGCCATCTGGATTGCCTTTTTGCTGGAGCTTTTGAGTGTCCTCCATGGAAATAATGACTGACACGAAGGCTCTTTTCATCCGTGGCTGATAACGCTTTCGTGCCGAAGGAGTAGGAGCTCCATAGGGATGAGTTGTGGAAGCGCAAGGAGATACGGACGGTGTGTAAGCTCTCTGCTGGGGAAATCTCGTTTAGCCTTCAAATGGATAAACTTTTCACTGTAACTACTTGTTCTTTAGGGTGTTTAAATTTACCTGTCGTGGGTAGCTTTTTATTTTTTTAATGGAAAACCCCGGTTTTCCCAAGGAGGGAAGGCTGGTGGTATTGTGTCTCTTCTCCCTAGTTGAAACGTTGACCAGTTTCGTGCTGGTGTGATGGAGGGTGGGCACTTGGTACCTACGAGGCCCCTACAAGCCTCAGGAAAAGAGCTTGGATATAGGAGACTTTTTTTCCCCCACCCTACTGAAAGATCCAGCGTGAGCTCAGCTATCAGGGAACTGATTTGGGAGACCTGTTGTGAAGTTTAACTGGGGAAAACATTTTGACTGGGGCTCCTGCTATATTAAACCTCGGAGAACGTCCCTGGCAGACAAATCCATAGGAAAGCAGGCCTGAAGCTACTGCAGTCCCTGCAGGAATTTCACTTGGCGGCTCTTCTTGAAGGAAATGCGTGATGGTTATTACTGGGAAGGCAACATCAGCGTGGTCCTCAGCTTTATAAATAGTGGTTCAATTCAAGGTGTTTGTTGAACAAGAGCGATGTACTTAAAGGTCAGTTTGAAGCTTTTCCTCCCATGTAAGTGTTTGATTCCCTTTCACATTCTATTTTTAAAGCTTTTAAAAGCTTTTCCTTTATTCCGATTTGCTTCTGTTTCCTTTGACAACTCGCAGCATCTTTTTTTTTTTTTTTTTTTTTTTTTAACTAGGGCTCGACATTTGTTTTCCTGATGCCCTTACTTCCATAAATACAGCAAATGCAAATCATCCCGCTCCTCAGATTGTCTAGTGTAAAGAAGGAACATTTCAAGGGTAATGTATTTTCATCTGGAAGAAAGTCATTTGAAATACAAATGCCGACAGGGAAAAGGAGCGTGTACGTGAACTTTCAGACACACTCCTTAAGCTGCGAACGTGGTGCAGAAATGGGGATCCAAAGCGGATCTGAGCAGCAGACGCATTCCTGAGTGGATTTAGGAGAGCTGCGAAGGACAGTGTTAATAAGCAAAAAAAAAATCAAGCGACCTTCAGCAGCGTGATGGGAGGCAGCGCAGGGCAGTAAAGCACCTTGAAAGTGTAACCCGGGCTGGTGGCGAAGACGCTGTGAGGTGCCTAAAGCTGGAGGGTGTTTGCCAAAAGTTAGGGACAAGCTGAAATAAGAAAATCTATTGTGTAAATATCCAGATTTCACCTGTTTCTTGCAGCTAACGCAGGTTGTTCGAGGTTGTGTGGCACGTACGACAAGGCATCCTACTCCTCTCTTCCTTTAATTTTGCGTCTTGCGTTCCTGCGTCTCTTGGGACGCAAATGGCTTTGTGCCTAAAATGTGGCAGCTTCAGGTTATTCCCCCCGGCTTTGTGCGACACGAGGCATGGAGGTAAAGAGCAGGAATGCCCCTGGGTCCGTGGATAAACTAGTCCTTGGCTCTGCGTTACGTTCTCACCTGCGCCGTAAAAATCCAGTTTTCTTGGGACTGCTGGGGATTTTGTGCCAAGGTGGCACCTGAAGAGAGGCAAAAAGTGGATGCCGCCTTTCTGCTGGCTCAGGTTCTCTGTCAGATCAGCTTAAGGAGAGCTCTCAGAAAATGCTTAGTTGTATCTAGGTGTAAAAATTAGTATGAGAGAATAATAAATCAAACGAATAACGAGATCTCTGCTTTGAAATACCACGAAACCGGCACGAGCGAGCATAAAGCGGCTTAATAAGCGTCCTTTGTCTGCAGTGTTTGAATTTCCAAGGGAGTAGAGCAGATGGTTGTGCCGTTGGCTTGTTGTAGGCATGTATTTTACTATTGCCCATGTAATATAAGTGCAGATACAGATATATATGTAGGAGTTCCTACATTCAGATTCCACCTTCTCCATTCTTGCAGCCTTCCCTTGCTTTCTGCACTCGTAAGGTGGGTGGTGTAGTACTTCTTCTGTCATTTAGGGAGGAATGGTTGTACGGGAAAAAGGTTTTTGCTGTGGAAGTGATATTTAGCACTTCCAATCAGAGACAGACCTTATTGCGCAGGGGCGTTCCGGATGCACGGGCTTTCTTTTTCCTTTTGCTCTTGGCTTTGCTGCTGTTCAACTCTGTGACAGCGTTTGATTGCCGTAGGTAAATAACAGGATCCACTGCTGGGGAATTTCCCAGTAAAAGGCCTGGGTATTCTTCTCCTATTTAATGTTCTTCTCTATTTTAAAACAGAATATCTGGCGGCTCAAGGGGATGCTGCTCGTTTTCCAAAAGCGTCCGTCAGCAAAATGGTTGGAGATCACGGTGGGGCAGATGCTGGAGCAGCCCCTGAGCAGGGGAGATGTCTTTCTCCACACTAAGGCCTCGTCATACCGTCATCTAACAAGCGTAATAGCCCATTTCTCCTGCTCTCTTGGCCAAAAAGCCTTGAAGGAGGCAAAAAAAGCAGGACTGTTGCCCCCCGAGGCTGTACGGCCTTTCGTCTGTGTGTGTTTGGGGAGGAACGGGTCTTCCACCTGCTCCTCTCTGCGTCCCTGCGCCGGCACTAAAGCTTTAGTGGTTGTGTTGTGCATCACGTTGGGAGAAAAACCAGTGCTTTGGCCGCAGCCCAACCTTTTGTTTAACGTTTCTTTCGCTTCGCAGCCAGATCGCTTCCCTGCTCCTCCACGCCTGCCCGTGCTGGCGAGAGAGGTAGGAGGGGGAGGAAGGTCACGGCGCTGCTCGTTTCCTTTGGTCTGTGCCGCGTTTTCCTGCCGCCGCTGCAAATGAGGAGCTTTCCCGTCTCTTTTCCTGGCTGTCCCGAAGACTCGGTCAATCTGCAAACACCGATGGACTCTCACCGGAGCTTCTCTCTGGCTGAAGACCGGTGTGTGGTCCAGGAGCTTGGCTTGCTGCTCTCCTTGGGTTTGTTTGGGTTTTTTTTTTTTTTTTCCTGCTTGGTTTTTATTTTGATGGAGCAAAGCAGCCTCGCACTCCTGAAAGCGAAGTACCAAACGGCTGAGAAAACAGTTGCTGTGGAAACGGAGCGTAGTAAAGTTATTACAGCGAGAATAAAACGCACACTTAGGGCTACAAAGGCTTAATTTCTATTCAGGCTTCATTAGCAAAGTAATAAACTTTCGCGGCGGTGCTGAAATGGCTGAAGATGGAAACCTGCAGACAAAATGATTGCGCCTCCCCCAGCAAAAGCATAGGAAGGACATGGAGCTGTTGGAGCGGGGCCAACAGAAAAGGCTGGGAAATAAGGTCTGGGAGTAGAGGTGTGCCAATATAGAATTATTTCAAACGGCGCTGGGCCCAACACAAAGAAAAGGTGGGAAGTAAAAGCTTGCAGGTGAATAGTGTCTTGTCTGTGCATTGCTGATGACAGTCCTGTGAAAACAGGAGCTTTTGTAGGAAGGTGGGTCTCTTTGTTTCCCTTAAGGAAGGGCGAAGTTGGCGGTTGTAGTCAAGACTCAAATTCCTGTCTGCTTATTCACAGCTCCTTGCTGTAATCGCTGGAAACAAGTGACAGTCACAGCTGTCTCCTCCGTGCTCTGTTTGACAGGTTTTACGTGAGGGAGCCAAATAAATACAAGTATTTTGCTTCATCTGTAGTTCCCAAGGTGCTGCTGTGCAGACGTAAGCCAAGGCTACCTGGGAAGAAAGTGGTCCTGCTTTTGGCGCTTTCTCTGCCCTCCCTCCGGTGAGCTGAGGTTAAAAGAAACCAAGTCAGGTTAAAACTAACCCAGCAGGAAAAAGGAAACACTTTGTTTCTGTCTCCTTCAATTCCCAGATCTGGTTAACGGGGAGACCTTGCGAACAGGACGGGTCGGGAGGAGGACGGTGATGGCCAGACCCTGTTTCAGTGCTGGCTTTTGTGCATCTCAAACCGTGGCTGTAGGTTGGAGTTTAACAACCTTTTACACCCGTCCGAGTGGATCCTGCTGCGGCCGCATCCTGCCTGTGCTGGCATGTGTTTGACCCTGCTGTGAACTGGTTCAGGAAGCTAACTGGCTTTTATTTGTATTTTTTTTTTTCCCCTTTTTGTTTGGTTTGGTTGGTTTGGTTTAATTTTTGTGGGACGGTAGGTCCTTGAAGTGGTTTCCTACGGGGCGAGGTGAACGCTGGCGAGGGGAAGGTGCGGATGACGGGGATGGACGGATGAAGAGGATGCAGGGGGGCTCTGGCACGGACACCTTGGATGGGATAGGGGACAAGCTGCAGGACAGCAGTGCCAGCGAGGCCAACCTGAAAGGAGTCTTCTCACCGAGCCAAGGCTGGGGCTGATGAACTGGGAAGCTGGGTGAGATATTTTTCAGCCCATGACAGCCAGTGCCCAGGTATAAATAATGGAGTGCGATGGGATTATTTTGAGTAACAACACATGGAGCTGGCATAGAGGCATCTGGAATAATTGATTTACTGAATTTGAAAGGCACTTGAGACTGAGGTTTTCCAGCAAGCGTTCTCTGCGGTGCAGTGCTCCGCTTCATCCTTGGGAGATGCTGAGCTTCTCCAAACGTGCTTTTCTTCAACGCGTTGCTCTGGACACCCAGCTCTTTAAGGGATGGCTGGTCTCACCATCGGTTCTGGGTGGATAAAGTGCAGCACGGAGGTTGATGAACTGCTACGAGTCAGGCAGGGATCAGCTGGGACGTGGGAAAGCTGGGGGAATCCCTCCTATCCACCAGCAGCAATTAGTAACGGTGCCACCAAAGCTTTTTAAGCCGTAACTCTCGCCTCTCCAAAAGACAGCAGTGGGAAGATGACATAATTGACCTCGTCGTCAAAATGCATCCAGTGTCGGGATTACTTGGCACAGCCGTAGAGCAGATGGAGGGGCAAAACATTTTGTTCCGCGCGATTTGAGCGTTAATCGGGCTGCGCTTGGTTTTGGGAATCCCCGTGTGCTCGTTCCCTCCTGCAGTCTCACACTTTGATGCAGGTGGAAGAGGAGCCTTTTTCCCTTCCCATCTCATTTCTGGTCGGTTGTGGCTGTGTGAGGAATTTGGAGACTGGCAAAAGATATTCATTTCACCTTTTTTTTTGAGGGAACAGACAGGGCTTGTTTTTCTCCCCCCCCAGACAACATTATTCTCCTTCCTGCCTTCGAGCTGTTGCAGAGAGGTGGAAATTAGATCCGACTACGGGAAAAACATGCTTGTTGGAGCTGCGGGTGCATCCGAGCTCATCCCGTGCCGTACGGCGAGGCACCGCTGTTGCTCTTCCCAATGGGGACATCCCCATGTGAGTGTTCAGACCACGATGCTCTTCCCTGGAGGTACCTCCAGTGGTTCCCCCCTGCGGCGCCAGGGAATTCAGCCTTTCTCCGGGCAGTTTCCTGAGGAGACACGTAGCCAAGGTTCTTGGTGACCTCTTCTTGAAGAGCCCTTAATGCTCTCTCCCGTTAGGTGTTTACTTTGTTTTGCTCATTTTCCTTGTCAAATATTTATGCTAAATTTCCGTGCTGTTTGCTGGGGGCCGTGTTCGCTGCTGCATCCATCATCTGAATTGTTGGTGTGTTGCTCCTATCCTGCAAGTGTTTCAGCATCTTCAGGTGGTGTCTGAATGAATTAAACGTTCGTAATGGTTGTCAGACTCTTTAAAACAAAATAATAATTAGAAATAGAGATGCACCAATATAGGGGACCACTTATGTTCGGTGCTTTTTGAAAAAAATAATGCAAAGCTCACCTTTTGAGCACTTTTACACCATCTTCCTTCATATGTTTCAAGCTCTTTGCAAAAAAAGAATATTACGCTGCTTTCTGCTGTAAAACAAGTCTGAAGCCGGTCAGGACTCGGGGTCCCGGCACTGCTTCGTTCTTGCCCAGTTTGATGAACTAAAGGTATGAAGCTTGAGTGAAAATACTTGTTCCTTATCCAAAATACACGAAGCCCCAAACTGAATTTCGGGCCGCATGCTGCAGAGTTAGCCGAGGCTTTGCGGTGGGTGGAGGTGGCTCGGTGTTGCCCCTCTCCTGCCACCCACCACAGCCCGGCGGAGGGTCGCGGCGTACGGAGAAGGACAGGTTCAAAGGAGGCTTTGTGTCCATATTTCCACCAGGAGCTATTTTGTTTTTCAGTTAAGCGTTTCGTTCTCGGCCAGTTTGGTGCATGTCTTGAGAGTCCTCCGCGGCCGTGACCTTGCGTGAATCCCAGAGGAGAGAAACTGCAGTTGTTAAAACCATGTTTCCCTGCGATGCCAAATCGCTTCGATGCTGGACCGTAAATACCTGGGTCGCACCGTCTATGAAATCGTGGAGTTATTTGCCAAGGCGCATTCATTTAGCCTCCCGGCATCCCCTCTCGGATGGTTTTGAACCATCCCAATTTCGTGGATGATAGGGGAGGGGAATCAAAAATCTCATTGCTGGAATAACGTGAGCCATAAAAACCCGAACGAATGGTTGTGTGTTGCCGGGCCGTCCCTTCGCTACACGAGCATAATGTTGCTGTTAGTTATAGAGGCATTTTCTCTTAAAAGTTTAGTTCCCTTGTAGCCTCCAAGCAAATAATTTATAATAATAATGAAGACAGGATGGTCCTGGTGATCTCCATCGGTATGTACGTTTCCCCGGCATCTTTCTACCTGAGAGAACGAAGACGAATACCAATAAGCAAAGGAAAATCCATGGCAGGGTAGCTGGGGAGCGGCTGCTGCATGGCCGGCTGGCGTTGCTTTTCAACGGGCTTTTTTGTTTAATTTATGAAGAGGAAGGAAAAAAAAAAAAAAAAAAAAGAGAGACCGCCAGAAAATAAGTTAATCATCAGCTCCAAAAATGCAGAGTTAGGTTTGTCTTGCGCCCAAGTGGTGCCGCTTAATTAGCGCCACTTGGTGAAGCTGTAATTTACATTTGTGAAACTCCGGGTAGTTTATCTAACTTTTTTTTACTTATTATTTATTAATATAAATAACAGGATTGGGAGGATTCATGCGTGGAGCTTCTTGGCTACAGCAAGCCTTTAATATTTCAGCAAGGTCTTGGTGTACAAACACAAATCTCGTTGTAGTCTCTCTCTTTCTCTCTTTTTTTTTTGTTTTTCGCTTTTTTTTTTTTTTTTTTTAGTTCCTTGGAGAAATGAAACCGGCCATGTGTAGCGCTTGGTTTTGTTTCAGCTTTTGTCTGAGAACAACAGAAGTGACATATTAACTCACTGAAATGCCTCTAAAATCCAACCAGGCCAGCCCGGCCCCCTCTTCCCTCCCACCCCACAGGAGAACAAGAAGATAACTGGAACGTTGTCTCCATCAGCTAAAGGCAGTGGCGGCTTCTTGGCTTGAATATGACTAACAGGTGGTTTTTTAAAGTTTGTTTTTTACTGCCCAGGAAAAAAAAAAAAAGGAATTATGCGACTCTAGTGAAGGAGATGTGATGGGGGTTAAACCAGTCACACTGTTTCTCTGGCGCAGACAGAACTAATTCTTGAGTTAAAACCCCTTTTTTGGTAGAGATTCGGCTGATGCCTGAGCGTTGCCTCCTGTAAATCAACAGCTTTTATTGGGAGGATGGGATGACTCTTGCAACCACGTTAACCTGTCGTACTCAAATAAAGAAGTTTTGTTGTTGGTAGAACAAGCTGTAATGGTCTGCTCTGCCTGCTGCCAGCTTTTTGGGAGGGCTGGCTGTATCTTCTCAAACGTGTCGGGGCTCTGAATGCAGCCTAGAAAACCCATAAAACCTTCTATGGAATGTACCAGTACTCGTCTTAGTGGGTGTTAGGGAGCGATGCTTTACCGCCCATCTCCAAACGCATCTGCCCTACCATTGCAAGGATGGATGGTCCCCCCAGTGTCACTACAGACTAGGAGTTTAGTCGTCCCTAATGGGCGTTTGCTCCATTTAAGGTGGTGGCTCTGGTTGTGCAGATTTCCTTTGGGGAAATGATTTTAGACTCAGATGAGCACCGCTTTACCTCTCAAATGTTAATCATTTGATGCTTTGGCAAATCGTCAGCTCTATCCGTTCTCCTTCAGCGTGCCAGCCTTTGGTTGCCGACGCAGGGGGGCTCCCCACTGCCTCCCACCGAAGTGTTGCAGTGATATTTCATAGAATCATAGAATGGTTTGGGTTGGAAGGAACCTTAAAGACCAACCAGCGCCACCCCCTTGCCGTGGGCAGGGATGCCTCCGACTAGACCAGGTTGCCCAGAGCCCCGTCCAACCTGGCCTTGAACACCTCCAGGGATGGGGCAGCCACAGCTTCTCTCGGCAAAATGGGGACAAGCATCTCCAGGAGGGAGCCTAGGTCCTGCCGGCTCCTGCATCTCCTCACTCAGTACCCCACTGGTTACCAGCCAGGTGGATTCAGCCACCTAAACTCTTGTTCTCCCTTCTCCAGCACTCAGCAAGAGCTACATCCTCGCCCCTGCCCACCTCCTCCTGCCGTGGGCCAAGCACTTCCCCAGTGGAGGGGACACACTCTTGGTCCCTGGAGATGTGGAGTGGTGACGGAGCCTTTCCCTGCAAGTGCGGTGGGGCTACCCACTGCCTCCCACCGAAGGGTTGTGGTGGTATTTCATAGAATGGTTTGGGTTGGAAGGGACCTTAAAGATCACCCAGTGCCACCCCCTGCCCTGGGCAGCGACACCTTCCACCAGATGAGGTTGGTCAGAGCCCCGTCCAACCTGCCCTTGAACCCCTCTAGGGGTGGGACCTCCATTTCTTAGCAGCGGGATGTGTCTTTGCACCGGGGCCGTGACTTCATTGCGAAGGTTGAGTTGATGTGAAGGAAAGCTTCTTGGTAACATTTTGCATTAATAAGGAGGATTACTGGAAGTGCTTGGTACAGAGATTGGAAGCAGACTTGTCATAGGCACCAGATTTGAGGGCAGTGGCAGAGCACCTCCAACAACCATCAAGAGCATCTCTAATAACCACCTAATGGGAGCGACACCAATGCACGCGCATATCCATCGTTAACAAAATTGGTAATGACATTGGAGCAGCACCTTGGGCTGATGAGAGCTGCAATGACCTGATTGGATCGGTGTCGTGAAAGATCCTGGGGTGAGGATGGAGAATGAAATGTCATCTTAAACTTATTCAGGGCCTAGAGAAGAATGGTAAGAATTGGTCCGAAATGGATGTTGCCAAGGGAATTTGGTGTGAAATAGTGTTTTTGGGCAAAGCTGTGAGGGGGGAACTGGTAGTCTACGTGTGTGACAGGGTTCAGCCAGCTTCCCCCAATGCTCTTGTTCATTGTAACTTCAATTTTGCTTTGATAACGTCTTACGTAGAAAGGAGTTAGTGATATTTCTATTGTATTGGAATGGAGAAGATCATTCATGGGTTTTCTAGGTCTTCGTTGCCTGAAAAAGTGTTCTGGCTTTGAAAGGTCTTGTTCTTCCTGCTCAGAAGTGCCAGTTTCTTCCCCCTCAAACTCTCTACGTCGAATTGAAACTCATGCGTTTTCACACGTGCAGTTTCTTCGATAACAAGTTTGTAGTTCTGACCTCAGGGGAATATTTGTGTCACTGATGTCACCGAGGGACGGCGACTCGGTGCCAGGAACGTTCGCCAGTCGGTTGCTGTTTAACAGCAGCGTCCGCAACGCAAACAACGCAGGTTCTGAAATCAGGATAAGTCTATTTAAACCAGCAAACCGCAGCCGCTTAGGAGTCGTTTTGGGTTATTTGAAGGGAAGAAATATTTGTGCTTGTTTACTATATAAACAACACGATTATTAAAAAAAGGTAGCGTTAAAAATACCTTTTCTCTTGGAAACGTGAGGTTATTTTTTGGAGGCATGGACAGAAACCAAGGTGTTTTATTTTCAGAGGTGGTTTTGTTCCTTGTGTTTGTTTCTTACGGGAAATCACGCTGCTCGGGCTCTGATTTAACCATTTCCATAGTAACCAGCTATGACTGAACCGGGATTAAGACTTCAATAAGGAATAAGCAGCAGGGACACAGAAGCTCCGGCTCTTAAAAATCATGTTTTTATACAATTACCGCAAGGGTTGCTATGAGCAAATGGCTTCCAAACAGCTTTACAAAAATAACAGTGGATCTTGAGTACTGACGTTTGTACGTTCAGAACTTTTTGTGGTAAAATTTTGTTATGAGATCCCTTTTTTTATTTTTTTTTTTTTTGGACTCTTGGTTTTAAAACGTGCTTTATTGCTAATGGAAACCTTTAGCTACTCGGTGACGTTTCGTGACTTAACTTTTCACATTCTGGCGTTAAATGTCTCAGAAGAGCAGCCAGGTGGGAGCAGGGCGGCACAGCGGTGCCTTGCCGGGCTTCAAGGACATCTAAGCTTAAATCCTGGCCAAACAGGAAGCAAAAAGTACTAGTATGTGCCATGCTCCAAGGAAGCCACCATAACCCCGTCCTCACCTTGCGGCTGACCTGACCACCACGTGTGCTTCAGTACAAAGGAATACCGAGGAAAATGGTGAACGTAACCTCCAAATAAGAGAAATGCTCGTTACCAAGGTGGCCAATGGTCTCCTGGGGTACGTTAAAAAGAGCGTGGTCAGCAGGTGGAGGGAGGTCATCCTCCCACTCTGCTCTGCCCTGGGGAGGCCACATCTGGAGCACTGGGTCCAGTTCTGGGCTCCCCGGTTCAAGAAGGACAGGGAACTGCTGGAGAGAGTCCAGCGGAGGCTACAAAGAGGATGAAGGGACTGGAGCATCTCTGTGCTGAGGAAAGGCTGAGAGCCCTGGGGCTGTTCAACCTGGAGAAGAGCAGACTGAGAGGGGATCTCATCCATGCTCAGCAATATCCAAAGGGCAAGTGACAAGAGGATGGGGCCAGGCTCTTCTCAGTGGTGCCTGGTGACAGGACAAGAGGTAACAGGCACAAACGTGAACAGAGGAAGTTCTGTCTCAACACGAGGAGGAACTTCTTTCCTTTGAGGGTGCCGGAGCCCTGGCACAGGCTGCCCAGAGAGGGTGTGGAGTCTCCTGCTCTGGAGATATTCCAAACCCACCTAGACGTGTTCCTGTGCCGCCTGCTGTGGGTGACCCTGCTCTGGCAGGGGGTTGGACTTAGATGGTCTCCAGAGGTCCCCTTCCAACCCTGACCATTCTGTGATTCTGCGATACCTGGATGAAGTTGACTGCAGAAAATCGGTTGTGTAGAAAATCAGATTTTATGACCCAGGAGCTTCCCAACTGTCAAAGATACGAGGACTTTATATGGGCTGCTCTTCTTTGCTGATTCAAACGCCTTGCGCAGGCTCCCCGGGGCTGGCTCTCGGCAGCCAGAAAGCGGGAATAGGAGCAGCTACGGCTTGGCTGGCAGAGAATAACTTGAGAGATCAAACTTGCTTTGTTTCCAGCACTGACCTCTTTTTTTAACTCCTTGAAAAGGGACAGTTATTTGTGCCAAAGAAGCACTTGACTGGTAACGTGACCATCCTCTAAGCCTTAAATGAAAGATAAGGAGATGTTTAGTATTCTGGTCAATCCCCAAGGAAAATAAGTCGGTATTAATTCCCGGGAAGAGGAGAAGCTGTCGGGTCATTTTGTTGACTTTTCGGGGTTGCCAGGGGATGGCTATAGCCTCGGCCGGGTTGCGTTTAATAGGGGCACTGAGTAGCCTGGGGGATTCGAAAAAGCAGCTCGGCTAAAGCTGGGGAGGAATGGAAACACAAGCTGGAAGGTTTAGGCGGGTATCAAAACACGGCAATTTGGTTATTGTAACTTTGGGTAAAGGCCAACCCTGATTAGAGGGAGAAGCAGTTCTTCAGAGCGAAATTCTTAAAAGGCGGCGGAGAGAAGAGAAGGAAACAAATAGAAGGTTGGGTCTGTAAAGTGTACTTTGGGAAGGAGTTAAGTGAGACACTTGCGTCGTGTGGGAATGATGAGCTGCTTTCCAGACCAACGGTGATGAGAGGCTATTAGACATCTAGCAAAAACACTTAAAATCAGCAGTTGTAAGTAATTTGCACCTAGGAATCCTAACATAATCAGCCGAAGAGATTGTTAGCCTGCTGCGTTTTGATTTAAATCTTTTCTGAATACTGGATAAATTCCAAAGGACTGGAAAAGTGCTAATAAAACACCACTATTTAAAAATAAAGGCAAGAGGGGGAACTTGGGTGAAGTCAGTTCGACTGCCTGTCATTTTTGTCATGTAAATTTGCTTTAGTGAAGGGTTAGTGTTGCACAACACGGTGGTTAAAAATGACAGCTCCGAACCCGGTAACCGATCGCTTAATAGCTGTCAACGGGGAATTGGCATCTGGCGGAAATGTTGCCTTTTGGGACCTGCGCACCCAGTATTTCCATTTTTCATTTGGAAATACGTGTAAATTTTCTGCTGGCTTAATGACAAAGTGTGAAGGCTGGTGAGGTCCGAGTAGCGACTGTCGTCTATTTGTATTAATTTTTCGCTCTTTTGAGCGGCAAAAAAAACCAAAAAGGGTTGCAGGGCACGCAGATGTGTGCTCTGTACGCCTGCACGGGGAAAATACGGGGCTTATCCATAAAATGGGTCTGTCTCCGGGAAAGCAGCGGCGTTGAGAAGGATGCTGGTTCTTGGGTTTGTGTATCAGGTGAGGGGTGGCGTCCTCTCCGTATCGCCCTGGTTCGCTTGGGCATTTGGGGACATCTTAAAAAGGCTAGCGGTGGGGTGGGGGTAGGAAGGGAGCGCCGCGTTAATCTGGTTTATCAAAATGATTCGAGAAGTGTCCTCAGTTGTAGCACACAAGTGTTCGTACCCTTTAAAACATACCAGGTACAAAATGCTCTTTGGAAGTGAGCGCTGGCAGGAACCAGCAGCTTCTCTTAAAGCTGCTGAAGAAAGAAGCGGCTCCTCCGTCTGCTCCCTTCAGGACAAGGTTGTGTCCTTTCCCCTTTCTTGGAAAAGGTGCTTTACTTGGACGTGGATTCCTGCAGCGTGGGGATAACTGGCTGCAACTTCCCAGATCAGAAACATTTTAAAAAAAATCAGGTGAGATGATTTAAACATCCCCTTTTGGCCTTAAATCTTTGAATGGGATGCAAAGCGAGCTGCTTCCCTTGTTATGGCAGTGGAAGGCACCAAATACCTGGGCAGACTCCTACCAGCAAGAAAAAAAATAATCATGATAATGTGCTGAAGCCCAGGGGAAAGTTTGATGTTCCTCAAAATGTTGTATTCCCCGGAGCAGATCCTCTCGCGGCTGGCCAAGAACCTGCTCCGCAGTCAGGGAAGCACATGGTGGGAAGGAGAGTTTGCTTTACTGCAGGTAAAATAAATCCCACGTTTTGTAATTCCGTACGCAAAGCTCGGCTGTACACCGGGAGAGGAGGTGATAGAAATGCCTTCTGCGACCGCATTCCCCTCTGCTGACTCTCAAGGCTTTACCTCCCGCTTTGTGATACGACCCGCCTGAAGTCCGGGGAAGTTGGTAAAACGTGAAACCTGGTGCTTTCCCCAAAAGGCTGAAGGAGCCTGATATTTCGCAATGGGAGCTCAATAAAATCCAGTTGTTCTTCAGCGGGCCAATAAATCTTCTGCCCGGCAGGACTGTGGGTTGTGGGTGGTGACAGGAGATGGACTCATCTCCCTCCTAATGACCCAGAAGCCTTCCTCTTCACTGCCCTCCTGCTACATGGAAATGCTCGGCATATTTCTACGGCAAACTGCAGAGTGTTTTTACTGAGTTGCCACGGTCCATCCGAATATTGAATTGTCGGATACGTTCTTCTCTCTGCCTGGTCCGGGCGAGGAGGAAGGCAAAGTAAAGCAGTTAATGCCATCAGAATAACGTGGTTTACATCCCGGGTTCGCAGGACCCGGGTTCTGAAACTTGCAGACATCATCCAGTTCCCCGTCTCCATTCAGCTTGGAGCAGAAGCTATTTACTGAGCCCAAGCCTTGCAGGTGTTGCAGAGAGGCAGCTGACACCCTTCTTTGAACACCCTGATGCAAATCTTCTTGGATTTACACCTCAAACCGGCGGTGGATTAGAGTCTTTTCATCTCAGAGCTCTTATTGAAGAGCGGGAGTCCGTCTTCGTGTTGGTAGCTACAAGCCAAGGGTTGCCAGTTGCGACGTCTGCGAATTAAAATAGGTAGGAGACAACGAGCCAGTGAGGTTTTTAATGTTGGGAATTTCTCTTTGGAGTGTCTCCTTCCAGAGGCCGAAGGATGGGAATGACTTTGCGTGCAGGCAGTTGGCCAACAGGCTTGTAGACTTGTGTGCCTGTCTCCAAGCGTGTGATTTACAGCTAATAAGAAACACCTCGCCACGGGGTGCCTCGAAAAGAGGAATCGCTAGAGCGAGGGTGGAATGGCAGAGGGGTTATTTTTGGCTCCCTTTGTGGCATGAAGGTTTGAAATGTGAGAAAATGAACCGAAAAGTAGTGAGAGTTGAATTGCTGCTGCGCACCTGTGGGAAGAGACCGCCAGCAAGCAAAGGGAAAGGCATTAAAACACTTGAAGAACGAACCGGTAACCAGGGCAAACGCTGTTTTGGGGAGGAATGCTTCCTTTCCTGAGTTAAGAAATGAAAGTTGTGACGCAACTGTTGAGCAGCAATACTCAACGAGGATGATGAAGGGGCAGATCTTAAGACAAAAATTCAGAGCAAAGTGGAGAACCACAAGACCCTGAGCGATCGGATAAATCCAGTAGGGGCAGAGAAGAAAGAGGAGAGAGATGGGGCAGCGGGAAAAAATGGAGCTTTGAGATAAGCTGCATGTTTGAGAGGCTGTCTCCTTATCAATAAATGATCACCGTAATGGGATCTGCCTTTCTACGACCCTTTGCTCCCGCGGAGGCTCAGCATTCTCGCTGATGGCTCCATATCTTGCGTGGGGTTTCAAGTTCTGCGGCTGGAGGGGGAAGCTGGTTGTACGCAGGAGGAAGGAGATGTTGGTTGCAAACCCCCATTGCTTCTCTTTGCAAGGGCCGTTAGTCATCTGCGCTAAGCAGAATACCAAGGGAACGTTATTTCCCCCCCTTTCTATCTAGATATTAGTGGCTCTCTGAGTACCACTGTCTCAGCTGCTCTCAGGCATGAATCCAGGTTGAGAGGAGAACGGCTTGAGAGCAGCCCTGAGGAGAAGGACTTGGGGGTGCTGGTGGATGAGAAGCTCAGCGTGAGCCGTGAATGGGTGCTGGCAGCCCAGAAACCCCCCACAGCCTGGGCTGCATCAAAAGAAATAAGGCCAGCAGGGCGAGGGAGGGGATTCTGCCCCTCTGCTCCGCTCTGGTGAAACCCCACCTGGAGTACCACGTCCAGCTCTGGAGTCCTCAGCACAAGAAGGACATGGATCTGTTTGAGTGGGTCCAGAGGAGGTGACGAAGATGCTGGGAGGGCTGGAGCCCCTCTGCTGTGAGGACAGGCTGAGAGAGCTGGGGGGGTTCAGCCTGGAGAAGAGAAGGCTCCGGGGAGACCTTCCAGCCCCTTCCAGTCCCTCAAGGGGCTCCAGGAAAGCTGGGGAGGGACTCTGGATGAGGGAGGGGAGCCATGGGACGAGGGGGAAGGGTTTTCCACTGACAGAGGGGAGACTGAGATGAGATGTGAGGCAGAAATTCTTGGCTGTGAGGGGGGTGAGCCCCTGGCCCAGGTTGCCCAGAGAAGCTGTGGCTGCCCCATCCCTGGAGGGGTTCAAGGGCAGGTTGGACGGGGCTTGGAGCAACGTGGTGTGGTGGGAGGTGTCCCTGCCCAGGGCCGGGGGGTGGCACTGGGTGGGCTTTAAGATCCCTTCTAACCCGAACCATTCTATGATGCAAACAAGGAGGTTTCATATCTTAATCAGGTTAATTGCTAGCGCTGATGGATCCAGCGTGAGTGCTGAGCTGAGTGTGCCCAGCGTCCCTCTGCAGACCACCCTGTGCCTGCCCCTGAGGACAGTCGTGTCGTACGGCGCTTTGTTGGTACCCCGGGGACTTCCAATAGCCATTCCCTTAAGAATTTGGCTGCGTTATAAAGTGAAGCACATTAGGTTGGAATATAATCGTGTATGAAGTTGTGCACAGCCAGTCTCTGAGGCCGCAGACGTTTGAGTTGCCTCTTTCTGCCGGAGTAGTTTAAAGTTCAGCTTTCTTACGTCAGCGGGAAACCCCGGAATTTTGGGTGAGGAAGTGTGGAAAGCAGAGGGAGGTATCTCCAAAGCTTGGGTGCTGCTCGCCATGCACCCCGCTCGCTGCCTGCTCCGGCATAAAACCATCGAGAAGTGCTTTGAATCACCTGCCATTTTATTATGTATATTTAGAAACCCGTGACCGGCTCCCTCCACGCAGCATCTCGAGTAAGCCGCTGTCGTCTTATAACTGCCTTTTTTTCCCCCCTCCCCCCCCCCCAGTTCGCTTGAATTCAAGCACAGGAAACCCTCGTGGTAAGCTGTGGGTAAGGGAGCTTATGCTGGGGGAAGGCGGCGCAGCCTGGCTGGAAATTCAGGCGAAAAGCTCGGCAACGGGAAGAGGAGCAGCGGTGCTGCTCTGCTGCATCCCTCAAATATTGCTTTAGAAAACCCTTTTTTTTATTTTTTATTTTTTTGGTAGAATCAGTGATGAGCTGTCTCTTTGCAGAGCTGTGTGTTCCCGACGCTGCCGGAGGTTTATGGCCTCTTCGCCACGTGTCGCCTCTGCCCCGTGGCTGGGGGTTTTCGTCACTCTGCTCGTGAAACCGAAATCTTGTTTACAGACCGTTTCGCAAACAGGGAACCAGCAATTAATTTCTCTTGCTGGGGGTGGCGGAAGCCTGACTTCAGCCATCCATTTCAGACCTCGTTTGTGTTCCGCTCGCGCTCCGATCTATCCGGTGGATCCTAATTAGAGGTGGATGATGGATAATCTCGTTCTTTCCAGCTTGGGACGTCCCCGGGGAGACTCTTGCACCCATTCTCATGTTGTCGAAGGGCAGCGCGTCTGCTCCGCAGCATCCCAGAAGGTGCTACGAGGAGAGCCGTAGCGGAGAAAAACTCCCTGGTTGAAGGCGCTACAGGGACGTGAAGTTGCTCAATTTTTCTAGGAATATCCCCAAGACTTCAGAAAATACGCGGGTGGTAATGGGAAATAAATTGGAATTAGGGGTTTTGGGGGCAAGCTCTAGCAGGGTGGTAGGATTTCAATGTGAAATTATTTCAGCATCCGGGGAAAATAAAGATTTGCAGGGCTGCAAAGAGCGCAGGCTTGCGGTGGGAAGAACAGCCCCGGCTCGACGTGAATATCCTTGCCAAATATCTCTTTAGGATTTCTGAACCTGTTTATGACCCTCCTGGATAAAATTCTAGGAAGAATGAGGGGGATGCGGGCTCTACGCGCGTGCGCTGAAAAGTATTGAAGAGGTGAAAGGGATGAGGAAGGATTTAGAGCGCGGGAAGGTGCTTCCCGCAGCTTTAAATAACATGGACTGAAAGGCGTCTAAATATTACCTAGCGCTGAGCTCACAGCAGAAAGTTACGGCACGTGCTCACATGAGCCAAGCTCTTTATTGAACACAAAATATCTGGGAAATTCCCCAAGGTTACTATGGACTTAGAAAAATAAAACGGCGAACAAAGAGTTAAAACTGAATTAAAGATTAGTTTTAGGAATGATTATTTATATCCCCCCCCCCCCCCCCCCCCCCCCCAGCCCTTTCTAAAAAAGACGGGACCATTTTTCTTTTGCCCTTTGGTCAGGAGCTGAACCTGAACAACTCCAGGGGCTGATGAGCCGGAACCAGAACGGAGCCGTTTTCCTGGCTCCCTTCCCTGTTTGCACGGAATCTTAATTTTTAACCCAGGTCGCAGAATCGAGTTTTAAAGTTCGTATGGTCAAGATACACGGCGGTAAGCAAGCTGTTCACCGGGGAGACCTTTCTGGTCCTTTCAGAGGTTAGGAATAAGTTCAGCTGGTAAAGAATTTTGGCGTCCTGAAGTTGGCTCTTCGACGTCTGAACTTGCCAGCGAAGCTTTTTAACAGAGCGAGTAACTAATCGAGATAATCTCTGACCTGAAAGCAATGTTGGTCGTGTTCTGGTTATAACCGATTTTTGCTTGTGATTTTCCCAAGAGAGACGAGAACTTATTTCAGGGTCGGGGTGGGGGGGGAAAAGGCAACAAAGTTTTGAACAGACCGACCTGGAGGGCTCCATCTCTTTTAAAACTGGGTGAAAAGGACCCGTAACCTTTTGCGCGGTGCGATGAAAGGACGTTGGAAAAATAATTTCTCCGCTCTCCGAGCTGTTCCTGCTGGAAGGCGGAGGTGGATGTTGGCGCAGCAGCCTCCGTGCCTTTGCGGCGACGTGAATCGTAGCCAGATGTGACGAATGCTGCGTATTTATTACCTGTTAACTTGGGTAATTCTCCTGCTGGAACCGGCTATGCTCAAGGAAATAAAAGACTTAAAAATCTGCTGCCGGCGGGAGCTGCCGCGTTTTGCTTTTTCGTTTGGAGGATGAGGGGGGAGTTCGCTTCCGAGGATGTCGGGTCATTCGTGGCGTTTATTATAACATTACATTCTGCAAAATAAGGGCAGACGGGTTTGCCACGGAGCACACTTTGTTCAGCGGTTGAATGAAATTAGTTAATAAGTGTGAGAACCAAACAAAACCCCTTTCCAGCTCGTTATTGTTAACGTTGGATATCCGTGCCTGTCTGCATAATAAATATAATTAGTAACTCGACTAATAAGCTGTTAGTGCCAGTGTCTGGATGATGCAAAATGAGCCTCTTTACGATGCTGGAACACCCTGTTAAAGAGAAATTTGATTTATGTTGCTGCGCGGTGTTTTCTGGAGCTGAAATTAGACCCTTTGTTGCGCTGATGGCTGTTTGATTCCTACCGGCTGGTTTCGCAACCTGTTAAAACATCCAAAATGATTATTTAGGGGAAAGAAAAGGGACCTGTGCGAAGCCTGCGGACATGAGTGGGCTCCCTGGGTTATTGCAGGTGATCTGCTGTGTCCCGAGCCAGCCGAGCGTGGGCTTTCCCACTTCCTAAACTTTTATTATCTCTTTTCTCTGCCTGTAGTTCCCTTCAAGCATCCCCCAAACCATCCATCCTTTCTTCTGGAGCTGGTCGCACGGGATTTAACTCCAGGTCCCTGCCGCGGTGACGGGGTGAAGGCTCCGTTTTGCTCCGTGCCCTGAGCTCCTTTTCTTCCTCCGTTTAACGCCAGGTTGTGACTCAAACACGGGACGAGGTTTCTGAGCTCTTTTATTGATTGCAACTTGCTGTTTGCCCTCTGGATTGATGCAGTTATCCAGTAATAAGGGGGATATCAGCGCTGAGCGGCGTGATTGCCTCTGAGGGGAAAATTAAATTCCCCTTGCCCCTTCTCGCGTTCATTTGTCACGCCGTCAGAATACTAAAGGGAGAAAAAGGGCTTAATTTCAAGGTGTCGCGATTTAAAAGTCGCTCCAAACCGTGCGTCGCTGTTTGCCCCGTGCCCTGCCTGCGGGAGGGTTTCTGGGCTCCTGTTTGCTCTCTGGCGTTTCCAGAGAGGCCACGGTCTGACAGATCGACTTCTCCTTCTTTCAGAATAAAGACGGCGGCGAACGGGAGAGCAAGCAGTTCAGAGAGGATGAGGAAGAGGAGACCGTCAAGCACAAGTAATTATTTATTTATTCCCACTTGTCTCTCTCCTGTGTATTGTTCAGGCGCTGCTCTCGTGTTTGCTAATTAGGATCTTTCCTTGGCTTGTAACATGCAACTTGTTTTTATTTTTTAGTGTGAATTTGATCTCATGGTGTAAATGGTCTGAGATGGGGGAATAAAGAGAAAAGCTGCCGATTCGCAGCGTTTCTGGGGGTAGGAAGGGGAAGGTGGTGCCATCAGGGGTGTCGGGAGCGTTTAGTCTCCCTGCCTTTAGGTTCCCTTGAATTCTCCAGCCGTTGCTGCATCTCTGTCCCCTGCACCTGTGTCATTTTTTTTTTTTTTTCCTCCATGAGCAGAGGCCCGTGGGGTACACGTGGCTGTTTTAACTGCGGCCCACCGCTGTTCGCTCTTGTCACCGGAAAATGTGAGCACAAAATTAACCGAGGCAGGGTGTCGCTCCTGGCAGGACCAGCTGACTCTGCACTTGGGTTTCCTGCCGGTAAAACCACCATGAAGTCTCCTTTGGAGACGACGGGGCGGCGGGGGTTGAAGTTGGGTTCGAAGATGCGGGATGTGACCTTTTCTCATGGCTTTACCGGCAAGGAACCTCCTCTGTGGGAACTGCTCGTCAGAGATGCCGCTTCCAGAGGAGCACGTGTGCTCTGCTGGGAAAAGTCGAGCGAAATCCTCTCTGTTTCTTGGGAATAACTCCCAGGAGAAAAATGCATCCCTTCTCGAGAACAGCCCGCCTTGAATTTGGGCTGGGGGAGGTTCTCGAGAACCCTCCCCGAGGCTGAACTTTTCTTTGTGGTTGGGTTTCGCGTCGGAAAAGGCGCGAGGTCTGGGTTGAAGCTGAAAGAGGAGCTAGAGATCTTGGAGGTGATGATGAATAATGAATAAACAGCTCTTGCTTTCCAGCCCTGCCACTCGATACGCTGCGTGGCGAGGCGATGTGGCGTGCGGTGGCCCGTTGACGAGGAGCATCAGGCTTGGGCTATCTTTACCACGCGTTGGGCTAGCAGCGATGCATTCCTGCTCCCAAACTGGAATTCTGAACGGGTCAGCTACACCTCCAGGGAAAAAAAAAAAAAAAATCTTTTCTCCTCCGACTGACTTTCGGGCTGAGGTTTGCTGCTTGTTTAACCACCGCTGAGCAGTCTGGAGCGTATCAGAGGCGATGTGGTTTCCTACCAAGCCTTTGGCGTCACTGCTGTCAAGTTGGCAAATCACTTTTTCCGCGAGCGCTGGTGCCTGAGCTCTCACCTTGTGGCAGGTTCAGCAAAACGCCTTCCCCTGCGTCCGCGTGATGCCCTTAAAACTTCACCGAGGTTGTTGTAGGGAGCGAAGGTGTTGAGTAGGAGCTCCTGTCTCCATCCGGCTCTGTACTGATGCACGAAACTCCCCGCAGACGTGGGCACGGGGCTTCTGAAACACGTGGGAGCGATGCCATTGGGGAGGCAGCTTTTGGGGCGAAAAGTTGGCTTTCCAGATCGATTTGTGTTTTCCTTGCAGGATTCTGTAGCTCTTTGTCTGCCTAGCCGGCTACGGCATGTTTTATCGGGATCTAAACGGAACTTTGCAAGGCAAATTAGAGCAGGATCTGCTCTGCAGGAAATGTTTGAATCACAAATTTGACTGAGATAATTCTTAGCTTTCGCTTTACTTATTGAATGTCCTTTTTTTCTGTCGCCGGAACTGCACATGCGTTTTTAACAAGATCTAGAAGGCTGGCGAGCCGCTAACTCGATTTCGTCTTAGATTTTAATTTCCCAATAGCGTAGCTGAACTTGCTCGGCCCTTTGAAAAAGGGAACTGCTGCGAGCTAATGCCCCGTTGGCTGGTGGCAAAAGGTAAGCTGAGATAATCCGCTGGCGTTTTACCCTGAATTTGAGAAACGAGGGGTCCCGGTAACCGAAATCTGCCTTCCCTGCAAACCGCTCGCGCCTAAACCAGCGCCTCAGTAGCTGCGCCGCTTTCTCAAGCTTGAAAACCACCACCAACACGGCGCGGGGAGGGGAAAGCTAGCGGTTCAATAAATAGCCTTGTGGCCTATACGCAAGGTTTAGGGTGCGCTGAGCGCCCCGAAAAGCGGGCAGCACCCTGGGCTTTCGCCGCAGGCTGGTTCCTCCTCCGTCTCCTGCGCCAGCCCCGCACCCGACACCATCCTTTATACCCCGTAGGAAGGACAGAACCGCCGGGCGCCGGCTTTACTCATATTTTTCTCGCCGCCTATGTGACGACGCGCTTTTTGGCGGCTTCCTGTTTTTTTTCTAATTGACTCAAATCTCCCCTCCCTCCCCTCCCCCCCCCCCACTTTTATTATTATTTTTTTTCTTTTTTTTTTTTTTTGTTCCTTGTTTTTATCTTTCACGCTGCAAGCTGCCACCGCAGGAACAAGTGCTGACGAAGCCCTCTGCGAAAACCCCGATACGCTCGCAGCAATTTCAGCTCCGGCTATCTCTGCTCTGAGCTCTTGGGGGAGTTTCTATCTGTAATTGCGAAGAGCTCGGCTTATTTTATTTATTTATTTTATTTTTTTATTTTTTTTTACATTTTAACCTCTTATGCTTAGCCCACTGACCAGGAAACGCCTCCCGCCGCGACGTTTGCCATCCGCCTTTGCAAGGAACAGGGTGTGGGTGGACTTTGGCCCTTCCGCCCCATTCTCCTGGGGAAAAGCAGTTAATTTGGGGCTCAGGGATCCGCAAGGCTGCGGAAAGCCACGGCTGGCTGGAGACTGGCATTGCTACCCCTCCGGGACCAGGGAGGCGTCGAGCTTTGAAGTCAGGCTGCAGTTCTGCAAGCGTGGGGGGGGTCTAAAAGTGTGAATAAAAAGCCTAGGTAGTGCTTGGAGGGGAGGGTGGTGGTGGTGGGGGAAATAATAAAACTCCAATTCTTCAACTTAACTAGAAATTAAGCTTCGGCGAGCTGCTGTTAATCAGCTGCTGGTGTTTCGACACTTAGTCATCCTTGAAAATTACAGCTCCGTGCGGTGCCGCTTGCAGAGATGAATTTCTGGGAGGAGCTGGGGGAGGCAGGGATTGGGAAACGCGATCTCTCCCCTCGCTGTGGGAAGAATGTCACGGGGCAGGTCAAAACCGCATATTTTTTTTTTTTTTCCCTCCTTTTTAATCTCTGCACCAAAGAAAAATACAGCAGCGAGTCTGCTCAGTGTTGGCTTTGGCTTGGCAGGGCAGGCGAGGCAGCAGCGAGGATAACGGCTGTGGGGATGTGCTTCCTTACAGCCTGGAGACCTTACTGAAGAGCTTAAAAAAAATAAAATAAAAAAAAAAAAATATACTCAAATAGAGGAGAGAGCAGCATTTATCTGTCGGCTGAGCTGAGAGCACGTGGTGGGTTTGGTTAACATCTGTGAGGACAGCTGAAGCTGTTAGCACTGGTGGCTTGTCCTGGTGGACACCATGCAATGAGCCAGGCTCCGTCACCACTCCACATCTCCAGGGACCCAAAGCGTGTCCCCTCCGCTGAGGAAATCCTTGGCCCACGGCAGGAGGAGGTGGGCAGGGGCAAGGCTGTGGCTTTTGCTGGGTGCTGGAGAAGGGAGAACAAGAGTTTAGGTGGCTGAATCCACCTGGCTGGTAACCAGTGGGGTACTGGGTGAGGAGATGCAGGAGCCGGCAGGATCTAGGCTCCCTCCTGGAGATGCTTGTCCCCATTTTGCCCTGAGGAGTTGTAGATGTAGTTGTGGATGCACCTGGAGTTGTTCAAGGCCAGGTTGGACGTGGCTTTGAGCAACCTGGTCTGGTGGGAGGTGCCCTTGCCTGGGGCAGGGGGGTTGGAACTGGATGGTCTTTAAGGTCCCTTCCAACTCTAACCATTCTGTGATTTTGGTGCAGTGCAGAGCCCTTCTTCCCTCCAGAGCTGTGAGGATGCTGCGGACCTTCCCTCTGGTTAGAGCTGCGCCCATCTCTGGAGGAGATATCTGGGAGATGATCTATTTTCACAGAGAAGGCCCCATGGAGCTTCAGCTGGCCCGAAGCCTGGCTGCACCCTCCTAACAGAGGCTGTCGATGTGTTCAGTGGGTGCCTGGTGACCCTGGCTTTGCCTTGGACAGGCTGGGTGTCCCTCTGCCCGTCCCCCAGCAGCAGGGTGCAAGGGTGAGCAGCCAACGGTGAAACCCTGGTCCCTCCTACCCAGCCCTTGGCTCTGAGTTCCCGGCACCTTCCCAGCACTCCATTTTTTTTCAGTAGTCGTTACTGGGAACGCATCCCTGCTGTAACCAAACCACAGCGTTTTGAGCGTTGATTTTTGGGTGCTTAGACCTCCCATCTGTCCCGCTCCTGGTGTTGTGTGGGAGGACAAGGCTGTATGTAACCCTGAGCTTATCTGGAGCATCGTATCACTCGCAGACCTTCTGCTACCTCTGTGCTGAGATGATGGACCTGAATTAGGTTATTGAAGTGCAGAGCTGCAGCAAAGTCAGGTTTTGAGGCCAGCTAGGGGGGATGTCAAGGTCTGTGGTCATCCAGGTGCTACCAAGGTACCTTCAGGACCTCTTTTTGGCTTAAGCTTCGAGGGTGGCAGATGGTTTCTGACCCATCATCAGCTGAAGAAGCTGGAGAAGCCCCATAAGACCATGGGCAAAGGATGCTTTTGCACCAGCGTGCGGAAGAGCGTAGCTGGGTGCTGCCGGCAGGGTCAGGGTTTGCACATCAGCCACCTCCTGGTCCTACATCCCCAGCCTGGGTCCTGTGAAGCAGATTGAGCGTGGGTCTTGTCCCCGTTGTATTTACTGGTGTTGAAGTTGCTCGTGTCTGCCTGGAAAGCACTCGGGTGCCTGGTAGAGCAGCGTGGGAGGCCAGACGGCCTCATGGCACCTTCCTGCATTTGAAGAGCTTCTCTTGCAGCCCTCCTCCTGCAACACCTGGGGGTACGTCTCTCCCCATCCGCGCTCCCCAAAGAAGCACGTCCTGAGAAACCGGCTGCCTCGGCAAGTTTTGGGGGCTTTGAATGTAATAGAGGTGTGTGGTTTTTTGGCATTCCTCGAGTGCCTTTTGGCAGCCGCTCGGGGAGGAGGACGTGCTCCGACATGCTCGGCTCTTTGAGCAGGAGCTGCCCTCTCCCAGCAAAGGGAGATTGCTCCTCGGAGGGTGGGTGCTGGTGGGTCTCTGCCTCTGCTTGTTTGCTCCTTTTCTGCCTTGGGCAAGGAATCCAGGAACGATGGCAACAACTTCACCCTCTTGATCAAACAGCAGCTCTGGACCTCTGCATTAGAGATGTCTCTGGCCTACTGCAAGAGGGCCTGAGGACAGCTTTGGTTAGCGTGGTACACCTTTGGGATGTGAAAGTCGTTTCTTGGTTTTGGAGCAGATGTAGATCATCTCGGTGTGTATCTCAGTTGCTGGAAAGGTCGCTGTGTGCGGTGGGGCAGGCTGGAGATGTACAGACCTTACTTTCGAGCCAGCCCAGCCTCCAGGAAAGCTGCAGCAGGAGGTGGTGCACCCAGGTGTCATAGAGCCATGGAATCCTGGAATGGTTTGGGTGGGAAGGCACCTTAAAGACCATCCAGTTTCAACCCCTGCCCTGGGCAGGGACACCTCCCACTAGTCCAAAGCCTCATCCAACCTGGCCTTGAACCCCTCCAGGGATGGGGCAGCCACAGCTTCTCTGGGGGAGGCTCACCACCCTCACAGACAAGAATTTCTTCCTCACATCTCATCTCAATCTCCCCTCTTGCAGTGGAAAACCCTTCCCCCTCGTCCCATGGCTCCCCTCCCTGATCCAGAGTCCCTCCCCAGCTTTCCTGGAGCCCCTTGAGGGACTGGAAGGGGCTGGAAGGTCTCCCCGGAGCCTTCTCTTCTCCAGGCTAAACCCCCCCAGCTCTCTCAGCCTGTCCCCACAGCAGAGGGGCTCCAGCCCTCCCAGCATCTCTGGGGCCTCCTCTGGCCCCGCTCCAACAGCTCCGTGTCTCTCCTGTGCTGAGGCCCCGGAGCTGGAGGCAGCGCTGCAGGGGGGTCTCTCACTGCAGAGAAGCGCAGCAGGTCGGTGGGGGGGTGACCAAGGGGAGCAAAGAGGGTACGAGAATCCAAGCCTGAAATTTTCACCCAGATGGTCTTAATCTGGTTCTTTCCATGGGCTCTGCAGAAGGTAGGAAGTTTGTCAGTCGGTTAAACTCAGTATACAGTGAATTTTCTCCAGCAAAAAATTCAGAGGACCTGTAGAAGCAGCTTGAAAAATGACTTCTGCTATGTGGTTTGCAATTGGAAACAGAAAAGGGAAGAGGCACTTTGAGGAGAAGTGTTTACTGCCGCTGAAGAGCATCTGAGTGGTGCCCCAGGGGACACCTTCACCGCATGGCCCCACAAGTACCCCAGCCACCCTGCTCCTTTCAGCTTCTTCAGTAGCTCGGCCGGAGCTCAGCTTCCTGCAATTTGGATCTCAGACCTTCTGGATTGCTGCTGAAGTCTCCTGCTTTGCTGTCCTTGGTTGTCTGGTTGCCGTGACCCTGCTCCTTCAAACCTTCTTGCCCTCAGGGAGCACGTGGTGAAGCAGAAGGTCCACCAAACCACCTCTCCTGTGAGGATTTGAGACCACCGTCGTATCTTCTGTAGCAGTAATTTCTTTAGGCGTTTGAGCGCGGCTTCCCAGGACTAAGCGGATTTTGGAGACGCAGAGAAAGAAAACGAAATTCTTGCGCTGGTTCCTCTTTAAAGGGCAATATGGAAATGGTTTCCCAGAACGTTTGGTTTCAAGCAAATTGGAGTGACTGTTGCCAAAAAAATGGAAGGTTCTGAAAACAGGGGCTCTGGAGGAGCTTGGGAAGGTCAAAGGGCAGCAAATTCTCCAACCAGATGATATTTCTCCAGGGCTTTGGAAAAGAAATGGCCTGAAGCGGCTGAGATAGGGTTGAGAACACCCAGGACTTCCCTAAACTGCTTCCAAAGAATGGAAAGGCTCTACCATGACCCTTCAAAAATAGTCATATGGGATCTGGGTGTTGGAAACCACTTGGTTGTCATGATGCAAGAGAGGGAGCATCTTTTTTTTTTTTTTTTGTTCCTAGCTTCATCAGGTGCCTGGAACCAACGCTGAGGAGCAGGAGAGGCATTTAAGCAGAGCAATGTGAAGAGCTGGAAATCTGGGAAGACCGAGAGGTGAAGAGCTGTGGAGGACACCCACTTCTGATCCTGGGCAGAGTGAGCCGGGTCTGCAAGTGCTGCTGGACTCCTCCTGAGGTCTGCTTGCCTCTTTCACCTCCAGAAGCGCTAAGGAAAGTGTCTGGAGATGTCCTAACCAGCTTCCCTTGGCCCTTGTCCTCAGAGAGGTAAAAATAGGAAGGCGCTTTTGAAGTGATTTAGTGGGTGCAGCTCCAGCTGCCTGTTTCGTGGTAGCAACTACGGGAGCGGGGACACTGGGACATCTGAAGAAATCCCTCTTACGGGGTTTCTTGGCAAACCCATTCCCCGTGCTCCTGACACAAGGACATCAGCATGCGGAGGAAACAGAAGGTTGGTGAGGTAGGGCCAGAAGGCTTCCATTTATCAATTGAAAAAAAAAAAATAAAAAAATTTGGTCTTTGCTCCGTAAAGCCCTTGGGGCCGGAGGAGTAAAGCAAAAAAACAACCTCGCGGAGAGCTTTGAGTGTCCCGTCGAGATAGCTGGGCGCATTCTGCGCATTCCCTGCATGCCGTGCCATTTCCAACCCGCCTGCTTCAAAGCAAAGCTGCCATCTCTTCTTCTTCCCCAGTGAGGAGCTCTGGGACTAACTGGAAAGCAGATTTGAGGCATTCCTGACCCAAAACGGGGAACACACCGCCCCTGACGGGCCTTTAGGAGATGCTGGGAGGCTGTGTCCGTCACTCTCCTCTGTAATCGCTGCAGCGGCCCAAATCCTCGTGCGGTCCTAGGAGCTTCCAGCCCAGATCTGCACCCGCTGCGAGACTACAGCTGCCTCTGTCCCGAGAAGTCCTGGCTGGTTTGGGCTGGAAAGGGTTGGGAAACACACCACAAGGTGCTCAAGGAGCAGGAGGTCTTCTGGGTTGGGCACATCCATCGTTTGTCGGGAGATGCTGATAAAAATTCTGAAAGGTCCCTTCCAATCTAGGCAATTCTGTGACTCTGTGAGCTTGATCCCACCCTAAAGCCAAATGGTTCGGACCCAGGTCTCTTCTGGATGCTCCGTCCTTCCCGAGGAGCGTTAAGCACTTGTGTTAGTGACGTGTCCTCCACCCCCAGGGCCTTCACTCCCTAACCCGGCTCTTACCTCCCCGTCCTCTGGAGCCTGCTGTTAGCTCTGGGTTTGTTTTTTTTTTTTTGTTTTGTTGTTTTCGGGCTAATTTGAATAATTCATCACTTGTAAAGCACACCGGGACGTCTTTCTGGAACGCAGCGCTAAGAGGAACCGCTGGCACCTGAACTTTATTTAACCCACCTCCGTGGAAAACCAGTAACTTCTAAATATATATATATATATATTCTTAACCCTTGCCTGCCTTCGAGTTTGCATGGGGTAGTGCTGCTCTGCTGCTCGTCTCTCTGTCTTTACAGACATATTCGTGCACGGAAAAAGAGGGAGATGAGTCTTCTGCTCCTGGTGAGCGCTGGTGGGGCTGGTACGCGGTGAAATCCCCGAGCCCCCCGAGGAGGTGGCTGCGGGGAGCGCTGGGCACCACGAATTACGGGAGGCAGGTGCGAGAGCTGCTCTGGCCTCGCACGCTTAATTAAAGGCATCCATTTTCGTTTGTTTTCTCCTGGCGCTTGCGGTAGTGGCAGGGCTTTAATAAGGATCTGAAAGCACCGGGAATCTTCTGGGGGCAGCCTAGCAGCCCTTCTCCTCTTCGCCCCCGCCATCCCCTTCTGCCAACCCCCCCCGCCGCTGCTCGTCCCGTCTGTGGCAAAACCTGCCGAATTGCGCTTTGTGGCTTTATTTTTTTTAATCTTCTGGATAAACCTGCGGCGAGCAGGAGCAGTGCCGGACGGCAAGGCCTTCGTTTGCGTGCTGAGATGGGCCTTTCTGGGTGGGCAGAGTGTCGGGGAGCAGGTTTAAACTCCCAATTCCTCTTCCTTGAGCCTTCCCCAAGTGGTGCCAAAGCCCTGCAGCGATGTAAGGAAGGGCTGGACACCCTTTTTGTAGCAGGAACCAGACCTGCCGAGCGGGTGCCCTTCGAAATACGGGATGCGGGAGCTTCTGCTGTGAGCAGAAGACCTCTCGGCTCTCCGCTTGGTTTGGCACGCACAAAACGAGGATTTTAAATTATCGCTTGTCGAGGTGTGATGCGAACATCTTGCTGGACCGAGAGAAACAGCTGGCTTCGCTGGTAGCTCTCTTGTTTTAGGTGTTCTGACCCCAGGGAGTCTGTGATCGGTTGCCTTTCAGCTGGGAGTAAATCCTTCTAAACCTGAGCTAAGGAGACCAGAAGCTCTGGGAGATATCGAAAGTTTGCATTCTGCAGGGTCTGCCGCTTTGTCAGATAAATCCTCTCCCGCGAGCGTGAGGCAGATGTTAGGCATCGCAGCCTGACGTCCTGTTGCCTCCTGGATGAATTAGCTGCTCCTCTTCCTCCCCCGGCCTCCCAGGTTAGCAACGAAATCCTGCTGAGTGGAGATTGTCCGTAAAATCGGGGAATAACGGTGATTTCTGCGTGCCTGGAGATGGCGTCTCCTGCAAAAAAATAATCGCTTTATCCTCCGAGATCAGCCTTCCTGGAAAGAACTGCCTTTATGGCTGGGGCTGGAGGGGGATGGGGACAGGTTAATGTAATCAATCCCTCCTTCCAGGGCATCTGTGTGTAAAAATACACCTAAACTGGTGCGCAGCAGCTTGTCTTCATGGGCTGAAGGTGCTCTTGGCCTGGGGGAGGTATCGCAGCTACACGCTGATCTCTCCTGTGTTTCTTTTGAGCATCATTTCTCCCAGCGCTGGGGAAAGTTGTTCCTGTTTCACGGTGTTATGCTGACGTATGGGCTCGGGGGACTGGGGCTTGATGACATGGGAAATGTCGGCGAGTCTCCTGAGCTGCCTGGGCCCTGGTTTCCACTCTGCTGGTCGCGTTTATCTCGGTTAGGTCTTGCTGAGCTCCAGCCACACGCTCCCACCACCTCCGTGGCACCGGCCAGGGTGTGGGTCGGACCCTTTGCAAATAGATTCAGCTGCCGGAGAGGGGATGGGATGGTGTGGGAAGGGTAGGACCTTCCTCCTGTGCTCCAGGGACCTTCATGGTTGGGTTTTATTCCAGATGAGCACAGCCGTCTGACCGCTGACCTTCCTCTTCTCACCTCTCCTGGGCTGTAGCTTCTTCACCCTTTCTTTTGTCTCTCTTTGCTTTGAGTGGAAGCCCTTGGGATGGGTCACGTCTCACTTGCTTATCCATCAGTAAAGTCCAGCAGGGAAGCGGCCCCAGGTATCTTTTGGGTGGAAAAATGGTCATATTCAACCGTTGTTGATAAAAGTGCCCTCTCCTGTGTCTCCTCGGGGCTCTCTGCATCCTCCTCTGCAGCGGCACAGCCACCCTCATCGCTGCCGAAGGCTTTGCTGACAGCTGGGGCGGGAGCATCACCCGGCAGCAAGTACCTCACTTTCTATTTAAACTGATTAAACCCATCGATGGTGTTAAATGAGTTTAATCTACTTAATTTGCACCGCGGGCTGGTGGACTGGTATATAGATCCAGCCTCCTGCAGAGCGTCTTGTACGCATGCGTAAGCAGCCGGGGGTGGGATGGAGTCCCACGAGGTTGATTTTTCAGGGCTCTGGTTTTGGAAATGCCTCTGCTGGAAGTTTGCAGGATTTGACTTCAGGGAGGAATTGGCCTCAGGGTGCACAGGACTGAGGTTGTCTAATGGTTCTTCCATTTGGGGCCCAGATTATTCGGGAGAGGTGAAAAAAGAAGAGCCTTGGAAAGGGGGAGAACTAGCATCCGAATATCGGGGTGGTGTGTGCCCTGGGGAGAGGGCTGACTGCTGTCTCTTGAGCTCTGCTGGAGGGAGGGGTGAACTTCTGGGTGTCACCGTCCCTGTCACCGCCAGCTCCACCACCCATTTGCTCAGGAACCTGAATTTGCTCCCTGTATTTGCACCGCATGGCTGACCTGCACCCTTGTTTGAAGCATCTCTGGTGACGGGGTAACCACCTTGTACCCTAAATACTCTTTTTATTTCCCCCTGTCCTTTCTGTGTACCCTCCTGGGATCATTTTTTTCCCTGGTTGTCGATCTCTGGTGCTTCCATCCTGAGTCTATCACTGGGTTGAGACCTAAAAGGGAGCTGGGCTGAAGTTGAGAGCTTTGCGAGGGGTCCACTACTATCTCCCTCTGCTTGGCTTGCCAAGACATCGCCTTTATCTTGCCAAGCTCCTGGTTGACCCTGTCTTTTATGGCTTCTGGGGGTCGCTGGTGGCCCTTGGCTGCTGCCTGCAGCCAGTGAAGCAGGTGTGCCCCGCGCTAGCGGGAGCCTGTGGTCCAGGGTGGCATGGACGTGTCTCACTGCTCTGTGCTCTTCCCCTTCCTCCCCAGGGAGCTCAAACTGCGGAACTACGAGCCCGAAGATGAGGAGCTGAAGAAGAGGAAGGTGCCCCAGGCCAAGCCGGCTTCAGGTGGGCGCAAGCAGGAGCGTGGGGGGCGAAATGAGGGAGCACGAAAGCAGAAGCATTGCCAATGGTGGTGCTGGCGTCTGCGGTGAGGGAATGAAGCAGGACTTGGTGGTTGTGAGGACAAATAAACCGGCACGGGACTCTGCATCCAGCCACCATTCTGCACAATGGATGGGTTAGACCTTTCCTTTCCAAAAATCACGTGGCTTGGAAACTTCGGCGTTCCTGCTCGCTCCAGCCCAAGGCGGAAAAAGCCACTGGGAACTTCTCTGGTAGGGTGGGAGGGTGGTATGTCCTAGGAGATGAGTGTCTGCAGCCCTGGAGGGTGCTGGCGTGTCTAAGCAGCCGTGGTGGGAGCTGGGCGAGCGTGGTGCTTGCCGGCCCCATTGCTTCATCATCCCCTCTCGCCCGTGGGGACTGCACACCCTGCATTGCACAAGTGGGTGTGTGTCAGCACACCGAGTCCAGCCCCAAACCAAAGGGTTGATACTCAGAGGAGCCGAGCTCTCGCTGGAGGATTCTCAAGGAGGTTCAGGCTGTTTTTTGTTTGAATTACCTTTAAACAAATATTAGTCATGAGTCCAGGGCATTCGGGCTGCTGTTTCCTAGCACTGAACCTCCGCGCAGCTCTTGAGAAGGAGGCAAAGGGTAGAAGTTCCCTTGATCTTGAAATATTGAGTCCTCCTGGAATAGATCTCTTCAAAAAATGCCCTAAATAAAACGGCTGCCTTTGGGAGCACGGCAGAGATCTGGTAGACAGGAGCGCTGACACCGCGCTTTCTTTATCCTTTTGTAAAAAAAGTCGAAAACTTCCCCGACTCTTCCCAAGCGTGTGGTTTGGAATTGGGGACGGCGATTTTGACCGTTTCCAGTAAAACCTGCGCTCTCTGCCAGCCCTTCTTTGGAGCTGCGGTGCCCATTGGCTGCAGTTCCCGTGCAGAGGCTGGGGATGGAGGAGGACAGAGGAATTAGGACTTGGAAGTGGATTAATATTAAATGTGCCTCGGGCATTTCCGTTTGCTGGAGCATCCCTCAGGGATGTTCTCCCAGGTGCCCTCACCCTGCTCCTTGCACAGACGGACCAGTTGAAGGATGGAGGGCTGTTTTCCACGCGTGCTTTGCCATTATCCCCAGTATCTCCAGACCTTTACGTAAGGTCTGGTCTGGAGCTTGATTCCTCCAAGGTGTCTCAAGCAGTGGCCTCATAAATGAGTCACAGTGAGTCAAATTCCAGTTTAAACACCTGCCGAGCAGCTGATCCCTGCGGGTCTTACGAAAAGAGGACTTGAACCCAGCAGACTTCTTGCTGCTTGTTTTGGCGTTTAAGGGTTGTTGGGTTTGCATCATTTTCAGCTGATTTTTCGGAGTCTCCTAAAGGGTGGAGGGACGTTTCTACCCACTCGCTCGTATTTACCCCCCTCTTAAGTCAAAGAGGTTCAAATGGGCTTTTATAAAAGCTTTTGCGAGCCAAGCCCAGAACTCTGGTGGGTTCGTTTCCCTGTGCCTTGTCCCCTTGGTGTCCTGCCGCTGCGCCCTGCGCTGATGCTGGTCCTGTTCCCCCATCTAGTGGAAGACAAGGTGAAGGACCAGCTGGAGGCCGCCAAGCCGGAGCCCATCATCGACGAGGTGGTACGTATATTCAGAACCACTCTCTGCCGGCTGCGTCTGTCTGCATCCAGGCTTGAACCTCACCTGCAGCTCTGACTGGGTGTCTCTTCTTCCTTCCTAGGATCTGGCAAACCTGGCCCCAAGGAAGCCAGACTGGTGAGTGGCTACGGAACGCTGGTAAAGGGGTGTTGGCATCAGCAGTGGGTTACCGTCACCTCGAGGTTGTCCAGGATGGGTTAAAAGTGCTCCAAATGGGAAACGCTGCCCTGCTGTTGAGGGAGACACAAGGCATGGGGCTGTCTTCCCTCTTCCTGCTTACAGCGAGCTTCTACGGATCCCTTTGGGGTGCTTGTCACCATGGTGGTCTCAGTGACAAGGGATGCTGTGGACATGGGGTTGGTTTGCCCACAAGCTGCCTTGGTGGCAGCCGCGCACTCTGCTCCGTGGTGCTCGTAGGAGAGAGAAGGAGTTTCTCTTCCACTGGGAAAGGTGTAACGTGGCCCCTGTGTTCACATCTGCCGGGGGTGAGGATTTGTTCTGACGTTGTCGCTCTCCTCCCCAGGGATTTGAAGCGAGATGTAGCCAAGAAACTGGAGAAGCTGGAGAAGAGGACGCAGAGAGCCATCGCTGAATTGATACGTGCGTTATGGTGCCGCAGGGATGGTGTTATGGGGTCACCAGTTATTCCAGAGGGATTACATGGTCCTTACTGGGAGCTCAGTGCCTTGCTGTTGGGCTGGGGAAGGACTGGTGGAGTTTGATCCCCTTCCCAAAAGGGTCTGTGAAGCTGTCGGTCCCAAGTAGGTTCCTCAAGGCTTCACGCGCGCTTGGTTTGTGCGATGGGGAAGGATGTTCGTGGGCTTGGGGCTGCAGTTCAGGTCCTCTGCCTTGCGGGTTCCCCAGTATGGCCGGTTTATCGCTAAACCACTGCTGTTTCTCGCTTGCAGGAGAGCGGTTGAAAGGGCAGGAGGAGGAGCTGGCGTCCGCTGTGGGGTCAGCAAAGCAGGAGGGAAGCGACTCCGACTGAGGAGGTCCATCCGGCAGACTCTTGGTGGGCTCTGCGGATCTGCCCATCCCGTTGCTCTCAGGTGGAGGCATCTCATCGGGCCATGCCGCTCACCAAGGCTTTGCCAGAAGCCCATGAATCCTACCACGCCTGATGGAAGGGGGCAGATCCAAGCAGCCCTGCTGTCCTCTCTCGGACTGTGGCTGTTCCTCCATTGAGGAACGCTTCACAGATAGCTTTTTGGGACCACGGGGAGCTGATGGGAGCAGGATAGAACACCCACGTTAGCTTGAACCGGGGCTGCCAGGACTTGGAGCAAGGAAGGTGTGGGCAAAATGGCTTGTGCCAGAGAAGGTAAATCCAGGCTAACTCTCCTCTCGCTTGCTGGGTGAGCAAGAAGATGCCCACGCATTCTCCAGCAGGTCTTGGAGAGGCGCTGCCATTTCGCAGGGGACCGATACTCCTGTTCCTGCCCAGAGATGCCTTTTTCAAGGTGCTTCCTTCTGCAGAAGAGCTCGTTTAACTGCCCCGTGGCGAACAACGAGGTCTTTCGCTCTGGAGAGCTGGCTGTGAGTATTTGGAAACATCCATGGTCAGGTCCAACATGTGCAGAATAACTCTGCTGGAAGGCTCCAGAACCTGTTGGCTGCTCTGCATCCAGTTGAGGTTAAGTGGGGTTTGTTCTGTTCCCGGAAATTTCCTGGCCCTCCAGGCTTTGCAGCTCCTCCGTGTGTTTTATAATTGACAAAGCTTGTCGTTAACCGATCTTTTCGTAATAAACCAGTCCCACAGCGGAAGGAATTGTCACTTGTTCTGCATAGGGCTGGGTGGAGGCAGCTCATTTCATCTCCCTGATGTCTGTGGGGACTTCAGCCCGCTGTTTGCTGGTCCCCGTCCCCTTCGTTTCCCCGGGACGGGGAGCAGCGGGCTTCAGTTCCTCTTAAGTTTGAGGTGGCCGAGCTACAGCAAGTCAAGCACAACTCCTGGACCCAGCAGCCTGGGGTGACGCCAACCCCATGCTGCTGGAAGAAGCGAGGGGGCGGGATGCGACAGAGATGACCCTGGATCTTCCCTGGGATCTTCTCGAGGTCTTGGAGATCTTGCAGGATGGGTGTCTTGGGGCCAGGCTTGATTGCACGGGCTCCTGAATCCTCTGTGTTGGATTTGATAGTGTTTTTGTCCCGAGGTAAAACATCTGGTGCGTACGGCTTTGCCAGCAGTATTTACAGAAGACTTCACCTGTGATTAAAAATAACCGTTCCTGTTAACGCACGCATCCTGCTGCTTTTAAAAGCCCGTTGAAAAGAGCTGCTGGTGGCAGGGGGAGAGGTCCTTCATGCGGCAGCAGCCTGTCTTGGAGGGGGGTGGCATTTCTGCCCTCCTGCCTGCCGGAGTCTCAGATTGTCACCAGCTAGACCAGGTCCCCACGCAGGACAGGATTGGCCCCATCCATGCTAAGTACAGGCTGATGGACGCTTGTCCCTCTGCCAGGATCTGCTGTGACTGCCCTGCTTGTGTGTGGTGAGGACATCTGAGGAGGGGCTTTCCACCTGCGAGAATGCCATCCCTGCTTCCAGATCTGGAGCTTGGAGCAAAGATCTGGTCAAATGCCTTCTCGTTCCTCCATTCTTCTTGATGTTTGCAGCCATCCCTGCTCTGTCCTCCCTTCGGGCTGATGCTTGTCACCCCTTGGAGGGGCCTTCCCCCAGGCACACGGGGCCAACAAGGAGAAAGACATCCCATGGAGCAAGGGGAGACCCGTACTGGGGCCAGCGAGTGTCCAGCGCTGTGCTCCAACGTTGGTGCGTGGTTGTGGACTCCCTCTGGGCTCTCTAGGGGAAAAGCCCCTGGGGTGAAAGCTCAGCCCCCTTCTTAGGGGTCATTTTAGGGCTATTTTTATTGTTTTGCCCTATTTTTCCTTGGGTAGGAGGCAGCCGAGTGCCCCTTACCCTTATTGTCCTTGAGTCGGGCTGCTTCTGGTCAAGAAAACCAAGATCTGTCACCAAGTGTGAAGGTGGCAGCCAGGCACCCCATGCTGCAGGGGTAGGTGGGTGCTACTTGTCATGGGTGCTCTTGGTGGCCATCGGTAACGCTGCCCTGTGGGTCCAGCGTGGAAAATGAGGGTGGATCTGCTGCTCGGGGACATCCTCGGCACCGGGCAGAGCACGTGGTGATGTTTCAAGGGTGCTTAAAAACGAAAAACGCTGACTCATGACAGCGATGGCTTCGCCACCAACGTGGAGCTGCCAATGATGGAGATGAGTGTTCAGGTCCACCACGCGGGTGTATTTGTGGCTAGTTATTAATGACCTGGCCTGGCAGACACCTTCCTTGGGAAGGAAACTGGGGAGCTTGAAGATAGAATGATAGGATCGTCTAGGTTGTAACAGACCTTTCAGATCATCGAGTCCAACCATCAACCTAACTCTGACAAAAACCACCACTACCCCACGTCCCTCAGCACCACATCTGCCCGGCTTTTAAATCCCTCCAGGGATGACGACTCCACCACTGCCCTGGGCAGCCTCTTCCAAGGCTTGACAACCCTTTCCGGGAAGAGATTTTTCCCAATATCCATCCTAAACCTCCCCTGGCGCAACTTGAGGCTGTTTCCTCCTGTCCTATCGCCTATTCCTTGGGAGAAGAGACCGACCCCACCTTGGGTAAGATGTGTCCCCTATGGAGCCACGGCCTCCATGAAACGCCCTGTAGATGTCAGCAAATCTCCGTGCACAAAACCCCACCGCATCCAGCCCGTCCCAGCAGCTGGGCTCTCTGCAAAGCCAAGATTTGCTCCGGCTGGGATGGCACCGCGCTCCTCCAACCCCCGGCCGTGTGGTACCCGTGCTGCCCTCCCCTCCCTGGCCGGAGACGGACCGATGGCCTCTGCTTTGTGATGTGTGTCAAATATAAATACGAAGACACCGTGTGGGGGACCGTCCTCGGCTTCACAACAGTGAAGAGTTTTCCCTCGTTGACTTAAAGGGACATAAATTGGACGGGGCTTTGAGCAACCTGTTCTAGTGGGAGGTGTCCCTGCCCAGGGCAGGGTGGTGGAACTGGATGGTCTTTCAGGTCCCTTCCAACCCAAACCATTTGGTTGATTCTATGAGTCCCTCCCACCCCTAAAGGACGAGGGGGAACGGTTTTAAACTGGAAGAGGGGAGACTGAGATGAGATGTGGGGAAGAAATTCTTGGCTGTGAGGTTGGTGAGCCCCTGGGCCAGGTTGCCCAGAGAAGCTGTGGCTGCCCCATCCCTGGAGGGGTTCAAGGGCAGGTTGGACGGGGCTTGGAGCAACGTGGTGTGGTGGGAGGTGTCCCTGCCCAGGGCAGGGGGTGCCACTGGGTGGGCTTTAAGGTTCCTTCCAACCCAAACCATTCTATGATAGGGGCATGATAAGGACCAGAAGTCCTCAACACTAGTCCCATTTGAGCCCTGACATCCTTTCCTCTCTGGCATGGCCAGCACCTCCCACCAAAGATTTCCCATTGCCCCCCCACCCCAAAAAAAATATTTAAACAATTAAAAACTCCTTTACTCACACAAGGCAAAGTTCTCGAAAGAATCATTTTCACTCTCTCAGCTCTCCATGAAAATGTCATTTGGAGATGAAAAATCCAAGCATGCTCTTTTAGGACAAGCCAAAATGTAACATCCTGATTTTCCCCTTTCCTCCGTGCGTTCCACTTTTATTCCAGCTTCAAAGGAAGCTGGGATCAGCCAGAGGACCCTGTGCTTGGAGGCCCAGCTGGGAACAGGGGGAGAGGTCCGTTGTCAGCCAGATGATGGGGTCTAGAGGTCCCAAAACTGTACGTGGGAGCTGGGACCTGCTGCTCGAGCCTCCCATCCTCCCAAATTTTGGGAGCATCCCTGCAGCCGTGCTGACGGCTCGGTGGCACTGGCCCAAAGGTGGTCTCTTCTGCCTGGAAAATACCTGCCCGGAGTCGTCTTTGCTTTGCTGAGGAGGCAGGTTCTTCACCCTCTGTCTAATATACACATTATTTTCTAAACCTTTAAAGTACCGTTTCCCAGCCCCGCAGGATGCCCTGCTGCTTTGGTCCCCGTGGACCCATTTCCAAAACTGAGCACGGACATCCCCTTCCCCGCAGGCATTGGCCACATCGCCTGGAGCAGAGCCGTCCTTGCAGGACGTGAGGGGCTGGGGATCCACCTGGAGTGGGATGGTGGGGAGGGAGAGCAGGATCACGCCCATTTCCCTCTCCAACAGGGCCTTGCAGCGAAGCATCGCTTATCCTGACCCAGGACTGAGATCCCATCATGAGACTGAGATCTCTGTGTGGGGCAGGGATCCTGGCATGGGACTGGGGTCCATCTATGGGCCAGGGATCGTGCATGGGACAGGGATCTTGGCGTGGGACTGGAGGACTGGAGTCCATCTATGGGACAGGGATCTTGGCATGAGATTGGGGTCCATCTATGGGATGGAGATCCTGGCATGGGACGGAGATCCTGGCATGGGACAGGGATCTTGGCATGGGACTGGGGTCCATCTATGGGAGCGGGATCCTGGCATGGAACTGGGGTCCATCTATGGGACAGGAATCCTGGCATGGGACTGGGGTTCACTTATGGGAGAGGGATCCTGGTATGAGATTGGGGTCCATCTGTGGGACAGAGATCCTGGCATGGGACAGGGATCTTGGCATGGGACTGGGGTCCATCTGTGGGACAGAGATCCTGGCATGGGACAGGGATCTTGGCATGGGACTGGGATCCATCTATGGGAGAGGGATCCTGGCATGGGATGGGGGTCCATCTATGGGACAGGAATCCCGGCATGAGATTGGGGTCCATCTGTGGGACAGAGATCCTGGCGTGGGACAGAGATCCTGGCATGGGACAGGGATCCTGGCATAGGACTGGTGTCCATCTATGGGTCGGGGATCGTGCATGGGACAGGGATCTTGGCATGAGATTGGGGTCCATCTATGGGACAGGGATCCCAGCATGGGACAGGGATCCTGGAATGGGCCTGGGGTCCATCTATGGGGCAGGGATCCTGGAATGGGACAGGGATCCCGGCATGAGACTGAGGTCCATCTATGGGAGAGGGATCCCGGCATGGGACTGGGGTCCGTTTATGGGACAGGGACTGTGGCATGGGACAGGGATTCTGGAATGGGACTTGGAGTCCTTGCATGGGACAGGGATCCTGGCATGGGACTGGGGTCCATCTATGGGCCAGGGATCCTGGCATGGGACAGGGATCCCAGTATAGGACCAGGGTCCCGGCATGGTCCAGCCCTGGGGCTGTTGTGCAGATTCCAGGGGACGGATCCCCCTTTCCCTGGGACATTCCCTTCCCCAGGCACGATCTTCTCGGTTTTACCTCCCAGGGACGCTTATTTTCCCCTTTTATGTTTGCTGAATTAGCACGGTCCACCCCCCTTGCCGAGGACAGCCTTGTCTCAGGTTTCTCCCTTCTCCCAGGTGACGTGTAGCGTGATTTGGGTGGAGAGACAAGTGCCATAGTCATGCATGTTTAGTGTGATCTCTATAATCTTCATTAGCATATGCAGGGTGTGCGCTTCCGTATGCGTTTCATGGATAATGAAGTAAAGGTCACTCATCGGACACAATGGCCTTGAGAACTGAGAACTAGCAAGCTCACCACACAAGTGGCAGAGCTAGCTTGTCTTCACAAGACAGTCCTCCCACACTTCTAAGTGTGAGCCTTACCAGTCCTTTGAACGTCAGGCCTCCATCATTTACTTCCTTGTGAGTGTTTGAGGCATTCCACTGAAGTCTTGGAGGACCTTCTCCCCCTCGTCAGCTGGAACAGGTTGCCCAGAACCGTTCAATTTAAATGATGAGGAAGCATCAGCTCTTAGCCATGTAAGACCACTGTGGCTTCGGCAGAATGAGCTGGAACCGTGAGTTTGCCGCAAAATACCCTGAAAATGTCATCAGGGACCAAGGAGAGCCCAGGTTGGATCTGCACCCAGGACATGGCTTAGCCGTTTGCTGAGATCTCAGGGTGCGTGGAAGGGATCTAAGAGAGACAGGTGAGGATGGAGATGGTTCGGACAATGCCAGGGGCTGTGTTTGAAGCTGAACTCTGCCAAAAATCTCTTTTTTTTGGGCGGTGAGGAGGCATCAAAAAGACCCACCCGTAGGCTGAGGGTGTTTTGCAGTCCAAAGAGTCTAAGTGAGGTTTCAGGAAGCTTCAAATCAAGCGACAGAGCTGGGGGAGAGCCCTGAGACTGACAGCATGGAGCTAGTTGATGAAGAAAGGTCTTGAAAAGATCTCCAAAGGATGACCATCTTGGCTTTCCAAGATGCTCTCACCTCTCCTTTCCATTGGTTATAGGGCTGGGCATCCACCTCATGCTGCTTGCCTCCTCCAAGAGGTGTGGGCTGAACATCTCATGCTCTTCTTCCCCCCTGCTGTTGGCTGGAAAGTGTCAGCCTGAAGCTCATGATAGCAACCGGCGTATATCCCTTGAAGTCACTGGGAGTCAATCGGGCACACCGACATCACTCTCAGCATCCAGCTATGAGCAGCCCGGAGGAAAATTGAATTTCTGAGCTGGGGATGCTGAAAGAGAATGAAAAATAGAGTCCCTAGCATCCCAGATCTGGAGCTGAACACATCCGTTAATGCAATAAAATTCATCCGCCCAGACTCTTTCTGCTAGCAGGCTATCTCAGTTATGACTTCATATTTTATAGGCCATGTATATCTATGTATATATTAATGAAAAACAAATAAACAAGCCCTGAACACAGATGTAGTTGGGGAGAAGCGTCCCGAGCTCCATGCTGGCAGCTCTGGAGCATGGGGCCCTTGGGAGGCCATTCCTCACATCCTGATGCTGAGCTGAGCCTCGGCAGCGAGAAAATGATTGTGTACTCCATCGCCACAGGGCCAAAGGGAAGGTTCCCCTCATGGGTGTCCGTCTTGGTGGGGTCTTAATTCTCCCCAGGTTTCACCTCTCCTCGGAACTGGGTTTTGCTTCCCGGCATGGATTTTTGGCCACCCAAGTTCACTGCCCTGGAACATTCCTCCGTGTTTATTTTCTAGTTGTTGTTGGTTTGTGTTATATATGTGTTTGTGTGAGTTTTTATGTATATATACACACAAAAATATTATATATGTAAGTTCTCACAAAGATTTTATTAACTATAGTGTCAGGCACAGGTCTCAGAACAAGACCTAGCTCTTGGGTCCGGAGAGGCTTACGTTTGTCTTGGTTGTGCTCATCAATTCTTGACAAGATGATGAATTTCCACCCTGGAAATCCAGCCCTTCCCTCTCCAGTCCCACTCCTTGTACCTGCTGTGGTTTTGGGTTACGTCTGCCCCTATTTCTCTTCTCCTGGTGCCTTCTTATGATCTCGGTTGACCCTTGAGGGTCAAATGCTTGCCGAGCTCAATGCTTGCTGCCTGGCACCTTTGGGAGAGCCCAATGGAGTGTTTGGAGGCAGAGGGAGTCCCATGCTGCACGACTCAGCAAAGATGTTGCTCAGGTAGCTTTTTTGGTAACTCGTTCCCATGGACACCATCCCACCATGTTACTCTTGCTCACCGGTGAGGCAATTGGATGTAAACTCTGGATGCAGGTTGAAGCAAGATACAAGTGGAGCTGGGACAGAAGGGGAGAGCATGTGGGGAGAGGCCAATGTTTTAATGCTGCTCCACCTTCAGAATTTTGGGCTTACATGGCATTAGGTGCCCCAGATACCTTGGGAGCTATCTGAGCAACCATCAGCTGACGTTATGTCCCATGCCAGCATGAGCATGCAGCCTCATCTCTCATGGCTTCCCATCCAGGTGGCTTCTAGCTCCAACCTTGCCCCGTGGTGTGGCAAATGAAAGGTCTCGGTGATTGAATTTTAACACAAGAGGGTGAAAGGCCTGATTTTGAGGCATAGGAGGGGTGCCTCTCCCTGATCACATGGACCTGTTCTCTGGTACAGCCAAGGAGAAGGACTTGGAGGTACTGGTGGATGAAAAATTGGACACAAACCAGTAATGTGCGCTGGCAGCCCAGAAACCCCCCGCAGCCTGGGCTGCATCCCCAGCAGTGTGGGCAGCAGGGCGAGGGGGGGATTCTGCCCCTCTGCTCCGCTCTGTGAGACCCCCCTGCAGTGCTGCCTCCAGCGCTGGGGCCTCAGCACAGGAGAGACACGGAGCTGTTGGAGCGGGGCCAGAGGAGGCCCCGGAGATGCTGGGAGGGCTGGAGCCCCTCTGCTGTGGGGACAGGCTGAGAGAGCTGGGGGGATTCAGCCTGGAGAAGAGAAGGCTCCGCAGAGACCTTCCAGCCCCTTCCAGTCCCTCAAGGGGCTCCAGGAAAGCTGGGGAGGGACTCTGGATCAGGGAGGGGAGCCATGGGACGAGGGGGGAAGGGTTTTCCACTGACAGAGGGGAGATTGAGATGAGATGTGAGGCAGAAATTGTTTGCTGTGAGGGGGGTGAGCCCCTGGCCCAGGTTGCCCTGAGAAGCTGTGGCTGCCCCATCCCTGGAGGGGTTCAAGGGCAGGTTGGACGGGGCTTGGAGCAACCTGGGCTGGTGGGAGGTGTGTCTGCATATTGCAGAAGGGTTGAAGACTAGATGGTCTTTAAAGGTTCCATCCAACCCAAACCATTTTATGGTTCTATGAATAGAAGTGTTACCCATGGAAAGCAGACCGGTGGCCTGGATCTGGAGACTGACACATACTTGGAGACCAAACACCTTGCACCTCCTTTCACAGCACGTGCCAAACTGTGCAAAACTCTTTAATATCGACATAATGTTTCCATAGGATGCCCGCGCTGTGGCTTGAGCAGCCCTTGCAACGTGCCCTGCTGTGAAAACTGCCCTTTTCTGCAGAGGGTGACCTTTCTGGAGGACCTTGGTCAGGCCATGGGACAGCGTTTGGCGTCTCGTGCACCCACAGAGCTGAGCCGAACGTTCGGTGTGAGTATTTACCCGCAAAGTGCTTGCGGCTTGCGGGCCGTTTCGGATGTCACATTTCTGCCCTATTCTTTCAGCAAGAGCCTGTTTTCAAATAAGCTGTGAATATTTTATGGGCAAATTTTCAAGCGAGCCTGGGATCCTTCAAAAGCAGCCTTTCATGACTAAATAATAGGAGCGGGTAGGAAACAGAGTTGGTTTTTTTTTTTCTGTTTTGTGGGAAATTTCATGATTTCGGATTCTTTTCTCCAAACCAAAGCAAATTCAAAGCTCTCCGCGAGATGAAATGAAATTAAAAAATCATGTTGGGCCAATCAAAATGCCATTTTGCAGCCGAGATGCAGCCTCTGTGATTTGCTAATGCCATAAGTCATCTCTATTAAAATGCTTCTTTCAATTTTTGCTTTTTTCCAGGAGCTATTCAGGGTCTCCTGAGATACGCTTTTCCCGGTGCTGCAAATAAACTGGTCTGTGGTGGATTCACCACCATCAGCTTCTGTTGGAAGGACTCTGGGTGGTGTTGCTGGTGCACCCAGGAGAATTAATCAGCCATCTCAATGGCTTGAGAGCAGCCCTGAGGAGAAGGACTTGGGGGTGCTGGTGGATGAGAAGCTCAACATGAACAGGCAATGCGCGCTGGCAGCCCAGAAAGCCAACCGCATCCTGGGCTGCATCAAAAGAAGTGTGGGCAGCAGGGCGAGGGAGGGGATTCTGCCCCTCTGCTCCACTCTGGGGAGACCCCACCTGGAGTACTGCGTCCAGCTCTGGAGTTCTCAGCACAAGAAGGACACGGAACTGTTTGAGTGGGTCCAGAGGAGGCCACGAAGATGGTGGGAGGGCTGGAGCCCCTCTGCTGTGAGGACAGGCTGAGAGAGCTGGGGGGGTTCAGCCTGGAGAAGAGAAGACTCCAGGGACATCTTCCAGCCCCTTCCAGTCCCTAAAGGGGGCCTACAGGAAAGCTGGGGAGGGACTCTGGATGAGGGAGGGGAGCCATGGGACGAGGGGGAAGGGTTTTATACTGGAAAAGGGGAAATTTAGATGAGATCTGAGGCAGAAATTGTTTGCTGTGAGGGTGGTGAGCCCCTGGCCCAGGTTGCCCAGGGAGGTTGTGGCTGCCCCATCCCTGGAGGTGTTCAAGGCCAGGTTGGATGAGGCTTTGAGCAACCTTGTCTAGTGGGAGGTGTCCCTGCTCATGGCAGGGGGGTTGTGACTACATGATCTTTAAGGTCTCTTCCAACCCAAACCATTCTATGATTCTATGAATTAGCCCATCCATCCTTGACTTGTGCTCTCATCTCCCTTCAGTCTTCACGCCCTTGTATTGGAGGGCAAATCCAAGACTACAAATCCTCTGCAGGTGGTTCAAGCAATATTTGCTCCTCACCTCTACTGGTGGGAGTGGTGGTGGGGTTTGCAACCCTGGCATTTCTTGGGTTAGACAAAATCCTGAAGAACTGGCATGAATTCCACCATCCCAGTCCCACTAGGACTGGGCATCATGGTGCACATATTTAAACATGAGAGTGTTGGATGGAGATGTGGGTTCAGGATAGCAGAGCACCATTTAGAAGGCAGTGGACACATATAATGTGTCCTTCTCCCACCTGTCACGAGAAGGCGGTGGCTATTTCTTACAACAGTTTGTGTCCAGCACGATCTTCATGAATATTTTAAGTGCCTGTTGGCGTTTCTTTTGAAACCCCTTGGTGAATGTCACCCCACATGCTCTAGCAGCACTCTAACAAGGAGGCCATCAAAGAGGAGAGAGGATTATGTGGTCGAAACTTGAGCTAATGGCATTTTTTTGAGGTGTAATCCAACCAGCGCTCTCCGCCAGCCAATACATAACGACAGGGAGAGTTAAGTGTGAATTATATTTATGCTTGAGCCAAGGTCGCAAACCCGTTTTTTAGGAGGATGCGCATGGGACATCAGCCAGATGCTTGCCCCGCGTCACCACTGGCTTCTGCTGTGAGTTGAGGGAGACTTTTTTCTTCAGGTTGTGCATGTGGGGACTTGCAAATTTGGGGTCCAATACTGCTTCTGGTAGGCGTGTGGCTGCATGTCCTCCAGCCCTGATGGGTGACCATACCGAGGGACCAGCTGGCTGAGGCCTCAGAGTGATGTCCGGTGTTGTCCCACTGATGTCCAGGAAGGGTGGTGGGGTCTTGGGTGCTGAGTGACTCATGAAATGCCTTGTCCTCTGTGATGGGGACATCGCCTGACGACCTGGTGCTTGTTTTATCCAGGGGGTCATTTTAGCAGAAGGAGAAGAGCATCAACGCTCCTCTGGTGCCAGCTGGCTCATTGCCCTTGTCACTTGCTTTCTGTTTGACACGCGGAGGGCTTTTCATCTTTACAGTCCATGAAATAACAGAAAATAATATATTGATGTTTTTTGAAGTCTGCTTATTTGTCTTGGAAGTAATATTTCTGTTTCCTGCATCACTGAGCAGCTGTATACCCCTCTGATTAAGGGTACCCCATCTATCAAGTGTTACTCTCCCAAATGGAGCATTTTTTCTTAAATAATTAAGCAGTTCTTGACTGATTTACTGCGACATGACTTTCTAGGTACCATGTATTTTTTTTTCCCGATCAGGTTACAGTCTCTACCTGAAAATCATTATAGAAATAGCTGGAGATCCTTCCTGTGACAGGGAAAACTCAGTTCTTACTCCTCTACCTCCTAAGAAACAGGTGACGGACTCTGCGGTCCCGTTCTCTGTGTCTCATTTGTATGTCCGTGTCCCAGTTTTGGGCTGTATTAGAGGTAAAATAGGACAGGGGTTATGAATCAGGGAAGTTCTGCCATACAGATGAAGTCTGGTTGGTCACCAGTGTCCCTTCTCCTGCTTCTCTCTCTGTGTCACACACTTGTGTTATTTATTAAAGGGTTTCTTTGTGCATCCTTCTGCGCGTGTTAGTTTTTCCCATTTCGTTTTTGCAAACCCCCTTTGCTCTGTGGTTTCGTTTGGGGACTGGTCTGCCTTTGAAAGCCGTATTTGAACTCGAGTTGTGTTTGTGGTGCCCAGGGGCTGGGAGAAATAAGGCATTTCGAAGACAGTCCAGGGTGACTGAGACATGAAGGAAAGGAGAGGGATCCCATGGCTCATGCTCGACTGATGATAATCCTACACGTTTGTACCTCGTGATACGAAGGACACTGGAGAACATCCTTGCCATGTACTGGTGGTTGCTCACTTTGCAGACTAACTTGGCCAAGGTTTGAGAAGCAAAGGAGGTTTTCCAGGGTTGGCATTAGCCACCTTGACCAGCCCAGAATTTCATGCTGAGTGCAAAGAGACAGATGCCCTAAGCCTCAGGACAGCAAGGGGGAGCCATCAAGGGAGCTGCTGTCAAAAGGCGAGGCATTGTCTTCCCTATGTCATGAAGGAGCTGGACTCAAACCCGTGGCCTTTTGGGGGGCAATTGCACCCTGCCCACCTTGAGGATGGGACCCCAGCAGTGAGGTATCCTCTGGGGAAGAAGGAGCTGGTGCAGGACATTCCCTGAGTGGAGCAGGAGGACAGAAAAGACCCATCGATCCCCCCTCCAGCAGTGATGGGCTGCTGTTCCTGGTGGGAAGGGGATGCTCCCAGATGGTGGCGGGGAGCGCAGCTGCCTGCTCTGTGGGGGACCGCTCTTTGATTTTCCGGGGTATTCACAGCGTTTGTTTTTCCTCCTCTCTGTGATTTATTTGGAGACATCTTGTTTTAGTTAAGATCCTTGAGGCCCAGGCCATGCAGAACCAATTGCAGAGCCCTCCGACGGCACCACAGCTTGCTGGGGCTGAAAACTACCCGTTGGCAAGGCACCTGAGTTATCTGTAATTTTATCTCTCACCTTGGCTGCCTGAAGGACCTGAGAAATGGCCTTTCGTTGGATGATGGACCGCATCAGCTTACCTCCCCGCACACCTTAGCAGCATCACTAGCGAGCCGCACCAGCCCTCTGTGCATAATTAAGTGCATCTTGATTTACTGCCCGTGCAATTGTTACAAGCTTTGGAAGTGAATTTAGCTAAATCACATCAAGCCACTTTAGTTCTGAATAAGAATGTCCTCACCAGGTTTTAATGCAGTTTAACTAATCCACCACGGACCTTAATGCAGATTAATTTTCCCCAGCGTCTCTGGGTAGATGAGCCCTCAGAATCAAAGAGGTCTGAATTTGTTTTAGGTTAATTTATTTTAGATGTGAATTTTGTAAATCAAATTACAAGACCTTTGGATTTATGGGCCGGAGTAGGGGCTTAACGTAGTATAGACTGGATGGCCTCGATGCGCACCTTGAGATGATTTGCACAAATCTCTCATGAGCGTAGGTATCTCTGAGGTCAAATTTCTACCCAAACCTGCTGTGCTGAGCCAAACGCTGGGACCAAAGTGCTGTGGTCCCTGAGCGAGGTGGGATGGAGCCCAGGAGAAGTGGGGAAAGCTCTCCTGGCTGCTGGTGTGGTCAGATGGACCTGTGACATCTGTAAATCTGCAGGGACTGCCTTGAAAAATGGAAACCATGGGCTTTGTGGGAGGTGCCCTGTGTAAATACACTGGGGTTGCGGGGAGGAGTGGCAGGGATGGGAATCGTGGGAGAGTGTTGGGGTGTTTGGTGGATGCAAAAAGGAGGGATCAGGCAAAGGCAGAGGATACTCAAGGCAAATGGCTGTGGTGGCTTGTAAATGTCTTGAAAGAGGTTCTGCTGGAGTGGTACGACCCAGAGAGCAGTTTACGGAGGTGAAGAGCAGAGGAGGAGCAAGGATGGGCTGGGAAGACTCAGGGAAAGGAAGGACCCTGAAAAGAGCCGGTCTTGAGCATGACCAAGGCTGGCCAGAAAGGCCCAGAATGACACCTAGCACCTCTGGCCTTGCTGATGTGATGTCTCATAAGACCAATAATAAAAATAGTGCTCTGTCTTTGGGTCATGGTCACAGAATCACAGAATCACAGAATTGTAGGGTTGGAAGGGACCTCTGGAGATCATCTAGTCCAACCCCCTGCCAGAGCAGGGTCACCTAGCGCAGGTTGCACAGGAAGGTGTCCTCTGAGAAGACTGAGTGGCTTCTCTGGGGCCACCTTCCTGTCTCATCCACAGCCTGGCCATAAAGCCTTGGCTCATCCTTTTCTCACCACTAGTCAGAGGTGGCCCCAGTTTAGGAACCTGCGCAGCCAATACTATATTTAACAGCCCCAAGCTCAGTTAGATGATGGCCCAGACACAACTTCATGGCTAGCATGCACCTGCTGTGGGTTTGGGCTGTGGGAAGAAACAGTCCCAAACAATGTTCTGGCAAAGTTCGGGTGTGACACAGGCCAAGGACCAGACCTAATTTGCCCATTTTTTTTGTGGGGGAACGGTTTTAAGCGTGTGGACACCAGCTATGAGTTGCAGCCTGGCTTTGGGTCAGGGAACAAGCACCTTGGTTTGCCATGGATGATGAAACGCTTGCCCCTTTGTAGGGTGAGGCTGTGAAAACCACTGGTCTGACCAAGAGCCTCTAAAAAGCTACGTGAATTTTGATGCATACCACTGTCATGTTGGGTAGTGTGGAGTGGCTCTTACTTCACGTTGGACATCTTCAGATTGGGTGTCCCCAGTCCAGCAAATCACCCTGGGCTCCCTCTACGTGTTGAAGGACAGAAACAAGAACTTTTAGGGCATGAGACCTCTGGCTTACTTGAAATATCTATTTTAGTGTGACCTGGAACCAAAGGAGGAACTAGATTGACTGGATCTCCACTGACTTTCAAAGGAGCCCAAAAGTAATTAGTCCAGCTGGAGATGTGTTGGGCACACCTGCATGTAGTCAGATGGGCTTCACGGTCCTGGGAGACCATGAAGCTCAGTCTCATGGGCCAGGTCATCATCTGCTAATCAACTGCAATGTGATCAGAGAGAAACGTTGGTCAAATGATTAATGAGATGGAGTGAACTGGATTCAGGAGGGTGTATTTTAGCTGCTGAGATATAAAGTGGGGTTTTGCCAACAGCTTAGATATGCATGGAAATCCAGTAAAATGCAGAAGGATTTGAAAAAAAAAAACATTTTAAACCTTCCTATTTCTGTTCATGTTTTGCTTGGCTGCTATTCTATCCTGGTGAATAGCTGGTTAATAGCATGGCTTTGCTTTCCAGCTTTCCACGGAGCTGGAAGTGGCATGTGAACAAAGCAGAGAAGGAGAAGCAGGTTCCAGTGGCATCCACTGGGAACGTCATTAGGATGGTCCTAATTGATGTGGAAGAGGTCTCTGCTGCCGTGAGGACCATGCACTGGGAAATTGTTCTTGTGAGTGGATGAGAAGTCCTCCTCCTCCTCCTTTTGGATTTGGCTGGGTGGTACCCTTAGCACTTATTATTGGTGTTGATACGACGAGGAATTGTCCTGGTTTGAGGTAAAACAGAACCAGCTTTCTGTTCAGTAATTTTACATCTTAACTAGGCCTCTTCTAACCCTTTGAAATTAACAGCATGTCGTGTCGAAAACAGTTCGTTCTCAGAGTGATAAGACCACCGCTTACACTTTGTGCCAAGGAACGGTACGCAGAGAGGTTCTTGCTTATGTTTATTGCCATAACAACCCAGGTCAGCTGATTTTGTTATTTGCCCCGTTGGAAGGTCGGAAGCGGAAAAGCGTAGGGGGGTCCCACCTGCAGGGAGGAGCGGACAGGACAGGTGACCCAAAACTGACCAACAGGGGTATTCCATCCCATCTGCCCCATGCTCAGTATAAAAGCTGAGGGATCAAAGGGTCAGGCTCTCTTTCTTCAATGGCCGACGTCCGAGGAGGACCCTGTCTGTTCGTCTGCCTTTGATCTGATCCGTGTGTTCCTGACTCCAGCTCTGGAATCCAGTTCCCACCCATCGCTGAGTCCAGTCTGGGACTTTCCCAGTGCCTGCCAGTGACGTCATCCTGGGAACTTAATACGGTTTTGTATATACTGTATCTATTTTGTTATTTTCCTTTTTATTTTATTATTAATATTTCATTAAAGTAGTTTAGTTTCTTCTAAACTCATAAATCTCTTTATCTCTCTTCCTCCTCTCCACGTACGAGAGGTTGGGGGGGAGCATCTGTTGCCGACCGTTGGCCAATTTGGCCAAAACCACGACAAGAATAAAGGGTGCAATTCTTACTTGGGCTGAATTTCTTTTCTATGTTTTTTTGTGAACCAAGGGCAACGTGCGGAGCTGCCTATCTGTTTCCAACCCATCTGTCTATAGATAAATATCTAGAATGAGTGCACCAAGCACACAGGAGAGCTTGGATTCAAGCTGTCATTGGGCTGAAATCTCCTCTGTTGCAGCAGTCTGGGATGGGATTCAGGTAACTTGTAGGGGCTGAGGTGGTGCGGGGTCATCCGCCTCCTTCCTTGCTCGGAGGGGAGGTGATGAGTAGACAACTGCTCATGTATTGGGTATGAACCATTTTGTGCTTTAAATTGTTGCTGGGCTTTTTGCGGATACGTGGTGGGATACTGCATATTTACTGGTTAAAAGATGAAACAAAGCCCAACCAGCCCATGCCATGTCCTATTCCTGCTGTTTCTGTGTTCTCCATCCTTTTTCTGCCTTGTGTCGGGCAAGTTTGTCTCCTTCTTTGCAAATACCATCTGCTGTTTCTGCTGCTCTCCCAACCTTTCTCTTTAATAACTTGCATCTGTAGGACAGTCTGTTTTCCTTTGGTTGATTTGGAGCCTAAGCGCTTCACTGCCTTTTATCGGCAAGCGTAGAAACCACTGATGTGCTACAAAATTGACATTGCTGTCAAATACATCCCTGCAGGACTCTCCTGGTCACTCGATCCGGTTTACCCTCCACCAATGTAATGGCCTTTTAAAAATTATGATGCTTCTTTCTCCATGCGTTAGAAATGCCACCTCCTGCATCTTTTAATTGGATTCCCTTCTGTGCTCTTTGTGCTCCGGCGTTGGAGAGTGCCTTAGCAGACAGTTGTCTTGACACCCCTCTGTTTGCCTTACAAGAAACGGTGTAACACGCGCTCGGTCGGAATAAAAGACAACAGGGTGGGCTGGATTTTGAAGGAGCCTTTGACGGTTGCGTGACATGAAGCAGGAGCAACCCTGGTGTGCCGGAGCAATTGAGCTGGTGTAGGATTCCTGAGACAGCAGATCCCAGGGTCCTACCTGCTGGGACGATGGAGGGGAGGCTTCATCCCAAGTCCTCAGCCCTTTGTGCCATGTTTCTGCAGCGTCCACACCCATGGACAACATCAGGCTTTCAAGTGTCCAGCTGCTGCAGAAACATGAAAGGAAATGCAAGTTCTTTTGAGAGCTGGTGAAAAATCCTTTTGTGATGTCTCTGGCCAGACTTTTCCCAAATGGAGAGCTGCTTCTGCCTGTCCCACAAGCTGAACTTCCCCGAGAATAAGGACCATTGTTGCTTCTGCTAAAGAAACAACAAAAACAACCCTCTTCTGGGCTACTGTCATGACTCGACAGGTCTCCAAGCCTCCAAAGCAGGTTTCTGCAAAATTTTCTTCTGCGATGTTATTTTACCAAACTAAGCAGAGACTGTAGGGCAGAATTTTGTTTCTTAAATGCTTAGGAAATGTTTGGTTGTTTCCAAGGAGCATCTGAGATGCTCTGGATGTGGCTTATGGATGGGGCTTGGGACCACTGGGAGACCGGTGGCAATGACAGATGGCCCTCTGCAATGTCAGGTGGAGGTGTGGAGGGATTCCACAGGGTATTTCATGTGGCACAGGATGCAATGCAGCGCTGCCTCCAGCGCTGGGGGGCCTCAGCACAGGAGAGACACGGAGCTGTTGGAGCGGGGCCAGAGGAGGCCCCGGAGATGCTGGGAGGGCTGGAGCCCCTCTGCTGTGGGGACAGGCTGAGAGAGCTGGGGGGGTTCAGCCTGGAGAAGAGAAGGCTCCGCGGAGACCTTCCAGCCCCTTCCAGTCCCTCAAGGGGCTCCAGGAAAGCTGGGGAGGGACTCTGGATCAGGGAGGGGAGCCATGGGACGAGGGGGAAGAGTTTTATGCCGTAAGAGGGGAGACTGAGATGAGATGTGAGGCAGAAATTGTTTGCTGTGAGGGGGGTGAGCCCCTGGCCCAGGTTGCCCAGAGAAGCTGTGGCTGCCCCATCCCTGGAGGGGTTCAAGGCCAGGTTGGACGGGGCTTGGAGCAACCTGGGCTGGTGGGAGGTGTCCCTGCCCAGGGCAGGGGCTGGGACTGGATGAACTTTAAAGGTCCCTTCCAACCCAAACCATTCTGTGATTCTATTCCATGATTCTATGATATTACAATAGCTAAAGGGACACGAGCCCCACACTCACTGAGCATTAATTACAGACATGACACAAGCGGAGAAGAGGACACCTGCCCAACTTGCCCCAGCTCTGACTAATGGATTTCTCTGGGACTTTAATGGGGGACCAGAGGTAGAAAAGGAGCTGAGGGGGACACAGGCAGCGGGAAGCATTCAGGACTTGCCTTTTGATGCTACAACCTCTCATCTCAGGAGGACTATGTCCTGCCCTGCCTGGGCCTTGTTGCCATGTCTGGGAATTTGGAGCAGGTGCTGGGGCAAATCCCGTGGGTTGTGCACAGCAAAGCCTTCGATGCCATGCTCCACCACCGCGATTTTCCATTTCCTACTGGCACAGGCATGCGAAAACTTCCCAAGGCAATTCCCGCGATGTTGTCTGGAAGAGGCGAACAATAAAAGAATGGGGCAGGAGAAAAAAAGGACGTCAAAGTCCCAATATAATTTTCCTGTCTGGAAGTTCGTTAGCGTCCGTTAGCTGGCTGCAGCTGCTGGATTTGTTTCCGTCGCACCCCGCCAAGGTGCCAGCCATCTGTTGAAGGTGTTTCAGGCACAACGGGATGGTGATCGGAGCCAAGGGGTTTATGGGAGAGCTCTGGGAGTCACTGCGAGTGCAAGGCTGGGGCTGGATGGGGGAGGCCACAGCTCCAAGGTGCAATAACCGAGACTGAGCTTTACTTTTAGAGCTGGCATTAACTTTTCTCCCCCCCTTCTCTGTCCCATCCCTCCACATGGGTAATGCAGCCTGGAGAAAGGACAGAAAAAATTTGCAAGTGCTAGTTCTTGCTCTTGCCAACCCTCATATGACTTTTTGTCAGGGGTCTTAGGGATGAGGGGGGTTTGCTCCAAAAAAGGTTTGGCTGTCACTCGTAACCGGTGAGGGAGAAAAACCTCTGCCCTCCTGGAGAGCTCAGGGACTCACAAATCCAAAAAGGCCTCCAAAACCCTGAAAGGGGATGAAAAACTTAGAAAAGAAAAAAAAAAAAAAGGGCGAACACAATCCAGGGCATATTGGTTTAGGAGTCATGAGTCTGAAAAGGGACCGTGTGATGTGTTTGAGGGTGGCTCAGGACCTCCTCATGGTGGTTGGGGAAGGTGGCCAAGCCTGTTCTCCATCCTAGCAGGACTTCAGAGAGCACCACCAGATTTTGGGCTGTTTTCCAGCCCTGGCAATCCGTGAGTGCCCAGATTTAAGTTACAGGGTAATTCAGTGGCCCAAATTACCAACAGACCTGGTGCAGGGTCACTGCTCAGTCCCTTAAGGAGTCTCTGGCAGCTGAGGACTAGGAGGCTCCTCCTGGGGCTGCCCATGATTTCCCTGTCTGCCTTTGGACCTGACCCAATCGTAAGGGCTAGAGAGAGCACGTGGAGTAAAACCACTTAAAAAGGAGTTCACCCGATCCATTGGTTTAATTTGGTTCCCATTTCCCCACCTTCCTTGTGACAGATGCTTGGGAAGGAGATTGTGGTGTGAGCCAGGAGGTAACAGCAGGCAGAGGCTGAGCTGGGCTCACTGCTCCCCCTCATCCTATCACTCCACACTCCGATAAAAAGTTCCTCCTCATCTCTCTTGTAGGCCCTCTTTAGGTATTGGAAATATTTCATGTATCTACATGATTATAAGGATGGACCTTTTAAAAAAAAGTGAAATACGTGGAAACTTGGACCAGCAGAACGTAAGGCGTTGCCACTGCAGGGGGTATTTAGACTCCCCTAAATGGTGGCTGACCCATCAGCTTTTAGCTTGTTTGATCCAGAAATAGCGAAAAGCTTATCATCCACCCATTCATCCATCCATCCATGGCTTCTCCATCAGTCCCATCCTCTGGACCAAAGGACACAGAGTTGCTGGAAGGTGAGAATGACCTGGTCTTCCCCTTTCTTCCCTCCTTGGCTTTTCCACATATCACGTTTCCATCCCTTGTGTTGGGAGCTGATATGGAGCCTTTCCAGCAGCAAAGTCTGCAAGGGCCAAAGCACTCCTTGAATTTTGCATTTTCCCCACCTTGCAGTGAAATCAAAAGTCCTGTGGCATGGAAGATTTTGCATGTGACCTGTGGATGCTGCTACATACATATATTTCTTTCTAAGTTATACCAACATGTTTAAGTTTATTTGTGCATCTATTTACATTTCCTCCCACCAATTTGGAGGTGAGATGGAATTCAGGAACAGAGCCAGGAGGCATTGCCTGGTCAGAGATTTGCTCTGGTAAATGTGTGTCCTGCAGAGAAATTTTTCAGTAGTTCTTCAATAGCAAATGCCACCGACTTTGGCAAAAACAGCGATTTGGGGCCACCAAACAACTAAAGAAGTTCTCAGCTCATTTTCTGGGGGGAAAAGGATCCAACCAGAGGAGCTTTAGTTCAGAAGAGTTTTATTTAATGTGCTCTCTGCCCCAGATCCATCTGTAGTACCAGACAGTCTAGGTCTACTGAAAGGATGCTGTGTTGATTTGTGCCAGCTGAAAGTCTGGGTCTTTGTCTCTAACTGCTCCTGTCTTTGACATACAATTTAAGACAAGAAAGAAAAAAATACAGGAGACTGGGTTACTCCGTGCTCTTGGTCACTCTGTCATGGTGACACGTGGTCAGCTGCTGGGGGTCAGCTGGTGAAGGGTGAGACGAGAACTGGATGTTGTCTCTGTCTAGTTCCATGGAAGTCAGAGGTGAAACAATCCAAGAGATGATCTCCCTCTCCCCTGGGGTCTCACACACCAGTATAATTGTGAAATATGCAGATGAGTCGGGACTTTTAAAAAAGATTAAGGAATTGCAGTGCTTGCTGGGTGGTGATGTTTTTGTGACTTCACAGTTTCCCAGCAGTGGCTGATGCATCTGAAAGCAGTTCCTCAGAGCTTCCCAAGCATCTGGAGGTCTTAAGAACATAAAAATGTCCCCGTTCAGTCAGAAAACCGGCTCTTCCAGCCAAGTATCCTATTTTAACCAATGTCAGATAGCTGATATTCAAGGATAAGTACCGCATGGGCAAATATAAGATAATCCTCTACGCTTATAGCTTTTGGTGGTCAGTAAATGATGATGTACCTGGGTATGAAGTTACATCTGGACTGCTGTGCTTATAGACATCGTTCATGTCTCCTCCATGAACATATCTCATCAGCTTACTCCTGTGACTGCATTTCTTCAGTCTTTTGTGAAGTGGTTGATTACGGAAGAGGTGGACAACAGTGTTGCTTTGTTTTAAAATTTTGGTAGAAAAATAACACTAAACTCCAGCCCGCCGAGTGCTACAGCATCTCCATGCTGCAGGAGGGAGGGAGAAGGAAGGCTCGTTTCTTCTATGAGCTCTCCAGGTCTATGAGGACAGGATTTTCAGAGTGTGGATGGTGTGGGAATTGGCCTCCTGTAATGATTTTGTGAGGGTCATGTGGAGTCAACACTGCCTCTCCATTCAGCTTCTTTGGATCTCCAAGACGTCATTTTTGCTTGTATTTTGCCAAACAAATTTTCAATTACTCAGAGCCTTACCTAGAAATGCGTCCCACAAAATCAGGCATCACAGAGTAAAATGCTGAAAAAACACGTGTGAAGGAAATCATAGATTTGCAGAATGGTTTGAGTTGGAAGGGACCTTCAAAGGCCATTGAGTCCCACCCCCCGCTCTGGGCAGGGACACCTCCCACCAGATCAGGTTGCTCAAAGCCTCATCCAACCTGGCCTTGAACCCCTCCAGGGATGGAGCATCCACAACCTCCCTGGGCAACCTGGGCCAGGGGCTCACCACCCTCCGCATACAAGATTTCTTCCTTATATCTAGTCTTAATCTGCCCTCTTTTAGTTTAAAGCCATTACCATTTACCCTATTGCTACAGGTCCTACCTAAAAGTCTGTCCCAATCTTTCTTTTAAGTGCCCTTTAAGTACTGAAAGGCCGCAATAAGGTCTCCCCGGAGCCTTCTCTTCTCCAGGCTGAACCCCCCCAGCTCTCTCAGCCTGTCCTCACAGCAGAGGGGCTCCAGCCCTCCCAGCATCTCCGGGGCCTCCTCTGGCCCTGCTCCAACAGGTCCATGTCCTTCTGCTGTTGGTGCCCCAGAGCTGGAGGCAGCACTGCAGGGGGGTCTCCCCCAAGCGGAACAGAGGGGCAGAATCCCCTCCCTCGATACCCCTCTCCCGCAGAAGACTACAGCTTTACTACAGATAACCCAAGCCGTTTCACTTGGCCCAGCAAGACCATTCCTAAAGACTCCTTGTCATCTTGTCGTTTCTGAATGACTCTCCCTTTCAAAAACTCTGTTAAATCAAGACAGCCAAGAATCACTTCGAGCTTCGTGTGACTTTTTTTTTTTCTTCGTGTTACGATATTTGAAAGAAAAATACTCCAAAAGTTCTAATAAAACTCCTGCTGAATTTATTACATGATTGTTAGAGAGCAGAAGATGTCCAGTAAAAGGCAGTTTTCAACAACAGGCTAACCTACCACAGCTCTTTGCAGACTCTATCTGCGGTAGACGAAGCTGTATTAAATAAAACAACATCTTGCAGGCATTTGGATATTGTAAATGTAACTAATAATAGCAAAGCCATGCTATTATTAATGACTTTTTCCTCCAGGGTATCTGAAGGATTGAGGAAAACCGATGCTCAGATGGGATCATTCCACCTAGGTGCCACCAGGAAAGGTTTGGTGTGGTTTTTTTCTTGAGAGTGTTTCAGTTGCAACCTCCTGGCTGCAGGCTATTGACCTATTGTTCACTAAAATAATGACAAAGAAAAAGAAGAGAGAGCTGTTCATCTGTATTTAATGGAGAATTACGGCAAGTTTATAAAGCTGGTGGCAGTTCGTGTCCTGGGAGTGCTTGGTAGAAGTTATCACAGCTTGATGTTTTGCAAAATGGTCGCTTGAGGCGTTGGTGCTACTGGGACATTGTCCTTCAGAAAACTGAAGAACAGCTAATGTGCAGAATTTCTTAAGGACCTGTCCCTCTCTCTGCATGAAGCATAACTCTCTGGAATGCCAAAAAACTGCTGGCAAACGTTTTGTATGGAGATGTAAGGATAGGGGTCTTCCCATGCCTGTCAACACTTTGGTTTAAGAAAGAGAAAAGCTGGTCTCCATTGGAGTTGTGATTTGAACCATGCCAAATAAAAAAGGCAGTCCAGAAAGTTTATTAATGGAAATGCATGAAAGTCTCAGGGACGCCTGAAATAGTACGAAATGCTTTTCTTTCTACGTTAACCCGGGCCATCTGGGGGTGCATCTACTCACAACTGGCAGAAGCGGGGCAGATACTGGAGCATTTAGGCCTATGTTAAAGTAATCTGCATGGTTCCTCTGAATGCTATGGAGATCGTACTGGAAGGCAGTTTCATAAACCCCATGAAGATACTGCTTTCCTTTATTTGTATGCTGGCTAAGACTTTGCCGAAGTCAGTAGGAGTTTGGCTGAAGAAGGGCCTTCAAGTTTGGCAGGAGGCAGCATTTGAACATTCATGTGCCCCAGTGATCAAATGTGGATGGCTTTATTGCCTCCAGTGAGGATATGAATCTGTTTTCATTCGCTGGGAATAATAAAAGCAGAAGGAATATTAAAATATTAAACTTCTCGCAGCTTTTTAAATCGCTATTGGCATTTCAGAGATGGAGACCACGGCCAGGCATCTTGCTGCAAAGTGATAGAGGGGCCAGAGCCACAGCCTTTTGAAATTAATGGAAAAAAACTTCCACTGGCTTTAATGAGTTTGAGTTAAACTCTGAAATATTGTCCATCTGGATTCCATTTCCAAGCAGGCCGAGAACTGGGGTGGGAGGTAAATTAACCTAATAGCAAACTGACTTTAAAATACAGCTTAATCAGTGTGAAATGAGTAAAGAGAAAGATCCATTTTTAATAAATGGGCATTATCACTTCCTGACATGATCGAACAGCCAAGAATGGGAGAAACAGAGTTGCTGGAGCCTTTAGAAGCTCCAGTTAACAAAAATCTGATGCTTTTAGACTGTGCAGGTATTTAGTTTATGACTGAGTGTGATCTTTGAGCATGATGAAGGCCATGGCTCATTAAAATGGCATCTTAAAGGCACTTTCAAAGGTATTAAGAAGTGAGCTACCATAAGTTTGGGGCATCAAACCCTAACCTCTGCTTGATAAGAAAGCAGAAGTCCATACCTTGTCAAACTCCAAGTTCATGTTCTAGTCTCTGTCTTGGAATTATTTTGTCGTTTGTCACACAGGGATTTTATTTCTGGGCTTTTCCTCAAAATCAGCCCAGATAAACATCAACGGAAGCTGAGATTCCAGGGGACCTGGTAGTATTTTCACCCCGCGATTTCCCAGGGAACAGAGGTCCACCAAACTTCACAAAACAGAACGGCTTTCAGAAAGACGAGGCCTCCAACGCCCCAGAAATGGTGGACACTGAGGTCAGTGGACATAATTCCAATTTAGGCGAGTGTAAAAAGCGAAAGAGGAAGCAAAAACTTTGATCTTATTTTATAACATTTAAAAATGAATCAGTATCACAGCTAATGGGTCATGGGAAGTCCTTCTTGGTGGCCAATGGCATTTATGCCGGGCTCGGGCAAAGTAGGTGCAGATTTCCTTTAACACAGCGGACAGCACAGTAGTGTTTTGAACCTCATTATGGTTTGCAGAGGAGGAGGGAAATAAAAAAAAATTAAAGAGTAAAAAAGAAAAGCGTTGCTTAGGAAGATAACATAAGAATGTAAGTGAAAAAATTTAAGTTTCCCAAGGAAAAGCCAGTTTTCTTCTGCAACCAGCATTTGAAAAATGTTGATGCTCTTGTTGTACCGTAATTAAAATACTGACATAAGAAAGGCCCTTGTACAGCATAACCATCAGCAGCATTGGAGGTGGGCCCCAGATACTGGGTGTGTAACCTTCACTGCCACTGGAGCCAAAATGCGATAGCTACAAACCACTTTTGGTTTTGTCTGTCCGCCCTGGGGATAGACTTTTTGGTAGGACCTGTTGCGATAGGACAAGGGGTAATGGCTTTAGACTAAAAGAGGGGAGATTTAGATTAGATATAAGGAAGAAATTTTGTACACTGAGGGTGGTGAAATCCTGGCCCAGGTTGCCCAGAGAGGTGGTAGATGGCCCATCGCTGGAAACATTCCAGGCCAGGTTGGACGGGGCTCTGAGCAACCTGATCTAGTTGAAGATGTCCCTGCTCATGGCAGGGGGTTGTACTCGATGGCCTTTAAAGGTCTGTTCCAACCCAAACCATTCTATGATTTTGGCTCCAGGCTGCTGCTTGCAGTAGCTGTTACGGACAATCTGTGTATTTCCCAGGGTGAGGTTTTTTTGGTCTTTGCTAAAGACTAATTCTAAAGATGATTATTAATTGTTCTCTTGGGCTCCATGACTGTTATTTCGGATCATTTCACTTACCAAAACACCTCATCCCTTCTTCCAGAGAAGGTCTTCTGTCCTGGGGAGTCACATTTCCCAACGTACCTCTCTACAGCAGAAAAACTTCAGTTCAGTTCAATACATGGCAATACAAAGGGGTTGGTGACTTGTCCTTCTCTCTCCCCCTCCACTGTCCCCCCCATGCTGTGCCAGACAGAGCCCGGGAGTCCTGGCTTTTAAGTGTCTGCGTCAAGATTCTCCCCTTCCTGTTATAACTTCTTTAAACAAGCTCTAGATAATAAATAGAACAAATCCCAAGTCCTCCATGCAGGCATGCAGATACGCACACATACTTTCAGTCGACAGCCAAAAAGAGCCAGCTCCACTAATGTTGTAACTGCTAATTTATGCAAAGTGCCTTGTTTTGCCATCGAAGGCTTTTCATTCTTGACTGTAGTCCAAGCAAAATCCCATTAGGTCCTAAAAATTAATTTAAGGCACATTTCCCCAGTTGTTTACAATTACCCTCCACGCTAATTCAAGCAGCATGCCAATCCCCTCCTGCTGGCTTCAATTTATTTATTTCAGCCTAATTTCCCGCCTCCCCACAGTCACTTTGTGTATACTGGGAAAGCAGAAGATTCCAGAGCTAGCTGCATTGCAATGGACAGAAACTTTATGCTTGAATTCCCCAAAGAGCTGCAAGGCAGTGTGGGATGCGGCTCCTGAGCTCTCTGCTGTAGCTTAACCTTTGGACAATGAGATGAGAGTTGAGGAAGTCCTGGAAAAAGTCCTGGTTCCCCTTGGTCCTGGGCACAACGTAAGCACGAGGCACAGAGTCCTCTTCCATGCCCAAATGATCTTCCTCTGTGCTTCTGACCCCGTGACTCGCCTTCAGAGCCAGGAGGTAGCAGCGGGAAGGAGCTGGTTTGCAGGACAAGTGTGTGGTGAGAAGTGAAGGAAGCTGATAGGCTTGGAGGCTTAGCTTGGAGGGTCAGTGAGGGTGAGGTGGGGAGGAGACAATGTCTTCATTGTCATCCTTGTTAAGTGTCAGGGCTGCTGAGCAACCTGATCTAGTTGAAGATATCCCTACTCATTGCAGGGATGTTGGACTAGATGGCCTTTAAAGGTCCTTTTCCACCCAAACTATTCTATGATTCTATAATTCAGTGGGTAAAATCTTGGCCTAGGTGTCAGCCAGTGACCCCAATCACTGGGGTACAGACCTACTGACATGCTGAGATATCAGAAGTGAGGACATAGGTGGAATACACCTGATCTTCAGCTTTGCAAGAAAAGCTCCAGCTCACTGGTAGCTTACAGCACTGCTTGGATCCTGCCAGAGCTTGGCCCCTCATTAGGGACTTCTAATGAGGAATGGGACCCTCCTGGTGGCATTTCTCAGCCTGAGCAGCCCCATTCCCTTGGCGTGACCAGAGTTCCTACCACACCTCCCTCATTTTGCACAGCTGACCTGCCATATAAAAGCATCTTCATGTGAAACCACAGCAGAAAAACACAGAGGCTGTTTGCTGAGGGGTGCTGGGGATGGACATTCAATTCACATCTCTGCTGGAACTTCTCCCTTCCTTGTGGAGCTAAATCACCAGTTGTGAGCCACTGGGGGACCTGGAAATGTTTTTGCATTTGATGCCTTGGTGTAACCTCCTCTGCATCACTCAGTTGAAGCCACTCCAACAGGAGATGCTCTGCCCTGCCTTCCTCCAGGTAACACTTGGCTGCAGGCATCCATCTAGCTCGGTAGAAGACCAAGGTCAGCCTCAGCATTTCATCAGCTCTCTTGGTCAACCAGCTGCTACCTTTGGAAGGTCTCCATGCCCTCAAATTACTGTAGCTTTTCTCTCACATTAATTTAAGCACAGGATGAGTTTTCAGGTCTTCCTGGTACCAGCTGAGTGTTGTAGCTGCTCAGCTGCAGAGTTGTCCTCTGCTACTCCAACCCAAGGAATCCCATAACCTGCACAATCAAGTCCAAAGCTTTCTAAGAACAGTTTAATCAGGAGAGCAAGGTACTACTTTTCACTCCCTAGAGTGGAAAGGGCTCCTTAGAGCCCTAAAGGTTGATGTATAGTGAGTGGGAGGTCTTGGTCAGTAACAAGGTCCTGTTATTCATGGAGATGTTAAGTACCACTGGTAGAAATCCAGCTGGACCACTTGGGTCCTCCTCTGGTGTCTATCTCCCGTCTGTTGTAAGGTTTTTAGAAGACATGACTTTTCTGTGATTTGCTTTTTCAGCCAAAACAATATCCCACAGGGTGGGGTCTACTCAGGCTGTATCCAGACTTTAGCAAACCCTCTCTGATATTCTGGATATCTATTTAGCTCTCTCCTCAAGGATGTCTCTCAGCTTTGCCACTCGTGTCTTCCTTCCTGCCATTTTCACACCAATAAACATGTGGCTAGAAGATCTTTTCTTGCCAACCACCAAATCTTCCTCACTGCTTCAGTCTTCTCCGTGATCCCCTCCTTATTTCTATCAGGTCTTTCTTTCTGCTCCACACCTACCAAAACCTAGGGTGTCCTGGATTTTCTGTTCTCAGTGGCACACATTCAGTGATAGAATGAGTCCCCTGAGAAGTACCCCAAAGCTCGAGATAGTTGGGATGGGAGACGGTGGCTGCTGCTCCAGAAAGGCATAGGTCTCCTGTAGGGTCTGCGTCATACCTGCCAGCCACCCCTGCAGAAAAGTCTTCGACTCCCTATTGCCTAAGAATATGACACAAATTCGAGCCAGAGATGTGGGGCATGAATCAGGCACCACACCACATAGACACTCGGTGCCATTTGAGATGCTTGAGTGTCTGAGATTTCAAGAACATGTGGTGACACAGGATCCAGGACCTCTGGAGAACCCCTCACCTCTGGATGGTGCTTGGAAGCCAGGTGGGATAGGGTTGGAGAATAATTTAGATTGAAAAGGACCTCTTTAGGCCATCTAGTCCAACCCTAGCTATCCTCAGATATCTCAAATGGTGCCAGGCACTTTAGAAGCCTCTCTCTCTGCCTCCCGAGTGATGTCCCCCAGTGCTCGTTAGTCTGTCTGTTGCTCTTCTCAGAGTCATGCTCTTTGCAAGCTCCTCACCCACAGCTCACTTTCATTGTCAGTGGAGAACTCAGCAGCCTCCTTCAGAGGATGCCCAGAGGGTCTGATCCAGCTTTTGTGCCTCCTCGTTTTTATTCAGGGCAGGACTGGGCCATGATCTGCCAGGTGTGAGCCCCAGGATCCCCACCACCTTCCTCCCTGCCCATGGTGTGACTCCTCCTCTCTCTGGTTTGTCTACAGCAGCTCCTGGTCTCCAGCTGGAGCTGTCAGCTTGACTTGGGACTCAAGCTGAGCTGCTGGGATGCCACTGAAGCCGTTTCAATGGTACAATTTATCTTCCTCCAGCTCCCTTTTGACTATGGTTGGCCGCGTGGCGTGGAAGCGTGGTTCCCGTTGGCTCTGCCGTGCACCCGCTGAGCCAGCAGCAATGGTTGGTGCTAACGGGGGTGGGGGGGAGCTGCCATTGAACGAGCTGTTCCCTGCCTGGCCTGACTTTCTGGCAGCAAGTGCCCCTGTGGAACTACCCAGCCAGGAGCCAGCCCTTTCAAGTCTGCAAAGGCTGGCTTGTAGCCTGCAAGGCTTGAACTAATTTCTCTGTGAGGCTCTCTATAGACATCATGTCACCCGCTGAAATAAGTGGTAGTAATTTAAACACCTGCAAGTTGTCCTGGGTGTTTTTTTTCTTTTGATTTTTTATTTGATTTTTTTTTTTCCCCTGAAACATTGCACTGCTTTCTTAGGAGAAGGTAGTGTGCTGCACAAAGAGGTTTTAATTAAACTGAAGTGTACATAATCCCTTTCTCCTGTTTTAATTGAGTTTCCACTGATGGAAACCAAGAGTATTTGGCAAAACGGGACCTGGATCTCCCTTGTGCATCTTCAGATGTGAGAGACATCCCAGTATGGGGGAGTAAGCCCCTGAAACCCTGCAATTAATGGGAAGAATCATGGAATCATAGAATGGTTTAGGTTGGAAGGGACCTTAAAGCCCACCCAGTGCCACCTCCCTGCCCTGGGCAAGGACATCTCCCACCAGACCAGGTGTCTCAAAGCCCCGTCCAGCTTTGCCTTGAACACCTCCAGGGATGGGGCAGCCACAGCTTCTCTGGGCAACCTGGGCCAGGGGCTCACCACCCTCACAGCCAACAATTTCTTCCTCATATTGAATCTAATTTAAAGGAAGGGTGGGCATAGGCTTATCTGAGATTTATATTTCCCCTTTAGACATCTTTCTCCATTGAGAAACTCTCAGCCACTCTACAGCCAAAGTCTGGCGCAGGCTAGGTCTTATTTTAAGAATCTTTGCAATCTGCCTAAAATTCCAGGAGCCCCGTGTGAGTGTGGGTGCGTGCACGGGGATGCCAGGGAGGCAGTTTTCTGCCCCCCCGGTTCCTCAGCGCCTACCCTGGGCTCGTCCCGGGGGGGGTTTCTCATAGCCCCCCGGCGATTCAGCACCCTGGAGAACACCGATGGGCGTGGCGATGGGCGTGGCAGGGCGTGACCCACCATGAAGTTCTGGGCTGGGTGCGATGGTCTGGGCTGGACTCGATGCACGGGGATAGGCATTGAGGGGTTCTGTGGGTGACACAGTGGGCTGTACGCGATGCGTTGGGCTGTGCACAATGTGCCAGGCTGTGTGTGACACACCGGGCCAGGTGTGACACTGGGTGGGATGTGATGCTCTGGGCTGGGTGTGATGCTCTGGGCTGTGGGCAATGCACAGGGATGGACATGATACAGGGGTCTGTGGCTGACACAGCGGGCTGTACACGATGCGCTGGGCTGTGCACAATTGTCAGGCTGTGTGACACCGGGCCGGGTGTGACACTGGGCTGGATGTGACACCAGGTGGGGTGTGATGCTCCGGGCTGTGCAAGAGGCACAGGGATGGGCACGATAGAGGGGTCTGTGGGTGACACAGTGGGCTGTACGCGATGCGTTGGGCTGTAACAGATGCATTTGGCTGTGCGCCACATGCCAGGCTATGTGTGACACACTGGGCTGTGTGTGACACCGGGCTGGGTGTGATGCAGCGGGCTGTACGCGATGCAACGAGCTGTTTGTAACATGTTGGTCTACACGTCATGCACTGAGCTGGGTGGGATGTACTGAGCTGGGTGTGATGCCCTGGGCTGTACACGGTGTGTTGGGCTGTGTACAACTTGCCAGGCTGTGTGTGTGACGCTCCGGGCTGAGCGTGACACGGGGCTGGGTGTGATGCGGTGGGCCATGCGTGATGCACTGAGCCACATGCGGTGTGTTGTGCTGTGTGTAATGTGCTGATCTCCGCACCATGCACCGAGCTGGGTGGGATGGACTCAGCTGGGTGTGAAGCACCAGGCTGTACGTATTGCTCCAGCGTGTGCACATCGCGCCTCAACACCGAGTGTGAGCAGGAACCTCTTGACACTGCCCCAAACGTGTTCGCCGCCACAGTTTGCTTGTGTGTCCTGCCCTGTCACAGCGACGTGGCTTGTCAAGTGACTGGGTGGAAAGCATCCCACCACAAAAAGAATTGTGGGGCTCTGACGTGACCAAAATTCAGCTTTTTTTACCCCCATCACGTGTGGCTTGCCCTGTTATATGACAAGAGATGCTGGCATATTGGTTGTGAAAAATTTTCTACTACCCAGTGGAAGGGATGGCACTGGTCTCCAGTTCCTTTCTAAGTGTGTCTGGTCCCACAACTGCTAGGTGACCCACACTTGCCCCACCACTGCTGGGTGACCCACACTTGCCAGTGTGATCAAATTAACCTGGTAGTGTCCGATTTTGTTGCCATATAGCTAAAAAGAAGAGCAAGATGGGGATTCTGTTCCTCTCCCCTTGCCCTCATGTGCCTGTCCCAGGGCAGGAGAAGCTCATGGAAGAGGTCCTGAGGTGCAGAAGAGGTGAAGAAAGACCATGAGCAGCACGAGGAGGGAATGAAGCTGGAACATCTCCAATTTTCTCATGCAAAATGAAACCAAGATCCAGTCCTCCTGCCAGCACCTCTGAGCTGTGACCCAACCAGTCCTCTCTCTTTTTTCCTCTTCTGTTGCAAAATTTGCCCCATGAATCTTCTTCTTTTGTGCAACATGATGTCTCCGTGTGGCATGACGCTACCCTGGTGGAAGGCATGTGGGCTGCCGAGCTGATTTTATTTGTTTCCTATTTTTATTACGTGACTTTAATGATTCTAGTTCCAAGCAACCTCTGTACTCTCCCCATCAACCTTTTGGATAAACCTTCTTAATTGGGGTGGCAACACCAAAGTTCCTATCAAATCAATATGAGTGTATTAAAAATGACCTTTGGTGAGAACACATTAGCCAAGTGTAAAGTGCTCAGTGGGAGTGTAATGTCCTTTTCCGTGGTGGTATAAAGCACTACACAGGGAAGAATTTCAAGCACCCTTGAGTTTCTTTTGCTGGCAACTGAGAATTGTAATTTCATGTTGCTAAATGAACTGAGAGCTCAGTGAGCTGGCTACAGAAGCCTACGTAATAGTGGAATTTGGAGAGGAAAGCCGTCTTTTAGGGTGAGTGTTCTGCCCATTCTTTCTTCTGGGCTTTATCTGGACTCCAAAGTTTCAGCCATTCTCCAGCCTGCTGAACGCTTTGGCAGGAGGAGACTGAATTAATCTCTATTTATTATTAATACAACGTGATGGCAGAATTCTACCAGCAAGGGTTAAACAGTAGAGTCTTCCTTTTGAAATTAATTCCTTGTAAATCCCCACGGAGCCTATCAGGCACCCATAGACATATTAAACAATTAAGAGCCATGCCCTGTATTCAAGATCTTCCCTGCCAAAAAGTGGCTGACCTAATGAAGTAAATGAAGTTCTCATTCTGCTTCTGTCATTTTAATTAACATCAGTGGAAATAATCTTAATGAACTCAGCTATTAATCTTTCCTACCTGGCCCCAGACTCATTGCTATTAATCAGTTCCCTATTAATTGTTAGTTACCATTCCCAGCGTGTCAGACTAAGATAACTTGTTCTCCTTTTCCATGGGAATAGAGGTCTTTGGTGACAAGTCCTGGGAACCCTTAAGCAAACATCTCAAATCCTACCTGCAAACCCATCCCCATTGGGAAAATGTTGCAGACCTCTCCTTCTCCGAAAGCTCAAACCCTTCTCTTCCTCTCCGGCCAGGTTTCCACTGCTGACTGGTGTCCACTTCTTCAATCTCCACTGTTCAGTCGTTCCTGGGTTTGGTGTTTCATTTGAACCTTTGGTGCAATTGAGCCTCTAAACAGCAATTACAAAACAGTCAGAAAATGAAAGCTCACCTACTGATCTGCTTCTAACTTGGGAATTAGACCCACTCTGTCACACTTTACCCCACGTATGAGCAATGAACACCAGTATACAAGCTGCTGAAAACTGGGTGCATCTAGAAATGCATTCACAATGTCCCAGCAACAAAAAAAAGATCACAATTACCCATGTGCCCATGCAGAAATACTCCAAATGCTCCATTTTTTGTATTGTCTCTCTACTGAATGGGCATTCCCGGTCAGGGTTGTAGTTCCAATGTGTAAAATCCCTCCACGTCATTGGTGTGAAATAACTCTCCCTCCACAAGCCCTCAGAGCACTAAGGAGTGAAAAGGCTGGAAGGCAGAGTGTGATGGGGACCTCCTCCTCCTCCAGCTTCCCCTTCTTCCCCTCTCCCCCTCCTCCTTCTTCCAACTTCCCCTTCCTCCTCTCCTCTCCTCTCCTCTCCTCTCCTCTCCTCTCCTCTCCTCCCCTCCCCTCCCCTCCCCTCCCCTCCCCTCCCCTCCCCTTCATGCATTTTCCTGCTGCCCCAAGGGGACCTGCTGTGACTTTGACCCACGGGAGGAGCTCGGAGGCTGCCCTAGAACCTCAGATTCCTGCATAAAGAAAGTGCTGAGAAAGTGGCATATTCTTGAAAATTCAGGCTGTAAAAAGCGAGCACTCATTTAAAAAAAAAAAAAAAAAAAAAAAAGGAGCCTCCTTTAGCCCCAGGGCTGCACCTTCTCTCAGAGGAGCGTCCAGTGGCAAGATACAGCCACCAGCAAGTTCTGCTCCGTATCTTGCTTTCACGTGGCTCGGTCTGTCCCTCTTGGGTCCAACCTGAAGACAACACCTCCTTCAGTTCCCTCGTTACTTTCTTTCCAGGATGCAGCTTGTATTTCCTGGCTGGCTCATGCTTCGGTGTGACTGAATCGCCCTTCTTCACTAAAACTGGCAGTGTGAAAAAGCTGATTATCAGCCCCGTGTTTTAATTAGATGTGTGCCAAGCTATCAGAGAAACGGATCAGAAACTGCAGTTCCAGTGATCACAGCCAACATTTATCCATACCCAAGAGGAGGGAGCTGTGAACTGCAGAAGAAACTGCTTTCTGGGTCGCTTACTAACCCCTGTTGCTGTTTCTCCACCAGTTTGTGTACCGTATTCCCTCCCAGGGCTTAATGCTTTGACCTCCAGGAGCCTGTTCCAAGTCAAGGTGTTGTCTGACCTCCTTTTTGGAGGTGATGAGCTGGCAGAGGGATCTAGGCCAGCTCAGGCATCCTGGAGCCCAATTTTTGTGGGCTTTTAGTTGGAAATTGGCACACCCTTATCTCCAAGGATCCGTCTCGTCACATGAGAGTTTTAGTGGTGGAGTGGTGAGTCCAAAGGAAGCCTCCAGAGTGCCATCTTACTGTCCTGACCACCAACCTATCCTGCTTCTGGGTCATACCTCCTCCCACAGCCTGGGTTGGCAGCAGCTATATCTTCCCCCACTCATTCCTGTGGCTTGTTTGAAGTCAACGGCTTGACCTCAGCCTGAAGAACGAGAAGCCGCACTGCTGGACCACAGTCAGCTACATAAGCATCTCCCACCACATCAAGACCTTTCATGGAGTCAGTACAATGCACCTCAGCTACTCTGTCGGTCTGGTTAAGTGCCACATCCTTCAGAGACCAGCAAGAGGACTGAAGGACCAGCGTGGGGGACATCTGAACTTGCTGCATGCAGCAGAATGGCTCTGCATCTCACGTTCCCCTGTTGATCACCAGCACCAGGGTGCTCTTTGGGTGGGCAGAGCAGAGAGCGATGGGGTGAAAAGATGAAGGTGGGGGATGTTCAATGTCTTGCCTGCTTAGGAGCTCTGCCGCACATGTCAGAGACAATGATGAAAGACGGATTCACATCACCAACTTGTGGTCACCACCCTGCTCCATGATAGCAGGCACAAATCCAGACCCTCTCCTCCACGCTCTCTGTCAAAGGGCAGGACTCCAGCACAAAGTTTCAGTTGTGATTTGCATGGAGCTGCCCAACCTCAAGACAAAGGCTGGGAGCAGGTTGCAGGAGGAGGTCTCCAGTAACCTGGCAGGGGAGGAGACCCAGAAAGCAGGTGAGGAGAGGAGTGATCCCATGCTTTTGTCTGTCAGCACCCATGTAATAATGCCAGCTGATCTTACGGGGAGGGCTGAGCTGTCAAGGACACACATCCTTTGGGTCATCCTGAGAGGCTTTGGTCCATAGTTCTGTAAGCACTGGGAGATGGGGCAGATTGTGTAGGGTCATCCAGCATCCCAGTGCAGGATGCATGTTTCTACCACATCTCCCTTCAGGCTCCAAAGACCTTTCATTTTACCTCACCTGGGTTTCCCCCGGGTCTCTACCGCCTTTGCATTGATTGTCCCCAGATGGTCCCCACCACAAGATCCTCTTGCTACCAGCCTGCACCACCCCATGCTAAGTGATCCAGCTCCAAAGCAATAACCAACACCATGTTTGTCGTTTCTCGTTAGCTGCGGGACAACTCAATTTACAGTCAATTGAATTGTATAATTAACTGATTAGCGGGTGCAGTCATTAAAATAGATTTGGATAAAGCATTTATTAAGAATTAGCACTTTAATGGGGGAGGGACAAAAGGCTGCATTTCTCTGCTTCCACAGCTGCAGCTGCCCTGAAATGCCCAACTTTGAGCCAGTCTGATTGCTGTTGGGGATCAAATGAGCAAATGCAGTGAACAGAAAGGGCTCTTCCATGTTCTCCTGGTGCCTGATCCCTCCCCTGCTGTAGAACTGTCCTTGGGGTGGAGCAGGGCTGTCTGCGGCAGAGCGCAAGGGACAGGTCATCCTGAAGATGGGATACCGAGGGGGGCACAGTATGTTCTAATTAAAATGGCACGGAGAACAGAAGGGCAGGATGTAAGGGAAGCTCCTCAAATGCTGGTGCATCCTAAGCCAAAATTAGAAGAAACCTCAGGAAACCCTAGGGCTGGACTTGGTGCCTTCTCTCCCCCTCTTGCTCCTAAAGTATGGTCTTGTAAGGTCTCTCCTGCTCAGCAAGAACAGTAAAAGGGGTAGAGAAAGGAGAAATCTTGTGCCCCAAATCAAACAAGGCTTGCAAACTTGTACTTAAAGGCTGGCCTGGCCATAGGCATATCTGATCCCTATGTCCTGGTGTCCGACCACGCTGCCTTCCCGGCTGTCCTGGGGATTTCGGCTGCAAGAGGAAAAGAGCTCGCTGGCAGCCAAGTGAAATATTTCATGTGAGTGAATGAATTTAGCCAACAAGCTGTAGAGGGCTGTCTCCACACACCAACCGAGCGACTAGCTATACTAACCAACGCTGGGCTTAATCCCAGGAATTCAGCAGGGTAAAATAACGAAGGCTTGGGGCTGCAATCGGCAGCTGGGGTTTTATGATCAAGGGGTAATAAAATTTGAGGCATTAATATGCAAGTGAAACATTAGCACCAAATATTGGAATAGGCTTTAAAAGCGGTCAAGAAAGATATGCTGAGGCTCAGACGTTAGTGATGAGCTGCTTGGGAGAAGGCAAGGTCAGTGCCTGTGGCTCGTGCTGGTCCGACAAGATGAATGAAGTACCTGGGGCTGGCCTTGGGACAAAAAACCCCATGGCTATAGAAAGGTGAACTTTATTAAAAAAATTGATTTCTCTAGGAGGAAAATGAATTTCTTTACAGAGATAAAGGCTGCTTAACACGAGCCTATGTGCTCCTGTTAGGTGCCTCTGTACTTGTCAAGTCCACCAGTGAAACCAGCCATCAGTCACTGCCCCATGTGTAATTGTGGTGGGCTGAGATGGAGAGAAACATCTCCAGTTTGATTTTCCCTTCTCTATGGAAGGAGGGTTTTTCTCTCCTATGGTTCCCTCCTGGAGTGACAAATTCCAACACAAGGCAAGTCTTGCTGGTTTGCGCCCATGCGAAGTGTAAAGAGGAAATCGATGCCATAACTGAGGAAAAGCAGATTGTATTTTGGTATATATTTCAGCTGTGGTATTGCCAGGCTCAGGAGACAAAAATCACGAGCATGGAAATACAATTATTAATATATTTAGTAAATAATTGCTGTAGGGATTTTTTAATTTGCATTTTAGCCTTAGCGACTTTTGGACACATCTTCTCATTCATTTAGAGACTGTGACAGACGGTAGTGTTTGCTGTAGATCCACACACGAGGTTTCCACCAGCAGGGATAAAGTTCCTGGTGCTGACAGCATCATCCTGTCCTTGCTCTATGTGTTCGGACTTTGGTCTCAAAGTGCTGGGTGAGCAGATTCCCATGCCTTTCGAAACAACAAAAGCGATGGGAAACCAACCTCTTCTATGATGTGTGGTTTGATAAAGCTCCAGAATACCTTCAGGTGGAGCAGAGTAAGAACAGAAACAAAGCATCAGATAAATGCAATAAAAAGAGGGACAAATATTGGGTCACCCTAGTTTCATTGCTGAGAGAATTACTGGGAAATATCGTAGAATCACAGTATCATAGAACGGTTTGGGTTGGAAAGGACCTTTAAAGACCATCTAGTCCAGCCTCTGTGCCATGAGCAGGGACATCTTCAACTAGACCAGGTTGCTCAAAGCCCCGTCCAGTCTGGCCTGGCCAGCCTGGCATCTACCCCATCTCTGGACAACCTGGGCCAGGGGCTCACCCCCCTCACAGCCAACAATTTCTGCCTCACATCTCATCTCACTCTCCCCTCTGTCAGTGGAAAACCCTTCCCCCTCATCCCGTGGCTCCCCTCCCTGATTCAGAGTCCCTCCCCAGCTTTCCTGGAGCCCCTTGAGGGACTGGAAGGGACTCCAAGGTCTCCCCGGAGCCTTCTCTTCTCCAGGCTGAACCCCCCCAGCTCTCTCAGCCTGTCCCCACAGCAGAGGGGCTCCAGCCCTCCCAGCATCTCCGGGGCCTCCTCTGGCCCCGCTCCAACAGCTCCGTGTCTCTCCTGTGCTGAGGCCCCAGCGCTGGAGGCAGCACTGCAGGGGGGTGTCCCCAGAGCCGAGCAGAGGGGCAGAATCCCCCCCTCGCCCTGCTGCCCACACTGCTGGGGATGCAGCCCAGGCTGCGGGGGGGTTCTGGGCTGCCAGCGCACGTGGCTGGACCATGGCCAGCTTTTCCCCCCCATCACTCCCAAGCCCTTCTCCTCAGGGCTGCTCTCTATCCCTCCATCCCCAGCCCGTGCTGAGACCAGGGGTTGCCCTGACCCAGGTGCAGGACCCTGCACTTGGCCTTGTTGAACTTCTTGAGGTTCACATGGATCCCCTTCTCCAGCCTGTCGAGGTCCTTCTGGATGGCATCCCGTCCCTCAGGCTTGTTGACCATTCCACTCAGCTTTGTGTCGTCTGCAAACTTGCTGAGGCTGCACTCGATCCCACTGTCCTTGTCATTGATGAAGCTATTGAACAGTGCTGGTCCTGACACGGATCGCTGAGGGACACCGCTTGTCACCGATCTGCATCTGGACATTGAGCTGTTGACCACTGCCCTCAGGATGTGACCATCCAACCGATTCCTAATCTACCCAACACTCTACCCATCTAAACCATAGCTCTCCAATTTAGATATGATATCAGTCATTTGCATTTGCTGTGGCAAAGACGTTCTTATGAAATATCTGCAGCCCCTTAGCCAATGACCCAGGTGCAGGCATGCTCCGGCTAGTCCAAGTCTTGCAGAGTTTCAGGCAGCCTTAGTATGAGCCATGGGCTCTGAGCAACTTTGGTATTAATGAATTAAAATAAGAATTGGCCATCTGAGATGAAAATCAGCTGTTTTCAGTGAATGGTTGAACTTCACTCTGGACAGGTTAGCAACAGAAAGCCAAGAAAGAATCAAATGCCCAGCTAAAGAGAAGAGTTTATAAGTCCAAAGATTTTGTTTTATTTTATTTTGATCTGGTGAAGCTTCCGATATTTCTTTTTTGTCCAAATTTCTCTCTTTTTTTAATTTTTTTTACAGGAAAAAGGGGAGAAAAAGAGGATTTTCTTTTGTGTTTTCTGGCCTGGAAAAGCATCTGTCCTTCGGGGAACTGCAGTTTTGCAGATCCTGCTTGACAGCGGAATCATCCACCCCCAGAAAGTCTGCCCTGCCGAAAACATGCAAAAACAGTACGAAAAAGACTTTAGAAAACCAAACCAACCCCAGTTCTCAACATTTATCACAACTATATAAAAAGGTTGAAATGGGCAGACCTCGGGTGCACCAACAGAGGCCTTTGGCAACAGGGATGAATCCGCCCTGAGATTTAATGCAGGAGCACCCTGGAATAGAGCGATTCTTTCATCCTCTCAGCTCATTTTTTAAGAAGTCAAAATAATCTCTGATTAGATTAGCTGTTAAATCAATTCTGGCTATCTGATCCCTGCAGACGGAGCTGGTTTGGTTGCAGAGGGTGGAACGGGATGGACTGGATCTAAGCTGAAGGGAAGGAGAGAGGGAAAGCAAGCGAGAAAAGAGAGGAGAGGGGGAGCGGTGGGAGGCAGGCAGCTTTCCTCCCTGCGGCTGGAATGTGGAATATGATTAGCCGAATTTACAGCATGCAGGAGTTATTGAATTTTCCATCTTCACCGTGGAATTAGCATCAGAGAGAATATTAAACGCTGCACTTTTCAATCTGTGCTTGGTGGAGGTTGGGAGGGGAGGCGGGGTTGGGGGGGTTAAAATGCCCACAAAAGTTTTATGGCTGAAATATAAATCCCCGTCAATCTGCTGGGAGTGCAGCGATGCCGCACGTCCCGAGAAGCAGCTGGCCGTGCCGGGGCTCTGCCAGCGGAGCCGGAGCCGGTTGAACTCGGCGATACATTGCAACCCATCAGCCCTGCACTGGTCTGATAAAAAGACCCTTGAGGAGTCAGGAGAGGAGCTGCCAAGTGCCCGTAATTATATTTCTGTAATATTCAGAGACCTGGAGGGAGAGGGAAGGGCTGTTCTGCCAGCCGCTGTGCGTGCTGACGGTGAGACACCCCGCCAGGGACACACAGCCTGTCCTGGCAGGGCTGGCAAGGCGCAGGAAAGGGAGATTAAAACCATGAAATAGGAGCAAGATCAGGCCTTCATCCTGCAGGAAGACTCCCCAGAAAAAAACCCAACCAATAAAATAGTCCTGCTTCCAGAGAGTTTTCAGTGGACTGAGGTCCCACCAGCCTCTGCCGTGGGATCACTTGAGCATCCCCTGCAGTAGGAAGTGGCTGGATCTGCGGGGATAACGGACCCTGAAAAACCACTGAGGGATGAAAAGGCTGAATTTTGATTTTTCCAAGCTCAGAGCCCACTGTGGGCACTTTGCTGCTTGAGTCCTTCTGCAGGGAGTCTGCTGTGCCCATGGGGTTCAGGAAACTTGTCCAGCCTCATGCCTCCATCCCAAGGGAAAGGCAATGTTTGGGTATGCTTTGATGAAATTCAATCTCAGTGGTGGGTTACAAAACTCCTCGGTATCCTTGGGTAGGGCAAATTTTGGGGCACATCAGGCATTTCCCTTAATTTTTAAAAGGAGAGCCCAGGCAAACAATAAATATACCTGGTGCTTTGTGCTTTCTCTTGCCTTCTGATTTACTCACTTGCTGTACTTGGAATTTCAGTCTCTGAAGTGCATCAGCTCTTCTTGGACTTCTCTTCTTCCTAATGTCTTGATTACAGGCACACATACATACATACATATAGATACAGTGCATTCAACAATAATCCAAATGCCTTTGGCTCCTGATTGTGAACTGACTCTAATTGAAAGGAAACATTTGAAATACATGTGGTGGACACGGAAAAGAAGTCTCCTGTCCTGTCTCTGTGAAATATAGGGAAAAAGAGGGATGCTCCAGAAAGCTGGTCCAAATTCATGTGAAGCATGAAAATAAAGTGAATTATTTAAGCTGCATCAGATCAGCCTGGATGGTCCTGTTTAGAGTCAAAGCCCCTTTAATCTGGTCTGGCTTAGTTTTGCATGGGAAGTTAATTGGATTCAAATTGCTTTTGATTCTCGGCAAATGCCCTTTCAAAGATTGAATGCCTCATAGCCTGGAAGGATCTCACTTCCTTGGGTGCCTCTGGGTAATGAGATCTACATCCAACATCGTTCCTACCAAACTACATGGTTGTCCCAGCCATGAGTCCATGGGGTTGCTGCAGTGATGGAGAAGACCCAAGAGGGCTTCTGTGGTCCACCTGCAAGGCCACAGGTCAGTGGCCCCAGAAGAAATAAGAAGGTCTCTGTCCAAGCCACTTCTTTCCTGGATTTTTTAAATGAATAAAACTGTTAGTGGCTGGGTTCAATTTAGGAGGTTTTCCAAAATCCCAAAAGCATGCAGAGGATGACTGACACCATCCCATGAGACAGAGATGTTGACATACATGAAGACGAGGCGATTTCTGCTCCCTGCTCACCAGAACAAGCCCTGACTTAATTTTTGGTTGCCTCGGTCTCTAAGAGAGGGAAGTTCCTAAAGGACATACAAGACTTTGGAAGGACGTCATCCTGTGATGATTTTTCCATGCCAGGAGTAACAGATATCAATGAACCTCTAAGATACCTTTACATTTGCGACAACTTGTTATAATCCCAGGAACAGAAAAATCTGTGGTATCCCAGATTTCTACTTGGAAAGGTGACTGAAGTCAGAAAATGAAATTGTGATGTCCATAACACAGGGGATGGTGAAAAAGTCCCCAGATGACCAGCTGTGAATTTTAAATCCTCAGCTCGATGCTGTTTGGGCACCTCTCAGGGTGGGTTTTCAGCACACACCACATAGCTGGGAGATGTGCAAATGAGGGTTTGTGGGCCAAATCATCAGTGTTTGTCTTCTAAAGGCTGAATACCTGAGTTTAACCAAGGGCTGCAGCTGCCTGATTTTAACCAGACAATCACGAGAATCATAATTAGTCTTTTTTCAAAGATGGAAAGATTGAAGCTTTCAAACCAAGATGATAATGCTAAGGAGTTAATGGATAGTTATACTCAATGATGGGAGGTGTTGTAAAAATTATGGTCCATATCTCCAGCAGCTTTCCATGTGGATATGCAGGGCACTTGGAAAATGTTAGCCGGCCAACATTAAAACCAGAAGACTCCCAAATGCAAAGTGAAATACCTGTGGTCTGTCCTGTTCAACCAGTCAACTCCATGACCTGTGACACCTTGCCTTTACACCAATGCAGCATGCAACCCCACTCTGGTAGCACAAGGCTGTGAAGAGGTCCAGTGCCCTAAGGCTGCTCTGGGCTGCCCCAGCCCAACTCCACCACAGCCAGGATAACATTTCCCTGGGTGTCAGTGTCCGTTGTGTTGGTCATCCATGCTGGAACCTTTGAGACCGTCTCCAACACTGAACTTTGGAAACTCAAGGGAAATTCATCCAGTTGAATAGAATTGCTCCTTCATAGTCAGTGGAGTCAAAGACAGGAGCGTTTGAGACAGACATGTGGAGCTTTTCATCTGGGATTCGGTGTTGCGTTGTTTTCCCAAGCCCATAAGAAAACAAACCTGCGAAATGTTTAATTTCAGATCAACCTGAAACGTTTCATTTGGCCTGAAAAAAATCCCCCTAACCCAAAAACATTTTGTTCTGTTTTAGGGTTAGTTTACTCTTTATACTGTAGCAGACTTAAAAAAAATCTAGTAAATACCATTTCAGAAACAGAAAGTGGAAAATGTTGTTTCGAAGTACTTTAAACAAAAAAATCACCTTTCAGAAATAAGATATTTTGATGTTTTCAGGGTTCTGCACACTGTTTTTGAAGATAAATTGCTCAACAAATTCAAGCCAGTCCACCAGAATTTCCCCATTTTGAACAAATTTAGGACTCTCTGGAAAATATCACCCAGGTCTCTTTGAAAGGAGCCTGGGAAGGCTGCAGAAGGGGTTACTTCAGTGTAGTCTGGTCTTGCCATCTGTGGGGTAATGGTCCCCACTGCCATGCCAAAGGAGACTCCCACCCATGCTTTCTGTTGGAGCCCAGCAGAAGAAACCAGGTAGCCTGGAATAAGAATCTAGATAGCCCAACACAGCGAACTGGCTCTCTTTGGGGCGGGGCATGGACAACCCTGTGTCTAGTTTAGAGGAAAAACCTCCTGTATCCATGCCAGTGTGGCCAGTTCCTCCTCAGGTGTGCTCTACTCGTGTCCTGCATCAGAAATCAAGCCTTGGATCTACAGAAGGTGTGGGGGAGAGCCAGATGTTTTCTTGAGTCCTTGTGGTCCCATTGCCCCGTTGCACCTTTTCGGGAAAGGCTCGCATAGGTACAAAACTGGGTTTTTCTGTGGGATACATGAAAGCCATCTGAAGCCAAGAGAGGGCAGCAAGCAACCTCTCCCTGCCAGTGAAGGAGAGAAGCCTCCTGGTGATTATCAGGCTGCCTCTGTGCTCCTTGCAATCAGGTATCCTCCCTCGGGAGAGGGATTTGCGTGTCGTGAGCGGTTTCATGCTTGGAGAGGGATGACGTTTCCTATTAGGGAGAAGGAGACCATCTGAAAGGTGCATCGTGTTCATTTGTACAGCCAGGAGCTGGCATGCAGGAGAGAGATAATGCTGTTTTGTTTCTGGCTGGGTTTTTTTTCCCCTATCAATCACCCTCATCAGGTTGGAGAGGAGCTGATGGAGAGAAGGGTCCCAGCAAACGGAGCTACTGGAGGAGCTGGTTTCTTGTGGTACTCCCAGTTTCATGGCTGGGATGGGGTGCAGGGTGACAGCAGCCAGAATCCAGCACTGGTCTCTGATAGTGTGAGCCACACAGAGGGAGGCAGGTGGGGATGGTGCAGAAAAACACAAGAAAAAGTTGTTAAAGCCCTTGCTGGTTTTGCAGCCAGCTCTTGGTTATGTGTAGGAGGCTCATCTGGGCTGAGGGGGATCAGGTCTTGTGTGCACAGATCCCCACGCTGGCCCCAGGTCAGTGAGGGACCCATTGATCATAGGATGCTGCAGGTATTTCTTCAATACCCTCTGCAGCGCACTCCAAATATATTTTTACCAAGTCTTTTCAATATCTGGGCTATTCCTTTACCCCAGAGAATGATGAGCAGCTTACAATTGCAATTTCTAAATGGTGCCATACTGACTTCTTCTGTGCAAATTTGGAGGCTGTTGTCTGGGCAGCAAGGACAAGTAGTTGGTTCACACTTAATACCATAAATACCTCAAAGCCACTGAGATGTACCTCCACTGTGCAAAGCTTCTGCAAACACCTCCTACATGCCCCAAACCTTGGCAGCAAGAGCACGGAGGGGTGGGGAGGACAACCATGGTCTGGATGTGAGCTGGGGATAGAGAGGCAGGAAGGAGGGTCAGGTTGTTATGTGGATTGGTTCTTCCCTTTGTTGGATGCTTCCCATGTGGCACTGGGGAATTAAGTTACCTTCAAAACAGAGTTTCAAAGTGCAGTGAAATAGGACTGCAGCCAGGACTCAGGATGAAACAGAAAGTAAGACATGAGTGGTTGATGAGAAGCTCAACGTGAGCCAGCAATGTATGGTGGCAGCCCAGGACGCCGTCTGTATCCTGTGCTGCATCAAAAGAAGGGTGTCCAGGAGGTCAAGGGAAATGATTTTCCCCCCTCTACTCCGCTCTCGTGAGACCACACCTGGATGACCACATCTAGCTTTGGAGTCCTCAGCACAAGAAGGATGTGGACCTGTTGGAGTGAGTCCAGAGGAGGCCATGGAGGTGATCCGAGGGCTGGAGCCCCTCTGCTGGGAGGACAGGCTGAGAGAGCTGGGGAGGTTCAGCCTGGAGAAGAGAAGGCTCCGCGGAGACCTTCCAGCCCCTTCCAGTCCCTCAAGGGGCTCCAGGAAAGCTGGGGAGGGACTCTGGATCAGGGAGGGGAGCCATGGGACGAGGGGGAAGGGTTTTCCACTGACAGAGGGGAGACTGAGATGAGATGTGAGGCAGAAATTGTTTGCTGTGAGGGGGGTGAGCCCCTGGCCCAGGTTGCCCCGAGAAGCTGTGGCTGCCCCATCCCTGGAGGGGTTCAAGGGCAGGTTGGACGGGGCTTGGAGCAACGTGGTGTGGTGGGAGGTGTCCCTGCCCAGGGCAGGGGGCTTGGAACTAAGTGATCTCTAAGGTTCCAACCTCAACCATTCTATGATTCTGTGATTCTATGAGTCTGGCTCTGGGCTGTCAATGCTACAGTAGAAGGATTTCCCAGGAAAACCTTGTAATTGACTAAAATATGCAGGCTGAAAATGCTTGCAGAGGCAGCGGAGGAATAGTCTGAGCACAGGCGGTGTGAGACAGCATTGCCAGGGGGCTGGATGCTGCCACGGCTAATAATAAATCTATGATTCTATGGGCACCAGCACCGTGCCCAGCGTAGTGACTTCTTCATCCCACCTGAGCTCCTCGGGCACAAGTGTAATGAGAACAACAGGTCAGAGCTGCTAGGGTGGGTGTGCTGGCCAGGAGCTGAGGTTTCCAGAAGTGACTGGTAATTGGGTGTCCCACTCCCGTGGGTGACTCCGCAGTCGGAGGCGTTAAACGGACATCAGGAGCAGCACGGTGAGAGACAGCCTAATAATGACTTTGCAGACAGCAGCGGCATGGCCTCCTGCCAGACGCTGCCTCGCTGCACGGATCTGCCGTCTCCAAGGCGTGGGCGAAAAACAGCAAATGTCCATCTTGATTATCTTAATGTGCTGGAAAGGGTAGCTCATGCACGAGGACATCACTGCGTGCAGGACAGAAGAGAAGCATCGTTGCTGCTCAGGCTGACCCTGCATCAAACAGAGCTGGAAAACAGTTTTTAAGGATGTATATTCCTGACTCTAACAATCTCCTCAGTAGAGCTCTGGTCTCCAAAACGCCTGACTTTTTATTGTCCCACGTTACAAGATTACCAGAGTCAAATGGAGTCTTACTAAAAGCTGGGTTTCTTCTTTCGCTTTGCTCAAACTACTGCAGCATCTTGTTAAACTGAAATGTTGCGGGCAATAGTTCAACGCTGAATTGTACCTTTGGGCATTTGGCAAATAAATCCCGTATTCCTCTTGGACTAGAAATATATTTTCCAGGAATGCAGAAGAGCTTGATTAAAACGGAAACCTGAGAAGTTTTCACGCAGAGTCTAGGCCTGGTGCTGCCACTTAAAAAGTGTGAGGTCTTGTGTCTGGAGCCCTGTGAAGTTTCAGATACTGTTGTCCAGGGCCAGTGGTCCCGTGGAGGGGGAAAACCAGAAGGAACTAGACCCATGGCATCCACAAACCAGCTACAGCACTGGGCATCGTCAGGGTTTTTCCATTCTCCAGATCAGCTCAGGGCTTTCAACATGAAACTCTTTGATCAGCCTGGGATGAGAGAGGAACCAAACATCATGGATCTGACCTGTGGGTTTTGTATCTTTGACAGGACACGAAGCATTGGAAGAAAAAGCTGCAAAATAATTTGCATCTTGGATTAAATCTCATCCCCATTTCCAAAAGTCAAAGGCTGATGCAAGCTCTGAAGCACAAAGTATTATCTCTTCCAGCACGCTCAACATTAATTGGTGGGCCTCTCAGTCTAGTACGGGAAAAAAAAAAAAGACACAGTTCTTCTGAAGGAAACGGCTTGCGTAAATCTTGTGTGACAGTCTGTGTGCAACCCACACCACCTCTCTGGAGATGTCCACAGGCAGATACGTCCAGCTGAGCTGTCACCCTGGGCTCTGTTTACACTCCACAAAGAAAAACAAGCAATTTGAAGGTGTGATTCATCTGACCTATTTTAGACATTTTAAAGAGGGATGAGTTATTTCAGGAATCCTGCTGGCTCTACTCTCTGCATCTCTGTTGGCTGTGGAGAAGGCCCAGACTGCTGACAGGTGGTGGTGATGTTTACCAATGTCCCATCTTATTCACCAAAATGAGCCTAGATTGGGCCAACACAGCAGCTAGCGTGAAGCAAAGTGAGGGCAGATAACCTGTGTGGATGATCTCCCTCTCTTTCAGCAGCAGAGGACTGTAAAGGAGGACCCTGATCTGAAAACCATCACAGCCTTAAGGGCATCCCTCCGTTCCCAGAGAAAAACTGATGCCAGATTGAATTTGGCTCATCTGTGCCTGCGTGTTTCCAATCCTGGTGTTGCTTGAACATCACTATAGGACAATGCTTGCAGTTGGGTCCAACCAGGCTCCAGCAGAACTGGTCACTGCAGTGCTCAAGGTCGTTGTCAGCTCTCTGTCCCTCTCGTAGGTATTGCAGCCCTGTGTGGTCCAGTCACGGTGAGAAGTTTGCTGCAGGAAATGGGAGGAAGATCTCATTTTTCACTGGTGTGTTGCAGTCATCCTGCCATAACAGGACCCTGATAGCAAGTGAGTCTTGGCAAAATTGCTGAAAACACAAGGGATGGAGGCATTGGCATGACCTTTTTACTGAATGGAGTTCCAAATATAGTGTTTTTTTTTTTTTTTCTGAGAAAGCCACTCAGCCTTTCTGCAAAGGCTCTGATCTACCTGCCCTGAATTTCAGTTCTACTATACCAATATTGATTGGTACGAGAATATGGGAAAGGTTAGATGAGAAATCATGGATTGAATTGTAGCAAGGCAATTTAAGACAGACTTCAGAGATGGGGTTCAGTTGCTTTAGCATGGGTGTCCAGAGGCATTTGAGACATGCCAGGATATCTCCCCCAGCCTCCAACTCCCTGTTCAGAAAGCAGTAGGTCTCCTGTGTCATGTCAGCCAGCTTCGTCAGGATGCTTGGGTACCAGGTCTCAGGTGGTAGAAGAAACCTATGTTACAGGAACTGGTTTGCACCTTTATTGACAATTAGCTGAGGAGCTCTTTAGATGCCAGAGAAATCCTTCTTGAAGAAGTTCAGAGGAGTGAATGCCATAGTCCAGCCAGATGGCCAAATATCCCTAGAGGATGTGAGTAACACTCTGTGCTGGATGTGAACAGAGCATAACATCACTGAGGGACACAGCACAATGCTTCAATGGTCTCAGTGGATCAGGTTGATGTGCTCCATGAACCAGTAACCTGGCACTGGCAGTGGGAACAAAAATAAGAAGCCAGAGGAGTAGAATCATAGCATCAGAATGGTTAGAGTTGGAAGGGACCTTAAAGATCATCTCATTCCAACCCCCTGCCCTGGGCAGGGACACCTCCCACCACACCATGTTGCCCCAAGCCCTGTCCAACCTGCCCTTGAACCCCTCCAGGGATGGGGCAGCCACAGCTTCTCTGGGCAACCTGGGCCAGGGGCTCACCCCCCTCACAGCAAACAATTTCTGCCTCACATCTCATCTCAGTCTCCCCTCTTGCAGTGGAAAACCCTTCCCCCTCGTCCCATGGCTCCCCTCCCTGATCCAGAGTCCCTCCCCAGCTTTCCTGGAGCCCCTTGAGGGACTGGAAGGGGCTGGAAGGTCTCCCCGGAGCCTTCTCTTCTCCAGGCTGAACCCCCCCAACTCTCTCAGCCTGTCCTCCCAGCAGAGGGGCTCCAGCCCTCGGATCACCTCCATGGCCTCCTCTGGCCCTGCTCCAACAGGTCTATGTCCTTCTTATGTTGGAGGCCCCAGAGCTGGAGGCAGCACTGCAGGTGAGATCTCACGAGAGCAGAGTAGAGGGGCAGAAACAAGAATACAGGGTTCCCAGACTACCCCATCAGCAGCAAGGTGGGATAGGGGTCCTGGGGCTTTGAGATGCATCAGACCACCATGTTCAACAGCCATGGATGGATCCATCTTTTGCCAGCACCGTGGAGAACTTCACCATGGAACAACAATGTTTCTGGAGACCATCAGTCGGTCCCTGAACCAAGGAATGGCTCCTTGGCCAGGAGCAAAGGGAAAGGTTTCGGTTTGCTAATGCTGCAGTCTGCAATATGAGCATGGGCAATGTAATCTTGCAGCTCCCAAAGGTATTTGCTTGCACATTTTATTTAGCCAGAGAGCTGGACAAACACCAGGTTAGTCCATCTTTTCCCTCATCTTATGCGTCCTGTTCTTGTGGAAATTCTTTCAGGCTTTTAGAGCACTAAAAATTGTGTTAGGAGATGCAACTGGACCCCTGAAGTGCCTCAGCGATGTTTTGACTCCGATTTAATTTTAATGACCTTTTTGCAAGCAATGTGAGGCTTAGATCACTTTTTTCTTCCTACTCCTTTGTCAGTGATGAGTCCGTGCAAACCTGCTGTATATTTAAACATCTGAATCCCATTTCTGCCTGTGTCAGCATAAGTCTGAGTAGCACTATTCTGTATTTTACGTTGGGGTAACCAAGGGCAAAATAGAAGTGGTTAAGCACTGATCTCCAAAGTCAGAACTTCACTTGCATTCACGTTGAAGCTGGCAGGTTGGCAGAATCTCCGCTGTGCTACAAGGGCACCGAAAACTGGTCCCAGATGTCACTGCTGCCAGCGTGTCTCTGCATACATAACTGAGATATCTGCAAATCGAAGAATGCACGTGCTGGTATGTGACTACGGAGACAGGGAGGGGACCGTAATAATCTGACCTTCCCTTGGGCTTACAACGGGCTGTTGACTCCAAGATAAAGCTGGCGGCTCCTCTTTCTATTTAGAGTGGCTCTTTATGACAGACGAGTTTGTAGTTGGAAAATGCAAGAAAATACTCACTCTCTCCTGTCACATGGAGGTTTTAAATAGCTCCTGTAAGGTATTTTGCTCTCTCTAACCTAGCTGGTGGGAGTGAAAGACTGTGGCTACTCTGGGTAGATGGGAAGTTGCAGCAACACCCAGGGAGGTTTCCCTTTTCAATCCATGGGCTCCCTCCAAGCTTGCTGAAGTTGTTCACAGGAGTTCTTCTGTGGCTTTTACTGCCTTTTGGATCAGGTCCTAAATCATGCGCTGAACTATACGTTGGAAACCACATCCACCAAATAATATCCTTCAAGTAGCAGAGAAGACTGTAGATTAAGTTTCACTTGGAAAAGCAGAAAAGGCAAAGCAAAGCTCAAGCACAAACCTTTGCCAGGAACTGCTCTCTGTGCTAAAACCCTGTTCTGCTTCAGGACAAAAGGATGCTGAGCTCAGAGTATCGCAACAGCTCTACTTTGCAAGTGAGGAGAAGACAATGTGCACTAATAGTGCAATTTGCTTTAGCTGAAACACCAGTGTGACTCAGTGTGTCATTAAAATACTGTGGGAAACCCCAAACCCAGCATTTTGGCACGGTGCTGCATGCCTTGCACAGTATTTTAGTATTTTTAGAATAATGGTGTACTGTATAATGTGATGGTGCAATATATAATGATGTATTACGTTATACGATATTATTGTAAGGATGTCTATACCTCATTAGAACTACAGCTGGCAGGAGGGGTCTCCGAACAAGACGGTGGGCTGTTGTTACTACAACACAACAGCCTAAAGCGATGGAAAATCTGAGGAGGAAAAAGGGAGTAAAGGCAGGGAACTAAACTGGAAGACAGAGAGGTTACCTGAAGCAGCTGGTGGGCTCTTCATGGCCGGTGGGGAAGGAGATCCTTGCAGAGGACATCCAGAAAAAGTGGCAGCTGAGTGGATGGCGTTCCTCTCCTTTCTTAGGCCATTCTTTAACATGACTCAGTTTACTGACTCTGAAAAGTTTCTGTACAAGTAGCGAGTTTCATCAAACGCTCATTTTAAGTCAGTGACTACCAACGATTACACAATTTAATCTTTTAAATCAGCCCTACCTATGTCTCTGGATACACAGCCGGTTTTGCAAGTGATCTAGCCACTGCCAAGGGCACTGGGAGAAGCTTCACGCCTCTGCTGTCCTGGCTTCCAACGACTGTGCGTAGGTGATGTGTGAAAAAGTCCTGTGCTCTGCATTTAGAGCTGAGCTTATCTCACAGGTCAAATGCTTTTCGAGCATAAATAGGATGTGGGTTTTTTTTTTTTTTGGTTCTGTGACATTTGTTGTTTTCTATAACACATGGGACCACTTACGAATATTATCAGGAGGGTTTCAATTGCTGGAGTCAATTCATCAAATTATTCGCAAGTGAACTTTTCTGCTTGGTTCTTATGAAATGTTGTTTGATCACTCAGTTTTGATACCTCCAGAGAAGTCTGTTTCAGGTCTGAATTGATTTAGGAACTGTGGAGAGCTGCCTCGACAAGTATTCGCCTTTACACCAATCCAGACGTTTTTACGGGCAATGTGGAGGGAACGTTGTTTCACACTGAGGCAGGCATTTAAAATAAGCCATGTGAAACATGCCATAGCAGAATCTGTCTTTTTTCCAGTGACTATAAAAGGAGTCACAAAATAGTGCAGACACAGAGATCTGCCCTAGTGAAGTTTAAACTTGGACAGGAATATCCCGTTCAGTATGTGTGGAAGAATTAGTCTCTCATCACAGATCACTGCAGATGTTGCACAGACTTAAATGCAAACTGCAAACAATAGGTGAACAGGGAAGCACTAAATATTTGGAAGCTTGTAAGAGAATATATTTCACGCATTGCTCCTAATATGACTTTAAGAGACCTGAACCTATTGAGATACCACAGAAAAATCAGAGAGTGTTGAACACTTGTATCAATGAACACGAATCCTCTCTGGTACATACCCCGAATCCTATTAATGTGACTTAAAATATTTTGAATTTTACTGACTGCAAAGTCAATTTTCCTTTCTTGTCTTCAAATGAGGCTTCATCTGCACACAGGACCGTGCAGGGCGTGACAACCTGCGCTCACAAGCTTGAGACAAATGTCGCTATGCAGCAGACCAGAGGACTAATTGTCCTGTTTTGAGTCCCACTCATAATTTTAGCCAAATAACAGTCTTTGGGTCTCTCTGTAATCCACGGAGAGGTTCGCCTTGCAAGAATTTCATACTTTCCTTGGGCTGGATCGTCTTTTGAATGTGTCTGTCTCTGTTGACTCAATGGTGAGACCTCTGGCTATAGCTGGTTCTTCACTTTGCGTCAGCAATTTTAAATGGTCAGGCAATAATAATAATAATAACCAAGACCCCAGACCATTCCAGTCATGTAGGATACATGAATTTACTGCCACATTAAATAAAACCGAGTAATGAAATAATATCTGTCACACGGGGAATGCGCAGTTTCTTGTTCATGACCTTGCTGGCCAGACTCCAGCTGCAAGACAAGGGGGACTATTGTAACGGACTTAAAGGTAATTCAGTCTCCAGTTCCCACCTTGCTTGTTCTCAGCTTCTCTTTTTATTGCGTTTTTGCTTCCAGATCGCAATATTAACATCCAATTGGCTCTATTTAAATGTCCTCCTTGCTGGAGAATCCAAGAGAAAAAGGGTTTTGTTCACTTCTTCTTTCCTGAGAGATCCTGCACAGGTGACACCCGTCTCTTGGGCACTGTGGTATCACTCGTGGCTTTTTTTACACTGGTGTAAAATCACAGACTAAGTGGCGTTGGAAGGCCCCTCTGGACATCATTGGATCCATCTCCCTACTTGTTGTCTCACACTTCTTTTCTTACAGTATCCCCTCCACCATAATTAGGGGTCTGACTGAATTTGCATCTCTTTGTAGGGTTATGTGAGGGCTAAGAAAGAGGGAGACAATGCAGAATATGACTTGCCCATTAAAGCAAAAGAAACTCTATATACACAAGTTGATATGACCTCGGCTATACCCAGATTCAAAGCAATTATGTCTTTATATTAGCAACATAAGGTATGGATGAAAAGGGAAATTGAAATACCAAGTAGCCGAGTCTGGTCTATGTATTCCCTCCTCTCCAGCCTCTTGGCAAAACCAACATGTCAAGGCGGTTTGCCTGAAATTTCTGGAGATCTGGCTGCACCTGGGGGTCTCTGGCATTAGCAAAATTGTGGCTCCATCCTCCTTGTGAAGCAACTTTCCGTGCAGATTCCCCACTAGCCCTGGCACAGGGTGGGAAAGGACCTGCTCTTGACATCCCCTGAAACACCAGGACACAGCTCTTACACAAAATGAAGTCCCTGCTACAAGAGACGGTGTTCCGCTGTCACTCACAAATACCTGTATGATAAAAACAACCCTGAGCAGACAGCTGCTAGATGACTTCAAGGAAAAATGGAGCTTGCAAGACGGTATCTTGGAAAGAGGAGAACATCAAGTCCATATATTAAGCATAAATCAGTGCCTTTTGGGGGTCTAATCCCAGACACCTTCACCCTCTCATACCAGGACTTCTGATTTCTCATTTTAACTACTGTATTCTTGTGCATCCATACGTGCATGTTTATAAGTGCATGCGCACACACACACATACACACAGAGGCTGATGGATGACATTAAGTGCATAAGCTTCCTGAAAGCAGAGGACCTGCTTCGGATCTCATTTATATTGCTGTAAATCAGGAATAATTCCCCTGAAATCGGTAGCGCTGCACCACTCTCAGAGAAACCAAAATCAGGGCTCCTTGCCTGCATTTGTGGGGAGGTTTTCTCCAGCCAGCCTCCTTCAATGCTCTCTTGTCCACTTCCCATTTCAATTTATCCCCCAAATCCTCATTTCCTTATACTCCTTTCCCTTCGGGCAGCCCATCATTCCCATGGGCAGGGTCTGCTACAAGCTCTGCAGCAAGAGCTGGAGGATTAACCCATTCTGGGTTGGACACCGGACAAAGAGTCCACACAAGCTCCAGGGGACCCTGGGACAGAGATAGAGAATTAAAAGCATTCCCCAGCTCAGTTTGACACTAGGAGGGTCTTCTCTGTTGAAGAGACTTTCCCTGTGGCTTCTAGCACACGTATAATTTTTGACGAACGAGGCCCCAGGGCATTGGCTGCAGACGAAGGGCTGTTTTGATTGTAACAGGCTTTGATTCAGAGGAGCCAGAGATTATTTATTTTCGTTCTGCTTCCCTCCTCCCCTTCATTCTGAGTTGGGATTGAGAAACTCTGTTTGCAAGGCTCGGGGGCTCCAGCCGCCTCACTACCTGAGTTGCTGATGGCCTCGGATGAGAGGCGAGGTCCTCATAGAGCAGGGCACCACATGCTTGGACTGCAAATGCTTGGACTGCAAATGCTCTGAAATTTGCCCCCTCTCCTATTCCCCTGCAATTTGGGCGGGCAGGCAGGAAAGGGCAGCCCTGGGCAGCTGGTCCCTTTGCAAGAAATCTCCTTGCCCAGGAGTGAGACCTCAGGGGAGACATTATCACTTTCTACAACTACCTGAGAGTGTAAAGAGGTGGGGGTCAGTCTCTTCTCCTAAGGAACAAGTGGTAGGACAAGAGGAAATGGGCTCAAGTTGCGTCAGAGGAGGTTTTAGACTGGATATTAGGAGAAATTTCTTCACCAAAAGGGTTGTTAAGCATTGGAACAGGCTGCCCAGGGAAGTGGTGGAGTCACCATCTCTGGAGGTATTTAAAAGGTGGGTAGATGTGGTGCTGAGGGACATGGGTTAGTAGTGGTTTTTGTCAGTGTTAGGTTGCTGGTTGGACTTGATAATCTCAAAGGTCCCTTCCAACCCAGATGATTCTATGATTCTATGATTCCCTTTGCCTTCACTGCAGGAAGGAAATACAAGAGGAGTTGCATGTGGTCCCTCTCTTCTTGCCATAAGTAGGTAGAAGATGAGCAAAGCTCTTGCCCCTTTCTTGGTATCCAGAGCATTTTTGGCTAAAATAAGGCAGGAGAAATTCCCAAATGGTTTCATGGCAAGAGGGACTGTGCAACATTCCAGCTCTTGGGCTTAGATCACATTCATTTAAGTCACAGCACTGTGACCTCTCTCTTGCTGGAGGACCCCAGGGCTTGCTCCAGGTTGGCCGGATAATGGGATCCCTGCAGGAAGTTCTATATGATTAGGCCCAATTTAAATTTGGTCTTTTTGTGCTCTTGGTAACTACCGAAGACAAGACATTCAGCTCGATAGACTTTTGGAGCTATGCAGTATGACTGCTCACCATTTTAATACTCTGAAAAGTTTGTAGGTGGAATCAAAGGTTACCAAAAGCACTTTTAAGTCAGTGGTTAGAACCCACTACCCAATTAAACCATTAAATCATCTGATTACCTCAGACCATAGTTCTTAAGACAAGAAACTTGGCCCTGGGTCTGTGCTCTGGTACGAACAGTAATATTTCTCGCCTGCTCAGAGATGCACAGATGACGTACGGTGCAGACAGGTCAGTGCTTCTCCATTGCAACAGACACATCTGCACTGGAGAAGTCACTCAGCAGCCACTGCTTAGCTATAGTCAGTGGTTGATGTGTATGACCATCATCTGAGTTCTGCTCTTTATGACTCCTGGTCGCTGCTGATGACCTGTTGTCTCTGCTTCTTCCAGAGAAGAAAAGGCAAGATGTGGAGGAGTGGGCACCTTCCATCCAACCCAGTACAAACCAGTTTCCTTCCCAGGTGAGATTTGCTTCACAAGAGCCAAAGCCCAGTCTCTTCTCCTATGGATATGACATTTTTCATATGGGGGTCTTGGCAGAGATATTGAGGAAGTTACTTTGCAGGGCTGTTGCTGTAGAGGTATCTAAATTTTTCTTTTCTGTGCTGGAATATAAAAGCACAGGGACAAGCTTTCAGGGTGGTGAAGAAGAAAAGAATTATTGGGTTTACAGAGGATAAATCAGAGGAAAGTGCTGAGTGGGTCAGTAACATTGAGGAAATGGTGGGCTCTGAAGAGGTCAACAGGCTGGGATGACAATCTCCAGATCTGAACCACGATGCAACGAATTTTTTGTCATTCACTGGTCCCTATTTGGCCCTGGAAAGTGCTGTGGTTTGGGGAGATATGTGGGCATCTCCCCTAATTGTAGAGATCTATTTGGTTATCTGTTTGTGTTTCCATGAAGCTAGTCTCTGCCTCCCCTCATGATCCCCTTTTTTTTTTATTCAATGAAGAGGAAGAGGGTCTTTAAAGAGCTATTCACTTGACCTAACTTGGGGCTTAGTTTAAGTAAGATGAGTTGCACTTCATAATTGGTGAACAACCTGCTTGGGTGAAGACATCTACCTTTTACCAGAGGAACTCCATCCTCTCTCCAGCTTCATCCAGGCTCACGCCTGGTGTTCTTCTTCTGTGAAGTCCAAAGAATGGAAAGCAGTGAGGGCTGGATGTAAACAGCATCATTGCTCCTGCATGTCTCCTGCCTTCGCCACTATCCAGGGCTTTGTTCTCCTGCTTTGCTGCAGCTGGGACCCCACTACCTCCTTGACTTGATGCTCCAGGGTAGGTGAAGCTCTGGAAAACTTCTACCTGGAGATTCAGATCACTCAAAAGGTTGGATTGAAGAAGGAAGGGGGTGTCTGAGGATAACATGGCTTGTTTGCATAAGTCTGGTTTCCTGGATTGATTTTCTCATCCAAAAAACCAAACACATGAGAAAAAACTGTTCCTGCTCAGTGCTAAATTTCTGGCTACTTTTTACATGACCGCAGCATAATGAGTGCGACCGGGGCTCTTGTTGACTGTTGGCCCATGTTTTTGGAACATCAGAGCTGAAACTCAGGACCTCCGTTTTAATTGGCCTTCAGCGGGCGGTGACGAGCATTTCATCCCAACACTGGGACAAGTGTCTGCGTGGATATTGTCGATTATACACAAACACTGGATATTTTCTATCAAAACATATTTTGATGAAACACTGTTTTCACCAAATACCCTTGCCCTTTCTAAGTCGCCTTTGGGAAGCAAAGCGATACATTTTTGGGTCAATTTGCATTGATGCTTCTTGGAGCTGTCACTTCCATGGCTCATCCCCTGTTCTCTTGGATGGGCCCTGACTAGACTACGTCATCTGTGATGCACTGCGGTCTCTTCTCTGGCTGAGACGCCATAATTCATGACTGGAATGACAATGACAAAAAGCCAAGCCATATCAACCTGAACTCCCCCATACTTCAGGGAGAAGGCAGGCCCTGGGATGTGTGTAGTACAAGGCCCATCCTTTACACCAGGAGCTCAGATATTTATGGTTTTCCCTTTAAAACAGCACTGCTCAGATGTCTCAGCAGAGGTCTTTGACCTCTTCAGGAATGGAAAACTCCAACATTTCAACTCTTCCTCCTGCTGAGACAGGAACAAACACTGTAAGAACTGAATTTGGCGATTCTGATTTTCACGGCCATCACTCAACAGCTCAGAGAAATCAGTCTCTGAGGCACCATGCGACCGTCCTCAGCCCCAGTTTGCCAGCTGGGTAAGGACTTGGAGGGGATCCTGGGAAGGGAGCTTTGGATCTGCGTCCTTCAGTGTCTGTGCTGAGACAGTGTGCACTGAAACCTCTCAGCAACTCATCACCACATCACCCTCATCCTCAGTATTAAGGGACTGATGAATAAGTGATGATCCACAGCGTTGCTACCGCCCACACCTCCCGTCAGCTATACACTCATAAAAATGGTAAAATCTCATTGGTGAGTGCTTTTTTTCACTTTGAAAAGTGGGCTTCATTCCGGCACATTGTAAATTATCTCTAATTTTGAGATCCTTTCAAATCCAGTCAGTATTCAGACTTTGCATGGTGTTTTCGTGATTGGCAGTGGTTTTTAATGGTAAATTAACAAGCTTACAAAGGAAAACAAAACCCCATCTGAATTTTGGTAACTGGAAAAGGAAGAATATATTTATTTAGCTGTCAGGACAGTGGTTTTTTTGGCTACTCCTTGTCTCACCGGATCTCAGAAGTCATCGATGAAAAAATATTGTGGATTCATGCCTCTTTCCATTGAGACCGTGGCTGGCATTCTTGAATGATTTATCTGCCCAGTTTTATAGATCACGCGTTGTGAGTTAATTTGGGATTGTGACAGCTACTTAAAAATCATCCATTTGGAAAAAATTACTTGCTGTCATTTGAATAAAAATAAGATGATCTCTGTTTCTTGTATACGTTCAAGATGACAAGGACTCTCCTAAGCTTCAAATGTTTTTTCTGATTCTGATCCAGCTTTTGTGTCATATTTCTTGTATTTCATTGGTGGAGACTCAAGCGCAATAAAGCAAAAGTGTTTAACTGATGGTCTTGAGTTGGGTGCCTTGCATTTACATGGCTGACAGTGGGATGGTCCATGTAGAGGGGCTTGGGTTGCCATCACTGCTTGTCTGCAGGATCACTGCTACCCCAGCCCAGTTCTGCAGGTGTCTCTTGGCCATACGAGGATTTTGGTATGGAGCTGAGGAGGTGGCCACTCATGGTACAAGCTCTGAGCTCTTCCACAGAGCTACTGTGCTGAGAGCAGATGTACTGATGGTAAAGCACTACGAGCTGCCTTTGCACCCTGGCTTGTATAATGTGGCCTGTGCTCAACCATGGGCCCTGGTTTTGCCTTTTGTCACTTCTCAGAACCTCTTCCCCATTGTAGCGAGAGCTGCAGCCAATGCCACCACTGGAGGACCAGTCCACTCAGACATCTCTCCACGGGCCCTCTGAGGCAGAGCACACCCTGGTCTGCTAATGAAAGCACTGAGATATTACAGTTCTGGTGACTTTGTGAGATTTCTCCTCTTTTTGTCTTCCAATATGTTGATTTCCTCTTTGCAATATGCAACTTTGTTTTGCTGGTTGCCTTCATGCCTTGGTTATTCTTTATATTTCCCCTGCAGCTGTTTTTCATGTGATACCTTATCTGCTTTCTGTTGACGTTGCTTGGCTAACATGGACACTCTAGGATAGTCTTTGGCTTGAATGAATACTCTGGATATGCCATTTAAATATTCTGCTTATGTATTTATTTGCCTTTTAGCTTTCTTGTCATTTAGGGCTCTGCAAATCTTCAATGACAATAGGCTTGGCTGTACTTTAGCAACCTCCACACAGGGACTAAAGGAATGCGTTTTGTACTATTATTTTTTATTGCTAGCTTCTTTCCAACTTTCTTTTTTCCTTTGGGACTCTCTGAGGACCAGGATCATCTTGGATTCCTCTGCTTCTCTTGCTCAGACGTTGCTCCTTGAATCAGTGGCTTTGGGTGTTATAAATCTGGAGGACCAACCATGAAGCCGACGTGCTCTGAGTCCCAGCTGCCTCACAGCCCCATGAGGAGCACCATGAACATTGGAGGGTGTGAATGGCTCACATCTGGGCAGGACATCACTGTGTGACCACTTCTGGTTTTGAGCAGGGCATTGAGGCAGGAATCATCAGCTTTGGGGCAATATGGTGAACGCTTCTGCATACAAAATGTCTGCATCAAAACATGGTCTGTGGACAGGAGACCTCTGATTGTGGTTATAATAATACTTATGGGCCATGCCCAATATTCAGACCTTGCCTCTGAACACCAGGTGGGAGCTACATCTCTCACCTTTTGGCTTTGAGCTGTTTAGATGCTGTTAATGCATCAACTGTGTATTCTCAGCCTATGTCTGTGCTGTGGGATGGACAGTCCAAATGCACATTCCTGCTGCAGCTCATCTCTGTCAGGACAGGAGATTCCTCAGACATGCTCTCCAGGAGCTTGTTTGGACAATGAGGGAGCCACCTCTGTGGGGCTCAGGCTCTGATTCGTCCCATCAGCATCTTTTCAGATCCTGCTGAGCCATCATTCTTGGTTCCCTGAGTTGTGAAACACTCTAGAAAGCCGAAATGCCAGATGAGGTGATGTGTGATTTATTAGATACAACACCACAATAACACGTAAGCCATAAAATTCAGGGGAATTTTGGAGTTGGTATCAACACTGTGGAGCAGGGAGTCTCACCAGGCAGATCCATGGTAGGAAAAAAGAAGTGTGGACATCTCCATACCAGCAAAGCGTCAGCAGTTTGGAAGGAAACCGTGGAAAAAACACTGGAGAAATTGCTGAAAAGACTCCCTTGGCCCTTACGAAAAATTAATATAACAAAGCCTGTTCAGTTTATTAAACAACACTGTGAATGCTTTCTTGCAATTTTTCATAGCCATATGAAATATATTAAGAGGAAAATATATGTCAAGAAAGTAGGTAATCGGTATCAAGTAGCAGATGACATTTCAATTTCTGATCTCACTTTCACGAGCATGCAACTAATAAAAATAGCCCAGATATCTGACATGGAACATGCCAGCACATGCCAATTAGTTCTCAAGTCATACTGGAAATGCATCTGCTTGTCTGAAACACGTGGATAATTTAAGTTGCACATAAACCTTAAGCAAGATAGGAGTAGTACCTGGATCCTATGAGAAGCCTCTGGTCCAGCATCGACACAACAGACTTTAAACAACCAGACCTCATTCTGAATGTCATAATTTTATATGATATTATTCTGGAAATAGGAAATTTTTCCATGGTTAGATAATCTCTCTCCCTGCTCCATTGTGGGCCACATCCCAAAAGCAGGATCACTAAGGTTTGATTGGAAATCTATCTGAAATAGCCCAAATGATCCAGCTTTTATCTCCTTCTCCTGTCATGGAGGATAACATCTGGGCTCTGTGTTGGGTCAAATTCCCAGCTGGTGGTGTCTGATGGGGCTCCAGTAACTCTGCTGGAACTAAAAATTACAGGACACGGTATGACACAGTGCTTTTACTGAAGCCCCCCTTTGACTTTATTTCTGGACATTTTCAGAATCCCAGTGCATAGTTGGAGATCCAGTTTCTTTCTAGTTCACACTTTGAGCAATCTGAAAAAATTCATTGCACCATTCACAACAGTAGGAAGTCACAGCCTCCCTTGCAATGAGGGACCTCAAGTCTACCATTGAGAACTCCATCCTAAAGGGGTTTTCCTGTCCTAAAAGTGGTGAAGCGCTGGGGTAGATGGCTTGTTCTGGAAGAGACAAAGAACAGACACTCTTTCTGCGCCACTGTGATTTTGTAGACATCTTCATGTCTCCTGTAAATCATCACTGGTGTGGGTTGAAGAATTCCAACCCGTGCAATCGTTCCCCATCTAGGATCTGCTTCACACCACTGACCATCCTTGTGGCCCTGCTCTGAACTTCAAAGTCTGGTTCATCTAAAACCAGGACTCGGTACTTGCAGAATAGGTGAAAGCGGCACACACACATTTTGCTGTTCCCACAACGAAAACTGGAGGATGTAATTTGATTTAGCTAAGCGGCACGGTGATAATAGAGGCTTGTGGCTGATGAAACATCTCTCAGGCCTGCAAGCAGCTGCAGTGAGAAGAAATGGAAGGGAAAACCATAATGTTAACAGTAGGGTGTGAAATCTACTGCCCGGTGTTATATGGGACTATTTACTGAAAACTTCCTTCTCTGAAAAAATCCTTGCTGTTACTCCTCCAAATCCATGCCAGGATTTCAAACCAAGGGGTCAGAGGACAGAAAATGGACCTGGTGATCTTTTTGCATGACGAGTTTTGTTCTAACATTACTAGAGTCTTTGAAGCTACCCCAGACAGCACTGGCTCTAGGATGTTTTCATGTCTATGGGTTTAGAAATTAAAGTTCTCTTGAATTTTTTTCAGCAATATCCCTTACAGTCACCACCTTGTTATGCTGGTTAATAGGGATTTTGCAGTGAGTGGCAGACGCTGCTGCTGCAATTGAAGGTGCAAATATTCTGTCTATAGACAGGAGAACCTCTTGAGAAGAGAGGACTGCTTTCAGGCAGTTGGTGAGAGGTCTGGAGCAGGAGTCTTGTGAGGAGCAGCTGAGGGAGCTGGGGGTGTTCAGCCTCAAGAAACGGGGAGACTTCCTCGCTCTCTACAACTGCCTGAAAGGAGGGTGTAGCCGGGGGGGTCGGTCTCTTCTCCTAAATAATAAGTGATGGGATGAGAGGAAACGGCCTCAAGTTGTGCCAGGGGAGGTTTAGGATGGATATTAGGAAAAATTTCCACACTGAAAGGGTTGTCAAGCATTGGAACAGGCTGCCCAGGGCAGTGGTGGAGTCGCCATCCCTGGGGGTATTTAAAAGCCGGGCAGACGTGGTGCTGAGGGACGTGGGTTAGTGGTGTTTTTTGTCAGTGTTAGGTTGATGGTTGGACCTGATGACCTTAAAGGTCCCTTCCAACCTAGACGATTCTATGATTCTATGATTTCATGCAAGTTGTGAAAAATGACTCGAGCACCTCACTAACAGATAACTCATAACTGCAAATGTGCTGCACAGGCTTTTTAAACTTGGGTGAGGAAACAGAGGGATAAGGTGGTGACACAAGCCCACAGGCTGGGAGAGGCATTGGGAAGAGGTGCCAGGTCTCTGAGGTCCCAGGCTCAGGCTTGCTGGGACAGGCTGTCTTTCTCATCTTAAAGTTTTTCTGCCTCCTATGATTCGTGTAACTACTGAACTGAAATCACCAACGTTTCTCAGGATCAGTTCTCTGCTGTGAGCTGAATTTGAACCTCCGCTCATGACAGAAACCATCAGACAGCCTGGCACTTGGAACCACGAAGGGAGCAAGGTTGCAGAGTGGTTATTGCCACTTAGATGCGTCCCAGAAACATTTTAGAAATTGGGACCAGCACCCAAAACTCTTCTCAGACAAGTGCTGTAACCAGGAGCTTTATGTTCACACTCATTGTTCCCTTGGGCTCTGTGTTGCACGAAGGTGCCGTTTCAGCCACACAGGGGTAGAAACTTCTCCTGATTTGCTTCTCTGTGACTTCTTGCAAAGTGGGCTGGACTGAGGATAAAATTTAGATTATTTAGACCTTAACTTTAGGCAGCTTTAGTTGAGGGGTGACAGATTTTACCTCTCTAAAGACTCAGATAGGTTTCCCAGCCCTGGGTCTCCTGGGTGCCCTTGTTGCTATACTTGTAATGCTAGTAATATTTGCATGTCTGAAAATGTAACTGAGACATTTAGGGGGATGCCTCGTGCATTCCTGCCCCGTGTCACAGAGACGCTTTCAGTTATTCAAGCAGAAACATAAGCCTCACTATTGTGGACTGTGGGGCGTACACTGGCGTTTCTGCTTAGCTATGTTATTGGCCATTAAATTCTCTGCTCCCTTTCTAAATCTGGCCACAGGACTCGACTTTGCAGACTTTGGCAGGGGTGAATTCCACAGGATGTGGGTCCATTTCCTCTAATTTCTTTTAAATGTGTCCACTAGTTAACTTTTACTGACTGTTTTCCTGTTCTCATTTCAGGGAGCGGGGGTGAAGCGCGGGGGAATGGACCAGCTCACACCGTGGCACTGTCGGTCCCTCCTGCGGCAGCTGGGTGTTCACCCCCTGGTTCTCTTATCACTGGTAGCCATTTGATGGAGATGACCAAGTCAGAAGCCATCTTAACCCAGGCTCTTTCTGCCATCACGACAGAGGATCCACCTCCTCTAAAAAGGCTGATTCCCCTTATCCTGAGGTCTGATTCACCCCCAGGTGTGTGTCTCTGCATAGACCATAGGGACGTACTGGAGAGGGCTGAGGTTTTGGTGTCCTCTGCTCTCCTCCTCCCTTGCCCCAGTCCCTGCCCAGCACTGATGTTTATGCATTCCCAATTCAGGACCACATTTTTCTCTGCAACCCTTCAATTTTGTGCTCCAGGGTGGGAATATGGGGGGAAGAGGCCATGGTGGGCAGAGCTGGAGAGCTGTCACTTCTTCCAGCCCTTCACCAGCTGTTGGGTCTAGATCTGGGTCTGCCCTTCCCATGGGGCTGACCCCACTGTGGGTTGGGCAAGGGAAGGGGAGAGGAATCCTTTAGTACAGGGGCTCCTTTCTTTCACCTACGTCCCAAACTTAACTCTCCAAATTGGTATTTTAGTGGGGGTGGATGAGTATAGGTCTTCCTGGGTCCTTAAAAACCTGCAAGTGGGATAGGGCTCAACTTATTGACTGCAGCAGTTCTTAACTATTTCTTGAATTTCAGATATTAATGAGAACTGGGGCAATTATGGTAGATTTCTTACTTCCTTTTTTCCCCTCATCTACACTCTTGCGAATTGCCCTATATTCCCCCAAATTGCCATTAGTTCCTTACTAGCCCTAAGTGAGAAAGAAATTTCATATTTATTGGGTATTTGAACATTTTTACCACTCATTTGTATTCCAAAGAGGAATATATCTTACAGGAAAGCAATTACAAAATGCTGATCTCCCAGAGCATCTAAGTATTTAATTTTGATAATGCTGACCTAGTCTGTTGTGATAATGTTGAATTGCTTCACTTTGGCAATACAGACTGGTTTTGTTTTGAAAATGTCACAATAATATAATTTGTGAGAAAGTGAAATATAAGAAATGTAGTGTGGTTTTGAAAGCAGCAGCTTGCAAAATTCAAGTGAAAGCTGAGTGAATCGCAATGATAAGGGGTATAGATGCATTTATCAAAAAGAAATATTTAAACATTGAAACAAAATGGGAAAACAGAAGCAATCTGTTTCAGCATTTTCTCACTGGTATTTTCCACCATTCCTGTAACAGGTTGTGATGTCAATAAAACTGCTGCTCCAGCTGTAAAACTGTTATCTAAAATTTCCTTACTGCTCAGATCTAACATTTTTCTTGGAGAGGGTGTCCCACTGTAGGAATGTCTCATAATTCATTTATGCTGGAATTTCATCTTCCTTTCATTGCCTAAAACATAGATTTCTTTTCCAAAGGAATGGTCTGGGCACCTTCAAACATCATAGGAGTGAGACAAGGTCCTCCATTGATTCATCTCATCCTAAGATGGTGTTTAGGTATCTGGGATGAATCACCTGATACAAGGTCCTCCTTTTCCACAGCTGCCTCCGTTTGCCTGGGCAACCATGTCTTACTGACATTAGTGGATTAAGTCACTTGAAGATGATCGTGTTTTATGGACTGGACCAGAGTGATTCTCTCCTCTGACCTTTGAACAACAGCAGGACACAGCAGTTCCAACTAAACCACAGCACAGCTGGGAAACACACGTCTGACTCCACCAGCAGACTCCCTAGGATGGATTATACACGAAGTCCCACTGTGTGCTGTCCCACAGATGATTAAGTACTTTCCAGTAGGATTTGATGTTGAATGAAGGAGTCACTGGGTGGAAGTGACTTCTACGAGCTCAGACTGGACTATCTTCACCCCTTCTAGTACTCTGTGAACTTCACTGAGACATCTGCTTCCATGAGCCTCAAAGAAACCTGATCAAATTGTTATGAGTGAGAAATATTGAGGGTTTCTTCACCAAGCACAGGGCAGTCTTGAGATGTGACATAGGTATTGAGATGTTACCATAATAGAAGATTGCAACAGTGCCCCATAAAGCCTTTGGAAGAACATCAACATAATATGCTCTGTAGTTGAAACTGTAAATGTTCGTTTTTACTCTGTCATTTTTTTTCTTCATTTCTTTTTCTTGCAAGAAAGAATCCCTTGAACACCGGTTCCCCATCAGTGGAAGGAGTGACAGATCTTTAGCAACGGCAGTACTACGAATTAACGGCCTTCATAAAATTCATCGGTTGGAAAGGGACTGAAGGAAAAACACTCTGCAAAGGTTACCAGGCCAAAGCCCTGGGGCAACTGAGAGCTAAATTAAAAGGGGAAAAAAATGAATATCCCATACTAAACCAAAAACCAAAACCCTAATGAAAACACTAAAAGCAATGATTAATATGACAACTGGGCAGCTTTCCCTGAAGACATGAATTCCCATCAGGGTAATCAAATTTGTCTTAAAAATGATAAATAGCGCTACCACTAACCTAAAAATGTACCTTGATCCCACCAAGCTCAATCTCTTCAAACACTAGCTGCTTCATTTGAAAAAAAAAGTATTTAAATAAACAAATAATATAAAACAAAACCCACAGTCCCAACACGGATTTTTTCAAAGTTACCTCAGTCTTTTTTGGCTGTTCAGTCCACTCCCTGGTGTCCAGGTGTAAACAATTCCCAAAAAGAGACGTCTGTATCCCTGAATTCCAGAAAAGGTAGCGCTTTGTCTTTCTTTCCCAAAAAGGCTGTCTTTATGCTGAGTTTCTCAACCAAACTGGGGATGTTTAGGCCTTTTGATTATTTTTCCCCTCCTTTTTTTTTTTTTTTAAACATTCCCCTCTCTTTCCATTGGTGGTCCTTTATTTCTTAATGATATTCTTCTTCCTCTTGCGCAACGCTATCTCATCTTCTTTTCCACTGCCTGCTCCCCACAAATCCCACACTCCTTGGCATACCGACACTCGCTGCCCACCCTGGGCTCTTGGACATGGACTGGGTCTACCATGACTTTCCAGGCCAGGATGAAAAGGGATATTTATGAGCACGGTCATACAAGACGGGTCTAACACCACGTACGTCCTCGATGAGAAAGCCATTGCTCTGAGCTTTCGGTCATCAGTCTCTTCTCTTGCTCTTTGTTTGGAATCTTCTTCCCTGCAGCTCCCTCCCTGTAGCAGCTTGTGGCTTTCAGAGGAGAAAGTGGGGCTGGGTGAAGACTATGGAGAAAAGGAGCATTTACCTGGACCTCCTGACTATCCAGGAAGCCAAGTGGATGGCTTCATCTTCACAATGACTTTGTGTTGGTTAATCAGTTGAGAGCAAGGCTAGGAAATGCTACCTTGAATCAGAATCAGTTGTATTTACATTGGTTTTCAAGCCTTTTCTTCCTGTGTTTCTCCCTTTTCCTCTTTGTTTCTCCACCAGCCAGCAGCCCTAATCCTGACACTACTGAGCTTTCTCTTTAGGTTGTAGACTGTTTAGGTTTGGGCATATAGACTTCCAAGCATGGTTTCTCACCAGTCCTCTCCTTTATTTAGCTAGACAGCTACTTAAACCTTCCCTACGCTTGAGAAACACCTTTACAGCAGAGATGACAGTAATTTACCCTTCCCAGGCAGGATACGGTGGTTTTGCCACTAAAGAAAATCAGTCCCAGATGAATCAGGCTGTCAATTCAAAATAGAAGCAGCTTTTGCATTTTCTACCTCCAGATTTCATCACTAGTTCTCAGCAGCAGCACTAAACACATTGTCCCTCATTATCCCAATAAGCTCCCAATCGTTTCAAAATGTGTATGTGGCATGTTTTCCCTTTTCTTGCTTAAAATGAATAATAGTTTGTCATTTCAAATCTGTCATGGTAGCAGCAGGGAACAAGTGAGTAGGTGCCATCCTTCAGCCTCAGCCTCCGGGATCTTAATGAGGGTCTGATGCCAGTTAAAGAAATATTCATGCATTTTAATCAGAGTACTGCTGGGATTAATCAACAGAGAAGGGCAAGTCTAGCTGACGGAGAATTATCCTTGGGACACTGGCTTCAGAGGAGATTGCCCAAGAGTTTGGGCCTCTTTGTGCCATCCTTTAATTTTCTTTGCTTTTGAGGCAAGCAGAAATGCTCTCATTATTATTTATTATTGCATTAGTCTTCCTTGTATTCACCCCCACCCCTGACAACATTTGTAGATCTGATTTATTGTTCACCTTTGAAGCCCTTAAATATCTCCTCTGCCTGCAAGGTCCACAAAGGGCTCATAATTTGCTGACTAGGCATCTAAGCCATCCATCACTCGGCTGTCATCTTCTCTCAAACTGGGACAAGGATAATATTTAAAGAGGTGGAGCTGTGGTCCATGACTGGTGCTTCAGATTGCTATGATACTGGTGTTACTACGCATGGAAAAATCTTCCTTATTGGGCTTTGCATCCCAGTAAATCTTCCTACTGTGACTTTGACATTAACAGGAAAAAATAGTTGTGGTTGATATCGGTAGTGTCTTCCTGGAAAAGGAAAATATTTAGCTCTTTCTGGTCTTTTCCTGCAGTGGCCACCTTCTAAAATAAAGTGCAGTAGGCAGAAACATAGAATCAAAGAATCGTCTAGGTTGGAAGGGACCTTTAAGATCATTGAGTCCAACCATTAACCTAACACTGCCAAGTCCACCACTAACCCATGTCCCTCAGCACCATGTCTACATGTGTTTTAAATACCTTCAAGGGATGGCAATTCCACCACTTCCCTGGGCAGCCTGTTCCAATGTTTGATACCCTTTCAGTGAAGGATTTTTTCCTAATATATAATATAAACCTGCCCTAGCGCAACCTGAGGCCATTTCCTCTTGTCCTATCACCTGTTTCTTGGGACTAGAGACTGACCCCCCCCTTGCTACACCCTCCTTTCAGGCAGTTGTAGAGAGCAATACGGGCGATATGAGCGATATGAAAGTAAGTAGGCACCTATAAACGTTGGCACACAAGAGGCACATGAGATGCACTGGGGGAGTGCATCCACAATTTGGTAGGATGAACTAGATTTCCACAGAGCCCCTGTCCCTGTGGAGGCAAAGATATGAATAAATGATTAATATGAATATGAATAGTGATAAAAAAGCAGCTGGCAGCAATGTTACATCACCTTCCTGAGAAGGCATAGGTAGACACCAAAAGCTCCTTTCTGGCAGTGTGGTTGGATTCCCAACAGGAGTTTCACCCTGGAACTCTTTGAGGTGTACTTTTCCTTCCACATCTTGGCAATGCTGGCAGGTCTCTGGGGCAAAAGCCTGGCTGTAGTAACTCCCAGATGTCGTGCTGGTCTGTAAAGTGTGAGATGAGCATTGGTATGCGTTTCAGAAGTTTCATGCAGGTAAAAAAGTGTGTTTAAAACCTCGTGTTCTCTGGAGTATATCCTTAACATTTAGGATTGGAGACCCTCCAGGGCTTTTTTGATCTCTGGTTGATTTCAAGGTGAGTTCAACTGACTTAGAGGGGTCTACATGATACACACCAGCCTCTGACCCAGTTACCCTGAGCTGTCCTTGTTAATGAGTGCAGTTGACACCACCAGTGGAGCTTAGACTGCAACCCACCTCACGCTGAAGAGGATGTCCAAGACCAGCCAGCTGAATTACACCCTGGCTTTTTTCTCACCTGTAAGGGGGTCAGGGATGACCATCTCAGCTTGAAGAATTTTCCAGATGAGATGTCAGGAGTAAACAGAAATGAGTCACACCTCATCTCTGCAGCCAGAGACAGCAATAAATGGTATTTTCTCGCTTGCAAAACTTGTATCTCTTTGAAGCCTGTTGTCCATGTCTGACCACCAGACTTCATCTTGTCCCAGAAGATGGAAGCATCCCAATTCTCCCTTGATAAGTATTATATAAAGCACATCCTCCAACTGTGCTGTGGCAGTGCATTACATTTCATTGAACACGAGTGGTAGTACATCCAGTGCAGTCAGTAGAGCATTTTTATAGGAGCAATAACATTTAAAAGGCTTTACTCTGAACTATGTCCCATATTCAGGGAGAAGAGACATATGTAGGTAGCAATAATATCGTCCAGAGCTCCAAATGCTTTCAAAAGAAGTTCTGACCCAAACAATTGAGTCTCCTTGGCCACTTATTGCAGAAGTGAAAGCAAATAAATAACATTTTGGAGTGATGGGTGACTAAAGGTAAGGCTGCGAAGGATATGGTTTGTAATAAACCCTGCATGTGATGGAACAGCAACCCCTCAAGGTGAATGAACTGCCAATTGCCTCTCTGTTAACACTCATTTACACTCTTTCTATCCTTTTACCTCTTGTTTTCCAAGTGATTAATATAATTAGGTGAAACACGGAGCTCTTGTTTATCACCTGCTTTTCATTTAGACTCTGCCTTCTTTGTCAGACCTGATAAAGGGTTTATGTGCTTGGAGGCTTTTTATATCATCAAGCCTAATAAAGAAATTACCTCTCCCACTCAGTTGTAGATCTCCAAATACACATGACCTTGTTAACCATGGTGGGATCTGTCGGGATCTTTGAGTATTCACTAGAAGCATATGTGGATTTAGTTTTGAGATCAGGGAGGCACCGTAGAGACAACAGGTAAACAACCTGCTGGCAAATAGGTTAGGATTCATGAGGAGACACAGCCTGCCATCCTGAATAGGAAGCCGCTGCTGTGAGGTGTCTACCAAACTTAGAAGACTTGTTTCAGCAAGGCTGGGATTCAAGGAGGTGGAAGGAAGAAACCCTTTGAATTTCACCTTACAGTTTTCTATATATCAATCAAGCAGTGGATGAGGTTATCAAGAGAAGTTGTGCAGTCTCCATCCCAAGGTTTTCAAGACCCAATTGTACAAAGCTGTGAATAACCCAGTCTGGTCTCTGCTTTGAGGAGGCGGTTGGACTAGACAGCTCTTGAGGTCCCTTCCAACCTGAGTTATTCTGTGATGGTATGATATCCCACTCCATAACTTGGATCTAGGCCACAGCATATCTCCAGAAGAAAAGCATCTGGTCCTGATTTAGAAAATGTAAGCAAGGCCGTGTTTTGGATAGCAGCTGAACCCGCCCATAACTAATCTCCCATCATATGACAAGGACCATATGTCATGCCATGTGGCGGTAACTGAATGGGAGTGAGGGAGATTATTACATCCTCTTTCATCTCCACGATAAATCTTCTTGGGTAGAGAATCTGTATTGCCCTAGTGAAGTTTTTCCTTTGATTGAATTATACTTGCCATTAAAAGAATAATTCTGCGCCTGATTACTACTTTGGATTTTTCTGGTTTTCACTACCGTTAGGAGTTTGTTCTGTTGTTGCCTCTCGGATAAAAGAGTCTCTGAAATATCAGATACCTTCTGTCATTGCATATCTTTCTCATCTAGGACACGATCGTCTTTTAACCTTCTCTGCATCGTTTGAACTCCTCAATGTGCTCAGCTGGGGTCTTGGCAGGTGTCCCAAACCCAATAGGACCAGGAAGGCTGCCCTTGTTGCAAAGCCCCAACAGGTCAAAGTGGTCTGTAATGAGTCACAAATGATTCAAGAAGGCCAGTGCTCAGCGCTAAGTGTTCCTCACTTGATTTATAGGTCTACCTTCAAAAAAAAGGAAAGAGAATGCAATGTGACTGCAGCTTCTAGTTATGATTTCAGAGCAAAAGCAGCTGAAACAAGACCAAGGTGAGCTTCTGTCTTAGTCAGAGGGCACATAACTCAGAGTAAACCTCAGGGTATTGTGGGAGTCACAGAGATGAGTAACCATGTCATAGAGTAGAGGAATCAAAGGACAGAAGAAGTTTAATGAAGAACATATATTTTCCTGTGCAAAAATCTCCCCTCTCTCAGATAGTACAGGCTGAAACGAGAACACCTGCTGTACCGTTTCCACCACTGTGAGTCCCTCCGGTCAATGGAGAGAACAAGAGAGATAGGGACCTCTGATTAGTACCTAGACACCTTGACTTACCACCTGGAGATGCCTTTCTGTCTCTACTCGGTGCAAAGGGAGAGAAAAAAGACTCCAGACTTAGATCTTCATATGATGGGATGAAGCCAGGCCCTAGGTCTATAGGTTCCTTTGCATCCCATGGGCTTGAGAGTCTTATTCAGCAAAATTCACAGGTCCATTTAGGCACTAGTAGCTTTCTGACAGCTAAAGGTAAGCCAGAGCTTGTTACTCCCTTACAGCCTCTGAGCAGAAATGGGTACTTCCAGAAAATAGTTCACTCCATAGTAGGATACATGTCTAAGACATAAGGTCAGTGCAGTTTCTCTTTGGAGACATCAGTGACTGTAAAGAGTTCCCCTCTTGCTCAGATGTCAATGCCAAACTAGGCACACTTGGAGAAGTGCTTGGAGAAGACGAATGCTACCTCAGCCTTGCTTGAAATCAGTGGGAAGTGAAGTCCCCAAGACTTCTGAGGTAGGTGACTAATTACTTATGGGAATCCAACTCCCACCTTGTCTCCCCATTTACACTGTGTAATAACTGGTTGGCTCTGTGTCATGATGCCAAGACATATTCCTGGGGATGGACCCTTGTGCTTGCTCTTTCCCCAGCAAATCCCTTTGGAGAAGCTCACATGTTCCACCCTGCCTTGGCTGTGCACATGGCAGATCAATGCTTGGCTCACACAGATACCTGGAGTGGTGAAGGGTTTTGGGGAGACTGCTTCTAAATGTCTCCCTCTTTAAACTGCTCACTGGTTGGGATTTTTTAACCCTGTGCTGTGTCCTGCCCTGCAGTCCCTGCCCCTGCGTATGCTTGGACAATGTAGTAAAGTGCCAGGAGCACCCCTGGTCTGGGAGACCATGAGACCAGGGCTGCTTCACTGTATGATGGTCACAGAGTCTGGGGCCACCATGAGCCGAGAGGGTGGCAAAGTCCAGCTCCTGTTTGCAGAAATGCAAATGTACATGACAAATCACTGCAAGATGCAGCGTTTTTCCACCAGGACTCCTCCTTCCAACTTTGGAGACTTCTACGGGCTTGCTCTGACCATCTTCCAGCTGCAGTTCTCTTGTCTGGTAACAACTGGGACAATTTGCCTTGCCTTTCTCATGGCCAAAATCATCAAAATGATTTTCCCACTCACTGTCATTCTCCTAGGTGGTGGGAGGTGTCCCCTCCACTTGACCATGCTCCACTGAAGCTCAGGGAAAATTTTCTGTCCACCTCACTAGGTTCAGGATTGGGCCCTTCTGGCTGAGCCGTGTGTGGTTTTTCCTGCTCCAGCATTCCCAAGACACTTCAAGGGTTAAGCAGGACTGGGGTTGCCACTGGACTGGGAAGGGGAGATCAGTTTTCCTGCCTGTAAAATGCTGTGGCATGGCACGAATGCATTTGTAACATGAGCCAGAAAAACAGTCTGTGGATGCTATTGAAGATAGCCCCAACAGTGAGAGCGGGGCTGCGCTCAGCGCTGAATATGATCCTCTGCTGAGCACCAAATGCACACGTGTTCTTGTTATTCCTTCTCAAGCAGCACCCCTGCCACCTCTCCGACACCCTCCAGGAGCCAAGGTCTTGTGATGCTCTGTGTATAAAGAAACCACGGTCCGAGGATGCTGCATGCCCCCAGAAATCTTAAAAATGCAGAGACGGCTTTGACAGACCTCCTGCCTGAATACCTGACAGCTATCTGGAGGGCCTGGCTTGTAAATAACTGCACTGGGAGAGGGGTTGTTTACTGCAGCCTTGTCTGTGTCATTGAGGGCTGAATTCCATGTCAGGAGAAAAAAAAAAAACCAGGAAGATTTCAGTTTCCCCCCACTTCGTAGTGCTTTGGGTGTATCTGGGACAGGTTGCTTTGACGGCAGATGATCGTTGAGATGCGACAGGCACTCTAAGACGGCTTCGCCCTGGTAGGAGATTTCAGCTTTTGTTTTCATCGGTGGCAAATGTTTTTGTTGTTTTTATACCACCCTCTCTTTACCCAGGGGAGCTGGACGGAGTCAGAGCATCGTGTGAGGGTTTGGTCGGTTTCTCAAAGCACCCACCATGCAACTAAACCCCAGCTCTGCCCTGGGTGACTGACTGCTGAAGGTCACCCCCATCTCCCTCCCCCAAGCATCTTTCCTCTCCTATGAACACTTGCAAAAAGCAATCAGACTTAAGGAGAGCGAGGCCAACCCTGGGGATAGCCATCCTTCATGAGCTGGCTTTGCTGTGACCAACCTGCCCAACGCTGACATTTTAATTAAAGTGTTTTATGCTTTCTCACACAGTTTTCTCTGATAAGCCTGCTACTCCACTCTAAAAGCTCTCACAGTCCCTCGTGTGGTTTGTCCTAAATACTTTAATCTCTGGAGCACCTTTCTATCTTCCACGCATCTAACTTCCTTCTCCACATTATCTTCGTGCAGCAGTGACGCTCTTATCTAATTAGGATGTCTACTTAGCAATTTCCTCCCTTTGCTGTTCGCTTTTGCTTCTACGCAGCTTTTTCAAAGCCAGCGGTTTGTATGTCAAGTTGCACGCGTAAACCACTTTTACCCCAGACCTGAGGATGCTGGGGCCAATGGCTGAATTTGCAAGCTCTGGGTGGCAAGAGGAGGCATTAACCCAGTGTAGCAAGGGAGCATGCAGACTGGGAGGTGATGAGGGCTGCACTGGTTGGGCAACCCGGGGACTGTGGGTACGGGGTTGTGGTTGTCCTAGGAAAGGGGTGGCAATGCTGACACCTCCCCTGGCATGGGGACCTCTACGGTGAAGCTGTTGGTCTCTAGATCTCCTCCTGTGGCAATCTGCTCTATACCTGGGTACCCACTGGGGGGAGATTTTGTGGATAGGCTGGGCATCCCGCGGGATGCAGGCATTCCCCTGTCTCCCCATCCCTCCCATGGCCATGGATTTGGCCCCGCCACACCTATTATGTGTCATGGCTCCGGCAGAAGAGCTGCAGGTGGCTTATGTTCTGCTCTGAAGAGAGTGTGGGACCAGGAATGCAGGTATCTGCTAGGGCAGGATGGTGAAGGCATCCCCATGCAATCCTGCACAGGCTGTCCCAGCCTTTACTCCTCGCTTACTCAACTCTTGTGTTGGCATCCTGGATCTAGAAGAAGGTGTCCCTGCCCATGGCAGGGGGATTGGAACTGGATGGTCTTTAAAGTCCCTCCCAACCCAAACCATTCTACGATTCTATGATCCCAGCCAAAAATTGCTCCCTGCCGGAGCTGGAAATCTCATTTTATCTTTGCAGATGGTTCTTTACAACATCTCCTGCATGGCCATTTACCGCTGTCATTTCATTCTTCTTTTTAAAGAAAATAGCTCCATCAACAGTAAAAACCAAACTACCTGGCTTGCTGTGGACTTGAAATGCATTTTTAAAACCCCTGTTCCCTGCTGTTTCTTCAGGGCTGAGCCCTACTGCAGAATTCCCTCCCGGGGGGATGCTATTTTCTTTCTCCTTGACCTGACCACTTGTTTTCAGAAGTGTTGTGGGAACCCAATATCTTTGAGAGCTTCAGCCCAGTTCTTGAAAGCAGCTGGAACTGGCCAGTGCATAGCACAGACAGAAATACACATGGCCGGTGATGAAATAAGGTTCTTTTCCCTAAAAGCCAGCCAAAAACGTGTCCCTCTGAGGTGCACTGTTACAGCCTATATTGTTCCATCAGGCCCCATAACTTCAACATTTGGAGCCAGGAGGCTAAATTTAGGTGTGTTACTATTTCTATTTTAATATCCTGTAACTGGCTCAGAGTCCGACACTGGATTTTGCATTCCTCTTTGCCAAGTTTCTCCCACTCAGGAGTCCTGCCTCGATGGAGGTTCCGGTTATCGCATGCCTGCCAGTCCCTCCCCAGTCTGATGTGGCTGGGAGGTTTGATTGAGTTTCTTTACGGTGATGAAAATCAAAAGTGAAACTGGTGTATGATGTTCAGCAGGGGATGATTTTAATGCGTCAAGGCCCAGATTTGTGGCTTTACATCTTCCAACTTAAGCTGGGTGTTGCCCTAGTACAGGTCCTCTGTACAGGCAATGGAGAAGGTGGTTCACTCTGCTGTGATTTGAAGAATCCAAACCAATTTATTGACAATTATTCTATCACCTGATGACCCCTTGCCACCCAGGAAGGGGAACTGGGAAAAAACAAGGAAACCATAGGGTTGAAATTTAGACATATTTAATAGAATAAGACTAAAAAATTCATACTAATAATACTAAAGACCCAGTATTGATCCTGATAGAAATTCAAAATATACCGGATTATACTTAGCCCATTCCACCAGCAGGAAGCCGTGCACTCCCCGCATGGGACAGCAAATGTGGGACACTGCAAGCGCTGCAGCTTCGGGAGGAAGGGAAGGGCTCAGGGCTCCGGCACTGGGGCGAGGAGTTCTCTGTATGGCAGCCATCAAGGAATAGGTAAAACTCCTCATCAAACTTTCTAACTAATATTGAATGTGATGCTCATGGTATAAAATAATCCCATTGGCAGCTTAGGTCAAGTGCCCGGGTCTCACTCCTCCTCATCCCTGCACCTGGTGAGGTCACAGAATCACAAAATCACAGAGTGGTGGGGATTGGAAGGGACCTCTGGAGATCATCCAGTCCAACCCCCTGCCAAAGCAGGGTCACCCACAGCAGGTGGCACAGGAACGCGTCCAGGTGGGCTTTGGATGTCTCCAGAGACGGAGACTCCCCCACCTCTCTGGGCAGCCTGTGCCAGGGCTCTGCCACCCTCACGGGAAAGAAGTTCCTCCTCATGTTGAGATGGAACTTCCTATGGTCAAGTTTGTGCCCGTTACCCCTTGTCCTGTCCCTGGGCACCACTGAGAAGAGCCTGGCCCCATCCTCCTGACACCCACCCTTTGAGTGTTGATAAGATCCCCCCTCATCTGTATTTTTTCCAGACTAAAAAGATCCAAATCCCTCAGCCTTTTTCAGAAGAGAGGTGTTCCATCCCCTAATCATCTTGGTAGCCTTTTGCTGTCCCCTCTCCAGCAGTTCCCTGTCCTTCTTGAACGGGGGAGCCCAGAACTAGACACAGTCAAAAACACTGAGACCTTGAAACCCTCACACCAGAGCTGGCTATAGAGCAACTTTTTTCACAAATTCAGAAACTAAAGTCTTCTAAAAATGCAGTTTTCCCAAGCATTAGAAGGGATCTTACCAAAAAGTAAAATTACTGAAAGAGAAATCAATCCTGTGTCACTCAAACCAGGACAACCTCCTGCTTTTGCTTGTGGCTTTGTCCTGACTCTTGCAGTTGGTGAGCACAATTAAGGCCTTGGGAAGGTGCTTGAAAGGGCTTTGGAACTCTTTCCTAGACTGGTGGTCTTTCCTCTCATGGGACCAAAGTGTCTGGTGGACAGCAGATATGGCTTATCAGCCCCTGGGAAACGGAGTTAGGGACCGGGAGACGGGACATGGGGTAGAGCAGCACGTGTGTGTGCTGTAGCTGCAGCGGCGTGGGCATGAAATGAATTTCTCTTTGCCAGGACATGATGGATTTGCTGCTTTGAGCTAATGCCATCTTCACCTCCAGGCCCTGCAAGACCTATCCTGGACAGATAAAGGAACACACAGACTGAGGCTTGTGGCTCTGCTGCTTTAGAAATAGCAATAATAACCATGGCCCCAGCATTTCCTGGCTTTGCAGTGCTTAGCCAAGCAAACTTGCTTTTCACACAGGGTATCTTTTTTGAAACCTCTGTCTAGAATATCCTAAGGAGACCGGCGGTATGTAGCGGCTCCTAATAAAACAAGAGTTAGCACACTGTGGCATGGATGAATTATACCACAGACAACGCCACCCTGCACTTAGAATAAGAAATGGCTGGTGTTTCTCATTTTAAGTGTGTCATGGAAAGCAAATACATTTATTTTTATTTCTCTCTCTTTTTTTTTTTTTTCCCTAGTCAGAATAATGCCCCTGTTGTCTTCCTGTGCACATTGCGATCAGGAGCCAGGACAGAGCTGCCCATTTCCAAGCCATCCCTGGCATCCCAGCTAACTCCATCCTCCCCATGGTGGAAGGTCCCTGTGTGGCTTCGATCGGTAGCTGCCTTCTCCGGGTCCCTCCTCCCCAGGGCTCCTCTCTCATTGATCTCCACCATTGCAGTCCTCCTGACCTTCTTTTGATGGTCCTGTTTGGTTCTGCTTTGCTCCCCAGGTACCAGGACTGCAGCAGAGCATTTGTTGGTGGAAGGATTTTTCCACTGGAGAAAGGGAGATGGGTGCTGATGCTATCAGGACAATTCAGAGCCCTGACTCATGCAGTTGCACTTAAAAAGTAATTGAAATGAACTGTTTTCTTGCTTTGTGGACTGTGAGATAAGTATTGATTCCCTTTTATTCTTGGTCTCTTTCTTCCCGGATCAAGGTTGAAATAAGTTTCTGGAAAGAAGGCTTGGCTTTATTGAAGATCTTCCTGCTTTAAGGTGAAGGTATTTGTGTGTTGATTAAGTTGTAACAAGCCTATGTTATGCTTTCTTATGACCTTCCCTGTTGAAGATCTCAAAACACTTCACATGAAACAAAAGGACCTTATCCTCTTCTTCAAGCCTTCCAAGTTTGACCTAAATTGGGAAAATATAGTCCTGTCTGAAAATTGCTTCTCCTCTTCTTGCTGGAGAGACAGAAGAGTCCACCTCAGGTACAGGACCTTGGCTTGCAGAGGGGCTGTATCTTGGGATGTCTTCATGAAATGAAGACTGTACGTCCATCTGACACCACTGGGCCTGTGTCTCTGGTGAGCTGAGGAGCAGAGGCATGAGAAGAGATGGTGGCAGTATGGCAAAGCTCCAGAAGGAAAAATAGCTCAAGCATCCTGGCAGGAGGAGGGACAAAGCCACCCCATGTCTCTTTGAGGTGGGTTCTAGCCCATCCGGTGGATCCATCCTGACCACTCTGATGTTTTCCCTGATTGGCCTCCCCCTTTGGAGGAGTACCTGAGCTCCAGGCAGCATCGCATGCCTGCCTGCGAGACAGCACAGCTGTCTAATTACTCATAGGAGTAATTATTGATGGTGTCAGGTTGTGCCTCATTCATTGTTGATAACCTTCACTAGCTTCCATGTAACTTCATTTTGTGGCAAGTCTAGAAGTTATTTCCATTACATATCTCAGCTTATATTCATAGGTGATTTTATGGAGTTCATTTAAAAATAGACTGGGTTTTAAAATACTTTTTTTTCTAAGAAATTCCGTTTCTTGGTTTTCCCTTTTCTCAATTTCATCAGGCATAAAAAATACCCAATGTCTAGAGGCACGTAAAACAAAAAAGAGAAACAGAGGAAAGCAAGAAGAGGGATGCAATTAAAAAATCAGTGTTCTGTCATTCCTTCACCTCATAAAGTCTTGAACTGCTACAGGAAATATAAACAGAATAAAAATAAAAGAAAGTAGCAGTAAAAGCACAGTGAGCAAAGACAGCGTTTAGTGGACTGGCACATGTTTTAAACAGACTATATATTGTTGCCAAAGGTTTTAATATGAAGAGGGATGGCTCATTCTCTGGGACGATTTTAATGGAGAAAACCAAAGCCCATCCCCCTCCAAACTTTGATAGAGACATGTTTTTGTATTCCTTAAGGGAGATATAATATGTGCTGTGAGTGCTACCAGCAAGGGAGTTGTTTCAGGGTGAATTCCACTTTTCTTTAGGAGGAAAAAAAAAAAAAAAAAAGGGTGTCGGAACAGAGGTTGTTTTGCAAATACTTTGTAGACTCAGAGAAAACAGGACCAGGAGGGACCTTCAGCAATTGCGTGAGCCAATTTCTGACCTCGAGGTAGGATGAGAGCTCTGTGAACCACTCCTGAAAGACGGCTTTTTAACAAGTTCTTGCAAAGTCCAGCAATGATATCATTAACTCTATAGGCCATCAACAATTTCAGCTGTATTGTTATTAAATATACAACCTTGGTAAGGCTGTTCAGGTCTTTATGGAAAGAACCTGACGTTACGATTATTTGCATCTTTTGAAATGTTAACTCTATGTTTACTTCCAATATTTTTAGCATTTCTCTCACCTAATATTTGGGTCACAGGGCTGGAATAGTAATTTCAACAGCTGGTATGTAATATGTGCATTACAGATAGCCGAGGTATAGTACAGACCAACAGAGACTCAGTACATCAGGTCAAAGCAAAACTTTCTGTTCAGAGACACTTCACATTTGCTGAAATCAGCCATAAAAATTGGCTCAAACCACTGACTTACAAATGAAGGAGGCAGCAATTAGGATATGGGTTAGTGATACACAGGAAGACTTTGTGCATGGTTTAAAGACCTCAAAATGTATGAGTCCTGCTCTATTAAGTCTTTGGGCCAGCCCCTGAGCTGCTTCTCCAGGCAAGGCAAGGAGGTGGCTCCTATGTAGGTTTTAGAGGGCCATTTGCCTGTCCTGGGCACTTTTCATTTATTTGATCATTGATGGGAACACCCTGTGTGCTCCAAAAATAGCTGAGATTGGGGTATTGGCTGAAAAAATGCATGTGCTTTGACTCTTCCCCTCCAGAGGTACCCAAAGATGTGCTTGTGCAGCAATCCTGCTTGTGCAGGATTTAGTTTTATAGCCAACCCTCAAGGTCCCACAATGGGGACTCTGGCACAGCTGGGAACTGAGTGCTCACATCCATATCCCAAATGTGCAATGCAGCCAAAGTTTCTCTGCAGAAGATTCTTCCAACCTTCAAAAACTGGAGGTGGTGAGAATGTAGCATCTGGATTGCTGAGCAAGGCATCACTGCAGAGCACGCCACCCTTCCCGCAGAGCCTGCCCCTCTGTCCTAATTACCTTTTTGAGGATGACGTGAGCCAGCGATGGGCCAGGGAAGGTCTCATTTTTGAGGAAAGTGTTCAAAATGTGTTTCCAAGCATTTGTGAAATCTCCCAGAAGTCCATAGCAATCCTAATCTAATTATGCTTATGTATTTCCTTCGTTCAACACCTTTTTTTTTCCATGTGAGATTCCTCCTTGGCCTGTTTAAAGGACATTTTAATCAACTTCAGAGGCTAAGCAAGCTGCAATACTTCCATTTACTTCTTGGAGACTGTGAAAGGAAAAGTTTCAGGAAATGTAAATGAAGGATTAATGCTAAAATTGAAGAAACACCTTGCCATTGTTGATGCTTGATCACCTTTGGCTTGCATCAGGTCAAACAGAGTAGGGAATGTAAACCTGAATCCTGAAGCTAGCAAAAAAAATTGGTGGAAAGATCTTCTTCTCTCCAAACTTCACTACCTTGGCACAAACTTTGCTGCCGTTTTATACCTGCATCTTTCCTCCCAGCCCTTTTTTTCGTATGTTGTTCAACATTCAGCTCTGATGATGTTCTTCAGTATGGACTGTTCGTCCTTGTGGCTTAATGGGGGTCTGAGATCTGCCTCAATCTCTTTTCTTTCCCTCCCCAGCAAGTTATAGCTGTGCATGCTCTTCTCGTTTGGACATTTTTTTTTGGAAAAAGCCCCAGCGGGAAGCTTGAGTCTTGTGGCACATGGCAGGCATTTCGCTCTGCAATTATCTATCGGCGCTGCTAATCTGCTTCGAGTGGAGCTGGCCGTGCTCAAAACGTGCTTGTGGCTTTCCTCATCTTTGGCTCTTTGCTGTGGTTTCGGCCCTTTCTGAATCCCCCAGTGTTCAGGAAGAGCCGGACCAGTTCTCACACTCTGTTTTCTCTCCTCCTTTACTTTTTCCCTGGCATTCTCCAGGTTTTCACTTGCAGCCCGTGCTGTTTTTTAAATGCATGTTGAAAACCCTATGTTCCCCAGTTTGGGTTTTTTTTTCACATTGGGTGTTAAAGGAAGATCAATCTGTTATTAAACCTGTTTTCCCGTCTTTCTCTCCTTCCCATCTGTTTCACCTCTTCCCACAGGTCTGTGGTTTCTGGACTACTCTGCTCCTATCAATATCCCAACAACTTTCAGCTATTCATGTGTGTCAGGTATGCATTGGGGTGTTCGGGTCTCATCACCAGAAGGAACTCTCCAGTGGAGGCATAAACCCCTTTAGGACACGTACTTTTATGAAATATTGTATATAAATCACTGCTTGAGGGAGATCAGTTACTGACCAAAGAGGCAGCACAGCTTTGCTCTTTGCAATAATTTGCATTTTTGCAAAGAGAACATAAAAGGTACCATGCTAGTGGCAGAAACAATTCTAATCCTCTTTGTGCAAATGGAAAACAGCAGATAATCAAGACTTCGTATCTGTTGACTTTGGATAGTAAGATCATAAATAACCCATAGGATGATTCGGGCTGCTGCAGAATATCAACTGGAGATGTCATCCAGTGAGTATGACACCAGACTGTGTAATGCAGGCACTCTTGGTTTCAAGGACCTAATTCTCATTTCTTTCCCGGTAGCAGTATTTCCAAAAGGACTCAGAGGAAATGAAAAATGGCACTCAAAGCCCACATTTCTAGGGATAACCCATCCCATTTCCAGAGGATTATTGGCCACCGCCATGAAAAAGGTGCACTGAGTAGGTGCTTTGAACGTGTTTGAATTCACCTTCCACTTCTGCACACTGCTGGAGCTTGCTTCTGCCTTTTTATCGTAAATATTTTTCCTGTTGCATTTTTGTGTAAACTATGATTGAATTGTTCCTCCAGGAGTCTTGCCCCTGTCAGAAGAAGTATGTGACCTGAGAGGGCTCTTTTATTTTCAGCATGGTGTGTTCCTCCACAGCGTTTTGCATCATCTTTTGTCTCAACTTCCATCAGGCTATGCATGATTGATTCGCCTGCTTTCTACAAGTTATTTGTTATTGCTATTTGGGCACCTTTGTGTTCAAATCAATGAAGTAATCTGTTCAATGTTCTACGGCCATTAAAAATAAAGTAGGAGCCGGCAGAGGGTTATTTTGAGATCAGACACATTTGTGCTTGCTTGGCTGGTGGCCAGGAGACCATAAATGTAAAATGGGACGGTATAGTCTTCCCTTGACTATTGCACTCTGGTTTTATGTTCAAAACAACACAGCAGAAATAGAAAAAGTCTAGACTTGATGCTAAAGAAATGCTACAGCATTTTTGTAGCAAGGGGCTACAGAAATGATCCTGATCAGTCTCTGACAGCTTCCCATAGTTGAGTCTCTGTTGAACTTCCCTGGAATTATACTTGAATTACAGCAACCAGAGAGGATAACGAGGCCTGTTAATTGGAGGCGAGACTGATGTGTTAACCAACAGCCCCAGCCCAGTGTAACTACATGCTGAGTCTGCTTTGGGTTATACCATTTTGCACAACTGCACCCTTGGCTGGTTGATAAAGCAAAGGCAAGTGGCTTGTGTCTGTAGCATGTGCACCAAGTGGAATGTTCATGCATCTCCATCTTCCTTCCATGGGTCCAGCTCCTCCTAGAATCATAGACTCATAGAATGGCTTGGGTTGGAAGGGACTTTAAAGGTCATATAGTCCAAGTCCCTGCAATGAGCAGATGTCCCACATCTTCAACCAGACCAGGTTGCTCAGCTCCCCGTCCAACCTGGCCTTGAACATTTCCAGGGATGGGGCATCTCCCACCTCTCTGGGCAACCTGGGCCAGTGTCACGCCATCCTCATCATAAAAAACTTCTTCCTTGTATCTAGTCTGATATCTCCTCTTACCTCCTGATTCATTAAAGTTTCCACGTCTTTGATATTGGACTGGTGAAGGAGATGGCAATCCTCACGTACTCAACCTCAGACACACAGCCAACATTGGATATTTTCAATGCAAAATTGGCATCTTTGTGGAGAATGCTTTCCAAATCATATCTGCTTTTCACTGGGAAAAGTCCAATTTGCAAGAAAAAAACCCCAAGATCTCCATTTTGAAATGTTTCTCACGATTCACTGTATTGTTAGTGTGCTTGTCTGTTGTTGCTACCTCTCATTGTGGATAGGCCACTCTGGTAAGGAATTTTGCAGAGCTTTTCCTTGAGCTCAGAGAGCAGGAAACAGGTATACATGCAAAAATTTTTCTCTGGACATATGCTCTGTATTCTCTGGACAGTGCTGTCTTGTGCCAATGAGATTATTGAGTCATAGAAAGGTTTGGGTTAGAAGGGACCTTAAAGACCATAAAGCTCCAACCCCCTGCCCTGGCCAGGGACACCTCCTACCACACCACGTTCCTCCAAGCCCCGTCCAACCTGCCCTTGAACCCCTCCAGGGATGGGGCAGCCACAGCTTCTCTGGGCAACCTGGGCCAGGGGCTCACCACCCTCGCAGCAAACAATTTCTGCCTCACATCTCATCTCAATCTCCCCTCTTGCAGTGGAAAACTCTTCCCTATCACCCCATGGCTCCCCTCCCTGCTCCAGAGTCCCTCCCCAGCTTTCCTGGAGCCCCTTGAGGGACTGGAAGGGGCTGGAAGGTCTCCGTGGAGCCTTCTCTTCTCCAGGCTGACAAAAATGCAGTGTGCCAAAATTTATGTGCAGGCATGTGTGTGTGAGTGTATGTATATATGTGCACACACACACAAGCTTGTGTTGATACCTGGGCTCTTGCCCGTGCTGGTGGACTCTCGTATAGACTCGCCTCCCAAAAAACACACCCAGATAAGACGGTCTGGTTCATACCCTATACTGGGAGCAGTTTCTGCTCCTGAACAGTACCTTTCCTAGGATGGCCCTTTTTAGCATGGCCTGGAAGCTTGTTAGCAATTAAATGGTCTGGTTGGCTGTGCAATTAAGTCCTTTGTAGCCCGCAATGTGATGGAGAGTGCTGTGTTTAAACCTGATAAGGAAAGGAGTGGACTTGCTCCTATCAAGGGAGCAGTTTCTGAGGGAAGGAACAGCAATAATGGGCAGCAAAGGTTATTAAAAGTGGCTTTTATTCATCACTTCAGGACCTGTCTATGATTTCAGTCACAGCAGGTTCTGCTGAACTGGACCAAAGCAAATCCAGTACAGCCCTGGTGTGGAGTTATATCCCACCCTAAAGAAAAGGTGAACAAAGTTGGCCCCAGCCTGACACCTTTAAATAGATTTTTTTTTGCCTTTGGAAGGAGATTCTTTTTACATTCATCTTTTCCCTCTTTTAACAGCCATAGATGAGAAGGAAACAGGATTTCTGATGACACCACTGAACAAAGTTTCAGATGATGGGGCTTCAATTTGTGATCACTATCCACCTGGGAAATAGTTTAATCCTTCTCTGGGCTTTAATTCCCAAATCTGTATCTCGAGGACGAAAATTCTTCCTTTGCTTTCCTTGCATTGGACCTCAAATACCTGTTGGCTAATGCAATGTACTGCCCTTTTCCTTCCACCCCTCACCTTGCTGTGGGACTCTGGGTGCTCCCAGAATATAAACTGCAATTTCAATAAGGCCAACCAGCTGTTCTTCAAGGAGAGGGCACTCCTGAAACCTCACAGAGCTCCCAGAGCTCCCAGAGCTCCCAGCCTTCGTCAAACCCTATGGGTCCTGGGAACATCTTTCTGAGCCTCTTCTCTCCCCTCTCGTCTGCTAATTCCGTACTCACATTCCCTGGCTTTCCAAAGGTGTGGGGTGGTATAGCGTTGCAGGGTTTTTGCCAGAAAAATGAAGCCTTTTCCTATAGAAGGACTTTGTCTGCCCCAAACCCACTGGCTCATTCTGTGGCTTGAGGAACTACGCTTCCCCCCGGGTTTGACTTTACCTTGGAAATGCTCTTCTCTGAAGATAGGGGAACAGAATGTGTTCCCACTGCCAACATAGTCAGACCTCTGCTGCCAAGAGCAAAAGGTTGCAGGAATGGTTTGCAAAGAGCCTGTGTAATTGTCTGCAGTCCTGAGCAAGATGAGCCGGGCACTGCTTCAAATGGGGCTTGTTGCTTCAATACCGGCGAACCTTCCCACCTTCTTCAGCCCAGACTGGCATAAAGGCTCCTTGATGCGAGTAAAAAGCAGATGTACATATGGCCAGAGTATCATAAACATACTCCTCAGGGAAGCATCGTCCCAGAGGTTACAGAGCCGCCTTGTCAGGATGCCGACAGCTCGAGAACAGCTACGGCCAAGAACAGCACATGTTTAGTCCTAGGTGCAGACAGGATTATGCTTTCATTTAAGTCCTTCCCTCCCTCTCCTTCTCTGAGAATCAGCCCTCATCCATCCTGCCCTGGGAATCCCTTCCAGCTCCTCCCATGGGGCTTGGGCTGAGCTGTGTGAGGTGATGGACCAGCTGCCGGGTTATTCCACCTTCCCCTCCTGTCTTCAGACTCTGCAGGCTCAGCAAAGAGAGCAATGGAAAATATTAGATTCAGATTTTGGATGGATCAGACCATCCGTGGCATGACCCTGCTTTGCTCTCTGGGGTGATCTCATGGCACTTCAGGCTTCGGCATCTGCATGCCGACTCCCTGTGGCCTGCTATTCTGTGGTTCTCCAGCAAGGAGCAGCCTCCAGCTGAGATGGTGGGTTATGTCTGTGACAGAGATGCACCAAAGAGAGGACTCAACAGAAGTGGTGAGAGACCCCAGAGAAGTAACCGGCTGGTTGGTCGCTATGGGTGGGATTTATCTCCAGTAAGTGCAGCTGCCTAAATATGGGGCATTCAGTCAACAGTAGCTCTTTAGGCTCCCTCCAAAGTCAATAGAGAGAGATCAGGGACTACAGAAGATGGCTTGTTTTGCCCTAAGATTGGTGTGCAGCAAAGATGGCCTGGATTGCCTTCTGAAGGTGATTTCTCATTCCTGGAGAGGCTCTACATAATAAGCTTAGGCAAGATGCTGCCTTTTGATGGCTAAAACTCCAGGATGAATCCTGTTCTTTCTAGATCCAGCTTCCATTTGTGGATGTTATTTTTCTTCCTACTACCAGTTTTATCCTTGTTAGTAGCGTTGATTTGATACTGGGGCTATATCCCAAAATTCAGCTCTTCATTGGCAACATATCATAACCTTACTGTCCCCTCTGCTTTTTCAAAACATGGCATTATTTCAAACTTTTAATTTTTTTTTTTTCTCTAACTGGAGGTTTCCCACTCTGAACCGCCTAGACAGAAAACTCAAAACACAGCACAAAGCACCATGAGCAAAGTCTTTCTTCGACATTTGTTGACTTCTTTGGCTTCAGACTCTGTAAGAAGCCCTGGGGAATTCACTAGGACTATTCACATAATGAAGTGTAAAATCTTTTGGTAGCAACAGCTTCTAACAAATACTTGTAAACTAGACAAAACCAACACTCAAGAACTGGAATTTGCCCCTTAATGCTATTTAATAGTTATCATGCTCTGCTACACAGCTTTTGACCTCTGCCAACTAGACATGTCCCATTAGTTGCCGTCATACGGAGGGCAGAGTGACCAGTCAGCATGTGGCCACCATGCTCTAAGCATGAAAATAGAGTAATAATGGGGGTGCAGGATGTGTTGTACCAGATGACGGCTTTGATGGAGGGCATAGAGGACCAAAGATTGCCCCAGTACATCTCATTTACTAGTGCAGATGCGGCCATGGGCAGCTCGACCTCCTGGTTCAGGCTGAGTAGAGCCAGAGGTTTCCAAACTGCTGGTGGTATGTGAAGCACTTCCAAGTGCACAGAGGAAAATCCAGTGATGAATGTAAGTTTTGCTTTCCAAGCACATGGGTTCATGCCCAGTGCAGTGTGCCTGGTGGGTCTTCGGTTCAGAGCCCATACCTGACTTCTTTGATTAATTGGGTGCATCGATACAGTTCAGGAGCATCCAAAAGAGCAGCAATGCAGTGACAGTAAGCCTGGAAATAACTTTCCACCGCTGCTTTCCCAACCTCTTTGAATGGATATCCTTCACACTTGAGCAACTTTATAAGCAAAATATTCACACCTCATTGATTGCCGCCTGGATGTTTACAGGACCTGGGCAAAGCTGCCGCAATGGAGGGGAGGATAAGAGAGCAAAAGAATAACAGCAGATGCCTCAGTGAGGTTTCATGTGCAGACTTGGACTCGGGGAATTGTCTGCCTCTGTCTCAGCCAGGAAAGTGGTTGTTCGAAATGACATCATGGGATACCCTGTTAATCTTGTCTCTGTGCATGCTTCTAGATCAGATTTCACTTTGCAAATCTCTCAGCTGTTTTTTCTAAACCTGTCAAGAAACATGCACTTAGAGCGACACCAGCTTGTTTATCTCCTCCTGCCCTGTGCCACTGCACCAGCATCTCATGGGAAATTCACTGGAAAGAGCCTGGTGGTGCTTCTTCTCCCTCTTCACAACATCAGTCATGGTAGGATTATAATTCTCGCAGTACTGTATCCACACACTGAGAGCAAAAGACTGCAGTGAACAAAGGCCACCCATGGTCCAACTCTCTCATTTCCTCTGGACATACAGGTCTCCACTGGCACAGCTTGCCTGACCACGGGAAAATCCCCAGTAAGCTTCATCTCGCTGGAATTGAAACATTTATAAAGCAGATGTCTGCACTGGGAGTTATCAGATTGAGTCCCCTCCACCATCTGGAGTGGGGTTTCTTTCCTCCTAGAGCAGAAGGGTAAAATAGGTTGGACAGATTGCATCTTGGCAGCGCCAGTGTCTCTACAAAGAAATGCCTGCGTGTGTTGTTGCAACATGGATGACTGCAGTGATGAGAGCTGAACCCTGTTTGCTCCTCCTTTCCCCCTCCCATCCTTTATCTGCCCTGTTTATTCAAGACATCCCATAAAGGGCAGGTTTGTCAGCCTCTTCTCCCAAGTAACAGGCAATAGGAGAAGAGAAAACGGCCTCAAGTTGCACCATGGGAGGTTTAGACTGGATATTAGGAAAAATTTTTACACTGAAAGGGTTATTAAGCATCGGAACAGGCTGCCCAGGGCAGTGGTTGAGGCACCATCTCTGGAGGTATTTAGAAGACGGGTAGACATAATGCTTAGAGATATGGTTTAGCGATGGTTTTTGTCAGTGTTAGGTTGATGGTTGGACTAGATGATCTGAAAGGTCCCTTCCAACCTAGTTGATTCTATGATTTTATGATTCTATGATTCTAGGGTACAATCCTCCTCCTAATCATCTTTTTCCCATGGCTTGTCTTGGAGCAAACCATCGGGTAGACAGTGGTTGCTCCTAGAAAAGTGCATTGTGCCTCTTTACCTCCCCACTGGCTCTGAAGGGACCTCTTCAATTAACAAAGGTGGGGTTTATCATAGAGAGGGCTCACACAAGGCAAGGTGAACCCCATCCTCCTGAGGATTTGCTTTCCTAGCTTGAGAAAGGGTGGAATGAGCACACAACGCGTCTTCAGGGAAAGATCCTACAGTGATAAAGACCAATAAAAATAATAAAAATAATAAAAATATATATAAAAAACCCTGTAAAATCCCCCAGACCTAGCTTTCAGAGGGATGTAGAATAGACATTAGAAAAAAAATAATCACATTTTCCAGAAGGTGCTGTTGGCTTTTCTGTAGCTCCCAAGGCATAAATTATCATTGAGCTCTATTAAATGGCTCTTATCGGTAAACAGGGTTGGCTGCATAAAGTCCATGTGTAAGGAAGTGATTGATTACCTCCCAAGAGCAGCTGAACATGGCAGATGATGACCTGGCTCCAGGTTTATGGGAATGCTTTTCAGAACATTTCCACAATTTGAAGAGGTGTCCTTTTGTGACAGGTAAATTTGGGTGCCACCCCACAAACCCAGGAGAGCTTTGCAAAGATTATATATAGTTTGCTGAGTTCCCCTGGGAAATTTTCTAGAGCCACCTTCAAATACTTTCTTTTTAGGGTTTGGTCACACATAACGAAGTTATTGCTGGTTGAGAAATTAGTGCATATCTAGTGATCCATGATCACTGATTGTATTAACTCTGCTGATTCATGGCTTTGCCTTTATGAAAACTTGGTGCCAAACAGCAGAGCTATTGGAAAGGTGTAAAATCAGAATTACAAACATATAGCCCTGGTGGACTGACTCATATGTATTATATGGTGGTTTGCTCTTTGTAGCTTGCAAATATTTGCAGGATTGCTGATACTTGTGAAAATGTTTGTCAGTGCTGCAGAGGCTGTATTTAGTCATGGAAATCTGTGTGTCTGTTTGCATAATTTTGCATTTACATAGAGCTGTCTCTAGACACTTCACAAATCCTCCTCAGTGGATTGTTATTTGTGGACTCAGTAGTGTACTGAACCCAGTTTTAAATGGGGATTAAGTTCTTATTTACATGCATTAGAGAGGTGATTCACAGTCAGAGTAAATTTATGTCCTCAATTCACATCCATTCTGGGTCTTTATCTTACTCCTATCACTTGTTCTTTTCTTTTGGAAAGTTAAAAGGAAACAAAAACACTTAGCTACATTTCTAGTCGTGGTAAAGTGCTTTGGGATGTGCTCTGCCCACCATAGATTTGCACAAGATCAGCCTGTTATTATAACTGATGAGCAACGGGAGACTGCAATTGTTAGCCTTCAAATAAACTGTCATGGTGAATTGAGATATGAAAGATCGCAACTTGCATTTCAGATTCCCTTAACAACATTGTGCCATTTTAGACTTCATTGATAATGACATTATTGTTCCCATTACCTTTCAAAATGATATTATTTGAACCCGCTCTTGTTCTCTATTACCTCCAGTTCCACAAAATAGGAAAAATGCATTAAACACACCAATTGATGTTTGCTTGCCATTAGCACAACTCCCGCTGGTGGAATCATTCCCATCCATTCCCCTCTTTCTCCTGCTAGCATCGCAACAATTCAATTCTCCTTGCTACAATCAGAAACAGGGTCATACTGAGAAGCATATGAAAATGTTTCTGGGTATTAGATGCAATTTAGGAGATGCTGCATAGCCTTGGTGTCAAGTCAAGGCAAAGTTACTTCTCTTCTGGCAGCCTCCATAACTTCTTCTGGAGCGTGTCCAGAGAAGGACAATTAAGCTGGTGAAGGGTCTGGAAAACAAGTCTGATGAGGAGCGGCTGAGGGAGCTGGGGGTGTTCAGCCTGGAGAAAAGGAGGTGGAGGGGAGACCTTCTTCCTCTCTACAACTGCCTGAAAGGAGGGTGTAGCCAGGGGGGGTCGGGCTCTTCTCCCAAGGAACAGGCAATAGGTCAAGAGGAAACAGCCTCAAGTTGCACCAGGGGAGGTTTAGGATGGATATTGGGAAAAAATTTCTTCACAGAAAGGTTTATCAAACATTGGAACAGGCTGCCTTGGGAAGAGGTGAAGTCACTATCCCTGGAGGTATTTAAAAGACAGGTAGGTGGGGTGTTGAGGGACATGGTTTAGTGGTGGTTTTGGCAGTGTTAGGTTGATGGTTGGACTCAACAATTTTAAAGGTCCCTTCCAACCTAGATGAATCTATGATTCTATGATTCTGACAGAGTTTGCAGAGCAGCCGCTGTAAATATGCCTTACCCTTCACCATGTGTTTGCACTTTCATTTTATTTTCCTGTGTAAAACATTTCTTTTCTGCCTTTGTACGTCATCTCCTTTTTTGCCCACACCCTGCACAGGTCAGAAATAATTTGGAGTCAAAATGTGTGGTTTCTCTGCAGTTTGAGCTGTGAGCGTTGTATCCTGTAAATGCTGCATAACAGCCCAACCTCTAAGTGGAGAGACTCAAAGGCAAAGAAATCATACACTCCTCCCGTGATTGCTACACTTTAATAACACTAATTCATGATCAATGGTAATAAGAAAAGCAATTGCAAACATATAAACATAACCTCCTAATAAGCGTCATTCATTTCTCTTAAAAGACCATCATAAACATCTGTCCTCAACTGGTTGAGTCGCCACCTGGAGGTACCAACATCGCTTCACTGAGTGTGGAGGTCTGAACAAGATGCCTGCTCTCTAACCATCTGGGTCCGACAAGAGTTACCTAAGAAACCGAGGTGAATAGTGCTTTTTTCTGTTGGTTTCCATCCAGGACTACTGAGAGACACTAAAGGACTGAATGTCCCGTTTGCTTGCATGCTGGAGTCTGTTTGTTTGCTCTACATGGTGTTTCCTTGGAGAAGTAGTCACTGAAATGGGGCTGGGTTGATCCTTGAGAAACTGGGTCATCCATCCATCTGTGGTCCCAAGGCAGGACCAGCTCCACCTAAGTAGTTTCTGATGGAAGTTAAACCAATCCGTTCTAAAAAAACCTTCAATAAATGAAACCGAGGAGAATATAAGCACCAATTCTCTGTTTGCCTGTGTCCTAATGTATCATTGTCATCTTCTTGACAGCATTGGACACTCTCTTGGGTTGTGTTGGTAGCCACTGCATGTGGGTTTTGTATTTAAGTGCACACAGTCAGTTTCACCTCCTTTTTTCTATTTCCCCGTTTTTGGAGTATTTTGAGATCCACCCATTGTTTAGCACACCATGATGCTGCCCACGTTACAGGAACAAGGAAGCCTCTTTGAAGACATTGCTTGCAAGTTGTAATTACTTCAGCATTTAGTTCTCAGTTTTTCTGGAGTTTCTCTCCAGGGCTTTCTCTCACATCTTTTACTCCATCTTTTCTAGTGGATTTGTCTAAAAACTTGTCATTTAAGTCTATGTCAAAGCTTTTTTTTTTTTTAAATCACGATGTAAGTTGTCCTATGGAGTGCCTGTATGCTTTATTCCTTGAATTTCTGTCTAGGTTTCAGAGTTAATCTCCTCTGCTTGGGTTCAGTAAAGGTGTCAAATGTTTCAATGTCATCTATTTCTGGAAAAAAATATGTTTTTTTTATCATTCTTCTTGGCTACAAAATGAAGGCTTCTGCTCCAGAAGGAAGGCTGCAACCAGGAATGATGTTCACAAAGTAAAATTAAATTAATAATTTGACACAGACATTTTCCCTAAAACCGTTGCCGTGATGACAGAAATATTGTCTGCTCAGCTGCTAACTAGCAAAATCTGCTCAAAGAAAGATAAGCTTATTTCCTGAAGCAGTTTGAAAGGAATGCCTTTTTTCATATAATTTAGCATTTTTTTCATGAAATCATTTGGGCTTTCTTAAAGCCTGCTTATGAATTTCAGAAGAGAATTTAACCCCATGTCCTCCCTTCCTCCAAATGTGTTTGGAGAAGAAACGTTTTCATTTTCTTACGCTGGCAGAAGAGAGGGAAAGTGTTTGTCCATCAGAAGAAAAATTGATGCTTTTGCCTTACATCCTGCTTATTGGAAAACCTGGAATTTTCTTTAAAAGGGAAAATGTTTGTTTAAAGTTCATTTTAACAATAATAATTAAAAAAATCAGCAGAAAGAACTATGCATCTCTCGAGCAAAAAAGCCCTGGCACCAGAGAAAGCCTATATTTAAAGTAAGGGATATGATACGTTGGCTTGAGGGACGCTCCATGAACTTGTATTCTTATCCCATGTTTTCATTCCTCCTGCTCTTTGCTCTGTCTTGCAATCAGCCCTTTGGCTGTGCTGATGTGCTGGTGGGATCACATGGTGCATCACCTCAACAGGCTGCCCAGGGAAGTGGTGGAGTCACCAGCATTGCTGGAGGTATTTAAAAGACGGGTAGATGTAGTGCTTAGCGATAGGGTTTAGTGATGTTTCTTGTCAGAGTTAGGTTGATGGTTAGACTTGATGATCTGAAAGGTCTCTTCCAACCTAGGCAATTCTATGATTCTATGAAATGACGGACCGGTCCCTGATCTGGTTTAGAACTTGGTTGTGCAAGCACAGGTGAGGGACATGGTGCTCTCTGTCTTGGCTTTGCGTCTTTCATTTACTGCTTCTTCTAAATTACTGTCAAATGACTGACATTTATTGCCACAGCATCATGGAGGTATGGCCAGGATCTCCAGATGCTGCTTTCCACCACCAGTATTAGCTACACATTTCCATGACGGTCCTTAGTACGTATGAAGAAGTGCCTTAGAATCATGGATTTGCATGGATTGGAAGGGACCTTTAGGATCATTGAGTCCAACCATTAACCTCACATTGCCAAGTCCACAACTAACCCATGTCCCTCAGCACCACGGCTACCCATCTTTTAAATATCTCCAGAGATGGTGACTCCACCATTTCCCTGGGCAGCCTGTTCCAATGCTTGACAACCCTTTTGTTGAAGAAATTTTTCCTAATATCCATCCTAAACTTCCCCTGGTGCAACCTGAGGCCGTTTCCCCTCCCTCATCCTATCGCCTGTTACTTGGGAGAAGAGACCAACCCCTGCCTCGCTACACCCTCCTTTTCTCCAGGCTGAACACCCCCAGCTCCCTCAGCCACTCCCAGAAGACTTGTGCTCCAGATCCCTCACCAGCTCCTTTGGCCTTCTCTGGAGACGCTCCAGCACCTCAATGTCTTTCCTGTACTGAGGGGCCCAAAACAGTACTCAATGTGTGGCCTCACCAGTGCTTGTGTGACATGGTTTCCCATAATCTGTGAAAGGCTAGTGGAAGGGAGGAGTGGCCTAAAACCTCTTGCCTCTGGGAAAGGGACAGCTTCCCTTTCCCAGGCCATGTTTGTGTCAGAAGAGCGCAAGAATCTTTCTAATAATATTTTTCTACTGGAGGGTGCAAAATGTGGAATCCTAATATTTGAGCCCAGAGCTCCAATAAAGTCACGCAAAGAGCTTCAACTCCTTCATAACCCCTCCCCGTGCCATAAAACTCTCTGGTCTCAGGTATCACCAGTGTAGACACCACCAAAGCTGCTCAGAGTAATTATCAGTGACTTCATCAGGGAGAAGTTTCTTTGTAGCACCAGACAATGTATCTGCAGCCCATTGACTTTAAAGTCTCAGAAACAACAGATAAATGAAATGTCATGTCTGGGTATCAATGTCATGTCAGTATTGGGTACATTTTGATTAGACATTAGGAAGAAATTTTTCACACTGAGGGTGGTGAGTCCCTGGCCCAGGTTGCCCCAAGAAGCTGTGGCTGCCCCATCCCTGGAGGGGTTCAAGGCCAGGTTGGACGGGGCTTGGAGCAACCTAGTCTGGTGGGAGGTGTCCCTGCCCAGGGCAGGGAGTTGGAACTAGGTGATCTTTAAGGTCCCTTCCAACCCAAACCATTGTATGATTCTATGATCAACAGTCCTGATTACTCAAAGGGGCCACTGAAGCTGGGGGATGTCCACTTTTCAAGCAAGCAGAGAGGAAAAAAAATCTAATGATGAAGTCTTCAAATGGTATTTGCCATGATAGTGAAAAGCAACTGTGTTACAGAAGCTGAAGCATGCAGTGACACCACCACGCTGCGTTGATGTCACATTATTGTTATTAATATCACCCTTTTTCCGGAGCATGCAGTTAGCTTAGGAGAAAGTAGCCAAATATCACTAAAAATGACAGCTTGATCAGATGCAGAAATGCTGCTGAAATGGAAATGATCCACATTTCTTCACCCTTGACAAAAGAGACCAAGTTCAGTGGCCAGAAGGATAATATCCTTTTTATGATTATTCAAGTTCTGGAGCTCTTTACAGGTAGAGGCACTAATTATGGATGAGAGTGGGATTTGCATATCAGGGTTTTCTGGGTCATTTTAGAGCAATCACCTTCTCACCCCAAAAAAATACACTCTGGTGGCGTTCATGGGTTTGAGGCAAATAGTGACCTATTCCTGGGGAGGAAAAATATATAAAATAAAACAACAACAACAACAACCAAAAAATCAGGAAAGTCATTCCTGGCAGGCAGTGTAAAGGTCTGTCTGTGGTTACTCATGACTTAATTCCTTGTCACGTAGGAAGGGCTCAGTCCTGTTAGGCACTGAGCTGAGTAACTTCCTATTGCTTTTGTGGTCATGTCATAAAAATCCTCACTTTTCTGGTCTTTGAGCTGGCGGAGGAGAAGGGGGGGGGGTCAATGTGTAGTACATCCATGTTCTTAAGGATGCTTTCGGGGGGGAAAATGAGGGAGTTTGTCAGATTAAAATCAGTTCATAGAATCAAATTATCTTGAACCTATGACATGTCAAGTGCATCAGGAGTCTGGCTGGCAGGTTGGTAGAGCAGGGTCCATCTCCCCTCTCATTAGCACATTTTTTGAAGACGCTATAGCTTCAAGAGTAGCAATCCTCAGAGACCCCACTCAGATACTGGATTATTATTATAGCTATGGGAAATTATATAGTATTATGGTCTGGCAAAACCTGAAAGGACTTGGTCTGTGTCTCAACGGGAAGTGGGCTTGGACTGGTATCCAGGTTATTTTGGACGCGTGGTGGCTTGATACAGGCAGTTGCAAAGATTATATCAATGCTGGGTTTCGAGAACAAGTAGATTGAGGCAGATTTTGCCACATTTAAACTTGGAATAAACAGTCCACTGGGCTGTTTCACGCAGGCCAGTCAATCTTTTTTTTTTTCTTTGCTCTTTGACTGTGTTTTCTTCTCCTCTCAATCACTGAGTCAATTAATCTGTCATGGAGAGATTTCTCTGACTGTGTCAGACAAGTGATAGTCTTTGTCGAGGCTCTTCCATGGTTCGGCACAAACATCTGTGGAAAATATGTGTTGCTGCTGCTGCTAACAATGAGAAGGGCAAAACATCTATCCCCCTGAAAGCTCAACTCTAGGAGGGAGTTTTGAGGTTTTTAAAAGCCCCTCATGCTTTCCAAATAGGTCTTGTTTCCTCCTTCTCTCTCCCTGCTGCTATTCTTTGAATGGTAGTCTAAATACAGTCTTGATTTTGCCTGCAGATCTAAGGAGGTGGTGAAGATTTTTCTTTTTTCTTTTTTTTTCTTTTTTTTTTCTCATTTTTCCCTTTTTTCTTTTTCTTTTTCTTTTTCTTTTTCTTTTTCTTTTCCTGAGCATGTTCATCCTCCAACCAATGCCAGAAGAGAAATGCACCTCTCTATTTCAGAGATATGAAAGGGTTTGTTCCAAGTCAGGCCAAATGCTCCCTTGGCCAGGCTCCTCTATAGTCTGCTCAGCAGCAGATGCCATGGCAAGATCAGAGATCGTGGCAGATGCTTTGGGACCATCTAAGAGCCTCTCCTCCTCCCAGCAGTCTGCAGCTCATGTCACCTCTGAGCTGACATGTATCTTTGGGTTTGTCCCTGCTTGCATCAGGTGCCAAAAAAACATTGAGGTGACCCACCCTCTGGGAAGATCTCTCTTGGTCATGGAGGGGGCTGACATGGGTAGCTGAGCTGAGATGCCCAAGGTGAGACTCTTCCCACCTAACATTACACTCAGCAGGCGCTTAGATTTTAGCATGAGGTGAACTCTCTCTGAAAAATGCTTCTGCTATCTACTGACCAAAAAGGGAGTTTAAACAAGGTCAGCTGGAAGCATCTACATTTTAAAATCTCCCTTTGATTGCAGTGGTTTCACCCTTAATATTTAGGTAACTGAAGTTACCTAAACTCAGCCAAAGGAGAAAGAAGGAACAAATGAAACCACCTAAGTGTGTGGTGACCCCAGTAGACATGCATCTGCCTCTTTAGGTACCTGTAATGGAAAAATGGATGCTCAAAGACTTGTCTGAAGCCATGTGGGCAAGCTCTGACACAAAAGGGAACCAGACCAACAGTTCAGGTGCGAATGTTCTGACTGAGCCAACTAGAGCCAGGAGAACATAAAAAAGCACATGGAAGAAGAGGCACTGTGATTAGTCTTTATGAGAGATGACCTGTCTAAAACACCCTATTAGTAATTATTGAAGAGTTGCCAATCAGTGCCCGTAACTGTATTGAATTTAATGTAGCTTGTTTGGTTGATGCTTCCTGGTTGGATTTGGATAATTGCAAATGTGCAGGTGCAAGACCATATGTGACATAACTGGAAGGTCCGTGCCAATGCCTGCGTCACCAGGACATGGCTGTGGTACACGTTCATCCCTGTCCCTCTTTTTAAGGAGCAGTATTTTCAACAGGATAACTCTGATACCATCTGTGTGAGTGACCTTGCCAATTGCCTTTGCCAAACACAAAGAAATTGGTGGGAACAGGGAAAAACGTAGTTCTGGCCCCTTTGCATTTGATCTTGGGTGCTGCTTGCATCCAAAACCAACAGTAAAGGAGAGGAATTTGAATCTGATAATAGACACAGGCTGCAAGAAAGAAGTAGAATCCTCCAACCACAGCAGATTTTCATTTCTGAAAAGACATCTGCACTGGATGTGATGTACCCTGGTTCTAACACAAAAAAATTTGGAGGCAAGATGTGTTCCCTACTTGGTGCTCTATGACTTGCGAAGATGAGAAGTGATGAGTGTGTGTGAGTGATAACTGAGGCTGGCAATTGCCTCCTGCGTGACAGCCTGTGCCTAGAGTTGGAACAGGACCTCATGGGTGGTGGCCGGGACTGCTTTCCTTTCCCCGTCTCGACACCCCCTCCTCCTCTGAAATGCCAGATGGGAGGAATGTCTACACCACAAAGCAAATAGCAGGCTGGAGCGTGGGTATCGGCTTGCTGAGTCCTGCAGTCTATATGTTTTCTGCCTGGCCTTGTAGATCACAGACAATGGGTGGGATCCATCCTCACTAACACTGGATGTTGACAAGACAGATGCCTCTTCCTGAGCTAGCCACCCTAGAATCCCTTTATTGAAAGTTAATCAATATATTTAATCAAGCCAAGGGCATGATTTCTTTCAATCCAGCACAGGCACTTCAAGCAGGACCTATGAATTAGCCCCTAACAATTCCTGCTTCTCTTCATGGGGCTACGGAGTTAACATCTACCGTGGAGACAGCTGGAGCTGAATACACCCTGGGGTGTCCATGATGTGCTCAGGTGGTGGACTAGGATGTGGCAGGGTAAGTTCCTCCTGTAACTGACTCATCCTGGCTGTACCAAACTTTCTTCAGAGAATTTTTGGCAAGGTGATGAGTGAATTCTTGCTCCCTCCCTGACAGAGGGTTCAAGCTAACCCCGTGCCTGACCATGACCACCTGTATAAACAACACAGATAATGGGTGAGCTCAAATCTGGACTCAATTTGGTATTTAGAGAGCTCCCGGAAGGTCATAGAGTTTACTGAATGGGCTTCCAAGTATGCTGGTTGAAAGGACCTTGAGGGACTAATATCATAGTGAAGGAAAGCTGAAATGCTTATCTAGTTGTAACATCTTTCAAGAATATGATGTTAACAGAGGAGGAAGGCTGGAGCATCATCCCCAGACAAATTAATGACCAGGAGAGCTCCAATGAGTCAATGATACTTGACCTGAGCTTGTTCTCCTGTTCCACTTGGACCTTCATGAGTTGCAATCCACTCTCACAACCCTTCAGAGAAAGGCTGTATGGATCATCTTCCTCCTCCCTGTCATGTGTCTCTGCCACTGGTCCCTGCCTCCCAGCTGGCACAAGTCACAGCCAGGAAAACGTGCTCTGCAGGATGGGTTTCCGACAAGATGAGCCTCACAGCTTCTTGACGCAGCTGGGCCATTGCGAGCAGATGTTGCTAGAAGAGGAGGGCTGGCATGACAATTAGTTCTATGGGGTACACTACAAGCTGTATATATTAAGAGCAGACCTGCTTGGAAGGCTTTTAAACAAAAATGAAACATTCCTCTTTGGCAAGACACTCAGTGGAAAATTTCAACTTGTCAGCTAGACCCTCTCCTTTCCCTCCTCCCCTGGTCTCTTTTTTCCTCTGCTTTTGGCTAAAAAAATGTTTGGTTTCCAGCTGCATCGATGGGAAGATTTCGCTTGTGAAGTTTTCGGTGAAAAATGAACAAAAGCCAATTTTGATCAAAATGGATATGTTCCATGGGACTTTACTGAGGTGGAAACACTCACAGGCAGGAAAGCTTACCTGATTTTTGTCTAATAAAAGAAATTACCTTGCTGCTTAAAGCCTGAAATGCACTGTATTTCTGGATCATCATGGCTAGAACAACACAGTTAATAAAAATATCAACATTGTGCCTGCTTTTAATTAAAAATGGGATTTTCATAAGCAATCACTACTGGTTGAATTCTGCTTCAACAAAGTCAACCATTTGCCCTGGAGGGCACAGAAGTGACTATTTCCAGACTGTGTGGTCTTGGGCAAACTTCTTTCCTACTCTGTGTCTCGCTTGCATGGTCTCTCACATGCTACATGTTGTCTTCTGGGCCACTCTGCGAACCAAAGAAAGCCCTACAGAGTTAATGGTTATTATTAACATATGGCTACTCTGCTCATCTGTGTTGTGAAACCCTCAGTGCTGTTCAACACGACAGCCACTCTCACAAAATAAATGCAGTTGTTTTTAAACATAGCTGTATTTTTACCCACATATTTCTGAGTCATTTGGGGTCAAAGTATTGATTCCATTTGTCACCCAGCTTTATCTTGGCCAGAAAACGTGTTTGCAAATAAATAATCAGCAAGAAGGAATTCATGGGATGTTATGCCGTTACTCTGCTTTCCTGTGGGGCTGAAGCATCTTGTGAGTTATAATAACACAGTTCCTTCTCTCTCTCTTTCATCTGGCTCCCTCACTGGTATTGTTTCTAAGTTAATATCTCAGGATTTCACAATGGGTGTGCTAATCTCTCCCCCTCTTTTCACTTCCTTCCAGAAGAAAACAAAGCAGAACGCAGCCTAAATGCTTAAACCTGGGATGAGCAGAAGAGTCGCAGTGAGTGTAGGAAGCCCATGCCCTTGGGCTGCCTGGAGAGTCTGAGCCCAGAGGAAAAACATCCAGCAGAGAAGCCTTCAGGCTTTGCTGGAGATGTGGAGATGGTGCCCACAACCATGATTGTGACCCAGACGTAGGTTCTTTCTTGAACTCCTGTGTTTGTCTAGCTGGGGTTGACATTTGTCTGTCCCCATGGGCGGCTTCACTACATGAATGAATTAATTATGCTCTTCTTGAACTTGAACCATGTGGTTGTGTTTACTTTACTAACACCATTGACTTTACAAACATAGGCTGGAATTGCATTGTTATATTCAGCTAGGGACCCATCTCCAGAGCTCCTTTTTTTTTTTTTATTTTGGGTGCAACGTGCCTGGAAGGAGGTTGTCAAGGTCTTGCTTGGATCCAGAAAAAGGTATTCCCCAAGACTGAGAGAGTTGGGGGTGTTCAGCCTGGAGAAGAGAAGGCTCCAGGGAGACTTTGGAGCCCCTTCCAGTCCCTCAAGGGGCTCCAGGAAAGCTGGGGAGGGACTCTGGATCAGGGAGGGGAGCCATAGGATGAGGGGGAATGATTTTAAACTGGAAGAGGGGAGATTTAGATGAGATCTGAGGAAGAAATTCTTTCCTGTGAGGGTGGTGAGGCACTGGAACACGTTGCCCAGGGAAGTTGTGGCTGCCCCATCCCTGGAGGGGTTCAAGGGCAGGTTGGACGGGGCTTGGAGCAACGTGGTGTGGTGGGAGGTGTCCCTGCCCAGAGCAGGGGGGTGGAACTAGGTGATTTTTAAGGTCCCTTCTAACCCATACCATTCTATGATTCTATGACTGAATATCTAAGGAGGTTTATCGCCTGTAATGAAGGATGATTTAGCATGTCTTGAGCCGACACAACTTAGCAGTCGGTTACCCTCTGGATGTACTCCCGACCACTGCGTGAACCGGCCGCTCTGCTCTCCTAAGGGCTTCTCTGACCTTGGCTAGTCTGGAGGGTGTGTAACGGGTGGGATGAATCCAGAGTCAGAAGAGGTGAGGATGTCATGACACCCCAGCACCAGACCCCTTTGTGTAACCTCTTCCAGAATTAGCAGATTGCTGTGTGTACACAGGGAGGGAAATGGAGATCAGCAAACATTACGGGCTTTATTTCTCTCCTCACCTACACTCCTCTCCCTTGGCACACACCTCTGGGGAGAAGACCTTTCTGCTGCCCTCTGATAAAGAAGGATGCCAGATTGTGGTGCTTGACACAATTTTTCTCATGAGCTCAGTTCTTCATCTTCATTACGTCATGTGGATGTACTGGATGAAGGGCGGCTTGGTGCACTTGAATCCCAGAGGTGGGAAGAAAGGAGACAGCTGTAGCTCCTGAAACTGGGTTCAGCCAAGCCATGTCCTCCTTGCTAGTGGAGTGGGGCACATCAAGGGTGTCACTGTCAATACTGGCAGCAGCTACTCTTGTGGGGACACTGGATATGCCACTAGCTGTGTGTGTCCAAGATAACACCGGGTCATAATGCTTTCCCCGCTGAAGGCATTGCAAAAGGAAACAGGTACATGATTAAGGCATTTCACTATCTGCTGAAGTGTGAAGCATGTGGGAAAGCAAGCAATCCAAGCCAGGGCCATCAGCAGGCTGATAAATACAGCATTCCTATCCCCACCCTTCCTTGTAAAGCAAAAAATAAAAGTTTAATAGCAAACAGACAATCAAGCTGTCCTCAGCTTTCTGGTTACGAGGTGTCTCTTGTTCCAGATGGCTCATGTGATTGCCAGGAAATGTTATTATTAAACTTGCTAAAAACAGGGGGATCGTTGCAAAGTGTAGCATTTTGCTCGGTTTTAGGTTTCATCTCAAAATCTTCGGGAAGGTAGAAATCTTCTGCTAGCAGGTGGGGACCTGGAATTCCCAGGATTAAACAAGAAGGTGAGGAGAGCTGGGGTGTGACAGGAGGTTTGAGATTCCCAAGGCCAAAAGCTGGATCCTGGTTGCTGCTGGAGGATCCCTTTCAGGTGTACAATGTGGGTAGCTCTGTGTGTGTTGCAGGGTGCTCTCACCAGCAAAGAAACATGCAAAAAACCAAAGACCCCTGGAGCATTCATACGTTGAACCCATGGACAATGAGAAAAATCCATTTCCTATGAACTGAAACAGATGCCTTCACACGGGACTGAGCTATTGTTTCCATGTGATAGAAAACATCGCTTTTCGCGTCGGAGAGGCTCGTTCCCTCACAACGCGTGTGATGTCTTAGCGTGCGCCACCCCGACTCTTTCATGATAAAGGGTCTGTTTTTCCAGGCTAAGATCTCACAGCCCTTCCTTCCTTTGACCTTTTGTTCTCTAAAAAGATGATTATTCTCTTGTTTGGGTCTGCTTAGAAGATCACACAGTATCTTCCGATTGGAGTCATTCAATGTATTGTAGCTGTAAAAATATTTATCACCCTTGTAGCCCATGCCTGGAAGGAAATCACCCCACCAAGAGGCTGAATTTCTTTCAAGTAGTGATCTAAGCTTTCTGATGACCTCCAGCATGTCCTGTTGTAGGCAAGACACCTCCCTAAAGGTCAGCAGCTCCCACTGATGTCAAAAAAGGAGTGAACCACCTGAATCTTCCTGCCTTGGCCATCTGGAGAAATGGTACTGTTAAGTGTGTGGGGCCAAACTCCAAATCCTAATGACCATATACATGGTACAAGGTCATGGTGCAAAGGGAGACAGAATGGCCATTTGAAGGCAGAATGCCTTTGGAACATGTATGGTGACAGGCAGGACGATGAGCCAACTCCATCAAGAGGGACAGAAACAACCCACAACCTTTGAGTGAACATTTCTCACACAAGAATGAGGGGATTCTGATCTCTGTACTAAGCCTTGATGTAGAACCTCTTCTCATGATGAATCTGGACACAAAGCTTTGCCATTTGTCATATAATCTCCTTCCTCCTCCATCAAACACTCGGTGCTCCATGTGTGATGAATTCCTTGTATATTCCTTCCTCGAGGAAGGTAATCAGCTACCACATCTGCCCATTGTGCTCCCTGCCCTTCTTCTTAGCAGCTACTATCTTTTCTGTAACATGGTCTAAGGGATCCACAGCTCATTAAGCCGAGCTGTCAACTTGAATTTAGCTGTGACTTTTGCTACTTTTCCAGATCTAAAAGTCTTCTTGTATCTGCAAATTCACTTCTTTTTTTTCCCAGCTATATTATGAGGTCTAATAAAATACATAATTTTTTTCTACTAAGCTGTCTTTAATGCAATGCAACGAAAGGCAGGCAGTCTGCCCATGTTCCAGCCTGTATCTCCTGAATGATAAAGGGAGAATTGTGTAACTTAGATGATGCACTGCCATTGTCCCTCCAGATGGGCTGTGGACCTGCAGGCAGGTCACAACATTCATGCCTGTTTCTGCTCTGTGTATAGGGCAGGAGACTTCTTTTCCCTCTTGTCTTCACTACATAGACTCTTTGGAGTGTGAAGTGTGAGAGATCTTTGACAGCATGTCCAGCTCTGGGCAAGGGGTTGGATTAGAAGATCTCCACTATTCCTTTCAAATTTAAGTCATTCTGTGGTTCTAGGCTGGATGTTAACATCTCTTAATGCAACAAGGCTCTGGTCTTACTATGGACTAACGCAATATGAAACAAGAATATGATGAAACCATGCCCTAAACTGATATTAGTGTGGATGTTTACATACATGTATGCCTATATACTTGTTATGATTAATAGGCTGATGAATTTAAGGTCCGAGGCTCATTTTAAGGAATTCTTTATAGGTGTCTCTCTTGGGGATCAGGACAGGGAGGTGAGAGATGGAAGGACTTACTGTGCATACCCAAAGGCCAGGAAAGCCATGGATTCAAGTGCTGATCGCCGTCCTGAAGACACCTGGAAAATATTGATCACAGCAGGCTTTTGGGTAGGGAAGGGGCTGTTACCCCATCACCTCTGCCTTGTTCATTGCAGGAGATGGAAGGGATGGATGGACAAGGCAAAAAGTTGCAGAAAGAGGAGACGTGATCCTGCGTTATGCTGAATATTCCCACATCTGTGCCCTCTAACCATAGACAGTTGTTAAATGGACCCTGAGTTCTGCCTGATCCTTTCACCTGGGTTTAAGCACTTGACCATGGCAGCTAAGAAATCCAAGTGCCTGATGAGAAATAATGGGCTGGTTTGCAAAAGTGCTGAGGGCTCACAGCTGTAGCTGATGGGAGCTGCACCTTGAACATCAAAAAGCGTTACATGGAGGTAAGTGCTCTAAAATAAAAGACCCTGGGAGAGGATATTAGTCTTCCCTAAACTGGACATCTGAGTCTGGAGAAAATAGACATGTACTGAGGTCTTTCCTCTCGTCATAGGATATATTTCTCATGGAAATGGTATCATTGGCCTCTGGAATAGCTGACTAATTGCAGAAGGAGTCTGTAAGGATGGATTTGACAGCTAATTTTAAGGTATCTAAATTTCAGAGAGAGCAGATGCTCTCAGGCTTACTGTCTTGACATTGATTTTGTAGGATGCTGCAGTGGCATCCTTTCTGCTCCTGAGCATCATGATGACGGATTCCTGTTTTAAAAGTGGCCAGACATCAGTGTAACAAGTGCTGCAGGGATACTGGGAAAGCTAAAGTGTTCAATCTTCAGAGTAGGGATTGGTCAGTGACAAAAATACGGGTCATAACAGCAAACAAGGAGAAGAAAACACACTTCTGACAGCTTCTTCTCTAGCAAGCCCTATCCAAGCTGTGCAAAACATAGGTGATGAGCCCCAAATGTTGGGCCAGAGGAGCATAAAATCATCATATTCAGTTAAGCTGTGATGCATACTCGCACAGGAGATAGATGTTGGCAATTAAAACCACATGTCTTTGGGATGTAAATAGCAAATTTGTTGGAAACTGCAGTCTGTGTGGGTGTGCATGTGAGTAAATGGAAGATGGGACATGGGACACACTGGATAAATCAACTGAAAAATTCTGAAGATTTTTAGCCATTTCAAACAGAAAATATCAGGAGGAAGCAATGTTTCTGTTTCAAAGCTAGACATTATTTTGGGAAGATTTAATAACTCTGCAATATGTTAATTTTCGTTCCAAGCTGATCCCAAATGAAGTCTTTAAGACTTTTATTTTTAATCTCATTAACCCATTTCAAGGGATTGATTTCAATCCCTTCCCCCTAGTCAAACAAATAATCTGTTTTCATTTGGATTTAATTTTTTTTCTTCTTTTAGCTTTGGCGAGCAAACTAAAAAAATAATAATCCCTATTTGCCCAGCCTTACTGCACAGTGACCTTAGTTCTGGCATTTCCTAAATTTTAAGTGTTTGATGCTGCAGCTCTGATGTTTTTTTTTTGAAGGCAGGTGCTTTAATGCAATTAGAATGGCTTATGGCTTTCCACAACAAGCCTTTGTCCCACGAGACCAACCTGTGCCTCTGCCCAGCCTTGTTTCATAAAACGAAACCAGGAAGGCTCCCAAACATGGGGTTTATCCTAAGATTTATGTAACAAATTAATTTCCCTTTGAGCTCCGGCGAAAGATTTGTGAGCCTGTGAAAGTGTTTATGAAATCCAGCCGGTTTAACTTCCCTGGCTTGGAGCTGCGCTCGCTCTTGTGACAGAGTTAATCAAGGAGGTATGGCAATTCAAAGAGCAGAAGGGCAGAGCCCAGAGCGGTGCCAATGGAAAGCATGTGAGGCTTTGTGAAAATAGTTGACTTCTTGTAAAGGAGTATGTCATCGTTTTGCCATATGGGGTTTGAAACCGACTCCCTTCCCTTTATCCCCCATTTAAAAAAAAAAAAAAAAGAGAAAAAACATCTCAAATGAAAATAAAACTGGATGGGGCTCATTATTCTGGCTAGAAGCAGGTGAATGTGATGCCTCATCTCTGAGCTTCCCCTTCCCCAACAGCCTCCCCCAAGTCTTTGGAGATCAGAGTTGCTTTCAAGTGAACCTGGGCCAAAAAACCCGAGTGGTCCAGGGCCAATTTGTGCAGTTCCACATTAATCTGGTCGAGTCCTGGGCAGGACTGCACTTCAAACAAACCTGGGCTGGGTCTGGAGTGAATCCAGGATGAATTTCTGAGCAGGCATGACACAAAGGCAGGCTCAGTTTCAAATTAACTGATTTTTATCACTCCAGTCAATCATGGGCAATTTTTCTCTCCCCCTCTTCTTTTTTTTTTTTTTATAATTTTGCTTTTATTCTGAATTTCGACACTCAGAGCGACACCCTGTCTGCCAGTAGCAATGAAGGCCGGAGTTCTCTCTGCTCTGCTTCCCTGTCAGTGAAGGAAGTAAAATGATAATTTCTAGCTTTCGCTACAGGCTTGTTTCTCATGCTGGAATATAACTGTTTTTACAGAAGGCATGCAGACAGTGAATATAAAGCAATGCCATGGAGAAGAAAAACCTTCTTATTGAACCTGGCAGAGGCTGGTGTTCACACCAGAACAACTAAAGAGCCAGGCTATATTTGAATCATCCTTATTCACGGGTTTTAGCTATCATCTGAGATGGTGTGGAGGGTCAGGACCTAACCTGAGAGCAGCCCTGAGGAGAAGGACTTGGGGGTGTTGGTAGATGAGAAGCTCAACATGAGCCAACAATGTGCACTGGCAGCCCAGAAAGCCATCTGCATCCTGGGCTGCATCAAAAGAAGCGTGGCCAGCAGGTCGAGGGAGGTGATTCTGCCCCTCTGCTCCGCTCTGGTGAGACCCCACCTGGAGTACCACGTCCAGCTTTGGAGTCCTCAACATAAGAAGGACATGGACCTGTTGGAACAGGTCCACGGAAGGGCCACGAAGATGATCAGAGAGCTGGAGCCCCTGTCCTGTCAAGACAGGCTGAGAGAGTTGGAGGGGTTCAGCCTGGAGAAGTGAAGGCTCCAGGGAGACCTTGGAGACCCTTCCAGTCCCAAAGGGGCTCCGGGAAAGGTGGGAGCAGAGTTTTTATCAGGGAGAGGGACAATAGGATGAGGGGGAATGGTTTCAAACTGGCAGAGGGGAAATTTAGGTGAGATATGAGGAAGAAATTCTTGGCTGTGAGGGTGGTGAGCCCCTGGCCCAGGTTCCCCAGAGAAGCTGTGGCTGCCCCATCCCTGGAGGTGTTCAAGGCCAGGTTGGATGGGACTTTGAGAAACCTGATCTAGTGGGAGGGGTTCCTGTCCATGGCAGGGGTTTTGGGACTGGATGGGCTTTAAGGTCTCTTCCAACACAAACCATTCTTTGATTCTATGATTCTGTGACCCAGCAGATGTAGATAGGAGGTGACCAGAATTGTCCCTGACTCCTCTTACCTTAGTCATAGTCCATATTGTCAGGCAAAGTTGAGTGGCTATAGATGGTCTCTTTATGGTCCCCAGAGCTAAAGCTGGCTATGAGATACTCTGTACAATGTTGCCCATGGTCCATGAAAGGTGTCTTTACTGGAGTCTTCTCCTCTATTTCCTTTGCCCTCCTCATTTGCAGGGTTTTCAGGACCACGACCCTTCACAAGGAAGGAAGGGAGGTGCATTTTGTGACACTTGGGATTTCCAGCAGTGTCACCTGTGTGTGTCACTAAGCACCCAAGCTCTGGAGGCAAGGCTTGTTTTTATCAGAAGCTGAAAGGTTCTTAGAGCTCCATATGTACTTATCATCACTCCACACTTATTACTAGTAAAACGCTTGACCTTTTTTCTTCTATGTGCCTGAACCACTGAACCATATCACCTGGTGAGACTGCTTTGTGTTGATGCTATTAGTATATGAAATGCTCCTTCCCTGTGCCGAGACCTGCAATTGCCCTCTTGGAGTCAGAGAGGAATTCAGAATAAAGTGATTATTGCTGGAGTTTCAAATAACCCTTTTCAAGACGGTTGTTCCTCTATGGACTAATCAGTTCCACAAGTGCAATAAATTGGACAAGGGCTGCATAGAGGGAGCTGAAGGAAAGCCAAGGCTTGCAAGCTAAAAGGCAACCCCTAGCTCCAATTTCTACTCCAGGGAAAGAGTGGTTGGGACTCTCAGGGGAAATTTTAATTGATCATGTTTCATCTTCCATCTCTGAGTCCCCCTTTCCTTCCTGTTCCAACTCTCTCTCCTTTCTTTTACCATCATCATTCCCTCCCTCCCCCTGAAGTATTTTCCTTGCTTCCTGAGAAACAAAGTTCACGACCATCTTTCTGCACCTAACTTCACACTTCATGTGAATTAAGGTCCAGCATACAAAGATCAGCATGATTTCCTCTGCAGTCTGGATACAATTTTTACTGTTGCAGTAGCTGTACTGATAGCTTAAGGGTGGGGGAACACTAACCCCCTCCGAAACACATGTTGAAATTGTCTTCCTCTGATTCCTAATTGTTAAAACCCTAAATTCAGGCTTGAGTGCCTTGCTCAGTCTGACTCCAAAACTCTTCAGCTCCATTAGAGCCAGCTTAAAGAGGTAAAGACTATTTTGGCTCTACTCGTAATGCAGATGGGTTTTTTCATGGAGGCTGGAGAAGTCAGGCAGTAGTTTCCCAGTAGTTTTATGGTTTTACATTGTTACCAGCCCAGACACACTGGAGAAGGAACCTACAGCAGTGAGTCCGTATGTTCCCCATGTCAAAATCAAGACTAGCCTTAACAGGCAAAGTAGGCACAGATTTAATCTGCCTTTTTGCTGTATTCCTAATGTGTAAAATGGAGGGGATGTTACTGCCTTTCCATCAGCTGGATGGAGATTGTCTGTCCCTATTAGACCTGCGGGGGGAAATTCCAAGCAGAATTTTACATCAGAAGCTGCAAATTGGTTAAAATGTGTCTAAGGAAAGGGCCAGGGTGTGGAGGAATTTGCCCAAAGGGAAAGCTTCATTGAAACCTAACTCAGGCTATGTTTTGTTTTTTGTTAAGCTTTCATTGTACTGACCATTTAATCTCACATGGGCAGCCAAGGACCCCACTACTGGTATTCCTGTCTCTACTGGATTTTAGGAATATTGACAGTCTCATTGCACTGGGCAGTTTAGTCCTTAGTATAATACATATAAATAAACAAGGTGTTAATGTAAAAGTGCAAGATGGAAAGGGTCATTTAACTCACTAAGTGGGGATGTACTGAGCTCTGTGCACATTTGCTGTGAACTGAGATCTTTTAACACTTCCCTGAATTAGGCTGTGCTGAAGAATCAACCTTGGAAGGCTGTTGTCCATCCGTACATCCTCTCCAGGCTTTTATCTTCCCCTTCACACCCTTCTTAGCAATGCATCTTATTTATACGCAACGTCATGGTTTCAAAAGCACCATCAAGTCATCACGTCGCTAACTCACAATGGGAGAGAAGAGATACTTGAGTCCCTTCTCCAAAGCCACCGCTTTGGTTATTTAGGGAGGAGGTGAATAAACCCAGGCTATTAATCTTAACGTTTAAAGACTCTTGAATCGGGTCTCCTCTTTCCCTCGATACTTAATCACATACATGAATGTTGTTCTTAATCTATCTGATGGGTATTACTCTTGTAGGATACCTGATTTTAAACATTTTAGCATGTGAATGAGGATGAAAAAATACCTTTAAAAGTGACAGGAGACTTTGAAGTAAGAAAATGAAATGTTCGTGTAGTCGTGTAGTCAGTGATGCCAGAAATTAGGTCTTTAGGAGAACCATCAGTAGGCTTGTGCTGGGGACAACAGTATGTGATGTGTGAATAGTCTTTCTAACTGCATAACTCGCACAGTCTCACTCCCTGCATGCCTGTCAGCCCTTCGAACACCTGAAATGAGACAGACACGGAGGGAAATGAACCATGACAGGAACCTGAGTACTCCTAATTTTATTTAGTCTTCATCTTCAGACACGAGATCAGCTGAAATAAAACACCATCATGCAGGACTTAGGGGAAACACCTTTCTGCAGCAGGAGATGGAATAAGGGCAGGACGGCCCTAGGTCCTTCCTATAGGCAATGGAGACCCAGGTTGTCATGGTTTCTGCTTTGCTCCATGTAGCAACACTCGTCTCCTCTTCCCAGGGAGAGGAGGAACGCCTAGGAGGTTGCACTGTGTTATTCAAGGAATATGGGGAAGAAATTGCCCAGAGAAACTGAGTCGGGAAAAGAAGTTGGGACTGCAGAGATGTGTGTTGAATGTAGAGGAGAATTGGGAAGTGCTGTCAGGAATGAGAAGAGAGTAGGCTGAAATGCCTTAAAGAACTGGGAAAAAAGTGAATTAAAAAAAGGAAAGGAGAGAGGAGGAGAGGAGAGGAGAGAGGAGGAGAGGAGAGGAGAGGAGAGGAAGAAAAGAAACCTTGAAAAGCAATTGTAGAATGGCAGAAGGGACTGAGAGAGCAGAAAGGAGGGAGGGAAGAGCCCAGACACACGGTGGCAATGTGTTTATCCAATTGATACTGTCTCTGTGATTGCATTACCCTATCTGTAACAGGACAAGTTCCTATAGCTTCAGGGAGGAAGGACAGATGGCTGCCTTGACATGCTAGATTAAAAATATTGCTGTTCTGGATGCCGTAGATAGCTGTTTAATTAATTGGAGGGGAAGAAAACAATTTGAGAGCTCATCAGAATGCCCCGAGGGCATCTCCAGCAGTGGGAGGGCCGGGATCTCCACTATCAGCTACCAGCAGACAGGGACAGGCTGATGGCAGCCTTCCAGATGTCTTTCTTGGCCACAGCAATCTGGGTTTGCTGGTCTCTGTGCTAGTCCCCACCCCTTCAGATGGGAATTGAGAGCCAAACACTTTTTTTGGGGTCCTTTTGGCGCATTAAATGAGAACAAAGGTCTACCAATGACCCCCAAGTAGTCAAAAAACAGGACTTGGAGACAGTGGGCAGGATTGTACCACCATTTAGTTCTTTGCTATGGATTTAATGCACTGTAAAGGATGCTCTGGGATATTCTTCATGGAATGCTTTTTCCATAGTAGAAACCTTTCACTTTGAGCTCTGGATGGCCATGTCATCACCTCCTCTCCAGGAACCTGCTTGATGATTAAACTAAACCCTTCTAAGATGTGCTGACTCAGCAGCCCATGCTCTAGCCAGGCAGTGCTTCACACTTTTGCTGAATGACTCCGGCATGAGGAGTCGCGGTGGCTGAATTCAGTTCTGTGTCAGAGAGGGAAAGACCACTTTGCTTTTTGAACTTCAGCATCTATAAGTGAAGACATAAGAAAGAGTTAATTGTGCTCAGAGCCAATGATGCAAAATTCACGACTCTTACTTGTAATCTTTTGCTTGCACAGCGGATCATGCAATAAAACACCAACCCCCTCCAGCTAAAGTTTGACTACCACCTACAGAACGTATTTATGTCAGCTTACAATATTTTTTAATATATCATTGTACTTGTGAGTAAATATTTTTTACCTATCTGTTTTCTCTCTAGACAGTGATCCTGCCACGGGATATAAATTCACAGTCCAAACAGCTAATCACGGGGGGTATCTTAAGTGACAAATCCAATCCAGAGTCAAGCTAATTTTAACAGAGGAGGCAATAAAAGCTGAAGACCACCAGAAATAAACTGCATTATTTATCTTGGTCCATTTTGAGAGTGAGCAGCAGCCATTTCCATGGATTATTTCTCTCCAACGACCTGTTGAACACAGGTGATGGAGAGGCACAACGGGAAAGTCAGGAGATTTCCATAAAGTGCCTCCCTGATCTGCTTCACCGAGTGGGAAAGCTGCAAAATGCCTCCTCACTGCTGTGATTGCTGACTGTGGGCAGAGAGAGAGAAGGGATGTTCAGGGTGGAAATGAGCCTGAAATGGCTCTGCAGCTCTTTGCTCTGCTGCCTTTATTACAAACACATCCCCTTTTTTTGCGTCTCCTGGGGCTTCTTCCCTGCTGGTTTTGAAGGGCTGGTCGAAGGGGGAAGCTCTGGTTGGTGTTTGCCTCTCCAAAGCTGCCCCTCTGGTGGTAAAAACTCATGGGCTTCACTCCTAACCTGTGATGATCCATACTACTGACTTGTTAATATTCTTTTTACCAAAAAAAGTATGCCCCTGGTGTGGTTTTTATTGGTAGGGTTTTATTGTTTTATTTAGCTAACATTTACCAGACGTGTCCCAAGCATAATCTGGGGTGTGAGGGTGGCCCCTTAATCATTACAGAGGTGTGTAAGAGAGTATTCAAGCCTGTACCTTGCTTTGTTTGCTATTACAGATACAGCTTTTGTGCATGTGACACCAAGAAACTGGGCTGTAGCTGCATTTTCTGCTCTGGCCCTTCCTCTGTCTAAGTTAAGGGCATGAAAAGCTCGATCCAACAGCCATGTGAGAGGTGTGGGGTGACCAAGATAAACTTGGAGAAACATTCAGACACTGAGGTCTCAGAGAGGTTGTGTTCTTCCAGTTTTACATCCATTTTGGCTTGGAAAATATGTAGAAAAAGCTAATACTGGGAGGGAGAATGGACCTGTCGTACAATCCTTGAGCTTGCTGCTTCATGATCACGTCTCGGAGTAACTTATCCGCTGCTTTCTCCTCTGTCCAGGATAACATCTCTGTTGTGGTCGCAGCCTGTTGAGAGGCTGAGCACTAAATCCACCCCATTTCTGCCTTGACAACTTCATCATTTTACAGCCCCATGAAGCTGTGACTGCCTGGATGGCTTAAATTCCTCCATCCTATTGACCATAGAAAAGAGCAAACCCAAAGCACAAAGAAAGCCACATGGAGAGAGGATGACAGATCCTCCTCATATGTCAAAAATGACGGTTCAATGGGTCTCCTGGTGCCAGTTCAGTATGTCGTGATCCCTCCCAAGGAGTTTCTTTGCCCATGGATGCAGGGAACCTGTGAGTTGGAGAAGTTATTTTGGCAGCAGGGTTAGCTCCTGAGGTTGCTGGTGGTGCACAGGGGAGAGATGAGGACCATGCCCTTGATCCCACATGAGATCTCACCTATGCCTTGTGCAACAGCTTTAACTCTTCACAGTCACCACTGGAAGACCCAGCTCTCCAAGTAGGGCTTTTGCCTGCTCAAGTCCCAGTTCACTGCCAGGGAAATCAGGCTCTTCTCTTACTGACCTTGCTGAGACTACTGACTGTTACTGAGAAAAAGTGCACAGAATGGTAAATGTGTAGCCAGAAGGGGTGTAAGGAGCTGATTCTTTCCCTCTACTCTGCTCTTGTGAGACCCCACCTGGAGTACTGTGTCCAGCTTTGGAGTCCTCAGCACAAGAAGGACATGGACTTGTTGAAATAGTCCAGAGGGGGCCACGGAGATGCTACAAGGACTGGAGCCCCTCTACTGTGAGGACAGGCTGAGAGAGTTGGGGGTGTTCAGCCTGGAGAAGAGAAGGCTCCGGGGAGACCTTATAGTGGCCTTCCAGTATCCAAAGGGGGCCTGCAGGAAGCTGGGGAGGGACCCTTGATCAGAGAGTATAGTGATAGGATGAGGAGGAATGGCTTCAAACTGGAAGAAGGGAGATTTAGATGAGATATTAGGAAGAAATTCTTTCCTGTGAGGGTGGTGAGACCCTAGCTCAGGTTGCCCAGAGAAGCTGTGGCTGCCCCATCCCTGGAGGGGTACAAGGGCAAGTTGGACACGGCTTGGAGCAATGTGGTGCGGTGGAAGGTGTCCCTGCCCAGGGCAGGGGGGTGGAACTGCATGATCTTTAAGGTCCCTTCCAACCTAAACCATTCTATGGTTTTATGAAAACTGTGTTTCTTCATGTGGGTATTTTTAAAATTAGCTTTTTTTCATTTGCTTTTTGTTAAGTTTGGTTTTGTCTGAATGGATATGGAGAATGTGCCCTAGACATATGTTATCTGTCCATTATCAACCTTTATTGTCTTCGGTGATGGCAATGATATTGTGACCAAAGAATTAAGTGAAAATGTGCTGATTTTCTGCTCAATGCATTCACTCTTTGCTCCATCACGTTCTTTCAAGCAAAACATTTTTTTTTAGAACAGCTGCTCTACATTACAGATGTTGCCTGGCCAGGTCTTCAACTATATGCAGAGCCCAGGTTGTTCTCTGAGAACTGGTGTATCTCTGAAGTATTGTCACTGACTTTCATCTGCATCGAATATGGTTCAGTGTGAGTATAATGGATTGTATAGCTATATTCCACCAGGTTCTGACATCTTCCCTCCAGAACACTAACTTTACCGGGCCACCAATGGGAAAAAGATGAAATTCACTATGAAGAAATCTGTTAAAAGCCGAATCTTCTAAGTTTCTGATTAAATGGAGGTCGTGAAGTAGTAGAAGACACTCCCAAAATGCAGCAGTCTGAGCTTGGGGCAATAAAAAGAGTTAAAATACAAATATTTTTCTGTAGTTTCTTTACGATACTGGCAGGTCAGAGCCTTCACTGGTTGCTAAGGTTTAATGGGCAGCCATTACAATCTCATCAGAGTCTAAATATTAATGGTTGCTTACTGCTCCAGCAGGGTTGATAAGATGGGGTCAATAATGCCAGTCAAAACAGATCAAATGCTGAATACTTCTCATGAAGTGGCAATAAAAAAGCACTCAGTGGATGAGTGTCATGTTCTTATAAATTATTTTATGAATAACAGATGAACTGGTAGAGATTTTGATTGACTGTCTGACGGTTTGTCTACGACAAAAGAGACTCAATCTTCTAAATAGTCTATCTTTGCTTTCTTGGATATATATATCTGTTTCACACAAGGGATCATTTGTAATGGTTGATATTTATTGTAGACACTATATGACCAGACCTTTATTTACATGCAGACCCTAGCACTTGTGTCATCTTTGAAGAGCTCTGGGAAGATGATGGGAGCTGATGACAGCAGCCATCAAGTAATTCAAGGATCCTACAAACGGTGATTAAACTAGTGATTATTGTAACAAATCTGTGGTCACCTTGGACCTTGCAGCTGTCATTGTGCTGCTCGTCTTGAGGCATTAAAGTAACCATGACAGGGAATGGAGAGCTGAACTCAGCGCTTAGAGAATTATAATTGACTGTGCCTTGATATAGGGGATTTTCTCTGCTATCCCCAACTCCCGAAGACTTTAATTCAAAACCGAGTCCTTCTCCAGCCCTCCAGCAGAGGATGTGCCACAAGAGGCCACCTGAAAGCTATTGCAAAATTTAAGCACACCACCAAACCCCTTCTTTTTCTCCAATATGTTCTTAGTTGCTTAGATGTTCCTACTCTATTGGCTTGTTCACTATTAATTAACATATCTGTAATCATGGGAAAAGAGGAATTGCTATAAACATGCAAAATAATAGGGTGAGAAACTGGAGTAGAATAAAAAAGTAAATTTATATCACCGTCCCTTCCTTTGGAAGAAACCTTTCCTATTTTCTTCTCTTAGGACAGCATTACTCGTTCCTTCTTTCCGGGTCATCTAAAGTGCTAAACAAATGTTCTAGGCTCTCTCTAGAGGCGGTGAGACAATAAATCCCCAGAGTTCCTGTGTTGGGCTGCAGGTCCATCGCATGTCCCAAGTGCTTTTTAATATATTTCTTTTATATTTAAAAAGAGTGCTCTTTAGCTGGCTGTCTGCAGAAGGAGATGAAGGACCAGGTGATGGGAGTCAGATGAGCCCATGCAGGCTTCAGGTCCAGGGCCCTAGGAGGCAGTTTCTCTGTGTTGTTTTGGTTCAAATGCACTTTTTATTATTTTGCACTAGAAAAGCTAGCTGAGGGAAGAAGTTAGCCTCTGTGCCTTGAGCTTGTTTATTAGTAGCAAACCCACTGCTGGTTCACAAAGCAACAGCTCCCCCAACACAGTTGCTTGAATCCATCTATTGCACCCCTGAAAAGACACAATACCCGGCGTTGCAACCGGTCCTCCTTCTGCTCCTTCTGCAGCAAAACGTGGAGAAGAAGCTGCTTTGCAAACAAGAGTGTGCGCGCGTGTGTGTCTTGGTTTAGGCTGGGGTAGAGTTGACTTTCTTCCTGGCAGCTGGTATGGTGCTGTGTTTTGGGTTTGGGATGGGAACGCTGTTGATAGTGCACTGGTGGGTTTGGTTGTTTCTAAGGAGTCAAGGCCTTTTCTGCTCCTCACGCGACCCCGCCAGCAAGCAGGCTGGGGGGGTGGACAAGAAGCTGGGAGGAGACACAGCCAGTACAACTGTTCCCAGTTGACCAAAGGGATATTCCATACCATGTGACATCATGCACAGTATATAAAGCTGGGGGAAGAAGAAGGAAGGGCAGGATGTTCAGAGTGATGGTGTTTGTCTTCCCAAGCAACCATTACGCATGATGGAGCCCTGCTTTACTGGAGATGCCTGAACACCTGCCTGTTGAAGGGAAGCAGGCAATTAATTCTTTGTTTTACTTATGTGTACGGCTTTTGCTTTATCTATTAAACTGTCTTTATCTCAACACATGAGGTTTCCTTATTTCTCTGATTCTTCTTTACCATCCCACTGAGACTGGGTGGGGGGAGAAGTAAGTGAGCATCTCCATGGTCCTAGGTGCTGGCTGGGGTTAAACCATGACAGTGTGCATGTCTGGAAATGGTTTTACCTAAAGGTTGAAGACCTCTCTGAGCTCAGTTTCTGGTGAAGTGACTCCAGTCACAGCTGCCTAAGCCTTCTTCTGGATGCACCCGGGGACATTCTTTTGGATGCCTCTCCAAGAATGTCACCTTCTCTTGCAGATAGCAGGGAAATGGTGGAAGGGACACCTCCACCTCAACAAAGTGAAAAACAAGGACCTCTTCCTGCTCTTTCCCTTGCATCCCCTTAAATGCTCTGTAAGGTCATGTCCTCAACTCTCCCTTTGTCTGGCAGCCTCCTCCAGACAGCTGTCCTGCAAGCTCAGTCTGTGGCTTTGCTGGTGCATGCATATAACTTCCCTGACCCAGCAGAACTTCTCCAGATTTACACCAGTCAGGCAGGAGGTAAAACTACCCCCCAGAACCCAACCAGGAGCTGGCTCAGGAGAACAGATTTACTGCAAAATCTGCCACCCATGAGACTTCCAACCTGCTGCACTTCCATCTCCCACAGGCAGACACCTGCTCTTTCTTGGAAGGACTTAGGTTGACTTCACCCTGCAATCATTATAGTGGCCCACAGTGGCAAGGGTGGATCACGCTCATCAGCTGCGTGTGGTTTGGAAGGGCTTTTGAGATTTACTTCGTGTGGACCAAAAAGTCTTCTGCCTTAATGCTCCTCTCCAAGTGTGATGGTGATCCAGGCTGAGTGCTGGTGCTGCCATGTGGAGGAAGAGCCCTGGTTTTATGAACCACATCAGCCATTGGTGATGCAGAAAGGTCTAAAATGTTGTACCCTTCTGTAACTTGCTTTGTTTTTAAATGGGCTGCTGCAAATCTTTTCTTGCTGCCAAGTGCCTTATTTACAAGATAAAAAATTAAATGCGTCAGAAAGCTCCTGGACTTAAACTGGCTTGAAACAAAATAAATTATTACTGTTGTGGATTCCTCAGAAGAGGAGGGAGACTCAACAGGGAGGCGGTGGGAAAACACTCCTAAAGCCTGATGATGCAAGGGAAGAAGCGGGTTATTTTCTTTCTGAAGTCAGCAGATGCTGAAATGATGGTAAATTAGTAGCCTTTACAATTTTCCTAGTCCCATGGTGTAATCAGCAAAGTCGTTCGCTCTCAGCTGGGCTGGTGTGTTTGCCCCTCTCTGTCCTTCAGGTGATGAGGTGAGGTGACACGCTGTTTCCTGCACACCGAGTCACTCAGACGACTGGGACCAAAGTTTTACAGTCAAGGTATGGAGCCTGCAGCAATGAAAGTCCCTGCCCTGAGCACAGCACCCGAGGCTGAACCAGCTGGTTAAGGGAATCACTTTTCCTCCTGTCTCTTGGCTCTATGTCTCTCGTTTCTCCACTGCCCTGTATCAGTCATTGTTATTCTGCAAAAGGTGGGGTAAGATTATTTATTTGGGTTACTGTAATTTTAGTCCCTTTTCATCTTGGGGCAAGCAGACACTTAAAATGCAAACCTACACAGAATATACGGAATATATGGAGTATATGACAGCACATGGAATCCACAGTTGCGAAGCATCCTGCTGCAGAAAAGATCCCAAAGAAGAGAAAACTTGAAGGAGGAGTAAAAGTTGAAGGCTGGTTTGTATAGAAAGGATGACATGGGAATGAGATGTGGAAATGGTCTTCAAACACCTAGGAGGCAGCTACAGAGATTGAAGGAATGAACTGTTACTCATGTCTCCTGGTAAGTGATGGTCCAAAGCTGCAGCAGAGAGATCAGGCAGACTCTAGGAAACACTTCACAGCGATAAATAGGTAAAATCTTAAACTGACTAGCTGGGGAAACAGAGAAACCTCCATCATTGGAGACTTTTATGACCATGTTAGATGAAAGAGGAATATAAAGCAGAAGGTGGATTATATGTCCTCAATTACTGTTATGAGATGCCCTGCCACTGCTACAGTGCACAATTCTCATCTCTACACATGGACCAGAGCACACCTACGTGTAGCGGAGCAAGAAGAATAGAGAAGCGAGCTACAGTGATCAAGAGGATGGATGCATTTCTCCATGAAGAGAGACTAAAAAAGCCTGGGACTCCTCAATCCAGAGAGGAGAAGAGAGAGGGGGATGCACTCCTGCTTTCCAGCATCAAGAAGGCAGTGGCTAAGGTGAAAGCAGAATTGTTCAGAAACACTTAAGACTTCTCTGTATATTACCCCACTTCTCTTTCTTTTCTTTTTCCTCTGTGCAACAGTTTGCCAAAATAAATCTGTTGTAGGCTGAGATTATTTTCCTTTGGCGAGAGAGAGTAAAATGTACTTCACTCGCTTTTAATTGTTTTCCGTCACCTGAGAAGCCTGCTCTGTTTTATGGTGGTACAGCAGCCTCTACCGTGGTACTGACATTTGGGAAGTTTCAGAAGTTTGGGTTTTTTTTTTAAATTTTTATTACAAGGAACAAAAATCTCATCATGCACATTCCTGGCATTAGGCTTTTCTGTTTTAGCACCAGATATGCCAGCCATTGACTTCAGCCATGACAAAATGCCAGATGGACCAGGCTACATGAGCTGCTCCCTCTGCTTGAGAACTCTTCAGGTTGCAAATGTGTTTTCAGCTGGAAAAGGGGTTCATGGTGACCTAAATGCAGAATTTCTGGTGACAGAAACAAAACAAAAAAAACCCCAGCATTTTAACCCTCCCCTTCTTCTATCCTTTCCCAACCGCAACCCTAAAAAACCCCCATGTTTTCTTCATCCTAAAATGAATCACGACATTTGGGATCACTGTAAACTAAAAGTAGATTTCTGTGGAGGTTTACAAAGAAGGTGCTGATTGGAGCGGAGAAAATCTGAATGCCACTCTGGTCATCATCTACCCATCACCTCTGGAAACTAAACCTGTTCCCGAGCCAGTATCTGTGTGCTGTGTAGGATGAAAAAGAAATTAATGGCAAAAAGGGTTCTCCTTAAGGACTTGGTTTGAGAAGCTGGGGTTGGTATTTGTTGGAGTAAAGGAAAACATGTGCAATAGAGACCTTTCCATCAATAATGATGAGCCCTGCTTCCTTTCTATTTACCAGAGTTTGAGTCATTAGGATCACGGATTTATCTCATCTTAATGTCAATGTCTGGAAATAGGATAATTAATTGCACTCTAAAAGTGCCTATTTCCCTCCCCTGACTTTAGGGTGAGGCCAGCTTGACTGGTAGGGAGAAAGATGTTACCCCACAGACATGCAGGGCTTGATTCTGTTAGGAAAAGAAGGCAGCCAGAGCCATTTGAGGTATCCAAGTGCCTTATGCGTCCCGACCTTCAGCTGTGGCTCCGAAAGGGCAGTGGTCTCCTTTGGTCTTAAGCCCTATTTACAGCCCCATGTAGATGTTGCAAACACCCCAACATGTCACTATGGCACTATTTAGACAATTACATCCTTCCCTTAAAGGCAGACAAGGTAAATCCCACTTTCTAAGTCTTAGAGGGTAAGGGATGATGTTCTGGGTGAGTACCAGCCCCTGCCTTCTGGATGGGTAGCATTCTCTTAGTGAAGGAAGTCTTGTGTTGCCACCCAGGACACAGGTATGATGCTCCACCAACAGCAAGTATGGTCCTTACCAGATACTTGCTCACTCTTTTGGTCATAGCAGAAACTCCTGCCTGGACAATTGGTTCGGGGATTGCCAGAAGCAGGAACAGGTAGAAACAAGTTGTGTCTATTGTGGGAGCTCCACAGAAGTCCACCTAGGGTTGAAGGAGGACTTCCAAGTCAGGCACAAACTGTTGGTCATTCAATGGAGGAAGCAGGAAATGGAGAGACGCAACAGAGCAGCCTACGTTGAGGGAAGATCCTACAGATATCCAAGCATCATTGCTGTATCTGTGGGCTTGGAGGAAGATTAGGCAAAAGAAGCTGCTGAGCAGCCCAATTATTTTCCTAGTGCATAGCATGTTATGTGCTTCTACTGGCAGTTAGCATATGCTGATGATTTAGCAGAATATGTTAATGAACATCTGAGGTTGTGGCTGTGCAGTCTTTGATAGGGACTCTTTGAGCCTCCTACACTAGGCAACACAGAGCTTCTCACTTCTCTTTCTTTCCCTGGCTTTAAAATCTGGTTGCTTCCCCAGCATCCTGTGCCTTCCCTTTCCCGTGCCTTGGGACACAGCCCGGGATCTCAGAACAAAGCCCACCAGTCCAAGAGTCATGGCATCCCTTGTAAGATGCTGCAAAACCCAGGCCACCGTCCTGTTGGGTGGTAGGCTTCCAGTCCCTGCTCTCGTGTCTGGGATGGAGTCCAAGCCCTGGAGGGAGATGCCTGTTTTCGAGTGAATCCCTTTGAGACTGTGTAGTTCTCCCTTCAGTCTGTCTTTCTTTTTTTTTTTTTTCTTTTTTTTTTTTCTTTTCTCGGTTTCAATTATTTCCCTCTGAGAGAGAGAACAATATTCATATGGGCATAGGCAACTGATAGCTTGCAGAGCTGAAGGGAAATTAGTGGAGTCTTAAAATCCACATGGGTGGCTTTCAGTCAGGGCGAAACGAAAGAGGAGTGTACTGAGTGATCTCCCCTCTCCCTCTGATGACAGGCTATACATTGCTCCTTGTCGCATGATGTGATGCTAAAGGTAAATAGGTAAAATAAATGTCAAAGCAGGAGGAAGCTGAAGGGCAAAGCTGGGTTCCTCTTGCTTCACAGCCTGAGAGTGACAGCTCACTGGAGGGAAGATGTGAAGCACAGAGTACAGGATGAACAAATAGCTCCAGATAGTGACGTGATGAGCATCACAAGGCACAGGATGGATGCAGCTGGATGGGTTGAAAGAAGCTTTAGTGGCTGCTGATGTTCCTCTTGCAAGTATCTGGTGAGCTCTGTGGCATGGGGTTATCTAGCCTTTAGGCACTGGGTATGGGGCAGGTACATCAAAAGAGAGATCTGGCTTGGACCAGTGTGTAGTGGGCGATACGAACAGTCACATAACACGTAAGATACAAAATAGGATGTGACATTCCTGCTGCAGAAGTTTCCAGGGCCACCCTACTGCAGAAGGAGAGTTGAGTCCTGGGAAACTCTGAACATCAGGCAAGTCCAAATTCCTCACTTGTTCAGACCAGGAACGTCAGAATGGAGAGGAACACACATCAAAAACCGAGTGTGACAGTATGCTGTGAGTGGTCTGGCTTGTGGTTAGCTCTGATGTGGCTGCAACTTGCCCGTTGCCTCTGCAGAAGCCAGGTAGCATGGCACGGCACAGGAATGGAAGGGTATTCCCGTGCCCTGGCTCTGCATGGTCTGGTAACTTTGCCACCAGCAAGTCCCTGCGATAACCTCTTCAACTCTACAGAGAGATGATTTATCACTCAGTGAGATGAGATGGTGATGGAACTGGCTATGGAAGCCCCACCTCATGTGCAGACCTTCTGGTTCATTGCTGAGGTCTGAGACAGGTGCGGGGGCAGACTGTGAAGGGGAGGGTGAAGAGCCGCAATGTGTGCTTCACAGTTTTTTATTCACTTCAAATTCCATATCCCACTGCCCAGGAGAATTCTGCCTGCTTTCCCCAGGACACTGGCCGTTGAGTGCAGTGTGTTCATCCCTCCCCTCTTCCAGGAAGGAGGCGTGTGAGTTGCACCACTGTCTTTTTCTGAACCTAATCAGTACCACTGCCGTAATAAATCCCATCCACCCAGGACATAAATTCAGCTGGCATGTGTATTCACCACAGAGGCTTCAACAGCTTCCTGCAGGGCCTGTGCTTTCCCAAAGCTTGGCAGCTTTCCTCCTATCGGTTACTGTGTTCTATAGGAGGGACCACCCAGAAACTCTCCTGCTATTGTTCCAGAGCGACGGCTTGCGAGATGCTAATCCTGCAGGTAGGTGCCATGCTGGCAGATCGATCTCAGCACAGAAGAGACGTGGAGCTGTTGGAGTGGTGCCAGAGGAGGGCCACAAAAATGATCAGTGGGATGGAGCACCTCTCCTGTGAGGACAGGCTGAGAGAGCTGGGGTTGTTCAGCCTGGAGAAGAGAAGGCTCCAGGGAGACCTTGGAGCCCCTTCCAGTCCCTAAAGGGGCTCCAGGAAAGCTGGGGAGGGACTTTCTAGTAGAGCCTGTTGCGATAGGACAAGGAGTAATGGTTTTAAACTAAAAGAGGGGAGATTCAGACTAGTTATAAGGAAGAAATTTTTAATGATGAGGGTGGTAAAACCCCGGCCCAGGTTGCCTAGAGAGGTGGTAGATGCCCCATCCCTGGAGGTGTTCAAGGCCAGGTTGGACGGGGCATTGAGCAACCTGGTCTAGTGGGAGGTATCCCTGCCCCATGGCAGGGGGGATGGAACTAGGTGATCTTTAAGGTCCCTTCCAACCCAAACCATTCTATGATTCTATGATCTATTAAAGATTTCACAGCCAGCCCAACAAACAGCTGATGAGGTGACCTGGTGGCTCCCGAGCAGTTTCAGGTTTTTTCTCTTACTGATGTTGCAGCAAAAGTGAGGCATTAGGAAAATGTCCTTGCTTTGAACCTCCCTATGTGCTTAAAATTAAGCCTGTTCTTGAGTGGAAGATAATCACCAGGACAGGAGGGACCTCAGGAGAGTGTCTACTTCCTCCTCCTGCAGTAGAGGCCAGTCTGGTTGCACTTGCCTGTTACCTGCTTCAGAAAGATCTCAAATCCCAGCCATTTGTGTCAAAAGTGTGACCTCTAATGTGTGAACAAAAGGTGGAATTCTCCAGGGCGGACACTAAGGCTCTTTCTCCTCATACACTTGCCCTTGTAAGGGAATGTGGCACTGGCCCGTCAGGTGTGCTACTGTTGCATCAGGGAGACAAAGGGGAAAGGGAGGTCAAGAGATGCTGGGAGAGGTCATTGGATGCAGGTTGCTCCAGGACAGCATTCACAAAACAAGGGCATAGGGATCAAGGAATAATTCAGGCTGGAAAGGACTTCAGAAAGGAGATCTCCAGTCCAACCTCCTGCTCAATGCAGGATCAGCTCTGAGGTCAGACCAGGTTGCTTAGGGTCAAGTTGGGTGTTGAAAACCTCAAGGGATGGAGACTGCACAGCCCCTCTGGGCACCTTTTCCAATGCCTCGCCGACCTAATGGTCAAAACCACACCACTGAAAGGAAAGACATCATTAATGGGGAAGGGTAGTTAAACTGGAATTCACAATTCTTAATATTTTAACTGAAGGGGAGAAAAGTACTCACAATACCCTAAAGAAGAATAGATCTCCACAGGGTAAAGTGAGCTTACTTTTCTGAAGATGTGAGGCTGGTTGCACCATCTGACACTCTGTTACTATAAATATGTTTTCATTACCACTTACAGAAGAAAATTCCCAAACTGAAAGCAACTGCAGTTAAAACTAGCTAATGTGTTGCCTCCAGTGGCTGATAAAGCAGCCAGCTCAAGCCTGGAAAGGGATATTAAGGAGTGACAAATGCAATTTGACATAATCAGAATGCAGTCAGGAGAGTGGCTATCCCGAATTTGCAACTCCAGCTGCAATTTTAAGATATCTGATTTACCAGCTGCAGGAAGCAGAGAGGTTTCCACCAGGCTTCCACACTGCCGTCTCACAGAAGCATCAAAGAGGACCCAGCAGGAGGGAAAAATGATTCCCAGTTCTCTCTGTTGCCGATGACAGAGCTTGAAGATTCTGTCTCTGACTTGGAGCAGAACATGCGAGAGTTTTTTTCCCACGACTCTGACAGCTTAATGGGGGCTGCATGAAATTGTTTTCCTTTCATAGTAAATAACATCAAATATGACTATGCCCTCCCTGGTTCTGTGTCAGCGCATTTAACAATAGTGAAGAGGGGTAAAGAGACTATGGAGATTAGCAGTCATGTAGGGTGGGTTTCAGCTCCTGCTTCAGACACCATATAGAAGCCAACCTCCCATTGCTGGTAGACAGCAAGAGGTCTCTTGCTAGCAGAGCTTCAGGGCTCACTTCACTTGTCCACACAAGGGCAGCAGGAGGCATTTAAGATGCCCTGAGGTATCTCAGACATCTATATGGGCCCAGCGAATATGACACAGGGCTTATGAGACATCTGTGCCCTTTTATGCTGCTGGCTGGAGGACAAAGAGGTCATCCTAAGGTATGGCAGATGGCACTAGATGTATATCTGGTAAGTGCAGTCAGTTTGACATGATGTGGAGCCACCACAAGGCTGTGGCACGTTTGATTCTGGAAAGCAATCATATTTTACCTCCTGTACAACAGGACCAGCACATAGAGATCTGGGCACCCCAGAACATCTTTTGCAAGGGCATCCGAAATACAGGTTTTAAGGAAAAGAAGAGGAGAAGCACAAGTACATTTAGAGGAGCACAAACAGATCAGCTGAAGTTTCCGGTTTACAATGGCCAGCTGGGGAGGTGAGGAGAGAGAGAAAAGTCTCATTGCTAGATCAAGAGTCACACAGGATTTTTCCTGGGAGACACACAGACGTGATTGGTAGTAAGCAGGGCTTGTTTTGAGGTCTGGATCTCTGCATTCATCTTCTGGGTCTGTAAGAGCCCACCCACTGTCGTGCTGAGTCAGGACACGCACGTGTGTGTGTGTGTGTGTGTAGGTTGATGCAAAGAAAGGAGAGGCTCACAACAAAGCATTAGCAGCTCATCCAGGAAGATTTAGCAATCCCAACCAGAACCAGATTTTTTTTTTTCATTCTAATGAAAGAAAAGAGAAGGATGTTTTTTCTTTCTGATAGAAACACTGGCTTTTTCTGAAATGTTGAATTCTTGTTTGTGAGAGGAGAAAAATAGCTTAAACACCAAAAACATTAGCTCAATTTTCTTATCTTGCTCGAGCAGTTGAGTTTTAGTGATCCCTTTAAGTTTACAATGAGTCCTTTTTTCACCAATCAAGCTCTGGCAGAAGAGAAGTCCTCAGTCACAGACCCTGTTTGCTTGCTGCGTTCTGGAAACATCCCAACATCTCCTTGGAGGTGGCAGAGCATCTTTGTGCATCGGCATGTCCTAACCATTGTATGTGCATTAAAATGCAATGAAAAACATCTTTGTCTCACTCCCTGCATCCGTATTAGGGTAACATAGAGTGAGAAGCAGAACCAGGAACATTGCAATTAGAAGTAACTAGCTGAAGAAGCCTGTTCCCGGGTGGCAGCTGGTGTGTGGTGAGGTTGGCAGGATAATGAATTTTGACAATGTGCCCTTGTGGCCAAGAAGGCCAATGGCATCCTGGGGGGCATCAAGAAGAGCGTGGCCAGCAGGTGGAGGGGGGTCATCCTCCCACTCTGCTCTGCCCTGGGGAGGCCGCACCTGGAGCACTGGGTCCAGTTCTGGGCTCCCCGGTTCAAGAAGGACAGGGAACTGCTGGAGAGGGGACAGCAAAGGGCTACCAAGATGATGAGGGAACTGGAACACATCTCTTATGAAAAAAGGCTGAGGGATTTGGACCTTTTTAGTCTGGAAAAAAGATGACTGAGGGGGGATCTTATCAATGTTTATAAATACTTAAAGGGTGGGTGTCAGGAGGATGGGGCCAGGCTCTTTTCAGTGGCTGCCCAGTGACTGGACAAGAGGTAACAGGCACAAATTTGAACATAGGAAGTTCCACCTAAACGTGAGGAGGAACTTCTTTCCTGTGAGGGTGGCAGAGCACTGGAACAGGCAGCCCAGAAAGGTGGTGGAATCTCCTTTTCTGGAGACATTCAAAAAGTGCCCGGACGCGTTCCTGTGCCACCTGCTCTTGGTGACCATGCTCTGGCAGGGGGTTGGACTAGATGATCTCCAGAGGTCCCTTCCAACCCCTATCATTCTGTGATTCTGTGATTCTGTGACTGCAAGGATGTCTCTTTCTTATGAAGGGTCTTTGGATGCAAAGTGTGGGGGCCGTGCCTGAAAGTTTGTCTCCACTGGGGTTCACCACAGAAGCTCTATCATGTCCCAGCTTGGTGTCTCATGGTGCTGCCCTGGGGTGGACATGCTCCTAGCTTACGCCTCCAAGGTTCCTCTGCTTTCAGAAAGGACTTTTCCGAGCACCTTGTTGTCCCCATGCATTTCAGTTGTGTCATTGTACACACGGGCATGCCAGGCTCTTCCCCTGCTGGCAGGCAGACTGAGAATAAATTCAGGAGTGACAACTTACTGCTCGGTGTCAGCATGGGGACCATCGCAATGCATGGACAAACAAAATGGTGGGACCTGCTCCAGAAGCTTTCTGCTGAGTCGTGCAGTTTGGTGACCAGTGCCATGGGAATTTCCAAAGCCATGGGAATAACCAAGGCAAGGTTGAAATAATTGGACTTGAAAGGGATGGTAGGAGCTGAATTGAACTTGAAAGGGAATATCATCATGATGCAGCTCGTATACCCAAAATCTCCTTAGATGTGTTCCTAATTATGTACGGGGTTATTAAATTATATATCCACTCTGGGGAAGAGGGAAGAAAACAAACAAACAAAGCAAAGAATTCAGTGAAGGCTTGGTACTTTAAATCTGGATACTTCAAATCTGTGTCCCATCTGGTGTGGAGATGGGTTTTTTCAACCACAAGCGTTTGCTGCAGCACTGGCTAAGAACAACCCTCCAGCGTCTTTTGCGTGAACACATAGGGATAAATTCAGAAAGCAGGACACCTCATGAAGTCGAGGGACATGTGTCTCCCCCAAAGGAATACCACAAACATCTGGACTTTCGCAGCTGCTTTTATGGTTCTGTATGAACTGCCATAATAAAGCGAAGATCTGAGAGACAGCTGGTTCTTTATCCAGTGGTGCAGAAGAGAGATTGATGGATGTTGCTGAGAAGGCTGAAATGCCCTTTTTGTGTAGTCTACCCTAAAAATATTGGCTGTGACCAGAGAGCAATGTTAACACCAGGGATAAGGGAGTGAGATCTCAGTCTAGAATAGAGAAGGAAACAGTTTCAACACACAAATGCATGAGAGAATTTCAAATTGGATGCCATCGTTTCATCCTTAAATATTTTAAGAGGCAGACAGTGGAATTGCAGAGCTTGTAATGACTATTCTAGTGAGCGCATAGAAGATGGATGAGGCACTTGAAGAGAGGAAAAGGTATAATGCGGTACTTATCTTCAAAAAGGGAGAGAAAGATGAATGAAGGAATTATTGATGAGTCGATTTAACTAAAATTTCTGAGAACAAAACCGGAGTAAGTAATTATACTATTTGTAATAGCAAAAAGCACAGACTGGGTGCCAGCTGAGCTGGAAAACATATTTATGGAAAAGAACAAGGGGGTCCTGGAGGAAAAGAAGGTGAATGTGGGTCAGCAGTGCTTGCGGGGCAAAGAAGGTTAACCCCATACTGTGCTGCACCAGCAAAACTGCATCCAGCAACCACAGGGAAATGGTCCTGCCCCTCTTTGGCCCTTGTGAGACCACAGCTGGAGCAATGCCCAGTTTGGATCTCCCCAGTAAAAGAAAGACATGGATGTACTGGAGTGGGTCCAGTGAAGGGTCACCAGTAGCGTTGGAGGGTTGGCGCACTGGATATACAAGGAGAGGCTGGGGGACCTGGGTTTGTTCTGTCTGGGGAAGAGAAGACACAGGCTAGAGATGCTTGTGTACTAACAATTACTTGATGATGTAGCGACAGAGCCAGACTCTTCTGAGAAGAATATAGTAGATGGACAAGGAGCCATGGACTCAAGTTGCAAGAAGGAAAATTCAGATTAGATATAGGGAAAATATTTTGCACCATAATAGTGGTCAAATACTGGAACAGGCACCCATCAAGTTTTCTGGGACCTCCTTCCCTGGAGATATTCAACACTTAACTTCAAAGTCCTGAGCAACCTGCTCTATTTTGGACTGAGGTTGAACCAGAGGCATCCAGAAAACCCTTGCAGCCTATATTAGTCTATGAATCTAAGCTCAGGTCCCCGCAGCACTGGATAGTTAGGATTTGTTGAGCAATGATAAGCTATTAAGTCACTGCGTCTGGAGAAGCTGAGTCGACTCTGCTGAGAGCCGTGGAGTTGTCAGACCCAATCTCAAAGTATAGCACAGATGCAAAATAAGATGTGGCAGACATTTCAGCTGACCTGTTTCAAGCTTCTCACAGCAGCTGCTGGACTGCAAATACCCTGGGAGGCTTATAAAGGACACAGTCCTGGTTTTGTAGAGTGGAAAGAGGAGCTCAAGAATAGAGAAATGTAGCAACCTACGATTAGCCAAGAATACGTGTTCTGACTATGAACAGTTAATAAGACAGTTGACCATAAGGCTCTGGGCTTCCATGAGTCTGATTCCTCATGTTCCTACTTGCATGTATCTCAGTTTATTTTATTATTGAGCTAGCCCAGTTGGGTGCCAGTTTTCTTACAAATAACATAGTCCTAATTGCAATGTCTTTTTCCAAGTAGTTCTGTTCTTCATCTCTCAGATAAAAGAACTCTTGCGGATTATGCAGACGAGGTTCAATTCCTGTGAGATACTGATTGTGGGAGAGCTCCATCATTTATAACATAATGAAATGACTTAATAAGGTCCATTATAGGAGAAAAAACCCACAACAGGCTGGCTGGAGGATGCTGGATGTCTCAAAGGGTATTTTCACCTAAGTTGCATCAGTGTGTAGCAATTATATGAGTTGTTTGTGGCTACTTGATTGATGGGACACTGAGCTGACTAATCTGCTCTGATGACAGGGGACAGGCTGCTTACAAGAAAAGTCCACAGTAAAATTATAGGAATGCAGTTCGAAAAGGGCCTTGAGAAATCATCTACTCCAGGCTCTTAAGTGTCCTTAAATATGTGCATACAAGCTACATCTATACTGGAAACTAAACAGGACCTATTCATGGCCCTGGGGGTTTGTAGCATAGTGGAGTTCATATTCGAACAGCCAACAGCCCTGCAGCCCTACTGAGAAGGTCTTGGGGTGATGGGGGGTGAAAAGCTCCCCATGAGACGGCAATGTGCACTGGCAGCCCAAAAACCCCCCACAGCCTGGGCTGCATCCCCAGCAGCATGGGCAGCAGGGCGAGGGGGGGGGGGATTCTGCCCCTCTGCTCCGCTCTGGGGACACCCCCCTGCAGCGCTGCCTCCAGCGCTGGGGCCTCAGCACAGGAGAGACACGGAGCTGTTGGAGCGGGGCCAGAGGAGGCCCCGGAGATGCTGGGAGAGCTGGAGCCCCTCTGCTGTGGGGACAGGCTGAGAGAGCTGGGGGGGTTCAGCTTGGAGAAGAGAAGGCTCCGGGGAGACCTTGGAGCCCCTTCCAGTCCCTAAAGGGGCTTATAGGAAAGACGGAGAAGAACATTTTAGTAGGGCCTGTAGAGATAGGAGCAGGGGTGATGGTTTTAAACTAAAAGAGGGGAGAATCAAATTAGATGTAACAAAGAAATGTTTTAAGCTGAGGGTGATGAGCCCCTGGCCCAAGTTGCCCAGAGAGGTGGTGGAGGCCCCATCCCTGGAGGTGTTCAAGGCCACATTGGACAGGCTTTGAGCAACCTGGTCTGGTTGATGTCCCTGCTCATTACAGGGGGATTGGACTAGATGGCCTTTAAAGGTCCCTTCCAACCTAGACCATTCTGTGATTCCATGATTCTGTGATAATATCTTCCCTCCCTTGAAACAAGACAGCCTCATCCCCACTCTCAACTGGGGACAGTCTTTGGCCTGTGCAATCGTGTGCTCGATAGCTTGGGCAAAAACTCTGCCAGGGTCTGTGATAAGACCTAAAAAGAATGGTTGTGGGACAGTCCTTGAACCAGTGCTCTGCCCAGTTTGCACAACTGATCTCCTTGAGTGAGTTGTGTCACTGCAAGACAGCTAGGTGGGAATTCCTGAGGCCAAGTTTCGCATCTGGAAGTAGCATATTTTCATGTGGATTTGGTAAACTTATTGAACTTACAAGCACCAGGAAAAACATTATGAAGAGGTAAAGTAGGGCTCAGGAATAATTTACAGGCCAATTTTGCTGCCCTTCCTGCCTGTAAATATCTTTCTTGCAGGTCCTTGTTTTATTCAGCCAAGTTTGCCGGTAATTGCTTGAGTGTAGATCATTTTTCCCTGGAGCATGAAGAGGATTCAGTTAGCAGCCATTCAGTTTGAGCTGTACTTGTAAGAAAAACTGCTCAGCAAAATTTAAGCGACACGTCTCTTACTCCAGCTTTGCTGATGCATCAGTTTTGACTGACTTTCCTGCAAAGTGAGTTTGACGATGAATGGGCTGACTTTGCTGTTCATTTTTGCACCTGCTGTCTTCGGAGTTTGTAGGGCCGCTGGCTACACAATGTTCTCTGGAAGCAGAGGAGCAGAAGTTTTAATTTTTCAGATAATTTGGAGATTTTTGTCCAAGAAAAGTGCTGGAATTCAGCAACATTGGTTTTTTTCTGGAAAGCAGAATAACAGCTGGGTTTCCCACCACCACCACCACTTTCATCTCTGTCCCTCCATTTGTTTTGAGTCACACTGGGAAATCGATTGAGTGTTGTGCTCTACATTGCCTGACAGAATCACAGAATCACAGAATGGTAGGGGTTGGAAGGGATCTCTGGAGTCCAACCCCTGGCCAGAGCAGGGTCACCCACAGCAGGTGGCACAGGAACGCGTCCAGGCAGGTTTGGAATGTCTCCAGAGACAGAGACTCCCCCACCTCTCTGGGCAGCCTGTGCCAGGGCTCTGCCACCCTCACAGGAAAGAAGTTCCTCCTCATGTTGAGGTGGAACTTCCTATGGTCAAGTTTGTGCCCGTTACCCCTTGTCCAGTCACTGGGTACCACTGAAAAAAGACTGTCCCCATCCTCCTGGCACCCGCCCTTTAAGTATTTATAAGCATTGATAAGATCCCCCCTCAGTCTTCTCTTTTCCAGACTAAAATGACCCAAGTCCCTCAGCCTTTCTTCATAAGAGAGATGTGTTCTAGTCCCCTAATCATCTTGGTAGCCCTTTGCTGAACCCTCTCCAGCAGTTCCCTCCCTTTAGGGAAGATAATGACTCCCAAATGAAAAAATGTGATCTTTCTCAGTGGCTGCAGTGGTGATGCCCCTATCCTGTACATCAAGATGCATCTAAATGTTATACAGAGAGGGTAAACCTCCTGGTGCTGAGCTTGCCCATTTCTGTATGGGGGCTGATAGCAAGTCTTTGGAGCAAATCTTGATCATTGCAGGGGACCTCCCTCTCTCCAGACTCCAGCTCCCTGCAGGACTTCTGGGGGGAAAAGTTTTAACAGGAATTTCACCGTTGCTGGGGAAAAAGGCTTTTTCTGTCCCTTCATGACATCATGGTGTACCTCTGAAGCTCTCCTAGACTTGTCCTCCTCAGCAGAATGGAGGAGGGAAGGGGAAGACACAAGACAGAGTCTTGCCTGTTAGTGTGTGGCAGTGGGCACCAGCTCGGTACCAGTGCAGGTATGGAAAGATTTTAATGAGACCTACCCCTCGATTAAAAGGTTCCTAGAGGCACCCTCCATCCCATCACTCTTGGCTGTCCTTGTAGAAATCCACTGCAGCACAGTTTTCGCACTGGGGGGAAAGATTTTTCTAGAGTGAAAAACCACTCTCTGTGGGTAAAACTGGAAGCTGCACTTGCTGTAAGGACATCTGCTACCCCAGTGCCCTTATTTCTTCTACTCTGGGTTGGGATAAAAACCAGGATTTGAGAGATGTTATTCTCTACCACCCTGTCTCGACTCAGCAGTAATGCCACCTGCAGGAGCCTGTGGCCATGTACACAAGTGAACCTAGGTTACTGTGGGACCATGACCATGCAGAAAGGGTGGGGGGTTGTATTTTCAATCACACTTCAGGACCTGACCCCTCATTCTCCTCATTTCCCTAAGCCCTTGGGCATGCAGAGACCTGAAGCCAGCTCAGCACCTTCTCCTGGGTCCATGCAGGTCCACTCAGGCTCCTGTCAGATGGGACTCGTGAAAGGGGGTTTGCATGGTCTCAGCCCCAGGCTGGGTGTGTGCATCTTGGGAAAAGCAGAAAGTTTTCCTGCAGGATGGCCTGCCCGCTCCAGAAGCAGCCCACAACAGGGCCTTTGTCAGCACAGCACAGATGCAATGCCCCTGAATGACATGTGTTCCACCACTAAATGAAAGTGAGTGGGTTACAGGCTCCATGGGTTCCTTGGCTTGAGTGTAGGAGCTTACCTTGGAGACACGTCTATCTGTGTCCATCACCCTAGGTTTCCCTGTAGACCACGGACACCAGGGTAAATCCACTTGGTGGCTGCAATTCCTCTTATCCTAAAGCCAATGATCATCATTTGTTGAAGAACCCCAACAGCACTTGCTTCTTTCCTTCAGTTATAAAGGGTACCTACATGAGTTCAGCTGGAGAACTGGAGAACCAATGCTGGTTGCATTTAGATAGCTGATAAATCCTAATATTTATGCCTCAATTTGCTGTCTATACAAGTGTGTGTGTGCACTTGTGCAGGGCAGAGGTGCGACAGGCACAGAGGTTGGTGGAACATCACAAGGTCCTCCCCATATGAACAGCTGAAACAGAAGATCTGCCTTCAAGTGGCATGAGAAATGTAATCGCTGTTTCTTACAGTTTGCTTACAGTTCCTGGGCTCAGGGTCCAAGGCCTTGTATTATTGATGGTAGCGAGTGCATTTAAGGAGAATCTAAAAGGGTTTCTTTTATTCCACTCCTTGCCAGGCTTCAGCTTTCAAACAAAAGAAGAAAATTAAAATTTTAACATGTGCCAGGGACCCTTGAGGGATGTCATGGTCTTTCTTTTAATATTTCACATATCCCTCTTTTTTTTTTTTTTTCTTGGCTATGAAAGAGTCAGGCACAATCCTGCCCGTGTCTTGCTGAGTGGGAGGGGAAGACAGGAACCTTCAGCCTTCGTCCTATCAAGCATAAGTAGAAGGTGGTTCTGTGTCTCCAATCAACTGCCTAACACCAACACCACTGCCATCCTGAACTGCTCATAAAAGTGTTGCTATCATCTGTTTTATTGCTTTTGCTTTCCTTTCCTCACTCAAGAAGCCATGGCAGCCCAGGATGCAGACCTGCAACTCAGCATCTTTGAATAGTCCCAGGAAGGACAATGACGGGCATTTTCTTTCACTGACAAAGAGACCCAAACTGAACTTCTAAGCGAGCAGCAGACCAGGCTGTAAATCAAGCATTTGCTGGGATGCAAGCAAAAAGAAAAAGAGTAATAAAATACAAAAAAGTGCCATCATTTATTTTTCTTCATTTCAACAACCTACTGTAATATTCTCCCAGGGAACAGTTTGGCTTCGTCCCCCGAGGCCAGCGCAGGGCTGGTATGGGGAGGGGAAAGGAAATGCTGTGGTTATGAACCCCAAAGGGGTCATAAAGAAAGTTACAGTGTTTGCTTGTGGAGCAACTGCTGGTTTTCTTCTTCAGCCCTCACCTCACCGAAGGATGGAGCTGCTTCAAACAATAGGAAATCTGTCGGGGAGGTGCACTGTGTGGGGGTGACCTTCACGTGTGTGTGGCCCGGCATGAGTGAGTTATGTTGCCCATCACTGAAGGTTGGGTTTTGCCACCACAAACGGGTTTCTCGTGCTTGGGGAGGATGTGTTGGCAACGCCTGGAAAGTTTCACTCTGCTAAAGTTGGAAATCTTCATTTTCCACCTTCTTTCGGGTGTTTTGTCCTGTAAAAGCTATATCCACCTTGAAACAGCAGTTAAAACAAATATTTGCACATTAATGCAGTGGAACACTTCCAGCATATACCCTTCTCACAGTAAATTGTTGACTTTTTCTTCCCTCTGAGCCAACAACAGAAAATAAATCCTTGCAGTTTTTCTCCAGGATAAAGGTGAGGCATATCATCCAGCTCCTGTACTTTAGGACATGGTCAGATGTCCTTTTGTCAGTCCAGCTGGAATAGCTCACTCTCTGGCTGCATCTCCTCATGGTTACTGCCCCAGAGCTGAGCAACATTCGAGGTCCAAGTGAGCACTCTTCACACCTTCTGTACCGCCAGCCAGGTTAGTTTAAATGCCCACAAAGGTGGTTTCAGCCAACACGTCTGGCTTAGAACCTTAAACGGCGCACAAAACACCTCCTGGAAGTACCTCTCCATCTTTGCTGACTCTGCAAGAAGCCTAAAGGTCTGGCTTTGACCCAGGTGGGATTCATCTCCAGTTGTGGAGAGCTGATTTTAGATGTCAGCAGAGAATCTACTTGTGCATGGGATATAAGAAACAATTAGTGACAATATCAATGATATTAGTGACAATTAATGATTCAGCTCCTAATCATTGGTGGCTAATGTCATCTGAGACACTTTATGGTATTTAGATAGGAGAAAGGACTAAGGCACGAGACACTTCTTCGATAAACTGGATTGTACCTTTGCTTGTCATTGACTGAAAGAGGAATTTAGACTATCAGGGTGTAATTCAGATGTCAAAACACAGTTCCTCGGTGCCATTTGAAACTCCCTCGGGTAACATAACACCTGTGGGTACCTCCATGCAGCCTCTAAGATGAGAGATTTGAAATGGTGAACTGAATCTCAGCCCATGAGCCCCTCTTCTAGAAAATTTGAATTAGTTAAAATTAATCCATTTCTCAGTCTCCAGCCCCCAGCTACAGAAAAGATGTAGGGCCAGCTTTGCAAAATTTAGATAACGCAGCATTGATGGGTGCCACAGAGCAACCGTGTGTGAGGACAGCTCTCCAAGTGGTGAGTTATCTACAGGAGGACACGGCATCCCCATGAAATGGGTGGGGGGTTTTGATAGGATGAATGAAGTTGCTCAAGCTGGGTCTTGGCCAGGACAATGGCGTTAACACCTCTTCTCCTACAAAAAAAAGAAAAAAAAAAAGCCAGGGGATTTCCATTGCAGTCAGGCCTTTGGTGTTTTCACACGTCATTTGAAAGATATGGGAGAAGGAAAAAAAAAAGGACACCTTCTGTAGAAATGCACACAAGAAAACATCTTGGCTGTGTTCAGCTGTGAGCTGGAAAGTTCCCAACTGGTCAGATAGCTGGTTTCCGAGTATCATTTTGTCTCCATTAACCCTATCTTGTTGATCCTTGGCTTTATAGCATATCTTCCTGATTCTTGGCTTTAATCTTACCCTCTGATTTTTGAGCTGAGGATCTTCCACACAACATTAACAGAAGGGAATTGCACGGAGACAGAATGGTGTCTGAGAACATTCCTCCTAATGTGATAGAAAACTACATGTATGGGTGTTGCTCCAGACACGTTTTACCGTGGCCTTAAAAAGTTACCATGCATCTGTTGCTTTGAAATGACCTCCAGCATGGATGGCTCCTTCACCTGGCATGTATGGAGAAGATGGGGTAATTTGTCCTTCCATCTGTGAGAGAGGACCTGCATTGAATTGCTTTGTGTCTGCTAAAGGGGGAGATCACTGCTCAGGCAGATGCTGTGGAACAACTCACATTTGGTAACCAAAGATACTTGATAACTGTAGATTCCTTTGATTCTCTCTGCAAGTCTGCTCTGCGCCTAAATTCCTTGTCCTGCAAGTGTTTTGTACCCGTTTCATCAAATGAATTCTCAAAACTCTCCTTTGCTTTGATCCAGTAGACAGGCAGCAGCTGGATTGCTGGCATATGAGATAAAATGCTGCCTTTGATACTGGCTGATAACTTCTTGTAGTTTCTTTCATGCGTCTGCCTTTTGCGGAGCCTGTCCTTCTGATCCCTATCCGCACCCTGCCAAGCTCAGTGGAAGTTCAGTTCACTAAAAGTCTATTAAAAACCTCCTTGGCCTGTGCCCTTCACGCTTTCACACAGCTACATTTTGGTCCATTCGTCGGGCGTTTGATTTCTATTAGTCCTTCACAGATGTGGAGCTCCTGGTGTGTACACAGGCTCCCCAGCTCTTGCCTGGAAAGCTTTTCAGGATCCAAACTGAAGTGTTAATGATGCTGTAGGAGAGGATCAGCACTTTTCTAGTACGTACTGGAAGGGGAGACACTGTTGCTTCCCAGTGAGCAAAAGTGCAGGACACTTGCTAGACCTGAAAAGGGGAAAATTGGAGTTGCTGGGACTCCAGCTAGCAGGCTGGACTTGCATTTACATCCCCAGCAGCAAGATGAGGTGTGAAGTTGGTTTCTATGGATGATTTAGTGCTTGGCGAAGGCTGGGGTTGGTAATTGGTACCATTTGTGCTAATTTTGTCAGCATTTTTCCCCCTGCCCCATTGGCTCATGTAAGTTCTTTAATATTTTTTTTTTTTCAGTTTAGGGGAACAGAGTTGCGGTTTCACATTCTTGTTAAAGACCAGGGCTGTGATTTATTCTGGGTGGAGGCTGGGAGGTGGGGGGAGCACAGGGAAGGAGATTATAATTGGACTTGGGTTTCATATTAGGTTTAAAAAAATAAATAAACTGGCCGGAACAGCAGCAGAGCCAAGTAATTCTATTTCACTTCACACCAAATTTAGTAAGTAGAGTAAAAAAAAATAAAAATCTCAACTTCACAAACCCATGGCAATTCCTTTTTCCACCTCAGGTTTTCCTCTCTTTTCTTCAGTTTGTGCCTACTGAGAGGAGGCACGTGTTGCCTTCAGCTTCCCTGGGTTCCAGCTTTAAAAACTATAAAATTTCTATAGCATTGAAGGGTATCTGGGAATAGTAATGGTTTCAAATCCTCCCTTCCAACACTACTAGCAACAATCCTCCAGCCTTACAAAGAGTCTTGCTTGCAGGAGCAACCTCCAGTGGTCAGGAGTTGATCATCTCACCAGGTTTATTTGATGTGTCTTAGAACAATAAAGAAAGGGTCCTTTTATCTGCTGAATTCCTTTGCCTTTGATAGGAAAAGGGCTGCATGTTTTTCTTCAAAAGTTGCCTTAATGGAATGAATTTTGATCAGTCTGAGCTGACCTGAAAGCCTGGAGGGGAGTGGATGATTCTTCAGCTGGCAAAGCATGAAGACTTTTGAAGGCATGAAGTTGCAAAGACCTCAGCAGATCTGCTCTGCCCTCCAGTTGCCTCAGGGACACAGCCTACGTAAGCCAAGGAGTTGGTGGAACTTGATCACTGGGGATCAATTTGATCTCTCTCAGTCTAGACATTTCCATCTGAGTTTGTGTCCTGGTTCCGGCAGGGATAGGGTTAATTTTTCCTGGTATTCCATGCCATGTGAGCCATGCCCACCCTGAGCTGCCGGGGGACGGGGCAGGAAGTCGCCGCTGGGAGTGGGCTGGGGCGTCCCGGGTCCGGTCGGTGAGCGGCGGGGAGCGGCGGTTCCGTAATCGTGTTCGTATATTCCTCTATCCGTGTTATTGTTGTTGTTTGCTTGTTCCCTTTGCTGTTCTGTTAAACTGCCTTTGTCTCAACCCAAGAGTCTTGCCTTTTTTTCTTCTGATTCTTCCTGTATTGGGAAGGCCCGAGCGAGCGGCACGTTGTTCTTTGTTGCTGTCTGAGGCTAAACCATGACAGTTTGTCAACCTGGACTCCTTCTATAGGCAATAAAGAAATACAGAAACTCTTAGACACGGTAGATTTGACGTGTTTTCAATATCTTCTTTGGGTGAGATGATCACACCCATGGCTGGGTAAATATCCCTTCAGTGGAAAGGAAGAGCCCAAGACAACCAGGTCTCACAGAGATATCTACATTTGATCAGATGAGCCTTGTCTTCCCCATTGGAACGGTGCTTTCCTTGGCAAAAGGATGGGAAGAAAACCTCTCAGAAACAAGTGGTTGAGCAGTTTTCTGCCTAGAAGCCACTTGCCCTCTTCTAATGGTGCTCCCAGGCTGCAGAAGAGGTAAGATTACCCTGTATTTTGATTTTCTTCGCTGTACCCTCTTTTTCTTTTCAGATATCTTCTTTGGAGAAACATTGGCTAAACCAAGCAGGCATTCATGGGGAGCTTGTTCAGAGCATTGACAGAAAGTCCTGCAGGTCTCCTAAGCGGTGGACTTACTGTGCACACAGATATTTCCACCTGGGGACCTTCAAAAGGGAATGCAGCAGCATTGAGGGATAAGCTGTTCTTCGTGCTGGACCAGTCTGGAAGTACCGCCAGGGAGTGAGCGCTGGTGTGAGTAAAGACCAAAATTCAGTTGATATTGCAGTTCACTGACTGTGGGGGCAAAGATTCATCTTCAAGCTTCCATTCTGGGGGGAGGACTAGAGAGCTAACGATATGAGGCACACACACTCTGCAGTACTTTCCATGAGTACATATCCTACTTCAGACTGTCAACTCTTTGCTCCAACAGGTTCCTTGGATAAGTTGCTCCTTGTGTCATCGCTTGCATGATTTACTTCTCCCAAGTAACAAGTGATAAGACAAGAGGAAACGGACTCAAGTTGGGCCAGTGGAGGTTTAGATTAGATATTAGGAACAATTTCTCCATGGAAAGGATGGTGAAGCATTGGAACAGGCTGCGCAGGGAAGTGGTGGAGTCGCCATCCCTGGGGGTATGCAAAAGACGTGTGGACGTGGTGCTGAGGGACATGGTAACTTGGCAGTGCTGGGTTAATGGTTGGATTCGATGATCTTAAAGTTTTTTTCCAACCAAAACGATTCTGTGATTCTAAAATGGTTTATCCATCCCTAGTTTCCACAGCTCCGCCTTGCAGATATACTTTACAGACCAACAGCTGTTGTCATTTGGTAATTTTTCGTTTTTCTTCTCGATGCTTAAATCATTGACTGCTACAGGTAAACCAGATGAATAGTCCTAGGGAGGTGGTGCAGCATGAGACACCCAGGTTAGAAATGACTTGCAGAGGATCCAGCTCAGATTTCCCTCTGAAGCAGGGCCCGAAGCACCAACCTGGACATTGGAACAGATTGCCCAGAGAAGTTGTGGATGCCCCTTCCATGGAAATGTTCAAGACCAGGTTGGATGGGGCTTTGAGCAACCTGGTCTAGTGGGAGGTGTCCCTGCCCAGGGCAGGGGATTTGGGACTAGATGATCTTGAATGTCCTTTCCAACGCAAATCATTTTATGATTCTATGATTCTCTGATTCTATGAACCTAAGTCTGCAGAGAAGCTGAAACAAAAGGTCCAAGAGGAGACAACTCGCCTGTTGGTATTCCTGAGATTCTTCTGCATTAGGAAATTCGGGACAGGTGACCATGAACATCTGTCTATGATATCCTTGGTCTGAGGTGGGGGCCAAGGTTGTCTCCAGGGTGGATGGAGCTCCAGGTTAGCATGCAAAGGAGAGCTGTGCTGCCAGCCCTAAGGCAGAAGTGGATCTGAGATCTGAGATAGCAACTGAGACGGGCTGAAAGCCCTGAATGGCTCTGCTCTGCTGCAGGCTAGGACAGAACTGGGGACACAGTGAGGCCATTGCAATTAGATCCTGGGCAGCACTGAAGGTCACTTCATTTCATTTAATTTTTTTGGAGGAGAAAAACACTACACGCCTTTCGATAGACTTTACATAGCTATAGTTACCAATCCACAAACATACCTATAAAATTGGGCCTTTTAGGTGAAATCACTGCATAAACAGAAGTGTTTATAGAGAAATTAACCCGGCTGAACTGCTGCCTGTCTGGGTCAGGAGCCCACATCTACCTCCCCCTCTACTTCCCCCCGCACCACTCTCTGTCACCTCATGAGCACTGGCTGCTCTGCCTTTCCCCATCAGCTCACACAGCTCAGTAAAGGGCCATTGACAGGGACAAGGGGCTTTTTTGGAGGGATGGGTGGTGGAAGAGCAGTAAAGACGCAGGTAAATCTTCATCCATCTTCCTCAGTTACTGGATACTCAGTATCCTGGGGCCAAAGGCAGTTAAAAAGGGAATGGATAGAAAACTATCAAGAATGGGGGCTACCCTGTCTAAGGGGAGATGGTCTAGGTGTTTCGCTTCTTTCCCAGGGACTCATGGGTTATCTTGAATTCGAGGGTGATAAGGAAACGTGAGCAAAAGGCTGTGAACTCACAGGATTTACACCATTCACAGTCATGAAGTGTGATGATTAATTAATCATTATTTCCTGGCACTCCTTGGTGGGCAGAGAGTGTTGCCAGGAAGGAAGCTTTCTGGGATGGTGGCTGAGAAAGTCAAGATCTCTAAGGATGGGAAGAAGCTGTCTTCTTGTCTTCTTTCCAGGGGAAGAATGAGACCATGCCTTCTCCTGTGTCCTTCCTGTAGATCCACACCATCCAGAGCAGCTAGAGCTCTTCTCAAGCCTTGAGCTTTGGGCTCCTTGTCAGGTGGACACACTTTGAACCGAGCTCCAGCAGGGCTGGCATGGTCATGGGGCTTGGTGGACGTTTGAATCTCCTTTTGCCTTGCAGGGTAGACAGAGACTTATTTTGATTCTTGAATACACTTTCCAAAGGCTGAATCTCGTTAGCTGAAGCGTAGACCTCAGGTGGGCTTTGTCCTCAGAGTAACCTCTAGTTTAGGGACTAGGGCCAATGTGGGGATGGCCTGGGGAGAGTCAGCTCCTTCTTAACTGAAGAAGGGAAGAAAAGAGTATGTCCTGGTCCCAGTATGGGCAGGACCAACCTTTGAGGATCCTCTGTAGGTGTTGGCCCAGATATTCATTGCCCTTTTGGACAGAAGATACCCACTTAAAAACTAGCACATGATTGGGTCCCATCCCTTCTTCTCCCTTCACTCCTCTGGTCACTAATGATAAGTAACCAAGAGGCTGGGAGCACATGGCAGTGGGTGGAGAAAGGGCAGTGGTACCAGGATCGTGTTTTTGGCAGCAGAAGGGTCTCTGGTAGACTGGAGCCCACTATGACACCCCATCCTCACCCCAGGGGACAAACAGCATCAGTCAGACTGCACCACTGTGCCTTGGGTTTCCTTGGCAGCCTTTCTTCTATGCATTGAGGAAATGTGAAGTTAGATGTTGAGATTTACTACTTGTTTCCAGATGGCAGAACCCCATGGTGCTAGGTGTTGTGGAAGAACAGTCACGCCTGTGGGAACTGATTTGCTATGCAGATAAGAAAGAAATTCACAGTGATTCATCCAAACCCTCACAGAATTATTTTTGTTCCTGACTTTTCCAGTATTGCTCAGCCCCTTTTCCAACAGGAATGTGAACTCTCATGCTCTGCTTCCTAAAGAAGATCTGACATTTGAACGACTGTCAAAGCTGAAGGAGGGAGGGGGGTTTGTCTCTTGGAGGGAACAGAAAATGTACAGAGGGAATGCAGATTATGAGGAAGTCCCTTGGAGGGAGGGTTAGCAGGGGAAGAGGAGATATCCTCCACCTGCAAGACATTTTCTTGTGCTCATCTCAGGACATGGCCATGTTCTGGTCCTCCACTTGGCCAAGCTGTAGGTGGGGGACCACCGAGGATGGGCATGGAAGAGGATGCAGGTAGGGAGGACATGGGTTGGGGTCTAAGACAGAGGGGACGGGGTCTGTGTATAGCGACAACCCAGCATGTTCAGTGTGACTGGGGAAGAACTGAGCCCAGAGGCAATGATCTGTGGGCATCAAGGTATTACATGTAAGCAAGGGCTAATGCTTCAACCTGGTGATTGGGGTTTTGGGTTTATTCTTTACCCCCTCCTCTTTTAGTTCCTGAACACTGTTTCCCACTTTTCCTGGCATCTGGACCCATGTCCTGAGAGCCTACTTGGGAGTTCACCGAAATCAAAGGGCGACTTTTGCTTTGCTGGCAGCAAGGGCTGGATCAACCCTTTGGGGGCTTTTCTCTGCTGCCCATGCCAAGCCTCTAAAAAGGGATTTCCTGACTGTTTGCCTCAGCCTTTTTATTGTGCTTGGCCAGTGCCACAGATGAATGTGGGCTATTTTTGTGCTCTTTCCTTCACCCACTGCCCCGCACACGCACCCTTTTGCCCCCTTACTTTTCGTGCGCGTGCATCAAAGGCCACATATAGCATCATGGTGACCACAAGAGCAAAACCCCCGAGACAAGTGTGCGTGCAGCATTAGTAAGGCTGCCGGCTTGCACTGTGCTTGAGGAATTTAACAGATCCCTCAAGAGTTTAATAGAATATAACAACATAACAAGAATGTTTGTTTATATTTTTTTTAATATATTTATATTCTGCTGGGGAGAGTGGTGGGTGGGGACCTGGGAGGGAATGAATGGTCTGGTTTTAAAGGAGAATCTGTCGAGCTCTTTTGAAATCCCACCCTCTGAAAAAACAAGCCCCAAAATGCATTCAAAATAGTCAAACAAACAAACAAGCAGACATAGCTCATTGCAAACAGCTCAAAAGTGGAGAGAGATGAAGCCACATGCCCACACCTGGTTTGTTATCATAGGGTTTTTTATAAGAATGGGACATCCCATCTTTGAAATGACCAAATAAGCTTTCAGAGGGGGACCTGACAGGGGGGTATCTGTGTGAGACATCTATTTGGACTTATATGTGTGCACGTACACACTATTTACAGGTACGTGTTTGCAAGTAGGTATGTGTGCATGTGTGTCTCTGTGCCTGCTAGACCTAGCAGCATGTCTTAAAAAGAGTATGAGTCAAAAAGGGTCTAATCTGATCCTGCAAAAATCCCACCCTTAGAGCTAAGTGTCAGGACTTATTTTGCTTGCACAAGCTGTGTGCAGAAGCACTTGTCCAGAGTGCCCGCAGGGGAGCAGGAGGTGTCTAACCCTGCCAAGTTTGTCACTGCTGGGTGTATAGAATCATAGAATGGTTTGGGTTGGAAGGGACCTTAAAGATCATCGTGTCCCATGCCCCTGCCCTGGGCAGGGACATCTCCCACCAGACCAGATTGCTCCAAGTCCCATCCAACCTGGCCTTGAACCCCTCCAGGGATGGGGCAGCCACAGCTTCTCTGGGCAACCTGGGCCAGGGGCTCACCATCGTCACTGTACAAAATGTCTTCCCAATATCTCATCTAAATCTCCCCTCTTTCAGTTTAAAACTGTTATCCCTCATCCTATCGCCCCACTGCCTGATCAAGAGTCCCTCCCTAGCTTTCCTGGAGCCACTTTAGGGCTTACTGGAGACTCTAAGATCTCCCTGGAGCTTTCTCTTCTCCAGGCTGAACCCCCCCAGCTCTCTCAGCCTGTCCCCACAGCAGAGGGGCTCCAGCCCTTTGATCATCTCTGGGGCCTCCTCTGGACCGGCTCCAACAGGTATGGCCAAGGTCTGCACCAGGCTGCCCAAACCTGGCCCTCATCTCGAGGATGGGTGCACCCAGCCCTGAGTTCCCTAAACTGGGAATAATCCAGAAGGGTCTATCCTGACACAGTACATCAGTGCATTGGTCTGGAAAAGCACGTGCAGGAAGCATGGAGCAATCTGGATGAGAGGACACCAACTTAATTCAGGTCTGGGAGTTGTGGCCCCAAGATCTGACACCCACTTCTCCTAGGAGAAGGACCTCTTTGGGATCTGCTACGGCATGGAAGGTGGGAGTCAGGGACCTTGCCTTTGATGCACAGGACTCAATTTTTCCCTTTGCATTTTACTTTCTTGGCAGCTGGCTGCACAGCAATGATACTTTGCCTCCATACTACTTATGAAAGCCACCAGCACAGAGAAAGACTTGCTTCACCATGACAAGCCATCGCTCCTGATCAGAAAGGAGCAGAAGCTGGGAAGGATCTGGGCTGAGAGGAGCCAATTCCTGTGGAGGTACAGGCACAAAGGGAGTAACAGCAAGACTAGGAAGGTCAGCTGAGCGAGGACTTTGCAGGTGGGACTGCCAAGGCACATAGGGATCAGGTAGCCTGTCCTAGATCACTTAAACCACCCGGCGAGACTGGGGAAGGACCGAGAATAGCCCCTCAGTGTGACTACCAACACAGGGACCTTTGTTTCTTCCCTTTGCTGGGAGACAGTCCTGGCCAGGAAGAAGAAGCAGGTTTCAACATACGAACATTTAACTATTCAGTTAGTTTACCAAGGCTTGTGACGGACCCTCTGTCCCTAAACACTTTTCTTTTTTTTTTAATTTATTTAAGCATGAGAGTTTTTGGAAATGTGTTCTGGAAAATGCCATGTTCCCGTCTGAACAGGAGTGAATTTGGGACTGTAGCAGACAGCGTTGTGCAGGAGGTAAGACTAGACATCTTCTGGCTCTATAATCTACACAGCCATGTCCAACACCTCAGGCTGGTGCTTTGGCCACAAACCCATGATTTCTCTTTTTCACTAGAGCAGCACTTTGTGTTTGAAAGTCCATAGAAAACTGGACTTTCAGATTATGCTCAGCAGAGGTTTAGAGAAAGACCCAATAAACACTATTCCAGCTACACCATCCAACTGCCTTCTCCCATCGGTTTGATTTCCAAATGGGGGTTTTGCACTGTAATTGCCCTTAAAAAAATATTAGTGGAGGATCTTTGGCAACAGGGCCAGCAGGATCTGCTTCATTGTGCTTGCTGACAGTGGTGCCTATGTCCAAGAAAGGGATAGTAGATGGGCATCAGGGAGGAAGGCTGCCTGGAATTCTTCCTGGGGTCCTGGGCACTGATTTCTTGAAGAGGGTTCTCTGGGACAGTTGTGCACAAGGAGTGGGTTTACAATGTGGACGCAAACTAAAAGTTTGGGAAACCTGGAAGGCATTGAGTGGCCAAGACATAACTCAGCCCCAGAAAAGTCTGCAATGCACTAAAGATGCTCTTGTAAAAGAAGCACAACTGAGCAGAAGGATTTTGACAACTGCTGGAGGCCCTTTGGCTTGTGTGTGGTGGTGAAGGATGAGTATGGATGTTAGTCTACTGAGCGACCCCTCTGTAGCTGCTCATCCACAAATTCAAATTCCTGCGGGAAACAAGGCACCTCCCACTGCATTCCCAACACAGTATTATTAAAGTATAAAAAGTGATCTCACAGCAAGATGTGACTAGGACCAAGCTAAGGAACCAAGGCTGTTAAACTCAGCCCAGAGGCTGGTTAATTCAGCTGCAGCCAATGTCAGGTTAGATGCCAAGGTCAGAGATGTGATCCCTGTTATGAAAGATGGTGAAAGACCACTGAACATTGTCCTTATCTTCCAAGGCCTGAGAGCTGCTGAAAGTAGCAGCTAGAACATTAAATTAATGACGGGGATAGTCTTAGGCTGAGTTCTTTGGACTCCACCCCTGTCTTTCTCTTGCACGTGTCCCTTTTTGTAACCAAGAACATAGCCCTCTACTTTGCCCATGCAAAAATTCTTGTTTTCATCCTGTGCACGCACCAAATTCAGCAAATCTGAACTGCACCTCCCTTTCCCAGAGCTGCCAAGTCCTCAGCGGAAAAAACCTTTGGGGCTCCAGAAGCCCAAAGAAATTTGGGAAGCGGAGGGGTTTGTTTCACAGTCATCTACAAGGATTACCAAAGAGATTAGTTATGTCAAATACTAGGAAAAAGAGAGAAGCTCTCCCAGGAAGCATAAAGCAGTGCCCCTCTGACAAGAAACAGATAAGAGGGAGCCAACTGATTGCTGAAGGAAAGCCCTGTATTGTGAGACTGTCTTATATGGGAAATCAATCTTGAATGATCTAATGGTCCCTTGTTGCCTTAGGAAAAGAAAAAGTCTATTAATTTGTTCCAGTTAGTTGTTCATGCAAGAGAAATTGTGGAGGAAAATGAGCCAGGAGAAAGAAAGAACTGCTAAAAAGAATTTGCTTCCTGCAGGGTAAGCGGTTTTAAAAAAGTGGCTTGGAGGAAGTCCTAGCATGGACAAACCCCCTCACCCTCACAAATGGGGACTTTTTACTGCTGCAAATTTTTCTGTTGGATCTCACCTAAACAGGCGTGCCCTCTCAAACCTAGAGGGAACTCAAGTTAAGTTGCTGAGACTCTTTGGATATCCATGGGTGGGCACTTCAGGGTAGCTAAGGGAAGACAGGTTGTACATTTGGACTCCTATCAGGACCTATGAGTAATATCTGCCAGTGGATGTTGGGGCAAAAGCTTCAGGGCATATCCTTGGTTTTGCAGTTCAATGGAGATGGTCTCTTGGTACCAGCAGGTCTAAGCAGCACCTGAAAGAATATGTGGAAATGCTCCCTGACCGCTATGGGCTTGATCAAGGACTCTCCTTGATGTTTCAGGCCATGGTGTTGCTATGTAGATCTGCTCCTCTCCACCACAGCTCTGACTAGGTGACAGCTCCTCATCATGACGTGGACCCCTTGCTGCCAGCGTGAGGGCTTGGTGATCCCATACCAAGCTGGCCATCTGTGTTGTAGACTAAGAGAGGACATAGAGCTTGTTGTCTATATCTGAAGCAGTGGTCTGGCTGCGAAATGGGAGAAAGGCAAAAGATAGGTCTGGGAGTGTCATACATAAAGTATCAAAGAAGGCACGTCTGCAAAGTGCTTGTGGAAATCATGATATGTTAAGCTAAATGTCCCAAACTCCTCTGCTTTGCAGCAAAGCACGTGCTGAGCACAGCATGTGCTGAGCTGAATTGGGGCCCAGTGCCTAAAACCACAAGACCTCTGTGGGAAAGCTTATTAGCTCTTCCTGCCTCTGCTGCCTTTTAATTCCTCACGGCTGACTTCCAACTCGTGCTAACATCTCCTCAGCCACAGCACCCATCCCTGGTGAATTCGAAGACAATACTGCTCTTAAGGAGCAGGAGGGGTAATTACGGGATTAACAACTGACCTTCTCTCATGTGTTTTTATGTGCTTATGTGCCTCCAAGGACAGGATTTGTACTTTTTGTCCCGTTTAGAAAAACATGCTTGACCGTATTTTATTTTTTTTATGGCATGTTGTAGGTTTGGCCAAGAGAAAAACATGAAGCATAGTGTCGTTGAAGCTGTAAACAGGGGAGGAGCAGATGTTTCTTCCCTTCTGCAGGGAACGCGAGGCAAAGGAGAGAGAAAGAGAAGGGAAGGGAGCCAGACCTGCCCAGGAGGGAGAAATGAAGCGTGATGTGATACAGTTTGGAAGGAGCTGAGAAGATCTTGCCTACTGAAATTAAAATACAGCTCGATAGATCTTGAGCACCCCTGTTTTCTGTGTGGGGCCCCTGGAAACCCTGCGGACAGGATAGACATCTAGCAGAAAAAGGGAAAGAAGGCCAGGAAAGAATAGTTTTCCCTATGAAAATGAATGAATGAAGACTTCCTAGGGACCAGCTGACTTGGCACTGAGTGACTTGACCTTCACAACCCAACCAGTGCACCCACCGTCACTGGTTCGTGCTTGGCTTTGTAAAGGTAAGTATGGGATGAAACGCCCATGAATGGCAGGGCTAAGGGAGCAGACAATGCACTACTGGGAGGCCCTGTTTGGATGTGCTTGTTGGCATTTTTCACCCTGTTCTAGGTGGAATATCACCTGGTCTGAGCTGCCCGACAGCCATGTAAGTGTGTCTGGAGTCCTGCTGGGCCATAGCTGAGGCTTGGTGTGGTGAGACCACCTCTGTGTTTTGTGTGATGATGGTGGGACGTAAAAGATTGCGGTGAACCTCGTTCTGTCTGGTCCTCAGAGGTTTTTCAGGGAATCCACATAATCTAGTAATTGGTGGACTGCATCCATCTGTTGAAGACATATCTTGTATGAGAAAGAAGCATTTGGGACTCCTCTGTCTTGTCCTCGCTGTCTTCTGTGGTCAAGGAAGATGCCTTTGAAGTGGGAATGGTGTGCAGAGTCGACAATATAAGATCTGGTAAAAGAGAAGACATCAAAACTGAGGAAGACATCAGTTTTGAGTAGCAAAACCAGCGCAGAGTGGGGCTATAACTTCTGTGGTTTTTAATACAAAGGTCTACGAGAAAGAAGAGTTATTTAAGCTCAAGGACACTGTCAAAACAAGGATAAATGAAGATAAACTGAGCACAGATCAATTCAGAGGGGAAATTAGCAGGTCTCTAAAAGGTAGAAAATGGATGTTTTGGAACAGGTTCAGAGAGAAGCAACCAAGGACAGATCGTGGCCACTTGTCACATGGAGCTCAATCAGTTTTGGAAAGGATGGTGGGTACTTCTGCTTGTGACAGGAGGGACTGGACCTTGTGGGCTGCCTGGTCCTTCCTTCTATTAATATTGGGAAAACAATGCCTAGGAGATTGAAAAGTCCCTTTGACTAAGACAGGCATAAATACAATCCTCACTATAAACACTAGCAAGGAGCTAAGAACTCAAGAACCCCAAGGCAAAAGACCTCCAGAAACTGTCTGAATTCAAAAAAGGCACCCCTAAAACACAAACAGAAAGAATTTGGATACCTCATTAGTATAAGCAAGCTACGGACAAGGCTAAATTTTCCCAGCTCATTTATTCCAGCATGTCCATCTGAAAGCAAGAATTATATTTTCCCCCAAGTGCAATTTCCTCTTACGTTTTTGGTCAGTATTTCACAGCTTGTCACTTCATTTTGCTTCCCCCCGCAAAGCCCTGAGTGAAGTTGATTGTGGATGATTGAACCAGTTGTATTTTTCTCCCTCCAGAGACGGCTGCCTTTCAGTAGCAGGTGAGATGATAATGCCAAGGCTGTAGAAATGTTCATTTATTCCTCCAGTCCAGGCTGGATTCCTCTCAGCAGAATGGCACCTGGACAGACAGACTCTCCAGACTCCAGGAGACACACCAGAACATGAATGCTAGGTTCCTGCCCTGAATTACTCCCTGGAGGTGTTTCAACAGCACATGTGGTGGAATTCATGGGGTAAATGAGACACCACTTTGTGTGGGTGCCACCACACCAAACTAGGTGCTACCACAACCTGGGGTGTCTTCAGCAATGGCTGGGTGAGGTTTAGTCATGGAAATGTGTTGCTTAGACACCCATCACCTGGGCTTCTCTCTGTGGCCTCGGGGAAGGCCTTTTTTTGTCTTATGAGTGCCATGACTAAAGAACAACAAATCTTAAATCAGTGGAAAGGTTAAAGGAGACCTTGTAATGTCTCTGTAATGGTCTGGATGCTCAAATACAGATATATGACTCAGCACGCTCATTTAATACTAACAGACAGATGGTTTAGCTATTACAGCTCATTGCAAGAGGGGACTTTATCTGGTAATCCAATAATCTTAATTATATCATTCTGATAATAAACAATGAGGCAGATTCAAGGGAGACAAAGGCTAGACACAGCAGTCCAAAGAGCCTCTGATTTGTTATGTATCGGATGATTTTTAATCATGCTATCATACTGGTTCTGGATTCTCAGCCCAGTATAAACCAGTGCAGCTTTACTAAAGTCAAGGTAACTTGGTCAATTTTTCCTGCTCTGAGTATCTATTTTGAAGTGATTAATTCTGTTTAACTTGCAATACTCATTTTAACCATGTGAATCATGAAAGCTGTGATTCCAGTAAAAGGCTAGGTCCGCCTCACATCTAATCAAGTAATTGTATGTAATTGCAGATAATCAGAAGTCTTAGATCTAGAATGCATAGCAGCAAAACAGCTTGCATTTAAAAAAGGCTCCCAATTAAATGAGTGCTGAATACAAGTGTGTTATTCTTTTTTTAAAATCTTTTTTTTTTTTTTTTGTGGGGCTAATTGCAAGAAAGGAGCTCATTCTTCAGTGAGACCGTTTTGCATATTAAGCATCGCTTTTGATTAATCTGAAAGCCTCCGTTCCCCATCACAAAAACTTCTGCATGAGCGCTCGTTTCTAGACCAGATATGGCATGCCACATTTGTGAATTCTCTTAGTCCACTTGCACATGCAAACATAAACAAACTGAATTAGAAAGAGACACTCTCACTTCAAAACAATGCTACGAATATACAAAATATGGCGGTTAAATTAAAAGCGGTGCTGGAAACTGGAGATTATCGTGGAAATGCCAAAGTATTTTGAACAACGTTCTCTCTCTTACTCTGAAGCTCTGAAGGAGAGAAGACACAGGTTGCTTTTCACTTTACGATGTCTGAGATAAAGTTGCCTGAGGCTGGACACAACACCCTCGGGGAAAAGCTGCAATAACTTGCCTCCACGTGGTTTTTACACCAAATAGGTTCCTTTCGATTTCAGAAGGTGCATTTTTACCCTGAAGATACAACTAGAATCTAATAAAATAAAGTGGTAATTTTATTTTTTTTTTTGTACATTTTTTCAGCTGTACTGCTAAAGCTGAAAACTTCTTGCACGGAGATGCTCCATCAAATCTGAAGTGACATAATTGATACAATTTGTGGTGGAGATAGAGAGTTTCTGGAGGATGAAAGTCTGAAGGTTCAGGAGACTACTAACCCATAAAGCCATCTCCTGGATTATTATGTCTGTAGGAGTTTAGCCAGGATGTCACTTGAACCTGCATCCAGAGCATCTCAGGTCCCATCAGTATGCTTTATCCATCAGATGAACTTATATTATGGTGTCGGGCTGGAAATGGAGTGATGGGGCACAGACCCATTGGTCTTTTGCGAAGACATGGAAACAGAGATTTTGCTTCAGAATCGGAGCAAGTAATACCTTTTAACATTGGTTTCCCTCTAATGAATCGATTTTTGCACCTCCCTTTCTTCCAAGCTCCCTTGCACCTTATGAATGCAGACATTTCACGTTTTTTTTCAAATTTCTCTTTGAAGTCGTATTTTCTAGGCTAATTCTACTGGTCCTCAGCTGGGTGCATCTCACTCCGCTCCAAAAGCTGATGGTCTCCTGCTCCCTTCCTGTCAGATGAATAAAGTCACCAAGTCCCAAGGAGCAAGAGGATTTAATGGTCGCTGTCTTGCAGTCCCTTGAAGTTTCCTCTCTCTGACCACGGTGCTGTCCTCCATGGTGCTTTGCTGAGAACAGTCTCCACAGCACCGTAGACCACCTCTGTCTTTCTTCGTTCCCTTGACAATACCTTGCTTGCTTTCTTCAGTTCTCCAAGGATCAACTCAGTCTATCCCATTCCAGACAACTAAATTATTCCTCTTATTGTTAAGGAGCTGGTGGGACAGCAGTATTTTTGCTAACCAGGTATCCCAGGACACTGTAGGATGTTCCTTCCTCTCTCCCTGCTCCTCACCGCTTCTCTTCCCACCACCCCAGACAGCACTCCAAGTCCAAGAGCTGAAGATTGCAAAAGGAGGGACATGTGGGGCATTCACCCGCAGTTGCCCTGGATGCTCTCTGCACGGCACAAAACACACATCTGGAGTTTTTCAGTTGAACCTGGCTTAAGGCTGGACATAGGGCTTGTTGAAGCGAGTGGAAAGGTGCTACCCAAGGGCAAATTATGGACTGTCCCCAGATGAGAGGGAAACCCACCCTGGAGCTCAGAAGAGAGCCCAGCACTAGCTCTGCATGATGCCTTTTCCTAGCCATTGATCAGGTAACGATGTGCCCTGGTTCATGTGGCTTTTGTTGCACGTGAACGTACCCCAGCACCACGGCTTCCTCCTGAGATGAAGTCAGCTGTCTTATTTTCCATACAAGCAGCATCTCTCATCCTCCGTGAATTTCAATTTGGCAGCAGAATTTTTCTTGAAATGTTAAACAGATTCGAAAGAAAGGCTGACGTTTCTCTTGAATGACCTGAGAAGTGAGATACCTGTCAAAAAAAAAGGGGGGGGGGGGGGGGGGCGGGGATTGATTGACTTCGGCTGGTAGGAAGCTCAGATAATGAGGGCTCTTTTACAGGCACAGCAGCTTTTTGAAAAGTGGCAGCAATTTTGGGGTGAAATATGGTGTTTCACAGCGCACAGCAACATAACACAAAGTGTCAAACAGGAACTGAGAGCAACTGATATAACATGTTCACATTTGAGGTTATTTTAGGCTGTCATTAATGAAGTTAGAATAAAGACAGGACAGTGAATTTTGCAACAAAAGAAAAAAGGAAGTAGTAGTAGAACATTTAACAGCCAGAAACTCTGTTTTATAACTACATCAAAAGTAAGACCCATTCGCCTTCATATCTTTTTTCCATTCCATGAATTATTGATCCATGGGGGCTTTAAAGGAAAGGGATTATACTCACTGGATTAGTAACACTATGCTTCTCAAATTGTAACTCATAAATTCAGGTGGATGCTTACACCATCATCAAAACAGTGGAAATTCAGCCGTGAAGGTGAGATTTGCAACTGAATATGGTCATTTCAGTGAGGCAATTAATCTGAAGGTGAAATTACTGTGTGGTCTCCGCAGAGTTCCTTCCATTTATGTGCCCTCGTACCCTGCTGCGGGTGGACGTTGAGCTGGAGGTTGACTGCTGAATGCAACCAGCCAGCCCATATTTTGGGGATCTGAATGGCTTCTCAGGGCTCTGTAGAAATGCAAAAGACTTGCCTGCCTGTGGTTTCTTCTTACATGGGGAGTTCTGGGCAGGTTAGATACCCCGCATGGAAATGGAGCAGAATGGAGACCTGCAGCAAATAGGCATGAAATCTGCTTTCCTCGGTATTCAGCTTTTCCTTCCATGGAAGCTCTCAGCCTGGTGCATGCTTTTGTTCCTATAATTACTCAGTGAGTACATTAGATCCCCGCTTTTCATTTTTATTCATTTGCTTTTGTTTTCGATGCTCTCTTTCGCTGAGAAAGAGGCATTCATTTCTGGCTGCTGTTCTTAACATCGAACGACGCACGCTTGTCACTTTGTGGTGCTTCTTGCTGGGGGTGTAACAAATGCTTTCAGGAAGCGTTGCTGCTTTACCAGATTCTGGCAACGTCTCGAGAAGGGAGAGACGACTGTCAGGAAAGCAGCACATCAACTGCTCACGGGCAGTATACTTGAGTTCAGGCCAAGTGTCTGAGTCCACTTAGTCTTCTGATTAAGGAAGACAACGTGCCTGTGGGGCTTCATGCTCTTTGTCACCATGGAAAGGGCCTGAGAAAACGCAATTTACTGGGAGAGGAAATGCATATATTTGCAAAGAACCAAGAGTCCTTATTGTAGGGGCTTATCAACAGGGTAGAAAAATGAGAGGCTAGTGGTTGTAATACCTACGTTCGTATTTACAGTCATTGTATCATCACCAGTGCGTTAGGCTGTTGGAGCCCAGCATCTCTGGGTGAAGTGGTGTCTTTCTTCTCTGGGTTCACACAGTGTCTGGTACAGCATGTATGGGAGACCATGAAGGATCCAGACTATGCATGGGGCTTCAGGACAAAAAAAAAAGAGCAATTATTCAATTAAAAGATAGCACTTTCATGCCTTGAAGAACAAATAGTATGTGGAGAACAGATGGGCTCAGGCTGAAGGGAGCTGATAGATACAGGAACATTGATATATATGAGATATGATGGAGAGGGATGGAGATGACAGACATGTCTGGGACCTTCCCCCTCGCTATAAGAAAGGTATAGAATCATAGAATCATTTAGGTTGGAAAAGACCCTTGGGATCATCGCGTCCAACCATCATCTCCACTCTACAAAGTTCTCCCTTACACCATATCCCCTAACACCACATCTAAATGAGTCTTAAACACATCCAGGGATGGTGACTCCACCACCTCCCTGGGCAGCCTATTCCAGTGTCTAACCACTCTTTCTGTGAAGAATTTTTTCCTAATGTCCAGCCTAAACCTACCCTGTTGCAGCTTGAAGCCATTCCCTCTTGTTCTATCACTAATTACCTGTGAGAAGAGACCAGCCCCAACCTCTCTACAACGGCCTTTCAAGTAGTTGTAGAGAGCGATGAGGTCCTGTCTGGCTCTGTGTGCAGGGGAGAATTCAACCCCAGGATGAATCCCAGGATCTCAGTGGGAGACTGACCGTACTTAACAAACAGACCTCTTTTCCTTTGCCTCCTGAAGGACGACGAATTTCTATCAGGCAAGGTGAAGTTAGGGACACGAGCCTGTGATCTCTCCTCCTGCGGAGTAATGCAAAATGCATGAGGTTTAGGCAAAGGAAAGTTAATCTACTTACATGTATGAGAACTAGTCCCTGGCTTCCCTTGCAGTAGCATCCCCCAGGTGCTCAGCAGGGCTTGCTAAATGATACAAACAAATTAGCCATTAATTGTCTCTTCATTTGCCCTAAATATTTTTCTCTATTCTTTATCTTAAAACTCCCCAACTACACAGAGTCATGTAATTGATCCTTCTTCTTTTTTTCTGGACAAAATATATTTTATAGTGAAAGAGCATTAGAATTTTCCCCTTTGGGGAAAAAGAAGAGTGTTATTCCTGGCTGTGATAAGCTGAGATATTATTAAACTTCCTACATGAGTCCTTAAGCTACTCTACTCTTCTGAAGCACTTTCAATAAGCTGTTTGCAGAGTGCTTTGCTGTGGACATCAGACTTAATGCTTTAAAGAGTGGTTCAAATTACACAAGGGAAGATGTCGTGAGTCCCAACGTGCTGCTTCGGTCAGCACAGACAAAATTGCACTCCTGGCTCATTTGACTGCATTTAACGCTGGTGAAATAAAGCCAGAACACTGTCCTGAGCACTGTCCCACCATCGTCTATATTATGCAAAAAGTTGGCATGACCTGGCATGGTTTTGGCCCAGGTCAGCTAGCACTGTTCTGGACAATGCAAAGACACTGTTCCGGGCATAGATTCCCCCAGGGTAATATGGCTGGGTCTGCATTAGGTTTGACTCCTTAGAATCATAGAATCATCGTAGAATCATTTAGGTTTGAAGGGACCTTTAAAGGCCATGTAGTCCCAACACCCTGCCACGAGCAGGGGCATCTTCAACTAGACCAGGTTGCTCGGAGCCACGTCCAACCTGGCCTGGAATGCTTCCAGGGATGGGGCATCTCCCACCTCTCTGGGCAACCTGGGCCAGGGGCTCAACACCCTCAGCTTAAAACATTTCTTTATTATACCTAGTCTGAATCTCCTCTCTTTTAGTTTAAAACCATTACCCCTTGTCCTATCGCTACAAACCCTACTAAAAAGTTCATCCCCAACTTTCTTATAAGCCCTCTTTAGGGACTGAAATGGTCTCTAAGGTCCCCCCAGAGCCTTCTCTTCTCCAGGCTGAACCCCCCCAGCTCTCTCAGCCTGTCCCCACAGCAGAGGGGCTCCAGCCCTCCCAGCATCTCCGGGGCCTCCTCTGGCCCCGCTCCAACAGCTCCGTGTCTCTCCTGTGCTGAGGCCCCAGCGCTGGAGGCAGCGCTGCAGGGGGGTGTCCCCAGAGTGGAGCAGAGGGGCAGAATCCCCCCCCTCGTGCCCCTGCCCATGCTGCCAGGGATGCAGCCCAGGATATGGCTGGCTTTTTGGGATGCCCTTCCACAGACCTACTCAGAAACAAGCGTAGTTGGTGCTCATGCAAGCAGCTTGGCAGGTTGATGTATACGAGGAGAAAGAGGATATGGGAGAATGTCATCAGTAAAAAATTTTTTCTGGGGAAATTTCAACTGTACAAAGTAAGTAACTAACTTCTGCAGGCTATCATAGGGATTTAGGTCTTTAACTGCTTTGTTTTCTGAAATCTCCCCTATGGTATGAGCTTGATATAAACATGGCAGGGGCAGAGAAATGCACTCAGCGCAGAGAGAGATACACAGAGGGAGGTGTTTAGCAAAATCTTTGGGTATACAACACATTAAGAACGATGATAAAATAGTTTCACTTTGCTGCAGAGAACAATCCTTCCGCATCTGCTTAAATCTGGATGGCGGACAAATGTCTTCTGACCTGTGCAAGGCTAATGAGGCTGAAGATGTATGTAAATATATACTATTTACCAGGGAAGAGGACATTAGTTGAGGAAATGAATAATTTCCGAAGGTATAAACTAATCAGAGACGTTTGGAGAAGGAAGATGCTCATATAATTGGATTTGATCCAAAGGGTAATCCAATCAAATGATAATGAAGGCCGGTTGTTTATCACCTGTTGTAAAAGAGTTGTCTGGGCAGAGAATAAAGAAAGAAATAGTGTTATGTCTCTATAATAAGAACCTCCAAATAACCTCTTATAGATTTGTAGGGTTCAAAGGAAGATGGGATAATGAGAACTTCAAATCTGACCTCATGTTTGCCATTGTCCTTCCAGTTTCACAGTCATCTCTGCGCTGACTCTATTACATTGGGTTTGATGACAATAAATCTTCTGGAAGAATATCGAGTCTTATTAAAAATCTGTGAGTCAGTTCTGTAGCTGAAGTTCCCAGAATTGCACTGATTTAGAGTCACGGAGAGTTTGATGCCATACTTAATAATAATGATAACAATAAAAATTTTTTTCACAGTTTTTTATAGTACTCTATGAGATCATTAAAAATGAACCTCTGTTAGGAATCATCCTGGCTTTCAACTAAGTGCACTCTCTGTGGTCAGTTTGGAGACTGGAAGAAACACAAGCCTTATTTTCTGATCAAATTGTTTTTGCAAACCAGTGGGGCTTGCAGTTGCTTGCAGCTTTTTGCATCTTGCAAAAACCACCTCTTTTGTGACACTCCCCTAGGATTTTGGTTGAGAAGCCACCTCCCAGCCAGCAGAACATGAAAGGGCTGGCATCGTCATCTGACTTTCATTAACCCCTGAACCCAAGCTGGATGCATTCAATGAAGCTGCTGTTATTTTTTTTTTAACCATCACACTGAGACCTGTTGAATTCTCTCTGTTGCTGGGACCTGGCGTCTCTAGTAGGTGAGTGGTATCATAAAGTATGCTGTTAGTCCGCAACGCTGCACACCTCGGTGGCATTCAGAGGCTTCACATAGACTTAGCTCACAGGCAGGCTGTGGAGGGAATTACTGAGTTACCCATGCATGCAGTTGCCTTGGCAGTTATCCCCGTGGTTGTAGCTTTGAATCACACTAAAAACAGCTCATCCTTCTGAGGTAAATGAAGTTCATTACTCTGTAAAGGTCATTTTGAAGGAACTTCAGAAAATGGAGGCCTGCTCTGTTGTTCTCCGTAGGAGATTAAGACTGGTTTATCTCCTGCTTCTTGGCACCCATCAATCAGATTTGGGATTCACCGCTTCTAAGTACCCGATAAACAATTAGGAGACGGTTCTTGCACCATTAGCTTCTTGCCTTTCCCAAGCCTGGCTGCTCAGGACTCTTGTTCACTGCTGAGGACCCAAGGTACAGGAGATGGGGGTCACCCACAGAGGCCATAGCAGGACCAAAAAGGTAATTCAGATCCCACAAACTTGCATCTGGGCCTCTCAAATTTATTTTTTCTTGAAAATCTTGCATAATGAGTGACACACTGTTTATCACAGCCCACACAGCCGCGTGTCTGTGTTGGAAGAACACAGCTTGTAAAGCATATTCAGATCATTCAGGCAAGTTTCCTCAGAAGTACTTTGCCTTCCAATGATATAAAAGTGCTGAGGACTGTGGGCTGAGCAATCCCAGTTCCCCAGGGTTCACTTTCCCACCCAGCTGCATCATATGCTCCAAAACTGAGTATTACTCCCGAACGAATACAAAAAAGATATGTACTTCCTCATCTTGATGTTAATTCTCTTTACAGACACTATAAAATAAAAGCAGTTGAGGGAAGAAAGAGGGAAAAGCAATCTGTGGAATAAATTGTTTTTTCTGAAGTAGTTTAACCATCAGTAGTGAAAGAGATTTTTTTCGGGGTGTTAAACTGTTTAAGAAATGCTTTTGAGATCTGAAAAGTGAACAAACAGTCTGTGCTGCCTCAAAAGGGATGCTGAAATGTGTGAGGGCACAGAACTTAATTTTTCAGTAGCCAAACATTTCTCTTCCTAGGAGGCAATAATCTTGGGATAGTTTTTTTGTTGTGGATCTGGGATTTACCTAGAAGCTAAAGAAATGGGATATGAATGTAGAAAAGGAGGAAGCTTGAGGGATAAACAGAGAGGGGAAGGAACTGAATCCGGTTACTGCCATAAGAAACAATAAAAAAGTCAATAAATGCATTAGCAACCAAAGAAGGACTAAGAACCTGGGGGTGTTGGTTGACAGCTGGCTGAAGGTGAACCAGAAGTGTGCCCAGGTGACCAAGAAGGCCAACAACATCCTGGTCTGTATTAGCAATAGTGTGGCCAGCAGGACTTGGGCAGTGATGGTCCCCCCATACTGGGCACTGGTGAGGCCCCACCTTGAATATTGTGTTCAGTTTGGGGTTCCTCACAACAAGAAAGACATTGAGGGGCTGGAGCGTGTCCAGAGAAAGGCAACGGAGCTGATGAGGGGTCTGGAGCAGGACTCTTGCGAGGAGCAGCTGAGGGAGCTGAGGGTGTTCAGCCTGGAGAAAAGGAGGTGGAGGGGAGACCTTCTTGATCTCTACAACTGCCTGAAAGGAGGGTGTAGCCAAGGGGCGTTGGTCTCTTCTCCCAAGTAATGGATGATCGGACCAGAGAAAATGGCCTCAGGTTGCACCAGGAGAGGTTTAGGATGGATATTAGGAAAAAATTATTCACTGAAAGGGTTGTCAAGCGTTGGAACAGGTTGCCCAGGGAAGTGGTTGAGTCGCCATCCCTGGACATATTTAAAAGACAGGTAGTCGTGGTGCTGAGGGACATGGTTTAGTGGTGGACCTGGCAGTGTTAGGTTAATGGCTGGACTCAATGATCTTAAAGGTCTTTTCCAACCTAAACAATTCTATGATTCTCTGAATTGATGTAGAAAGTATGAAAGTATTCAAGAACCCAGGGCACATGCAATGTGCATGGCTGGTGGAAGAAACCCCTCCCAAATCTTCCTGTCCTCTGCAAACAACGTTGGAAGCTTCTTGGCATTTCCTACTTACTCTGGTTTGTGAACCAGCAAATAGAATTATTATAGAATTATAGAATGGTTTTGGTTGGAAGGGACCTTAAATATCATTTGGACAGGGAAAATAATAGTTTTGGCTTTTCTTTCTTTAAAAAAAAAATATTTTTATTTTTATTGCCTCTTTGGGATTGTGCAATAAGGTTGTCACATAACGATATGTGACCATTAGATAACTGGAGTCATGTGGATGAAGAACAGAGGCTATGTTTGGATCATTCACAGGGAAGTGCAGAATTGTTTCAATATGGTTTTCTGCGTCTCTGCTACCTCCTGGGCTGGGACTGTTAGAGGAAGGGGGTAATTAATGTCTGTTCAAGCTGAATGCAAAGCGGGACTGGAAGTCCAAGTTCCTGAGCTCCCCATGAGACCCATAAGGTTGAGTTCCCAGTGAATAGGGTCTCCATGGATCCACCAGAGGCCAGTTTCAGCACTGGTCCAAGTGGGCATGGCCTTGATGATGCATCATGGGCTACCATCTGCCTGTGCACATCTGAGTCTGCTCTGTACAGGCAATGAAGTGCACCACCTAGATGTCAAGCCTCTGTGGACCACTTTCTGAGAGATAATTTGCATGTGTAGGAGACGCGGAACATGTTGCCGTGTCTCAGCTCAGTATGCATTGTGTGTGTCTTGCGAAGTGCCAGCTGAGTGCACCGGGTTTGGCACAGTCCTGCAGTGCTGTCTCAGCAGGCATTGAGTGCCCACACAAGCTCGTGCTGTATTTGCAAGTCACGAAACATCCACCCACAGGTTCACGCTATAAACATACCACTCTGGGAGGTGGTGGGGCTGTATCAGGCACCCTGAACTGAAAAAAAACAAAACATGCATAAGTGAATAAAAATGTCTTAGACCTACAGGGACACTGCATGGGGCTGAGGACAAATTGCTGTGTAGCTTTGCCATTCAAAAATAAAACTTTTCAGCTTTTGCCTTACAGAAGTGGAATGCTTCTGCCTTACAGAAGTGGAATTATAAAGTGACTTTAAATTCAAAGTTGAAGTACCAACAGCAGGGCTAAATAACTCCTGGATTAAATGAAATATTGAGTTTGGTGTCAAACAAAATTTCTCAGGTTGTCCCAAAATGGAAAGTTCAGAATTAAGTAATTGTCAAAAAGCATTTTTATCTTGTCTGCTGAATTCTTTCCACCCTCCTCCTTCCCCTTTTTCCTCAGATTTCAACTCATCCACTGAACCAAAACTCCCGTTATTCATCCAGCTCCATGCCAGCATTTGCAGAGGGCTTGCAACAGAAGTGTGGAGAGAGGCAGCTCACCCCATTCATCTCAGCAATGCATTAACGTAAATCTGGGGTGACAATGCATGTGTCAGCATAGCAAACTCTTTCTTCACCCTCTCAAAGGCAATGTGGAGATGGGGGGGGATTATGGTTTCGAGGTCTGCGCTGTATATCTGGAGTGAAAACAGCCTTTGTTTCAATATCACAAGAGGCGTTTTTTGGAAACTGATCCCACACAGAACTGCGGGCAAAAGCAGACAGTACAAAGAGCAAAACAATAGCATTAAGTCAAAGGGAGCTGAAAACCAGACTGAGCAGTGGCAAGGAAACCAATAACAGCATAACTTAGATAAGAGCACGTAACTGCAGAGGTAGTACAGGTAGAAGCATGAGCTGTAACATCCTGTACAAGGGGATTTGGCGGGCCAGGAACAACCACAAGAGAGGGTTAGCGTGGTTTGAGTCAAAAGAAGTGACAGATACCGTCTGAAAAACTTGCCTGTGAAGAGAAATGACCTTACTCAAGGGACAACATGCATAAAAACTGTGTGACCTAAAATCATTAACCTTGTGAGGGTGTCTGGTTCTCACGTTTGTGTTTGCATGAGAGGAACCAGAGACAGGATGGTCTATGCAGAGTGAAGCTGGCTGTTGTAATCACACTGTGTTTCAAATGCAAAAGTAAGCAATGATCTGAGTGTCTAGGACTCTCTTCTGTTACTGATACCCTCAGTACATTGAGGCACCAAGTGGCCTGAGATCTGACTCCCCCATGAAGAAAAAATCTGTAGAAGTCTAGTAAGATCCTTCAAAGCACCTGAGCTGGCAGAGGTAAAGCCCTGGAGTAAAGACAAACCCAAGGAGGGTCCCTGAGGGATTCATTTTGGGTGGCATCTCTTTCTGATGGGTAAAAGCAGGGAGCTTTATTGTAAAGCACAGGTACATTCTCTGTCCCCCTTGTCTCCCACACAAACTTTCCCTAAAAAATTCCTCCTCCGAGCTTGCTTTCCTCTCTTTCTCTGTGTCAGGCTGTTACTCTTGCATCTTCACTGTGACACAGAGGAAGGAGATGATTATACATTAATAATAGTAATGCTACCAATCAGACTTAATAAGCGTTATGATAAGAGCATTTTAAGACCCCTCTAATCATTTGAACTGGGTATTGATGCCCTGGTGCTCTGAAAACCTCTCATATAGTCTCCTCCCAACAGACAATGTCTATTCTTAACAGCTCCCTGTCAAAATGAATGAGAAATGAAAAACGAAGATGAGTAGGAGGATGAGGTACAATTGATTTAAGTTGCAAGAAATTTCTGATTAGATGCCAGAAAAATACAAAAAAATAATGCAGTCACAGTGGTCAGAAAATGAAACAGGGGCCCAGAGCCTATGGAATCTCTATTCCTGGAGGTACTCAAAACTCAAAATAATGTGGTCCTGAACACACTTTGAGGTTGGATCTGATGTTAACGTTGGCCCTGCTTAGAGCAGGGTGTTGGACCAGATGACCTCCAGAGGTCCTCTCCAACTTAAACTATTCTACAGGAATGTAACAAATCTATAATAGGCCTCTTCCAGACTTGCCACCATGCATCCTGCTGTCGTGCCCTCTTGGTAGTCTGGGCCTGAGTCTTCTTGGAGAGGACTGTTGTTTCCAGTTTGAGAAGGAGTAGCGGGGACCGCTGCACACCCAGATATCTCTGTGTTGGGAAGTAATGCCAAATCCAACAGTATGGACCTATATGGAATGCAAAATCTAAGAAGATATATGGAAGGATGTATATACACATGTTTTCCTATACATATACACACACACAAATATATTTTTATATATGCAAGTAGAGACAGGAAGACATATGGAGGGAACATGTACAGAGTGACTCTGGTGTTCATCAGACGGCTTAGTGTTAATTGACTATCACAAAAGCTTTGGCCAAGAATATGGTCATTCTGACATTTGCAGAAGTCCTTAGCTTATACCTAGGGGCTTTTTTAAATGCCAGAATGCCTTTCCAGGTATTCCTAGTCCTGTTGCTCCACGCAAGTCCCATTGCAGGTCTTTAGAAAGTGGGATTGATCGTGACACTTTGAGGGGTGAGGAATGGGGAGAGAAAAAGAAAATTCCAGGCTGAAGGTCTCTCGCCTCAGCCTCAGTAAAACAACCAATATATTTTCCCAGTGAATGAGACCCTCCAATCTCATTACCCATGTCTCAGTCCCTCTTTTCCTCACGCTGCCTGGTTATCTTTATCTGTGGCTTATGAGTCCAAGGGAACCGCCTACTTGGCATTATAACCAGCCATGAGTGCCATCACTGATATTTCCAGAAACACTTCTTTTTCTCTTAAAAAGTATTCCTTATGTAAAGCACCAGGGCTGAAACTAAGCACAGTGGGGATGTGATGGCCTCTGGCTGCCCAGGACCACTGGCTTAAAGTCACCCAGTCTTGTAGTCTGGAGAGAGGATGCAATGTTTCTCCACCCTACCTAAAATTTCCAATAGTGTCAAGGGATAATTTAGTCACAAAGTATGGACCCCCCTGAACATCTATATTGCTACCTTACCCCCCCTAACCAAGGTTTACCCCTGGCACAGTCAATGAATTTTGGGGAAACAGTCAAAATAAAGTAGAACTTTCTGCCACTAAGGCCCGGTGGGTATTTATTGGTGTGGAATGAATTTTGGGTTGATTTCCACTTTTAGGCTGAATGCAGGGAAGATCTCAGGTGCACGTGGAGATTTATGAAATTACCTTTACCCCAAACTCATAACAAGATCAGGAAAGATGTTGGTAGGAGAGTGAATGAACAAGGCAGGACTGAGCTAAATCGTAGAGAAGCCAAACCTCCGACCATTGCTGTAATTAGCTGGGGGACTGAGGGAAACATATATTTTCAGCATGCCTTTTGCAGCATTCCAGATGTTTAACTTCTGATTTCTTTGCAGAAACTTAAGACCCCATTTCCCAAAACCCCCAGATGCTTTTGTCTAGGGAAATGATTCAGAATGCAACAAAGATGTGTTTTCCTCACTGTGCAGATTAGGACTCAGTGGCATCACGCCGGCAGATAGGAGCCGACCAGAAAAATGTGCACAATAATAAACAAGAATAATTGTGTTGGATTGGATGGATCCTTCTGGATTAGACTCGTGTCTTCTTTTCCTTCAGCTTCTTCTTGCCAGACACTCCCCCAAATAACTCTTGCTCCCCGTCAAACGGCATTGCTGGTTCTTGTGAGTTTATTGCAGGTTTCCCAAGACTCTCAGGACTCCACTCCTAAAGTCCTGTGGTTACCAGAGAAGCCAGCTTTCTTTCAAAACCAAAATTAAATTTCCAGTCCTCATGGCTGCAGAGAAAAACTAAACATGGCTCAAGCCTAAAATGAAGTCAAATATAATATGATCTTTTTCTTCCCAAAAGCAAAATAGGAGATCATGTTTTATAGACTTGACACTGGATTGTTGATCCAAAGCAGTTATCAAGAGCACAGGCAAGCTGGCTAATTTTTAATCAGTGTTTGATGAGTTTTTGAGTGAATTTACACACCAAGGTCACCTACAGCAACCCCGATGATCCTCTATATTCTGTGGTCCCATGTCCCCTTTCCCAGATTTCCCTTCTGCACTCCCAGGGTATAATTCATGGCAGTAACTACTGTTTCTCTGTAAGTAACAGGAAACAGCAGCACCTTCAATTTAGGAAAGTAAAGTTTTACAATGGAGATACAGATCAGGGAAGTACAGACAGCATCAGTTTCTAGATATGGCACTACGTAACGTTGGAAGAAGAAGAATAAAAATAATTTAATAATGAAATACCAGCTGCTGTTTTATTAGTATGAAAAGTAATGTGCTGCTTATTTCTACAAACACTCCCCCACTTAGAGAAGGCAGCTGTACAACTCCCTTTGTCTGGTTCCTTCAGGAGAGGGAGGAGGAGGCCTGGGATTTTGATAGGGGAAGGAACAAAGTGGAGCATGTGGCGGAGCGCATGGGGGACCTGCACCTGCCTCTCCTACTAAACCCTCAGGAGCTCAAGCATCATTATGAAGGTGCGGGTTGAAAACAAAAAGTAGTGGAATTTCAGACCATGCCTAGTTCAGCTGCACCTCTAGGAAGTAGGTCTAGAAAAATGAGTAGGGAGAAATATAAAGGAAATCCGTTCTGAGGTTCAGGAAACTCACTGATACCCTTGGGCTCCTGCGAACAGGTGTACCTCCTGGGAGTGCCTTTGCTTGCTTAGCCTCCAGGTCCATCTGCCCCTTTGCAACCTTCCATTGTGGGCAGGAGAAGAGCTTTGGGGTAGGGAGAGACCTCTTCCACATTCTAAAATGGGAGAAAGGTCCCCGGAGTGCATTCAGGAGCTGATGATGTCCTGACCAGAGCAAAAGGAGGAGGGAAGTGTTTCAGCAAGACTTCGCTTTACCCTCTTTTACCATGATTACAGGACCTTGCTTGATAGAATCATAGAATCATAGAATGGTTTGGGTTAGAAGAGACCTTAAAGATCATCTAGTTCAACCCCCCGTTGCTATGGTCAGGGACACCTCCCACTAGACCAGGTTGCTCCAAGCCCCGTCCAAACTGGCCTTGAACACCTCCAGGGATGGGGCAGCCACAGCTTCTCTGGGCAACCTGGGCCAAGGGCTCATTACCCTCAGAGTGAAAAATGTATTCCTCATATCTCATCTCAATCTCCCCTCTTTCAGTTTAAAACTGTTCACCCTTGTCCTATGGCTCCCCTCCCTGATCCGAGTCCCTCCCCATCTCTCCTATAGGCCCCCTTGAGGGACTGGAAGGGGCTGGAAGGTCTCCCTGGAGCCTTCTCTTCTCCAGGCTGAACACCCCCAACTCTCTCATCTTGTCTTGGTAGGAGAGGTGCTCCAGCCCTCTGATCTTCTTCATGGCATCCTCTGGACTTGTTCCAACAGGTCCATGTCCTTCTTATGTTGGGGACTCCAGAGCTGGACACAGTACTCCAGGTGGGGTCTCATGAGAGTGGAGTAGAGGGACAGAATCGCCTCCCTCGACCTGCTGGCCACAGGCCTTTTCCACCCCATGGTCCTTTAAATCTTCTCCCTCTTTCCTTGCACCATATCCTGGCTGGTAGCCTAAGAATCTCCCCACCAACTGAAATTGTGATATGCCTGTGTAAATCAACATCATCCCTTGGAGCTCAGTGGCATTGTGCTGATTTACTTGCGTGCAGGGTCTGTCCATGCTGTTTTGTGTGATTTAAACAAGATGTTCCTCAGGCTTAGACATAAGTGAATAAATGATGTTTGACATTTTAGAGAGGCTCATGTTTGCTAAAAACATTTCTTGTTCCAGCAGACTCACCCTGGTGGTTTATTCACTTAGTTCCTGTGCAGGCTTTCTCCTGCTCCCTTCATCTCACCTCGGTACTATAATGCTTCTCATGTTCAGAGATTTTTCTTCACTTGTGAGTTAAATCTTTCTTGGTCCCATCTGAGGTTCCTTCAGCATTTTCTCTGCAAAAATTTGCAGATAATTTGCAATTATCTACTGTTATGTAGGAACCAAGCCATGAGGACGAGCTGGGTTTTGTCAGTGGCATCTCTCCCATTCAGACATGGCTCCCTCCTTTCTCTTCAGAAGACCGGTATCTCATGTGTTTTCAGTGTCAGGGTTTTCTTTCCTGTTCTGTGACCCTGATGGAAATGGTTGATATTCACTGCTGACCACTCAGACCTAGACTACAAGGTCATGGTATGGGAGAGAGGCCAGAGGATTGGCTTGGGCTTCTCTTGTCTGGAGCTTCCATGGGTAAAAAGTAATTCCTACAGTAGGGTAGAAATCATTTCCCAGATACAGCCTAACTCCTGGGCTCTCTCCGCACTGAAGATTTTTAGCCCACTGGAGATTTCATTGCTTAAGAGATTGGCTTTGTATCCAGAATGACACCATTGTTCTTCCAAAAAAGCTTAATGGGGGCTGGCCTGTTCAACTTCTGATAAGCTAAGATGTCCTCCAGGATTGCTTATTCTTTCAAGACAGAGGGAGGACTGCAGCAATATTGGGGGAGACTTGGATAGAAACCTTGCAAAATCAAGCTTGCAATTTAAGGTTGGAAGGAACCCTCCATTTAATTCCTTCTCAAACTACTAGGAACTGTGCCTCGAGTAGGAATGAGCAGCCTTTAAAAAACAGGGTTACAGGTTCTTGCTTTCCAATGGTGATTTCGCTACTTTGTTATCTCCCGGGCAGGCCATAAAGCACATTCAACAAGTATTACATGAGCTATTTTGATGCTGGAACTGATAGATATACTCCAGATGATAGACTCACTGAGTAGCCTAGTTGGCTGACATCCTACTGCATAGGTGGCCGCGTTTTACCACTCGATGGAGCCCTCTTCTCTCACCACACACGCACAAACCAGCTTGAGACGTGGTTTGCAATACACCTGCTGCTTCAGATAAATCATTCACCAGTGTTGCATCCAGTGTTCCCCCTACAGAAAATTTATACAGCACTGCATATAAAAACCAGCTGTTAGCACTTTGGCAGATATCAATCCTTCTCTTCTCCAAAGGGGTATTGCTTCCAAACAGACATAGTTTGGATTTAATTTCTTTTTCTTGCTCAAAGTTTGGCTGCTTAGATGTCCTTTATTTTCCATGGGCAGATGAAGGTACTTCAGCAGAGCTAATATTACTTGTTAATCTTTGTGGCATTCAGCGGAGCACGGAGAAATGGAAAATTCTTTGCAAAGTTTTTGTTCTTCGAGAGAACTGAAGATATTTGGAACTGCCAATTGCTCAGCCAGCAGCAAACTGAGACTTCTTCTCATGGAGGAAAAATATGCATGTTTCTATGTCAATCTAGATCTGGTTTAGATCTGGTTTGTTTATCTGTCTTTGATTCAGTACCACTACCTCCTTTTCCAGGTTCACCTAGGTTGTATCTAAGGGCATCTAGGTTTAATCTAACACTGGCCCATGTTGTCCAGAGAGGTGGTAGATGTCCCATCCCTGGAAACATTCAAGGTCAGGTTGGATGGGGCTCTGAGCAACCTGATCTGGTTGAAGATGTCCCTGCTCATGGCAGGGGGCTTGGACTAGATGGTTTTGAATGGTCCTTTACAACCAAAACCATTCTAGGATTCTATGATTCTATGATAATCTGCCCCTGGTTGGGTTGAACTATTGGCTCAAAGTGCAGAAAAGAGTTGAAGGAGAGAAACCATCTTAGCAGTGAAACTTCTGGCTGCATGGGTGGGAGTAGGATGGCTAAGTATCAAGGGACATGCTTAGGTGCTCACTGGGAGAAGGTTACATTTGTGGTTCTTCCCAACTCCAGGCAGAATGCATCCAACTCATCTTTGTTCTGCCAGCTCTTTGTACCAGAAGCCCATGGCAGGACAACTTCCCACCATGCTGGTCATCTTCCTTTCTGCTTCATGGGCAAAATGATTCTGCGTAATTAGACATCCTGCATATGATCAACATAGGAGATGCCAACATCCCATGCTGCCCTTGCTCCACCTGTGCCCATAAACAGCCCAGCATAGTGAACCTGCTACCCCAGGTACCCCAGGATGGGATGGTGTATAAAGTCACATTTTTTTCTGGCTGGTGGTGCCTGGGAAGAAAGCAGCTGGGTGCTGTGGAACCAGCAACACAGGATGCAGGCAGTTGGCATCAACTGGTTTAATCCACAGTTTGTTTATAGAGCACAGAAGGGCCCCATTCTGTGTGAAGCAAGAGCCACCACCAATTTGAGCGTTGTGGATATCAAAAATTGAATGCTTAGTTGTGGGCTCTGAAACCATTTTGTTTTGGAATGGCTAAATGAGAGGGGAAAGGTTACAGGAGGAATGAGTTCCAAAGAGTGCTTGAAAGTCCTGAGCAGTCTAGCCAGTGGGGATGACATTCTGTAAAGGTCTCCACCAGTTAGGATTTGCTGTGATTATATTTCATGCTCATGAGGAGCAGCATTTGCTCGTACCCAGTTACAGCCTCTCTCTGCAAGGGCAGCGCTCCGGGGAACCACCCTGCATTGTTTGTGCCGTGTGAGATGAAGGCATCGCACAGCTGTGAATGGAACGAGGCGCCCCTCATGACACTGATACCATGAGTGTATCAGGTGGCATGAGAGCATCCTTTGAAATAGCCACTGCAACCACATTAGAACAACAAAGCTAGAAGGTGCTTTGGGACTAGGGAGAGATAAAAGGGTGATTTGTCCAATTTGCCTTTTGCCACTGCTTTATTTTTGTTCTGCAATTTTCTACTGTATTCTCCAGTTGACATTTAGGGCCACAGCCAGAGATGCCATGCACGCTTTTACTCCGGTGAAAGTTAATGCCGATGATGCAGAAAACAGTTTTAATATGAGATGAGGGGAAGGCTCAGACTTACTGAACTTGATCATCTAAGCAAATGTTATCCACATGGTTGGTCATTTACCAGCTTGTAGTGGGTCTGAAGCCATCCATGTTGTGCTTAGGAAGAATTGAGGCCAGGACACCTGGAGGTGGATGGGCTGCAGTGTGCTCTCTGTCCTGTTCCTCTCCATTCAGGTGAAAGAAAGTCTGTCTGAAAGCAAAGATTTGGACTCTATCCAGCATATCTCTAGCCAGATGCAGAGTTCAGGTTAGAACCTGTGGGTGAATTTTGCTTGTGTGTAAACAATGGGAATGGGATGGGAGCCAGACCTACTCCTGCATCACTGTGAAGTGGCACTGTAGACATCCCCCTGGGATGAGTGTGAGGAGCTCTGTAAGGGTGAGTACCTTCTGCAAGGTGGTTGTTCTCTCTCCTGGATGTCATTTGATGTTGATGTTGAAGTCAGTGAATGGGATCAAGACACTCAATTTATACAGTAGCCCATCTCAATCTCAGCCAAGACCCGTGGAGCTACATCTGGAGCAAATGTTTGTGCAACTGTCTTTGGTCAGCAGCATTCCCACTCCTTGGTGCTGGGACCCAAGTGTTTTTTGAAACCAGACCAATCATTCAAAGTTTATCCATTTAAAAGAGCAGAAAATTTTTACTCCCTGTTCCCACCTATAACCATTGGCTGGCTTTCCTGAAAATATTGCAGGAATGGTGATACACAGCCCACAGAGTGTATGTGATGTGCTAAATGTTGGGGTAAGGAGCTCTTTGGCCAATTCTTCCTTCTGTGTGAAGCACACTCTTGCTTCAAAAGAAATGCCATGACTAAACTCTGTGAGGAAAAGCCTTAAATTTCAGCTTCAGTAAATCATCTTTCTTATTTAGAAGCTGTTAGAGTTAAACCATGCACAAGGAGAAGGTTGAATTAGCATGTCTCCAGAAGCGGCTGCCCAGCAGGAAGCACGAATGGGAACTGACCAGGTTTATTCCCAATGCTCATGAAAACCACAAGCTTGAGCAGGTATTTAAGCCACCCAGTGTGAGGTCTTCCCAAAGGGTTTCCAGAGATATAGCTCACTCCCATCTTTCTGTATCCTTAATGGACTGCAGGAGCTTCCTCATGAAACCAGAGGAATACCTACCCCATGTCCATCTAAGAGTGACCCTGAAGGACTTTCTCTGAGTCTTATTTGAGGGAGGAAAAGACACAGAAGAAACATTTAATGAGAATCAGTAAAGGTTTCTTTTTATTTTAATTCCCTTTTACATACACCTGTGGTTTGTCATTTTCTGCTTGTTACTTTGGTCCATACAGAAAGCAGAAGTGGAGGAATGTAAACCAAATGCCTGCCTAACGACACACACAAGGCAATGTCCCCGTAACCCATAGAAATAAATCACAGTTTCATCCTTTATTTTTTCAGTATTGTCCCTCTTCTGCAGTAAAACAAGGCCTTAAAACCCACTTCTGTGAAAGCGTTCACGTTGGAGGGGGAAGAACACACCCCAACTACTTTGCCTCCTGTTGAGACTAGAAAAATGGAGCCAATATCTTGAAAACAGATATCCCTGGGCAGAGCCTGGCAGACCACTGGGAATGGCTGAGTCCTTTTGCTAATGCCCAGACCCCATCACTTCTGGTGACCACCATGGCTGGGTCACCCTGAAGTTGCTGAGACGAAGCAATGAGATTTAGCAGCAGATCTGTCTCTTCATGCATGCTCCAGCTCATGCAGATGGCAAGAGATCGACATAGTATTTCTGAACACAGGGATGGACCGAGGGGATGGGTTTGGGTGACGGTGCCTGGCTACGCCTGTCCTTCCTCTCTGTCACCAACTGGTTTCCCTCTACCACCAGTTTTACCTCTACAACCTGTCCTTTAAAACATTTCACCTCTAACAACAAATGGCTTCCTGTTCATCCTTCCCTGCAGCTCTCAATGAAGAATGATTGATTTAAAGAAAAATTTAAAGGTAAAAGCTTGGCCTGGCAAGACGCACCCAGCTCTATATTTAGAAGGGCTCATGCCTATTGTAATGCTCTGGTTTAAATAGATGCTGGTGAAGTCATTGTTTTGTCTTCTGTTTTAGGCACCTGAGGTCTGCCTGTTTGGAGAACACCCTTCATTTAAGTTTGTTCTAATCAGTCTTTCAAGTGGATGTTGTAGCTCTATTTCAGAGGATGTAGGCCCAGGTATTTTGGAAACCCAGTGCATACTAATCCCATCTATCTCAAACATTTTAATCCCATGTCTTTTTCTAGCCAAATATCTACCACATCCTAAATCCCCACAAGCAGAAGCTGACACCAATACAAAAGCCTGATGTTGTCAGTTGGGAAGCATTTCAGGAGAAAAGACTGCCATCGAACCACTTCTACCTCTTGGTCTCTGCTTTCAGGTCTTGTATTGACCTAAAGCAAAAGGACACCCTGAAATATGGGTGGCAAGTAAGGTTTTGGGGCTGGGGGAGGTCATTTGTTTGAATCGTTATCCTTTTCTTCTTCAGAATTTATGGGTGAAACCCACTCCATGGAAATCAACAGACATTTTGGTGCCGATTTTCATGGGATCGGGATTTCATCCCAAATTGATGCCAGCACATTTCTGCTCTTGCACACCACATCGCTAGCCCAGAATCATTAACCATCAGTCTGAGGAAGATAATTAAATACCATCAAATTCCTTAGTTAATGTCCCAGAAAAACAATTGCTGTGATCACAGGGAGAAGTTACTCTGTGGGAGCCAGGACAAATGGGTCTGAATTCCAGGTTCTCATGGTGAGGTTGTCCTAATGGACCCCTTTTTTTCAGGTGAAAACAGAAAGAAAAAGTGCCAGTGAGGATGATGAAGAAGAGAAAGTTGAACTGACTTTGTTACATGCCCCCCATTTGCTCTCTCAAGACATCCCTTCTTGAGGAGGGAGCGTAATTGTGCAATGGAGTCTACCTCTGTCAGCTCTGCGCTGGATAGAGAGGTCTGTCCGAAAAGAAACCAGATTTATAAGACTTCCTAATTACTTAAGATCATCTGTGTCAGCTCTTCCATAATTTTTTTCTTTTGTTCCTGGCCCCTGCCAGACTCTGAGCTGATTTCCAGCCCAGCCCTGCCGTGCCTCGCTGGAGTCTTTCAAATCCATTCTGAATTAGGACAAAGTTTGTTGCACTCTGTTCTTGCAAATGCTGCTTTCGGCTCCCTTGCAAAGCGGCATCACTGCCTGTCACTACTGAAGGCCACCACGAGACGTGGTCAGAAAGGGGATGGCCCCTGATGGGTTCAGTAATTCCTACATGCCACAGATGCAAAGGCAGTTCAAGGGACAGTTCTGCAAGTGTGCCCTGACGCAGCACTAATGTACCAATCTAGAGAAGGATGAAGAAACCACATGAGCAGATCAGAATATTAAACTTCATTTAAACAAGAATATTTAAATGAGCGTACCAGCTCTAACCCCAAGCCCTGTGAAGCCAGTGGAAAGACATTGTGTGAGCTTTGCAGGTCATACTGAATGGCTCGAGATCATCTACGAGCAAAACATGAGTGAGTTCAGTTGGAGGATGAAATGCTGTGCCAAGGTCTGCAAACCTTTCCCTGGTCTGTGGGAAAGGTTTCAGAGGAACCTCATTTGATATTTATTTTAATGCTCCCCTGTGACATTCTTTTTTGTACTCGCCTCCCAAGTCCTGGCAAAATGTTGATACTATCTTGAACTTTGTATACGGCGGGGCTAGCTTAAACCTGGAAGACAGTATGAAAACTTGGAGGATCTGAGTTCACATGCAAATAGGACAGAGAAGAAAAGAAAGAAGGGGCAAAGAAAAATCCCTACCAATTGAAACAGCTGAGTGTGGCTCAGGAACAGACAAAACTGGATTGTTGTATGTGACAGCTGATTCCTTGTGTGTCCTTTTATTTAATCCCAAACCGCAAGCCTTGTCTTTAATACTCAGCAGAGTATTTCTGTAGCTAGACTTGGAAGCTTTATTTTAATTCCATTATGCAAATTGTACATGAGTCTTGAACTGTGGTCTAGATTCAGATCTGTTTTGCCTTGGCATTAGACCGAGTTAACTCGATTAACTTCAGTGGAGTAGCTCCTGCCTTCTGCCAATGAATATAAAATCAACATCAGGTCTGTTTCTCACTGTCCTGCCCCAGAGACCAGCTCTGAATGACTCTGTCCACTCATTATAACTCTTCTATCCACTCATTATAACTCTTCTATCCACCACAGAACTCGGTTGGCTTGGGAGAAACCAGACACTGCACAAAAACCATCAGGACACTCAGCAGAACCTGATGAAATAAAAAAAAAAGATAACTTATAATTACTATTTTATCATTTATAGCCCTTCTTAAGTGTGGTGTAAAGACAGCGAGTCTTTTTCTTGCTTTCAGTTCCCTTTTCTTATAAATTCACGTAGAATGAAAGATTATTTCGGCAGAACGACCTTCCATCTCTGCTGGGGTACCTGTTCTCTGAGCCTGGTGTGATCGGTAATGATGAGACTATGGGACTGTGCAGCTGACCTGAGCAAATCATCTTCCCATCCCGATGCTCTGGATTGGTTTTGAAATAGAGTTGAGATTGGCTTCTAGCCATAAAAGAAAATGAAATGCTTAACCAAGTTCTTTAAATAAGTTTTTGGGGGTTGTTTTGTAGGACCAGTTTGGAAAAAAAGGAATGAAGCGTGGAGAAGGACTCCAACCCACCTGAGTTTGGGACCGATATAGAGGGGAAGTTTGTCCACCCTTCTGGTGTCCTTTTTATGGGCTTCTCTACCCACTAGGGACAAGCAGGCTCAAAGATCTAACGATCCCAGCTTCAACTGCTAGGCTCTCAGTAGAAGATACCTGCTCTAAAATCTCCTAAACCGCCTACAGACCAAAGAGAAGCCAGTGAAGATGTCTATTAGCACTGAGTAGAGAAGCACCCTGATTAGGATACACTTTGCCTCGTACAAGACTTGATATATTAGACAGCAAATTAATTTGGAGTTAACCACTAAATGAAGCACATTAGCAATATTTCTGTTTCAGCACACAATTGCTTGATGTCCCTAAGCTTTAAAGGACCAGTAGCTGGTCATAGGCCAAGGCGGATTCCAAGTTGCATGTCCATGTGTCTCTCTCCATCCCAACTCATTCACAATGGCCTGTGGAGATTTCCTATGGAGAGGCCAAGGAGCACATGGAAACACCAAGGAGACCAGATTTCTAGCTCAATCTTTCTGTCCAACTGAATGTTATTGGGGAAAAAAAGAAAAGAAAAGAAATGCCAACCTGCATTTTTTTCTTTTCCTTTCCCTTTTGTCTTTTTCCTGAATAAAGCAAGTTCATTCTGCATTTCCAAGGTGATTTCTTTTAGAATCACAGTGATGAAGTTATGTTTTAATAGTCTTCAGCTGATCATGTGTCTGTGCAACAGCTCACCTCTGTTTTATTTCCCCCCACTACCTTTAGCTAAGAGCTAAGCTTGAGTTTTGATTTTATGAGTGGCCACAAAAATAGCTTGGGTGGAGCAGGATATGCCCAATAATTTTTATGATTTCGTGCCTCAAAACAAAATGTTCCTTTGGGCCAACTGTATTGGCTGTCCAGCAGGTTCAACCTTTCACTTCCGTGGGTCAAAACAGAACTGCCTTCCAATGAATGTCCACAGAGATGGACACGCTCTTTATTTTACTTATACAGTTTATGAACCGTTATGTCTTCCAGGCAAATCCAGAGAGCCATGGCCAATCATGATGGAAAATTATTTATTGGGTCTTTCACAAACTCATTTCCTTTACAATTTAACATTTTTCTCATTTCAAGACACCCTAGAGGGATGAGTATAAAATCTACTCTGTCTGAAGAATCACACTGTAGCTGGACAGAGATATCATATACGTCCTCTGTTCACTCTGTGGAACATGGCAGCCCACCAGCAATAGCAGTAGAAATAATAATAAGAAGAAATCAAACAGCAAACCTGTTCCAGCATGAAGCTTATTGAAAAAGGCCAATTCTCCTAGGCCTGCCTGAGGGTGCAACATGATCTCTTCTCTAGCAGGTGCTGTCAGCAGGGAAGTGGCATGGGAAAGACATAGGTTAACCTGCTCATGGCCTTAAAACAAAGCTTCCTCACCAGCTGAGCAGTTTGCAACTTGCAGCCATCAATGCAATGCCCATTTGTGACATACGATATAGAGTTGATGAGCCATTATCCCCCAACTTTGGAAAATACTGCTCCAGGTACTTTTTTTTTTTGTTTCTTTATTTTGTTTGTTTGTTTTTCTTCCTGTTACAGCTAATATGTCATAAAATTCAGATTAGGCCAGAAAGAGAGGGATGTGAACCATATTACTGCTGCATAACTTTCCATGACAAGGCACAGTCTGGTCTTCAGCAAACTCATGGCCACCAACGTGTAGAAAAAAACCCACATACGCCAATAAGAAGCAATGTTGCATATGAAAAGACTTCACAGGTTCATACAACCTCTCTTAAAGGTCAACTCTTAAAGTGCTTTCTCTTATTTCATGCAGTCCTATCTCAGGTGAAAGAGTCATTGACCATAGCGAGAGATTCAGATGAGTTAAAGGATCCCTGTCCTCATCATCGGTAATTCTGCTTGAAGCTTTCAATGAATTCTGGGTGGAAAGTGTGCAGAAAAATCAGCCAGTGACAAAGCAAAAGAACCCTACCTATAACTAAAGTTTCTTAACTTTTTGAAACATCAGAGCCTGAAATTTAAAACTTTTAATCCAGCCATTGAGTTAGTCAAAACAATAAACAGGAATAAAAGTTGGAGATCTTCCCTCTTAATGTATTTTCACAGTTTAAAAAATGGAAAATTCTACCAGCACTGTGGATGTTCTATGACTTTCAGCCAATCACCCATAAACAGATAAATGAAGCCAATCCCTGGCTGAAGAGTTCAGTTTTGGAAGATCTTTGTGAACTGGTTTGGCTCTAATACGTATCATACAAGAAGAAGCATAGATGAGGAATGGTGAAGAGTAGGACAAGACATGATCTCATCTGAACCAAAACCAAGCAGTATACAGAAGGTGTAAAAACACTCGTCTGCACGTATCCAGACAAAGCAGAAATGACAAGGCTCCTGCCAAAAGTCATCCTTAAGAGACACAAGGCTGAGGAACATTTAACAGCTCTGTGTCCATCTGGAAAAGAGGTAGATCATGTAGGAAGGACTCAAGAAGAAAAGTAGGCTGCGCTGCTGTGGATGGGAATAGAAGAGGTGCTGGGTTGGTACCATGAGATGAACCTGCCAGGGGGTGAGATTCCCTGCTCAAGTCCAGTGACGCTGTGGCACAGGAGAAGAGGACACACATCCAAGAGATGAACAAGGGGATTCCTCCCCATGTAGCCAGTCAGCTGGGATATTGCAGCGCACAGCTTGGCCTGTGCCAGCCCAGCAGGTTTAGAGAAGTGAGGGGGTCTATAGGACTCCTGAGTGTTGCCAGCTGCTTTACAAGACGGGAAGAAAAGACGCACAAAGCTGACACTGTGGAGGAGGAAAAACTAGAAAAATACAGACAACCAGCTCCTTTGGACCGTTGCCTCCTGCTAGAAACGACCTTGAGAAAAAAATCTCTTTGCCCATGTGTTTGCTGCACACTGGCTCCAAAGCAACCTCTGCTCCACCATCCCATGATGGACCCGAGCCAGGATGGGCAGAAATCCTGCCCTGCCTGTGGGGTTTGCAGTGGTAACTAGATGAACTACAGCCGAATGCATCCTCACCTCACCATGTATCTGTTTTCTGTGGCCGTCGGGGCTACACCTGCACTAGTAAATCAGACAGGAGAGGAACTGTCACCTCAGGTGGACTCAGACTTTTGGATGGGGATAAACGGTCCTTGGGAAACGCCCGCATCTCCCGGTGATGGAGGAAGCGAAGGGGACCCTACTTTGAATCTAGAGGCTTTGGCTAAGGGCCAGCAGGACCACTCTGCTTTCCCTTCCAGGGCAAATCGCAATGACAAATTGTGGTGTCTTCTCTGTTTTTTAAACATCGCAGCTCTGATCCTTTCCTCACTACAATCAGTGATCCGTGGATCTCTAGCTAATAGATCATGGCCTCTAGACTCAATCAAGAGTTTGTAATCAACCCAGGAAAGATAGGAACAGGCTTTGACAAACATACGGTCTACAGTTATTCCCCTGTTTTGGTATCAGCATTTTCCCGATTTTTGCATGAATATTGCTCACGCACATGAACACCCAGAAAAAAAATATATCTATTACGTATGATTTGTAATTGAAAGGATTAAGAAGAGATTTCTTCCCCTGTAAATCTCTTCTGCATGCAATTTTTATCTATGTTTAACAACAGATTTTAGACATTTATTCTAAATAATCCAGTGATGAATGCATTTCAGTGAGGGCCTCCTTTTATGAGGGATGTTGTATCTATTTATAAATAATTTCATGGCTTTTGCTAATTCCTTGAATTTTGCTAAGTGATTGTCAAACATGTTATTAATCTTGAGTTCTCAGGAACAAACACAAGCAATTAGTGAGTCACTGATGGGCTTTCTTGGGGTTTGTTTTGGTTTTTTTTTTGCTTTGTTCCAGCAGTGAAAAGATACTAAGAAATTTCTTTAAGTGAGAAAATCTGGAGGCTCATTGCATTCTTGCAGGATTTAAGCATAATGTACTTCTGGAAGTGTGGAAAGCCAGAGCCAGCATATTCAGTGTTCTTCTCTGTCATTGGCGGTTCAGCCACAAGGGATGCTAAATAATGCAGCTGTATACACTCTGACAGCTGACTGTTAATAACTTTTGCCCCCTTTGATTGCCTCCAGAAGCCATACCAGCATCTGCGAGGAAAAGGCGAGTAGTGAGTGTAGCTGGGCTGACCCAGATTTATGCAGAGCTGGTTGGCTCTCCATGCCAAACTTTCACTAGAGTTGACTTCTCTTGCAAGAGTACTTAACTCCTCTGTAATACTATTGTTATTATTGTTATACAAATAACAGCAACAACAACAACAACAATAATAAGAGAGCACGAAAAAAGATTATTCTTTGAAAACCTGACATTTCAATAGCTGCCATTTGGTAGTAAATTGTTATGATGAGTTTTGACTTATTCGAATGATGCAAAACAAGAAAAGAACATCACAAATAAATACTGGCTTTTAAAGACCCACTCATGTATGTCTTTACCTGCTGGAGAAGAGGTGCTTCAGTGCCTGACAGAGCACTGCCTCTCAGCCACCACATCCCCTACCAGCTCTGAATCCAAAACTCAGAGATGTTGAAGGGAGAAGGTTTTTTCCTTGACTTCACTGAGCTTTGGATCAGGCCCTAACCTGAGAGGTTGTTTAAAGGATATGCGGGCCACAGAGTCAACGTTCCAACTCTTCCTGACCTCCTTCAGAGTTTTGGGGAAGTTAGTCCTTAATTTGCCCTTAATTTGCTGGTTGCATCAACCAGATGTATCTCAGAAGTGCTGGTTGATGTGACTCAGCAGCTGTATCTAAAGGATCAGGATGGAGAGTAGATTATCCCATCGGCTCCACCTGCTCCACCTGCATCCTAAAGGACTTCTGCAGAGTTTATAGAATCATAGAAACTTCAGACTTGCCCAATACCTCCTTCCTATTCCATTTGAGTAACAGCCAAGTGAGGTCAAATGTTTTAGGTACTAGAAACTTGCCAAGAAGGAAAAAAAGAAATAAGAAAAAAAAGCACCATGAGGAGCTGACTCCTAGACTGCAGCAAGGGGTGATGTTGTGACAGGGGCTGAAGAGAGGGTCCAGGCTGGCTCAGCCAGAGTCATTCCTTTGGGGAAGCACATGCTGCAATAGGAAGTTTGGTCACTGTTTCTAATTTCCCACTTCCGGGCAATTCTGAATCATGCTTGGGAACTGGCAGAGCCCCTTTGCTGGATGCTTAGCTAGTGTGAAAAGACACCAGTCCAGTGCACTGTTGGCCAACAATGATGGTACCAATGATGGCAACTAATGATGGCTGCTGCTAAAGACATGAGGTGTGTCAGAAAATGACCTTTTGGCACACAGTGTGAAACCCACCAGCAAGGGAAACTCTGCAAGGTGACAAAATCTCCCTGGTCCCTCTCTCTGTAGGAAGGAGGCATTTCCTTGTGCTTTTCCCTTTGGAAGCAACAGAATAACATCTCCTCATCTGAGCATCTCTAGGCAAACTCAGTGAGTTTGGTTGAAGTTACGCTTGTTTACACCAGCCAAGAGTCTGATCCAGTGTACATATGTGTGTATGTGACCAAACCACAAAGAACAGGAAAGTTCAGAAGATGCTCAGGGGGAGAACGTCCACAAACATCCCTTGTGCTTTTAGCTGGCAAATTTTGCCTTCCGATCTCATGAGGGTAGGTTTGTCTGGCTGTATCCAGCAGTTTGTATTTCTGGGTGATACAGGCGAGACTGTTGATAGAGTCTTTCTCCTCACGAGGGTTTGGATGAATGAAAAGCAGGAAATTCAGAGAGGAGAGTGAGAAGCAATTCAAAGGTTTAAAAAATTTAAAGATTTAAAAAAAACCTCGTTCCATGAGCATCCACAGAAATGGAGGGCTGAGTGAGCTAAGCTCTGAAGTGATTTTAGCCACACACATGCACAGGCACATGTACCCAAGACCTGCAAATCCCCCGCCCTGCCTCAGCCCACTTGACAGGCCCCTCTCCACTGCTGCATCTGGAAGAACAAAAATGTCGCACATTCTGAGAACCACATTTTCCATCCTAAAATTGCACTGGTTTCTGGCTTGCTACTGGGACTGAGGTCAGGGAAAGAAGAACAGAGTTTTCAGCCTGCATCCAGCAACCATGAGCTGTTAAACCTGCCCATCCCAGAGGAGCATTTTGCCAAGGAGGGAGATTGCCCAAGGGAAGAACATGCAACTGGTTGTACCGAGCTGTCCGCGTTGAGCGCTTGTCTGCAAGATCAGGCTGCTATGACCCCCAAGGGGTCTTGACCAGTGTTGTGTGTGTTACCAGGCAGACTTTACAGGGAAAGGGTAAGCCAAACTGAAGACGCTGATGCCCAGGGTGGCTTTTACCCTCGCAAGAAGATGGCACTGTACACTCCCCTCAAGACTCTTGCTTTACTGAGTGAGACTCCTGTCCTCCTCAGCTGCTCACGCTCTCCAACAGGTCCAGGGACCACATGCTGCTTTGCAACCCTCCCTCACGAACTCTCAGTATCTCTGTTGTTCAGCAGGGAGCAAGGCCCGTGGGTCTGGATAGCCCTGCCTCCGTTAACACCAGGGAGACATAGATCACTGAGTATATGTATGTGATCAACAGCTGGCCACGTTGGTGGCTCACTTTTTTTTCCCATATAACTTAACCTCTCGTTCCACAGAACAGAGAAACTGTATGGAAACCCTCGGCATCCGATGTGTGGCCTGATATTCTTTTGCCCACTAAATGCTCTCCAGGAACCTTTTTCATCCTTTTGCTTCTTTGTTCTCCTCCTCCCTTTACATCACCGTCTCTCTTTCTTCTTCAACAAGTACTGTGGGTCTGTCTCCATCGTAAAGCCCAGAGCCATTCAGGTACTCCTCATCTTTGTTGTACTGCTCTGGTCCAGAAGAAGGCATGGAGTTTTCAGAAATGGAGCCATTTTTTACATAACCTGGCAAATTCCGGTGTCCATTGAGGGTCCCTGGTATAAGTCTCGTATTGAGATGGAGGGCAAGTGCCCCTCTTGTGGCTACGTTTGTGATGCTGGTGTGGGAAACCATTGGTCCATAACTGTAGGTTGTGCTCCCACTTCGTGCTTTCCTTTTAAAGTCAAGTGCTAATGTCCACCTGCTCCATGACTTCTTTATTTCTGCTTGGACCTGAGAGAAAAGGGGGGAAAAAAGCATGAGTGGGAGGAGAGAGGGGCAGAGAGTCCTCAAAAGGCAGCAGTATCCACAGACAGAATGGAAGAGAAACTCTAGAGTATGAAATTGGAAGGAACAGTAAATTCACATTAAATCTGCCCTTTCCAAATGAAATATTTGATATTGGGAAGCTTGACTGCCTGAAAACATCTAACTGAAAATATGGGTTGACTCTCTCCCAGGGAGAAGTTGTGGAGGCCCCATCCCTGGAGGTGTTCGAGGCCAGGTTGGATGGGGCTTTGGGCAACCTGATCTAGTGGGAGATGTCCCTGCCCAGGGCAGGGAGTTGGAACTAGATGATCTTTAAGGTCCCTTTGAACTCTAACCATTCTGTGATTCTGTGATTAAGGGGGACTGAGCTGCACAACCAGGAGTGAGTTATCTCAGTGTACCATGAGCATCAAGTATAAGTGGGATGAAGCACCTTCGGAGGTGTCTGAGTCTCAAGAAATTTCCTCTAGAAAGAAGTTAGCTGACTATAGAGTGAGTGTCCCACTTTTACATGGCTGAAGTTAAGATGACATCAATACCCCTTATGGTATGGATTTCCTCTTGGTTGCTTGCTGTAGATCATCAGCAGCGTATTTTTAGTTGCATTTCCCCTTAAAGTCCACAAACTTAGGCCAAACCAGCCTTATGAAAGTAGCTCTGTTCTTCCCTGGTGTGCATCCACTGACTGTCTAGTTACTTAGTTTGCAGCCATAGAGGGAATTAATGGAAACAAAGATATTAAAGCATATCACTCTGGAAATAGAAACAAAGGTCAAAAAAGTCTGGAAAATCAAAAGAGCTTGCTCATTAGGCAGCTACTCTATCAGTCCACTATTCTTCCCGCCACAGATCTGAAATTAAGCAGCACTAAACAGCACTTGTACTGGGAAAAGGAAAGAAAAACCCCACATTTTTATTCTCCATTAGCTGCTTCCAGTAGCTCATTTATTGGTGACACATTGACCTGGATGTCTTACATGACCAAAACTGAGGGTATGAACTTTCTATGTGGACTGATAGTTCCTTCACTGAGTGCAAAAGAGGGTTGCACCTCTAGAATAAGTGGGGATATATTGATGTGCATCCACCTTCCCAGCTGTGTGTGGAACTAACCTAACAAAGGAGGGAAATAATTAAGAAGCTGGTGACTTACCTCTCCATTGCAAAAACAGTATATGATGGCAACAAAAAATCCCTAGAAGGAAGAAGAAACAACATATTAATGTTACTCTTGTGACATATGAGTTTCTCTTTCCTGATTGTGCTGCCCAACATCTCTGTGTTCCTCTGAAATCAATGACATTTATAATATGTTGTATATAATATGCATAAGAAACCTTGCATTGTTAAGTAGTGTATGAGAGACAGATGAACACAGCCATTTCCCTGCAGACTATTGACAAAGTAGGTAGACTATATAAGCCCTCTGGGTCATGGTTTAGCTAACAGGTCTCTTTTCACCCCCAGATCTTTTGCAAAGTTTCTGAGATGGTGATGGGTGCTTGGGAAGGTGGTGGGATCTACCTCACTGGAGGTGTTTATGAACATATTGGATAAACACTTCCAGAATTTTACATGTAGGTGATCCTGCTGCAGGATGGGGGTGGGGGTGGGTGAAAGATGGCCCCAATGGGACTTTTGCAGCCCTGGTTGCAAGTGGGGCAGCCCATGTGTGGAGCAGAACTGGCTGAGTGGGATCAGCAAAGGAATTCAGATGTGAGCAAACCATCCACATCTTTTGGTTCGCCAATAGTTTACCCAGGTCTTTCTGAGGTCACCCACTATTTTGTCCCATCTGCACCCAACAGTAATTGTGAAAGCACATGAATGCAAGCTTGGTCCCCTTTTCCCTTACAGTTTCTCTAATCTGTCACCTGGACAGACCCACTGTCCACCTTTCATCATCCATCATTTGGCATGTGAGCCAAAAGTTAATTTCTCAGGGGATGGCGTGCAGTGACAATCAAACACTGCTCTGCTTGTAGAGAGTTGTGTATTCTTGCTGCTGTGTCTTATAGAGGACCAGTACTGTAACTGAACCTGCCTTTTGCCCAAACCTGGAACTGAGGAATCCATTCACAGGACTGAAAGACAACTTGGGACAAGCAAATTGGAAGCTAATGTGAAATAACAGGTCTCTGTGGATCTCTACCAGCTTATGTCTAACCTGGATATAAAGGGATTTATTTTGTGAGGAAAGTTATCTTTCAACAGGAACATTTTTTTGTTGGACACAGTGAGCTTTTATACGTTGTGTTTTGCAAATATAAAACATACCTGATGCTAAAACACTGTCAAATCACCTTGTGAATGAAATCTGGAGTATTGTAAAAACAGTCCTACTTCCAAAGACAACACCTTCCACTCTCAATTCCCTCCTGTCCCAGCTGAAATTCTCATAGTTTGACCCCACAGTTTAAGAGCTACAATACCTGGAAAGAGTTGAACAGCATTTCATAGTGCATTTGAACTTGCCAAAGAATCCCTGACACATCTGTGTATGGCATAGCCATGAAAACAATATAGTGAACGCCGAACAGAGGCATAAGGACAAGGGTAGATTTCAGCAGCTTCCTGCAGCAATAAGGAAAGAGAAAGACACAGAGGAAATTAGTGGATGGAATGAACCTCCCCACCAGGCTCGTCCACCTCATACCTTGGATACAAGTCATATGTAATTTCTTCCTTTCTCACATGCTCCCTTGGCTGGGCTTGGCTACCGTATATTTGCAGGCACTGTGTCCACCTGCAATTTCAAACTGTTTCTTCTCTTACGGCATCTGACACAACCCAGTCCATCCTCCAGCATGGCTTGATGTTCTAGTCTAACCCTCTCCACTTGTGTGCGCCAGTGTGATGCTGCTGTAGGTACTGGAGATGAAGAAGCTGAGATGTTTTTTTCAGCCTCAGACTATCCTCAGTTTCAGGTCAGGTTCATGGGTAGAGGGTGTAAGGGTGACTGGAAAGAAATGTGCGCTGCTGCTTCCAGCCCTCAGCCTCTGACTGACGCTAAATCCCCTTATCCTTAAAAGATGGTTCTGCTTCAGCTTACAACAACTGGACACAGTCCCATAAAACCTATGACACTGCTTGAATGGGGGGGTTGGACTAGATGACCTCCAGAGGTTCTTTCCAACCTCAACCATTCTGCGATTCTGCGATTCTGCAATTCTGCATGCTTACTGAGGCAAGACACGAAGGTCCACCCTGGGTTAGTGCCTCCTGGACAATGAGCAGGGCTGGTGGAGAGGGAAGTGCATTTAGGAGAGGAGTTGTTCCAGATATCAAGGGGAAGAGGACAGCGCACTGCGGGATAATCACAGAATCATAGAATGGTTTAGGTTGGAAGGGACCTTAAGGATCATCTAGTTCCAACCCCCTGCCCTGGGACACCTCCCACCAGCCCAGGTTGCTCCAAGCCCTGTCCAACCTGCCCTTGAACCCCTCCAGGGATGGGGCAGCCACAGCTTCTCTGGGCAACCTGGGCCAGTGTCTCACCCCCCTCAGAGTGAAAAATTTCTTCCTGATATCTAATCTAAATCTGTGTTCTTCAAGCAGGAGTTGAAGACTCTTAGGAGGTTCTTTAGACTGCAGTATCACCTGAAAGCTCCTATTTAAAGAAGCAGCTCCATCTCAGCATAAGACCAATGCTAGAAGCTGGGGGTGAAGTACAATACAACCCTGAGTACTTGGCTAGATTTGCTCCTGAGGGAACCAGCCTTGCCTGGAAGTGATGCTAATTGAAGGATTAAACCTTCTGCCAAGAGTTACAGCAAGTTACCAAGTGCAGGCAATTATTGAGAAGGGCCAGACATCACTACCAGAAAGACCTGGTACCTCCTCTGTCCACCAACTGGAAACCACTAAGGGAATTTAACACATTAAAAGGAGAAGGTGCCATCCAAACCATAATTAATAGCAAGCTTCAGCCAGGGAGAAATAAACAAACAGATAAATCAGAACCCTGACAGGGCAGCGAAGAAAAATGGAGAGGTGTTTTCCTGCCAAATCTCATTCCTGCTTCAAATGAAACATCTTGTGTTTGGAGAGTGAGATGGTAGCAATGAGCTCATGGTTTGCAGCCCAAATCATTCTGCTCTCCCCCCTCTGCATGTGTCATGCTGGTCAGTCCAGCTCAGAAGATTATGAGATACCTCAGGAGCTCTCAAGCAGCCGAGGTGTCTCAGCAATCTGTTTTTTCTGTCCAGTTTTGACCATGCTACAGATATCCTAAATTATCAAGAGAAAAGAGCTGGAAGAACAAAGGAAAACAAAACAAACAAGGAAAGGCCGTATTTCCAGCAGAGAGTCAGGCAACGTTTTTCATTTCAGCAATAGCACTGAAACACCCGCTGAAGGGCACATTGAACAAATAGACCAAGTTTTACAAAGCACAGGGGGGAAATAAATAGAAATAAATAAATTGGTACTAGTTTTAGGGGCTTCAACAGCATAACCAGTGTTTTTATTTGTGCGCTTTTGGTTCAAGGCCAGCACAGTCACTTCCAAACCCGCTGAAGAGACTGAATTCCTCTCTTTAACCTATAAGGCAGGTCCCTCAATTTGGATTTGAAAGGTTTTGGAGATGTTTAAACTGCTGTTGATTCATTCTGCATTATCAGATTTGGAAGATGGCATTCTCCTCACCTTTTTTCAGGTGTCTACAGTGTAGATACCATGAACTACTCACCCTGGGCTCCCTTTGTACTCAAGGAGGTGAAACAGGGACTTGGACGTCTCCCAAAAAGTGGAGAGGGTACGTGACTCACCTGTACTGTTGTCTTGAGTCACACCTCCCTGCATTCGTCTCTCGTAGCTTGGTTGCTAGGACTCTGATAATGTTGATAAAAAGAATAAAATTTACCTGGAAAAAACAACAAAGAAAGGATAACTCTTAAAAAAGATCCAGACGATGACAGTGTTGTTTAGTCAATGGTTTCCCCAAGATGAGTCAAGGGGCTGTGGCACACAGTGACCTGATCATGCTGTGTATGAAGCTCCTCCTGGGAGAGCTTGTTCTGTAGAAGGGGTGAGCTCCACAGGAAAGACCCAGTGTTTGGTGGGAGCTAGTCGTCTGTGTTTAACCTGAATAGCTGTGAGAGAGAAGGGAATGGCTTTGTCTGACAAAGTGGGAACATCTCGCATCAAAACACCTACTTCTGATCTAGCCAGACCAGCAGACACCTGATAATTGGGTATGACGCTTACCAGGCATTTTGAGGTATAGACTACAGATAACTCTCAGTATTTTTCACATCATCTTTATTTAAAACTCCATACAGTGATATGGGTCATTTTCATGGACTCATAAACCTCTCAAACTTGGTTTGGGGTACAGGGAGCAGACAGCAATTAGGTTATATTTGTCTCTTGCAGCCCACCCAAGACGAAGATCTCATCAGGCTAAGAGATGCATTAGTCGGATGCCTTTCCACATCTCCATATGCAAAAGAGCAAGGAAACTGAACCATGACAAAGACGCAGAGCAAACCAAACTAGAGATGACAGATCAAGAATGCAGAAGGGCAATACAACTGCAAAACTTCTGTTGTATGTCTACTGGTTGTTCTCTCTCTGGAGGAGTGTTTAATATGGACCTGATAAGGACAGTGAGGAAGTAATATCCACTTCCTATGCAGGGAGGCACATTTGTGAAGGCATGTTGTGGCCAGCTCCTCAACCAAGCTAATCTTCTCCTACAGGAACATGCCCATGCAATGCGGCAAAAAGTAATGGCAACATCTCATGGCTACACTGCCACTTAACGGAGGTGAAAAATGGGGATATGTTTGAGGGATTCTTAGCTTTTCGGAGCTCTTCAGAGATTGGTTTCACTGGGGCTGGGATTACACCTGCTGCTGCCCCAGACAAACCCATTCTTGGGACTACGGTAAGGCCACAAGCAGAACCATTGTGTAACCGTCTGCACTAGGCAGATCCCTGTTGCTGGGCTAATGCCGATGCCTATGGGTTTCTCTGGAGGCTTGCAGCACTCATTTGACCTCTCAGATGCCAGTATAGCAGCATTTCAAGGACACAAATTACCATACCACACACAGGCTCATAGTTTTATGCCAGAAGGGACCATAGTGAACCTCTAGTTTGATCTCCTGCAAAATGCAGTCCATAAGACCTCCTTGTATTCATTTTTGTTTGAGCTATAGCAGATCTGGGTTTCAGTGTTTCCATGACGAAGATCCTACCACAACCATTGGTAAGTTGTTCCAATGGTTAATTATCCTCACTGTTAAAACAAGTAGTTCCCTGAGCCACTGAATGAACACAGCCTGGTTTGCTATGGCTTTGTCTTCTGTGGTTGGATTCCTTCTCCTTTAACGAGGTGCAAGTTCATTTTAAACAGCTCTCCTCTGTGTTAAAAAGGGGGTAAGGTCGTACTATACCCTTTCCCTTGAAGAGGTATTAGTAGAATTTCTCTCCTGTATCTATTTGACTGTTTTCATGAGGTCTGTGGGAATTTAACACCCATGCAACCCTTAGTTACATTTGGTTGGAATTTACTGACTGGCACAAAAGTTATAAGGGGGGGATGGATCGACCAACAGGCAGAGAAACACACAGCCCGGGGGCATATAATTCATTTTCATTGGAAACCAATCTGAAAGGGAAAAAAAAAGGCAGGATTTGTTTCTCATATGAGATTTTTTTAGCTTCAAAGGTTAAAAAGTGGGATCTTATTCTTCATTTGTTGGCTAAACTGAAGACGTCCAACCTTATCACAGTCAGGAGGGAAACTCCCCTGACTTCCTGAAGCACGTGCTAAGTTTTAAAAGAAATCCAGACAACTGAATAACATCAAAGCTAGCAGCAGAGCGGAGGGATTTTAAGCCCCTCAGTCTCCAAATTCTCTGCGAGTACATCCAGAAAATGCATAACTTAGTCCAGCTACATATGACCAGCCAGTGTGGGAACTGAAAAGGCAGCCAAGTGAACAATATGAACCCACAGAATATTTTTGCATAATAAATAGCTGCATTTGCAAATAGCCAGGGTACAAGCACAGCAAAGCCTCATGGAGAAACATCATTTTTACAAGGACGAGCCTCAATCGAGCTCTTTCTCCTCTGCTAATTGGGCTTTAAATTAAATGCAATGGGATTGCTGGCATTCATCTAGTTGAACTATCTGAACTTTCTTCTCCATCCTACTATTTTGTTTCCAATGACCACGATGTGGGCTTGCTGATTTGTTTCTTCCAAGATGCAGAACTAATTGCTAGAGCCAGGTGGAGAATTTCCACCAAAAGGAAATTCTGAGGAAGAACCCCCCCCCCCAAGTCCAAAGCAGCTCACCTAATTGCACATATGAGCATATTCACCTCAGAAAGTTTCCTGCTGTTTATATGCAGATGGTCTGATTTTCTTCTCACCCACACTGATCATCTTCCAAGGCCTCCTGATTTGTGAGTCAGAAGGAAGTATACAGACCTTGATGCAAAACCCTCTGAAGACTATAAAGAGATTCTTACTGACTCCGCTCAGCCACTCGTGGATGAATGTAAAAGGGGACTAGGAGGTGTGGGAGTGGACAAGCTTTTTTGCATGCACTTTTCTAACCATCAGAAGATGGAGTAATGGAGAACGATAGAGAAAGACCAAGGGAGTGAAGAGAGAAACTCATGGAAACTGTGAGATTAGGTTCTCTAGCTCATTAGGACCCTGCTCAAGCAAACACATATCTACCCACCGAATTTCCCTTGTGCAGATAATGACATCTTATAATGACCTCTCCAGCTTGTGAGAACTCAGACCTGTGTCTGGATAATGTTACTTATATCCTTTCTGTCCCCTCTGGCTCCTGGGTGGGGGCTGAAATAATCCTCCATCAGTGATTAACATCATGTCTGATCATAGCTGGGATGGTTTAACTTTCATCCCCACCTTTGAGGTATCCCAAGCTTTTATCTGTTCAGAAAGACAAGTCTGAAACAATCTAATGCCACTGAAGCGTGCCTGGGGAAAAGGTTTAGTCCAACTACAGAACCCAAATTCCAGTTCTTCCAACATAAGATGCCTGGTGAGAACGTGTTATGATCCCTGAGGGTTTCCAGTATCACATGGGTTGGAAATATTAGCTTGAATGTTTGTTTCATTACTGATTTTAGGGTCTTATCTCTGTGTAATTTTTCTCTTATAAGTAAAACTTGAAGTTGCTGATAAACCCCTCTGCCCTATGCAGCCATCAAACCTACAGGCAGGTCAAATATAAAGCCCTTAGACTGTATAAACAGACACTCCACACTATTAAGGCAGGAGCTGTGTTAACAGAATGATTAGAGTAGGGCAACCTGGCTCAACTGTTCCCACTGAACCTACATTGACCAAAGGGAAAGCCTCCCACCCCTTGCAATCAGCCAGTACTCACCACGATAGCTGCCAGGATGGGCACCTGAATAATCCATTTTAAATTGCCAGCACTCAAGTCCCAACACCTGAGGAGAGATTGACATCCCGTCAGAAAATCATTGGTTACAAAGAGCAACAGACTCAAGTGTCTTGTTGGATAAATCCACCCTGGAAAGGTGGTTCCTCCAAAGGCTGATGCGGTGGAAGGACCCTGCCTTCAGTCAGGATGGCTTCTCCTGCTGTTACATTATTCAAAACTGAAACCACTATTAAACACATTTAAAGTTATGCTCTCCAGATGGTGGAACAGCTCTTTCCACAGTCATCAGGACTTGTCGCTTCTGGGCAGGAAGACACCCTTTTCCACTTTTTCTTTACCTCCTTACTAGAAAAAACTACATTAAGAGTAATCCAGCTTTCATGAAAACAGGAGAGGCTGAAATGCCCTAATATTACGCCTTGGAATAAACCTGCACAACTTTGCATGGGGACAGGTCATGTCTGGAGACGTGGTGATGGGAACAATGCTGTGGGGTTCTACATTCAGTTCCTGTGCTTCCTTCAGCCCTGCTTTTGCAGTGAGACCCAGCCGTGCCCCGCAAAACTCTTTATCTCTTTTTCATCTTCAGCCCTTATCCAAGTAAGGATTGGAAGGGCAAACTCTTGGTGGCGTGGATGTTGGGCTGAGGTCCTCCATCTGCCAGGATGGGGCTGAACAGTATTTCCTCCCAGGCTTTTCCAGCAGCCATTGAATAAGGTCACTCAGTGTTAATTACTGTGTTTGAATTCTCTCCAACCACAGAGAGAGGAGTGCCACAGGCTTTTCTTTATTTGAGCCAGACAGCCCCCACATGGCAGCTGCAGTTTTCAGTTCACGGGCCACATGCTGCCCAGGCAGCTATTCAAGGCAAGCGAGAGGCAGGGGCAGAGAAACCACCAGTGCTGACTGCAAGGCTCTACCAGGATGACCCTGTGCCAATGCAGATGTGTCACACTCCAGTAGCTGTGCTATTCTGTCCTTCCAAGCCTAGAGCTGAAATCCTATCCAGCTCTGGGGCCCCCAACGTAAGAAGGACATGGACCTGTTGGAACAAGTCCAGAGGAGGCTATGAACGTGATCAGAGGGCTAGAGCCCCTCTGCTGTGACGACAAGCTGAGAGAGCTGGGGGTGTTCAGCCTGGAGAAGAGAAGGCTCCGCGGAGACCTTCCAGCCCCTTCCAGTCCCTCAAGGGGGCCTATAGGAGAGATGGGGAGGGACTCGGATCAGGGAGGGGAGCCATAGGACAAGGGGGAATGGTTTTAAACTGAAAGAGGGGAGACTGAGATGAGATATGAGGAATAAATTTTTCACTCTGAGGGTGGTGAGCCCTTGGCCCAGGTTGCCCAGAGAAGCTGTGACTGCCCCATCCCTGGAGGGGTTCAAGGCCAGGTTGGATGGGGCTTGGAGCAATCTGGGCTGGTGGGAGGTGTCCCTGCCCAAGGCAGGGGATGGGACTCGATGGCCTTTGAAGGTCCCTTCCAACTTAAACCATTCTATGATTCTATGAAAGCAGTGTTCTCCCAGGCAAAGCCATTTGAAAAGTTGCCTGAGGACTCCCACACTTTTGCTGGTGGATCCTGGGCCGACGAAACCCATTGTGCGTTCAAGCCTGTGCACCACTGGGGGAAAATGTGACTGGTTAGGGGTCTGAAGACTGGATGCTATGGATCCTTCATTCAGCATATTGTAAAAATATGAGGCCATGAGGGTGCATGAGTAGGACCAAACAAGCAACTGATTCAGTATCGTGTTGCTGACAGTATCCAGAAGCTGATATTTAGCACAGTAGTGATATTTTTTTAGAATATTCTTCCAACAATCTGCAGTTCAGGACGGTTTCCTGAGCCAGAGCATTACTGAGTATCTAATGTTTTTAGAGGAATTTATCTTCCATGAATTTGTACAAATGCTTTTTAAACCTAAGGACGTGCTGGAGTCCACATGTCCTGGAGTGAGGATTTACAGCTTTATCATCTCATCAGCTCCGAACCGCCTCTTTTGACTGTGCTCCCAACCTCCTGTTTCCCAACTTCATTCCCATTCATTCGGGATTTTAAAGATCCCTGTCCTGTCCCTGCCTAGCTCTGAGCAGTCCCCTTCAGCCCCAGGGATAACAGCTACAGGTGTTCACATTTATCAAATTCTGTAAAAAGAAAGGAAAGCTGGGAAGATTGCACCCACTTTATCCTTCCCTGCCACACACGCCCCAAAAAGTTTGCTAACTTCATAGTGGAAATCACTTCTGGCTTTGCCTCGTTCCTTTTTTTCCTTTCAATTCACTCACAAAGTCACCATTGCCCAAAGACCCACAAAAGCATCACACGTAAAAGGGAGAAAAGAAAATCCAATGCAACTTACTCTGTGTCAGCTACAGTGGCTCTCACGCTGGCCCACGCTGTAACAAATACAGCAGGGAGTCCTACAAAAAAACACATGACAAATGGGGTGAGTAGAGGGACCAGAGGACTCTGTTATGACAAGCCCAGGTGGAGCAGGCTAGAGGAAGGTGGAAGAAGCAGTTTTTAAATATTCAAGTGTAATTTAGACTAGGAAAGCCTGATATTGGTCTCACATCTCTTCTGTAGTCCAAATGGTAAACGAAACAGTGGCAGGGAACATTTTCTGGAAGACAAATGCCATGGTTTAGACATGTCCACCCTGTGAACTCTCCTGGCTTTCAAAATTGAGCAGCTTGCTTTCCCAAGTTGCTGGCCAGGAGTGGTCCAGGTTTAAGCTGCCGCCTGGTTTCTGCTTGGGAGGTGCTCGGGTCTGGGCCTGAGATGGGGCATAGACTTGGCAGGATAAATCATCAAGTTCCCGTGTCTTTCTTACAGTGGTATTTTATAGACACATAACATGTAGTGCTTGAACCTGTGTGACTGATACCTCCTCTAGCCAACTCATTCAATTTGAAGCAGGTAAGGGTTTCGTGCAGCACACCTTTCCCAAGATATTTGTTCCCTTCCCCTAACGCCAAGGAAAGGTGGATCTGGAGTCAGGCTCAGACCGTCTCTCCCAGCACGGATGGATTAGAAGCTCTGCTAAGCGTGAGAGACTCTGCGCGAAGCAGATAAATGCTAGAATTTAGGGTGATGTTTGCAAAATACTCTAGCCAAAGGTTCAGTGCCAAATGAACCATCCTCATTTCAGCACAGTTACAGTGGGCATCACCATTTCTCTGTGGAAAGTAAAAGAATCACCAATATCCAAATGCAATCTTCTATTTATTTTTTTAGGGTCCAGTTCTGCTTTATTTGTACAACTGAGTCCCCTACTGGCTTCCCTTAAAAGGCAGGATCAAATCCACAGTAGCTTCCACAAATTCAAGAAGAATAGCCCCTTTCAGGTGAAAAAAAAAAAATAAAAAAAAAATAAAGGCAACATTTATCACCAATGACTGTAAATATGCTGTTCACAGTCTAAGCTCATTGGGGCTCGGCATGCATAAGCACACGCTTAACTTTCAGCATGCACTTAAGTCTCATTAGGGTGCTTAAAGTCTTTCCTGACCACGGACGCTTTCCTGAGCTGGGGTGTGGAGCAGGGACGCCTGTCTCATACACACGTGGACAACGGGGCCGTTATCTTGGTTGGAACCTTTAAATGCCATGGTAATATAAGAAAGCATAAATAATTAAACACAGAGCCCCACTCAGGACCAGCGCGGCAGCACTGCCTACAAAGATACATTTATAAGGAATGCACCCAGCTTTATAATCCCCTGCGACCGCTGGCATTGGAAAGAAAATACTCAACCTATTGCACTGGGAACCCATGAGCACATTGAAGGTGATTGCTTGGGGATGGTGATGATTTATTGTAACAGGCACCATCTATTTCCTCCTCACTGTTAATCACCTATCTATGAAAAATACGTGCATGCTCCAGACTACTGGCTGAGCTATCAAAGGCTTAAATGCATCTGATTTTGCTGGTGTCTTTGGTGATATTCCAATTTATATCAAGCCAGAAACTGGCTGTGTTGCAAAGTTCAGATGCCTGCTGCCTGCAGGCAGGTCTAAGCTTGAAAGATGGGTTGTTTCAGAGGTTTAGATGCATTTGACATGTGCTTGTTCCTCCCTAGCGTGTCCCGCACTTCAGAAAAGACACTGTTCCCATTCATACTTATCCTGTGCTGTGTTCAAGGTTCCTAGCAACAATAAAATATACAAGAGAAAAAAATTACACCTAAAAAAATCCCTATGTGTGGATTTATTGTGCCCTGTGCACTGCTGCCTCACTCCGTTCAGGCAAGCTTAGGAAAAGGATCTTTTGACATGTTTTTCAAAACACACAAAGCAAATTCCTGGCACCAGTTTTATGGCTACATTTGTCTTTCTGTGTCTCTGACATCGTTTTTTGGGATTTTTTTTTTTTTTTTTTTTTTTTTTACAATGTGAACAATAGTAAATGTTCTTAAATTTTCAGAAAGTGGTATGAATGCTCCCCCTCCCTTTCCTCTGCCTCATTTTTAGATTCGACCTCAATATAACAAGGAGTGTTTGGGCCATCAGGTAATTTCTAGAGTTCAATCTTTTCCTCCCACTCTGGTAAGCTAGTTTTTCAATGTGAAGAGTAAGAAGGTTTAGCTTTGCCTCCAGCATCTCTTTTACTTTTGAAAGGTGATGACTGCCTTTTTGGTGTCTCCACTTCAAGGTCCTGGTCTGTGATGCCCCAAGATAGACAATCCCTCCTGCTGAGCACCCACTAATGGGAGAACCATTAACCCAAAAATCAGGACTGGGGTCCTCAAAGTTAGACATCCAAAGACATCCACAAACCGCAAGACACCCAAGAGGATGCAGCTCTGTGAGCAGGAAAGTCATATGTGATTAAATGCATCTGGCCGACGCACCAGAGAAAGGGAAGTGTCTCCAAAAAGCCTGTGATCTCCTGGGTGGCTTTGAGCGCAGCCAGATGGATGCATGCTTGTCCTCCCCCTTGCACGTATGTACCCCACGTGCACCACCGGTGTGACGCAGGATGAACCCCACTGGGCGGCGATGCTGTGAGTGACTTCTACAGAATCCACATTGTATGCGCTGTGCATTTCCAGTCCATACACACAGTGTGTACAATGCAGGTGCTATAAAGTCAGGTATCTCCCCTTCAGCTGGAAAATGTGCGAACCTCAAGCTGGGCAGTCTGGTGGCCCACCCCACCACAGTCCCTTGCTCTTCCTCTGTCACTTTTCTTGCATATGTGTGGAACAGTGGCTTTCAGGTATATGTCAAAGCTATGAGTAAGAGAGATGGTCACAAAGTGACTGCTGGAAGAAAGCCTATGAATAAGGACCTTATGTAGGACTGGAGAAATCTGGTCTCGAGTCCCTGCTCTTTGAAAAACTCTGAGGAGCAATGCATGTGCTTTTTCAGTTCTACCCTCTTATGCTTCCTGTCCTGTTAGGTACGAATACTTTCAGGCAGGGATGATTCCCACTCAGATAAATATACAGGGCTCACCATCATGGATTTTTGGACCTGAGCACCTCTAACAGTAACACATCGATCTATTTGGATTGTCGAGGTCTCCCTGCAATCCTCATTTGCACCGTAGCTGAAAGCCAGTACAATCCGAGGGGTGGTGGGGGGAGGACGGAAAAATTAACATGGTGTGAAGGAAAAATGCCAGTGGAATCGGCTTGGGTTTTCTAGCTATTGGTCATGCTTCTTAGACTTCCTTCATAAAACAGCTGCAGGGAACTTGAAGTCTGCTGGGGAATTTATTGTTGCCCATAATATCATTACTTATTTATTTATTTTTGTTGGGCGCTGGCAAGGAACAAGTTCCTTTCTGTCGTCAGTGTCTCCCTTGCAAGAAGGGCGCTGCGGATTTTCACGGGGCTGTGCTCCCTTGTGCCAGTGAGGATGTGGATTGCAAAGACTCTACAGAAATCTTTGGGTCTGACATCAAAGAGTAGCTATATGTTCTGGTTTCCTCAGTAGTCTGGAAATAGGATGTTGTAGGGTGATTTTTGCTCCCTATCCCCACCTTGGAAATTTCCAGGCAGGATAAATCCACTCTTGTTTATTGTTACACAAGCCAAAAAAATGAAAAAATCCCAGCTTTTGGGGAAAACTTGTCTTTTCTGTACCTATGTGAAATGTCATAATTATTTATCGCTGATTCCCTGTCATTCATTGCTGTGGTATGGGCAGGATCCAGTGCCCACTGCAGGGAACTGGAGTTTTTCCACTGACTCCAGTGGGTCTTGGACTGGGTTGCCCTTTCCAGTGCCCAAAAGCTATCAAAGCAATACGTCTGTGCGGGTGTGTGTGTGTACATTATCATGCTAATCAAAACAAAGCAAAAACAAATGCAACTGGAGGGATCCTATGTTCTCATTCCAGAGGAATTTAAATTGAGCAGCCTCAAACTCTTGGAAGCACATAGATGATTGGTGTTGTGACAGGTGTGACTTCAGCTTTGTGGTTGCTCCGATAAAATGATTATACTCTGGCAGTGGTTGGAAGAATTAATGAGAGGAACCCATGCCTGTTAGACTGTTTTCCTTTGGCTGCATTACGAGCAGCATCAAGTTGTTTTTTCTTGTTAAACATATGGCATTATTTTTCAACTGCTTCCCCCTCTTCCAGAATTTGCTCAGGGGAATTGCTTCTTTAAGTCTGCTCTATACAGTTGAATACCATTTTCTGAGAACCAAATTCTATGTAGCTTGATGGTTTGGAAGAGGGTGGGTTATGGGTTTCATCTTTTGTTCATTTGTTTTAAAAAAGAGGTGACATCTAAAGTCCTCTCTGTCTCACAGCAGCTGAAGTTAGAAATGCCCTGTCCCCAAAGTATCCCTCTTTATTTGTTTATTTTCCCCCAAACCTACCAGCTGGCTGGGACTAGACTTTGCCTGAGAGATGGATGACAACTTTGGGACTCAAATTTACACCTCCCATCTTTATCATGTGGCAGCACCAGCTGAACATGAGGTTAGTAAGGAGCTTGTGGATCCCTTCTTCCCTCAAAATCCCAGTGGGGAAGGAGGAAGGCTGGAAAGAGTCCTGCGGGCTGGACTGCCTTGGACTAGTGAACCCCTTGCTTGCTCTCACGAAGCAGAAAAACCCTGCAATCCTCCATAAACTCAGATCTGCACTCTCTGGCTTGCTCAGAGCTCCACTGTTAGAGACACTATTTTTCTTCCAGAAGAAACCACGTGCTGGAATGGGGATGGCATGGTGCACACATTAATCTCGTCCTAAAATGCAGACAAGATGTGGCCAGGTGCATTTTGGACCTGGAAACTGAGAAGTGGTCTTGGGCCATACAGTTTCAAGGTAACCGTAGGCACCTCTGAACAGGTTTTTACTGCTGTAAGCTCCTTTGTAGACCTACACCCCATTACTCTTAGTTATGTCCTCGAGGATCATCTAATATTTTTCCTGTTCTACCTTACAGTCCACGAGCTTCAAACAACTGTGAGCAGTTGTTTTATTGTCCTCAGCCTACCAGCACCTCATAACTCCTTGCAAGCCAAAGCTAATGCCAGAAGTGAACAGAAAGCACATTCTCGTCTGAAATGCGTGTGCCCACAACGCCTCCCACTAACTAGCACCCGTCCTGCACCCGCGTCCCACGCCTTTCTCCTTACTCCAGGAAAAGATGCCCAAGTTAAAAGAAAAGGGGGGAAAAAAAGAAAACTTCCCCACAAATTGCAGGTTTCTACTGGTGCTCCAACACTCATGAAACCTCAGGAGCTTTTTAAAGCTGAGATCTGAGGTAGGAAATCGGAGCTTAAGATCTGAGGTAGGAAATCGGAGCTTAGGTCTGCCATTAGGAGCAGATGCTCACAGCCTCATGCAACTTTCTGCCTCTCCAGCCCAACGCCTGTTTCTCAGCTGGAGGCACTTGGCAGAGACAGGGATAACTCAGAAGATGCACTAAAATCAGCTGTCACATGCGCACATCTGCTGCCCTGGAAGGATGGCAAGATGTGCGGTCTCTCCAAGCCTCGGCTGATCCTTCTAGAGATCCTAGAAGTGCCACAGTGTAAATACCACCATTTAGAAATGGTGAAGGATTCACAAGAGAGCTAAACTGTCCTTGCAAGAGTCACTGTGTCTCTGATGCTCACCTTGCTTCTGTCCCCTCTCCTATATTTATGTATATGCACTATCTGCTTCAAAGACTACCTCCAACAGGCTTCTTACAGATCATCCATAAGGAGCAGCCATGACTTACCCCAGCCAAATAATGTGAATCCCCAAAGATACTTCTTCTCTGAGAAAAATGCCATGAAGATGAGGCTGTGGAGATAGAGCCCTTCCACCAGAATCCAGTAGTAATTGGTTGCCAGGAAGTAGAGGAAGAAGGTAACCGCTACTTTACAGCCCACCTGCAATGACCACAGAAAGACAGGGTTATGTGAGGAACATGGTGTGAAGTTCTTGTTCTACATAACGCCGTAATTTACCAAGATGGGCTGCAAAACAAGCTGGAGAAAAGGAAAAAAAAAATCAGAAAATTCTGTTGCAGGGCTTTTACAAGAAAAATCAGTGCAAGAATAGAAGACAGCCTGACATCACGTCTCCAATAGTGCGTGAGCTGGGAGGTGTAGGAGGGCAGGGCACATGTGGAAAAATGGTGACCTAATCCTATTCTCTCCCAACCCCGGTCATGAGGGGCTCACACACTTTCTAGGGCAGCTGTGTTTCATCTTTTCCCTGTGTCTCTTGTTCCATGTTAGAGGGCAAAGGGCTGTGGCCAAGTCTCCTTGGTCTGGGTGACCTGATACAAGTCACATCACTTGGAATTACGACTCTGCCCCTCAGGTCATGGAGAGATATGGACACCGTGCTGAGGGTGAGTCACCCCATCCTGTCATGGATGTCCAAGACGGAGTCCTCCAGGGCTGCCTTTCTTTCCTCAATAAGTGTGAAGACACTCTAGATGGCTGCCGTAGGCTTTGGCGACTGGTTCTCCAAGAGCAGACAGAAGCTGTAGGATTTCACCCACAATGTCAAGGTGTTTTCTGAACACACCTGAGTTGCAAGGTGGGAGACCTGGTAGACACTTCCAGGACACACTGATTGTAAACATACTCATAAGCTGACCTCTCACTCCACTTCGCTTTTTTCTTGAGTAGAAAACCCTGACTGCAACTCAATTCTCCCCTATCCTGGCAGAGTGGGGCAAAGCCACCCTTCTTCCAACATTTCTTAGCCTTAGTAGAGAACGGCTGCAAAGTAATGATGCCACACAGGGTTAATCGGTACAAAAGGACACATAAAACCATATCTTGTCAACGTGGAAATGCTAGGACTATGGGTAGTCTGATTTCACAGGAAGTCTACGACTACCTAACACATCCCACATCAGCAGCACATCTCCATGCTGCCCTTTACTTTGAGAGGAATACAGAATCACAGAATCACACAGAATCACAGAATCTTCATGGATGGAAAGGACCCTTAAGGTCATCGAGTCCAACCAAACAACCTACAATCTCTGCCACTACAGCATGCCCTGAAGTGCCACATCTAGACGCTTCTTAAACACCTCTGGGGATGGTGACTCTACCACAAGTGACTTTCAGAAAATGTCAATAACTTGTACCTTGTAAATAAAGACTGAATTTTTTATTCTGGCACAGCTCTTAACACTAATCCTTTACCAACCAAAAACCATAGAAAGGTTTGGGTTGGAAGGGACCTTAAAGGTCAATATATTTATATATATAAAATATGGACACATTTACGCCCATTTTCTTTTGCAAATGAAGTCAGTTAGAGTAGAAGGAACATCAATTAAAAAAATCCCCGTCCAGGTTTAATAATAATATTTATATTAATAAAAGCCAACCATTACCCACACACAGAGAGCATCAGGCAATAATTGCAAAACTCCCACTTCCCTTAGAAAAGAAAGAAATACACTAATTTTCACCTTCGTCACTTGTTTGCCTTTCAATTCAGCAGAATGGGAAATGCCATTAAATCGCTAATATTCAAAGAATGCAATATATTATACCAATTATTCCTTATAATGAGTCAAGCCCAAGGAGAAACAGAAAACAATGCAGCAAAACATTTTGTGTTCTTTCCAAAAAAAGAGTGTTTTGAAGTGTGCTGAGTGCTCCAGCTAGAGACTCGCCAAATTAAGGAAATGGATCTCTGAAATGGGAAGAAAACGTGATAACAAATTTCCATTTGGGGGCACTTGGACACAAAAGGGGACACTCCATATCTGCTGATTTTATGCAGGGGTGTTGGTGGCCAGGTCTCTGGTAGTAGAACAAGCTGTGGAAGACTGGAGAAACCAAATGAATCTGCAAGCAGAAAGTTCGTTGCCACATTGCGAGAGCAACCCCACTAGGATGCTTAAGCTAGCTCAGATTGTCCCTCAGTAGGGTGGAAAAAGCCCCTGAAAGAGGTGAGGTGTGTTGAACAGCGAGGACAGAGGCACAAAGCCTGGCGATACTCACAAACTGTGATTTATCCGCTGGAGGTGCTTCAGTAATGGATTTCAAGTCTTCCTCTGAGATGCGCTCCATCTCCTCCAAAGCTGACCCAGAGTACAAGACCGCATCCTTTATGAAGATGCTCATGGCTCTCAGCATGAAGGAGACAAACAGGTGCATGTGGATGTAGTTTCTAGTGCAGTGCAAACGTCTGGAGGAGGAGACAGGAAGGGTTGGGGTAGTTTAGCCCATTTATTGGAGAGTCTCAGGGTCATCTCTGCATCTGAAGAGCCCCAGCTCCTCTCATCAGCACTGTGCCACCATGGGGTTGCTGCCCTGCACTCATAGTTCAACCATGGGGTTGGTAAATGAATTAATACCTACCCCATGGTGTTGGTAAATGAATTTAAACTCTTTTAAACTCCTTTATTTCTGACCATGAAATCTTGCAAAGAAACAGGGATGCATTTTGCCTCTATCAGGCATGGGGAGTGAGCACGCATGCAGTAGGTAGTGTGGGCAGTAAGTCCACATCTGGAGGATGGTGTGTGTGCAGTGCACATGCAGCTGGAGCAGGGTATGTGATACACAGTCCATGCTCAGTGTGTGTACCTCTGGAGTGCAGTGTGTGTGTGCAGTACGTGTGTGAGGAGTTTCATGGAATCATAGAATGGTTAGAGTTGGAAGGGACCTTAAAGATCACCTAGTTCCAGCCCTCCTGCCCTGGGCAGGGACACCTCCCACCACACCAGGTTGCTCCAAGCCCCGTCCAACCTGCCCTTGAACCCCTCCAGGGATGGGGCAGCCACAGCTTCTCTGGGCAACCTGGGCCAGGGGCTCACCACCCTCACAGCCAAGAATTTCTTCCTTACATCTCATCTCAGTCTCCCCTCTTCCAGTTTAAAGCCATTACCCCTAGTCCTGTTGCCCCACTCCCTGATCCAGGGTCCCTCCCCAGCTTTCCTGGAGCCCCTTGAGGGACTGGAAGGGGCTCCAAGGTCTCCCCGGAGCCTTGTCTTCTCCAGGCTGAACCCCCCCAGCTCTCTCAGCCTGTCCCCACAGCAGAGGGGCTCCAGCCCTCCCAGCATCTCCGGGGCCTCCTCTAGACCCACTCCATCAGGGAGTTGCACATGCAGGACACTGTGTGCAGTGCACATCCATATGGAGGCAATGAGAGGTGCCTTCAGTATGAAGCACATGTGCACTGACTGCACATCTGGTGAACATCAGGATGAATGCGGTGGGTGCGCAGCAGCCAATGTGCAGGGTGCGTGCAGTGAGCGTGCATCCAGTGTGCAGTGTACATCCAGGGAATGTACGTCTGGCGTGCAGTGTGTGCGCAGTGAGCCAACAACGGCTGTGCAGCGTGCGCCGGGCATGCACATCCCCGTGTGCAGTGTGTGTGTGGTGAGCACGTCCCTGGTGTTCAGTGCATGTGCAACGAGTGTGCATCAGACACGCAGCCATTTTCCAAGGTGTACAGACAGAAGGCAAGATAGTGCTCACTGATACTAAAGTGTCTTTCCTCTCTGTGTCCCTTTCGGTGTTAAATCCACCCCTCCAACAAACCTGCCCTTCTCAGAGTCAAGCCCTGCATTTATCTGCATTTTGTATGGAGGAAATGGACTACAAAGGCATTGTGGCCACTAAAAACAGTGCAGAGATTCTTGTAAATGACTAATCTTTGTCCCCACTCCAAATTTAGCAGCAATCATAGTAGTAACTATAGTGTGCTGGGCTGTTTTCTCTGCTGTTAGAGACACCATCCTTTGCTCGGTCACGTTGAGCAGTTTCTGGGCTCCACCCCAGCAATGGCACCAACGACCCCACAAATGCTGATTGTAAAGCGCTTTAAGATCCTTTTTGGGGAAAAGCTGGATGATAAGAAGTGAATGGGTTAGACCCATAACTATGAGGTGTGTTTTAGAAACGGTGATCGTGCCTTTGGGGAGAAGAAGCAACTAACTGGCCTGTTGGAGTCCCTTTCTGTCCTCTGTAGTTCTGTGGCCTGGCTAGCCATGCATGAATTTATGAATCGGTTTATACCCTCTTAAATCCCCAGCTCCAAGAATGGAAATAAAAAATAACAGCTGTGTTTTTTTTTTTTTTTTCTCCTTTGGAGGGGATTGTGATAGTCATAACTGTTGTTTCCTGTGCTATTATAATACAAATTATGCCAATTGGAACTGCTCAGGTATAAATTATGATGGGCTTTGATCCCTGCATTTGAAATGTAGTCGGTGAATCTCTGGATTATGTGTTATCTGGGATAAAATCTAGCTCGGTCCCTACTGCTGCTTCTGTCCTTGGGACAAAGATGTTCTAGCACAGACGCCCATGTAGTTTGGGCTGAAAGTGAAGTGCTCTGACTACATCAAGGGAGAGAAAACCTGTCTCCTGAAACTAGGAGTAGTCTTGCCTAGATGGACATTAAATATTTCAACAACTTTGCCCGTGTCCAGTGGGAAACGAAACAGAAGAGAAAGGGTTGAGAGGACAGGAGAGTGGTGGCAGGGGTGGGTTCTGGGATGACATCATGTGAAGTGCCTCCAGGAGGGGTCTGCAGTCCCTTTTGGCTTGTGGGTGTCACAGATTTGGGCGCTGGGATGTTCTGCTATCCAAACAACCCCCGCGGCCTCCTTTTGCTTGCTGCAGAGAGGTCTGAGCACTTTTAGAACCAAAGGCCACACATTTTATTCCCAGTGGTTTGTGTCTGGGGTTTATCTCGAGCTTGCACGGTGGGAACTGCTGAGTCCATCTCCAGACACAATGCGGCTATTTGCAGTGTGAAGAATTTCCCTCCACAGCTTTTTTCTGGGTCCTGCTGTCTGCTTCCCTTCACCGAAGGGAAGCAAATCTGGGGCTCAGGGGATTGGGGCTTCAGCACCCTACTCTATCTACACCTCACCAGGCATGGTTTCTCCCCAAGGACAAACTTCTAGTTGTGAGCAACACCTTTCATCCCTCCCCTCCCCTGGTCTCTACAGCAGCAAGGAGATGCAGCAGCCAGGTATGAGGAATAGATGGCGCAGCTTCAAGATGGTATTTAGGGGTCGACATCCAGTGGCATGAGTGGTGGAAAGGGAAGGCAGACAATCAGTTTTAGGAGGGTGAGTCATCATTTTTGGATCCCTAGGTAGAGCAGCAGCATGGGAAGGTTGAAGGAGTTAGTCCAGCAATTTTACATGGCTGGTGTCCCCTTCAACTGGTCTATCCTTCATGAATATTTGGGTTTAGAGTGGAATTTCTCTTATGAAACCTTAGGTATCTGAAAATTAGCCATCTAAATCTAAGCTGACATCTGAAGGGTTAATTGGGACAGCAAACCCTCGATGGTCTACCAAGGGAGACAAACCTCTTCCTGGAGACGCCTTTCTTCCCATTTGCTACAAAAAAGGTCTAGAAAACTCCATTGCAGGCAAGCGGAAGAAGTTCAAACATCCCACCCACCATCCCCCAAGAAGTTTGACCTAAGTGACACTAACACAGCCCAAAGCACAGATGTAACATCCTGTGGCTTGCTGAAGAAGCACATGCCACCCCAGTTTTATCTTTTAGGAAAGCCCGAGGCTTTTCCAGTCTAGTGACAACTTGCTTAGGTAGAAACAGAGCCGCCTACCTGAAGTATCCCAGGATAAGGACAGCAACTGTGAGGGATCCCAGAGAGATGGAGTATCCAACAGTATAAATCAAATAGAGGCGATCAAAGACCTCCTGCAGTACAAATGATGGAAAAAATAGCGTCACATTAGAACGCGTCTTACTGCATCGTAACACAACCATGGTAGCAGCACAAAGATTCAGGCTATCATACCTGCTGGGGGTGTACAGCTCTGGGCCTGGAAAACCTTTGGCAGGCACACTTATTGTCCCCTTTTTGACATAAGAGCAGCTTGGAAAGAGGTATTCATCTTTCCTAATGACTGGGAGGAGCTGGGTTCTTTCCAAGGGACTAGTGATGGAGTTGGGTTAATCCCATGCCTGGGAGTTTTGCAGCATTTTCATCCCAAAGGAACCCAAAGCGCTTTACAAACTCTCAGTCAAATCCAGAGATCTCTTGGCAACTTTTGGGTCAACAAAATGCCCACTGACCCGGGATTTTTGCTGGAACTGTAAAATTTAACCATAAGGCTATGCTATACCATTGCTGAATGACTGATGTCCAGGCTGGTGGAGTGTCAACCCACCACAGAAAACATGGGGAGGACATACTTTGGCTGTGGGATAGGAGAAGACATCACCTGCATTTATTTTTATTTTTTAAAATCAATATCAGCCTATGACTGTGGTTATCCAATCCAGACACAATTTTAGCTTGCCAAAGTCCCATTGGAAAAGGTCCTGTCACAGGAGAGCTCATAGTAATTAGATTTTAGTTCTATTGGCCCTCTGAATTTTAGAGTTGGGCTTAGAAACCCTGAGCTTTCCATTAAATATTGAGATGTTTTTCTTCATCCAGTGCTGGGGCATGCAGCTTCACTCAGGGATTACTGAATATCTACCTGAAAAGGGTTAAAATGCCTGCCACTCTCCTAGCTTGTACTACCTTTCAGTGTCTGAAATTAGAAATAAACCCCGAAGAAACCAACCAATTCAGCATCTTTCTCCTCGCTCCCTCCTCCCCTGCCTCCCGCCTTTCCCTCACCCCACCCGCTGGGTTGCAATAACATTAGTAACGCTGGGCTCTGAATGACAGCTCTGATTTTGATTTGAGGCTAGAAATGCTGTCCTGGAATGTGAAACCTCAGCCCTATTACATCAGAATCCCCAGATATGTGAATGTTTCTTTGCGGTTTCCATTGGTAGAGTGGTGCGCTTGCCAATATTAATCTAGTGTGTGTGTATGTGCGTATTTATATATATATATCCCTGTATATCTGTGGAGCCAGCAGGCACTAAAAAGCCAATGTGAGCAGATTTGAGAGTTTTAGGAGGGAAAGAAAAGCTCCTTCCCTTCAAAGGTTGGTGCACTTTTGCCACTGTCGAGCTGGAATCCTCTTTGAACTGGAAAACACTTGCCTCCACGGTGAAAATTAAAAAAAAAAATAATAAAAATCCTACTCCAAGTTTAGGATTCTTGGTAATTCGGCAGTTGTGAGGCGTTACTATGCCCAGCCGAACAAAAGTGTCCCTGAGCCCCATTCAGAAATTTAACCGGAAAGATCCACGTTCCTATCGGACAACGACACCGTTGTAGTAGCAATGGCCTTGGGAAGGGCCTGCTTATTGGCTGGCAGGACGTTTTCGGAGGCTGTGGTTAATTCCTCTGATTAACCACAGGGCCTCTTTTTGAAAGGATGTTGAGTCAGAGCTGCCAAGACATACACATGCATGCATGCATGCACGCTGGTGTGCTCACTTGCAGACATAGGTGCCACAATCTTACCCAGTGTCACCATGGAGAGCCTTCAGGGCAGGTAATTTTTTTGGACAGGGTGCTTAGGTCCTTGGGGAAAGGCTTGGGAGCAAAAGGTTGAGGTTCTCCTAAAGGCTGCACAAGGGCAGCCCTTGGGAGGGCAGCTCATGCTCGCTAGTTCCCAGGAGTGCTTGTCCTCAGGAATGGCAAGACCTGGATTTACCCAGGAGGAAAAAAAAAAAGCACGAAAGGCAATTCCAGGTTTCACTCATCTCCTAGCACAAGGGAGGTCCCAGCTCAGTGGAAACCGCAATGCTGAATCAGGAAAGGTCCTCCAGGTAACAAAATATTGAGTCATCTGCCAGCTGAAAAAACCACCTCCATGGTCTGAGAACCCTCTTTTTGGAGCTGAGATGGATGTGAGTTTAAATAATTCACAGAAGACCACAAAGGTCATGCATGGCCAAGCCATGGACAAAACCTGGATGTCCATAGTCTCGATACAGTGCACTACTTCCTAGATCATGCTGCTACAATAGAAGCTCTACCTAATGTCTCCTATAAATCCACCCTGAAGGTGGACTCACCATCACTGGTCATCCACTGACCCGCTGGAAGAAGCAACCCACCCTGCAAAAATATGGCCTCGCCACACCATGAGACCCTGGTTTAAAAGGTGTGATACTTTAACCAGTGTCATTTAATTTGACTCCTGCAGACATCCTTCACTGTTTCAACTGTTGACGCATGTGTACTTAAAAAAAAAGAAAAGCTGAAAAAAAGCTAAAGGAAAACCAGAAGGACAAAACCTCCATATCTATGATTCTAGGGGCTGTGATTGTCAGCAAAATATTGTAAAACTCACAATACAGTGCCAAGATGAGGGAACATCAGTTTCAAAACTGGCGGCCTTGCATATTGCCCTCTGCCCACTCCATCCCATGCCCTGCTGGAGTGCGATAATGATAGGGAAGGTGTGGGATGGATCTGATCCCCACTTTCCTCCCTTCTCTTACAGCTTTCCTGGGCCTCTTGCATCTGCCATCTCGCTAAGGAGTACCCAACTTAACCCCTTCCCCTGCCAACAAGGTCTGCAGAAGAATGCTCTGGAGGCCTTCCTTACACTTGGTTGAGTTGTGGTTGTTCTTGGAGGGTTCTGGGCAGGATGAGCCCCCCTGGCGTGCATGAGTTGGTTTTGGTGTTGGTAAAATGACTTCCCATCAAGTCATGCACCATGCATCCTCTCTAGGCCATGCTCCATGGTGATCTCAGACACTGCACAGCCTCAGCTCATTTCCTTTCCCCCCTCCTCTCTGGTCACACATTGCAAAGCTCCACCAAACCACAGCCATCTATCTTGTATAGCCAGGTGAAATGATCTGTCTGCAGTGAGCTAGCCCACCTGATCTTGCTTTCCCGACCTCACTCCAGCCATAACTCAGAGACTGACAATAGATTGAACCATGAAAACCATAAGTACAATTTCAGATGTGTTGCGTGCTGAACCTGTAACAAGATCTCCCTTTCCCCCTCCCTCTTGGTTTGGTGGGAGACTTCCTCTCTGCTCCCCTTTGCGTCTCAGCTTTCCACCAGCCTGACCTCAAGGTAGAAACTTCACAGCAGTCTGGTGGCTTTGGGAGAACAAGAAACCAAAACAGAGCTGGACATGGCTTCTGCGTGAACTCAGAGAGTGCATGGAAGAAACAAAATAAACAAACCTTAGCCACCATGGGCATTCACGGGCTGGATGTTCCCCCCTCCCACAAGGGTCCATGCCTTCCCCACTGCCTGCGGTTTGGATGTCTTCCAGGTGTGTGACCCTCAGAGCAGTTGGCTGTTACATTTTCATACTGTGCTTAGGGCTTAACTTGAGTCCTAATTTGCCCGCTTCCACCAATGGGGAGATAATTTGCATTGATGTGAATTCAGAGGAAAACTGCTTTCCTCTGCAGGCCAGCTCTGAGCTACATCAGAGCATCAGGTGAGGGGTTTCGAGGCCGCATACATTGTGAAACCAGGGCTTTGCTTTTACTCTTGCATTGCATCCAGCTGTAGGACAGTCTGTGTGAAGAGTATTTCTTCTCCCTCAAATTCTAGTATGGGTACATGGAGTTTGTCATAGGGAATGCGGTCCTCTAATTTAGATGTCTACAGAGTGGATAGCTCCATCAGAGCTGGCCACCTGAGGTCCCAGCAGCAGTAAGAAAGGGGTGCTTTAGGCTGCAATCCGTCTATTTTAATCACAGGACTGTGCCCTCAGCCACCAGCTGCATTGACTGGGTTGTCACAAGAGGAGTCCAGGGTGATTAGCTCAAATAGAGATATTTACATTTATATAGCAAGTTCCATCCATCTGAGTCTCAGGTAAGAGGTCTTGCGACCCTTAGGACTCAATTCAGTTGTCCTTCCATGTGTCCCATGCCTTTTTAGAGCCCAAGTGTTCTTTCTGGTTCAAGCTGCTTTTACAGAAGGGAATGAGCGTCCTGTAGGTCCCGTGTTGTATCTGCAATTCCCATGCAGTTGTCTCATCTACCCTAGAACATCTCATTTAATTCTGGGCATAAACATAACCTACGTTTCAGCATCTGGATGAAACCTTCAGGGCTTTGGTGTTCATGTGTCCTGCTTCCTTCCAGTGTCACAGGGAGGGACGTGAGTGACTGAGACACGTATTTTCTAGATGACTGGTAGCAACGTCTGTTCTGAGTATCATTGCACTGTGCCCTGTATCCAGCTTTCTCCTTTCCTCCTTTTCCTTTCCCCCTTTGTGAGACAACAGCAAGACTCTGCAACATTTAGGTTGCGAAGCTGAAATGGATCCAGTGGTCTTTTGAGGGGTTGGCAGGCTGTGCTGAAGGGTGGGATTAGCAGTAGATGAGGATGGAAGCATATGTAACGGCTTTCCAGATCAAGTATCTGCAAAGTTTCTCAAAGCTGCTGATTCAGATGTTGCTAATGACATGTTTGAAATTAGCAGGGGAAGCATTTTACTGCTTTGAATGATAAGCAAAGCCAGAAATCTTCAGTCATTAGCTCTGGTCGTTGCTTTTCTTGTCTTTTTTTACAACAAAAGATGCGACTAAAAAAACACTTAATGGCAGGGAGAAGGGATATTTGCAAAAGGCACAAAACAGTCACTGATTTCCAAAGCCTAAGGGAAAACATTGAGTGTTGAACATGACTTTTTTGCTACGGAATTCTGTTCCCCTCATCTGTAGAGGTCCCGGGCGCTTCAGGTCCTCACAATCTAGATAGTGACTAGGGTCAGCTCTCAGACTAAGACACCCCAATTTAGATGTGAAAATGTATGTTTCTGTGTGTGTTGAGCATCTATATTCACATGATAGTCAACAAGGAGAGATCTTCAGATTCAGTTGCCTGCACATAAGCACTGAGCGCTGTGTGAGATGCTTGAAAGTACTCACATGGACCCCAGATGCTGCTCCAGAAGAGCATGGGTCTCATAGATATCTGCCAACCTTGTGCTAATACTGTAGGAGGTGTAGTGCATCTCCAAAATGTATCTCTGGCAGTCATGCCAGGTTTCTAGGTGTAGGGAAGTAAATTGGACCCCTTGACTGCAGTCAGCAGAGCTGGAGAGTTGTTCAGGTCTATAGACCAGTCTATGAAAAAAAAAAGGAAAAAGGAAAAAGGTGGGAGTAGACCCATGTCTAAGAAGTCATCTGAGCTCTTTGGGTGCCCGATAGCTGTATTGACGAAAGGTAGCACTTTTCCATGTTGTGCCCAGTTTATCTACAGCATTCATAGCCATGGGACATCCAGGAGGCCACTGAAAATATGTCCCCCAAATCTGCTGTTCATATTAATAGAACAAAGTTCTCCAAATCCTATGCTATGGCCACAGGCTGAGAATGCCCCACAGCTGCAGGCTCTTGGAAGGCTTTAAGTAGGGACAGGAGCACTCTTTGCTTGCCAGCCTCCATAAACTGTCCTTAAACATCTTCTATGGGCCAGCAATGGTTAAATAAGGGGTACAAGGGGACTATATGTGACCCTGTGTGCTGTGTCGTGAGAACTCTTGTGTTTTTATGTGAAGCATTGTTATGCTGTTGTTATAAATCATCAGAGTTTCCCAGCAGACTTAGGGAATTAACCATCAGCAGAACCACACTAAAAGGTGCTGCAGCATTTACAGGAAGGCACTAGGCCTAAGTTATAGGCATGAAACAAGGACTGCCTGACAGGGTTGTTTGCAAGAATGAAGAACACATCTGAATAATGCATTTTTTTTTTTTTTTATTCCTACATGTACTTTAAAACATCTGCCCATCTTTCATGCTGCAAATGTATGACGCTTTGATGGCATTTCATCTGTATAACTCAGTATATGCTATGTAAACATGCTTTATGCCATCAGTTTGAGGCTACACAAAGTTGTTTGCTTTTAAAAGGACCCCAGAGAGCTCCGAGAACAAAGGCCAGGCACAGAAGATTTTTGGTTTGAAGAAGGGAGTTTAGATAAAGCAGCCCTGCAACATGCTGTGCCTTTCCCATTGTGTTTGGTATGTGATGGATTCTCGAGGCCTCTCTGATTTCCCTGGAAGCAGTAAAACCACCATAATATAAACAAGCAGTAGCAGATGAAGACAGGATTGGCAGGCTGAGGTTAGATCTTAGGATGGTCTATCTTGCTAAGCTGGTGGCTTCCGAGCTGAGCTAACCTCCCAAGTTGCTGGCTCATATTCCCCTTCCCCATGATTTCAGTAGATGTAGGTCACATTTAGCCTTAAACTCATCCTTGAAAACAGGATAGGCTTGACCTGCTTTAAAAAAAGGATGTGTTTGGCATTAGTGTTGGTTTTGGGGGAGACGGAAATGAAGGAAATTTCTGCTTATTGAGCAAAATACGCCATTACTCCTGCCAATGTCTGAAAAGGCGATCAGAAAAATGACCATGCTGGGAGTGCTGCTATTGCCTGGCTGTGTGGAAGGGAAGAGGTCCATAGTCAAAGCACTACTATGGTATTTTGGAGACAAATTGCCCAAAAAGCTGCTTACTAGTGCATCAAGACTTTCCATGTGTGCCATGTTTTATCCAGAGATTGAGGAGGAGCTCCAAGAATACAGGTTGCCCTCACTCCTGTTTTTAAGGGAACTGAAGAAAGCTCTAAGGACAATGGCCAACCTCGGCCAGACCAAGGGTCCTTTTAGGCCCACTCCTTGTCTCCTACATGCCCAGGAATAGTGTAAGAACAGAACAAATATAGAATAAATAGATATATATACACCTATGTGCCTATCATCTAGTGATTACGTAGCAGTGCTTTATACCCTCTCCCAACGTTCAGCAGCTTGCGATTCAGCAATGCGAAACACGCAGCAGACAGATAACCAGCTGGTGTTTTAACCACGCTGCCTTCCTCAAAGAGCGAACAGCGGCCAATCCGTCCCCCTTCTGTCCCTTGTCCTACTGGCTCTCTTTAAGCACCGGATGGAAAATAAACAAAGCAGAGCTGCCCGGCCTGGGGTGGGAAGCCACAGATCTCTCAGCTGATCTGTTCAGAGGCAGGAAGACTTTTGAAAGATCCAGGGTGCAGTCGGGATGGGGGATGCCCATGCACGTCTCCTGGGGAAGGGGTGGGAGAACAACATTTTCCACCATTTCTGCTGCGCTGGTGAAGGGTTATTTTAAAAGCAGAATATGAGAGAATATATACAGACTGTGGTGTAGCGGTGGCTTTCGGCACTGCCCGAAGGCACAGAGAAAACTGTCTTATCTTCCCATAAGGTGCTGCTGAGACATCTTTCCACAAAACTTCTTCCGAACTCTTGCTAAACAGTTGTCTTCTGCAGACCATGGTTGTTCATGGCAAGATTAATGCTGCCTGCAAGGTGTCTGGGGAAACACACTTCAATAGCTAGTTGCAGCCTACCTGCTCTCTTGGCTAAAGAGAGGACATCAATCTTCAAGGCTGTCAATCCAGCGTCCTTCAGCAGTGCTAATTTTCCCTTAGAAAACAGACCAAGAGCAATTGCTCACTGGGCAGTTACGAGCTGTTAATTCTCCTGGCTCTGATGGCTTTAGCATACTTTGCTAATTTCAGAAAGCGGTTTCCGTGCTGCTCTGTGTGAAATAATCCTCTTTATATGGTTCAGGAAAAGGTAGCGAAAGACACAAACTTTCTCTGGGGCCCGCCGTTTGCTGCTTTGGTCAAGCTTATAATTATCCCACAGTGGCTAAAATGAGAAAACTACACACCTAAACAAACATACATGGACATATATATATATGTGTGTGTGTGTGTGTGTATGTGCGCATGGACGTGGGTGTTTATTTAGGTGTGTTCATCTGTAGCTATCTATAGATACAGGCCTATTTCTAGAGATAGCAATGCAGATATATATATATAGTCACAGACATACATTTTTTTCTTAATGCTTTCTAATGCATAGTTTCTTAAAAGTTTCTCTGGTTACATCTGCTCGGATGCTGTCCTACTTGGACTCAGCCCACGATCTCCTTTCAAAACGTTGGTTAAATGCAGCTGTTACTGGTGACGCAAAGATGCTGTTCCCCAGGGGGGGAAGTAATAATAGAAAACAATCTCTCTCTAAAGACGACTAGTCTATCTTGCCAAATTCCCTGATTCTGACATCTCTTGACATATTTACTTCAAGAAAAAAAAAATCAAAGGAAGGTTTATTAATACCAGTGCTTCAGAGCCACGCTTGGGTGTGAAAGACAAGAGGCCTTCCTTGTTCTCTGAAAGTCATCACCCAACTGAGAAAAAAAAAAGAAGGTCATTCCTTTTCTCTTTTATTTCCAGAGCGTTTTTCATGCCAGAAGGCCCAAGAGACCTGCAGTGGATGTGTAGCATTGCTTCACTTGTCACTAAAATGCAGCCACCTCTATGGTGAAACAAGGTAACTACATGAGAGCATGCACCATCGCCATGAAAGCAACCTCTTGCAAATACAAGGATAATAATAATAATAATAATAATAATAATAATAAGTAATAGATGCTGTTGAAAATCACTTGTTAATCACGCTACAACTCCAAAGGTAAGGGAAACTTCCATTTTTTTCTAATGTTCTTTGCACTGGGGAGGTGTCACTTAGGCAATACCGTGTTGCCCATTTAATCTGAACAATGATGATGGTCTAATTTGTCTTACCATTAAGTACCATTAAATTCACCTCTGTGTGGCTAGATGAGAAAACTCCTGGCAGAAGATGACTGACCCTTATGTACAGAATAATGAAGATGATAATATTTGGATGGTTTATTAAAGCAGGTCATAAAGTGAGCAGTAATTTTCCAAGTAAGAACAGAGGTTGAGAATAAAAATGAAATCTTCTGCATCATGACACCTCATCTAATGTCTCTCCATTAGGAAACACAGTCCAAGTCCCCTGTCTGTGCAGTGACCACCTCTACACTCAGGAGACACAGACAAAAATAGATACAGGAAACCCAGGACAATAGACTTTGCTTTCAGCCTTTTTTCCCAGCCTGGAGGTCTGGTCTCTACACCTTCCTTGTGCTCGTAACAAATGGACAACTGTCTTCTTCTTTGTACCCTTCCCCTACCAATTTATCTTGACCACATCCTAGCTGCCAGCATAGGTAGTTTAACAGAAAGGACCTCCTTTCCCTAGGGGAAATCTAGGATACTTGCTTAGGTAGAGAGGTCTACAGCAGATGACTCCCACTTCAGGACATGGCTGAGATAGCTGGGACAGGGGAGATAATGACTGCAGAGAGGTCAAGAAGTTGTGCAACTTAGTAAAGCTCTCAGTGTGAGCAAGATGTTCAATGTCTCCAACACCAACTCCAGAAATTTCCCAGAAAACTCTGGGGCTAAAATAGTTCTTTCCACTATACGTACTGGGAAAAAATGAGTCCCATCAAACTTGTCCTCAAAATGAGTGTTGTCTAGCACTGACACAACACACCTTGCTATCAAGTAGCTGGAGCAGTACCTGGCGTATACAACCTTGTCAGTTCTTTGACCGCATGATATAATGCGTGCAGATGCTCAAATAACATCTTTCCTCACTAAACAACTTCATTCATATGTTGCTTCACCGTTGGGAAAAAAAATGCAAAAAAACTATGCTGTGGTTGGACTTAAAATTAAGAACGTTCTCCCAAAGGGGCTGTATATCATCTTCAAGCTTGCTCCCCACTGTGAAGCTTGTGGTTAGATCTTTATCTCCAACTGTCTGAAAATAACCCTTGCTGCAAATGATCAGTCCCTAATGCCATACCCCATATCCAAGGAGGACATCTTCCAAGTACCACTGTGAAACCAGAGGTTTCTGCTGAATTCTTTGCAAATTACAGAAATAGAGCAGCAACCGCGTGTGGGTGGAAATGTCTTTTTTTGCGAAACAAGAAGGTCACATCCTCTCAGGTGACTCCACTGACGGCTTTGCTGTCGTGTTAGCACAGAGTCACTTCTATGATGGACTCAGCTTGGGAGACATTCAGAAGCACTACACAGCCCCAGCTGGGCTCAGACCCAGACAAAGATGTGGGAAATTTCTGTCAACTACTATTTTGCCAATCACCTGAATTTGTGTAAAAATAAGGTACATAGGTGTGACGTACAGATAGATAATTTTTTTTTTTCCCCAGGAGCATACCAAACTCTCTCCATGTGCTATGAATCCCTTTTCTAACTTTGGACTGGTGTCCCTGTTTCAAAATTGTGACTACACCAGAAATAGTTTAAGATCTGTTCTTACATGTTAATTTGCTTTAGCAAAGGACTTTGTCCCCACCCATCTCCAATGAACAGACCACGTAAAACCTCTGATCCTTGATTTATACCTCTCAACAAAGAGGTTCTCTATTAATGACCTATAGAAGCAGGGTTATTACTGGTTTTATTGACACATCTTTTAGCTCTGTGTTTGTACATTCCCCAGCACAGACAAGCACATAAGCATTAGAATTATTGGTAACAAACTGGTACCAAAATTAGTGTCTGGTGGGGAAGAAGGAGTCTCAATGGCATGGAACAACCTCCAACCACTTCTTAGTGTTCCTAGCCCACTTCAAGTTTCTCCAAGATCTCTTTACAAATGGGAGTCATGGCAGCAGGAGGAAAATTTTCTGGCTTTGACGACAATTTCAAATTCAAATAATTCCCCAATCAAAACAAAGATGTGGCTTTGGCAAGCTCAGACATAGTTTCCAAGAGGAGGCAGCAAACTAGAGCTCATCAAGGGTTTTAAATGAGACAGTGCTTCTTAGGTTAGCCCTGGGTGAAGCCAACACTTCGTGGTCCATGCACAAATGCAATTGCCTACCCTTTCCCTTGTCTCGTTGGTGAGGAACTTGGCACATTCACTGTAGTTTGCCCAGGTGCGGTTGTTGCCTGGGACCAACTCCCAGCTCCCGTTCAGGTCACACCGGCGATAAGCATGGCCTATGGGAGAGAAATGAGACAGAGTAAGCGGGACTAGACCTGGTAGAATAGGAGAAACTTCTTCCAAGGATGGATCCCATCAACCCTGATTCTTCCTGCCTGCTTTGAAGTACAACTGCAAGAAGACAATTTCTGCCTGCTTAGCAACTTTATCAATTTTCTGGCTGAGAAACACTAGAGAGCTATTAACAAGTTGCACTTTGTTTAGGTTAAGATATTTGGTCTACAAACAAAGGAGAGAAGCTTTGAAAAGTCCCAATGCACAAAGTCATCCTCAGAGTTGCATCTCTCCCTATGAAAATAAACAGTGAACTATATTATGCTGCTTGTTGTTTACAGATTCAGTGCTTCTCAAGACAGATTTTTCCATGGGTACCCTCCCCATGGAAAAAAAAGAGAAGGCAAGGTTTCATCTCAGGACCCAATCAGCAGACGAAAACATTCATGTTCAGATGTCTGTGTTGGGGTATCATTGCATAAACTGTGTGTAAAAAGTCCCATTACAGTTAACAGGGATGAAACCAGTCAATAGATCTATCTGTCCTGTGACTACAGAGGGAGAGGTTATAGAGACCTCTGCATCTAAGGGTCTTAATCTGACTCCCACCCTTGCTGACCTGACTGGTGGCGATCAGTGAGGTGAGGAATCCATGCCGTTGTTGGGTTATGGAGAAAAAAGGGATGCATTGCCTGTTCCTCCTGGTCTCTAATGTGAAGTGCATGTGCAGGGATCTCCCAAAGAGGTCATCAGCCAGGGGTTAAGCTGGCTCAGATCACCGTCCCTTATAAAAAGGGCAGGACAGACTACATGCAACGAGGCTGCACTGGAATATCGCTTCTTTTCTGAAAACAACATCGGTGCTCTGCTGGGAACATATAGTCTTAATTCTTTAGTTTTTCAGTCTTTGGATGCACAGCTTTGCCTGAGAAAAGAGAATGCTTTAGCTTTGAAAATACACTAAGGAGTGAGTGTACTTCAATTCCTTCTAAAAACATGCACAGACTCTGCGGCACCACAAGCAAGCCAAGAAATGTGCTGCCTGAGGGAAAGTGAGATGGGGAGGAATTCACATGTTCTGGTTACCAGCGCTGTTCTCAGATACCCACCATAGGGGTCTGGGCAGAAATCAGGGGTTAGAATTAACAGATCCGTCAAGCGAAGAACATAAATTGGAAGAATATCTTGTGGGTTTCTATTGCTATGCAAAGTTTGTGGCATCAAACAAATAGAGGTTTGTATATCTGCAAGACTACCCAGTTGTAAACATGAAATCAGTGCTTATAATGCCCCATTACAGTCTGGGGTGGGTGGGAAATTTGTCATTGTTTAGGTTAAAACAGAGCTTTTCTTCCAGCATAAAAACGTAACGGTTGTTTCTTAACTTCCTTTTCCCTGTCTTTACCCCTCCTTGGAAGGGAGCCACCATATGACAAAAAAGGGATACTAAAGAGGATTTCTAATTTTTCAACTGCGAGACCTCCCCTTCCTGCAGCTTACCAGGCTGTGCTGACACCAAGGACAACACCTACCTTTGTGATTGAAGTCATAGATGTACTCAGGACATGGCATAGCCACCACTTTGCCTGGCACACCTTCAGGCCAGCAGACAATACCATCCCACTCCGGAAGACAAAAACCATCTGTGGAAGAGAAACAAAGATAAAGAGGAGTCACTGGACCTGCAGAGGTGAAACTAATGCCCCACCGTTTGGAGAAGGGATCTCCGTGAAAAAAAAACAGCAACATTGTCACTCAATTCAAGAAGGCCACTCTTAGGTATCATTGCAATATTCTTCTTAGTGTTTAGCTCCAGAAGATGTGGTTTCTCCCAAGTTTTATTTCAGAAGGAGATGGTCAGACATGGGATAATCACTGAGCGCTCTTTGAGAGGGGACAATGTGTCTGGAAAGTTGCTTTCCCTTGTGGGATGGAAGAAATGGAAATGGGGCAGGAAAGCAGAGTGGAGAGCTTGAGCATTCAGGACTCCGTAGACTGACAGGCAACCTGGAGATGCCCAAGGGAGCTTGGTTGGGTGTAACCTTGATAAGGCAACACAGATTTGAACCTAGCATACCAAGGAGCTAGATTATGCTGTGGCTAGATTATTGTGGGGCTCAAAGTTACCCTTTCAGGCTTCCCTGAAAGGTACTAATTCCCACAGAGTAGACTAGCTGTGATTTAATGTCCACAGACCATTAATCCAAATTCAGCTGTAATTGTAACTCATTATTTGTATCAGCCAGTGCTATGCTATCTTGCGATGCTTTGCTGCTTTCTCAGATGTCCTTGTGTGCCTGAATTTGTGTGCGCTTTTAAGCAACACTAAGACTAGCAAGAATCTAGAGAGGTGTCTGTGGCAAAATTTCTAACCATAAATAGAGAATATTTCATTACCTTGCTTCATAAGGAGGGAAAGGGTGGAATTTCTTTTTCCTAAAAATTTGCATCCTTTCCCGTCTGACATCCTTTAGGCCGGTGACTTCAGTAGACCCAGCTTCCCTCTCCCCCCATTTCCCTGTGATGTCACCATGGGGCAAGATGCAGGTCGTGCACTGATTGATTTGGAGCCATGCCCATGCTAATTGGCTGGCAGCACACACACGCTGATTGAACCGTCGCCTGCTGCCCAGCACAGCGCACAATGGTTGAGTTTTCCCAGATTTCCCTGCTGCTTACATACTATTTTGGATTTCTGCCCTCTGCTTAATCACAGGTTTTCAGAAAAGGAGCAGAAAGAATGGGCAGGTGCAGAACTCACATGAGCCCTGTCACCTTAGGAATGCAAATATCCTCAGAACTGTTTATCTCTCTCGGTTGTACCACTTTGCTATGTTCACTGCTAATTCCTAACCTTTTGGGAAGGGAGTGGTGAGGCGTTGTTACCGGATTTTTCTTTAAATCATCCTTGTTGTCCCTTTTTGTTCATTGAAGAAAGCTAAAGTAGCCCTGAAGGAGAAATCCTGTCTCCCCCCATACACAGGTCTTCCTCTTACCTCTTCATATGTTAGTTTATTTGCAGATATCTGTGATTTATGTGCTTAGCACAAGGAAAAGCAGAGATACAAAACAAGAAAAAAGTCCTTTCCCACACTTTATGTTGCCTTTTCCCTCCAAACCTTCTTTTGAAAACTGGCAAGTATATAAGTATATACTTAAAGTTCTTTAGTTGTCATTTTGCAATCCTACAGAACTTGAGAAGCAATTAAGCAGGCCTTCTATTGACCCGTAATTATGAGAAGCTTCGTTTCTCTCTTCACAAACTGGGGTACCAGCCAACCATTCAAGAGCTCCGACATCATGTCCTACAAAACCATGTAGGCTAAGAGGATCATGAAGGAGCTCTGCAGCACATAGGGTTTGCCACCAGCCCCTGAAGCAGCTGAGATGCCAGCAATGGAGGTAGACTGCCCTGGGAGATGGGCTGCCCACCCTCCTGGCAGTCTCATCTTCCTCATCGTCTGCTCATTCAGTCTGCAAGGGACAAAGCCAGAACTTATCCATATTTAGAAAGGCTGAGAAATACTCCAGGCTTCTTGAAAACTGTGGGAACTGACCTCATTTTCAACACTGCTTTAAAAAGAGGGAAGTCAAACCCTGTTCCCTACCTCTGACAACTTGTCAGCCACCCATTTCTGCAGCTTTTGATCCAGAAGCTCCCAGTCCACAAGAGAGCAGTTCGCTTTCAGACATGGATGTTCAACATGGGCTGCATTTCCAGTCCCTGAGGAAGGACTATCCATCCAAATCTAATTTGGTGCTTATGTACCCCTCTACTCTGCTCTGGTGAGACCCCACCTGGAGTACTGCATCCAGCTCTGGAGTCCTCAGCACAAGAAGGACATGGGTGGAATGGGTCCAGCGGAGGGCCACGAAGATGATCAGAGGGCTGGAGCCCCTCTGCTGTGAGGACGGGCTGAGAGAGTTGGGGGTGTTCAGCCAGGAGAAGAGAAGGCTCCAGGGAGACCTTCGAGCTCCTTCCAGTCCCTCAAGGGGCTCCAGGAAATCTGGGGAGGGACTCTGGAACAGGAAGGGGAGCCATGGGACAAAGGGGAATGGTTTAAAACTGAAAGAGGGGAGATTTAGATGAGATGTGATGAAGAAATTCTTGGCTGTGAGGGTGGTGAGGCACTGGAACACGTTGCCCAGAGAAGATGTGGCTGCCATCCCTGGAGGTGTTCAAGATCAGGTTGGACGGGGCTTGAAGCAACCTGGTCTAGTGGGAGATGTCCCTGCCCATGGCCTTAAAGATGATCCTTAATGTCCCTTCCAACCTAAACCATTCTATGATTCTATGATACACCTTTGCGTTGGGCTGTACTAACTGCACCCATCAGTTAGCATCCAGTTGCAGCAGAGTATTTGAAATGAAAAGCAAAAACCGGTGAATCTGCCCCAGCTCTGCTTTCAGAGCAGCATCTGCCCTGCGTATTGATGGCAACCTGTGAATAAGTTTATCAACAGCATACAAAGTGTCTGACAGAGAGGAATTACATGAGAATCAAACCAAAACGGAACAGCCTGCTCTTATCTGCAAAAGAACTCCACTAGTAAAGAAATGATAAGCACGGCCAAGATCTCAGCATGTTTCATTAATACCAAAGCTCGTCCCTTAGCAATCTTTCAACCAAACAGTAATTTATCCTTTATAATGATTGTGCTTTCACAAGATTAAATAAGAATACAGGATTGCTTTAAAAACCTTTGGCTGGTATGGTGCCCTCCAGGGTCGGAGCTGACAGTGATCAATTCAGTTTGATGGTATTTTAGGACATGAAAACCAACTGAAAAACTCATCACTTAACAGCTGATTTCTTATCTTTAATTTAGTGTTGATGAAAAGGACCAGACTAATCACTGCCTATCTTATAAAGCATTAACTGGGAGTGAGGATAGAGGAGCTAAAATTCCTCAGCATTGGTGTGATAAAAGGGAGCAAGAAGTTTATTGCATTTTCTCTATTTCCAGTCACAATAGAGGAAGAATAATACTAAATTTCCTATTCATGAAAACTGGGAAAGCCCTTCCCTTTGGCTCATTATGTTGCAGGATTATTTACACTGTGAAAACCTGTTTATTTATTTTTCAGTTCTCTGGAAGGATCAAAAGAAAAAGGCAAAAAAGCACCCCACAAAATTTGGATTAGGACAAAATGTTATTGTCCCTGAGGTTTTTTTTTGCAGGCAAGAAATTAAATAAAGATTTCATTTAGCCCTCAAAGTGGTGTTACTTAAAATAAAACCATTTTTTTTTACAAAATAAATAAATTAATTTGGGTAATCTTTAAAATGAATGACATGGAGAAAAAACATTGAGAAGAAAAAAATTCATCTGAATGTCGTGCTCTGAAACGCTGAGAGAAAAACCTTCCACTTTTCTTCACAACGACTTCCAAAGGTCAGCCTTCACTTGTAAGTAGTTTCATTTAGTATCATACTGCAATATTTGTCCAGAAAATATTAATGTGGAAAAGTATCTGGTGGGTACGCCCTCCTCATGCTGTAAACATACACACACACACATTTGCAATGGACTCATTCAAAAGAAAACTGATGCTTTCTGGATAACAGAGTGTGAAATTGTTTCTTTTTGTGTACTTTGATCCCCACAATCCTTCCAAAAAGCAGAGGGTTGAAGGCTCGGTGCAGGAAACACAGTGCAAGCTGGTGTTGGGACACCCCTGGACTGCTGCTTTACCATGTGGACAATGTGGGGAGCCATTAACTGACCCAGAAATTCGAAAAAGAAGATGATCTTTGCTGCCTCTCACTGCATCTGAAATCTTTCTGTGCCTCTGTATATTGACTTGTGGAATTGATTCATTAATGCTGTATAAGATCTGGTGGGACTCTATCTTCAAGAAGTGGCTAAGGCTCTCAAGAAAAGATGAAAATGAATATGTTGTCATTATCACGAACTGCCACAACACAGAGAAACCTCTTTAATGTCCTCTCCACCTCTCTATCATCCCCTGCCTCTCTCTCCCCCCTCCATGCTTGGAGAACACATTTCAGCTCAATTTGAAGGAGGCATAAGACATCTCAGTCATCATTTCCTTCCTGCAAATTTTGCGGTGATTGATGATTAGTAGTGGGAAGGGCAGGTGGACATTTGGTATCTGCCACCTGTCCAACCAGCCTAAACTGACTGACCAGCCAACTGGCAGGTGCACAGCTTAAAATTAGGCCCAACATGTCTGTTTCTTGCCAATCCAGGGCACCACGGGGGCAAGGAGAGAGGAACCGGATTAGGAAAAGGCACTGCAGTTATTAGTTTGTGGTAGGGGGAAGCCTGGGGGGACATCGAAAGGTTAAGCTAGGTGCCTCTGGACCTCCTGGTTGGAGAATTGACAAGTTCCTACATTGAGTGAAACTCTTGGAAAACATTTTTCAAATGGAAGTATTGACTGACATCAGGTCCGGCCACACTTTGTGACTGTTAAATCCACATTCCTGGGTTTTAATGCAACCAAAAGCTGTTTCTTCTCTCTGTGTCACACTTCTTGTCCCAGACAGGAGCCCCACCTTCCTTCTCTCACTCCTTTTTCTAATACCTCCATTCCTCCCATGTAAGGAGACAAACCATTGACCTGCTGATAGGACAAAGGAGTAATGGTTTTAAACTAAAAGACAGCAAATTCAAACTAGATATAAAGAATAAATTTTGTATCCTGAGGGTGGTGAAACCCTGGCCCAGGTTGCCCAGGGAGGTGGCCAATGCCCCAACCCTGGAAACATTCCGGGTCAGGTTGGACGGGGCTCTGAGCAGCCTGGTCTAGTTGAAGATGTCCCTGGTCATGGCAGAATGGTTGGACTAGATGGTCTTTAAAGGTCCCTTCCAACCCAAACCATTCTGTGATTCTATGATTCCCCACATCCCTTCCTTCTTCCCTCACTCCACCCCCTGTCTCTTCTGGTCTGCATGTGGCACCTTTACCATTAATTTCACCAGTTTGAGACCACTGATGTGATAAGTGGGACCAAATTCTGCACCTTCTGTCTCCAGCTTTCTCCTATTTTACTCACTGTAGAGGTCACTTAACAACTGAGTTGATAAAATGGGGAGGGAAAATACCATATATTCCATTGGTATTGTGCTGGAATCCAAACAAAACTTTTCTTTTTGTTTGTTTTCCCAAATATTTCCTCCAAACATTTTTTTCTTGGTTTATAAAAATATTAACAGTACTAACAACTTGGCTTCTCTCTGTTGTTTTCCTTTTCTCTTGGTCATTTCTCAAAAGAGATCCATACTGAATTACAAGAAGAAATATGAAAAATGGTGGAGAGTTTCAGGAAAACAATAAAAAATCCACAAGCTGACAATTTTTTTCTGATGGCTATAATTTAAAATAAAAAATAAAATCCATTTTTACAACTTTTTTTATAAGCTGTCATTAGAAAAAAAAATAATCCACCACCTGCAAGTAGCGTGCTTTTGGCATGCTAAAAATAAGTCAGTCTCTCCTGAGACAGTGTTAACAATATTTAGAAGCATAGATAATCAGAAAGGATCCAGTTTTTTCTAAATGCTGATTGAAAAGCTGTCAAAAACTTTCTTTTCTTGGTGAAAAATAGTTTGAGGGTTCAAATATGTTGTTTGGATTGATACAGGTGGGTAGGTTTGGGACACGAAGTCACACGTTCCAAGTGAACTGGGAATGCAAAACATTTCTTTCCTTGGAAGAAATAGTAGGATTCACTGAAGATGTAAGTCAAAAGGAATTCATAAACTTTTAAGAAAACAAGTAAATCTCATGCATATCCCACATCTTAAGTGTCTTGGATGTGTATCAGTCATTCGGGCAGCGCTGAATGGAGGATATTGCTTCTTTCTCAGGCATGTATGTATGAGGGTGAAGCTCCTCCAAATTCAGAGCTGTAACTCTCATGGATGGAGACAGGGAAGGTGGGAATTGCACTGAAGTTTCTCACGTTGAGAGGACATCACCGACCACTTCGGTGCTGTGTTGCGGGACAACATGAGTGGATGGAAGTGAGGCGAGACCTTTTTCTTCTCCAGAGACTTCACAGATGCCTCATCCTGGTGCCTCCCTTTCTGTCTCTGTAGTTTGAGATGAGTTCAGGGAGACAGGACTATCGTACTTGTGGAGACCATGGGGATCAGTGACCACCACACTCCCTGACTACAAATCTAATGCAAGCAGATAAGTGAGGTCGGTAAAAGTCAACTGCTGAGGCAGGAATTGAATCTTTGTCTTCTAAGACTTATTTTTTTTTCTTCATTCCATAGTAGTTTTCTAAAAGAGGCTTCATAGGTCCTGAGACGTCCTTGCTACTGGTCAAACAAAATAACCTCTCTGGGAAAAAGCTCATAATTTCCTTTGGTGAAGAGGAACAGAAAGCAAAAATCTTACAGCAATAAGGGAGGACTATTAGAGTGGGAAGATTTCATTGGTGGCCCTGGAGGAAAATAAAAGGCTTGAACTGCTTTGAGAATGAGAGAGAGAGAATGAGAAAGAAGGCTTTTCTCACCCTACTGGTAAGCAGTCTGAGTAGAGATGAGCTACAGAAGTGGAAAATTATGCAAAAATAATCAGTTGTAAACTGGCAGTGAACAAAGCTTATACTGGAAATTAAGAGACAGCTCTATGCTTCAGGTGAGTTATGTTTGGGATGAGGTCCCTGGGAAGAACTGTAAGTTTCATGTCACTAAGTGATTTTAAGATCGAACCTCATTAAAGGAAATGGAGGCTGCGGCATTAATGGAGCTAGAAGGAGAGCACTATGTCACTCACAGCTTCCTCTGCACTCCAGCTCTGCTGCCATCCTTGCCCTGGGACAGGTCCATGCATCTTCATCCTTCCTCAATATCCTGTATGCTGCTGTCTCACAATTAGCAGAGTCACTTGTGCTTCCCACCCCAGTTTTCCAGCTGCCTACCCACCTGCACTCCAGATCTCAGAAATCATTTTGCTTGCCCTGCAGGCAATCACTTCCAAGGACAAGAGAGATTCCAAAACAGTCCAAATTACTCCTTCCTTCCTTCCTTCTTAGGTACAAAGACGCCAAAACAGCTCCCATATGCAGCTGTTGGCCTCTCATCTCTTGGTCTTGAGACACCCAGCTCATCAATTCCTCAAGACAAGCTGAACCACAGCAGAGGTCAGCCGCTCTTCCCACCACTACATCCTTGCAGCAATAAGGGTCACCTCCTCTAGTTCACTGATATATTTTCTATTTTTCTTTATTTTCTGTTTTTCTTTACCTCTCAGCCCATCCATACAGATCACTCACGTCCTCAGCTTCAACTGAAGGCAGCCTAAAAGGTTCAGGGAACAAAGCGCTGCCTGAAATACGGGTTTCAGTCTGAGAGATGGTGCTAAGTGCTGCTTTCACCCACTGCCTTCCCAGGGCTGTGCTGGGGCAGGGACTCAGGTCACCACCAGACAGCTCCTCCTTATCCAGCTCTGCAGAGGGGATACCACCGCCACGAAACAAGCACTTTGAGAAGATGAGGCTTTTGGGAATGTGTCAGTTCACCATCCAACTCGAAGTTCCCAGCACCTCAGTGAAATGCACTGAATGACATGTTCATCCACTATCAGTCACAACAGGCAGGTATAAGCCTTCAAGTCAGAAAATCTGATTTATTTCTCTGCATCTGCATGCCATTTTATCACCAACAATCTATGCCCATCTTCTAAGACTAGACTGTAAAATCCTGCAGGCAGGGCATGTGCCTCGGTGCCTGAGATGTCTGAAGGTTACTATTATAGTGTACCCATTCATCTCACTGTTGCTTGGACTGCCATGAATACTCCCTTACAGTAGTACCGTACTACAGAGTAGTTATAGTAGCACAGATTACCGTAGTTTTAGAACAGACGTGCCTTGCAGTTCTCCTTAGCCCTTGAGGGTTGAAATCTCAGGGCGTGGAAATTGTACTCGTTATCACAAGCCAATATGGTATTCAGGACGGAGCAAGCAAAGGCTCCGTTTGGTGTTGCTGCTGAGGACTTGCCTTTTGAAGGCAGAAAGGCCTGTCACAGGGTGCTTTGTGAAAGGCCTGCGCCACATGCGGCCCTCATTTTGCTCTTTCTTAATTTCTGCTTGCCCACCTGAGCCTAGTCAGAAACCCCAGCATGCTGCAGGTTGCTTTGGTGGAAGAGAGAGGAAAAGAGAGGCATATTTGGGCCATGCCTGCTCACTGCTGTATCCCCCAGGGTGCAATGAGGGCTATTCTCTCCTGCCTCTTACTTCTCCCTTGCCTCCTCCCTTCTCTCCTTCCCCCCAGTCTCAATTCCGATTCCTGTGCAAGCGGTACATGCATGTGGAGAACACATTAAAACCATCTGCGAGGCTACTTGGCAGCTGGATAAATGCAAACACGGTCTCGAGGTGTTTATCTAGGGGTATGGAATATAAATCAGCCCGACTTATTCTGGCACCGTGCAAGGCACCAGGGAGACCACATTTGGAATACGGTGTGCAATTGTGGTCACTCTATTACGGGAAGGACATTTGGTGGATTGGAAACAGGCAGGGAGAAGCAACCAAAAAAATGACCCAGCATTTTGGGACAGAAGGGGCAGAAAGGGAGGCTTGGAGGGTCAGTGCCTCTGTATGGGGGTGTTTGGTGCTGCAGATGCACTTCAAGCCTGGCTGTCAGAGCTTGTGTGTATGAATGCCTGCATATGTATAGATCTATAGAATCATAGAATGGTTTGGGTTGGAAGGGACCTTAAAGATCATCTAGTTCCAACCCCTCTGCCATTGGGCAGGGACATCTCGCACTGGACCAGGTTGCTCAAAGCCCTGTCCAACCTGGCCTTGACCACTGTAGGAAGGGGTGTGTGTTACTGTTGACCTGTATTGTGCAATGCAGAGGGAGCATCTGTCTGTTTTGGGCAAAGATGCTCTGCACACGTCCAAGGGCATTGGCATGGGTAGCTGGGGACGCAGTGCTGCAGTATCTCTCGGTGGAGCTGTATGCAGTGTGGCCTGTGTCAGCACATCCATCTCTGAACATCTCTGTGTGTCTATGGGCACTGCGTGCCGGCCAGCATGAGGGGAGGTCAAGGAGACAGGATGGATGGATGTTGGTCCTGCCTGTTACTACTCAGAGATCTTTGCTGGCCTGTGCACCATTGTTAGTGGGCAAAACACCCCTTGCATGCTCAGCCCTGGAGGAACTGGACTTTGGAGGGCAATGATGTGTGTGCCAGGGGCTGTTCTGAGTCCCCCTGTCTCTTTACTCACCCCAGTGCAGAATGGGAAAGTCACAAGATTAAAAGTGCTAACAGAATTGCTAGCACGACACAGCTCCAGAGAGCTGGCTACCCTGACATCAGTGGCCCATTTCACATGCTGTCTGTCCACTCACTGCACTCACAACTCCAAAGATGAAATATCACCTTCTACATCCCACCTGATAACACCCCACCTGCCATTACTGGCCCAGCTCAGCCCAGGCATGCTTCTTTCCTCATTCAGTTATCTAGTTCTCACAAAATACTCCAGACGTCCTTCTGGGAGGGCATAGTGCTGGTCATATCAATCATTAAAATAAGCATAGAAATAAGGCTTATAATTAGAATTGCAGTTTAGCCACTCGTATGCAGCGTTTTCCACCCATTCTTCATGTAACTTTACATATCTAACACATGGAACATTTATGCCTATCATAACTCCTGAGATTTATTCCTCCTGTGCGTTGCAAGACCTATATAGCTGCTCAGCAGACATGTCTCAAGAGGACTGGAAGCTCTTGGTCCATAAACCTTTGCAAGTAGAGGCCAGCTGTTGGTATTCCCTATCTCTTCCTAGCTTTAATTCAGGCACGACCGGCAAGTAGCCGTCTGTGAAGAGCTGCAAGCCCTTGCTAGTCATCACAGTCTGCTGATTTGAAAGCTAGTGGTGGTAGATAGGTTGGGTGGGAGGTGACATCTCTCTGTATGGTTTCAGTGCTCTTTTGGCCCATCCCAAAACCACAGATGTAAGGAGAAAGCCCAGGCTTGACCAAGACTCACTGATTTAATCTATATTAGCCAATACAACAGACCATAGCCTATTTTTAGGCCCTGTAAGCCCCACATGGCTCATATCCACAAATGTGAACTCCCTCTCATACACACCCCAGAAGAATAGTCTTGTCTGTGCTGCCGTCTTGAAAGGTCTCCTGGTCAATGCTGACCCACAGATGGTGTCCATTGGGGCAGTGACAGCTGTCCCAGGCCAAAACTGTGCTGGAAACATGCTAACAAGGGATGGTTTGGTTGTTTGCAGAACAGTACTTTGCCCAAAACTCTCACCCTGCCCATTGAACCACAAGGACTGAGAACAGAAACAGGGAGAAGCTAGAAAGAGCAGAAGGAGATACGGGGCTTATAGAGGTTTAGCATGTTTAGGGCAAATCCTGAGTGCACTGGATGCCTTTTTCTCCCTGAACTTCTAGGGCAGCTGAGGCTACTTACAACCTCTGAGGATACCCTGGCAGGCTGGATGGTCAGAAGATGATGCTTGACCCTCTGGAGAGAAATACAGGAGCAGATCCTGTCCTTCTGCAAGCCCAGAGAGAGTCTGGACTTGGGTATAGGTCCTTTAGGGACAATGGGGCCATAAACTCAGATGGGCAACCCACACACCTTGGGTAAATACACACAGCTTCTCAACTAAAAATAACCCCTTTTCCTAGCAAATAGGTTTATTTATTAACAAAACAAGCCATTTTGAGGCAAACTGCAACACCTAGGACTCTGAGAAAGGATTGCCGATGGCCTTTGCTAATAACAGGTTTGTGTAAAAATGTCTCTTCTCCCACAAAATGTGCCATCTCCTTTTCCAAACCAGGGAAAGACAGGCTTTTAATTCATGTGTGAAAAAAAAAAAAAAAAAAAAATCAGGTCTGATGGCTTACGGCTGGGAATTTCACTTCATCCCCTTCCAGGTTTAACTTTGGGGTGGCATCAGGCTGCCCACCACGGCTGAAATGTAATATTTGTGTACGTAGAAGAGAAATTTTAGGGTTTCCTGTTCTTTCCAAAAGGCTTTCATCTAGAGACTAAATTTAAGGAAAAAAGGGGGATAAAAAATAAAGAGAAAAGAAGAAAGGAAGCCAAATTCTTGCAGGAACAGGTTTTGAGTTTTTTTTTTTGTTTTAATATTTTGGGTCTCCATCCCTCGGTGCCTTAGCCAAAAGTGGCAGATGACAAACGTATCCTGAGACAGGGCTGTGTGGAAGTTATTATGGCTGAAGAAAGTTTAGAATTTCATCAATTTTTTACCTTTCTGTTTGCTAGGACTTTCCTTTGGACCATCAACCCTGCTAGCAATCACACGTGTAACAGTCACATGTTCCCGCTCCACAGAAACGCTTGGCACATCTATTGTTCACCTTGATACTCCATAGTCCCTAATTCAACTCTTGAAACGCAGCTTCGACACGCACCCAATTAAATTACATCTGGTTTATTTCAACTGAACAAGATATTGCTGACCCATGGTAGCAGGTACCATACTTGAATATTCCACTTGACGGATAATTGCCTGGTCTTTCAGGGCATGGGTCAGGGATCAGAAGAAAGTGAAAATCAAGAAAGAGGGTGATCACCCCTTCCAGCATCTGGAAGTCTCTTTCCAATGAACATCTCCTTCCAATCTCTACAAGATGGATGGACATCACTACTCCCCATACTCCCATCAACTCTTTCCTTTTTTCACAACAAGCAGTTCAAGTTTTAGGCCTACTATACTGTTTTTTAAGTCCAGTTTTAGCAGCTGGAGCTACTTTAAGATCAGCCCTTTGGCACAAGAACCAAGACTGTGTCGGCCAGGTTTGTGAGGGTGGTTGGGAGAATAACGTAACCACTCACCGGCTGCTTTGATAGGAACTGCTCTGGAAACTGCTGCCTTTTGGTACTGCACCATGAGGCACATGGCACTGGCTAATAATTGTGCAGGCTGAAGAAAAGAAAACTGTGGATTTAATAAAATGGAGACAGTAAAAACCAGCAAAGGGAAAAGGACAATGCTAAGTGGAACGGAAGGGAGAGCAAGCTCTTCCTGCTTCCAAAGGATGGCAGAGCATGATTCTTCTGGGCTGGCTGCTTCTTGGGTAAGAGCTCATGAAGCCTATGCACAGGCAGGTTCACATTTTCCAGTCAAAGAACCAGTGCTGGTGTGTGTCTCCACGCCAAATCCAAGTCTGTGCTGGAAGAATGATGCACGGAAACCTGCTCCTCAAATCTCATTTCCCCTCTTGGGGGCAAGGAGTGGTGCTGGACTCACAGATCCAGCATAATGTGTCTCCTTCACTTGTGTTAATCCGTGTAGCCATTTCTAGCCTGTGATTGCCAAGTGAATTAGGATAAATTAGGATCACATTAAGAGTGGGTAACTGCAATGAGTTCGTGATAAATCAATGCCCTCACTAAAGCGAATGAGAATCTGCCAGTTTATGCTGGGAAAAGAACTGGCCCATGAAATGCACTCAGCAATGAGATGGGCAAAAGAGGAAGAGAAACCAGGGACCCATTGCACTGCAGGAAATTTCAAATGTGTTTTCCTCATTTCAAAACAAAACCGGAGGCTTTAAAGTGAGAGCAATGATGAGAGTTTTGAGTTTCAGTCAAGTGGGATTTGTCCAAAGATTTTCATCAGTTTCTGTCCACCTGGATTTGAATCTTTGGAGCCTCACCTTGAATTCCAGGACAAAAGGAAATGTGGTTTGTGGCTTGTGCCCTGGCTGAAGAGTAAGGAGATGAGAATCCAAACCTTGGCTCTGCCACAGACTCTCCTTTGAGATCGGAGGCGAGGCGTTGAATATCCCTGTGCGTCAGCTCCCAAGAATGAAGACAGCAGCCCTACCAAACTTTCATGCCAGCTTACGTGATATTTCTTTCTATCTAAAAAATAAAAAAAAGGTGTCCCAAATTCCCTCACTGCTTCTGAAAGCACAGATCGTTGGCTATTATGGAGCTGTGTAAATCACAACACTGGGCTGCAATCACACCTAGGCAGAGGCGGGATCCAAGCAGCCCTCTGCCAGGTGGTATCTGGCAGCTTCTGATGAACAGGGATAGTTTGGGTCAAGGGTAATCGCAGGACAGGATCTGACAGCACTAAGTGGATGCGCATACCCCTTGATGTGAAGCGGGGCTGCATGAAGCAAGGAGAGAAGGCAACGGGGAATAGGTCAACTTGGGTTTTCAAAACTTCAGCTGCTCAGCAGGTAATGCTCAACGTAGTACTGCTTACACCAACAATTTTCTTTCCTGGCACTGCTCCTTTCCCTGTGATGGCTCTCTTATTTATGTGGCTGCACGTTGAACCAGATATGGAAGCTCATCCAGCTGAAAAACAAACCTCCTCCAGAAAGGCTCTTTCTGGGTTGATCAGTTGTGCCATTAGCCCCGCCCATACTTGCATACTATTTGAAATAGCAAATGAAGTCATGATTTTGATGATAAAACTGGCCTCTGTGTACACAAACAGGTCCTTAGCACCTCTGCCACCGTAACTGAGTTCTGCTCAGCGCTTGTAAGCCAAGCTGTCTTATCAAGGATATAGACATATGCTCAAGCCACTCCTTCCCTTTGCCATAGAGATGCCCTGTAGGTTCAGTTGAAGAAATGACATGCAGTTAGGAGCCCATGGCACTCCATCTTCTCCTTGTTAGAGAGAAGAGACATTACTGCTGCCTCCTCACACCTTCCATCTGGCTGCCTTTGAGCTGGCTGAAAAGCAGTGCTTCATTCAGTCTGGTTTAAATCCAGGTATGAACTTGAAAGGTTGACGAGAGCAGGTTTGCAGGAAGGGATCCTGAGAAAGCTCCTTGGAGAAGCAGAGGCTGTCTGCAGAAATGTACACTCCCATTTCTCCTGGCTTAGAGGGCCACCAGAGGGAAGTATCCCTGTCTGCTCATAGCAATGGATGCATCTCTCAAAGTCCATCCACAAGCTATAACATTGAGGAAGTTGAACATTTACATTGAATATTGAGGAAGTTCCACCTAAACATGAGGATAAACTTCTTTAGTTTGAGGGTGCCAGAGCACTGGAACAGGCTGCCCAGAGAAGTGGGGGAGTCTCCGTCTCTGGAGACATTGTAAACCCGCCTGGACACGTTCCTGTGCCACCTGCTGTGGGTGACCCTGCTCTGGTAGGGGGTTGGACTAGATGATCTCCAGAGGTCCCTTCCAACCCTACCATTCTGTCATTCTGTGAGGAGTGCAGGACAAAACTCCAGAGCAGAGATATGAAAGCCAGACCTCAGGTTGCACAGCGGTCTTCACTTGTTGCAGAACTCGCGTAAGTATCCAGTGTGGAGCAGCTCTAAACCAGCCATGGGGTCAAAGGTCTCTTTTCCTATGACCTCTGTGGTTAAGAGTTTCCCTGGGGACATGGGACTCTCAAGTCCAAAGCCACTCCTTGTTGACTCAGGCCAAGTGTTTTAAGTGGGAACTTTCTCCTTTCCCAAACATCCTACAGCATTGGGCTGTCTGCAGGGGTGTCCCACAGCTAGAGCTGCTCCATGCTGAAGGCTACTATAATGGTCCCAAGCATGATACCGCTTCTAGAAGGAGATCATGAGGTTGGACAAGCGAGATCCAGCTTGTGCACTGGTGTTTTTTTGGTACTTTCAGACATAGTGAAACAGAACTAATGGAAGAGATTTCAATCTCCTTTTGCACCTCTGTCAGGCTAGGCAGTAAAGCATTATTTCTGGGAAGTAATAACGTAGATTTAAGTTCCTTCAAGCAGAGCTGAATGTGAATCCTCTCCCTCACCACAAACGACTATGTAAGAAAGGCTGAAGAATTCTCATCCTTTGACAACTGTATGATGTGCTTTCTTTATAATCTCCTGAAAACTGCTGCCTCATTGTGGCCTTGTCCTTTTTTCCTTCTTTGGAATGACAAACTAAGCAGAGATTTGAACACGCTAAATAACTGGGAACAACATGCAAAAAAAAAAAAAAAAAAAAGGAGAGAAAAGCTCCTCTTCCAACGTAAAAGACAGATGAATTACCCAGACCTCCTCTTCTCTCCTTGTCCATCTCTGTACCTGCTGCATTGTAGTTAGGCCCTCACCAGTCTTTGATAACTGAGCCTTGAAGTCTACAAGGAGGAAACAATCCCCCCAAGGAGCCTCAATGCTGTTGGCTTGTGATCCTAAATCCCCTGTGCAGGACTAAGCATAGAAATGTTTCTTGGAAGGGATCTCTGAACTTCTCTTGTCCAATCTTCAGCCTTCAAAACCAGCATGAGGCCAGGTTAGTCACGGCTTTGTCTAGCCAACTCTCAAAAATCTCTGAAGATGGAGGTCCCACCACATTATCAGGTAGGCTATCTTAGTGCTAGGCTACCCTCCTAGGGATCACACCATCATCATCAGTAATCATATCATACTGCAGCATAAGTGATAAGCGCTCCATCTAAATCAGCGGTCCTAGGTTTAATCTGTGATCAACATCTGGAGACAGGTGGGAGGCAGGTGCCACCCCAAATGATGCTCTTCTCTGTCCAGCAACTCTAGAAGGAGCTCAGATGTTCAAGGTCATCAGCAATCCACCTCTGCTGCACACGACTATCACCAACACTGTGACAATCGTGGTTCAAATTCATAATGGCTCCAATGACCGCGACTTTTGCTTTATGGGTGACTTCTTCAGCTGAAGTTCACCATGCCACTGTCACATTCGGTGAAACCGTACTCCCTTACCTCCTTTTGTAAGGCAGATTGTTTGATCTTGAACTCTCCTCCAGGGTGCCATGGAGTAGCTCTGCTTTATTATGGACAGAGAGAGCAGATTGTGCAAACTTTCCAGGGTCTCATATATGATCCATATGGCCGTTTATTGACCACATGGGGCCAGTTTCCCCTGTTTAGAAGACTTCCATAAACTAAATGTAACACTGGTAAATTGAACCAGGAGTGTAAGCTGCTGCCTGCATTGCATACCTTGAGCCTGGGTGGATTTGTTTCTTTTTGTGGTTACTTTCATTGTTGTTGGGTTTTTTTTGCTTTGTTTTGTTTTCTTGTTGTTTTTTTTGTTTGGTTTGGTTTGGTTTTGCTTTTTAATATATATTTTGAAGGGGCTAGACTGTGCCTGTTCCCTTTTGTGCTTTGAATACCAGCCAGATCAATAAATCATTTCAGGCCAAGGGGTGCAGCGCTCCCTGTGATCTGCAAACACACTTCTCAGCGGGGCTTGCCCCACCTCTAATAAAATAAGTCTGTTCTGCACTGGCAGAAGCCGCCTTCAGAGTAGGACCTATTCATCATGCTGCTGAAAAGAAAAATAAAATCCATAGGCAGGGGTCGAGTCTCCAGCCTTGCTTTCAGGAGGCACTGTGAACTGTCAAGACAGGAAGGAACATGGTAGGCTGCCAATGGGAAGATCTTGCAAGGAGATAAGGTCCTTCGTATATCTGATGTGAGGACCATTAGTCTGCATTGCTGGCAGGTACACTTGATATAGATACAGCAGCACCATGGGCTGCTGTTATCGTCAAACAGAGGGTCAAACGGACCTAGGCACAGCTCTCTGCCTGCCTGCAGAGTCACTTTTTTTCCTTTCAGGAAAGGCTAGGTCTTGCAGAGCCAAAATACAAACGCATCGTGAGGGACAGCTCTGTCCTACACCATTAAAAATCCCAAGACAAGACAGATAGGGGACCTGGCAGGGTGGTAACAGAAGTCCTCCATGACAGTTAGAAGAGTCTTCCTGCCACCCAAGTGGGTGCTGCTCAGAAACACTCTGACTGATATCACAGGAGTCTGCCTGAAGGCTTGGGGTGCCATATTGCTCCAAGTCACAACCACTTTGCCCCCACAAATATTATCTGCAAGTCGGGGCTGGTATATCTTAACTGTGAAGACCATGTTGCCCTTCCCAGGCTTTTTCTCTTGGGTCTGTAGTGAAGGAGGAGGCAACGGGATGAGGTCCTCCATCTGGCTGAGAGGGGCACAGACCCATATGTCCTTGGGTGATTAGCACAAATAGAAACCAGGCCCCAGTTTCCGTATCATCAAAGGAGGAAAAGACTGGACCCAACCACTTTTCACCCTGGGCTCTGAAGCCTTTGTGCAAAAACTAAGTTTCTGAGCCTTAGCCAGGCAATTAATTGCATTAAAGTTAACACAATGCAGATTACAGCCTTTTGTTCTGTCACCCCTCACCCCACAAGAGGATCTAAAACTATGCATCTCCTTCAACTCCTGCAGCATCAAGGAGCAGACACACTGCAAAATGGAGTCAATCTCTTCACAAATACCCTGTAACATCATATTTTCATTGTCCAAAGGCATCTGTATCTAAAAATCTGTGGATGGCAACTCTTCTGCAAAGTGGGAAGATCTTTTCCAAATTGCAAAATCCTTTATCTGCAACCGCTGAGTCTTTAGACCATCTCAGAGATGGTCTGGCAACTCGCTGCCTTGTTTATGAAGTGCTAGAAGGAATTTCTGGGGTGTTATGGAGGCACCGCCACTGAAGATTTTTTTCACAACATCTTAAGAAAAACATTTCTTGGGAAAGGTTAAATCAGAATTCATTTGGCCTTTGGATTAATAGACCTCTTGCAGATTAATTTTAACTAACTACCTATTGCTAATGATTGCCTTGAGTCTTTAAAGACTTGAATATACTGCTATGAGTAACGACATCAAGATGATTTCTTCCTCTTCACTGTACTATTTGGGACTGGACAGAGATTTGCCTGAGTTTTACTGCCCGAGAAGCTCAGAACAGCTTTTCCAAAGCCAGGACTTGGATCCATGAGATATCTAAATGACAATGTATTAGATTTCCAGTCAATGGCAGAAGTAATGCTGTCCTCAGTCGCAGAACCAGGTCTCAAAACAAGCCCAAGGGCAAGTTTGCAAAGCCCTGTGATTTTATTCCTTTGCTCTACCAAACTGGTAAAGAACCAAAAGTCTGTTTGTCAGTCATATGCCTCTCCCCAGCCCCACCAACACTGCTGCTGACAATTAAGGAGAGACATCAATACTAAATGCTGACAGTCTCATAGAGAAGAGTGAGAAAATAGGGTGTGAGAGCAAGACCAGCTGGTTGATATCACCAGATCCCAAGGTAGGCAGGTGGTCTATAGTACAACAGAAGGAAATGCCTTTGCACATATGTTTTTTAATGAGCTGTTAATTGGGCATTGAGTGAACAGGACAAAGAAGCAACAGAGGATGTGGCTTGAGGTTTTGGCTGATGTAAAACTGGAGGCCTGGAATAAAATGAAAGCTGGGCTTTTATGGCCTGTTACTGTCATTTCCAGCAGGAGAGGGACACCAGGTGGGCAGGTGACTCTGCTCTAAAATCACTACTGGCTTTGGGTACCTTTCTCTCTGCTGGTGATGTCTCCAGGTACTCCCAAAGTGCTGGCTGTGGGAAGGGAAATCTCTGAGATGCAACAGTGAAGGTGGGAAGCATTCTGGTTTGTCCCCTTATCAGGCAATAGAGGGAGATGGGACAGGATGCCCACCCAGGACTAGCTGGGTGGGTGCAGGGGGCTTCAGCATACAGCCCCAGTGCCAATAATTAACACATGTGAAACTGGTGAAAGAAACCAATGGGGGATGATTACTTTGCTACCCACATGAGAGAGTTTTCTCCCTTCCTTCTCCCTCCAGCCCTACCTCTGGCAGTGATTTTTCAGCCCAAAATAGAAAGGAAGTGGAAGAAAGAGGTTTAGCTAAGCTTGGGCCCATTTGAGAGAATATAGAGAGAGTATGTCAGGGGGAATCAGAGAAGGCGTGTTGAAAGGATGCTTTGTTTCCCGTACCAGTGGTGTCTTACTGCGAAGGATCTTGGGAGAACTGATGTTTGATGCTATCTCCCATGCTTTGCCTGGACTTTGGGTAAAGTGATGAGGGCTGTAAACCCATGACCATGGCTCTTGCATCCTCCTGACCCCTTGGCATTTGGTGTTCTGGAGCAGGACAAAGAGGCTGTGGCAATTTTGTTTTCCAACACCTCATGCTGCAAGATCTTCCCCATAGTCTAACCTAAAAAACCAGTCTGTTGGTCCATCTTCAGCTGACTCCCTCACAGCTCTGTGTATGGGGTTAAGGGGAAGGGCTGGAGTTGAGCAAAGAGGGGCCTAGCCCCAGCTGTGCAGTCTGGGGTTGCTGTGGGAACACTCACCATGCACCTTGGGCACCTTGGCTTTCAGGTGTCGTTCGCACTTAGCCTTGGCTTTTAGCAGTAGGAAGATCTGCTCCTCTTTGGTGATGACATCATCAGCATCCACCTGCAGGGATGGGGAGAAATGAGGTTAAACCTCAGCATGGGAAGAGCAGCAGGACGCAAACTTCCTGGATAATGCGGATGATCTGAATGCAAAATCTCCTTTGCATCAGCAGTTTGCTCCACCAGCCTTGCTCTGTGCACCTCAGCTTGCTTAGCAATTAGTGTCCCAAGCAACACCTCTTACAAGATGCCACATGAAATCATCTGCCTATGTGGCAAAGGAAGTGCACACTGCAATTGCTCACATCATACACATGTGCACACAGCAAAGTAGCAATTTCTGGGGTGGCGTGCCCCAGCTTGCAGGGATGAGGCTAGGAAAAAACCATCCTAGTCAATAATATTGGCATAGTATTTTTAAAAAGCGGTGCCTTTGGGACACAGAAACATAGGTAAATATAATACTCAGGAAATGGCAAAACAATGCTGTGTTTCCTGGCGCCCGCCTCTTGGAAAATACCGCCAGGGGATAAAAGTACCAAGGGCTCTTCTCCCTTTAGGAGTCGCAACCTGCCATCATCAATGAAGTGCTATTTCCACCTCCGCATGCAGGCCCTTGACCACATGGCACCAGGCTCTATCCACATCCTAACTAAATCCAAGAACATGTGCAGAGGGAGGCTGCCTTAAGCAGGGCTGTGAGCTGATGTCATTTGCCCCCCAAAGGCTGAAGATTCAGTGAAAAGACTCTGTGAGCATCATCCTGGGAAGATTAGATTTCTCCTCCTGTAAGGCCTCCAGATGTCAAGGGACAAGGAGAGCTGGGACAGGGAGGGTGCTTTACCCAGAGCCTTCTTCTACCCTCCTCTGTTTGCTGCTTGCTGATACACGATGAAACTCAGCCCTCAAAGGCACTTGCCGGTCATAAAATAAATCTTGCTTCATGAAGCTGACACATTCCCATCAGGCATGGCTGGCCTCAGGAAGCCTGGGGTACAACTGTGGGGAAGGCTTGTTCTACGGATGCTTTGGTTGTTACGGCATACAGAGCTTTGATCTAATGCAATATGGCTACTTTAATCTTTAATTTTCTGATATGCCTCTTGGGTGCTTAACCTGTATGTCCTGCTCAGACATCCAAGACCAGTCCCACTGCCAGAAGAAGCCTGAGATTAGGAGGAACTTTCCTCTAGGTCAGCTGGGCAGGAGCGGATGGAAATTTTAGTGTAGCCATCCCAGCTACACTGGGATGAGACTGCCTTTGTTCTTTCCTGCTTTTTCCCTCCAAAAGAAGAGTATACTTAGCCTTCTCCTGCATTTATTTTCTACTCCAAGTTTGAAAGGGTGATGCAGATCGTACACTCCAGGTGCTTTGTGATTTGCAGCACAGAAGGGGATGAGGAAAGTTGTGGACTACGTCCATCTACTGGCAAACATCCCTTGCGGGCTCTGACCTGCAGAATCAGACCACCCTTGAGAAACCTTTTGGTTTGGGTCCATCCTTAGTACTCTGCCACTTATGGCAGAAGAGGAGGGCTACGAAGATGATCCGAGGGCTAGAGCATCTCTCCTATGAAGACAGGCTGAGAGAGCTGGGGTTGTTCAGCGTGGAGAAGAGAAGACTCCAGGGAGACCTTATAGTCCCCTACAGTATCTGAAGGGGGCACACAAGAAAGCTGGAGAGGGACTTTTTACAAGGGCATGCAGTGATAGGATGAGGGGTAATGGCTTAAAAATTGGGAGAGGGTAGATTTAGATGAGATATCAGGAAGAAATTTTTCACTCTGAGGGTTCTGTCCCAGGTTATCCAGAGAAGCTGAGGCAGCCCCACCCCTGGAGGCATTCAAGGCCAGGCTGGATGAGGCTTTGAGTAACCTGTCTAGTGGGAAGTGTCCCTGCCCATGGCAGGGGGTTGGAACTGGATGATCTTTAAGGTCACTTCCCACCCAAACCATTCTATGATTCTGTGAAGAGTCTCTGGAAGGTCAGGGCTGGGAGGGCTCCTTATCCACAAGATCACCCCAAAGCTGGTTCAAAGCACAGAACAGTGGCGTGCAATGCGTCATAGGGCTCCTAAATGAAAGATGTTTGTAAGGCAATAGCCTGAAATAATTAAGTAATGTAGTAAGTTGGGATAAATCACTGCTCTTCTTATTGCCTCTGTTTCCCTAATATTGGTTTGTCTTGATTAATCAGACTGTAAATGCAATGAGAGCAGATGCTCCCTCTCTCTGGATTCATACAGAACTTAGCACTCACTCATAAATGCCTAACGTAAGCAAGAAGGGCTGCAGTACGGTTTTATACGTGTTTCTTTTTTCCACTTACATTGACTGCGCTGAGACTGGCCACTGTAAATCTGTAATGCAAAACCTAGGGATACTGGATGGATGGAGCAGATGTAAACATTAATGCTTCATACAGGCAGGCAAAAGAAAGAACAGAAAACCTTGTGAAGCCAGTAGTGATCTGCAGATGAGAAGGAAACCTGTCAATATGTTGTAGAGCCTGCCTACGGAGGTGGCTGCTCATTTCAGTCCCTCTGAAGCAGAGACTGAAAGGGGGTTATGACATTTCACTGTACTCCCCAAAACCGCTGCTCCTCTGAATTAAGGCTCCATCACTCATTTTAAATTAATTCACTTTGGAAAGCAGGTGAGATAAGCCAGCTGAAGGCCAATCAGTTCTCGAGTGGGACTTACTACAAATGACATAATGAGGGTTAATGAAATCCAGCTTACAAATTAACTCAGATTCAATTTCCCAGTGTGCTTCTATGGAGAGCAACGGTGGATGTTTGAGCAGCTGGTGTGGTAACAGACACCCAGATGGACAGCTAGATCTGATAAGGGGATTCTGAGTAAAACAGAAGTTAGTTTTTCATGTCCTTGGAAAAAATCCATGCTAAAAATCCTTCAGAATGGGGAGTTGGTTTCAAAACCGCATTAACGTTAATGCAAAACAAAGCCATCCCCTTCCAGATGTTTGGCCTGTCCACATTTAAGGCAACATCCTGCATTTCAACTCTTTCATTGGAAACAAAAAAAAACCTCTGGGTCAAATCCTGCTGTCATTTATATCTGCACAAACCCACAGTGATTCCACCAAAGCTGGAGGAGTTAGTCTGGATTTACAGTGGCCAGAGTAGAATCTGACCTCAGGCATTTCAAATGATTCATCCCTTGCACGCTTAGTCCTCAGGCTCCTTTGGCCGTGCTCTGAGAGTAGGGCAGCTCCCAGCCAGAGGGACGTATGGTGTCCAGGCCAGGCACAGAAAATAAATTTTACTTCCCAGAAAGGGAGATTAGGCACCGAGCACTGTGCCCAGAGCTGGGCAGAATGGCTGGGGCAGAGCTCTGAACCCAGCCCAGGTTTTCAGCTTTCCTGAGCTCTGGTTACCACTCTTAAATTTCCCAAAACCTACCAGACCCTTAAAAAAAAATAATAAATCTCCTCATTCTCTCCCTTCCCCTCAAACTGGTATAAGTGCTGAGAAATATATTTAAGACACGTGTTTCTGTGTTTCTCCTTGGTCAAAGAGGCTGAAACACGTATGTAAACATATATATATGAATAAAGACAGAGATTTTCAGTGAATCCTGTGGTTTGAAGGAGACACCTATTCTCAAGAGACTTGTAGGAAAACTATTCGGTCTGTCAATGCTGCACCTTTGCTGCTGAATAACTCACATTAAACACCGAAGAAGCAAAACCAGGCTGATAGCTGGTGGTTCTCAACTTGTCATCTCCTCCCACCCCATCCGCACGTTCCATCCCTTGTCAAACCCCTTGCCGAGACACTTCAGTGTGTCAGCCAGGCTGAAAGGTCTCCAGGGACAGAGGATCGAGCAGTATGCTGCCAAATCAGACACTGAAATGGCTCAACCTTGGGTTCAAGGACAGTAAATAAGACAGGGCAGACACCCACAGCTGGAAACCTTTGGACCTGTCAGCTGCTGGAACAATTTTAACTGTTCAATACCACTTTTTCCTATGCATCCGATTTTCTTGCTTGGGATCTTCTGATCTTAAGGCAATGCTGCTCTATTCATCTTTCCACCCTGGCTGTCAAAGGTTAAAAGAAATCCACAGGACCACTTGCTTTGCAGCGTAGGTGCACTCATGATATTAGACAGACTTGGATCTGGCTTGGCAAAACTCTCTCTTTGACAAACAATCTCAACACCTGATCCAAAAATACTGGTGGGACAACCTTGCTAAAATCATTAGCAGTTGCGTATGCCAACTTGTTGGAATCTGAATATCCCTAGGCAGCAAAATAAGTGGTTTCATTTTCATAAGTGCCGAGGTACAGGCTGCAGGACTTCGTAATGGGTGAGAGCTACTGCTGGTGAAGCACCCACTGCTTTGGAGTGGATTTGGATCCCTTGGGATGGGAGAGAGATGAGGCCAGAGATATTGGTATGAGAGGTGTTGGTAAGATAATTGTGATGCAGAGAAAGGGGACTAATTAGTCACAGTTTTGCAGAATTTGAGATCTGGGAGGCACGAGATGAAGAGAACAAGGTCTAAAAGAAATAGGATGACGTATGTAAGCAAATCACATCAGTGGATTCAAAATATGACTAGACAAATTAATAAAGGACAAATCCACCAGTAGCTGTTAAACACTGTGCCCTGGATGCAAATTTCTGATGCAGGAAGATCTTAAACTGCTGATCACAAAAAGCTGGAAGGTGACAACCCCTAGAGCTGTCTCTTTCTCTAAACATCCTAACCTGTCAGCTCCTGGGTATGGTCCGTTAGGACAGAAGATTGAATAAGGTTATTTTCATATATATAGAATCATAGAATGGTTTGGGTTGGAAGGGACCTTAAAGGCTATCTAGTTCCATCCCCCTGCCCTGGGCAGGGACACCTCCCACCAGCCCAGGTTGCTCCAAGCCCCGTCCAACCTGGCCTTGAACTCCTCCAGGGATGGGGCAGCCACAGCTTCTCTGGGCAACCTGGGCCAGGGGCTCACCCCCCTCACAGCAAAGAATTTCTACCTGATATCTCATGTAAATCTTTCCTCTTTCAGTTTAAAACCATTCCCCTTCATCCTATCGACTCACTCCCTGATCCAGAGACCCTCCCCATCTCTCCTATAGGCCCCTTTAGGGACTGGAAGGCCACTATAAGGTCTCCCCAGAGCCTTCTCTTCTCCAGGCTGAACAGCCCCAACTCTCTCAGCCTGTCTTCACAGGGGAGGTGCTCCAGCCTTCTGACCATCTTCATGTCCCTATCTATTTTTTTTAAGGCCACAGAAACATTGTGCCTTGCTGAACACACCTATATTCAGGGTTTGGTCCCGTTTGACATGGTCAACACAATCTGCTTTGTGTATTCTCCACACCTTCTGTTCAGGACTATGAGAGAAACTGGAAGTGCTTCATCCAAGTGAGTGCTGCAGCAACAACTCACCAAGATTTACCCTAGTCAACATTTTACTCATCTTTTAGCAAGAACCTCTACTATGAGCCCACCCATTTGCAGCCCAAGACTTCTCATCATGCAGACGCTCATTAGCCAACAAAAGGGAACTAACATCACATAGGCTTTCTAACATAATACCTGCCTTACTGGCCAACTGGGGACATCCAGGCCTAAGGTATTCATCCACAGTTCCCCTTATAGTCACCAAGCAGTTCGATACACAGATCAGCTGAAATCCATTCCATCCTCAAACCACCACTTAAAATAAATTCAGATCAGCTGTGGGCATATTTTTTTTCATCTTTTTTTTTCCTTTGGGCAACTGGTGACTGCAGTAATTGGTCACTTTAGCGGCTCCGAGAAGATCTGTGGAGTTTAGGAGCTGAGCTTTTGCTGACGTGAGCTCTTGGGCTCAAGAGAACCATCTGAGGGAAGTCAGAAATAATGTCACAGACAGGTACATCTCCCACATGCAACTATTTGGATGTATGAGGTCACCCTGCCCCTGCAGAAGTTAATCACTCTAAAAGAGCTGACAGCAAATCCCTTTTCATGAGCCCTCCCTAACTTGCTTCAGCATAAATTCCTGCACTGAGCTTACTTGGCATCATATTTATGCAAGCTCAAGGGATGCAGGCAGGCTGGGAGCAGGAGGACAGCTTTGCCCTTCACTCTTGCTGTGACAGACTGTGTGCTGTTGGGAGGCATGGGGGCTCCTCCCTGGCATCCCCAATTTTGCAATCAAAACCCATCTGCTACTCTTAATGTTTATCACCTCTCGGCTTCACAGCACTGTGTTGGGTTTGGTTTTTTTTTTTTTGCCAGAAAAATAAAATTTCTTGTAGGGAAAAGATCTAGGAATGTTTTTTCTTCTCCCCCTCGTTCAGCGAAAGCAGAAAAGCAGAGCAGGAAGCAGGCCAAGCAGGGAAGGGTGAAAAGACAATGCTGTCCAGAGGTTGTTAGACCAGTTTTGGTTCAGATTTTTTTTCCCCCTTTCCCTTGCCCCTGGAGGAGGCCATGGGGTAATTATGATAATGTTTTCTGGTATTTCCATTTCATTGGCTGATCTCCCAGCCACTAAAGTAAACCCCAAATCTCAATGGGGAGGTCATATTCATCCTTGTTTATGGGACTCATTTTCAGAAATAACACTATCCTTTTTGTGAAACTTCCCTGGCAGCGGCTCAAAAAATAGCTAAAGGCAAAAAAGATTCCTCGGTCGGGGTTGAGAGCGTCACAGCTGCTTGATGGGCCCAAGGCAAGGGACTGCTGGTGATCACCATCTTGGACAGCAGTGGACCAGGTAATCGCTGGCTTGAAGCAGAAAATGGGGTGCAGGCAGGAGCAGGGCTCAGGAGAAAGATGGGAAGAAGGTAAATGTGAAAATGTGTTGGTGATGTGGAGGGAAAGGGAGGGAAAAGGAAGCTGGGTCCCAAGGGTGTGGGACATAGGTGGAGCTGGCCATGCAGATGGCACCCAACACCAGCCCTGCTGATTTTGGTGATCGCCTCTGGAAGGGTGATGGTAGTGCTGGCTTTTTGCAAGGAGTGAACCAGATGGGCTGAGGTGGGATGGGGACACAGAAATCAACAGTTACTCAGCTTTGGGGAGCGTGACAGAACTTTTTGAAGGTTTTCCTTTAACTGTGCTTTAGGAGAACTGGGTGAATGGTCTAACTGAAGCACCAAACCAAGCAATATAAGGTTATAAACCAAGTCCTTTTTCTGCAATAGAGATGCAATAGAGCTGAGGGCATGAGCGGGAAGGAAATGGAATTAGAGCTTCATTCCAGCCTTGCGATTGGAGCAACACCTCTCCTAAACTCTGTAAGGGTCAAGATAGCTGTTAGAATTAAGAGATTAATCTATTTGAGTCTGATCTAAGGCCAGACCTGCAGCTGCCACAGATGAGCATATCTCTTCTGATAACAGAGCATCAGGCTGGGCTGCGGGCAATGGGGTATTGATGCCAGGCATGCAGACAGGGGTGGCACAACTAAATAATGCCACAGAATAAGGATCTGGCAGGAGCTGATACAGCCTTCATCATGGGCTGAGCCAAAACCGGGTCACTCAGGAGCTTGTGGTGATGGGGAATTGCTCAGAAGCAGAAAAAGGTGGCAAGGTGGAGGTGGTCAGGAACATAAGGTTGGTCGGTGGTGGGGTGGCAACATGGGATGGTGTAGAATTGAGATCCTGACACCTGTTTTTTATAAATGGAATTACCTTCCTTTAGATGAGAGAGGATGGATTCTCCTGGTTATGTTGTGATTGGTTTGGATATCTAGTTTGTCTTCTCTGTTTTCTTACTTTTCTGCTAGTGAGTGTTTATACACGCCCTGCATCTCCTGGCCACTGGGCTCTGCTGGTTTACTCAGGTCCAGATGAACCCTGGCAAGTATGGAAGGACCAGGGATTTGTACGTGCTGTCTTGGACAAAATGTACCCTGTGCAATCTCTGTTACTGGGTCGGCTGCCAGTCCTTTAGCAAAGTAGGATCTGCCAGGTTGCAAGTCAACTGGTGATTAACCATGCCCCGTGCTGGCTATATTTCATGGAATAAATACAGGTATGCTTGGGATTTGCTGGATTTGTACACTGGCTTTTGCAGTCACTTTGGGCACATGCACCTTGGGGAGCAAAACTCCTTGGGTTCAGAAGGAGGTTCTGACCCCACTACTTGGCTCTGGAAGCCGGCACTTCAGGCAAAATACATCCCTCACCCCTCCTGAAAGCTGCTCTGGATTTGTGCTTGGACTGTGGGGGTCTGGCACTTCATATTTCAGTAATGGCTTACAACATCTCCCTCGTGGAGAGACAGAGTGGAGTAAATATAGATAAATCATGTTTATTCACTTCTAACTTGGGCAATGCTGGATTTGCCCACTGCTCTAATAATCTAATTCTCTTTTTTAATTTCCTACTACCTCCGTGCTTCTTACCCTCTGCCTGCCTGCACGTTATCAGTGCCTTGGCATAAAAAACATACATATAAAAAGCAACAACAAAAAAATCCATCTGGGACAACTTGTGGCAACAAGGAGCTAACTGGGGAGGGAGAGCAGGGAGTGGTACTTTTTCTGCCCTGAGGGATTTAGTTTAACTGAATAGGCATTATTTCCAGCATTAGAGGAAAAAAAAATAAATGTGGTTTGAAACTTACTTCCTTTCAGGTTAACGCTGGAAAGATTTAAAAATAAATAAAGCCCAAGTGCCAGTTGGCCTAGCCAGAGATACAGTAGCGAAAGCAGCAGAGGCACGATCCGCTGCCAGCAGCTAATCGCAAAAGCTGTGGAACTGTAGTTTGCTCAGGACACCAGAGTGGTGACGAGGATGGGGTGAGGAAGGTTGTTTCATAGCAGGAGACCCTGGACTGATGGATGGGCCAGGTCCAGGCAGGAGAGAGGAGATTTGAAGCCCCACTGGTGCTGGGTCTGTAGCGGGACTGACGTTTCCTCCACTTGGCCAGCTGCAGCTGCTTTTCTCAGGTCATGCAAACCAGGGCTGGTATGACAGGAGCAAAGGACACGTCCTGGGGGGGGCTAAGCATCAGACTTACCCACCAGTTGTGAGACCAGATGTGAGCCCAACAATGATTCTCAAGGATTCTTGTTCCTACCCCTGAGCTCTGCTCTGCCCCATGATGGACAAGCACCCAACTCTCTCTCCCCCTGCCAAATATCACCCAGAGCGATGTTGCTACGATGGCAGGAATTCAGAGTTAAGAGCTCGGGCAGGTCGGTGCTGAGCTGAGCTCTCTGCATTGCTGTCCTGACACGTGGAGTGATGCGTCTGTGTGTGTCCCTCACCCCATCCCACTTGCAGAAGATGAGAATGAAGGTCATGAGATGTCTTACTCTTTTTAAAGACTGAGCTTATAAACACTGTAATGGGACAATCAAATCCAGAGGGTGTGAAGACAGAAAGGTGAAAGGAGGAGGAGATCCAAGAGACACTCAGATGAAGAAGAGGGTGAAGGGAAAAGGAGTTGATGTGAAGGGGAAGTAAGAGCTGGTTGGATGAAATAGGATTCTGGCCACAAGCTGGGGAAGCACTGAGAGGTTAGTGCACAAGCTGCTCTGCCCTCTACCTGCTTTTCCCAGCCTCCTAGAGGGTAAATGAAGTTGGTAGTTTTCCCTTAATCCCTTGACCACATCACCCAAACCACTGCCTGCTCCAGAACAGCAAGACATCTCTGCTCCAGGTAAATGGGCTCAGGGACCCTGCACTGCAGCTACAGAAAACTGATTAACCTCAGTCTGTGTTTAGGGCTGTCCCAGCCCTTCCCATGGCTGCCTTCACCAGACTAGCTGGTCCCTGCTCTTCATCCTACCCTCATGTTCAGATCTCCAATGTCTAGGAGGCGTCTACACACTTTTGAGGAGCTTGCCTTCCCATTTCTCAGTGCCTCGTTGTCCTGTAAGGAGGATACACTCCTACCCTCCATCATAAATCCACCCTCTCTGCCCATGTCTATTAGAGTCCAGGTCTCAGCACGGTTCTCCCACGGCTGCTGTACTAAGAACAATGCCGGTGAATGGAAAGAGGAAATGTCGGCATGGAAAGATGCTGGGCAGAACTGGGAATGTCGTATCCTGTCACTGTTTGTTTGGGAATAGTACAGGCTGAGCTGGTCTCTTTGATGCCCTTCCAAACCCATTTGCTCTCACTTTGCCTTGGGGAAGCCTCATCCTTCAAGAAGAACAAGAAGAGTGGAAAGAAAATCTGCTTGGACAAAGCATAACTTGCAGACTCATGATGACTCCTGCCATCCTGACATTTATGCAGGACCTGGAGTTTTAGGAGAACATCTGTCACACCAAAATGATTGCCCACTTTCCTGTTTTACCCCCATGGAGTAAATGAAGTGTAACCCAAGAGGCTGATCTATGAAAAAAAGATCCTTCCAAAGAAAGAGAAAATTCATCACAATGGCTTATCAGTGCTGCCCCAGCAGAGGTGGTCTTTCCAGTGATTAGAAGATGGAGGTGTAGAGATGTCAGCAGTGATTGGTACTGATTTGAGTTATATTCTTGGATCTTAAATAACACACATCACATTCCGCTCTTGTGCAACAGGGTTACTGTAGTCAGGAATGATTAATCCCAACATAAAGCTAATGTCTAAAATATTCACATGAATCACACCCTGATGCTGCCAGTTCTCCCCTATGACTACAGTGGGTCCAGAGAAGGACTCTCTCAGCTGGAGGTGTCCACATGGCTCCAGATCTCTCATGTGAGATGAGACAAACCCTAGATTGAACACCTCAGCTGTGTGTCCATGCTGAAGATCGATGCAACCCAAGGACTGTCTTCTCTGCCTAGATCAAGGCATGGGCTGCAGGCTTAAACCCAAGCTAGAAAAGCAGGTCTCTGCTCTCTGGGCTGCCAGAAGGATGCAAGATTGCTCCTTGGTGACAACTTGGCAGCTGAACGTGATGCCTGACCCTTCTGTGACTTGGAGGTCCCCTTGTTTGTTGCTGATGGAACCTTGTATCTGTTCCACACTGGTTGAAATATTGGGAGGACCATAAAAGAAAGTAGATGTCAGTCTGACATAGTGTTTTGATTTGTCTTGGCTCACACCCCTACCTTTCTCTCATCTTCAAGGGATGATACAAAGGAGGGTGCTGTAAGACCCCATATTTCCCAATGCATGAGCCTAGATACGATGTTGGCTTCTCTCTTTCTGTTTTCCCCTCATCCTTTGAAAGCACGTGGTTTATTTTAGTTTCATACCTTGCTGTCTACAATGATTGTTTCGCAACTATCAAGCTGCAAGGCTTGATTTCTACCCTTTCTTTTTCCTTTTGCATTTTATTTTGCCTTGCAAAACAAGAATCCAAAAGGTCATGGAAGGGCTTTTCTTGTAAAAATGGACACCTCTTTCCTCCTTCCCATGCTTCTACCACAGATACAAGGAAGATCATCTGAGTATAGACCCTGTGGTCCTGAAATTGTTTAAGGAAAATCTGTTTCAGTTATGTGACATATAATGTCACTTGGACACAGTAACAGAAGGGATATATTTTTTCTTGATTCTTCATGAGAAATTCCAGCTCCTTCCCCTTTGCCAAGTTCTCTTGCGCCTCTCAAAAACAGCTCCCTCTTTTAGTTTTCTCTCCTGGTTCTCAAAGCTTCAGGCACTGATTATTTTTTTTTAAAGCCTTTCTAGGAATACCCTCCCTGGACGAGGGAGTTGGAGTTCAGTCTTTTACTCAAGTACTCAGAATTGTCCTTAAACAAGACAGATGGTTGCAGTCAGCTGGGCCAAGGATGCAAACAGAGCCATCTTAATGCACTCTGACACACATTCCCTTGTTATCCTCCCACGGTGGAAAGTACCGATAAGAGCAGGAGAAAGATCTATATCAAATTGTGAGATTAGAGCTCTAGAAAAAGAGGACTTTTTACTTTTATTTCTTATACCAGCAGCAAAAAAGCTGGGGGTTATAAAGCATGATGTGCCCGGTGGGAGTGTGCTAGGGAGGAGGTTGCCAACAGCCTTTACTCAGCTCTCCAAACTGCGCAGAAATGGGATTCTCTCCATTTCACAACTGACTACTGTTGCTTGTCTGAAACCAGGTCAATACCATTAACACTGAGGAATGAAAGACTCCCAGCGGAGTGTCTAATTGAAAGCCATTTAAGACAACAATTAAAAGAAAGGTCTACAAGTAAACACCTGCTATCAAGTAGTAAGAATTAATTACCTATTATTAAGTAGTAATACTAGCGAAAAACATCCTGGTGACTTTGATCCATGAGTACTAATAATTGGTGTGCCACTGTCATGCCTTTAGATGCTCACAATCAGATAAAATTAGACAAAATACAGATTCATAAATAGAAATAACAAATATTGTATATACTCGTCCAACCTCACACATAAAAATATCTTTTTTTTTCTTTCACATCAAGCCAAAACAAGCTTTTCCTATAAGGCTTGTGAAATAGGCATTAATATGCTGACTATAACATCATTAAATTCCCCCCAGGTGCATCTGTAGAGAGAAAATCTTATTTTCCCTATTATTTACCACAAAAGTGACACAAATCCCAATTTTTCTGAGCAGTGCGGAGGTAAGAAAATCAGATATCCCCAGTAAACAGGCTTTGTTTCCCCAGCAAGATGCATGGACATTCCCAGTGTCAGGCTGGTCTGGCTCTCCAGCCATGCCCAAAGGCACAGCCACTCTCCTTTGCCAAGGGCATGCCAGAATTGGTATTTCAGGATAAAGGTTTTGGATTCAGGATAAAGGTTTTGGATCCAGGGACTGATGGAAAGGTCTTCATAAGAACAACTCTGAGCTGCTCTGCATTCGTTTGTGGTAGACAAGTGTCCTCACTACCACCAACTACTGGGAACTGAGGCATGGAGTGGTAAGTGCTGGTGACATCTCACCTAGCTTGAAGCGTCTAAAATGCAGATATGTCATCATAAATTGGCACTCAGAGTCTCTTGAGAAGAAAAGGAGACAAATAAACACTTTTAGGAGCTGCTGTTCTTCTCTGCATTAGGACTTTGACACCAGGGTGAGATGATCATGCTCTGGACTCTAATGGCTGTAGTGGTTATGCTTCCACTGACTCTACAAAAAGCTTGGGGTGAATAGCCTGAAGAAGCTAACCCACATTCTCTGTAAGTCACATCAGTCCCCAGCTCACTGTCTGCCACCAATGATCATGTAAGTACCATGCAGTATGCAGGGATTTGAGCCTGGATGTTTAACAGTGCAGGCACCTCTCCTCTCATGACCCCGTCCCTGCCAAGGCTGGATGAAGCTCACCAAGCAAGTTCTCTTTTGTAATGAGCCCTCTGCACCGTACCCATCCTACAAGACTGGTGGCATCAAGATTGGATCTGAAGACCAGTTAATAACCTCAGGGAGTAGTGTGACGGGTCAGGTCTCATCCTCTGTACAGCCTCCCTGCTTGTTTCCACTAATGATGCTGCTCTGGAGCAGAGTGAGGCCACCTCTGCAGTGTCATTTGGCGAAGGTAAAATTATTCTGCTTTCAGTAACAGCAGATGTCACTCACAGCACAGGCTGGAGTAGGGATTTGGGTTCACCAGTCTCATCTGCTTCAATCATCAATTTTCCTTGGATATGTACAGCAGCTACCATCATGGGTTGCCATCTACAAGAGATCCTTTAAGGGCAAATGTCAGTACTACTGTCAGTAAGTGACAGTAGCATTCTACTCATCTTCTCAAAACTCCCAAGCTCACAGATGAATGAAGCATCCCAAGCAATCAGACCGCATCAGATCCCATTGATGGCAAATGTATTCAGATTCAAGGAGTGAGCTGATGCCACAGTTCATCCGAGGAGACCAGGAGGAGATCCTCATTCCCTGTATTGCACCTAGTGACTGCATGGCCAGTGGGTGAGTTAGCTCAGCAGTCTGCTCTGACAGAAAGGTCTTATTTTTGGGGAAGTGATTGGTTATTTTCTCGTCAGAGCATAGGTTCCAACAGTTCAGGTTGGAAGGGACTTCAGGACCTCAACTAGTTCAAACTACTGTTCAAAGCAGGATAAGCAATGAGATTGGATAACCAGGCTTTATGCAGCCAGGTCTTCAAATTAATTACGCTGCAAGAAGAAGTGGGGGTAGGAAAGGGGTGGGCAGGGAGATAACCCCTGTGGTCATGCCCAGTAAGGTGGGCTGAACCCTTCAGATGACTGACCTGGAGGAGTTGGTGTTATTGTCTAGGAAAACCAGACCCTTCTGCTACTGGGGTCCAGTTAGGGAAATCCCTTCTTCCTGCCTCAGTTTTCCCCTGGTGGTATTGGTCAAGCCATATGGGGCTTAGTGGAGTTCACGTGGCTGACAAATACAAGATCACAAGTGTGTTTGATTAATGTAATCTCCTGGAAGCAGCGTGCAGGGCTGCTGTCCCTGTTACCTGAGTAGCATTGTCAAAGCTGTCACATGGGATTCAAACAGAAGCAAAGTGAAGATCCAACACTTGCTCTAGTCTTTGAGCCTCCCCTTTCCTCCTCCTCTTCCTCCTCTCACTTGATTTTTTTCCATATTTATCTCTAATTGCCTAACCATTTTCTTCTAGCTTCTCTGCACTCATGATCCGCTACAGTATCAGGAGACATAAATTGTCAACATCTCTCTTCTTTCTTAGTCCACAGCCGTGAGAAGTGACGAACAAAAGTTTTATTGCTTTCCTCTGAGATGAGCAAGCCACAGCCTTAGATTTCAGTGAGAACATCATGCTGCCTAGACCTGGGCAAACCAGAGAAGGGCTCAGTGGTTGGCTGAGTCCGCTGGAGGTGTTATCTGGCAGAGAAGAGTTTCTGTGTGCACGTGCGTGCGTGGGGGACACTTGCAAAAAAAAATCTCTCAAGAGCTGGAGGCTGCGATACCCTCCTTCGCAGCTGAGTCAGATCTGTCCTGAATCTGAAATCAGAGAGGGAGATCGGGAATTTGTTAGCTAAAGATCAATTAGGTACTTAATTGACTAATTACCCTTTGTTGACTAAGTAAAGTTGGATGGTTTTGGGGTGTGGGGGTAGGGAGGAGAAGGCTGTTCTTACAGTGAGGCCGATTGTCCTGGCTTGAAGAGAGACATGTGGTCCGAAGGCAAAATAGCCCCTTGTCCCCAGTTTCAGCAGGTCCTAGGTGACTGACATCAACCATAGGACCGATCGGGCTGGGTTTCAGTGGTGAGGCATATAGTGCTATAGGGGACAGAGAATGGTAATGTGTGGGGCTGGGAGCTGCATTCCCCTGGGCTCAAAGCACTGACGGTCAGGGACATACTGCTGTTACAGGTCCTTCGGGGGTGTCCGCATTGCGGTGAAAGGAGCTAAGCAGATGCAATAGCCTGTTTTCTTGGTGAGTCTTTGACCCCATGGATAAATCCTAGGGGTAGAAAAGTCCTTCATGCTCTCATGAAGGTGCCTATCAAAGCAATATCTCAGGCACTAAAACATTTTGATGCAATATGCACCAAAACCCAATGGCTACAGCTACTCAAATTGTAGGATTTGCAGGCAGGTCATGGAAAAAACCAGTATAAAGCCAACATCCCACAGAACATGGTGCCTAAGTCCTCTACACCTGACCAGGGCTCTGACTGCTGGTCCTCCCTTCCCCTCCCATGATGGCCTAGCTGTGTAACCTGAGAGCCCAGTGCTGCACGTGCAGGAAACTAATACCAAAGGATTTGTCTCTCCAGGATGAGCAATTCCAGTTTCCACAATAAACGTCCTTGTCACAGGAAACACTGGGACTTTGGACTGGTCCCAGAGGGTAATGAGGTGGACAGTAGCCCACCATCGCCAGCAGTAACCCCAAACCGCTACGTGTTTTTGCTGAGCTACGCAGAGTCCAAGCAGAGAGATTGGAGGCTGCTATCACCCCCAACACCCCGTCCATAGCGCCAATCACGACTCGCAGCAATCCTGCCAACAACAGCCGCTGAGTCCCCAAGGCCAGTTAGATGCCAACAGGAGCATCCTCTTTGACGTGCATGATCCGAGCCATGGAGCTATTTTAGCAGTGAGGTCAGGTGCTGCCTGAAAGACAGCCCTGACAATACAAAGTCCCATCTTTTTTGAATACATTCATCAAACAAACTCACAGTCAGGCATTTCAAGGCACAGCTGTTGGACTTGGCTTTCAGGTTGTGGCCAAAGAGTGGTGTACCAGCTGCCAGCATCTTTTCTGGATTCCCAGAGGTGGGAAGCAACCCTATTGGGATGCCACTTCAGCATCTCCCAAGCTGTACGTACGAGATCAAATTGCCTTTCTTGGTGCAACCACATGCATGTAAAGCAGCTGGGAAGCAACCTCTGTCAGCAAAGGAACTGAATCTCTGGACTAAATGTCCCTGTATGTGTTACAGGTTTATTGTCCCTGAGGTTGTCAGTCAATCCCATCTGGAAAAGACTTTTACAGCTCTGCTGCACAGGGTCCTGACTCCCAGCCTCTGGACTTGCCATTGTATTTACCCTCTGAGATGTCAATTTGCTGATGAGATTGAATGGTTATTCCAGAGACCCATGAAGATTTCTCAAGAGGCAATTTTGTGTAGGCTGCTGCTCAACTAAAGGGAAAGGAAAGGCCCAGCTGGAGATGTTTTTGTGTAGCATCATCCTTGACATGCCTCAACTGGAGCATCACCCTTGTACAACTGAAAAACTCAAGGCAGAGCTGAAGAGCATCTAGAAAGAAGGAAGGTAAGGTCTGATCTGGACAAATGAGGCAGAGTGATGGAGCCAGGCTGTAAAAGGAAGTACGTCATGCTGTCAGTGTTAGGTCGATGTCTGGACTTGATGATCTGAAAGGTCCCTTTCAACCTAGACAATTCTATGATTCTACGCTCTAAGGTCCACTGACTTCATGGGCTAGATCTCCATATAAAGATACTACACTGAGGACATCCCCACTTTGTCATCTGAATCCCCTTGTATCCCACATGCCCTTGCAGTCATGGCACATTCCTCCTACTTCTCAAGCCTGGACTGGCCCAATATTGCCAGACAAAAGGGAGATAAGATGTGGAGGTGACTCCAAGTACAGGCAGTCCATAAGGGCACTTAAAGGAGTAGGGACGGGACTTGGGAGCACATGAGGTGTCAGGGAGCTCCCAGCACCGACTGGTATGTGTGATTAAGCTAACGAGCCACAACTCAGCACCCACAGGGCAGAGCATTCTCCAAGAGGCAAAACAGCCTCAGCTGGGAGTTCAGAATGATCTTGTCTTCTTAATTTGGTGATATACTCTGAAGATGTTCAGGTACCAACATATCTTTGCAACTCTATGCTTTACATTCGTATCACTGAGAGTTTGAAAGGTGAGCACAGGTGACAGCCTTTCTGCCTCAGTTTCCCCCAGGCAGTGCAAACCTTCTCACCTTTCCTTGCCTTATCTGTTCGGACTACCTCTAACTTTTTTTGTGCATATATGTCTAACCGGGAGAGGGAGTGGAGGGAGGAGAGGAAAGGACAGATTTCAGAGCAGGCAGCTGCAAGGAGCAGGAACGAACTGCATGAAGCTCTCTTCCATTGGTGTCCGGGAGAGCTCTGCTTGCAACGGGAATAAGGAAACGGTTCCTGCAGCCCAAATTGTTGCTCTGCAGCCTTTGTGTTGTCAAATCACCAGCCTTTTTGCTTGAAGGCTTGACTGAATTTCCAATGCAGCTGCTCCAGGACATGATGTGATTGATTTCTTTTTTGCCTTTTTTTTTTTCCTTTCTCTCTTTTTTTTTTTTTTTTTTTTCCCTTCCAAAACATCAACTTTTCATCTTACAGCAGGCTGCTGAGCCCTGATGAGTGATCAAGCACAAGATCGCACCGTGGCCCCACGCAGCCCATGAATTTTGTGAGGGAGGCAAAGTCCTGGCACGCTTTCCCTGCTGCAGCTTGGAGACCTGGGACACCACAAAGCCTTACGGTCAGGCTGACCTGCTCTTTCCCAAAGCCCTGTGTGCATTTTGCTCTCTCAGTGCCAGATATCCAGATGCATCCAGCCTCCGGTCCCAGCAATTCCCCAGCTAGAGACACACACAGATAGAACAGAGACACAACACTGAGATGACTTTGTGCAGCCCTTTGTTCTTCTCTCCTCTCTGGGGAAGAAGTCAGCTGGAAGCTAAATTCATTATTCCCACCTTTGATGCCCATAAAGGGGCTTGATGGACGCTCCTGAGATGTTTCTCCTGCAAATGGTCAATCCCACATCCCTCAGCCTGCTGCCCCGGTAGTAGGGTTTGGGATTTACTCATGCCAGGTCACGTCTGCTGGTGGGATGCTACCACATATGGACCACGGGAGGTGAGGGTTTTGTGCCCTGTGGACACTGTGCCAATGCTGCGGGCCAGGCAGGTATGGGCTGAATGCCGTCTCCCCCTCTGCACTGCATGTGCCAACAGCCACAGCCAAAAGCAGAGAAACCTTGGTGGCTCAGATGGCTCACAGCACAGTGGCAATATCTGTTCCCTCTGGGGCGCACCTCCACGTACCCTCCTGGGAGGGACATGCTGAGCAGCATGTCCAGTAGCTGAGGTTGGGTACGAGTAACAGACAGTAACATGGGGTTTGGGCACAGCAAGGACAGATGCCAGCATGGATTTGGTCAGGAAAATAGTCCCTCAGTGGGGGTAGCTGCTGTGGTGGGGATCTGGCTGCTGTGACTAAGCTCTGGCCATAAATAAGCTTCATATTACCTAAGTTTAGAGGTCATTTCAGAGAAATAAGCATTTCCTGGGTGCAAGGGATCACCTCCTGAACTAGATATCACCCAAAATAAGGCTTGTTTTGTCTGCACCAACTGTTGGCTATCCAACTGTGTCTGAGCATCTCTGCGACCACGGGGAGGATATTGGTTACCGACATGGTCCAGGGCAGAAGGTGTTCTTCCAGCCAAGTGGCAGAGACTCAAACTTAGGAAAGATGCTACCGGCCTCCATGGGTGAATCAAACTGTCTGCCACTGTTCTCTGTCCCTGGTGTGCACGGGCCAACCCACATCCTTGCTGTCAGACTCTTGTACCTTCTAAAAGAGGATGGCTGCACCCAAACTCTCACATGGGAATGATCCCTGATGCACAATGATTGTGAGATAGGGAGAGGGATGTTTCACCTAGGTGAAAAGCATACAAGGAATCATGCTTGACATTTAATTTGAGAGACAGTCGTGAACCCAGAGCCAGGAACTTTTCCAGTTCATATATAACTTATAGAGGTAGTCACTGTATCACAGAGTCACTGCTTTTCCAGGGTTTAAAACAGAACTGGGGGGTCCAAAAGCAGGAAGCTGTGAAAGAGAGAGTCTGAGATACGCTGATTTGCTGGTCTCTGTTGAAAATATCTTTGGTACGTGGAGACTGACTCTTCACTTTGAGTTCTTACAGCAACATACGGGTTCAGAGCCGCAGTAGAAGTGAAATCTGCAGGCAACTAAACGAGTGCTGAGAGTCTGAATAGTGTTGTGGATCCAGGTCCAATATCTAAATGGCTTTGGGGACAGTCAGTACAAGCTACTGGTAGGAAAGGAAATATGATTTACTGTGACTTGTACAGAGTGTTTGGGGTGGCCAGCCCTCTGAGACAGGCTGCACACAAGCCCGTTGCTTTGATGCAAGTCTGAACTTCTCCTCAGCTGCACACAGGCAAGCGCAAAGAAACCTTCAGATCAGGAAAGGAAGGTCAATGTGGAGGGGGGGCGGGTTGCAAGAATTGTGTAGGACTTGAATTTCTGGCCTGCTAGAACCCCTCCCAACCCCAAGACCGAAACCCAGAGCCCTGCCCTGGTGCAGTGGAGCTCTGCAGAGTGTGGCGCAGAAGAGCATGGCCTGGTGGGATCTCCAGAGCAGCTGCAGCACAGAGCACGTATTCTCCGTAGCCCTGGAGAGCGCGACACCACTAATAGCTCTGGAGGAGCTGACGTGCCAGCATTCCTCGGACGGTGCCAGGAAAGCCGCACTGAGTATACAAGGAGTTGGCTGCCCTACGGGATCACATTAGAGACACTCTCAGGTCTTCCCAGCTTTTGCTGCAGTAATACCTCATCTGCTTCATTGTCCACGGGAGGCTTTGCGGGCAGAGTGGGATGTGGGAAGAGGCTCTTGGGGGAGTCAGGCCCTGCGCCATCGCAGTGCACTGGCCCCATTTCCCTTCATCACTGCTACTGAGAGCATCAGGGCAGAGGTGCACAGGGTGGATTAGGCCCATTGATTGAGGACCATCCTGCACTAGACCACCAGAAACGTGGTTTCTATTCCACGCTGTGCTGGGTGAGCTTCCCCTCTTTTTCCCACTTTATAGCAGGTATAAAACCCCTTCTCTAACACTGCTTTTTTTTATCACCTTAGGCAAATTACTTAATTCCTGTGCACTCAAAACATTTTAGTTTACTATTTTATTTTTTTATTATTTTATTTCATTTTGATTCCTGAAGGCTTTATGATAATCAACAGGTCTATGTCTCATCTGCTCCCTAAGGTGGAGAACAAAGACTATCTGCTGTAATGGAAAGGGAGACCTCATACTGAAATCACTCTGTGTGCCAAATTTTTACCCAGATGACTGACTGCCTACCACAAAATCTGCTGTTAGCATCCCTGGGAGCAAAGATGCCTCGCAAAAAAAGACACAGCCAACAAAGCAAGTCATCTCATCTTGCCTCTCAAATGTCTGGGAACTGAAAATAGAGAGCTTGAAACAACTCTGTTGACTGGAGGAGCACAGATTTCCTCAGGACTCAAGGGGGTCCTGGGAGCACAGATCCATTCTGGGTCCTAGTCCTAGATGGTGGAAACAGAGAAACAGAGAAAATATTCTAGCCTGCTTTCAGGTTTCTGGAGATGTGACTTCACTCTTTTTTCCCAAAGGAAATTTCTCCCCTTTTGTCTGGGAGCCTAAATGCTTGCCCAGGACTTTTTGAATATCCAGCCGACCCATTAGACTAAGCTGATGACTTTTTCACGTGGATAACCACCTGCTGGAGAAGACAGCGATGGGCTGATCCAGCTTGCTGTGAGTCAGTGCAATAAGCACAGGCAGCAAAATACAGCCGCTCAGGCAATCGGAGCCCTACAGGTCCTGTAGCTCTTGTGCCAGAGGATGCTGACACCGGCAAGCTGCCATTCCTGGAGAGCAGCCGCAGAGCACCCTCATGGTACTAAGCTTTCCAGGAAAATCAGGTTCCTCTTGACTATGATGTCTGTGTCCATAATATTAACCGAGACCACTGTGTCAGTAAAAACCCTGCAAATCAAGGAAATTTCTACTAGCAATGAAAAAACAAGTCAACCCAAACATCTGTTTTTATTTTGAAGGTGTGTTTTCTCTGTAGCAGAAGTAATGTCAGCAAAAGCTTGTCACATCGACAGCAGTCCTTCGACCAGCAATCAGACCAGGAACTTAACAAGCCTTTGCAGCAGCATCCAGGACAGCAGCTGCACCCAGTGTGTCAGTCTGGGCTCAGGTTAATGAATGTGAACCTGTTGGAGGGGGTCCAAAGGAGGCCATGGAGATCCTCCGAGGGCTGGAGTCCCTCTGCTGTAAGAAGAGGCTGAGAGAGTTGGGGGTGTTCAGCCTGGAGAAGAGAAGGCTCCGCGGAGACCTTAGGGCCCCATATAGGGCTCCAGGAAAGCTGGAGAGGGACTTTATACAAGGGCATGTAGTGATAGGATAAGGAGTAATCGCTTTAAACTGGAAGAGGCGAGATTTAGGTTAGATATCAGGGAGAAATTTTTCACTCTGAGGGTGGTGAGCCCCTGGCCCAGGTTGCCCAGAGAAACTGTGGCTGCCCCATCCCTGGAGGTGTTCAAGGCCAGGTTGGATGGGACTTTGAGCAATCTGGTCTAGTGGGAGGTGTCCCTGATTATTGCAGGAGGGTTGGAACTAGATGGTCTTTAAGATCCTTTCCAACCTAAATAATTTTAAATCATGTTCTTTAAGGTCCTTTCCAACCTAAATCATTCTATGATTCTAGGAATATATCCCTGCTTAATCCCATACGTATCTGATAGAAGGGAATAAAACAAGAGCATTCAATAAATCCTGTGCTCTGAAGGCCACAGGGTCTTGTCCTATCTAAGGAATCACTCCATAACAAGCAATTATCAGAAAAGGAAAAAAGTCTTGTGGAGTGAGCAACTTCTTGTGAGTCTGAGTTCAGGCCAAAAATAAAGTGTGTGGGATGGAAGTGATTATGGTGCCTCTTATGGCTCTTGGAGTGAAGGTCAAGCCTGCAAGTGGTCAGTGGTTCTGTGACCCCAGGCATTGTCTGGCTGTCAACCTCAACGACCAGCTCAAAATGTCCACACTATGCCTACGTGGAGCTAACCTGGGACATCTCCCAGCAGAGCAGCCTACGCATAACAGGTCCAACCTGTGCCCCAGATGCTGCAGGAAAGAGCTCTGGGCTTATGCCGAGATCTCTTCCCTTGCAAAGAGCTTGGGATAAATAAAAGACACCCCTCCATTTCTGTGCACACTGGTAAAACCTCGGTGATGGCTGGGTGCAGGCTCAGAGGCTCAGCTTTCTTGGTAAGTGTGGCTCAGGCTCCTGCTTCCTACAGACATTGATTATTTTCCTTCCAAGGAGGCCGTTCCTTCCCCTGCCTCTAAACTCTCCCTCTGCTGTGTGAGACTCACAGCATTCACTCACTCTGGGCTAGTGTGGACAAGGATGTAGTGACTCAATCTGCACCCCTTTGGGGTTCCTGCAAACAGGCTGGCAGGGTGGTAGAAAATAGAGTTAAAATAGATCATAGAGGAAAAACATATTATTACTATCACAGCCTTGACATGTCTCACTCTCCTGGGTTTTCCCACCCTGTTCCCCAGCCCTGCTGCAGCTCCGATGTGTTGGTCCTCCTCTGAGACATTGCCATGCTCCCACCACCCGCCGGTTGCTGCAAGCACTGAGCCATGAGGCCTATTTTTGTTGAACAGCATCCTAAACTGGGGGCTCAGTAGTGCCTGGACTTGTGTACCTTTCTTTCTTGGACTAAAATACGATGCTGCTTATTTGGCAATAATGATTTGTGAGAGTCAGACAGTTGCCTGGCTCCCTGCCCTTTGGGGAAGAGAGTGAGCCTCTCGTCTCCCTGCTCTGGGGCCAAAAAGCACTTTTTTTTTTTTTCATTTTGCCAGATGCCTCACAGAAGTCTACCCAGATGGGCTGGATGAGGGGCATGAAGGACACTTTGCTCACCCAGGCACCTTTTAGCCTTGCACTATGGCAAGGCCAACCAGGACTGCCAGCAGTGTTGAAGTCACTGAAGAGCAGATAAGACTGGAAGTCACCTGTGGATGCTTTGGGAAAGCTGAGAGATGGATGACATTCTGGGATAGCCTTTTTCAAGAGGTGGTTATTGACCCCTCATCATTAGAAACTTGCAGGTTCCAGACTCTCTCCAAAGCTAATTCCCTTCCCTTCCCTCCAAGTCACTTTTAGCAGTTGTAAGGCTAGAAATACTTGTTGTCTCTTCGAATGTCCAGTCCCCTGGATCTGACTACAGCTCTTGGTTTCCATACCTCTCTTGTAACAACAAATTCCTTAGTCTGGTAAACCTCTTAAGGTTTCTCGATGTCTTATTTAGTCTCCCTGTGGAATTTGCTCAGAAAATCTCCTTGATCTTTTGTTATGAGACACAAGACAGATGTCTCTGGGAACCTTTTCCTCATAGGTGTGTCTGTTCTCAGCCCTGTCTGCAGCTTGTGTGATGCCTTTGCTCCATGAGTCAATGCGCATTTAACCCATCTATGACCCAAGTGACTGATTTCAGTGGACAGTGCTGTTCCAGACTAACCATAAACAGAGGCAAAATCAGGCTTAGGTAGATTTCCATGAAAAGCACAAGAGATGGGGTAAGGTAGATTGTCAGAAGAAATAATATACCCTACTGCTTAAGCCCCAATGGAGCAAACAAGGTGGATGTCCAGAGGCCAAATTCTCATAGCAATTAAGCGGTTGTATAAATTACACAGTAGACGTAAGCTGGAGCAATGCAAGCAGCAAAGACAAGGGGTTGGGGTAGAGTTTCCAAAACAGGTGTAAGGGACATGGGAAACAAGCTGGTGACAGAAGTCTGGATCCAAGCAAAGCCCTTGTCCTCCTCACACCAGAAGCACCTTTGCATGAAGTAGGAAGAAACTGGAGCTGCTGTAACAAAGGTATGCAACAGCACCTGGTGGGATGCAGCATGAAAAGGAAGGTAGATATTCTGAGCTATAGGTCTTTCCAGGGCATTACAGGGATCCACACCATGTAACTTTGAGCCCCTACAGTTCAGATGTCCACATTTGAGCTCTGCGCTCTCTTTGTAGCCAATGAGGAGAAACAGGCACTTTATAGCTATGGTTGGTCAACTCTACTTTAAATGTCTACTTTTAAGCAAGCCTAGATAATGCCTCATGTACATTGACAGCATGAACAAGATCTCCATTACCTATAAGGATACAGAAATACTTCTACACTGCAGTGTCTACATGAATCCTGCGCTGGGTGTTTCTCATAATCTTTGCATCCTCAGCCTATTTCTTCAGAAAAATGTCAATAACAATATTAACATTGGCATGGTCTTTCACATTCAGCAGAAATTCTGAGCACTACACAGCAACTTTAGAAATAGATTCACAAGGGAAAACCCAACCAAAAGGATGCCAAAGTATTATGTCATTCCTAGGAGCTCCAAGGCCAGTTGATAGGGAATCATTGGTTTGGATATAGGTAAAATGCTTTAACACACACAGGACTTGCTGCCAGGACTCTGGGGTCCTCCTTTCTTTTCCCTTGCTAGCAGGACTGCGGTTTTTGGCTGTAAAGAAAAAAGCACAGAGCTAGTTGAAGAGCAATTAGTTCTGCAACAAAAGAAATTGGCACCATTAGGAATGTTGCTGTTTTTTGTACTTTTGTAGGTTTTCATTACAAAAAATAAATGTACACATACAAATATTAGACAAATCTGTTTTCCCTGAATAGCTGATTTTTTTCCTAGGCTTAAATTTTTGCTATCTGTGAAGGGAAGAGACAGATTTTATGCTTTTTCAGAAAAAAAAAGAAAAAAAGAGGTTTTTTTTCCCTACGAAAAATCTTTTCACTGAACATTCCCATTTCATCAAGAAGCCATTTTCCATTAGGAAAAAAAAATGCTGAGGAAAACGTTCTGACCAGCTGCTACAATGCATCTTGCCACCTCAGCGGGGTGCTTGCAATTTTAATTAGTGGTTAGGATAGTAATATGCTGCACATTTCTCTGATGTGAAATGCTGGTAAATGATTATTCCAACCGCCTGTTGGATCCTAGTTTCTTCTGTTGCTTCTGTATCTCACTGGGGTTTAGCAGTCTCTTGAGATCTGCAAACCCTTTTAATCATGGTGACCAAAGATGGTCTTTTGATCAACAGCCCAGCAGTGCTGCGTGCGAAGACAAAATCAATTAGTGAAAATGCAGATTGCTTTTCCCTCTCCTCTTCCACCTGGCAGAGCTTCTGAAATGGGGGCAGAGTGGTGTTTCCATGGCAGCATGTGATAAAGAAAAGAACCACCACTGCTGTAACTTCGCTGCTGGACTTGGCCATTCCCAACCTTCAAGGCCACCATGACTAACAGTTGGCCAACTGGTTGCATCTCACAGCCCAGAGAAGAAAGGTGGCTGAACTGAATTTGGTATGATTCAATGCATATATGCTTTAGATACTTTAGATGGGGAAATGACTTATTACCAAGATAAGCAACACCTGGGCAAAAGGGGTTGAACCACATTGGAGGGAAAAATTCAAATTAATAGATAAATCACTACAAAAAAGCAATACATAATTGTTCCAAGGTGACACTCTAAATGCGAAAAAATTCAACTAAAAGGCCCACTCCGCATCTCAGCCTGGCTGCATTCTGTATCCCAGGGGATTTCAGGAGGTGCTTTTTCAAAACCAGCAAAGAATCACAGCATCCCTTGTAGCATTAACAAAATGACTGTTTTCTTTTTTTTTCCACAGTGATAGGTCAATGGTACAACATGATGGGTGGTACAACCCTGCCCCTGAAATCAAGATTAAGCCTTAAATTATTCTGCATCAGTCTAGGTGCATATAAAATACTCAGGTTTCCCCAAAAGTAACATGAGAAAGCATCTCTAGCTCTCTCTTCATCAGCACCAGAATTATTTAAAAATATATTTCATCCATGCCTGTCTATGTTGGGGTTTAACAGAAATGTGCACAGGTAAATCCTGGATTTCATCAGAAATCAAACAAGCGGTTAAAAAGAGGTTTAGTTTCCAGCTTCAGCTGCAATGAAATAAAAATACTGAGCAAAAAATTAGCTGCAAAAACTAAACCAATCTCTTCTGGTCTAAAATTTTAATGGGGGGATGGAGTCTATAATTTCCTGAGCAGAAAATTGTAGAAGCGCTCCTGCTTTATCTTACTATCTGGTGAGCTCAATTCGAGCTGAAGTCCCCTCCTCTTGCTCCTTGCTCTTGTTTTGCAAGGTAGCAATAATAATTGTGGGGACTTGCCAAACCCAGGGCCACCTGGACCTCCCCAACAATCTCACTCACAAAAAGTTGAGAGTTTTTTACTGACACACGTGAAGGAGCAGCTAGAGCCATGGGGATATCCAGGTTGTGGAATCACAGTGCTGGTCGCATCCTAGCTCCCATCCCAGCTCAATATGCTCCCTGGGAGCTGGTCCCAGTGCCCTTGGGTACATGCAGCGACAAAAGTCTATGTGTTTGTCCAGGTTGAGCAGTCACGCTCTACTTCAGGCTCCTTCATCCCTGTGACTCTTGAATGGAAGGCTGTTCAGGAACTTTGACCCTTTCTTAGGAGCCCCCCTTCTGATTTCCAGCCTAAAGTTATTCCTGCTCATTACATTTGTTTGTCCTGGTATCAAGAGCATGTAGTGTATTGATGTCTGGGGACCAATAAGCCAGACTTTTGGGGGTCCTGTCTGCATCCCTCTTGCTTGGGAAAGGCATTGATGGTGTCATAAAAGTTTGTGGAGGGGGTCTTGGCTCTCCTGGGTGTGTCTATGATGTGGAATAAGAACGGATACAAGTGCCCCTGATGTTGCATAACCGGGGTTGAGCTACTCCTATGGTGGGCTTACCATCCTGTGCTGTGGAATAACACAGTCGTGCAGTGCTGGGACAGGCTGCTCAGCCTCTTTGCACCAAGCTACCTTGAGCGTCTGCAATTTAAAACAAGCTTAGCACACTGAAAGCTGTGCTCATGGGAAAATCCAACCAGGGATCCCACAACGGCGCTCGTTGCATGTGAATCACTTTTTTCAAATCTTCCTGAGGTGCTGAGACAAAGGCAAAGCTCTTCTGAAAGCTGAGTCTTAAAGCTCTGTTGATAAATCAGAATAAATTTCTCTGGATAATCTGGCCTGATGCTTTTACAAGTAATGTATCTAAAAGTACATTTGGGGGTGTGAAACACACAGACCGTAGGGGAATGTGTGTATCTCTGTGCTTATGTGCATGTATTAGTTTCCTCTATTTGCTTTCACACTTGTCTTCACAGTTGTTACTGTGCTTTGGAAAAGAAAAAAAAAAAAAAAAAAGAAAAAAATCAGACAAGTATAAATTGCCAGCAGCCTTTTAAAATAACATTTAGAAAGCATTTGGCTGACTAAATGCAGATGTCTCCACTGGAACTAGTCACCTTGGGCTGTCTTCAACGCCAGCGAAGATCTGCTTAAAATAGATGGTATCTGTGTTCGTTAGTGAATGAGTTATTGCTGGGGAACACCCCCTGCCCTGGAGCCGACACCGGAGCCGTGGTCTGCCCAGTCCCTGGCATACCTTTGGCTCAGGCTTTCTCAGACCGTTCCTAGGCATGGGTCAGCAGTAGGAAAAGCACCACCCCTGATATGCTGCTGGGATGGGGCCACCCTGTGCTGGAGGTGAGAAGAGTTTAATACTAAAGGAAAAGTCCCAACTGGTGTCCGGGCACTGGCAGTGTTTAGTTTACTAGAGCTGTCGTTGCATTGACTGGAGTGCCAGGCATGATTTATCTCCTCCTAAAGTAGACATGTAAACAGGGCACATGAATCATGCCTTAAAAGTGCCTGTTTTTCCTCAGCGGCTATAAAGGGAGACTGGGATATGAGCTCAGAGGGAGTGGTTCCACCCTTGTCACCCAAAGTGAGGTGGGTGAATTGCCGTTCTTCCTCCTGCACCTCTGCATTCTCTCCATGTGTCTGTCTCAGAATAGCTGTTTAAAATACCAGTCTCTTTTTTTTTTTCGTTAACCAACAAAAAACCTCGGAGTTTATAGTCACCAGACATGGCTTACACAGGGACAGATGTTCCAGATAAGCCATAACCTTCCTTAACAATGGTTTCAACACAGTTTTCCTTCCAGTACCCTATCTGCCAGAACCAGAGCTCTTTGGTGGGGAATAGCAGATCACCTGGCTGGATCTGAGATATTATTTTTTTTCTGCTGCTGCTTGCCCTGTGCAAAATCATAGGGTTTTTGCTGATCACCAGGCTCTCCGACAAATGATGGTGACCCCCTGCACTTGACATCCTGTTGCCTGCCCTAGGACAAATGACTTGCTGATGTCTCCATCACAGCCAAGCCTCCCTGCTACGCTTGATCTTTTCAGCATGTCCAAAGGTGGATTATCATGATTTATGAGAAAAAAAAAAAACCTAAAAATATCTTACTGTATTTAACATCCCCAGTTCCCTACAGTTGAAAGCTTTTCCAGAAATTCATTTCGGATTCAGAAACAAGTCAGCCATCAGTGTGCATCAACGAGCCCGTAAAACAGCTAATGAGTTTTTGTCTGTTTGGAAACAGATTCCTTATGGGGTGAGGTTGGTGGAGGGATTACGACAAACAGTTCCTGCTCACATTCTGATTTGGAGGCTCAACTTGTGTGTCAACAAGAAGCAGAGGGGAAAGAACTTCATTGGTATTGGGAGGATGTTGGAGAGCTGTGAGACGGAGCAGGAAGGTGAGACTCAAGCAGGACTCTGGGGTCATGATTACATGCAAATGGGAAACAAAACTGTGAAAAGAAACCTGAAGTCAGGCAGGTTCAGGCTGCATTTATACTCTGCAGGTGAACTGGCATTGTTGGTAGGAAGGCAAGAGAAGGGGAACTTAGCTATTAGAAGCCAAGGGAATAAGTTTTTCTGGCTCTGGAAACTCTTCATCTCTGCCATCAGGGAATATTCTCGATTGTGACATTTGGACATTTCTTTAAAGATGCTGCCAGGAGCTCTGGGTTCAGCATTGCACTGAAAAAGGCCATTGCTCTTTTTTTGGAAACAGGATGCACGCAACTTGTCATCACTAGCCCAAGACCTTATTCTCTCTGTTCTTGGCTTTGCAGACTAAATGCCCTGTGTTCAATTGCTTTCCCAGCAATCCCTAGGTGACCCACTCAACCTGTGTTTGGGATGCTCTTGTTTGCTAGGAACCCTTCTCTGCAGTGGCTGTACACAGTCTTCTGTGAGCTCAACTTTCAACTTCTATCGGTGTTTTTTGGCACATTTGTCAGCACGGACACCAAAGCTGCGGCCCCATTGTCCTGCTGACCTTTCATGGTCATTGCTCAGCTTGGGTTCATCACACCTATCTGCAGATACATCAGAGACACCACCACAATCAGCTTGTCTCCCCAGGCTGATTCCATCACGGGGGGGAGAGTACTTCCAGCCAGCTGCCACAACACTCAAGATCCGGCCCCTCAATCCATTGGTCATACAGATCAAGCTGACCCCGATATAGTCTTCTCAGGCACACATGAAGTTGGACTGCATGTCAAACATCAGGGAAAAAAGGATATTTATGCATCACATTTCCAGGGCTGACCTAGAGCTTCCCAAACCCCGGCAAGTCTAGGGCTCATGTAAAAGCACAACATCTTCTCTTTGCTGCTTCTCATCCTGAAGCTGGGAAAACCACTGCTGCATTTCTTTTGAGTCCTTCATGCTATTTTTCAGTCCCTACCGCAGCTGCATGACGCAAATTCTCCCATCATCGGCAGCCCCAATGAACCGACCGAGGCACAGCAAATGGACCCAGAATTTTGGCCGATGTAAATCGAGCCACCCCACTGACGTCAGCTGGACTATGCTGGGGTAGGATCTCTTACTGAGAGACTGGCTCAGAATGCCAGTGCTCTCACAATCACAATACATGATTTGTATCCACTAACATCTAGACAGATATGGCTATCAGCACGTGCAAATATCAAATTACTGTTTCCCCAGTTAGAAATACTCAGGGGAGCACTGGGCATTTTGGTGCTCACCCAGTCCTGTGACTTTTTGCCAATGCATATAAATGTGTCTGCGCCTTAAATTTAGCACAGGGTGCAGACGGTTCTCCATCTGAAAAAGCAGATTGGATGCCTCCTGAAAAAAGAGACACCCCATCTTGATTGTGAGAAAAGGGCTTTGCACTGGAATAAGGGAGTGAATTTCTGTCTTGAGTTACACAGAAAAGCCTTCTGGCTTTTGTGTCTAGGAATAGCTCAGGCTAACAGATAATCAAATAAATAGTGGATGTAGTGAATGCTGGTTTTCTACAACCTGGCATTTCAGGAACGCTGATGCCCTGTTGGACAATAAGGCTGAATGTAAATTTTAGCTTTAATTTTGCAAGTTCACCAACTGGTTCAATTGCTTTCCTCTAACCGATGGCTGATTTTTACAGAGCTTGAAGGCACTGGCTGACTTTAAAATCTCAACTAAAAGTCACATTTGTTTAAAGATTTCCAAAAGATTCAAAGCTCCTTGAAAGTTATAGTAGCAAAGGAAAATACATGCAAGTGCACATATAGACATATAACAAAATAAATCACATTGCTTTAGAGGACCAAATAAATAAATAAATAAACACTTTTGGGAAGATTCAGGCTTTTATTCAGGAGTTAGAGATTAGAAAATAAACCTGGATGGAGGACAGGGGGGGATATTACACCATGTATATTTACAATAGTGTTTCTTCCACTTCTTCTGACACGTTGGGTTTTTTGGCCACTTTGGAGACAGGAACTGGGGTAAAAAGACCCCAGCTGGGTTCAGCTGAGCCCTCTCTTTGTTCTCCTTGTGAGAATTGCACAGCAAGAGCAATGAAGTCTCATGATCACCGCCACAAGACGCTCAGCCTTGCAGTCACGGTCTCCTAACTCCCAAAGCAGCTCTCCCCAGTGGGTAATGAGTCCTAATTGGCAGGTAACAAGAAGGGAAACAGGCCTCGGAAGGAGAGAAGGGGAAATGTGGCCTCTGCCATCTGGAAAGCTGGTCACTCAAAAACAAAGACCTGCAACAGGAAACCACTTCTATCAACACAGCCCGAGTCGACAGCCCGAGACAGAAGCCAAATGTCTTTAGTTATAAGCAGGGCCAAACTTAGTAAAGCAGATGGAGGAGGGATGAAATCAAAACGGAACAGCTTTCACTCCTCATGCAGGAGGGGATGCATCTCAGGTTTTCAGAGACACAGGAGGTGCCTGGTGAACTTTTGCTCAGGATCTCGTTATGTTTGCACGGTACCTGAGCAGAGGATGGACATGTTTCCTGTCCCACTTATCTCCTCCTGCCCCTTCACCCACCCTCTGGTGCTACCTTATCCTTTTCAGTGGGAACGGAGAAGGAAAATTGATAGCAACACCATTCACTTCAGGCATTGGTCCAAGAGCACTTTGCTTCTCCACACCAAATGTGACGGTAATTCAATTCATGCTGAAAGATTTGGGCTTCTCTTGATGCCCCAGAAGAGGATCATGGCCAGGAGATCATCGCTCCTGATGGTCTCAACCTACCTAATTGGCATGCACCATGCTAATGAGCAGGTCCCTGTGCTGCAAGAGGTACTTTCAACTGAGGCACTTCGTAAGGCTTTCTGAACAATGTGAAATGGCAGAAGACTGGTTGCCCAGAGAGGTGGTGGATGCCCCATCCCTGGAAGTTTTTAAGGCCAGGCTGGACGGGACTCTGAGCAACCTGATCTAGTGGGAGATGTCCCTGCCCATGGCAGGGGGGTTGGAACTAGATGATCTTTAAGGTCCCTTCCAACCCTGACAATTCCATGATTCTATCATGTCATGTGGATGTTGTGGATGTGTGGGGGAAATCTTGGACCATGCTGTGCAGCACATAGCTCGGGAGGTGAGAAAGAATGATCCAATGCCTTGAGGAGCCAGGAATGATCTACTGGTGGGGAACGTAATTCTCCTGAGTAAATTGTGTCTTTTTGCTTGCATGTAACTTTAATGACAAGCCATCGAGATGTAGGGTTTATGTTTCCTTCTAAAAACACCATCGCCACCACTCAGGCACCTCTCATTTAACCTTAACTACTACAGCATCTAAATTAGGAGCAGAGTTTTGTGGTAGCCCCCATCCACAATAAAAGTCTAGGGATGGGCTCTGGAGGATGATTCGGTCCATCTTAAATCATGAGTCCTATTGGAGGAGCCTACAATGACTACTGGGAAAAGATCAGCTGAATAGATCTTGACTTAGGCCTCTTCACATTGTGGCGGAGAGTGCCTTCGTGTCTACAAATATCCTTCAAGCTGTTGGCTTAGATGGAAGAGCTTTCCTTAATAAAACACCACTGGCCTTCTTTGGTGTATCCCAATGCCTCCCAGTTTAGAAAGCAGACCAGCTGAATGTCCAAGGGTGACATCTGGTCATCAGCTGCCCTCAAGAAAACATATTCTTGAGCATGTCTCACACTACTGGGTGTCCTTGCTAACCAACAACTTGTTCAGCATTTTTGCAGAGAAGAAAGTGCTCTGAGGACTGCAGTGCCTGAGAGTGGGTTTATACATATGCTAGCAACACCAGAACCCATGCCATCAGCTTGAAATAAACTGATGATCCCTTAACCCTCCTCTCTGCCTCCAGAACGGACAGCAATTATCTATGGATCATTATTTGTGTGTTCCTGACTAGTGTTGTGGCAAAACAATCCCAACTATTCCTGGCAATGGGGCAAATGAAATAGCACTATTCAAATCCTGATGGCTTTCTCCCCAAGGATGAATGTTCGTCTTGATCTTTGGGCTTTCTGCTGATATTTGGGTTCGAAGTCAATAGCTTCTAGAAAAACACAGACAAAAGCATCCCCAGCCAGATCTTCTGGGCATGCAGTTCAGGCCATCACTACTAGAGTGAGGGGAATTAGCCTGGAGATCATGAGCTCATGTCTTGCCTGGATTAGGGAGGAATCCTCAAGGAGACACCAAATGGCATCCACCCATTTTGGTTTTTTTTTTGTTTTTCCCATTACAGAAATAACACGAAGCAACTGCACAGACTCATCTGGGTCCCAAATAGAATCGCCTGCTCCCTTTGCACCAACTTGCCAGGCCCAGACATGCACATTGCTTTTCCACACCGTTCTCCAGGGGCTTCTAAAAGCGAAGATGGCAAGTGCCATTGCTACAAGTGATTTAAAAAGATGCTACTCATTCCCTATCCTCCCGCACATTGTTTCCTGGTGAGCACAAAAGGTTAAGTGAACTTGGCACATGTGAACCTGGACCTGGCGGGAGTTTGGAGTTTGGAGCAAAAAAACCTAAAGATGAGTGAGCTGCCCGGGTGGGATTTTGTTCCAAAAGGCTGCATACGGTTCCCTGGTGCCGGGACAGGACACCGAGTGTCTCGCCTGATTCTGGGAAGATGTCCTGCTGAGCTGGAGGCATTTCAGCGCAAAGCTGATTCCTGTGCTTTAAAGGGCAACATCTTACTTGAACTACACAACCGCAGAGTCTTGCCTTTGGCCCAGGCATGCATGAGTCTTAGTCAGCAGAAGGGTCTGAGGTTTACCCAGAAGTAAAAATCAAGTATTGTTTTCTAGGGAAAAGGTGGGGTGAATCTAATTTTGGGACCCCTAAGTTTCAGCCCCACCCGTCCTGAGCCATGCACTAGTCTCAGAGACAGCCACCCTTGTTCCATCATAGGACATGATACAACCAGCACTGCCAGGCGGTGTAAGAGACTGATGTAGCTGGGGGCAGAAAAAGAGTGGAAAGGAAAAGCTTGGTGGGAGGGGAGAGAGGAGAACGATAACGAGGAGCACTGGGAGAAAGGAGAAAAAACATAAAGCTGGGAAAAAGATGAATTAAAAGAAGACAGATCAATGGACCAGGGGAAGACAAATACTGTGTAGACCTGCAGCTCAGGATAATAGGTAGGAACCAGAATCTCTTCTCTCTGACACAGACTTATGGGATGACCACGGGCACCTTCCTTCACTGTTCAGACTGTAAACTCTCTGGAGTAAAAAAAAAACATGCAAAATTGGCCAGCGTGGGGGATCACAATGTCCTTTGGAAATGTTAATCAGGAGGAGCTGTGGAGCAGGAAAATAAGTAAATAAACAAAGAGCAGAGCCAAATAAACAAGGGGTACAGCAAAGAAAGTTTTGATTTGGGTTTTGACACTGCACCCTGAATCCTCCGTATCTCTGTGTCCTGAGAAGGCAAAGGATTTGTCACAGCTGTATATTCGCTGCTGCCTTCTGGTTTCATTTAGCTACGTGTGAGTGCGCGCGTGTGTGCAAGAGGTGGAGCTGCGGACCAACCTTAACCCTGCACTTTTCGCAATTGGAAACAAATGGACGCTCTCCGTTTTCCATTCACTGGTTTTATAACAGTTTGAAATTAGACTGATGAGGTGTTTCCTTGCCAGCACCATCTATCTTGGTCTAATTACACAGTCTGTGCTAATTGCAGGAGCCAACCTATAGAACCACAGCATTCCTTTTCTGTGCTTCTAGGGGGAAACGTATGGGGGAACTCACGTTCCTGCTCACTCCATCTCTCCCGCCTGCTTGTTCTATATCCCTGGGTGATTATGGTCCTGAAATGATAATTAAAGGATTGCAAAGAGAAGGGGACATGGCAGAGAAACAGCTTTCCAGGCTCTGGAGAAGAGCCATGAGTCTGGAGCCTGGCTAACAAAATGCAGAACAAAGAGCTGGAGGGAGACAATCCAGTAATCCAGCAAAGTCGAGGCAAAGTGAGAAACAGCAGGTCTTGCGATGGTTTTTCGTTGGTGGTGAAGTGACTGGGAAGGTGTTTGCTTCTCTGCTTAGATAACGTAGCTTGAAACACTAGGGGCAGTGAGATGCACAGATACATCTTATCCCTGCAAAGCTGTAGGTAAAGCAGGATTAGGACCCCCTTTCTTACAGTGAAGGAACCAAGACACAGAAGGAGGCTAAGTGACACCACCTAGGCTATCCAGCAAGCTTGGCCAAAGCAGGAACCTTAACCCATATCCAAACGTGAAGTTAGTGCTGTGACAGGGGACCCAGCCTGCCTCCCCCAGCAATCCCAGCACCTGCATGGAATCCGGGGAGGCAGAGAGATGGAGTTCAGCTCTGTCCTTAATTCCTTTCTTGAGACTGCAGAGCAGAATAAGGGTCTTCACTGGGCTGGGTTGTGTGGGATTGGATGGAAAAGGATGGCTCCACTCTGAAAACAGGACACATGAAACTCCTGCTAAGACAAATAATTACTGAGTGGAGGAATGGCTGTGAAACACCGTGAGCCTTCGTGCAACCTCCAGAGATGGAGGCCTTAAGATGGCAGCTGGGGCAGGAGAAAGGGAACGATCACTCCCAACAACTCTGGTTTTTATTCCTTTTCCCAAACACCTATGACTATCTTCTGTGGGAAGCAGGTCGTGGGGCTAGATAGACTTTTGGCCTGATCGTACCTGTCTTTTCTTAAGTTCCTGTAGGGTAGGAATGACTGTGGTCTTGCTGGAAAGTGGGGTTGGCAAAGTCAAAGTTTTTGTAATACACAGGTGGGAAACTTTCAGTTTTGTCTTCTTTTTCTATACCCTGGTGCAATGGTTGCATTTACACTGGCAAAATGAACTAAACCAGGGCGCTTTCTCTGGTGCTGTCCCTCCTGCCCTGTTGCAGGACCTTCCCCATCCTGGGGCTGTGATTGTCCACCCCCCTGCCCTGGGCAGGGACACCTCCCACTAGACCACGTTGCTCAAAGCCCCGTTCAACCTGGCCTTGAACACCTCCAGGGATGGGGCAGCCACAATTTTTCTGGGCAGCCTGTTCTGGTGTCTCACTATCCTCATTATAAAAAATTTCTTCCTTATGTCCAATTTAAATTTATCCCCTTTCAGTTTAAAACCATTGCCCCTTGTCCTGTCACTACAAGCCCTGTTCATCTCCAGCACCATTCCTAGTGAGCAATATGGAAGGTCTCACCAGGCCTGGCTCCCTCCACAGTCCCCCTGTTCTTCCCAGCACCCTGGAGCGTGGGGGACTGGAGGAGATCCAGGGCTTGCTTGCCAGTGGCCACTAGACCTGCTCTGCTGGAGATCCCTGCATGGGACCCAGCTAGTGACCTCTGCTCCTCTGTCCCTTTGGAGAAGGGACCATGCCTGTGCAGCAAAGGGATGGAGGAATTTCGCTGGCTTGTGCCTTTGTTCCTGTGGCTCCCGGCTGCAGCAAGCCAACACAGCGGGATGCTTTGAGACTTTTGCTGCCATCTATGGCCAATAATAAATAATGCAAAAGTAGGTAGAGAGCTGGGGTCTGGCTGCAGACTGCACTTTCCTCATCTCTGTGCCTCCACAGGGGTGCTTCTCTCCATGGGGGCCAAGGCTGGCCATGGCGATGAGGATGGAGAGGCAGGGAGGTGCCGTCTGAAAGAGACTTTATAGCAATCCCTTCCCAGCAGATCTATGCCATGAAAAGGTTCTGTCCAGGATCCACAGGAGACCAGGGTTCTGCCAGTCATTTGACTCAGATCCCACCAGTAACAGCTATTAAGTGCAGAAACAAGAGAGACAGGAACTCTCTGTGATAGTCTGGAGGTTGCAAATGATGCTGCATGGCTGGCCAGGGACCAGGCATTTCCTTCAGCTTACAGGAGCAAAACACACACACACACACACACTTGTCCTTTCTAGTGCAGGCCTTTTGTAGATATTCCTGCCCCTTCCTCTTGGTGTTGTTTCTCTCTCTTTTCTCTTTTACACCCAGATGCCTCCAGACGAGATGCCTGGAGAGCATCCAACTCTGATTTTGGGACTGCCATTGCATCAGCATCCCCCAAATCTCAGAGAGCTATTTCAAATGTTCATGAGAGGTTTGAAGGTGGTCATTTTGTCCCAGCAGGCTTGGCACCAGATCACAGATCATGTCTACACTCTCTTTGGTTTCCTATCAGATCAGCTGCAGCCACTGCTGTAGCACAACCCTGTTTTTGGTGCTCTGGTTGTAGCTGCAGAAACGCAAGTGCTTGATTTCAGGCTTTTTTTTTTTCTTGATTTTTTGGCTTTTTTTAGGAATGTCACAGGTCACGGATACAGTTTTAATGATCCTGGGATAATTGGGAGAGGGTTGTTCACAACAGCTCACACCTTGCAGCAGCTATTTAGCAAGTTTTGCCTTCTCCCTTTGACCTGTGCAACAAAAAGGGGGACAAAAAGTAGGTCCTTGATGGTTTTCCCTGCTGGCATGGTGGGGACAACCAGGCACTGGGGAATGGGATACGCATCTGTGTTATAGACTGGGACCACTGGGGATATGGGCCTCCTAGCAAGGCCCCTCTGAACGCTAGGTTGTATATACCAAATCAAAACACAGAGCTCAAACTCCTCTTCCTCCTCACAACTACATGCCAGATGGAGCTTGTGAATGTTTGATGTCTGCTGAAACTCAGAGAAGTGAGTGATCCTGACAATGCTGTAGATCTGCCCAAGATCCCACAGGCAGCTGATGATAAAACAATAACACGAAATGAATAAGAGCCTCACCAGTGCCCCAGCGACCAGGGAACCCCCCCTTTTCTGAACTGCAGGATGAAGCAGGGGTCCTGTTGCATTGTAGCCCACCATCCACATCCAGTCCTGCTGGGAAGGTCTTTGTGTAGTCTATGTTTTCCAATACAAGGGATATAAAACCTCTCAGGTCCTGGGTGCATTTCTCACCAGTTCTTGGCCCATGTCTCTCCCAACTTGGGAGAGGCCTGAGAGTCACCATGCCACATTTCAGCCAGCGCTGGGGTTTGACTGCAGGTAGGACCTTGCTCCCCTTTCCCTAGACAACCCCATTGCATTAATTCCTGTCCCCTCCAATGACAACATGATCTCACATGCTAGTGACCTGCCTCCTGCTCCATGACTGGGCATGAGGAGCCACCTGCAAGCAGGGAAGCCGATGGGTGCATGCATACATCTGCTCCAGGGACGGAGAGCCCACCTGGGATCACTGCTGGTGGCTGAGACACCATGAAGCCATGTCCTTTCACCATTGTATAAAGTGTGGAAACATTAATCCACCCCGCTTAACGCAAAACCCATAGAGGAACAAAGTCTATGTTGCATCACATGGCTGCTACAAAGGCTTCTTTGGCAAGTAAACACCATGCAGGGAGCCCTTCATTCTCCAGGGGGGTATAAGAAAGATCCAAGGACGACACCTGGAGAGACACTCACTGGGTGCCCCCTCACACTAACTGGAGACATTCAAGTGGGTAAAACAGACACTTTTAGGACAAGATTCTATTGATCTCCTTTACACATTGAGCTCTGTGCATAGATAACGTGTCTGTATGCATGTATGTGGGTGTAAACAGCATGTTCGAGCACATGATGTGGGCTTGTTTGTAGGGTTGCTAGTAACGCACCCGAGCTGCTCTACCAGTAAATGCACTTTGTGTGCAACACAACCGGAATCACTGTGGGCTTTCTGGCTTCCTCCCGAGATAACATCACTGTGTGAACCTGGGCTGAGTGCACGCAACATTGGCTGGGAGGCAATGGTGCAACGGGTGACCAGAGACACAGATCTTCCATGCTGTGAGTGAGGGCTCTTCTTCAGTCCCTGTGAGAGCCCAGCCAATGCATCTGACTTTACAAGGACACAGGTCTTCTCCTATACCCCTCCAACAAAACCAAAACTGTGAGTTGCATCAGAGTACCCTACAGAAAGCAGAAACTCAACTGACAGACTACAGCATCTCTCTTAACATCGTACAAGTATCACCATCACTCAGCAGATCAAATTCATTTTCCTCTTTCAGAGAAACATTTCAGCCCCATGCAGATTTCTGCTTGCTCCCTGCTGCTCCAGGCAACCACTACCCTCCTGTCCTTTGCAGAGGACATGCCACCCATCCCCAGCTCCTCTTGGGCTGGGACATGCTTGGACTGTGAACACTCCCTCCCGTTCACTGCAAGGCAGGAACATGAAGCGCTGGGTGCTTTATGCTCCTGGACTCCATTCTCTTTCCCTTCTTCTTTCCCAAAAGCCATTGGATGAAGCCAATAACACAGTTTAACTTAACAGGATGCCATACATGCTCTCAGGGCTCTTTGTCCCTCCTCTTTTTTAGAGCTGTCACCTCTCAGTGTTGCATCCTGTCCCCAAGTACCTAATGCAGCTAAGTCAGAGGATCCCTGGGACAGACTGGGTTCAACTCATGGACTCATGGATTGGGACACAGGGACTTAGGCACAGACAGAGTTCCCTCCAGAAGACACCCCCACCCCCATTGCAGCCACATTCTACAGCTCTTCCCAAGAGGTGGAAAGCCTTCTCCATCTTGTACCTGCTTTTCACACACTGGAGACTTTGCAGAGCTGTGTGCCCGGATGGCTGGGTGTGGGTGCTCATCTGAGAGGGTTTCAATGCCCTGCTCAGTCTGTGCCCTGGTGTCTGGACATCTGTTAGCTTGACTGCATTCATGCATCACTCAGGGTGTTTGCATCCCCCTCATGCCTGAAACAAGTTGCTGGTGCAAGTGCTACTGTGCACGCACAGCATGGGGCTGCCTGCGAGCATCTGGGAGCTACACAAGCGAGTGTGTGGTGCCTCCCTCCCTCCTTCCTGGCGAGGCAGGAGAAAGCATTCCCACTGTGGATGGCCACTGCTAATGGCCCAGGAATCCTCAATGCAGCTGTTTGTTCTGGCACCAGCACAGCGAGGTCCCGAAGTCAGTTGAACCGCATCGACTTCCCTGCCAGGGTCAGATTTCAGAGGTATGCGATTGGGGATGCCCCCACTGAATGTTTCCAGCACCTGGCCTCCGCCCCCTTCCCCGAGCCTGCCATCACTTCTGCTGGAGGGAAACCTAAGCCTTTTCAACACGGGCAGCAGAACACGGCTGCCAGGAAAGTGATTTACAGCCCTGCGAAATCCCATCACCCAGCCAGCCCACAAGGCAACAGTGCTGCTATTGTGACAGCCGGTTTGGTGATAGCAGAGGACCCCTGCGCCAGCCTTTCTTCCTCCGTTCCCTTCCTCCCCTTCTCCTTCCCCAACCCAGGTCCCATGGCCCTGTGACCCTCTGACATCTGGGGCACTTGTGCGGGAAAGCACATAAATGAGCTCCATGGTCCACTGTCTGGTTGGGCCTCTCGGAGACAGTGTGTCTGGTGTGGCCATCGTGTTGATTTACCTCAGAAATTAGAGAAACTGAAACCAGGATGGAGTGGCAGAGTTACCTCCGCAGCCCCAAGGAAGCTCCATGTCCTTCCAGCCAAGTTCATGGGGAAGTCTGTATCAAGAACCCAGCTGGTGGGGAGAGATGTGCTCCTCCACAGGGCTACTAAGCCCTCTTCAGAGCATCCCATAGCAAGGAGTCCTACACCTGCTGGATGAACTTCTGCATTCCCAGCTTCAGACCACCTCTGTGGGGCAGGATGGTGACATCAACCCATGCCTCAGACCTTAGAGGAGCCAGAAGATGGTTTGTTGATGCCCTCTCTCTGCTCTGACTCCTGAGGCACCCAGGAGTACCCACATTGCTAACTCAGCTCAGCCACATTCTTCACTCCAGGTGAAATGAATTTGGGCTGTTTGGTTCAGAAAGTCAAATGAAGCTCAGTGACAGATCTGGGTACAGTAGGGAATGTGGTGAGAACTGGCACAGCTCTGAAGAACCATCTAGCCAGGTTGTTACCAGAGCCCACGTGTGACTTTGAACATAGAGATGCCCTCTCTACCTAGGGAAAGAAGTGTGTGCCCAAGAGCTCCCAGTAGATCTGTGATGAAGACAGAGAATCAGCTGTCTCCATCTTATCCCACCAGCCTGCTGATGACCAGCAAGACTCTGCTTAAGTTCTGGTAAAGTTGGAAAACTTGATGCAAAACACTGTGGTTGCTAAAAGTTTAAGGGAAGGCTGGACAGATTAAAAAACAAACAAACAAAAAAAGCCACTCGGGTCCAGTATGTCCATGGGAAAAAGGTCTTGCTCAGGAAGTCCCTGAACTTTGTATGGTTTGGGTATTGAAAGGAAGCATTGCATTATGCTTGACATGTTACATGTTTCCAAAGCCATCTGCTCTTGGCCACCTACAGAGAGGAGACTTGGGAACCTTTGCTGAGCTGTAGGGCTTAGGGCTGCTCTTTGTAGAAAAGCCGTGCAGATTAGTCTTTCTGCATCCTGCTCTCTCAGGTATGAGTTTTCCCTCTGCAGAGACGTGGACCAAATGTATCTGGAGTATTGCACTGAGCAGGGCAGGCAATCAGTGTGTTTTGGGAGGCCTCCAGGGAGGATTGGGTGTTGTCCTGCTGAATGCTGTGTGAATACAGTGAGGACCTGAGTAGGGTTTCCTTTATCCTACTTCAGGAACTGAAAGTATCTGAAAGTTAGGTGTTTCATCTGAGCTAATCTCTGCAGGCTGCTTTTAGCCATCTGAGACAAAACAGTCCTGGATGAGAACAGCTCAGCATAGGAGAGATTTTGACAGCTCGATGTTTCCTCTATGAGTTATATACATGTGGGTTGAGGTGATCAGCTCAGACAGAACTGCTCATCTTTTTGACATCTAGAGAAAGGAGAAGTCCCTCATCTGAAAGACAGCACAGCCCTTTCCACCTTCCTCCTCTGAAGGAACCACCCCCGTACCCAAGGCTGAACCGCAGACTGATGGGCAGCCCCCAGTGCACGTGCCTGTCCAAACGATGACCTCATGCAGACAGAAGGACCTACTGTCACTTCACAGAAGAGCCAGTGTTGGTGTGGAGAGACCCAGGGAGCTTCTGGTGTTGCAGTGGGTGGTATGGTGGATTGCAGGATGAGAACAGAAGAGGAAGACATGGGAAAGGAACGAATCTTTGTGGACTGAAAAGAGAGACAGGACTCCCACCAGGTACAAGCCTCTGGTGGTCCTCATGGCCTTGCATTTTCCCTGCCATGGCTATGAACGGGACCTGCTCTAGCGGGCTGGTGCTGCAGGTTCCCACACTGACATGTGTGCCTCTTGTTTAACCACGTACCAGATGCACAGCAAATCTGTCCTCTGAGCTGGGTTTGGTTTGAACTGTTAACTTCGTTCTAGTGTCTGGCCTCCCACGTGTGTGGGAGCTTTCCTGTTTAAGGAAAACATTTCACGGAGGGTTTGAAGGTGTATTTCAGCAGGAAACTTTAGTAGCTTCTGCAATTGTAGTGTTCCCTCTGCTTCATTCTCCTCCCCTGCCCTCGGAGGGCCTGCAGAGCCAATCAATCCTGCTTCATAAATATTTTACTGACTACCTAAATATGAAGAGACTCTGCCATGGATCAGAATCCCATTGCAGACAATTGTTGTGCCACCAGAGTGATACTCAGACTAAGCCCTTGGGATGCCACCAGAAGAGCAAGAAATGGTATCTCTGTGCTGGTGACTCCGTGTCTATTTACGTGGAGATTTACATGTCTATTATGGCATGGAGAGGGTGATCACTGCCAAGGGGGCCAGGGGATCCCCTTCTAACATGGTCCCTTGGCCCTTCCTCAGAAAATTTATCCCAGCTCATTTCTGTTAATAGGGAAAGACACGAAGGACTTACGGGGAAGGGTACAGGGAGGTTGTCCATCCAGTTGATGCTATATGCCCTCCACCTCTCATCATTCAAGAGGCATTCAGGGCACCTCTCTATCTTTTCTCCAGCTGCTGCCTCCAGGAGAACCTGAACCTTCCCCACGTGACAGCTGTAAATGGAGAAGGAAGGACCAGGCAGAGGCACAGCTTCGGGTCTGGGGATCACATTCATGCTGGGACTTCCTGTTCAAGGGTTCAGCCTCCCAACAGCACCCTTCACTGCAGAGATAGCTTAGAGAATCATAGAATCACAGGATGGTTAGTGTTGGAAGGGACCTTAAAGATCACCTTGTTCTAACCCCCCTGCCATGGGCAGGGACACCTCCCACTAAACCAGGTTGTTCGAAGCCCCGTCCAACCTGGTCTTTGAGCCTTAGACATGCCTTGGCCTTGCTCTTTTCATGTCCCCTGATGCGTCAGAGGGAAGGAACTTATATAAGCTGCATCTCCCAAGTTGGAGTCCCACCACCACTGATCAAACTTTTTCCACCTCTGGCCCACTTGGGATCACATCTGATCTCCCACTAAGAGCAGCTGTGTTTATTTCCATTGGCTTACAACCATAAGACTAAGAGCCCTCTCTTAGCCTTTGCTTCAACCTTCTCAATGACACAAGAGGGTCATTGCCCTTGTCTTTGAAGGAAGCTCTATGATGAGGAGGAAAAGATACAGCTCAGAGCAGAAACCCTGTCAAGTTAAGCCTTTCCTAACGAGCCCATCACAGGACATTTTGAGACCTGGGACTGCTGAAATCCTGCATGAGCCTGCAACTGAAATATTCTGTGTTTGCTGAGCACATTTATTTCCATGATCATTCATGAATGCCAGTTACACCACGAGGACTCAGCACTGATCACAGAATCACAGAACGATAGGGGTTGGAAGGGATCTCCGGAGTCCAACCGCCTGCCCGAGCAGGTTCACCTAGAGCAGGTTGCACAGGAACGCATCCAGGCAGGTTTGGAATGTCTCCAGAGACAGAGACTCCCCCACCTCTCTGGGCAGCCTGTGCCAGGGCTCTGCCACCTTCACAGGAAAGAAGTTCCTCCTCATGTTTAGGTGGAACTTCCTGTGTTCAAGTTTGTGCCTGTTACCTCTTGTCCTGTCACTGGGCACGACTGAAAAGAGCCTGGCCCCATCTTCCTGACACCCATCCTTTAATTATTTATAAGCGTTGATAAGATCCCCCCTCAGTCATCTTTTTTCCAGACTAAGAAGACCCAAATCCCTCAGCCTTTTCTTCGTAAGAGAGGTGTTCAAGTCCCCTGATGATGTGCTGTTGGGGTGCGTGCTGTGTCCATGCATGCAATACCTCTTGTAGCAGACCTGCTTTGCATAAGTGCTTTGTGAGGGAGTAAGAAAGCCCAAGGGTGGTTAGGTGACCATCAGATTTTGAAGGCTGTAAGCTCACTGTACAGCATTTATGCCCCTTCCTTCTGCAGCTGCCAGAGACCATGTGCAGAGCTGGTGCGGGTCTGACTTTTAAAGAGTGTAGCACAAAAATATCACTGCTGCAAGGCCAATCTCATTTACCAACCTTATGACTTTTACAAGAAAATAACACGCTCTTTTCCTGCAAGGCAGGCAGAAACATATGGCATCGGGCCTGCCTTTATTTCCCACCCTTCTGGGTATTAGCAAATGTGTCTGTCTCTTTCCAGTCTTCTGCCTCTTTTACGTGCTTTACACCATTAGACAAACCCGCAGTAAAAGGAAAGGAAATTGAATTAAAAATTGATCTGATCTACCTCCTGGGAGCTCTATGAAAGGCAGCATCCCAATATTTCCTGGGTAGAACAGGAGGAAGGAGAAATAATAACCCTTGAAAAGGAGGAAAAGAGGAGTGGGAGCATTAATTAGACTGAAAAGATACACAGGGTGTACTGCCTATACACTAATTTAGTAGATAGTCAGACAGATGGTGCATAGGACTACCCAGATGTATGACAGGTGATATTTCCCAAAAGCACTGGCGACTGAGGGAGCGTAACGGGCACCAGTTCAGAGGGGACTGGTTTTCCCAGTCGTGTGGATTCATACACAGGTGATAATGGCCCAGTGTTGTTGGACAATACCTGATGTTCCGGGGATCTGAACTTGCATCACTTTTAGAGAGCTTGAGTCTGCAGACCCAAGTGTATGTCTGGAGAATGCAGATCAGCAAGGTCTGGAAATCAGGTCCAGATTCAGAGGATACAGATTTCCTCATGGATCACGTGCCTCGAGCGCAAAGAGAGGCTGGTTCAGGTCCCCACTGTGTTCATGCACCCAACTCCCATGCACCCGTGCTTTGCAGTGACATTCTGTGCCTACCCAGAAAGTCAGAACGTGAAGCATAAATCAACGCACCGTAAAACACCACCAATCCAGTAAACAGAGAAGATTACAGGAGTGATTTGGCTGGCCTGTTTTAGCTGTTTTGCAGGGCTCTGGTGATGCAAAGCAGCTGTCAGCTTGGTCATTCCCATGAACAACCATCTCTTATTATCCCAGCCTTGCATTTGGGTCTGGGCATACTTGGGAATCTGCTCTGCCGATTGCACCCTCCATGCACATATATTCAGGAAACTGAAGGATGTCTTCAAGATATTGGCATGCAAGTCCCTGGCAGCTACTGGCTGAGAAGAAGAAACCCATTGAACTGAAGCCAGCTGTGGAGAATGTAATTACACAGGTAAACTTGGAGACCACTGACAGTCACATAACAAAGGAAACCCAGCATCACTGGAGGCAAATTGCTTTTGTTCTGCTTGAGAAAGGAAGGTTTTGTTGACAGCCCAGATATCTGCTTTCAGACAGGAGCTCTTAGAAAGAGTCACACAACAATGTCTTACTCCATTAGACAGCTCTACCCAGGCTGAGGGGCTTCTCTGTCCAAGAGGGCTGCTATTGTGGGCTGGGGCCATTAGAATAGCAAGTCAGCTCATCTCATCCTCCAGTCATCACCATCATGTGCAAAAAAAACTCCAGGAGCACGTTAAAAATGTAGTAATTCATTTAGGACATGGTCTTTGCTTCCTTTTCTCCTTCCCTGAAGGACAATTGTCTGCAGAGGGAATTGTCTCAGGGTTTCTGAAGATCCTGTTCAGGTTTCTTTAATATATCCTCTGCTGGGAAGTTGTCTTAGAGAAGGAAGGTAAAATTAAACAGATCTTGGGTACGGAGAGGAAGGTGGAGGTGGTGAACTAGGTCGTCTTTGGGAAAATTACATCACTGCTGAATTGTTAGAAAGACAGTTCTGGTGGGAAGGACCGTGTCCATTTTCTTAATCAAATGCAGAATAAGCTCTGTTGTAATTGCTTTGCGAGGTGCTGGAACTGTTTTAGAAACTCCCTGTGATGGACACTCTCTCTCCCTTCACTAGGCAGTCTGTTTTCCCGCCCTACTGTCTTCTCTTAGAAAGCTTCTGACATTTAATGCTATTTCCTTTGCTGTAATCTAAGGTCATTGCCTCCTATCCCTGAGGGACATGAGGAACATTTTTTTTCTCTGCCTTCCTCTGTGCAGAAGTGTGGTGGGTTCACCCTGGCTGGACATGAAGTGCCCACCGAAGCCTCTCTATCACTCCCCTCCTCAACTGGACAGTGGAGAGAAAATATACTGAAGGGCTCGTGAGTCAAGATAAGGACAGGGAGATCACTCATCAACTACCGTCATGGGCAAAACAGACTCAACTTGGAGAAATTAATTTAATTTATTACCAATTGAATCAGAAGAGGATAATGAGAAATAAAACCAAACCTTAAAACACCTTCCCCCCCACCCTCTCTTCTTCCCAGGCTCAACTTCACTCCCAATTTCTCTCCCTCCTCACCCCGAGCAGTGCAGGGGGACCGGGAACAGGGGCGGTGCTCAGTTCATCACAAGTTGTCTCTGCCACTCCTTCCTCCCTCCTCAGGGGAGGACTCCTCACACTCTTCCCCTGCTCCTCTGTGGCGTCCCTCCCAGCGGAGACAGTCCTCCAAAAACTTCTCCGACCTGAGTCCTTCCCACAGGCTACAGTTCCTCATGAACTGCTCCAGCGTGGGTCCCTTCCATGGGGTGCAGTCCTTCAGGAACAGGCTGCTCCAGTGTGGGTCCCCTACGGTGTCACAAGTCCTGCCAGAAAACCTTCTCCAATGTGGGCTTTCCACGGGGTCACAGCCTCCTTCAGGCATCCCCCTGCTCCAGCGTGGGGTCCTCCATGAGGTGCAGGTGGATATCTGCTCCACCGGGGACCTCCCTCCGTGGGCTGCAGGGGGACAACGTGCCTCACCATGGTCTTCACCATGGGTTGCAGGGGAATCTCTGCTCCAGCACCTGGAGCACCTCCTCCCCCTCCTCCCTCCTTCTTCCTTGGTATCTGTGGAGTTGTTGTTCTCACATATTCTCACTCCTCACTGGCTGATTCTGTGAAGTTTTTTCCTCCTCTTCTTAACCATGTTATCCCAGAAGTGCTACCACTGTTGCTGATGGGCTTGAGCTTGGCCAGCAGCGGGTCCATCTTGGAGCTGTCTGGCATTGACTCTATTGGACATGGGGAAAACTTCTAGCAGCTTCTCACAGAAGCCACCTTTGTAGCTCCCCCACTACTACAACCTTGCCACATAAGTCCAATATGTGTTCAAAGGCTGTAATCATGTGTCCCCTTGATCTTCTCTAGACTAGACATCTTCTCTCCTCAGCCTCACAGATCATGAGTTCTCTATTGCTTTTGGGACACCTCAGGACACAGCCAGGTGTCTGCACAAATGACCTTTGCACTTGCTATAAGGAGTTTTATGGCAATCAAAGAATGCTGTTATTTATTAATGTCTGCAGACAAAGTTAAAGATTTCTCCGATATCTTGGATGTAGGATGTGGAGCCTCTAGAAGGAAGGTATCAAGGTCTCAAGTGTGAATCCAGACAGGCAGCTTAAATGTTGATGTATGAGAAAGCATTATTCCTGGACTCTGTCATGTAAAAGTGACAAGACCAGTCAGCAACAATGAACCAAAGGGATGCTTACGGCAGATGCATAACCTTTGAGCCAAAAATCTTCTAAAGTGCCTTCAACAACTTGATGGAAGCTGTGCTTACAGGTCCTTTGAGGGTGGATACAGGCTAAACACATCTTTTTCATCTGAGGAACCCTCTCAAGCACACTGGGTCTTTCTAGGGAGGGAGAATGAATGTTCTTAATAGCATTGGTAGTGCTTGGCTGCAAGAACTGTGGAATGACAATGCATTTGTGGGACATCAGCTGAAGTCAGGAGCTGGTAGATTTGAGAAACTCATGCAGTATGTGGTTAGATTCATTGCTGCAAGATGTTGTGGCACAGAGGACTTGCAATAATTTAAGGCATGACCGAACCAGACTTTCTCATGGAAGGGCAATCCACAGAGGGTTACTCAAAGCAGAGACCCCAAAGCTAGCTCACAAATTAGGTGTGTCACTGGAATGGGCTAATCTCTGACCTTCTCCTGTGGGCAAAACATTTTTCTCCTTTAAAGAGTTCCGTAATTTGCTGGAGTCTTTGAACTCTCATGACTACATCCCATTAAACACTCTGCTTTGTTGCCTGGGAGTTGGCAGGTCTCTGACCTTTGCCTGAAGGAGCTGCAAAACCAGGGCTTGGTTGTGATACCCTTGATCTTGAATTCTGACATCCTGCCTTTGATTCTGCCCAGCACTATCTGCTTCAGATGAAGGTGAAAGAAATTTTGTGATACACAGTTATTAAATAGTCTTCCATTGTAAGAAACTTCTTGGCCTTTATTTAGAGCAGACTGGCTTCTGTCCCGAAGCATTGCAGTATATCCCAAAAATGTTATCAATGTCATATTAATGGTACTTCTGTCCATTTTTATGCCCATACTTAAAACTTTCTCTACCTCTGGTCATAACGCAATCTTATGGCAAAAACTTCCATAAATGAAATGTGTATTTGCACATTAAAAAACAGCATGAAGGAGGGATATTTTAGCCAAAGGCTACCAGAGGTTACTCCTCCTAAACATTCAAAAGTGTTATAGACCTTTTAATGAGAAATAAGAAGAGATGGGAGACAGTCTTGGAGAAAACATACTGATACCTTGCACAAACTCAGCTTACCCTGCTCAGCTGACCAGGAGTCTGAAACAATATCCATGAGCACTCAGATGCAGGGGGAGAGGAAAGACAGTTATTTCAGAGTGGCTGCTGAAACCACAGCGCTGTTGTGCACAGTTCCCATTGTTATGATCTCTCAAATCCATTAACTGTGATTGTTTTACACCTCCCCCTCCCTCTCATCCTGGGTTGATTTGCAGCAGAGGCAATGAGAAAGCAGAAAGCTTCTCTGGCCAGACTCCATCCTCTACAGGGGCAACCAGACACTAGGGAACACCAGCCCCCATCCTCATTTTGCCCTCAGATTGTACGCTATTGCTCTGCTGGTGTCAAACACCTTTGAAGAGGAGTTGGCATAACCAAAGTGTCCATGAGATGCAGATCTCTGTTATACGTTCTTCCATCCATGCTGAGGATCTTTCACAACCGAAAATAATGAAGCCCCATCTGAAACGAGACACTGGATTCACACAATAGATTTTGAAGGGGGAGGACAGGAAGATGTTATTTTTGGCTGCTTGCCTACATCAAAACCAGCCACCACTCTAAAACCAATAGATCTGTATTAGCGACTCCTGTGGGAGGCACAGGCTAAAGATTTACATCAGTGTTTGTAGGACAAACATATTTTGAGGCCACAGATAGAACTCTGTTACTGTTATGCTTATCTTTATGCAGGCTTGCAGCAAAACACATCTCTCCTCTGAGGAACTTATGGCTCAGGGCCCAGAAATTAGGGTGTAAAGTTGCTTTGGTGATAACTCCCTCCGATTGCAGTTGGTACCGAGATGCTTTGAAAGCCAAGCCTATAGAAGCAAGTTGGACAAAGGATATAAGAACCAAAAAAGGAAGGGGCTTCTCAAAGTCACCCCAGGGTGATTGTCAGAGCCAGAAATAACACACAGGTTATTTTGGTGCGAGCCATCTCCATCCTCAGCCATATAAAGGTTAAGCATCTAACCTAGCGTGTTGTTCAAGGCTCTTTCTATAGACCACAAAGAAAAGCAGGAACAACCAGCAGGCGATACAAACCACCTTACATGGGATGAGAGGAGAGGTCTGACTGACATAATGACTATAGAAGAAACCTCAAGAAATAATTTTTAAAACGCTAGATAAGGTGAGAGTAATCCCACTTGCTGGTCTGCTGTTTAATGGAGGCCAGCAGCACACTCGGTCTCCATCTAGGTTGGTGTTCCCATGCCCACAACAGCCAGTGGCTCACAAGGTCTTGACAAATGGTCCCCAGTTTCTTTACAGAACCAGAGTAAACACTAGCATTTTTAACTAAAGGTCAGAGGATTCAAATCATGGTGGTCGTAAGGAAATATTGGTGGCTAAATGTTTCCTTGGCCACAGAAATGGGGAAACTATTGACTGAGCACTGGCTTTCAACATTTCTCTGTCAGTTGTGAGCCCCTCACCATTTCTTGGTGGAGGTGTGGATCTTGTATCAAAACTACAAGTGTATTAATGACAGATTTCAGGATTTTTATCCACCCTTCATAAACATCTCAGTGTTCATCGTTGCCAACGGAGCCGAGGACAGCAGACTCAAAACCGGGGAAGTACAGCCTGAAACAGTATGTACTGTTTGTGTTTCTAGATGTTCCTGAAGAGGATGGGAGGCCATGGTGTAGCTGTACCAGGCATTCTTCAGCATTACATGAAAATGCAAAGAGATGGCAGGGACAGGGAGTTGCCATGATTGTATTAGAAGTCTCTGCTCAAGCACACATTTTCTTTCTGGTCTTTGAAATTAGTAGGTTTATTTACGACCAGATAAATGTCTGTTTTCTGGCTTGTTTTCCCAACAAAAGCATTTTTGAAATTTTTTTTTAAAACACACCATTAGATTTGAAACCCAATATTTTGGACTGAAAGGAAAGATAAAATTCTCAGCCTTACTGCAGCCTCGGAAGGATTTTTATTGATAACAACAGTTTGCATTACTACAGCAGCTGCTGGTTTTGATCAGGAATTGGAACTGTCCAGAAATTACTACAACATAATCACTTAGGTTTAAATCCACCACATGTACCTGAGCTGTCCTATGGCGAGCCCCTCCAGCTTAGTCAACAGAGAAAGACAGACTCTGCCTGTGAGGGGTGATGCACCCCTTCCAGGTCTTTGTCCTGCTCCACTGACCACAGAGAGGAAAATCCCAAATCTCACTTTGCCAGAGGCTGGGCAGTGGCAAGAAACAAGGTGTCAAGTGCAACTTGATGCCCTGCAATACCTTACTTGGCTTCCAGCTCCTGCTCCATGGCTTCCTGCTGGCCCTGTGCCATGTCTACCTGCCCTTGGCAGATATCTTGGACAGCCTGGGTGCCTCTAAGTGATGAGAAGGCAAATGAATTGAGCCTTCATTGCCTCTGTAGAGTGAAATGAATCTCTCCTCAGGCTCATTGCTGTGCTGGCTAGAGCTCCATGGACAAGTTCAGACCACAAAGCCCAGGTAGACACCTAGATGTCTCAGATCAGGCAAGAGGAGTCTCCTGCCCAGGATGCCCAAGGGAACCTGGACCAGAGCACAAGCCAGTCTTTGCCTCTAAAAACTTCCAGCTCCAACACAGCCAAGAGGAAACAGGAGCACTTGGTTGAGAAAGCAGCTTCCTAAGTATCCCCCTGTGAGATGCTCACACAGCTACTTGCGATGCCTGTGTTCACTTATTTCAAGACAGTCTCTGCATTCCCCAGAGACCACTTTTGGCTCTGGGGTTCTTACTGTGACTGTCCTCTTTTAGTCACATTCAGGACTCCTTTAAAAACTTATTTTAAAGATTTTAATTCATGCCCAAACTGCAGGGTTTTGCTCATTCCAAAGGCATATTTCCCAAATCTAAACACAAAAACTTCAGCATCAAAATCTCCTAGCTCTGAACATCACAAATGCAACAAAAGACCAAACCATCCCCAAAACTCTGAACAAAAAAATGAAACCAATTTTCTTTCGAGGCATTTGCAGGAGAACGCCTACTCATATACAAACAAAGCAAACAGCACTAATCCCCAGAGGAGTAAAAATGTATGAGATTATTGTTTTCTTTTAATTTGCCCTGACACTTTCCTTTAGCACACAGTGACTGGCTCGATGATGAACAAGAAAAACAGCAAATGATGTTTTACTTTCAGTAACTTCCCAAAACTCTTTAGACATCTACTTTGTCAAGTCCTTCCAGAGGCTGTCTTGCTGAAGGACACACAGGAAAGAGATAATAGTATTTTCTTACTCATTTTCCCCTACCCTTTAAGTACAAGAGTAGCCAGCCACTCATCAGGACTACGAGTTCTCACTCCTTTATCTGCTGTTTTTAAAGACTAGTTTTCTTTGAGCCTTAGCTCCTGGAGTCATCTGTTGGGGGACACACAGCTCACATTTAAAATAAAAGCAAGCATTTACCTGCCATGCAGCAGAAAGAAGCTGGAGATGATTAACTCCAGAGTGCCAGAATAAGGGGAGAAAAAGGAAGAGAAATAAAAACTCCCCCTTTTTGAAAAGCTCTTGGTATTTTAAGCAACTGTCATAATTTTGGGAGCATTTTCCACCTCTAACCATCCAAATGGGTTGCTAAGGCAGCGTTTCCTGCACTGCAGCATTGGGTGCTACCTGCAACCTTCTTTCATTAGAAAGAGAAAGCGATCTCCATTGTACTTCAGAAACTGAAGAGGTTTTTTTTCTACATTGCAGAGGGGAAAACTTACAAAGTCAATTGTTGGCATCAACTGGCAAAATAAATTCAGAGCAGGCAGTGTTCATGGAAACTGGGAAGCCTTTGAGAACATCCTGCTGATGCCACTAACCACGAGTCCATAAATGCAACATTATTGTCTTAAACAGGGAGGATAGCCTAAAGCCCACTGTGGTTAAAAGATGTAATAATAAAACTACAAAACCAGGTAAAGAACAGAAAAAAGGAGGAGAAAGATGCAATGCTAAGCCGACAGGCCTGGGCTTTGCCTTGTAGCATGGCCTAGCACCTCCTGTTTAGAGGTGGCTGACGGCTGCCTAGACCACAGGCAGAAGCAGCTTGTGTCAGTCTGCACTCATGGGACCTGGTAGACAGACACAGAGTCTCTTGAGGGCTTCAGCTTTCCTCACTGCAGATATCCATGGTATCATGAGCTCATGGTGATGTCATGGTGTCTTATCTGCTCCCCTTTAGGTGCCTGCTCTAACATCTCTCTCCTTGCTGGATGTCTGCTGCCTATGGAGGAAAACTGAGTTACCCCCCTCCCTTGGAGAGGGAGAAGTTGTCTTTTGGAGTGGCCTCCAAAAGCAGGTGAGATCCATCTCATCTGACTCCCAAGCAAGTCTGACAGTGTCATGGTCAACCATATGCTTGCTATGGGGACTCCTGCCTCCCTCCAGGCAGCACAGATAAAAGGAAACACAACAACTTCACATAGCCAAGGTGTCTCCACGAATCCCTCACAGCATGCTCAGGTCTTGATTGCAAACACAGACCCTTCTCTTTCCTCACTTTCCCCACTCCTCCTGCCTTGTGCATTTGCACTGTGGTGTTACGGTCCCTTTCCCACCCTGGGATGCCCTTGTGCTGGACACGGATGGGCCAATCTCCTGCTTGTGTTGTTAGGGACTGGGAGGATGGAGGGGTCGATGGGAGCTCTGAGACAAGGGACCACAGCATGCTTCTCCGAGGGCAGTCCCTAGATGTGGCTGCACCCTGGCTGGTACCCCTCTGTCTTTATGTGACTTGCCATAGCAGATCCCCGATCTTCTCCCATCCTGTCAGCTCAGCTATGGTGTCCTGCCATGAGCAGGGAGAAACCAGCATGGAAAGTTCTGCAAAATGCCTGAGTGGACCCAAACCTAAACCCCTGACAGCTTTCCTTAGACTTTATAACACCTAATATCATGTAAAAGCCAGACGCAGCTGAGAGCCTGTTTCATGCTGCCTTGGAAAGCAAAGCAGCCTCAATCACAAGGACAATGAAGGGGCCCTGTCTCCTCCGGTCCCCTCTTCCCAGGAATAGGAATCCCATTTATTTCTCTCCCAAGCTCCTGGCACAGCCTTTAGGGCCCTGCCTTCCCACACTCTTCTGCTACTTCTCCTGCCTGGATGGTGCAATTAATTTCCATGCTCTCCTCTCCCCAGTTTCTTGCCAACACTCATGGGAAGGGATAAGCAGCAAAGTCCCTGCACTGACGATGCAAGAGGCAAGACAAAGGTTCAGCAGGCGGGTTATAAAGCAGGCAGCCCTCTCCTGTCATACTCCTGCAGGCAGAGCAGCCAGAAAGCCCCTGGAGAGGGTTTCTTTCTTCCTTTCTTCTTTCTTTCTTTCTTTCTTTCTTTCTTTCTTTCTTTCTTTCTTTCTTTCTTTCTTTCTTTCTTTCTTTCTTTCTTTCTTTCTTTCTTTCTTTCTTTCTTTCTTTCTTTCTTTCTTTCTTTTTCTTTTCTTTTCTTTTCTTTTCTTTTCTTTTCTTTTCTTTTCTTTTCTTTTCTTTTCTTTTCTTTTCTTTTCTTTTCTTTTCTTTTCTTTTCTTTTCTTTTCTTTTCTTTTCTTTTCTTTTCTTTTCTTTTCTTTCTTCCCTTCTCCTTTCCTTTCCCGCCCCCAACAGCAGCCGCCTCCTGAGCCCGTCCCCCTGTCTCTCCCGGCACCATGCCTCCTGGAACGTCGCAGCTCCACTCTTTCATGAGCAGTGTGTGGTATTATGACTCCGGTGATGCTGAGCCCTGCCAGCATGCCTCAAACCACAGGTATCTGACCCCGTCCCAAGCCCCATAACACTGATTAATGTCCTGATTCACAACCCGATAGGGTCGGCACCATCGGTGGCCGAGATGGGACACCACCCCACTCCCTGTTCTCTCCCGCCTCCCTGAAGACCCCTCTCCATTTGCTGGAGGAGGGGGGGATCCGTTCCAAAAAAACCACCCGGCAGCAACTGCGGGCAGGGAGCGCGGGAGCTGCCAGCGGCGGCCGGGAGCTGTGCTTGGTCGGGGTGCCGTTACAACAAGGCCAGCTCTGTGATTACGGCACATTAAGCTCTCAGTGTGGTGCAGGCAGCTCTGGGGCATGACGTCCTCCCAGCTCCAGCCAGTCAGCTCCAGCATCCCCCTCCGTCTCCTCCTTTTGCTGGTTATGGAGGGGGGACACTGGGGGGCTTGACATGCTGCTTACCTGGAGCTGAGGGCAGCCATGGCTTCAGAGCCACGGGGGAAGACACGGTAGGGGGAAAAGCTGCGGTGGCTGGGCATGCCTCAGCAGGACATGGAGGGGAGGGAGGAGGAAGGTCGCCAGAGAGAAAAGCACAGGCTGCAAGCCATTGCAAGAGGGCAAATCAACCCTGGAGCATGTTGCAATGGGGCATCCATGCACCTTGCTGTTGGGATAGAGGTATCCCCACACTCCAGCAGTACTGGGTGGTGGCTGGTGGTGGGAGTCCCAACAGAGCCTTGTTTTATGTCTGTTGATGCCTTGGATGTGGCTGTAGCAGGGATCCAAACATGCAGCCATGGAGTGGGACCTGCTGCAATGTGGGTCCCTGCCCATGGGGCCACAAGCATCACCTAATCCTGTGCAAGAAAATAAATCAGCTGGGTTCTGTTCTCTGTCTCCTTTGACCATGCCCATGTCCGTACATCTACAGTACAAGGGTGGTGAGGCACCGGAACAGGTTGTCCAGAGAAGCTGTGGCTGCCCCCTCCCTGGAGGTGTTCAAGGCCAGGCTGGATGGGGCTTGGAGCAACCTGGTCTAGTGGGAGGTGTCCTTGCCCATGTCAGGGGAGTTGGAACTAGATGATCTTGAAGGTCCTTTCCAACCAAAACCATTCCATGATTCTATGAATATCTTTTTCCCAAAGCAGTATGGCTTCATACAAAGGACCTCCTACAGTCCACAGTACACCTGAAAAGTGCCGAAACATTATTTGGTGTAGAGCAAGCTGGTGAGAGCTAAAGACAGTCCAGGCAGTGTGCTGGCAGTAGAATAGCATTGAGGATCATGGGAAAGCACTTCAGCCCATCAACAATGCTGGTAACTATTCTGCAGGAAATTTGGCTGCTTTGCAATTAGAGGAGGGATGGACGATTCACCTCCGTGTCAGCAGAAACAGGAAAACTGGCAAATAGAAGGATGCAGGGGTCCACCTGGACTCTCTGCTCCTGCTCCACCTCAGGTCTCTCCTTCACCCAGCTCAGTTCATGGGATGGCAGTCAGTTCACCCTTTGGCTTGGCCATTGTTCTGCTTATCTGGGGAACTCAGAGCCCTTATCACCCCAGGAAGTGCTGAGTCAGGTCAGCCAAACACATGCTGGCACTGACCCCTACAGAGATCCTCTTTGTGTTCTGATTTGTTGGCACAGAACCAGGGCTGGATCCTTACCTGGGTGCAAAACATGGACTGACTGTTCCATTTTCACCAGCTGAAGTGTGCTCCCCTCCCCCTGCTCCGTCATAAACCTGAGTCATCCTTTGCTGATAACAGAGTAAATTAGGAGTACACAGTAGCTGTGACTTTGAATGGCCCGATTTCCTACTTCCAGTCCTACAAAATATTTGCAAAAGGCACTTAAAGCTCAGTTTGTTGATCACACTGACATTGTCAATGACACGAAAGGATGCAAGGGCAAAATCAGTATAAAAATTTGTGTAGGACAGAAGAAAAAGCAATCTTCTACTGCACAGTCTGCTTTAAACACTGGGGCTAAATTTGCTCAAATCTCTTAAATTCAGACATCATGATTTGGCATCCTTTAAGAATGGACCCAAATCCACAGTGAATTCAGCTCTGTCCTGTGGTTTGAAAAATCCAGCCTGCCAGCATGCTTATCATCCTTCCCCACCATCACCATAGCCAGAAACAAGAGCAACACCCCACCCTTTCAGGTCTCCCTCCCCGGTTGCTCATATTTAAATGTTTTCAAGAAGGCATTCATTGCACAAGGCAGCCAGCCACAAAGGAAGCTACTGAAGCATGGCCGAACATGGTTTGGAGAAGCATCTGGAAACTGGGGACTTGTCATCTGACCCAGATCTCTCAATTTGCAGAATCTTCTCCCTTCCCATCCAGATGCAACCCAGGGCCAGGAGACCAGGACCAGCATATGCCAGTTGGGCTTCTTCAATTTACACTCTGGCTCTCTCCTTCTTTCCCTGCAGTGACACTGATTGACATCAGATGAGATTCTCTTGGCCCTTGTGCACTCCACAGGAACACCACTGATTTACGCCAGCAGAAGGCTCTGGCCCCTTGAGCTTTGTGGTTTCTATGATGAGGTTAAGGCAAATCACAGAGAAAATCTGATCCCAGGAATGAAACAAAAAAGAAAACCAACAACAAACATGCTTCATTGTGGTGGTGAAAGGCTGACAGAGAAACACCAGTCATGGAGGGAAATGAATTGGAAATGAAACTGGTACTCTGCAGTGGGATCATATGGTGGGATGCTCCGAGACTGTTTAACAATGCTATGGCATGAGTCAGAGCTGTACAGTTGTACCCTCATGCTCACTTGTATATACACACGTCCTTGATGGTTTCATACCAAACCCCACGTCTTTGTCAGCTGAGGAAATAAGACCTCAAGGCCCACCCAGGTTCTGTGGGGTGAAGTCACAGATGATCCGTGGTGGGATGCTCTGTGGCTGAGCGGGTGCCTTGAGGATACGGGGCAGCTCTGACATGCACGACCACCCATTGCTGACATCTAAAGCCAAACAGGGGAAATCAGCCCTGTCCTGCTTTGTCCCCAGCCAGTGGCTAGCCTGGGTAAAGAGTTCTGGTAATTTAGTGAAAATAAGCCACGTCTGCATTAGAGACAGTGCATCAGACCCTCTGACCACCTACTGGTGTGTGTTTTAGTAACCATGGCTATTTAGACTGGGAAAACATTTCCACCTCAGTGCCTATAGAGCTAGCTATCTCTCTCTTTTATCCTTTTCTGGGAAGAACAACAAAAATCAGCCATGTTTCCAAATGCACAAAGTCCACCTTCGCTCCCCACAAGTCCTCTCTGCCTTTGCTGCACACACAGAGCAAGAAGTGCCTGAAAGCACACAGAAAGTCAATGGGAGAGCTAAATCTCATCTCCTGGTCTCCTCTCCTTACTGAAGAGGCCATTTTAGAGCAAGCAATTCAGTCAGCATAACCTCGAGGGCACTGGAAGAAAACAAAAGCCCAGAGAAAACTTCAGGGATATCAACTCTGAGAGGTTAAAAGGCTTCATAAACTGATGGCTCTTGACAAGCCAGAAATTCTGGCTTTTGAAGCTCTATAAGTTGGTTGACTCTTAGCAGTCCCACCTCTTGGCAGCTCTCTGCCACGTTGATTTTAATAGTTTTTTTTCTATATTTTTACTGAGCTGAGTGAAATTGCTAACCACGAAATAGATACGCTACGTAATGTTGCTTTATCGATCTTACTCTTTGAGTGCAGCCAGGAGAAACAGATCATTTCCTTGCAATCACTCTCCATAGCCGGTGTCTCAAAGCTACTTCATCTCTGATTGCTCAATGTCTGAAAGTGGTTTGGGATGCAGGAGTCAAGAAGAAAGTCAAGGTAACATTGAGGCAAGGCAGGGGTTGAGGCAATAAAAGTGGGATAGATGGAAATAGCATGTAAAGTTCATGGAAATCAGTACAGTGGCTTCACTGGATTTTGGAATTTGGTTTGTATCTTTGCAAAACAAGAGAGGCTACTGGCTATTTACTCCTGGGGGAGATCAGGCATTGCCTAAAGTGTTTTAATTCACAAAATCAATGGATTAATTACTCTGCAGGTCAGCCTAAGGTTTCCTACAACTGAGCAGTCTCTGTGTCACTGAATAAAGTGGATTAGAGACCATTTTATTGGGAAGGGAAATGGCAGTAACATGGTCTGGGTGCAAGTGAGCCTGTCCGTGGGCCAGAGTCAGCCTTGTCTTCTGGTGGGCTTCCATGTGCCTACAGGGAGTGGTCTGAATGCAGCCCCATGTTCCAGGTTGGTGAAAAATGTTGGTTTCTTTCTCCCTAGCCTTGTGTAAGAAAGGCCAAAAATGACAGAGCTGGCTGTCATCACGCTGGGGAGATGTTCCCCTAACAGCACAGTGCAGGAAATTGTGAACAAAATCATGTTCAAACGATGCTCCAGGAGGAAAGTTTCTGCTCTCCTCCTGGGAGGAGAAGGGCCAGGGTACTTCCAGCTTCCGAACCCTTCCTTTTCCTTCTGACCTAAGAAATATCCCACTCCTTGTCTGCTACCAGCACCATTCCTGTGGTCGGTGTATGGGATGGGCCCAGGGCTCTCCTGGGATACTGCAATCCCTTGAGTCCTCAAGGCATAAAATATGAGTAAATATTTTCAACATTGAGTCATATTGGTGATATTTAATCACAGGTGAATAAATTAAGGCAATAAGATGATGATTACTAGTAGTCCTAAACAGCACCAGATTCCCCCAAAGCCCCAGTGAGTCTCAGTTAATTGATCATTTGTCCTCTGCTACATGCCCAAGGGGTGGTAGTTCCCTACCATCTGCTGCTTCTTACAAAGTACCTCATCCCTTAACCGGCAGCAGGCATGAGCTTTTGCATACCACTCACTTTCCTGTTAAAACATACAGAAAAAAAACATTTAGGTCCCAAGCCAAAGTTCAGTAAAGGGAAGAGAAGGTTTTCTAAGGACACCCAGTGACTTCCAAACCTGTCTTTAGAGATGCAATTTGAGGCTGCTGCTTGCTCTCAGTGTGGCAAGACCAAGTAGATAAATCCACTGAAATGTTTGAAGAGATGGGAAGGGAGACTGAAGTAAAGATAACATCGAGGAACCCTTATTAGCAACGGGGCAGCCATGTGAAAAACGAGATAACCAGCCTGTCTTGCGTGCTGAGACAGCAACTCCTGTCTTCAGCCCTTGCCTCAGACACTGATCTAGGAGGGGGTCTTTTTTGAGAGGCCACGTCTCCTTTCTATGAGCTGCCCTTATCTGACAGACGGTTGATACTCGAGGTCGTTACGGTGGAAAGACTCAAAGACACCAAACACCTTTGGACTGTGAAGGTTCATTTGTTCTGCACTTTGCTGGGGTCAGAGAGGTGGGCCAGGGCAGGCTGGCTGTGTTGCTTAATCCTGCCTGGCTCAACACCTTCCTCGACCTGGACATAGGGGTAATAGTTTTGCTTGACCATTTCACTGTCTTGGCAAGTGACAGCCCAGAAAGCAGGTAAGTAGGTACTAACTGTATTGTATCTCAGCTTATCCAGGCCACTTCTGAGTCTTGGAAGTCCCTGTTTATGTCTGTACTGCTAAATACAAGGGCTGCGTCTTGTCCTCTGGCCCTGAAGCCAAGTGGCACAGCACACATGTCTACAAGCCTGAACTTATTTTTCCCCCAAAATAACAAGAGTGCAGTCATATCCAATAGAATCATAGAATCACAGAATCACCTAGGTTGGCAGGGACCTTTCAGATTATCGAGTCCAACCATCAACCTAACTCTAACAAAAACCATCACTAAACCATATCTCTAAGCACTATGTCTACCCATCTTTTAGATACCTCCAGGGATGGTGCCTCAGCCACTTCCCTGTGCAGCCTGTTCCAATGTTTAATAACCATTTCAGTGTAAAATTTTTTTCTAACATCCAATTTAAACCTCCCCTGGTGCAACTTGAGACCATTTCCTCTTGTCCCATATACCCTTGGCCTATGTTATCCTACACCACCACCTGGCACTCTCTGCAGGACCCACCTGCTCAGACAAAGACTACCAAGAATTGTGCTAATGATCAGGTGGTATTGGTGGAGGGGTGTCATGGTTGGGATGGAGTTGGCTTTCTTGCTAACACCTAGTGTAATGCTATGTTTTGGATTTGGGATGAGAATAGTGTTAGTAGCACACTAATGTTTTTGGCTGTTTTTAAGCAGTCAAGGCCTTTTCTGCTCCTCACAAAGCCCCACCAGCGAGTAGGCTGGAGGGGCACAAAAAGTTGGGAGGAGACGCAGACAGGACAGCTGATCCCAATGAACCAAAGGGATATTCCACGTCGTATGTTGTCATGCTTAGTGTTTAAAGCCGGGGGAAGAAGAAGGAAGCGGGAGGATGCTCAGAGTTATGGCGTTTGTCTTCTTAAGTAACCATTATGTGTGAAGGACCCCTGCTTTCCTGGAGATGGCTGAACACCTGCCTGCAGTGGGAAGCAGGGAATGAATTCCTTGTTTTGCTTCCCTTGTATGCATGGCTTTTGCTTTACCTATCAAACTGTCTTTATCTCAATCCAGGAATTTTTTTTTCTCAGTTTTAATCTTCCGATTCTCTCCCCCATCCCAACTGGGGAAGTGAGCGAGTGGCTGCATGGTCCTAGTTGCTGGTTGAGGCTAAACCACAACAGGGAGATTCAGAGGTGGCACGGAGCTTACGCTATGCTCACATTGAACCCCGTGGCTCACACTGCTGTATGTGTATTTATCGCCAAAGAGCAGGAGGTACAACAGGGATGGGGTATGGGTCTGTTAAATGGAGAATTTGGGGGGTTTTATGCCAGCCTAATACGACTGTACAAGCACGGTGCCAGGGCAAACATGCACAAGTTGCTGCCTTGTTGTCCCCACCTCTGTGACCCAATCTCTCCCTTGTGTGTCTCAGGGATTCATCCGAGACTTTGCTGTGCAGATACCGTTCCCTTACCCAGCTAAAAACCTTCTCCTCCATTTATTTTATTTTTCCATCTTGGTTTAGTTTCATACAAGCTCAATGAGTTGAATCAGCTCATGGAAAGGTGCACACGGTCAGGAAGGAAGAGAGGAGACGAGCACAATCCCTGTGCTGCTGAAATGCCTTGAACCTGGGATGCTAGAGGGGTGAGAGGGAAAAGGGGCAGAGAAATCCACTTTCTGCTTTGCTGGGTAAAGGGAAAAACACGTAGCCAGAAAGACAAGCCAGCCTTGCAGAAGATTTCAACAACTGAACCATCACCTGAATGCTGTCAGAGGAATTTGTGTTACAGGAGGATCAAAGTATAATCTGTTAAGAGGATGTCGCCAGTCCAAAATTTTCCTTTCTTGAAAATCAGGTTTCTGGAAGTCAGTCCAAGCTGAGCCTCCAAAGGAAAAGGAAAACCCTAAAACACAGAGCCCCTCTAATCACTGGCAAAGGTCAGCCTGGCCTCAGTGGAAATAAAGGGATTAATGCCAAGCCAGGTACATTAAGCACTTGTTTGGGTGCTTTCTTCCCATGACACAGGACAGCAAAGCTCAGGCTGACCCAGCAGGTATTCCACTGGCTGAGTTTCAGCCCCAAGAATAATTTGTTTATTGCCACGTTGTGAGAGGTGCAACACAAAGATCATCTTTAGCATAGCAGCTCTTGCAAGGCCAGCTGAAGTCTGAGGTGTTATGGGGCGAGATAGCCAAACGAGATTATAACAGCCGAGAGGATGCAGGGAGAAAGCAAATTCTCCATGTCGGGGAAAAAAGTCTTTGATATGGTCTAATCTTTAACACAGGCTCATCCTGTTGAGTTCTTCCTTTTGATCAGGGCTCGCCCTAAGGAATGCATTTTCTTTGGGTTGTTTTGTTGTTGTAACAGTTACTAATTGAGAGACGCTAAAATTGCACTTACAGCAAGAGCAGAGCAGACAGAGAAACCCCTCTACGCTTGCCCTTTTGCAGAGAAACAGCCCATCCAAAAGCGTGGAGGATCCCTGCTGGCTTCTCCCTTTGATCCGGACAGTGTCTGAGGGTGAGAGAGTTTGGAGGGATCAGAACTCAAAAGGCTGAGACGAGCCCAGCGATAGTCATGGGGTTGGAGAGCTGCACAGTGTAGCGAGTACCTAAACACATGCCAGACTTCATCGCCTTTTCCCAGTGGTGCGGGATGAAGATGGAGCCGCTCGGCAGCAACAAGGACCAGTTCCCAGGAGGGTTTAAGTAGGAGGCAGCTGTAGCCCAGCTCTGCCATTCCTTCCTCCTGGTCTTTAGGCACAATGAAAGTTCAGTGACTGCAGGGTTTGGCTGGAGCCATAGCTCTGCCACCCACTCCAGGGAGTAGGATTTCCCCAGCCCTATATCTCAGTGCCGGGAGAGGTGTTTCACCACCTCACCCCACATTACTTGGTCAGAGGCTGACTGGTAACAGCTGCAATTTAGGGGTTTCAGTGTGATGAGTGTGGTATCTGTGCCCCAAATAATTTTGCAAACCAGAGACCGATTTCAACTGAATTTGACCGAGGGGCTGAGCAGTGCATTTCCCAAGCAGAGGGAAATCTTCCGGCCGGCATCTTTACACCCTCGGAGAGTCCCTTATCAGTACACCCAGCCCAGGAAAAGAGACAATACAAGTCACGCAGCTGTGGGACAACTCTCAGACTCTCAGCATCGTTTTTCAAAGGGACACAGGAGTGCAGGGTGGCGGTGGCAGGGCCAGCAGCTGTCTCTGCTTGAGCTGTCTGGGTTGGGGGTTGGCCCTTGCAGGGACCGCAGACACACTGCCCTAGCTGGAATAATCCCACTGTCATCTCAAAGCACCGCTCGGGGGCTATTTCTAGGAGGCCAGAAACCAAACAACAACTGTCTGGACCTGAAAGGCACACCTCGGATTTCATTTCCTTCAGCCTTGACCCCCTCTGCGTGCAGAGTTGCCCTCTTGCTTTTCCTCTTCCCGATGCAATGAACTCACCCCAAACCCAGTCTGCTCAGGTCAGACTTGCCACCAGGCAGCTGAACTTTTTTTAGCTTGCAGGGGATGAAATCACAGCCCATGCATTACCCTGACGTGGAGGCTTGTTTGCTTTATATTTTTGCGGTTGAGTATTTTATAGTCAGGGGATATCTGCTAATCCCGAAGTACAATAACAAAAATCGTATCTTTCATAAATACACGGGGCAGGGATGGGCACGCTCCCAAGCATGTGTGGAGAAAAGAACATTTCAGACATTGTTTCCCTGCACTTGGAGCCTGTCTTTATTTAATGAAGTTAGAAAGCTAGTCAGGATTTGCAAGATCTCCATATAGGTTTATTTCATTAGTATTATTCTTTTTATTATGGGCTGTATTCTGAGGCAGAATATGATTATCTCCCCCCTTCCACCTGTAAATTATTCAACTTCCAATCCTTCCCCTTTCCCAATCTATGCAGATTTGGGTCTGATCAGGGGAACAAAAAGAAACAAGTCAAAGAGCAAAACACCGACCAGCACCTCCTTAATCCAGCAGTTTTGCTGGGGTCTTGGCTAATTGCTGACCTAAGTATCACTTTGGTGGGAACTTTCTGATTTATACTGGACCTTCCCACCAGAGATTAACACCAACACTGGTGTGGACGCAGCTCCCTTGGGAATAGGACCTGGGACCTTTCTGCAGGTGACCTGGTCGAGTCTGTCCCCGTATTGGGTTATGCCTGCAAGAAAGGGTTCCCAATCCCTTAATGATACCCCTTGAATTTCTGTGGGAGTGGGGCCAGGGCTGGGGAACCACTGCCTGCAGCAAACAGAAGGGGTTGAGACCGTTCTACTGCCATTCTACAGTCCCCCTAATGTGCAGCACCTTCTGCAAGGCATTGAGCACTGCTGAAAGGCAGGATCCTCCCATTCCCAAACTGAAGATATTCTGGTCCAAAGCCCTGCAGAAGGCTGGTGGCTTCCCCTCCTCCCCATCCTCCTCCTCCTCCTCCTCCTTCTTCTTCTTCTTCTTCTTCTTCTTCTTCTTCTTCTTCTTATTATTATTATTATTATTATTATTATTATCATCATCATTATTATTCAGAGTAAGTTCTCCAGCGACAAGGGGATTGGGGGCTGCCAGGCTTAGACTGGCAAGAGAAGGAAACAAAGTGAAAACCGAAGGGATCAGCAGAGCATACCGTGGAGCTTTCGGCCAGGAGCAGGACGTGGGGAGGTTTTTCTGCAAGGAGCTCTGGCAGCAGCTTTCGGATAAAATCAGAGTGCTTACATCTTGACTTCCCCCATGCTCTGCTGATGTCAGACCATACTTTTAAAGATCCTTTTGCACACATCTTCTTTTTGAAGCTGTTTGCAGGGCTATCTGGCTCTTGCTTCCCTGGCCCTTGGACCAAAAGGCAGAATTAACCCAAATTTCCCCCCTCACCCTGCCAGATTTCAGGCACAAAGAACTCAATCAACAAGAGAAACTCCCCTCACTGTTTAGGAAGGTGTTAATCATGATATTCCCAGGGAAATGCTTGGGGAGGATTTCTCTGGATTACCAGGGGAGTTGGAGGAGAGCAGGGCTTCACCCAATACTTCAGTCCACATCAAAGACAGCCATCTGTCCCTCTGTCCCTCTCAGCTGTCCCTCAAAAACTCAGGACAGGGATGCTCATCTCTCTATTGACTTTATGTGGCCGGACGCTCATGGCAAGTGCCATGATTTCTGCACAGACACTTTTAACTCTGCAAGGACTCACTCCCGCAGCTGAATTTCCCACCCTGGTTTACAGTTAATGCAGGGACATGCAGCCCGCGTGCTGTGGAGAAGTGATTCAGCTGCCAGCATCCTGCCCCATGAGGTACCGGTGACACAGGCAAGCAAAGAAACCATTTCCCATCCCTACTTCTCCACTCTTGCTTCAAAAAATGCCTTTAAGTATCATCTTTGCTGGCTGACAAAAAGAATAATGGGAGTGACAGCTTCAGATTTATGATGCATCATGCTCTTCCTGATCTCAGCATCACCAGCTCTCAGCTGCAAAGCAACTGGGCTGCAAAAACCCCAGCAATTAGGGCCACGGCTCTCAAGGTTCCAAACTTCTGCCCTCAGACAGATGAACTGTGCCCTGAAGCTGGGAGCGATCAGCTGCCTCAGTCTGCGGGAATCCTCCTGACTCAAAGGCCATGACGGAGCTTTGCTTTGCTCTGCCGGGCGAGTGAAGGAGTGGGTACCACTTTTCACTTCCCCAGGGCTGCCACACAGCCTGCCTCTAAATGAAGTCCTGGCATCCCCATCCTTCTGCAGCTGCCCTCATTGATTTTTGCTTGTTGCTTCTAGGAGAGAGGCGCTTGGTGACTTCTATTGCTCCACCACATCAACTACACTCAGACCTGTTTAGCCCAATATCGAATATATACACGACCCCTCTTATAGTGTAGCAATTGAGGTATTACTGTGCTGAAACATGCAGTCAATACCATACAGTGTTGTTAAGTTTATCTAAAAATCAAGTTAGTTTGGGAAAGAAACAACAACAGCCAAAAAAAATCAGGCTCTAGACACCCTGCAAGTTGTTCCCTGCCTTGCAAGTTGCTGTAGGGTGGGATGACATGGGGTTGACTACCTTATTCTGACTAAGTGGATGCCGGAAGGGACACACAACATCTCCGCGACCCCTGAACTGTTAGGATGACTTTTCAAACCTTCTGGTAACTCCTTCAGCTGTCAATAGTGGGTTTGCAAAGCAAGGGAAGTGTCTGAAACATGCATTTCAACCTGGGCCTAATTAAACAGAATGGGGGTTTTAGTGGCAGGACCCTAAATCGGTACAGGAGGAGACCAGACTTCTGGAAAGGCAAGAGAGCGAATACACTGGTATGTTCCTCCTCTAGTCCTTCGCAGCAATTTTCCCTGCTTTCTTGCCCCTCTGTGATTCTGGCAGAGCTATCCCTGATTTACACCCAAGTCCAGCTCGCCCTGAAGCCGGTGCGTGGGGCACGCGCGGCCACTCCAGCCGTGAGCCCCTGTCCCCTACCCGTGCTGCCCAGCAAATGGCTTGTGATCTTAAAGTGTCTGTTTTGATGGGGATATAATAAATAAAATACCCACTGGGAACATGAGACAGCTGACGCTTGGCTCACTGTCTGGTCCTCTGCACTTTTTAGAGGTACTGGGATGTACTGGAAGAGGGGAGCGAACCAGGATTGGGACATGACATGCACTCTGCAGCCCTCGCTTGTGTTTTCTGGACCCTGAAGTTTGTCAAACTACAGTCCAACTGTTACAAGAACCCGATTTTCACTGGTACCGACAGAGACACCACAACTAGCAGGAATTTTGGTGCTGACCTCGGCGGTGGCAGTGCTGTGCAGCTGGGGGGTAGCAGGTGCTACAGGACCTACTAAGCCCGGTCACGATATGGTCCCAAAGCCATTCGCTGTTACAGAGATGAAAATCTGCCCCCAGAACAGGAGAGAAACCTCAACCATCACTAAAAACTCAGCAAATCTACACACGATCCCCCCAGTTTCCCCAATTTTGGGGGGGCTTTGAAAGGTTTATTTGTCCTTAGAGTTGTGCTAAGATGGGGATGGACTGCAAGAATGATTGTTTTCCGAGAAGCTGTTTCTCCTCGTGTATTAATGAGATGTTTCCTTCCAGCATGATGCCAGACATGTGAGGGAAATACCCCCCACCAAACCCACACAAGGTCCCAATCAGTCGCTACAAAATCCAGGGGACAGGGCCCAGGGTGATGGTCCCTGGAGGGTCAGGGAGGACCCAGCTGGAGCCAGGGTCAGGGGCAGCCCACTGCCTTCCAAACACATCTCCATCCCCTTGGAAAGCAGACAGGGCTTTAGGGGGTGGTCATGCTCTTTTCTATGCCAGAAGGCATTGAGAAATGGCCAGCGGTGGTGGTGATTCCAGGGATGGAGAAAGCAAGGAAAGCACCTGTCAAATATATAATATCTGGTGGCTGGTTCTGGATGACATTTCCCTTCGCTTCTGCAGAAGGGCTCTGAAGACCACTTGGAGTCTGTAGATCTCAGCCCATGCCCCAGCACCACCAGCAAGGCAGTTTTGATAGATTTTAGTCCTTTTTGCTCCCTCTGTAAAGGTATTTTCTCTCGGTGTGTGCAGGAATAGGTGAAAACTGCGCCAGGAAGCAAAGGGTTAATACTACTTCCATGCTCCTGAGCGTAAACTGTCTGCAAACTCTGCACTCCAAGGTCCTCTCCAAATTTAATCCCAAAGAGGAAGGCACTGTTTCACCGAGATTAAGCAGATTTGCAGATTAAGCATATTAAATTAAAATTAAATTTGTCGTCTCGAGGAAGGGGGGTGGATTAAACAAAAAAAAGAAAAAAAGAGGAAAAAAGAAGAAAATGTTGCCCTTTACCCATAGGTGTCTTTTAAGTTATTTCCCAAACGCTTTCCTCAGCCCCCTGTCAAACTGCACACGTTCCTGTCTGGAGGGGTTTAAAAGTGATTCAAACTCTTGGGGAAGCACAGACATTTTAATTTCATCTGGTGCAGTGACTCTTGAGACCAACTGCACACACTATCTGCCAGCGAAGGAAACCATTGGGCTGAAAAGAAAAATAATAAAAAAAAAAAAAAAAAAAAGAAAATCAACCCCAGTGTTCTGCTTTCTAAATCCTTGATACAGCACATTACTCATCAAGGAAACAGCCGCGCGGATCGGTCAAGAACGTGAAGGAAAAAAAAAAAGATTGAGGGACTCACCAGAGCGTAGACTGAACTCAGTACGGAGCAGCAGAGGATCAAACCCAGGCTGTGATAAACCAGATATGATCCCATATCCAAGAGGCTTCTTCCAGCATCCAAGCTCGCTCAGGGAAGTAGGAGGACGAGAGGTCTTCCAGCGCTCCGCTTGCAGATGATTTCTCCTTCTCTTTCCCTCCCACCCCCCCCACCCCCCCTTTTCCAGAATTTGTGTTTGATTGTTTGTTTGTTTCCACAGTTTGTTGGGTTGGTTGGTTGTTTTTTTTTTTAGCCAGAAAGGCACATGACAAGAAAACCCGGTCTTTTGCTTCGTTTTCTCATGGCTGGGGATCTGGGCAGCTCCCGAAATGCAGCCGATGAGCCCATGTGAAGCGGAGCCACTTCGCTCCCTTCAGAGCTCCAGCCCCTGGTGCTGTTTGTTTTCCGTGTGCATCTGTCTCACAGCAGAAAAAATCACATCCATATGTCAAAAACTGCTCTTCTGTTTCCTTTTTATGAGGCAGTGGGAAGTTCAAATAATTTCTTTGTCAAACGCAAACACCCAGAAAAGAGGGAGAGAGAGAGAGAGGGAGGGAGGGAGCGAGGGAGGGAGGGAGAAGGCGAGAGAGGGGTGGAAGGGGTGGGAGATTGGAGAGGGTGGGGGAGGCTTTTAACCACTGCTTTATTTTTAGATCCCGTAATTTTATCTTTTAGGTTTCAGAGGGGTTTGGAAGGAAAAAAAAAAAAAAAGAAAAAAAAGGCTTTTTTTTTTTTTTTTTTTTTACTCGTCTTCTCTTTTCGGCGTGCAAACAAATCGCCAAGTCGAAAGTTAAAAAAAAAAAAAAGCGAAAACTTGGAAATATTTTCACTCGGCAATTACCTTTTCGCAAACAGTGGTACTCGGGGGGGGGGAGGGAGGGGGGGATTTTTGCTTGAATATCCCGGCGCGTTTCAGCTCCACAATAGGTTTATTCTGCCAGCCTTCCAGGTCGCAGTGTGTTTTAGTTACAAATAGGGATTTTTTTCCTTCTCTCTCTCCCCTCTCCGTCTCAAAGGATCTGCAGTTTCAAAAAGCCGATTGAGTACGGCATGAAAGCGTTGGGCTGAGAGATCCCCCCCCACCCCTTTAAGTAGCTTATTTTAGATTTTTTATTATTTTTCTCGCGGCAAAACCACTTTTCACTGACTCTGAGAAAATGTTCTGAAATCCTCATTTTTTATTTTTTTATTTTTTTTAATTTTTTTTTTTTTCCACTCGCGCACCCGCATGGGCACAAAATCCTCCATCCCGTGCCCAGGAGGAGCCTCTCGAAAGCCGAGGAGGGGAGTTTGCAGCCTCCCGGGGCTCCGCTCAGCATCGCCCGGGGCTGGGGGCGGGGGACGGGATGCGCGGAGCCACCGCTGAGCGCCCCGGGGAGAAACAGTCACCGCCGCCCGGAGCCCATCGCTCCTCCGCTTGCTTCCCCCCGCCCCCCCCCCACCCCCCCCACCCCCAACCCCAACCACCACCTTCCCCTGCCTGGATTCCACCACTTTTCGGGAGTTTCAGGGCAGGGATGTTACAACCGGGAGGTTTCATTCATAAAACTACTAGCAAGAAAAAAAAAGAAAAGTTAAAAAAAAATTTAAAAAGCCCCCTCACTCCTCGCAAAACCAAACTCTTGGGGGTTTTATGTTATTCAAAAGCCGAAAGCTGTCTCCAGCAACCATCCCTTTATCAATTTTTCGACGTGGGAGGAGAAGCGAGGAGGGGAGGGGGCTAAAAATCATGACAAGGATGCAACAGGCGGGCAAACACCCGTCTCCGAGTTTAGGGCTGACTCATTGGGAGAACTTTGGAAGAAGTCAAGTAGTGGTGGTTATGCTTTTTTCCTTTTTTTCCTTTTTTTTTTTTTTCTTTCTTTCCTTGCAGAAGTAGGGAATATTTAGGAGCTGAACGGCGGCAAGGAGGAGGGGAAAAAAAATATAAATAAATAAAAAGCCAGCCTCCTCTCTAAGGTCTATCACAGAGCAGACGGTAAAAACATCAAGTTTTCGCAGAGTGGAGCTGTGTGCATTTCTGTTTTATTTTCTGGAGCGAAGAAAAAAAAAAAAAAAAAGAAGAGCGAGAAAGGAAAAAAAAAAGAAAACCCCAAACCTCTACAGTCGGTTTGTTGCTTGCTTTTTTTTTTTGCTTTTTTTTTTTTTTTTTCACAGCCCCATGGCTGTGAATAGGTGCCTTCAGCTAATTTTATGAAAAGGGGCTCTTTCCAAGGCTAAGGTAGAGTAGGGCTTCCTGTAAGAGTGAGAGAGAGAGAGGGGAAAAAAAAAAAAAGAAAAAAAAAGAAAAAAGTTCTGCTCTTGATGCAATCTTTTCCTCCTCCTCCGCCTCCTCCTTCTCCTCTTCCTCCTCTTCTTCTTCTTCTTCTTCTTCTTCTTCTTCCTCCTCCTCCTCCTCCTCCTCCTCCTCCTCCTCCTCCTCCTCCTCCTCCTCCTCCTCCTCCTCCTCCTCCTCCTCCTCCTCCTCCTCCTCTTCTCCCTGCCAGCCCCAGCGGGTGTCCCCAGCTCTGGGGGGAGCGAGGCAGGTATTAATCACCCCCCCCACCTGGACCCCATTGGTTGGTGACTAATGGACTGGGAAGCACGGGGTCACTCCTGCATCCGTCCCACCCCATCCCACCCCCCCCAGTCCCACCCCTGTCCCAGCCCCTTCCCTCCAGCTCCAGGGGACACACGCCTCCAGTTAGGCAGTGCATACTATGGGGCTGGGGGGGGGGAGGAATAGGGAGGGTGAGATGAGGGGAAGGGGGGGGTGCTGGGGGCTGGGGGGTTTAAAACCACCCCCCCAACCCCCCCCATTTGGAGGCTAATCCCAAATCTGTTTTTCAAGCTTTTGCATAAAAGATATTTATTGGGGAGAAGGGGGTCAAGAACGATGCGGGGGGCGGGTGTTGGTTGGTTCTTTGGGGAAGCCCTGGGCAGGTATTTCCACCTCTGCTGGGGTTTGTTTCATGGGGTCTGACCCATTCCACTCGCCTGAGGTGGGGGGGTGGTGGTGGGGGGCTGGGGGTGGGACAGCCCCTGTCCCCAGGGGAGCCCAGCATCTGTGTGTGTTTAAGTATGGGGCAGACTGAGCAAATATGTACTCAGGGCTCTATAGTCTTTCTGAGAAGGAGGAAGAAAAAAAAAAAAAGAAAGAAACCCACTGCAAAGTTTTCAGGGGCCCCATCGTAGCTCCCTCGATGGTTTTTATTTCTAGGAGAGAGGGGAGAAGGAGGGGAAAACCTCATATATTAAAATGCCCCCACCTCCTGCCGCTACTGGGAGTGGTGATGTAAGTAAACCAGGATCCCATATGGTTTAGGGGATGGTCACATCCAGGCCTTGCCCCCCTGCTCTGTATCCTGCTGGGTGTGGGACTGGACCAGGGATGCCTCTGGGATGATATTTCTCCCCCAAATCATTTAATGATTAAAGGCAGCTATTATTGAACTGCTGAAGCTGCACAAGAAGGAAATTATTCCCTCCAGCCCCAGTTTAAAGCTTGCCGAAGAAGCACAGTCGGGGAATCTTACTGGCCGTGTCTCACTCTCGTGGCTTCCAAGACTATGAAGGATGTTTTCCTGGATCCTCTTTATCCACAAGCAAAATAATCTCACACCTCAGGACTCCCTAGACCCAAAGTCAACCCGGGTATAATAGTCAAGGCATGCTTCATTTCTCCCTGCCTGTTCCCTTCTGGGAGGATGGGAAGTGCAAGGGCTGGAGTTATTCTTCAGACGGATGAGCATTAGATGTGCTGCAGCGAAGTGTAAAGGTGGGGTTCCCCCTCCTCCCAATTTCTCAAAACACAAGGGAGGACAGAGAAGGTGCTGCCCCACAACCCCATCTCTCTCTCAGAAGCAGACATAAGAATGAATCTAAAGTGTAGTTGACAGCTCAGCGTCACTCATGTAGGTTTTTGCCACTGCTGCAGATGAGTTCAGGTCCACTGGAGAGGTCTCCTTGGATGCCACCCTGCTCATCTCGTCACCTTTTCTATCCTCTAGGCAGGGCAGGAATGCAGGACAGAGCTGAAGAGCAGCACTGTACGGGTGGTTGGTACAGATGTCCTCTAAAGTCAGAGCAAATCACGTCCAGGGACTCCCAGTACCAGAAGTGAGCATCTTTACCATTCATGTGACCCCAAAACAACCTTCCCAGCTCTTTTCCCCACATAAAAAGGGACCCTGTCTGGACTCAGGAGGTGCAGATAATATCAGGCCCTGCAATCTGAGGCCCTGCCATCCTTGGAAATTGTGATTTATGCAAGGTTAGATGACAAACAGCTCTACTGCTCAAGTTTATTTTTGAGCAGGTGCTTCAGAAAAATGTTTTTGTCATCTCCCATCATCCCCAAACACAGTCTATGCTCTCTGCCTTGGTTACAAGAGGATCCTTTCTCTCTCTACAGACTTTTGAAGCTGAGATGGATTATTCTGCATGTCCAGATGCCTGGTTTGGTTTGGGATGATGCATGCGAGTGTGTGAGGTTCCTGCTTGGAAGTTTTCCCATTGGAGGACTCCGTTCTCCTTAGCAGATCCGTCCCAGGTTTATATTCCTATCAAGGCAAAGGTAATTTGGACACCTAAGTTTTGTTTTGTTTTTCTTTCAGATTGTATCCATGAACGTGTGTATAACGAACCAAGAAGGAATGCGGCACTAAAAGAAGCCTTTGTAATGTTGCTATTTTAAGGACACCCTTGGGGATAGCACGGGTTGAAATGAGTTTCTCCAACATCTTACAACAAATCCCTCCAAATGTTTAGATCCTTCTACTGATGTAAAAGAGCATCCAAAATTTTTCCGGCATTTTGGCCACAAATGATCACTATTGGGAATCGTCTTCATACTGTAGCTAAGCTTTACACTGCGTAATAGTAAACCTCTCCTCTCCCTGGGTTGTTTTCTTCCCAGCTGGGTGAATGTTTCCCTTCTGCAGGAGCTGAAATCCCATCCTGGATAAAAAGCCTCCTGTCCTTTCTCTCCTGGGTCACTCCGGTTCAGCGCAACATCACGACTTACGTCAGCCAAAGCCATTGATCGGGGAGGGAAAGGTCTGAAAAGATGGTGCTGGCAGCCACGCTGCAAAATTCCCTCGTTGTGTAAGAAGTCGGTCCAATGGCCAAGTGTTGTGGAGGGTGAGGTGGCCTTTCCTGCTCTATTCCCACTTGGCTATGGCTTGTGTTTTGTATGCAAAAGTCAAGGCCAAAATATACAAGAAGGACCTTTGGTTAAATTATGTTTGTGCATCAGGCCAAGTGGCCATCGTGGATTTCTGGCCTCAGTCGCTGTGTGTTTTGTATGTGGTGCAAAGAAGAGAGTTTTGATGTCACCACTTTCTTTTAAGAAGAGAAGAGAGGAGAAGGGAAGGGAAGGGAAGGGAAGGGAAGGGAAGGGAAGGGAAGGGAAGGGAAGGGAAGGGAAGGGAAGGGAAGAGAAGGGAAGAGAAGAGAAGAGAAGAGAAGAGAAGAGAAGAGAAGAGAAGAGAAGAGAAGAGAAGAGAAGAGAAGAGAAGAGAAGAGAAGAGAAGAGAAGAGAAGAGAAGAGAAGAAGGCCTGATACTGTGCTATTTGTACAAGGCTGAAGTCATAACTCTAGGCTGAGATGCCTGTGAAAGCCCTGCATGATGGCTTCTTTGTTGGCTCGTAAGGGAAATATCTGCGCTGGGTCTTATGGACAAAATCCAAGGTGAAAATCTCTGTCAAAGCAAAATTAAAAGACATATGAGGGTCCTGAGGGTATGTCATGAGCCCTTCCATAGTTTACTTCTTGGTGCCTCAGTTTACCTGTGATGTAGTGTTACCGAAGTTGACAGCCTGTATTTGTATTGCCAGTGGAGGTCAGGACCTCCACATCTTTGCTGTCAAACAACTCTGTGACCCGGATGAGACTGTCCTGCTTCAAAGCTCCTGCTCCTTATGCCTTGGATAGTCTTACCTGGAGATCTGCCTTGTGGGAAAGGAAGGGCAAGGCTGGATGTTCAGCCCAAAAACCAGTCGCTCAGTTGAAGTCTCCTTGCAGGGGGACAGGGGCTTTCACATCACCAGTAAGGAGGTGTGAGAAAAGAGGTGGAATAGAGGAAGCTGTCAAAGAGGAGTTTGTGGAGACGGACTCAAGAACAGGGACACCTAAGAGGTGCCACAATACATTGAAAACACTGTTAGAGATGTTCTCACTCAGTAGCTTCCCGATCAAACACAGACCCAATTTGCTAAACTGAAGAAGGGGGATGGTATTTTATGCAACAGTTACCGCTGCAGATGCAATTTTTGGCCTCACATCAGACCAAACGTGCATCTGCCCATCATTATCACCAGTGTAAATGATGCCGTCAGATGAAGTGAGACAAATTTTGGGGCTTTTTTTGTCAAGCAGAAAGGAATCCGTCTGAATATCAGGATGGGTAGGCTGTTAGACCTCAGTAGGTCTCAGTCCTGCTCTCTCCTACTGCTCCACTCACAACCTTTCAGACAGTCACCACTGCTCTCAGCCTTCAGAGTGGGGTTTCCCTGAGAGATCTTCTCCAGAAAGCCAACCCATCTTGATATCAAGGCTTCCAGGGATGGTAGATTACATCCGCACTGTCCTTCCCTTGAAACACAGGGGCAACCATTGGTTAGTCACCCAAAATGTAGGAAAAACAGCCCCCTTTTTGTCTAAGCTGTGGTTTGGTTGCTGCTCCTTACTCTGACTTTCTCCATCAGCACCTAGCACCCAAGGAACAGGACTGCCCTCCAAGTGAGTACCAGGACAAGGAAAATACACTTGTTTTTCTCATATAGCCTAAGTGAACAACCATTGAGTCCTCATGAAGAGCTGGAGGTGAGAGTCTATACTGTTAAAATACTTCCTAGAGCGATATTTTGGTTTTCAGCAGTTTTCTTTTTTGCTTTTTTTTGATTCCTTCTAAACCCTGCCTCCCTGCCTCCATATGATAGGAAATCAACCTAAGCAAAAATATTAATCTTGGTGAAAAAAAGGGGTTTAGGTATAGGAGAAATATAAAAATAAATTTTAAAAAGAACTTTTATCTGCAAAGGTTTTTTATCTCTCTAGGTAGTAGTACATAGGACCCCTTGTGATCAAAAAAAGTGTGGCCAGCAGGTTGAGGGAGGGGATTCTGCCCCTGTACTCCACTCTGCTGAGACCCCACCTGGAGTACTGCGTCCAACTCTGGAACCCCTAACATAAGAAGGACATGGGCCTGTTGGAGCTGGGCCGAGGAGGCCACGGAGATCTGCAGGGTCTAGAGCCCCTCTGCTGTGAGGACAGGCTGAGAGAGTTGGGGGTGTTCAAGCTGGAGAAGAGAAGGCTCCGGGGAGAAATTAAAGCCCCTTCCAGTCCCTAAAGGAGCTCCAGAAAAGCAGGGAAGGGACTCCGGACCAAGGAGGGGAACCATAGGATGAGGGGGAACAGTTTTAAACTGAAAGAGGGGAGATTTAGATTAGATATTAAGAAGAAATGTTTTACACTGAGGGTGGTGAGCCCCTGGCCCAGGTTGCCCAGAGAAGTTGTGACTGCCCCACCTCTGGAGGTGTTCAAGGCCAGGTTGAATGGGGCTTGGAGCAACCTGGTCTGGTGGGAGGTGTCCCTGCTCATGGCAGGGGGTTGGAACAAGAAGATCTTTAAGGTCCCTTCCAACTGAAACTGTTCTATGGTTCTATGATTCTATGAATAAAAGACATAGGTGGACTAAAGAGACTGTACACCTCTTCTAACATGTTGTAGTAATGGCTTACAAGGTGCCACAGCAGCCACATCCATCTTCTTTCAGGCCTGTGTCCTTTCTTGAGCTATTCCAGGGACTACAAACATGCTAAAAGCTTTATGTGCTGTAATCAGGAGGACCATGAGATGGGACAAAAGTCTTATGAACCTACAGTTCATGGGATGAGGCATCTATGTTGACTTCCACCTATCAGCTTTGTTCTCAGTGGTAACTCCTTCCAGTTGGAAATGTATACCTGAGACCTTGAATATGTCCAGTCAACAGGGTACTTCTCTCTGTGTATATGTATTTGGGGCAGACTTGGGAGGTGGTGCACACAGCCACCGGCAGCTGGAGTGGTGAGAGAGGAGATTTCTGGGTCATGCCTTGGCGTTCTGGTCTGAGTAGCTGGGATTGAGTCATATCCATGGGGCTGGGGGCTCTGAGTGAGAAGATGCAGAAAGTGTGTCAGCAGGAGGATCACAGGGCTGAAACTCGTTTGTGAGAAGGTGGAGACGAGGCACGTGGGCTGGAGGGCTTGGTTTAAGGCAGAGAAAGGAGTGTTGGAGGTGAAGAAGAGCTCTCCCCTGACAACAGTCAGATCCAGAGGTATTTTCTATCTTAAGCAGGCCAGGTGAATAACAGTTGGGCTAGCAAAGAAACAAGCAACAGAGACTGTAGCCAGTGGCTTGAGACAGTGACCTTCAGCCGAAACAAAGCTGTACTCTTCAATTTTTCATTATGAAACAGGTTTGATTCATAAGCTTTTGTGAGCACTTCCATGCAACAGGACCGAAGGCATGCAGGTAGGTCATGGATCATCTTCCTAAGCGATGGCCTTGGCCTCCATTTGGTTGCATTTTTGGAATGATGAGGGGATATGGGTGCCTGTCTCCCAACCTCTCCTCTTCTATGTATCCCTGGAAATGCCAGCCTTTGGTGAACTCCAGGTGAGCAGAAGGAACAGATTGGATCTGAATCCTGGGCTCTTCTCTTACTCGTCTTCTGTTGCTCTCCTTGCTGTAGATCTGACCTGTTATGAGCCCAGGTGGACATGGGCAGGATGAAGATCAGAGTCTGGCCTCTGGATTGGGTAGGACTGGGAAATGCAGCTCTAACTTGCACTGTCTTGTGTCGATGCCTCAGTCTTTGGGTTGGGCAGAAGTCATCAGCATTCAGCACTGTCTGTTTTGCTTCTTCACTTGTCTGCTGTGAGGAGAAACTGGTGAGTGGGTGAGCACAAGAAGGAACAGGGTGAGCATTGCAACTCCTCTCATTACCATTGAGGTTTCCCCCATGCCAGTGACTGATTTGCCTTTCAGGTCATTCACCACGGCTTTATCTTCTTTGCAGAGCAGCAAGTGATGCCGCTTTTGGCTTGTTCTCTTTTTTATCCTTCCTAGGGAGTGTCTTTCGTGATTTACCAGCTCCGTTGTTCAAAACAGCAACGTGAGTTGAGAGCCTTTACACTACATTTCACATGTAGTTGCCCTGCCTGCTGCTCATCACAGTTTAGCGATTTCTGTGATTTCTGCACACCACTGAACAATCTCATTCCCACCCTAAGGGGGATGTGAGTGTCTCGAGCCTGCATAATTTTCTCATATGCACAAGGTCTTTTTTTTACTCTTTTTTGAAATTATTCTTCCCTCTCCTCCTCACCTGCCACATGTGTGACAGACTGGATGTCTCTGGGCTTGAGTCAAATTGTCCTTTTTTCACATTGCTATTCAACCCACAGTCAGAACCAAGAGCAAACTCCAGTTTGGAGGTGAGCAATAAAACCCCCTCAGAAACTGCCAGGGGCCGAAACAATTTGGCAAGCTTTGCAGAAAAACTGCCAGCATGGAACGACAAGATGGGAGCATTACTTCAACAGAAGAAGCTCTGATTAGCAGATTATCGCTTAAGTGATGTTGATCCCAGCCACGCTGCCGTCCAAATGAGCCCTTTCACAGCTGCCAGCTGCACTGCGGAGTCATGCACGTAAATAAGTGGGCCGGATCCTTTGCTGGCATGAGTTGAGGCAGCTTTGATGGACCGTCATGGAGTTACAACAGCTGGAGAAGTCTGGCTATAACGGGGCGTCTGACTCGCTCCTTAAACTTCCTCGAGAGCTTGTGAATGAGAGCGCATAAAACAGAGGGATGGCTTCTCCCACTCCAACAGCATTAAAAACGCAGCATGCCACAGCTGCAGGGACCCTCTAAACTTTGATTGTGTCCAATGGCTGTTGGACAAGTCATTCTTTGTAAGTAATACTCTTTTTTTTTTTTTAATCGCAGATACGAGACTCTGCAGCCCTGGCTGTAATGCACTCAGAGCCAGTGTGCAAAGAGCCTGTGCAAGCGGGTTGAAAGAAGCTGGAATCACCTTATCACTAACTGTAAGAGAGATCCTTGCTGAGTCAGATAGGGGAATGATGAGGGATATATATATATTTATTTATTTTTTACAGTTGCTGAGCTTGTAACCTGTTCCCTGGGACCATAAACCAGTATATAGAGTCTTGCCCTCATGAAGCTTTATTTATCTCTGATGAGTCTGTTTGGCTCAACGTGTGGGAAGCATGTGAGGGACTTTCATGAACAGCCTTGGGTTGAGCTTTCCCCAGAGTTCACAGTCCATTTCAGCTCTGATAAGTGTTCAAAGGTGATGGCCTGAAGCCTGCAGAGCTGGCAGCAAGGGATGGGGCTGGGGGGAACAAGCTCTCTTTGTGAGGCTGTTGGAGCTTGCTCCTGCAAACTGGAGACAACGCAAAGCCGCAGCTTGCTGGCATGCCTGTGTATTGAATGAAATCTTTCATTGGGTTCCCCAAACAGTCTAGGAAGATCCTCAACCTTTGTCCTGAACAGGACTGCAGCCCTGTCCAGGTTACCTCAGACCACAAATGTCAGTGACTTCAAGCCCTGGTAATTCTTAGGTTATTGGGTTGAATCCTGATTTGTCAGCATAACCCTGCTGTAGACTTGGACTTTTCAACCTAGAAAAGAAGGTATTGTAGAAGGGGAGGGCAAAAGGTAGGAGACAGATCTGTGAAAATGATGAAGGCGGCCACTGAGAAATAGTGATTTGGTATCTCTCCCAGTAAAGAGACTGGGAACACAATCTGGCCTAGTTAAAGATGTCCCTGCTTACTGCAGGGGGGTTGGACTAGGTGAGCTTTAAAGGTCCCTTCCAACCCAACACATTCTATGATTCTATGTTTCTAACACAGGACTGAAAATTTTGGGGTAGGTGCAAAGCAAACAAAAGGAGGTGGCTCTTCACAGGCAGGTGGTGAAGCTATGAAACTCTTTGCACAGGATCTCGTTTGCATGGATTCGAAATGTGATTAGATGAGTTAACGGAAGGAAAAAATATTCAAGACTTTTAAACACTAGTGTAACATCTGTGCCCTGGGAGGTCTCTGAGTTTGGGATTACTGAGGTCTGGGGAAGTACGTGGGAAACCATCAGTACATGTTCATGCTGTTCTTTTGGTAGTTAATAGTCCTGCTAGTAGTTATCAGTACAGCACATTGTTCAGTCACTATCCATCACGAGTGCTGTTGGAGATAGGGTACTCTGATAGGCGGATTTTTCGTCTGAGCTGGATCAGCAATTCTGGGGTAAAAAAAAAAAAAAAGAACAAACTGGTGATTTTCCAGTCACACAGACGGCGAACTCAGCCCCTGAACAAGTCCATCCCTCTCTGAGAGACCAATATTTGGAGAACTGTGAGCAGGCACATATTCCTGGTCCTGCATGCATCCTGTCCATCTGCACTGCTGCTCCTCCAACAGCCCATGGACCATGTGCAGTCAATCCCTCTGGGTCTGCCCCAGGTCACGTGTGACCTCCCACTGGCTGCTCAGCTGGAAAGCTGGTAATATTAAAAGATGTGATCTCAGGAGTCATCCTTTTCCCTGGGTTTTGGCAGGACCAGTCTGAATCTGGCTCCTGCTCTCTGGGACAGGTAATCTTAGCATTGTGTCTGCTCCCACAAAGCCTGGAGATGGTCTTGCCATGGGTCCTGAGAGTCATGGAGCCTGCTTATGTTGCCTCTACCACCAAAACCTGAAGCACTGCCCCTGGTTACCACAGCACTGACTCCTCTCTTGAGGTGGGAGAAAAACCTCTAACTGAAAACAAGGCTTTATGTCTTGATTTGGAGGCTCAAGTGTCTGAAAATCTGAGTTTTAGCTGCATTGTGGTGTTCAAGTCACATGGCTTTTGTTTGCAGCTCTTGAACTTCCGTATGCCTTTCTTTCATGCACAAAGGCTTGGCTGGTTTCTCGGTCCTCATAAAGTCTCCTTTATCAATGTAAATTATTTTTAAAAAGTCATCTCTGATTGAAGCTTCTAGCCTGCATCAGGCAAAACTGAAAAAAAAAACCAAACCAACCCAAACCCATATATTTTCAGTGCCAATCACTGCACACTCAATGAAGTATCTGATTATTTTAAGCGACACATGATTACACTGTCCTGTAACATAAACTCTGAAAGAAAGCATCCTGGGGTACAGCAATAAAATAAAAATACCAGCATTTACACACTAGAAGAAACACAGTAAAATTCAAGCTGGTCTTGCAGAAATGGAGATAATATCCTTCTCTCATTGCGATTAGTTAGCACTTCATATAATTATTTTATTTTAAATGGAAAGAAGAAGCTAAAGCATGGGAGAAGTGCCACCAGCTATTTGGGACAGATTTGTAAATATAATTTATGCAGTAAATTATGTGTAAGTCTTAATTAGCAGCTCTTTTCTTTGTGCGTGTGGGAGTTTTTTTGTTCTGTTTTGTTTTGCTGTTGTTGTTGTTGTCCTGGAGGTCCAGAAAGAGTGAAAGAGGATCCCATTTCCCCTTTGGCTGTAGGATTGACTTTGCCTTTGAGGTAGGACTTGCCATAGGGCTTGGTGGGAGTCAAAGCTGGGGAGTGAGATGTGGTCAGAAATCTCTGCACCCTTTGTATTCCCCATCTGCACAGCTCACTGGGAGCAGCTGGAGGTTACTCTGAATGTTGCCTGGATGAGGCTGATACATGTCCAAGCTCCCTACGCCACCGGTGCCCACAGAGAAAGACTCCTACATCTGGCTCAGGAGGGATGCTCCAGTTGGTCAACCTCTACATCTCCCTGGGATCGCTATGTCATAGAATCATAAAGTGGTTTAGGTTGGAAGGGACCTTAAAGATCATCTTGTTCCAACCCCCTGACGTGGACAGGGGCACCTCCCACTAGAGCAGGTTGCTCCAAGCGCCATCCAGCCTGGTCTTGAACACCTTCGGGGCTGGGGCAGCCACAGCTCCTCTGGAGAACCTGTTCAGTGCCTCACCATCCTCAGAGTGAAAAATTTCTTCCTCTCCCAGATTATGAGCTCTCCTTGTGGTGGTGAAGAAAAGGAAGGGGCTCTTTTGGCTGGTGTTCCACCTTGAACACAGTTTCTCCACTGTGGGCTCTTGGTCTTGAGTTTTTCATTAGCCTTTTGCTCGCTGAAACAGCAAATAGCAGATGACTCTGGTACCACAGAAATCAACTGCTTCCAAGATGTTGCTTGTGAGTGTCCCATATCCCACCTCTTGTCCTTAGAAAACCCCCCTCACTTGCCTGGCTTATATCTCCTTCCAACCTGGTTTCCAGACCTGAAGAAGTCGCCACAGTCCCAGTCCCTGATCTATCCTTATTCACACATCCAATTATTAATGTGAAACCAATTTTACTTGCCATGGGAAGTCTTGCAACAGCCACGGGAGCTTTGTCTCAAAAATCAGCAGCAGGGCTGGTGTAAGAGGGATGGTCCAAGGTTATAAGTAAGGCAGATTTTTAGATAGGTACGCTCTCTTTCCATAGACCATAGATGCAGCTGGAAAAACATGCAAATATTTTAACAGACAAGTCTGGAAGGAGATATAAAAAAAAGGCGGAAACCAGTGCTTTTGGGCTGAAAACCTTTGTTTTTTCTATTCATATCTTGTACTTTGTAAGAGAAATCCCCTTTTCCAAGAACCTCACATTTATCAGAAAAGCTCTGTGTTTTTAAGGTCATATAATGACAGTTTGTCTGAAGCAGTAAACATGAGAGGATCTGTTCAGGGACAGAGACTTTCTGACCTTCCTTGTAAGTGGCCATGTCACTGAGCCTTCCACACATCAGAAAATAAGTCTGTTTTTTTTGGTTGGTTTTTGTTGGTTTTGTTTGTTTGTTTGTTTGTTTTGTATTCTAAGCTAATGAAACAAACTGGTTATTTTCTCCTGAAAGACCAACACAATGAAAGATGGTCCTCTTGCATCTTTGGTAAAAGCTACCCCAAACTCCTGTTTTCCTCCTAAATAAAAATAAACTTGGAGATTGCAGTGGCAAAAGATGAAGAGGAACATCACCAATTCTCTCAACTGGGGTTCATGAGGAAGCTGTCTTGCTCTTGTGCTGAAGGTGCACTTTGCAGGGAGGAACCAGGAAGGCAGAATAGCCTATTTCCTCCCCTCCCACCCCAATTCTAAGCTGAAAGCATTCAGAAAGCCAGCACTTGGCAGTTTCGCTTCTACCAAGTGTGAGGAGATGACAGTCAACCAAAGACTTGTGGAACATGTTGGTATGGAAGAAAACAGCCTTTATTTGGTCAATATTAGGAAAGAAAAAAGAATCATTCCAAGCTTTCTTTGCTGGCAGGTAAAAGTAGATTCAGTCCAGAATGGAGATAAAGTTGTAGCTTTTGAGAAAAGGTTGTGCTTTGCTTAAGAAAGTGAGATGTATCTGCCTATTATATCTGCCACCACTCCTGGTGTCCAAGGCACCTCACATGTAACTAGGCAGATGTTGAACTGATGGACTCCAGACCCTAAAGTTAAATGAAATGACTTCTATCTCTAAAATCAGGAGAGATGAACCCAAATCCTACCTACTAAGGAAAGTCTGGAATTTATTCTCTCTCCAGTTCTGATTTTCATATATAAAATGGGACTTTTTAATGTAGAAATAAATATATAAAGGTTATATAAAATATATTTAAATATCTGAAGAAATACATACAAATAAATAAAATACATAAAAAACTTAAAAACTATAAGAACACAACAACCTTGCTTTCTGCTCTGCTCCCCCTGCTTTTCATTTTCTTCTCTTTCTTGAGAGGTACAAGTGAGTTACGTCAGCTGGTAAAGAAGCATCATTTGTCCAGGACAAGTGTAATGACCACAATATGACATTGATGCTGAAACGAAAAGCATCTGTCCCTCATTGAGAAATAATTGATTATGACCTAGAAGCTATCGCTAGGGCTATGCTGGTGTCTTAAATTTCTCCTCTCTCAGTATATAAATGGGACCTGTAACGTGCAGGGGAAGAGCACCATGTCACCGGGAAGAGCAACAGCGCTGTAGAGAGGGATGTGCCTTGTAGCAGCATTGCTTTCAAATGTAGTTCTGCTCGTTTTCCTTCCCTCTGCCATTGCTCTTCACTGCAGCATCTCTCCTTCTCCATGACACAGCCAGCAACTCTCAGAAAAGGCCAGAATGTATCCTCAGGAATGTGGGGTCATGACGTTGAAGAAAGATGTTCCAGCAGGTGAGACCCAAGATGAGCTGCAGGAAGGGGATGGTGTGGAGTCAGGAATGAGAGGTGGGAGACACTCTTTACATGAAAACCAGAAGGTCAGACCTTGGAGTGTGGTTTCTGGTTCAAAACCAGTAGATGATCCTTTTTCAACACGGTAGAATGGAAGTGGCACCACATGGAGAATGTCTCAAGGGGCAACTGGATGCTCTTGGCTTCCCATAGACGATTACTGAGTGCTCTGAGTCCTGCTGTGTGTGTACAAGATGTGTCTCTTCCTTTTCATTATCTGGCATGAGCTCGGCACTCGGGGCTGGAAGGAAGCATCTCACCTTGTTCAGCCACCCATGGGGCAGACACCACGGCTGTCTGAAGCATCCCTCAAACTATCATTAGTTAAGTGAGATACTAAAGCTGGTCCCAAAGGTCTTTTGACTGTCGATCGGGAGTGGAATGCCTGCTTTTAGGAAATGATTGTAGAATAACACGCAGGCGAACTGGAAAGCACCTGGAGGAAAGCCAACAGAAAACAGAAGAGATTTCATATGTTGTCTGGGAGGAGAAAGCGAAAGATTTTTTTTTCTTTTTTTTCTTTTTTTTTTTTTTTTTCCAAGGCTTGGAGACAGTAGCAGCCTCCTCTTCAGTTACAGAGAATAATAGCTGACTTCTTCAGGACTGCATGATGGACTCAGAGAAGGACATTCACAGCAGGAAACATACCTACAGTTAGATACCTGAATTTCCTGTACTTCAGCTCAAAATCATTAAGCTGGGGAGGGAGAATGCTAGCATTTGATCTTGTGCAATAGAAAAATAATTTAAAGTTGGAAATGTCTTTCCTCCTATCCCCACTATAACTAGCAATATGACTGCCAGGACCCTGAAATACCAATGTAATACAAATCTACTATTGCGTTCCTCTCTTCCACTAAATCATCTGTATGTGGAACGGTGAGCAAAAATCCATTATGAGTCCAGTGCAAAACCTGCCACGCTGTTTTTAAATTCTATTGCAGGTCTACAAATCTCTGGTGCCAGCTGTCATGTGAGGTAGTTTGAAGACAATGAACAAAAAAGTTCTGAGAGGCATCAGAAAGTTTGTGTCTCTGGCTGAAATACTTTCTTCTTTTTTGAAACTTTTATTGTGGGAATTAGGTTGTCTCCAGAGATGCTTTGAATGGGAACAAAGGTATACGACTGAACACATTTGAGTTATGAAAGCATTTTAGGATACAAATGGGAACATTAGAGCTGAAAAGTGAATTACCATTTGTATGCAATTCCCCCCCTCTCTCCCCCCCCCAGAAAATTGCTAGGGAAGAATTTGTGAATATGTAAGAAATAAGAAAATAAGCAGATAGGATAATCTAATTAATCCATCAAAATGAGACTCCTGAAGACTGAAATATTCTGAGGCTTCTTTGCATTTTATTTCCATAAAAGACCAGTGCTTTTCTGATAAGACACTTCAAAAAACCTTTATTTTATCTAGAGGAGTAGAAGAGAAGATAATATAAGAGAGCTAAGTAACGAATACATTGACTTAGATTAGATTAGAGGGAAATCTTCAGTTGAGTGGAGGAAGGCAGAGATACAACAGATCTTCCTGCAGAGGAGAGAAGGAGAATCAGGGAAGGTGCAGATGATATTGCCCGACTTCAGGTCTTGGGAAGATACTGGAATGAATTAATTGCAAATTCATGAGCACCTGGAAGTACTAATACGGTGATGAAAAACAACCATTATGGATCTGTCACGAACAAATCGTGTCAAACTAATATACTTTCAGTTTTGACAAGATAATGGGATCAGGGAGGAATGGGAGACTGTGTTATGTCTTGGTTCTGACAAAGCATTTGGCACTGCCTCATATGGTACTGTCATAAGCAAACTCAGGAATATTAAGGTAGTATTCATCTTCCCTGTATTAGACGTGCATTGGGTATCTGAGTCAGTCACCCTGAGGTAGATAAAGAGTAGTGTCTAGAAATAATTAATCTTGCCCGTCTTAGACACTGATCTTCATATGGGAAAAATTGCACTCTGCAGGTGCCCATTTCTCTCCTCTGAGTGTACAGACAAACTAGGGTTACTGGCTCAGCATTTTCATCTATCTTTTAGACACAGAACTTAGGGCAGATGAATCTTACTCAGAGTCTAAATCAATGGTTAATCTTTTTTAAATTTTTTTTATTATTTTTTTTGGCACTTAAATGTTCCCACTGGAGTGAAGGTAATGATGAGTTAACAGAGATTTGCTGCCAACCAGGACAGAAGATCACATAGTCTTCCTGTGGTAGAGAATTATTTAGCATTTTTCTGAGAAACTTAAACTTTGGTAATGGCAAATGCAAAGACACAGCACAGAACAAGAGGAAAAGAGAGAGATCTAATGTCTTTCCTTTGAAATGAAGCAATATGGGAAGAAACCCAGTAATAATCAGTGTTTAACACCCTGGGAATCTGCTAAACATCACACAGATACACCAATGTACAGGACTGAATCTGTCTCATGGGTCTTTTTTGTTCTTTCCCTTTCCCCTTCCTTTCCTTTTTCCTTCTCCATCCCCTTCCACTTCTACTTCTTCTTTCCCGTTTCCTCCTGTTCCTCTTTCCTTTTTCTCAGGTATTTTACTACATTTTATTCTCACTGAGGTATCATCCACGTATCCAGGCACTGTCTCCCTTTCTTTTCTGCTGGAACACAATGAGAACCTGCAATATCTAAGACACCAGCTTTATTTCTTTCCATGATGCGTGGCAGAGGAATCCTGTGCACTCAGCAAGATGTCCCTGGAAGACTAATGTTTGTAATCAAAATCAAAAACATTTAAAGCCCAGACCCTTCCTCCTTCCTCTGGAAGCTCATCCCAGTTCTTCAACAATGTAAACAGTTTAATTTTTTTCTTGAAACCAGTTTTTAAGCTCATCTTTCCTCCAAACAACCCATTTCAGTTCCTGGTCAAGAATGCTATATCAAAATAAACTTTTTTTTCACAGGGGACCATATAGTGCAGTTGAACCCTGACACTCACTGTTTCTTTGAGATTCCTTCTCTCTGTATTTCTCCTTCTTTTTGTTTATTTATTTATTTAGGCTTTTTTTTTCTTTCTTTTTTTTTTTCTTTTCTTTTTTCCCCCTTAATTCACAGCTGCTGTTCTAAGAAATGTAGTGTACCAGAAGATTTTCTGTAGGACTCACACTCCATTGCTTATGGTAGAATATATCCTAGGTATATATCCTAGATATATAGAATATATCCCAGATATCTGAGATGCACAGAAGCTTCTCAAGGTCTGTGCTTCGATACTTCAGATGCATGAATGACCTGTGAGGGCACTGATATTTTTCCATAGATTAAAGAGGGACTATAGGGTGATGATTCATCTGATTTGTTTTAGAGGTCAGCTTTGGGGAGCTGCGAAAAATGGGGTAATAGACTCCAGGTCCCCCTGAGTGACCACTTCAGGTGAAGACACTTGCAGTGTAAATGTCTGTATTTAGCCAGACAAATAGATCTCCCTTTCCAAGGTGGATATTTGGGTTCCCTTGTCAAACTAAAGGAAGCTCATCCAATGATGAGATGAATCTTCTTTCAGAGATATCCATATCTCCACTGAACCAGGAACCAAAATCACTCAGTTAAATCAGACTTCAAATTTTTAATCACTTTAACATTGACTGGCAGGAGCCCTTCACTAAGTATCTCTAAAAGAAATTAAGGGCTGCAGAGACGTTGTCCTTCAAGTTTTCCAGAGGGAGTTTTGGAGCTGAGGAGTGGAGAGAAAGGCAGTTTTCTTCCATGAAGGAAAACGGAGTTGAAGTTTGCTTTTTGTTTTCCAATTTGGAGCAAAGCTGCCTAACCTTCTAAGTTTTATGCAGAGCAGGTTGTCATTTTTTCTTCTTACTTTACTAAATAGAACTCAGACTTTCTTACTCCAATCCCTCTTGAAAGGGTTATTTATTGAATTGTGGAGGTGCCAAGAAAATTAATTCATAAATGCCCAGATGTCCTAAGTATATCTGTTGAACTGAGCCCTTCACTGCTTGGGAACCGGCCCTTATAGGTTCTTGGTTTGCCATTAGCAGCCAAGAACGATGCTGGAACCAGGTTATCCAGAAACAGGGGAACTGATGGTGTATATCAGGAATGGAAATCAATTTTTTGGGGTTTCCACAGAGTTGCTGGACTGGAACAATCTCTGCATGATCAATTTTAATAAAGTTATATTCTCCAGCTGAAAACCTCCCATTCCTCTTAGATTTCTGATTGCTTAGCATTGACAGCAGCACTTCTCTGTCTTTTTTCATTCAGAGATCTCTTTAACCTTCTAAATTAGAGACAGAAATAGAGAAATATCTTCATCTTATGTTCCCTTTTTATCTGCTAGCTGGAAAAGAAAGAACTGTGATGCATAAAAAATTATGTTACTGAGCTCCTTTTGCCAAAAGAAATATAATCATTACAAAATCTTTATGTTACAGCATTAATTGTGAATATTTTAATTGAAAAAGCTGAGAAGTTTATCTGCCTTTTTTTTAGTACTGAAACCCAACTATCTGCTGTGTAGGAATTTCCAAAGGAGAAATTGCATGCACTTTTCTGATCTTTTCAGGACTACAAGTGGTTTGGAGAGCATTTGCTGGACAGCTTTCTGGGTGGTTTTCATCTGTTAATGAGAGAACATCTTACATTATTTGCCTCTGATGTCTTTCAGTTGCTCCTACTGTTTCAAGGCAGAGACTAGTAAAAGTAAGTTCTTCTAAATAAAACAAAACTCCAAGAGCCCTCACCCCCACCCATGGCAACATACTCTTTTATTACATGTAGCAATAGGACGAGGGATGACGGTTTTAAACTAGAGCAGGGCAGGTTTAGATTAGACATTAGGAAGAAGTTCTTTACAATGAGGGTGGTGAGACACTGGCACAGGTTGCCCAGAGAGGTGGTGGAGGCCCCATCCCTGGAGACATTCAAGGCCAGGCTTGATGAAGCTCTGAGCAATCTGATCTAGTTAAAGATGTCCCTGCTTACTGCAGGGGTGTTGGACAAGATGACCTTTAAAAGTCCCTTCCAACCCAACACATTCTATGATTCTGCATTTGTAGCTTTTTCATTTGTGCCTGAGGAGTCCTTCTGAGAGCATTCATGACTTTGCTAAACAAGGAAACTGAGCAGGGGACTGGTTGGCATCTCATGCACAAAACCTGGATAAAACAGGTTGCAAGAGGATGTACGAGCTTTTTAACCATCTACAGATCTGAGCAAAGCTTCTGTGTCAATTTGCATGAGAGTTAGATGACCCATGCAACTGCAGTGGAAATATTCACATGTATGTCTGTGCCTGTGCATTTCATCCTACATGTGCAGAACCTGTGCAGAATGTAAGATGAGCTGGTAAAAATCAAGGAAGACCCTGTTCCTCACAATAAATGACAGTCCAGAGAGAGGACTACATGCTCAGTCTCTTTTTTTTCTCCTTTAATACAAGGACTTGAAAATGAGCATCTCATGAGCTCTGATTGGCTATATCAGGAGTTCAGGTCACTGATTCTAAACAAAATGTCCTCTTCATCCAGCATCACCTTCTCCAAATTGATACATTTGCATCAACTTCTTCCATTTCAAAATGACAATTTTTTATTTTTTTTAAATAAAGAATTCCAAAGATTTTACTACGAATGCTCCAAACCAGCTCCAATCACGTAGCCATAATAATCTATGACCCTTAAAAGTATTCAATGATCCCTCACATTCAGTAGATCAGACCTCTCACTTCAGTCAGCAGTCAGGAGATAAGATATTACAAATAAATTATTTTTGCTGGTAAAAGCGCCTTCTTAAAACAGAACTTTGAAACTTGTTCAGCATTCCCTACTGTTCCTAGAGCTCTTGGTTTTAAGTTTTTCACTACTTTTAAAATCTTTTATTAAAACACAGTTGGGTTGCAGTACAATTCCTGAACATCTTTGTAAGATGAAAAGAGAGTTTGATAAGAAAGTTGTGGATTTTTGACTCCCCTTCAACAGAAGTAGAAATGTTACAAAATATCATTGAGAAATAGAAAATATTATGTTTAATATATGTGAAATGCAAAAGGTTTTAATATTTCCCTCAAAGATTCTCCTTTTTTACACCTGGCAGTTGTGAATTAGGATTTTCCTTAAACTTGCCTTCTTCAGACTGAACTTGGAGACATCCTCATACACCTTTAGTTCACCCTACACTTCCATGAACTGTGTACCTAAAGGCAATGTATAAAATACACCAGGATATTGTATGGTTACACCCCATAAACATTTTTTGCTGCATGAGGAAATGGTGGAAGTTGGCTCTTGCACATTTCAACAATGTTACTCAGCCAAGCATAAGAATAAGGGAGCAGAATGGAAAAAAAAAAAAAAAAAAGAGAGAGAAAGAAAAGAAAAGACCAGTCTTTGGAACATTTACTTTTTGCCAGGATTTTAGGTATTTTCAGCTTAGGAACATTTTCCAGCTTCTCTATTAAAACCCTTTTCTTAGTTATAAATAGTGCTACTTTAGCAGAACTGAGTGACAAAATAATTTTCATTTGATAATAAAATTTCCAAATCATGGATCCCTTTTCTTTCGACATTGAGGTAGTCAGCAACAACAAGGCCCCATCTTTCAAAAAAATGAGATCTTTGAATCGAAACAGCTCTCATGGAGATGCCTTTGGCAGTGTGTTCTGGGCTCACACTCAGTGTGCAGGACCTCAAAAAGAATAAATTCGTTTATTGTATTGGAAGGGTCAGTCTTCATGTTATAACATGTTGAGGCCTAGTGGAGATTCCCTCTTTCTCTCTCCTTCTTATCTCCAATTTTCTCCATGTGACCCCACTTGAGAGACAGTCTTCCAGATTCTCAGCTGGTGGAAACTTGTCTTCTTCTGCCTAAAGGGAAAATAGTAATCTCAGTCTAGGATGTTATGGAGAAAAAATTAAATAAACAGGTTTGGGCATGGCTGAGGTGGGGTTGTTCTTAGCTTGAGGCGGGGGGGTGATCAGATGATGTCTTGAGGTCCATTTTGTATCTATTTTTCTCTGATTCAGTAGTGTTGAAGTGGTGCTGGAACACAGGCAGGGAACCTCATCTATGGCCAGTCATAGAGTTTACACATTAATTGGTTCCTTTGAGTGCCAGATTGGATCTTATGGTGGAATTTAATTAAAATGTATATTGTTCAATCACTGTAGCAGGAGACGATTTCCATAACAATCTCCCCATCTCTCCATAGGGTTTTCACTTGGTAGATTACTTTTTCATTTTACTTGTTTGTGTTTTTCAGGCTTGGATGTGGAAATCATGATTTTTTTTCCCTGTCCCAGGACTGGAGCAAGTCATTAAAGTTTCCCAGTTTTGCTTCACTGAAGTGGAGCCTATTTAAAGTACTTAACCTTCTGCAAAGCTTCTTTTGTAGCAGGAAGTCCTGTAGGTGACATTCTGCCATGTTCATGAAGGTCTGTGGAAGAGTCTGGATGCCCAACATTGACCAGAGGCTGAACCAGTCCAGATGGTTCCTGGTCTGGATCGAGTCAACTAAGCAATGAAAAATCTTCTGGTTTCACCTTTTCAGGGTATAATTATTTCATGTATCAGACAGTGTGTGGAAGAGTGAAGGAGAATCTGAAAAAAGCTACAGGTGTCACAGGAAGCAGGACTAAGTGAGCCAACTAGTTAAACTCTTATCTCCGAATAAATGGAAATGAATCAATGCTCATTAATTCCAGAGCGGCTAAGGATGGAAGGATTTGTGTGCCATGCCCTGCCAGAAGCAATGAAATGAATGGAACCCTTGGCCATCTGGGTCAATAAAGAGACAGATGACCTGTTTTGTAGAAGTATGGTGAAGAAGGGAACAGGCTACAAAAATTCATGCAGTTGCAGCTTAAGCATTACTTTCTGTCACCTGTAAATCAGGTGTTTAGAGCAGGTCTTATTCATTGCTTATCCTAAATAATATCTGTTCACACTAGGAGTGGAATTCATTTTCCAAAATGTAGACATATAGTCTTTTCTCAGGTATCTTGTGCTATCTAGCACGTCCATGTGATGCTGGCAGATGGGACACTGGATTTAAGGGAGACCCATGCCCTTCTGGAGTGGCAGCTGGAAGTCAGGCAGATACCTTTTGGCACTGCAATTGTAGATGTCTGTGTTCAAACCACTGAACCCCTTTGGTACTGAGACGCTGGTCCTTCAGTGGGATGGCAGCTGTTTGTAGCAGAAGAGTCTGGATGGTCAGAGTTAGGGAAGAAGCCAGTACTGTATCCCACGAGTATATATGCGAAGTCATAGAAAATTTTTAATCGTATTGGCAGCACAGTCCTATTGTCTGGGCTCAGGCCATTCGGGGCAACAAAGAAAGGAAAGAAAAAAATGCTATGCATCATTGGAGAAGGAGCCCTGCCAAAGAATTGGATCCACAGGGATCATGGTAGAAAGAGAAACCCAAAACGACATCTTCCATGTGGCGATAACTTGACTCAATTGGTAATGTTAAATGAAAGGGAAGCACTTCAACAGTTTCCTGTTGATGTCAATCTCGTGTGCTGAGATGAAAAGTTGACCTTTCTAAACTGTTTCCCTCCAGAAAAGTTTCAATATTTTGACTTTGTTCCAGTTTGAGAGGAAAACAAATGTCAAAATATCTCCTTGTGCAAGACCAATGTCATTGTCCCATGTGCTGTGCAGTTGCATTTATTGCTTTGTTTATTCAGTGCATCTGATATTTTTCAGTGGAAACATTCAAATTGAGGTGTTTTGGGGTCAGTGCTGAAGACTGGGGCAAGGCTGAACATACTTCTCTCGGGTTTCTTCTCCTCCCTTCCTTCTTTGCAAAGTAACGTGATAAACTGAATCATGTCCAGATTCCATATTCACGTATCTAGACCTCATTCACATGTGAGCATGTGTTTGTATACACTTATGCACGTGCAGTGGCAAGAAGATAGCAAAGACAAACAGGATCTTGTTTACACCAAATAGTATCAGTAGGGATCAGGGACTAGGGAGAAAACCCAAAAATCACCATGCCAGAAATATGTGTGTGGGGGGAAACGTGTCAAAGATAAGAGGGAGAGCTGATTGCTGTATGTCTAACTTTCAGAGAGGAACACATTTTTAGCTGAGAGGTAAGAGACTTCCTGGAGTACAGTAAATAATGAAAAGATTGTCTAACATGATAGCAGTACTCATCTCCTTAACTTCAGCCATTTGAAGATAATTTTCTAGGATATTTCAGATGCTTATCTTTGGGTGGATATGAAAGCCAGTGTTGTTTTCGTTCTCTAATGACTTTAGAGGGAGCCTAGAGGATTGAGCTAGACAACTCAATGGCTGAAGTTAGGTGAAATTAATCCCATTTTTATTGTCTGTCCTCTGCTGCTGCTCAGACTCCAGTTGAAGACACCGCATACTCCTTGACTTCAAGAGATTTTCTAGTGAGCTAATAAAGGAAGGAATTTATGATTTCAGAAGAGGACAAACATTCAGATCCTTACTGCCAGCAAACAACCTTGAAAAAAACAGAAGTCAGGCAGTGGGGGACATTCTACATGGACAGAAAAGTCTTGGAATAGAAAGTTGGTCCAGCATTTCTGTGAGATGTCAGCAATTTTTAACAGAGCTGTGCCTGGAGATACTCAACTGGTTGGAACTAATCCATTTCCAGAAGAAGTGAATCAGTGTCTAGCAATTCACTAAGCCACTTGCCCAAGTGCTGATTGCTAAAAATCTGTGCTGGTTGCTAAAAATCTGCATTTCATTGACTTCGTGAGGGTAGAGTCCACTGGCACGCACAAGTGCATCCAAGGAGGCAGCCCCCAAAGACTCGTTTGAGCTGATGAGTACAGGAACTGCGGCTGTCAAGCAGAACATCTCAGGCTAGTTCATAAACCTTTGCGGCTGTGAGAGGAGACACCAGGAGTGGCTGAGGCATGGGCTAAAAAACAGTTTTGTCACTAAGTGAGTATAAATTGTCTCTGAGCAGGTTCAGACTACAATGGAAAAGATGGTCTCTGTCCATCCAAGGGGAGTGGGTCCCAAATTAACTCTATTAGGGATAGTGAGAGATGAAGCTTAGACTGTTAAGTGAATACAGAGCCACATATATTTCCTTGTACATTATGTAACACATTTTCCTGAAATAAGAGGGAATCTCTACTAAATGGCAAAGAAAAGTGCTTTTGTATTGGATTGGGTTATGGTCAGAGGCTGCAGAGATTTGCCACCAACTTACTGAATGAGGTTATTCAGGTCATTTATCTTCCTAGGACACAAAGGTCAGCCCAGAAATTAAGACCCTTGTTTAGGATTTGAACGACTTTAAACCCAAAGAACTAAGAACCCCCCCTTTTGGCACTTCAGGGCATGTTTTGGCACTTCAGGGCATGCTTTTGGCACTTCAGGGCATGCTCTAGTGGCAGAGATTGTAGGGTTTTTTTTGTGTGTGTATGGTTGGACTCAATGATCTCAAAGGTCCTTTCCAACCATGAAGATTCTATGATTCAATGATTCCTGTGAGACTTCCTGTAGGACAATTACTTTAGGTGTGATTCAACTTGCATATTAAGACAGCTAAAATTAGAGATGAGATTCAACCTGAGATTCAGACATCTAACATGTGGGAATTATCCAACCTTCTCGTAGCTGAGGCTACTATGTTCTAGTGGCCAAAGATGCATTTTCTTTCTCATTCAAGGAGGGGGTTTAGCACTGGGGAGTCTGGATGGACTGTGTTTCCTGCTTATCTAACATGACACCTCTCTATAGCCTACCTGAGAGGAACATTTATGGTTACATCCCAAAAGTGCCTTATTATTCTAAGAGGAAATACACTGGCAGGGTTGAATAAGGCATGAGTGCTATTCTGATGTCCCTCTTAACCTGTTCTTTAAATAAATAAACTCATCCACTGTATGACTTTAGAGGAATTCCCATGACTTAATTTCTTAGGGAGAGACAGCTTTGTGATTAAGGCTGTGGCCTGAATCCAGAAAATGCTCCAGATTCGTCACTGAGTCTCCCATTTGAGCTGCTTACTTGGGTTCCAAAAGTAGTTGTGCCAACCATTTCTCTCCCCTTGCCTGAATAAGGTACAGGTCCAACTGGTTTGGATAATGAATTGGCCAGGTCATCGATTTCTTGACCTTAGGTTTCACAGTATCTCTGATTCACCCACTTTGTAGGGTTTTATAGCCTTCTCTTGTACTAAGTGGGGTTCAACTCACTTAAATTTAAACATTTAAATATTGGCATCTAGCCTAAACTTGTTATGTAGGTGTTGTACCAGAGACTGATTCTTAGAAACCTACCTTTAGAAACCAGGCTGAGCTGCTCTCTGGAGAAGCTGATGTCTCTTCATGAACTCTAGAGGGAGCCTGGATGACTGCTTTAGAGTACACACACAATTTCTAGACAGCTAAATGAGGTGATTCAAATCCTGACATCTCTGCAGTCGGTATTGCATTTCACTATCTCAGCAAAACATAACATTTGGTCTTGGAAGCTGTGCAGTTCCAGTTGCATTTTATATGTGCTTGGGTGAGAGGCGGCTATGAAAAAACAGATACCATAAGTGAAAATCAAAGATGTTGGGGACCTTTATACACTGATGAAAGAATCCTATTGCCATTACTTTGCTGATGAGGCAAGGACCAGGAAATGGCAAGAATTGGTAAAAAAAAATAATAAAAAATTCCTTAGAGTATTCATGAATGTAAGAAAAATATGTATCAGTCATATTTATTTCCAACCTTCCTCATAAAAACAATCAAGTTTATCACAGTTATTATATAGCATTACACTTATTTAAATTTATTCAATATGTGTTTTGGCCCTGCCTGTCTATCTGCTTGTCAGGTCTCTCAGTCCCTGCCCCAGTAACTTTTGAACCTGTTGCTCAATTTTAAATAAATTTAACAGATGGATGAAAGTCCTGTAAATATTAAGTTACTCTAAGTATTGTGAAAATAGATTGCTGAGTAGAGAGGAAAAATTCGAGGAAAGAACCACCCCCAAGGCAGAGGCTGTAACGTGAAATCAGTCACCAAAGAAACTATGGGATGGAGCTGCAGGAAAAAAAAGGTTGTAAATTCTGCTGTTTGCAAAACTGCTGTTCTTTTTCTTTCTTTTTTTGGTTAAAGCAGAAATTGTTTCCCTACATCCGTCCCAAAGTTAAACAAAATTTATTTATTTTGAAGGTTGAGTAAGCTGTAATCACGCCACTGCATTGTGGTCTGCCGAGTTTGAGTGGACAAAGCCTAATTTAGAACCATGTTATAAAAGAAAACTAGAGAACCCAAAATTCCCAATCCTATAGTGAAATCTGTTTAAGCATATTTTTAGTATTTTTTTATTTAGTGGTCACCTACTTTTGCAATGTTGATTTCAGCAACTCAAGTTCACCCAGATGGAAGTTATGAGCACATGTTTCTTGAGAAAACCTAACTGTAAAAGGTTTCCCTGACAAGAAGATTGTAATAGTAAGGAAGGAAAGGGAAGGGAAGGGAAGGGAAAAGGGAAGGAAAAAGGAAAGGGAAATGGAAAGGGAAAGCGAAAGGGGGAAAGAATAGGGAAAGGGAAAGCAAAAGGGGGAAAGAATAGGGAAAGGGAAAGAGGGAAAAGATAGTGAACAAAGTGGAAGAAACAGCTTTCAAGACTATATCAAAACTTCTCAATGCTGATCACAATGTTGGGGTTTTTTTACTGCTTTCTTTAAATCAACATAGACAATAAGAACACTGGAGGCTGGGAAGGAAGTGCATGATAGGACCAGGTTTGCTGTTGACACCCTGTTCTTCATGCTGGTAAATTCACAAAGGCTAGAGAAAGCCCAAAGAAAGCTGCGAAGTCTGTTACAACGGCACCTCACCAAGAACAATGTGTTTTGCTCAACACTGCAGTTATGGTAAGATTTATGGCTCCTACTCCAAGAATTTAGCTTCTTAGCAGATGAGTCAGGCAAAAAATGTCTTGCTCACAGATGGTGAGCAGAATCATAGAGAAATTAAATGACTTGATGGGGTCATAAAACCAAACTGTTATAGAACTGGGAATTGATCCCAAACCCCTTGAATCCTTGCCTGATGACTTAGAATAAAGTTGTCAATGAATTTTATCCCTATGCAAGTAGAATGTCAAGTTCAAGTCAGTTATCTGGATTCCTTTTTCCCACATCAAAGAGCAATTAGCAGCTCCAGATGTTTTGTTTCACCTAGTTCAGCCATCTATCTTAAGGTGGGACTGTCAAGCTTGGACTGATGCTTCTTCAGTGACTGTTTGCAAATAAGCACTCAAAAGATTTGAAAAATATGGTACACACAAAAAAGAACCTGTAAGGTTGCCTTAGAGTGACTTCTTGTCACAGTCCAAGCTCTTTTCATATATCGTTCACTATATGAGCACTGTTAGACAGACAAATTGCCTATTCAAGCACTGTGGACAGCCTGTTCCAGATGAATTATTAAGGCCTTAATAGACATCTCAGAATGAGATTCCTCTCAATTAACATTAAGTCTCTATATGTTAAGCATTCAGTATTTAATTCTAAACTCTTGCTCCCCTCCAAGCCTCTCTCTGTTAACGTTTTGGCCAAGCCATCACATTCATCCAGGCTGCCTACAACCAGGATGGAAAGCTGACCCAGAATAAAACTAATTACATTTTCTGTTGAATTAGTTTTAACTCAAAAGGTTTCTTGAACCAGCCTATATGGTGGTCGTAGGAACGTCTGTGGCATTATTTACTAAAATACATCATGGGAGGTCAGGAATGAGCAGGCAGATGGACAGACGGAGGGTGAGTCCACCTCTTTGGCAGTGGTGCAATTTATGCTTCAATAGGATGGGAAGCAACGCCCAGTGGAATACCCATGTCTGTGCCAATAGAGTCTAAGTGCTCCGCAACCTGCAGAAAACGTCAGTGCTTGTGTTGCAAGTGCAAATATTTGCATAATGCTCAGTGGAAAAGTTTAACCAAAGAGCAAAGAAAAAAGATGTTTTGCACTGAAGAATACTTTTTTTGTGTGTGTGTGTGTGTGTCTAGTCATCCCACCGTCCTCACCATTAGCATCAAATCACCAGGAAAAGAAGACCTTCCTTTCCTCTGTGCTATGAGATGCCAAAGCATGGGAGCTGCAGGGCTGGCTCCATATTGCTTGTATAACACCATATCAATTTGCTAAATTTAATTACTCGTGCCAATTGTTAAAAGGCAGGGAGAAAGCACAGGAGTCAACATCGCTTAATTGGAAGGCAAACATGATGTAGTGAAGGGTGAGGGAGAGGCTCGTTTGGGGATTATTTTTTTTCTCTTCTAGTTTGGGGATTTGGGGGGACTTTTTTTCTCTGCTAAGTACTTTTTAATAGACATTTTATAGGCCTTAGGCAAATGATTTATTGAACTTCATCAGTTGACAAGGTGAGCACCAAGTCATGCAAGTTCCTTCAATGGCTACTGGATGTACTAGAGAGCAATTTGTCCCAAGTATCTTATACACCTATTTTAACATGTGAAGATCTGCTCTTTGGAAGCGTTGACTTCTTTCTTCATTGATAGAGATCATGACTTTATTAACATGTTTAACTTTTTGATGACTAGAGGTAGGGGAGATAAATCATTTGTCAACATCCTAGTTTCTTCATTCATAAAAAAGGCATTTCAGGGAATGTAACAAAATGGTGTTCTTAAGGATTTGTGCTCCCTCATTGATATTCCTTCAAATGTCCGGTGACACTTCCATTAGGAAAGAGCCTGTCTGTGGAGGGTTAGTCCAGGTTATTTCCATGCTGGATGGCACGCCTGTAAGAGTTGGCAAGGCAGTACCTATGTCCTGATCACCTGGATGGTTGCTAGTAAACTCACGTATAATGAGTGAATTTAATGTGCTTATCTTGCTTTGCGCACTGATTCATACCTTTTTTCCTCTGCTCAGATACTGATTTTCATGAGTTTATTAAGAACTTTGTTATCCCTGAGACTTCTAGCCCTGTTTCACTTGAAATTGTCTAGAAGTTTCCGGCATTATTGAGGAAGGAACCTCCAGAGAAATGGCAAAACAGTTAAGAATCAAAAACTATTTTTCTAGGAAATTATGCTGATAATACACTCTGTGAGGGAAGGGAAGGGAAGTGTTTTATATGTTTTATAGGCCTGGAGTGTATTTCCAAGTCAGTTTTATCTTATCTAGAAACACACCTTAAACATAAGTACTTACTGCTCACATAAGGCAGACTTAAGGTTGTTAACGTGATATAATATAACATACTATATATTGATAGATTATACTTAGAGTTTAACCCTAAAACTTCAGTGCATTTTTGGCCTGAGGAAGGTTTTTGTGAGTATCATTTTGTTTGGGGTCAGAAGAATATGAAAATATTTAAATGGTGCATTTGAAATGGTCCCATTGCCATGTTTCTCAAAATTACTTCATCCAAAATAAAGGAGATTTGAATTCAGGACCAGAAAAACTTTCTAACAAGAGGATAATGAAATACCGAAACTGATCACCTGGAGAGGAGCACATGCCTTCTGCCACTAGAGGTTTTTAAGGACAGATAGGTAGGTATGGTGGGAAGGGCTTAACAGACTTGGTAATGACCATGGGATTTCTGAGGGTCCCTTCTGACCTCATTTTCTAGAAAACAGAGTTTGATATGTCTTGGGGGGGGGCCTTCCCACCCCTCCCCCCTCATCCTGGCCAACCCAAGCTGATAATATCTCCCATGGTGTAAGATATATACTTACAAAGTCACAACAGGCTTTTTGCATAAAGGTATTAAAAAGAAGAATTAAAATTATTGTGGTTATCAGTCTTTTGGAAAGCCATAGAAGGCCTTCCATGGATGCCTTAGTAGGACTTTTTTCCTCTGGATGAATTTAAATTTGTTCTTATCAGGGGTATTTTCTCATGCTGAGACTTAAGGGATCTCGGATGGCACCAGACACCAATTTTGAGTCACCAGAGTTGTGTTCCAGGGGTCTTTGTTGAATAGGCTACGCCAATCTGCCTCCCCATGTGGACAAGTCCCAAGAAAATGCTGAGCTTTTGAAAACTCAACCATGATTGTTGAAAAGAGGTGAAAGCAGAGACCAGAGGTAGCAACAAGAAAGGGTGGAATACTTCAAACTGCAGGCCTGGTTTAGACTTTTAAACATGATTTTGTTCATTTTATGAGAAAGCCATCAGCAGAGATGTAGAGATGAAGCCAGCAGAGAAGTTAGCACTTGACTTTATTGTATTAACCTTTGTCCCTCCTCACCCCACTCCTATGTCACCTGCAATTCCTGTGTAATTAGAAGGGTTGAGGATAATGCCATGGAGGCCAAAAATTGAAAGCTGATAAAAAGAAACTGCTTTTCCATCCGCCTTGGTTCATTGAGTTCAAAGGCAGGAGAGTTCACAGATATGCATGTCTTGGTCTGGGTTACAAAGGACCTTTGCAGGTGAGGTCATTTGAAAATATATGGGCCTTTTCTCAAGGCAAAATGTAATCTGGAGTGAAATGACCCATGTTTTAGGAAAAGACATAATTCTTCCCACCTCTGTGCTTCAGCCACCTTCCTAGGCAGTTAAGGGATTGGATTTTTTTGAGGGATATCATGCCAGAGCTGCCCAAATGCAAGGACTGTTGCACTTGCTCAGAAGTAAATGCTGTTGGAGGCTACCTGATCTGTTAGATACGTGGTCAGTTTACCTTGGAGTAGCTGAATGGAGTATGGTTGGTGTCCATGCTCTTTGCCTGTGCCAAATGCAGACCAAAACAAGCTAGCATAGCCTGTGCTAAAACTAAGATGATTTGCACCATCTTGCATCCTGAGGGGCCTGAGAGAACATGCCTAAGCAATTACTACCTTCAGTAGCATCACCACGAGACTCATTATAACTTGTCAGTCTGTGGTAGTTTGTGAGTGGTTGAGTCCTCAGCAACACCAAATGCCTGAACTATCAGTTCACCTCCAGGGACGGGGCATCCACAACTTCTCTGGGAAACCTGGGCCAGTGTCTCACAATCTTCCGAGGTCATGTACCCTGATCAGATTCCACAGGCCTGGTGTCTGAAGTTAAATGACAAAATCTGCTTGCGATGAGTTGAAGGATAGAGTTGTACAAACAGTTTAGGGACATGAGTCCTGCATTCACTGAGAATCACCCCTGCCCCTGTTCTGGGAATTGCACTGCAAGTTTGCAAATTAGTCTGCACGCTGCCGTATGCAACCTGTGAGATTTCCTTAAGTTTGCTCTTTCCTCCAATAGCGGCAAGACCTTTTTCAGCTCCTGCCACAAACTATCCCCCTTGCTGTCACATCATAACATGTCTTAGCCCTAAGGCAAAGAGACAGACCTGCAGGTTGCAATTTCAGGTGATACACCAACAAGTCTCTAGGCCTGTAGGATGAAGCATGTGTTTCTGTCTGGCCAGCATCTGAATTGTTGTGACTACTGCCAAGTCTGCTGTAGATGCAAAGCTGTTACAATATTATGACAAGCAGTTTTCAAATCCCAGGGTGCTTATGAAACATGAGGAAGTTTATGGCCCACGGCGTCCCCTTCCCTGCTGAGGAGGATGAAAAAGAAAGCGCCGTCACCTTATCAGATACGAATGAATGGATGGTCTGTTATTAGCTAACGGTCCCAAAGGCAAGAAGCAGTTAACAGTCAGCAAACTCCTACCATGAATATGGTACAGGCTAATGCCCATGGGATATTTTTTTTCTCTTTAAAGAGAAGTTAATCATGCAGAACTGAAATACTTTCCTCCGTGCTCCTACTCTGATTGCACAAAGGAGAAAAAACCAAAGGTTTAGTGGAATTCCATTGAAGGGGGGTGGAGGAAAACTCTCTTTAAAAGCTTTAAAAAATAGAGTGCTTTTCTATTTTCTTGTCAAAGAGCTGTCTTGGCCACCTGCATCCTGAGGCGGGAGGTTTAGTGATGGCTGTTGGATCCCAACAGCCCACAGAAGGGATGAGCTTTGGCTCAGCTCCAGGTCCCCTTTGGAGGAGGGCAGTGACCATTGCAAGGGCCTGGCGGGTCTCAAAATGTGCAGATTTACTGAGGAGGAAACTGGGAGGACAATAGCCTCCTTCCTTTAGCTTTGATAAGGGGATGAGCACTTCTGGGTGGGAGCTAGTCTGTGGGTGAATGCAATAGAATTGTAGAATGGTTTAGGTTAGAAGGGACCTTAAAGATCACCTAGTCCAACCCCCTGCCCTGGGCAGGGACACCTCCCACCAGACCAGGTTGCTCAAAGCGTCATCCAGCCTGGTCTTGAACATTTCCAGAGATGGGGCACCACAGCTTCTCTGGGCAACCTGTTTCAGTGCCTCATCACCCTCAGAGTGAAAAATGTCTTCCTGATATCTAATCTGAATGTCCCCTCTTTCAGTTTGAAGCCATTACCCTTTATCCTATCACTACATGTCTTTGTAAAAAGTCCCTCTCCATCTTTCTTGTAGGTGCCCTTCAGATACTGGAAGGTCGCTCTAAGGTCTCCCCAGAGCCTTCTCTTCTCCAGGCTGAACACGCCCAACTCTCTCAGCCTGTCCCAATAGCTGCGTATCAGGGGGAGGAGGACTCCTTTTCCTGGATCACTAGAAGGGTGGGATAGAAGTGGTTGGGACTCAGGATGCAAGGTCAGTTTAGCCCTGCTCACAGCTCCTTGCTCAATGTTTCCCACTAACCCTACATTTTGTCTTACTTAAGAACATGGTCCTTCCTGCTTAAAGTCTCTACAGGATCTACACTTGCTTCAAACCTCTTTCTCAAAGGCGCATCAGGGTGACAAGTGCTTTGCCATTCACAAGCGTCAAGACAAACTTCCTCAGCTGTTTGGATTTTGTTTTGTTTCATGTAAAATTCAGGCCGTTATAGAAAGTGATCTCAGATGCTTTGACTGAAACATAGAGGTCAAGTGTTGGAGCTGAACTGCGATCTGTTAATTGTAATAAACAATCTGTTAATCTGCTGGCAGATATGTCTTGCACAATGACAAGCACATTGTGGGCTCATAAAGAAAGCACTCTGACCAACTTTGATAATAAAATACCTTTCCCTGTTTGGGAAGGCTATCTATCTTACATTATCTTTTTAATTAGCATCACCCCTCCTGATAACCCCCAAACTACTGGAATTGTGGTAGCATAACCCTGCTTTTGGAAATTTACTTTAAAATGTATGCCAATACCCTGGAGGCAATAAATACAGAAAGTCAAAGAAGGAAATGTTTATCTCATCATTTTAACATCACAGAAGGGAAACTTCCCCTGTCATGTTCACTAGTGAGTGGAAGTCCATCTGGAGGGCTTCTGTTATTTCAAATCTTCTAAACAACTCCTCCTCTGTTATTAATTGCATTAATTGCAGGCTGATTTTAAAAGTTAGCTGTAGAAACAGAGCGTGAAGCAAAGTTCACTTCAGAAGTGTTTCCCACTCTTTCTAAACAGAGTGAAGGCAGGCTGTGTAGAACAAGGACCCTGGCTCTGTTGGAGTTTGATGGATGTCTTTGATGAGCTTCTCTCTTTTTACCCACACAGACATTCAGCAAAGCCTGAGCTTAGCTAGCTCCATCCAGCCTTCTTTAGAAGCCCTCCTGCTCATCCTGGTGTCCTATTGCACTTTTGCTATGGGCACAGTTTTGTAATGGGCTACCAAAAAAAGCATGGCTTTTTAAAAAAATTAAATTATTGTTATTACTATTCTGTTCGGAGTTTTAACACCCTTATCAAGATACAATCAGTTATTTCATGCTGTTACAATGATTGACACAGTCAAAATATTTTAATTGTTGCTAATTCCTATTTATAATGCAGTTATAATTACATTATTATATACAAAGCTCCTACTATTTACCACTTTTTCTAGAATTATATTCACCCATCCCATGTGTCATTACAGCAAGCCATCGGCATGACAAGGTCTTTAGTAGTGCAATGTTGACTGTCGGTTTTGTCGCCCCAAAGTCATTGTTCTGCTAAGGGTTGCCTTTTACATATTTCAGGAAATATATTGATAACCTTTTTTTTTTTTAATTGCCCTAAAAAAATATTTACAGAATGATTGCTGGCATTCATTAGTTCTTCCTTGTATGTGGAATGGTTTCTTTTTGAGTAAAGCCACACAGATGCACAAATCTAAGCAAACTTTAAGTTAAAAACCACCTTGGAAATAGTTAGATGATTTACTAAAACAAACCTTGAACCACATCGTACGTAATGAACACCTGACAGGTGGGCAATTTTCCCATTCTGTTTACAACAAGGTAGACAAGGGTCATTTGAACCTAAAGCAAGTCGTAAACACAGCAGAACTTTCTTAAATAATTTTGCAAGTACAGGTGAAATGAAGAAAAAAGGTACATTCAAAGCCAGAGAAGTCTGGACAAGGCCTGAGAAGTCCAGAGTAACATGCTCAGTTGTTTTTGACTACAAATACCTAAAGATGGCCTACAGGAAAGCTGTGGAGGGACTCTGGATCAGGGAGGGGAGCGATAGGATGAGGGGTAACAGTTTTAAACTGAAAGAGGGGAGTTTTAGATGAGATCTCAGGAAGAAATTCTTTGCTGTGAGGGCGGTGAGCCCCTGGCCCAGGTTGCCCAGAGAAGCTGTGGCTGCCCCATCCCTGGAGGGGTTCAAGGCCAGGTTGGACGAGGCTTGGAGCAACCTGGGCTGGTGGGAGGTGCCCCTCTCCAGGGCAGGGGTTTGGAACTAGATGGTCTTTAAGGTCCCTTCTAACCCAAACCATTCAATGATTCTATGATTCTATAATTAAATGTTGCACTTACCTTGAAGAAGATGAATTTTCCAAAGAATGACACGGTCTTTGGAAGAGGGCCCAGTAGCAGAACCATCTGCTCAAAAGAGATTTTTCTAAAGGCTTTATTCTGTTTCAGTTCTAATTTTCACACATATAAAATTGGAGTCAGTAGACCGGTCACGGTGGATGCATCCTTCAGAATAACGTCTCAAAAGAGCCACCAGCTGGAAAGGGCATGCAGCTACTGAATGAAGATGACAAGGATTTGCTGAGTTATTGTCAACAGAGGGTTATGTCAGGCACATTTGTACGAGGTGCTAAGCTACATCTACTTTCCCTTTACTTCCAGTGAGAGTTAAACAAGCTCAGTACCCTCCAGGATCAGATCTAGTGTATTTTGTGTATTTTTTATTCCTGACAGAATATGCTCACCACAGACTATTTCAGTCTCAGAGCCAGGCCTTGGCTTTTTCCAGGACAATCTAGGATTTGCTTCATCAACAACTTTTATTTGTCCTCTTGTGACCAGATGTGTGTGTCCTTTTTCCCACGCTGTTGAAGCTGGAATTTAAAACTGGGGGAATCATGGACAGCTTTTTGCTGGATAAACTCTAAGGACTTTATCTGCTTTTAGAAAGCAAGAATGACAATTAATTCAACCCTATGTGAAGTTGGTCTTTCGTAGAGGTAGATTAGCCAAAGGAGAAGATGGGGAGAGAGGACCAGGAGAGACTGAGAAGAAAAAGGAGATCCTGTGCACATCCTGGGCTTATTTACAAACACAGTGAAGACCTAAGTGCACCCATGAAATCTAAACTTTCACTGAAAAGCAATGGTATCTCTTGGGCAGCAAGAAGGAAAAGGGAAAAAGTTTGAGCAAAACTGGGACTACAAATGCTCCAATGGATTGGGAGCCTCACTAATTTCAGTTTTTCTTTGAGTATTTGTCTCACTGGAGGATCAGAACCTACATTGACTTCAGCGAGCAGAATTATTCCTTCTAGGGCAAGCAGGTGTGACTGGTGGCTTGGTACAGGTGAGCTGCAAAGGGTGTATTCCTCAATGCACTGTGAGGATATTAAGTTGCAAGGAGAGCAACAAGCCTTGGTGTAAACTGCTCAGCAAAAGAAAATAAGAGGTAGGACTGAAGTTTAGAAATTGATGTTCAAAGGCAGGTGCAAAGAACATCTTTAAGTACCACATTTCAGTTTTCTCTTCTGAATGTTGAGCAAACCCAGACAGTTCAGTCTGAATGACCCTCTGATGATTGTCGTTATCTTTTTTCTCCTATTTGTCCACGTGTTCCTTGAACTGCATCACCTGAAACTTGACGTGACAATTCAGCTGAGGTGTCAACTGGTTCCCCCAGGCAAGGCAGATCTCAGGGCTGTCTTGTACACCAGAAGAAAAATGCCACAAAGTCTGTGCAGACTGAAGTTAGAACTGCTGCTGCCTAGTGATGTAAAAATTTTCTTTCTGAGGTGGCTAAATCATCGCTGAATTCATGGTCTTTCACAGTTCCTGGCATCTCTTGGAAGAAACACAAGGAACTTGTGCTCTAATGAAAGTCACTGAATACATTAAGACTTATTGAATATCCATCTGCTGCCATATACCAAAGCATGCCAAATACATGTCAAAGCTGGTATACATCATACAACAATGGTTTTGCCTTATATAGCTTGCAGAAAATTGGATGAAAGAAGTATTCTCAGCATTTGGCAGCATTCAAGCTACTACAGGAACAAGGAACGTGAATGGAAGGGAAGTGAAATGATGTGATGTCACTTTGAAAGATCCTGTCGTGGAGAGACTGAAACACAAAGTATTTCGAAAAGGGAAAGGTTCTTTGCTAAAGATTTCCACAGCAGGAGTTACAAAGCATGGTACTTGATGTGGTTACATTTTAAAATGACTGTGAAACAGAGGTTAGATACAGAAGTAGAAGATACTGTTAACTAGAGCGGGTCAAAACTTGATGTTTCCATTTCAAGGCAAAATAAGAAACTCTGAAACAACCACAGCTTTGGTTCCTTTGAAACAAAGATATGATTTTTTTTTTTTTTAGTAAAATAAGATCCTGAAAATACTGTTTTGCAGTACTTGAAAACATTTAGTGGGACTGAAATGAAAACAAAGTTCACTTCAGAACTTGCTGTGGTTAGATCGGATGCTTGACTTTTATCTTGCTCACAGGAAGGTATGATGAATCCCACTTTTACTTGCACTGGACAAAGAAATAAAGTATGGTTTTCAGGGTAACTGCAATCAACTTTTACTGCCATAGCTTTTCATAACAGTAGGTGTGCTTGCCACCTGATTTAAAGAAGGGGGTGAATATGCCACTGTACATCCCTGTTCTTATCACACGTTGCTGGGAAGTGCCCTTAGGATTCCTCTACTTCCATCTACACAAAGCTGTGAAGAAATACGGGCATATGCATCATCCAGCACGCGTGCAGGGAGGCTGTTCCATCTGAGACATGTTGAACCTTGAAGGTGTGGATGGTCCCACGAACTGAACATCCAGCCACAGTTGTTGAATTTTCAGAAGCCACAAGCAAATGCATTTTTCCAGAGTGAGCAAATTGTGGCAAGGAGAAGTAGAATGGAAGTGAATCACATCCCTCTGAACCACCCTGATTAACTCCCATCTGAAAGCAAGACCCATTCTTCTGGAGACCATCTCATGTCATAATCTGATTTAGAGAAGCACTGCCAGCTCCAGACACCTTAATAGAGAACATGACATACTAATTGCTACAGTGTTTTGTTTTATGTTAGGCTTTTCACAGATGAACTGTGGTTCAATTATCTTTCACAGATAAAGTTTAACTATCTTTGCAGTAAAGTAACTATTTTTTTAAATATTGTTGAAAGGGATTTGAGGTGGTGGAAAGTAGTTTAAAAATTAATAGAGGGTTGTTTTTTTTTTTTTTTTTTTTTTTTTTTTCCTTAATTGAACTATAAATGTTATTTTAATGGGTATGCAGTAGAGAGAAAACTTAGTCAGGAATTCATCTAGAAGACTGAGAACAAGCCACAGGATCACAAAATGATCCATTCTCAGAATAAGTATGAAATATAACTGATATTTCCAGTGGGTGATAGTTTCATAATGCATAAAGCTACCAAAAGTTTTGTCCTTCCTCCAATTTCTCATTACTAACTATTTCACTTCATAATGTAATAATCTTAAAATGTAACAGTGACAAGAGAACATTCTCAGTAATATTTGTCCCTTCTCTTGGCTCAGTTATTTGAGCATGACTCCATGGGGATTTTAAATTCTTTTCTCTTCTTTTCTTTTCTTTTCTTTTCTTTTCTTTTCTTTTCTTTTCTTTTCTTTTCTTTTCTTTTCTTTTCTCTTCTCTTCTCTTCTCTCCTCTCCTTTCCTCTCCTTTCCTCTCCTTTCCTTTCCTTTCCTTTCCTTTCCTTTCCTTTCCTTTCCTTTCCTTTCCTTTCCTTTCCTTTCCTTTCCTTTCCTTTCCTTTCCTTTCCTTTCCTTTCCTTTCCTTTCCTTTCCTTTCCTTTCCTTTCCTTTCCTTTCCTCTCCTTTCCTCTCCTCTCCTCTCCTCTCCTCTCCTCTCCTCTCCTCTCCTCTCCTCTCCTCTCCTCTCCTCTCCTCTCCTCTCCTCTCCTCTCCTCTCCTCTCCTCTCCTCTCCTCTCCTCTCCTCTCCTCTCCTCTCCTCTCCTCTCCTCTCCTCTCCTCTCCTCTCCTCTCCTCTTCATAGAGTAGGCAGCTAACATAGGTCAGATAAATCACACCTAGAAGTGCTGGTTTCCCACCACTGGCAATATAAAGCCATGACAATGAGCTTTCAATGTGCTGCGTGAATCTGGAGCTGAATCCCAGCATCACTGTCTGAAGTGAGTTGTGGTGAACCTCAGCTGTTGATTTGGACAAAACGGATGTCAACACTCTTATTTAGTGTTTGACTCGTGGGTGCTCTGATACAATGAGCCATATAAGCAGCTCTTTGCTGTCTGTAGTGTACAGCCACATCAGACCTTCTTGTCCCTCAAGCCCACCGTTTAGATGCATCCCAGGTTCTCTTGCAGGAAGACACAACAATGTTCTTTAAAGCATCGGTTTTGTCTCCTCTTTTGAGCATATTTCTAGTCCTGAACAATACAAACAGGGGGTAAAATAGAGAAGGACTTGAAGAATCAACAGGGAGCTGTAAGTAGGCTGCTGTCAAGATTTTTACATGCCTGGGAAAATTTGAAATTCATATCAAAAGTAAATAGGATAGAGCTGAGACTGCGCTAATATCACAAACTGGTTTTCACACGCGTTTTCTGTTTAGGCTGATTGGCAGGTAACGTACATGGGCAGGTACGTGGATTTGTGTGCTCCCACTTTCAATTCTATCAGCAAAACCATGACCAAAATGGAAGATAGAAGATAGATCCTCAAAGACAGTTACATGTCAAGGTCCCCTAGAATTGAGGAGATGATAACCTTGTTATTTCAACGACAGTTTGAAAACTTCAAACACTTCAGAAAATTTTGACCTCTGCGTTTCTTCTGTCTGTGTCTGTACAGGTAAATAAGGTTGGTCAAAGGCAACAGGGACTTGGTCAAGGACATGAAGGGATCCAGAGGCATGACAGGGATTTAAATCTGGGTTTGCTGAGCTGGAGGCTGAACTCTTCCGTACCTTCCTCTGTAGGGAACAAGAATGTACTTAAAGAGACATAAATGCATGCTGTTCTTCAGTCCTGTTGGTAAAATAATACGTGGAGCAGCTGGCAGAGGTTGACCAAAATCTAGTTTGCCTGATGATTAAACACGAGATTTGTTTAATCAAATTCAAATAACATGGATGTTATTTTTGATTTATAGATCTCCAGAAATCTCATCCAAATAAAATAATGTCTGCCTCTCTCCCATATGTCAGCCAAATGCTCTGAACACTCTGTTTAAGAAGTAGGAAGTTATTCATTGGTCACATTGTGACTCAGTATTACCTAGACTGGAACCAAAGTGCTCCAGTCACTCAAAACTGCCTTCTGATTTCCATCCTGAGTTTATGCTGGGTCAATCTTTAACCTCTCTTCCCATGCCAGTAATGACTTTTAGCATAAATGAATAACTCCTTTCCTGGTGGGAGTTCTCTCATGTATTTATATTCCCACTCAACCTTCATTTTGCTGGACTAAGCATGATATGTTGGCACACCCTTTGTTTTGTTCTTGTGTCCTTGTCTCCTGGTTGTGCACGCAGTTTGCATGCTGTTTTGCTTTGGGGTCACTAACCAGTTTTTTTGGCTGGGACACTGTATCCTAAGATTCAACCCATGCCCCTTGGTATGGAAAGAACTGGCCACTCATTAGTACGTGCTCAAAGATAATATATTCATAGTGTTAATCACCCCTGACAAAACAGGCCATCCCTGCCCACAGTCATTCCAGGAGCTTTTTCATGTAGCTATTTTTGTATCTTTTCATGTTTCTTGATCACGGCATTGGTAGGACTGGGGAAGTACATAGGGCAGAAGGTTCATTACTAGAACTGCCCAAACAGTTGTTTATCCAGACCTACCTGCATAAACTTTCTTACACGTCAGTGCAGGGAGAAGGTGCTTCTCAAGGGTATTCATTCTGTCCTAAAATAGGCATTTGAGACAGTTCAGGTGAATTTCTTGGTAGAGACCTTTCTTTCTTCACTGGTGCTAAGGGGTGGCTACACTGTTGAGACTACAAGTGGGATTAATTTAACCCAACTTCAGACATCTACAGAGTCACTCCATCTGAGCTAATGACTAAGGCTTTTTTTTTTTTTTTTTTTTTTTTTTTACATTCTGTGTGCAGAAATAGGAATTTGCAGGATTAGGAACCAGAATTTGTAGGATGTGTAGGAATCATCCATTTTTCATATTTCTTCTCTGTCTTTGAGAAGCCTATTTCTGTCTATGGACTATGAAAGGTATAGGAAAAGTAAATAGCTCAAGTGGAACTATTGGTATAAATTACATATCTATGTTCAAAACAATAATTTCTGAAATCTCATAAGGGAAGGAAAACAGCTGCAGGTGAGGAACAGAGCACGTTTCTCTGGCAACTTTATCACAGCTGCCAAGTTTCTTGCAATCGCAACATGATTCCTTTTGCTTGTGCTCTTGAAGCAACTCTGCAGAATATCCCCTGCTGGTTACCTTGGGCTGTGCTCCACCAACCAATCCTGACTGGCCCATGGCATTGCAGAGTTAGAGAAGCAATATGATGTCAGGGGGAGAAAGGAAATAAGAGTTTCCTTTGGTAGGAATGCATGTTGATAGGAATCCCATGAAAGACAATCTCTACTCCCCATAGCTGCTCAAAGCTAAATGCCATTTCTCACTGTATGAACACAGGTGTCTTCATTCACCCAGCAAATGTTCCTGGCAGGTTATCCAATGCAAAGCCCTTACATGCTAGGAAAAAATATATTCTATGAGGTTGGTTTGTCCCATCTCTTAGTGGGGGACTATCACCCACCTAGCCTGTGAAAGCTACAGAAGATATGAAGTTGCTCAACTGGATGGCTTGCTTTGTGGGATGTATCAACTGAGATTCATCTTGCCTTGTTTTATCTCAATTTTAGCTGATTATGGTCTGAATTATACTTTTATCTGTGTTTTTACTTTTCTCATCAAATGTGGTCATTTCTTGAGCAGTGTCGCACATCTTGTCATCAATTGTCCGTCAGAACTATGTTGAGGTTGCACACTCCTGCTGCACCAAACTTGGGAAAACTTATCTCAAAGCCAGCCAAATCCCCAAGCCAAGTGCTACAAAGCACACAGTTCCTGGTATTTGTAAGTATTTCAGTAATTTACAGGAGTCCTACAGAAAAATCAGGACTCTACTGTGAACTATCATGCCAGCTACTGTGCCTACACACTGAGAGATCTCTTTACCCAAGGTAGATATCCAGGCATTAGATATTTAATTCCAAGTTCATCGCCTTGTCTTCCTTCACGATAAAAAAAAGGAAATAGGCATCTTCAGAAGGTAACTTGACCTGTCTTAGATGACTCTTTTAAGACTGGACAAATTGTCTTTTAGACTTCTGACCTTACGAGAGATTAATCCTCCCTTAATTATTTAATCTAAATGAAACATCTAGGCTCTCTTGCTAGAACAGGAAAGATAGCATGAACCTCAGGAAGGAAGCTCGTGAAATTTTCAGAGCGAGAGCTAAGGCAGGTGGGTTAAAACATATGAAACTAATGGTTCCTTTTCCCACAGTTTTAGAAAGAGACCATTCAACAAGGTAGGGTAGACATCGAACTTTTTGTATGGCTGAGACTGGATAAAAGGATAGCTTCCCAGCTTGTCTCTGGTCACTGGATGGAATGTCATACTATTTCTCTCTAAATGGTGCATGAAGGTACATGCCATTGAACTATTCCAGACGGTGCATGTGACAGTTCCTGAAAACAATGTGAGACAAAGATACAGCACAGACAGAGAGACAAATGTTGTCCTTTGGTACATCAGTTCTATTTCTTGTACTCCTGGAGTACGAGAAGACCCTTCTGTACTTTACCTCAGCAACATGGTCAGAAATGCTGTAAATAATCCCAGTATGTCAGTCCCTCCTCCCTCTCAGAAAAGCTGAGATACTGTCTGGCTCTGAGTCACTATTAACTGGTATATAAAATATCCAAAGGGCTCTGAAGCATCATGACATGGGTCCTACAACTAGGTTCTCTCCCCTCCAGTTGGGGTCGCTTGCCTGTGTACTGTTTCCAAAAGGCAGATTGACAGCAGAAATCCCTTTTTTAGGGGAATAACAGAGTTTAAGAATATTCCCACAGAACCCTTACTGCCAGTTGGCCTCTGAGCACAGTTCATGAATATTGAACTTGCTAACATAGACACAGCCAGAGAGTGCAGAGCTCTGCAGGAGCTGAGAGCCACTTATCCACCCAGAGGCCCTTCACTGGTGGTATCTGGGCTTCTGTGGTTCCTGAAAAAAATGACTGGCCACGTTCTTCTTTTGTCCAAGGCAGTGCCTTCTGATGATTCCTGCTGAGGTGCTCAGAAAGAAGTCATTGTCTAAAACAAAAATAAAAATGATGGCAAGGTTCCCTTCCATACAAAGGAAAGAAAGCACAACTTTGGCTTACCAGTGAATACCACCCTGATTTCAGCAGTGACTGACAGCTGAGGCAGGCATGGGTTGCAACTGAAAAAAGCCTATCTGGGCTGTAAAGGCAGGGACCAACCACATTCTTTAGCACTGAAAAGAAAACGAATGATGAGATGCTGCTGGGGGGATAGAGCAGCAAGTCACTGCTAGGGCTGCACATGCAGTGACAGCTTCCCACAGAAATTTTTGATACAAGGCTGTTTTCCGGTTGCTAACTAAAACTGTCTTGTTTAGAGAACACTGACCTTCAGGCTGCAAACAGCTGGTGGTTTCGTGGCTTCCAGGAGGGAAAGGTTTGAGAGTCCACATCCTTTTGGACTTACTGAAAAAGTCATGATGGAAAAGGGGTATTGCAGGCAAGGAGAAGGTTTCAGCATGCAGTCTCATGATGCAAGGATGAGCTTCTTACTGAAGAAAAAATGATTCCACCCTCTCTCCTCTTCTTAACAAAGTGCTCTCACTCATCTGCCTTTTGCCGTCACCAATCCATGCAATGCTGTGGAGTGAGATGGACCGAGTTGGTTGGTTATTTTTTGGCCAGAGCAATTTCCATACTGATGGCACAAGAAGGGGAGACAGGACCACTCCTTTTGGTAGCAGTGTGGACTTTAAACTTTTTGTCAGATTGCAATCCTGGAATAATGGAAATAAATGGCTTTCTGTTTATAAAAATAGATGGAGACCAAGAGCCAGGGCCAAAGGGTAAGATCTCTGCAAGACTGCTCTAAAGACTGAAGGCAAAACGCAGCTTCAAGTGGAGAGACCTCCCTCAAAAGGACAGGAAGAACGTCTGCAGTATTTCAGATGTGTAACTGAACGGCAGAATGTTATGGAAAGAAACTTCATAAATGGGATTAAAAGGTATTAGAGAAAGCCCTGGAACATAAATCCAGTGGTTTACACAGCTCATGACCTCCCAAAACTGGTAGGACACAGCCATGGGAAATGCCTCATCTTGTTCCTTCTATGCTTTCCTCACTGCCTGCTGTCAGAGAAAGGTTATTGAACTCAACCACTTGTCTTGACTGGATTTTTCTAATTTCAGTTTGCAGCTCTGTAACGAACAGTTGAATAGAGGCACAAACATGTTTTGCTTGGTGCACTCTGACACACACAAAATTTGGCACTTGCACTTCAAAAAAACAGGATTTGTGTCAATGGGATCACTTTGCAGACACAGTAAGGCTGTTTGAAATCACAGCCTGCTTGCACACCCTCTGCCCCATCTCCCTTAAGAGTGAATGCTAACCAACAACAACCAGTCCATTCTCAAGCAGGTCATGTTTACTGCATTTGATGTGATGAGCAGCGCAATGTGCATGCAGACATTTAGGCTATATAAATGTTATCAATGATTGCCTTCTTGAATATGAAGATTTCTGAGCTTTCTCCATCCATAAAAATGCTCCAAGAAATGGAGAAGAAATCAGTAATGTGGGAGAGATGTGGGTTTTTTTGTGCAGCACTCAGTATCCTCAACGTGTATTTTTTACCTGCAGGTCATATAATAGGCTTATATGATAGGCATTGCATTGATTTATCTTTGCACTGAGTATCACCAGGAAAAGACAAAATATTAGAAGTTCATTGGGTTTTCTTCCTTTTCAGGCATGTAAAAAAAAAAACGACAAAAAAAGTTACTGTGGTGAGAGACTCATTTAAAGTTAATCTGAGGTCAAGTTGTATCTTGCTGTATCTGAAATTGTAAACATGCCTAGCTTAAAACCAAGAAACGCTACTAAGTTTGTTCTTGCTTCCTGTGGATAGCGGGAACAGAGGTTATGAGAGTGAGGGAAGATGTTTAAAAAGTCAGCATAGGTTAGCTCTTGTTTGTTCTCATAATGGTGTCAAAACCAGAAAGATAAGTTGGTCCTGTGGGTTTACCAACTCAGTCATGCTTATTCATCCTCAACAGGTCTGGTAGAAAAAGTGCAGTTTTGCACCTTCAGCTCCAAAGAGTTTACCTCACCTAACTTTGTTAAGATTTGTATGGCCACCTTGTTCAGAAGAAAAACTCCGCTTCAACAAAATATTTGCTTGATTCCACATCTGTGGTTAAACATCACCAGCTACTGCTGGACCTCTGCAGGAATCTGTTTATAGAATCGTTTCTCTTTAGGCTGTGTTTTCCCAAAGAGCGAAAATAGATATGAAATATTCTCCAAACACTCCAAACTGGCATGATTTCAGGTGGTTCTGGATTGCAATACATATGGGTGAAACACCTCCTGTGAATTTACAGGCTGTGGAACAGAAAACACTTAGAGTATAAGTGCTGAAGTCTGTCTTCTCTACATATATTTGCCTTCAGTTGTTCCATAGCTCAATCAGTAGGAGGGCCTGTTTGCAGTTTCAAAGACCTTAAGTTCAGTCCTGGATAGTAGTTGTGGTTATATGGATGTGGTCATGGTTCACTACACAGCTATGCCTTAGCCATGATAAAGGGTAAAGTTTGGCAGAGGGTCAGGCTGTTGGATAAATACACCCAAACAGCTCAGCAATCCCACTGACCAGAGCATTCACTTTGTCCCAGTCATCTAAGGCCTCCAAAGAATAGTTCCAGGAGCTCAGGAAGGAAAACACTCCTCCATCTCCTCTAGCTGCCTTGAATGTGGCTCCTACCCACACCACGGACTCCCCGAATAGCAGGACAAATAAAGTCATGTTTTCTTAGCTCCAGCCTCCTAACTCCCTGGCATAATTCATGTGATTTCAAGGTGATTTGCAACAACTTTCATTTTTCATGTTCTGACAGCAGTGTTATAAATCTCTTTTTTTAACCCATGACAGATGTTTGCAGGTGTATTGTAGCTCTGGAAATCTCTGACCATCTTGGACTCATCTTTCCCACCCTGAACAACTTTGGAGGTGTGATGTGTTCAAGGGTAGGAAATATAAAATATTTTGTTTTAATACATGAATGACATATGAATAGTGAGTGTTTGGTGAGTGTTGGATGAGGTTTCAGTCAGAAAAGAATAACCAAAACCATGAAGCTGCAGAGAAATAAGGGGTACATCCACAAGATCACAAGATGAAGTTAGCACATCATGAGAGATTACCAGCATCCTTTAAGATTTTGCAACAGATCATCTGTAGTTATGTGTGGTCCTAGCCCAGTATAAAGGCACTTTGAACCACCAATGGATAGCCATGAAAGGTGACCCCTCCCCCTGCAGTGCTGCCTCCAGCCCTGGGGCCTCAGCACAGGAGAGACACGGAGCTGTTGGAGCGGGGCCAGAGGAGGCCCCGCAGATGCTGGGAGGGCTGGAGCCCCTCTGCTGTGGGGACTGGCTGAGAGAGCTGGGGGGGTTCAGCCTGGAGAAGAGAATGCCCTGGGGAGACCTTCGAGCCCCTTCCAGTCCCTCAAGGGGCTCCAGGAAAGCTGGGGAGGGACTCTGGATCAGGGAGGAGAGCCATGGGACGAGGGGGAAGGGTTTTACACTGCAAGAGGGAAGATTTAAATGAGATATCAGGAAGAAATTATTTGCTGTGAGGGTGGTAATACAATGGCCCAGGTTGCCCAGAGAGGTAGTAGATGCCCCATTCCTGGAAACATTCCAGGCCAGGTTGGACGGGGCTCTGAGCAACCTGATCTAGTTGAAGGTGTCCCTGCTCATGGCGGGATGTTGGACTAGATGACATTTAAAGGTCTCTTCCAACCCAATCTCTTCTATGATTCTATAAAACATAATTCAGAAAGAAGCTACAGTATACGGCAGAAGAAAATAGAATGAAATAGAAGGAAATAAATAAAGGAAAGCTTTGCTTCACTAAGAAATGTTGTAGGGAGATCTGGCTCTTGTGAAAGGTTAAGAATTGATAATTCTTCAGTGTCTTGGTTTGGAATCAAACTGACAAAAGCCAACGTACATTCTTCTGCCTAGTGTTTCCCTCTGTCTGTCTGTACATCTTTGGAGGTATGTCATCCGCAGGGCAGACTGAGTCACAGAGTTAGGAGGAATTTGGATCACTGACTTTCTTAGCCTGTCACTTCAGCAGCCTAAGGTATTAAAACATCTTATGCAGAAAGTCCGAATAGGAAATCACTTAGCATGAGCGAGCTCTTGAAAATATTGGCAGCAATATTGCCATTTTTTTGTATTTTTACTCTCAATGTTTGCTGCCTGAACTCTCACTGCTTAGATGGTAATGCTTACCCAGGCAGCAGAGCAATTCACTTCAGTCCTCAACTGGGGAGGCTTGTCCAGGTCCTTGATTACATTCCCTTGCCCTATGGGAAAAATGACCCAGCTGCCAATGGTGATGACTTAGAGCATCATCAAATATCCTTTTCCCAGTGCATGGCACAATTATCTTCTAGGGAATCATTCCACAACACCAGCATATATTTAATGACTCCTTCTCTATGTCCTTCCAGGCTTCCCAGGAAGAACTGAACATCTGGCCAAGGAAGGAGATATGTTCGCTTAACCAGTGTATTATAGCAGTGTGGCTTGTTTTGATCCTGTGTGCTGACAGGCTTAGAGAGTGGGGGTTGTTTGGCCTGTAGAAGAAAAGGCTCCAGGGAGACCTTATAGAAGCCTTCCAGTACCTAATGAGGGCTTACAGGAAAGATGGGGAGGGACTCTGGATCAGGGAGTGTAATGATAGGACGATGGGTAATGGTTTCAAACTGAAAGAAGGCAGATTTAGATTTGACATTAGGAAGAAATTCTTTACCGTGAGGGTGGTGAGGCAGTCGAACAGGTTGCCCAGGGAGGCTGTGGATGACCCACCCCTGGAAGTGTTCAAGACCAGGCTGTATGAGGCTTTGAGCAGTCTGGTCTAGTGGGAGGAGTCCCTGCCTGTGGCAGGGGGTTGGAACTAGATGATCTTTAAGGTCCCTTCCAACCTGAACCGTTCTATGATTTTATAATTCTATGATCCATTCTGACCCTTAGTACTCATGGTAATTGCAGTGGAGGCAGTGCACCGTGTATCTACTGGAATACCAGCCTCCCATGGGCTTTTTGCATTTTTGAAGTGCAACTCTTATGCACGTATGCTTCTTGAGTTTGCTAATCCAGAATCACATCTGGGTCACTCCATGGTCACTGATCTGTCTGCACCAGTTAATATAAAGCTAGTGTGGATACAGCCCCTTTAGCTACAAGTATGCTTCTTCTGTTGAGGCTTGCCCTTTTCAGAAACACATTCTGTTTTTTCATTCCCACAGCACTGCTCTTGCTAGATTCTCTTTCAAGTGCACTTTGTAATGTTTTGGTTTCAGAAAGCAATGCCTGTGCTTATTTCTACACTTTGCTGTTCCTTATCCAATGTGTAAATGTATTGTGATGGAAAAGTGCCATTATTTGTGAGATGCTTTTCATTTTTAGACAGCACATCCACATAAGTGAAATATGATTTGTGCTCCATTCCTGCTCTTTGCTGTGCAGAAAGAAATAGGAATATTGGGTACAAACACCAAGCAATTTCTTAAAGAGAAAAGAATGTTTGTGGTGGAAGTGTAAATACTATGTTAGATGAAACTGGTCTGGAGAAAAAAAGAGAAACAGATAAACTAGTTAATGCTAAGGGATGAAGAGGGGAACGATGGCCTGGTTAGTGAGGTATTACTCTGGGACCCTGCAACCTGTCAGACATGTGCAAATGAAGGTATTAATGTTTTTTAAGATATTGTCTTTGCTCCGTTTTGTCAGCATAAGTGATTGCATGGGCTCCCTTGGTCCGGTCACTGGAAGTACGAGTAGTTACTTTAAATCCCTCTTACATTGTGGTGTCACTTCTCCAGGTGGTCTTTCATCTTCCTTCAAGTCCCATCTGCAGAGTGTATAAAGCAGTTTTAATCACCGTAGACTGCAAACTGCCGAGAAGGTTTAAAATTGATGGAACCACTAGATGAAGCATTTTAACCCTGCTTCAACACAGGGCAGAGTTTCTCCTGATGAGTCCTGCACTGAGTTCAGTAATAGCCTTGTGAATGCTGTGCAGAACAGCATCTCATTTTGAGTTGAAAAATCAACAGACCAAATCTTTTTGATAAAAGGATAAAGGTTAAGCTTTTTCACTGCTTCACACTGCCAAATATTTTCTAACTTTTTCTACAGTGCTACTGAACAGCTTTGTCTTTTCTCTATTATTAGGCACAGTTTTACTCCTTCTACCCACAAACTTTTTGCTTCAGATATATTTTAAAACCTCTTTTAAATAGGCCCTCTCAGACAGGAATCTTCTAGGCTCTTAAACTCCATTATTTACCTCTGTGCACCTCAAAATCTCCCACTTACAGTCATTGTTTTTCTTTTTTTCATTTATTTTATATTGATTTTCTAGCTCTTTCTGGTTTTGCTTTGCAATCTGTCCTTGTGAAATCACACCTCTTTAGGTATCTAATAAAAAACTCCCAGAGTTCATGTACATTTTTCATCTGCTTTTCCTCCTCTGAATCGATTTTAATCATTAATCTTTCCAGGCCGGAGACAAGAGGCCTTTCAGAAGTACCAAGGATATAAATGATGGGTTGAGACACTTCCATTTTCCTCTAAGGATTGTTATCAGGCTACGATCACCGATCCCTCAGAAACCACCAAATTCCAGTTCCATGAGTAATTCATCTTTATTAGGTAATGAGTTCCAAAATAACCAGCTTGTGTTACATGTGTGACCTTCCAATGCTACAAAGTGACCAGAAAAAACTTTAATGACGTTTTCACTGGGTTTCCATCTTTCATTAAGGGCTGTGTAGAGCAGCTGACACATTTACTCCCTTTAGGTGCTATTCTGTTATAAAGAAAGGTGATCAATTCCTTGTGTGTATATTTAGCTGTTGTTCCTTAACTGGTGGGTCACAGTCCCAACCAGTTGTCTTAAACATGCACAGAAGAAGTTACCCCAGGTGTCACTGACGTATATGGCATGGGATTTGGTTGCCCACAAATGAGCACCCTATGTCCCTATGCCCAAGGTATATCCATAGATTCAAGGTATATGAGAAGCCTACAGAAGGTTGGCAGATGGGACCAGGGTCCTGCAAAAGGTCTGTATGAAACTCACCAGACAACAAGTGAAGCTGAGAGCTAAAAGCTCCTCAGTTAATCTTCTGGGCTGCCTGTAAGCACAGGCTTTTGTTTAAGGGAAATCAGCCCTGTGCTTACCGTGGGGGAAGAACGGCACTTATGAGTCAATGGGCTCTATCCTGTCTTTCAGAAATTGTTCATCTCTCCAAACACTTTTTTTTTTTTTTTTTTTGTGATCTCGTGGGACAAAGTTGCCTCCTGACTAGATGCTCAATGTCTAGCTTTGGTCTTTGTGTTTCTCCTGTCTCTTCACATTTCTTTCATCATGCTTGTTTTGTTTGCTTTGGGAAAACTGAAAAACAGCTGATACAAACCCCATGAAAGTCAGTGGGAGTCTTTGAACAGGCTTTGATGGGGGTTTGGATTAACCAAGTAAGAAATAATGATAGACTGACAGATTCAGCTTTGGCATTAATCCTTTTGGTTGAAATGCCTGCCTGACTCTTGTGATGTATGCCTGTTGTTTCTTTTAAGTATTTTTACTTAACTATTTGGAGTTGAATAAACAGCTCTTGTAAGTGAAAGAAAGACAACAAACTATTTATCATTCTTTATTGCAGGTAGCTGTTTGCATTACGTTAGCACCCAGTGGCTTTGCTGAGTCAGGTGCTGTAAAAACATGGTCTCGGAAACACAATCTCTGATGAATTCTGATTCTCTGATGAATTCCTGAATAGGGAGTGTAGCATTGCTCTCAGTCCCCAGCTGGGGACTTTAAACACAGAGGGATTAAGTCACTATTTTTCAAGTAGATGCTGGCTTAAGTCTTTGAAACAGGGTTAATTAAGGAAACCAAATAATCGCAACAGTCAGTGGAACAATCAAGGCTTTCCTTTCTCCAAAAAAGAATTTTGGGAGATTGGTGACTCAACCAAGGGCAAACTGGACCTTACTGGACACTTTTGGATACAGAAAGGCAGTGGAATATCGGGTAGTATCTCCTAGCCCCTCCTATGACAAGCAAACAGCGTGGGGTCAGCAGTGAACAACCAACCATTCAAACATGGTTAGACATTCTGTTGATGACATAGAGGTGCCACATTTGCATATTTCCTAACTTTTTGCTCTCTGGAACTTTCATTAAGGGTGTAATCATAGCAAATTGGTGACAAGTTTGCAAGCAGTGTCAGCTGATATTCCTCATACTCAGTGTACCCCAGGTTGGGTGTCCAAAACACAGCCTTTGTTTCATCTTTTCCCCCAGAGATCCCATTCTAGCTTTGAACCAGCTGGAAGGTCTAAGGAATCAGGTCTGGGAGAAACTGTCTAGGCTGAAACAAGACAGATCAGGTGCTGAGGTGGATCCAGACTGGATTCCCAAAGACAGTTCAGTAGAGAATCTGGGTTCCTACTTATTTTAAGAGAAAGATGAGTGCCTGAGTATTTATGTTAATTTTTAAATCTTGATTGTTGTGGCTTTCAAATGACAAACCCTCAAAAGGTGGTAACAATTCCAAAAGGTTCATCTGTACTTTAAGCAGCAGAGAGGGACGACACTGGTGCTAAGAGATGACAGTTTGAATCCTACCCTTAATCCTTGTGTGAAATACTTGTAAAAATAGCTATTTCTTGACATTGATTATTGTATGATCTAGTTTAAAAATACCCCTAAGAATGGGGAGCCTTGCTTTCCTGTCTTCATTCACAATGCAAGGTTGTTTCACACTATGCTTTCTTTACTGACAACCTTCAGTTTATCTGATCTGTTTGGACAACTGCTAGAATAAGAATATGCAGTATTCATAATTCTAATACATAGAATAATGTAAAGTAGCCAACCACATCCTGAGCTGCATCAAAAGAAACGTGGCCAGCAGGGTGAGGGGAGGGATTCTGCCCCTCTATTCCACTCTGGGGAGACCCCCCTGCAGTGCTGCCTCCAGCTCTGGGGTCTCAGCACAGGAGAGACACGGAGCTGTTGTAGCGGGGCCAGAGGAGGTCATGGAGGTGCTGGGAGGGCTGGAGCCCCTCTGCTGTGAGGACAGGCTGAGAGAGTTGGGGGGTTCAGCCTGGAGAAAAGAAGGCTCCAGGGAGACCTTAGAGCCCCTGCCAGTACCTAAAGGGGCCTACAGGAAAGCTGGGGAGGGACTCTGGATCAGGGAGGGGAGTGATAGGATGAGGGATAATGTCTTCAAACTGGAAAAGGAGAGATTTAGATGAGATGTAAGGAAGAAATTCTTGTCTGTCAGGGTGGTGAGCCCCTGGCCCAGGTTGCCCAGAGAAGCTGTGGCTGCCCCACCCCTGGAGGTGTTCAAGGCCAGGTTGGATGGGGCTTGGAGCAACCTGGTCTAGAGGTAGTTGTCCCTGCCCAAGGCAGGGGTTTGGAACTAGGTGATCTTCAAGGTCCCTTCCAAGTCTAACCATTCTATGATTCTGTGATTCTATGAATAAGAGACTCTTACTTTCACTTCATTAATGATGCTCACTGAATTTACATCGATTATAAAGTGAGCTCAGATGCAGATGTCACTGTATGGTGAATGGACTCAATACAGTTCCCTAAGCATAAGTACTTTTTGGCATTTGACACTTCCTAGGAAATCTGAGACCTCCACATGGGACTGGCAGATAAGACACAAGATGTATGAAAGCCTCACATCTTCTTGGAGCAGCAGCTGGAACTTGGGTGGAATACCCTGGAGCATCACTGTATTCCCAAGACTAAGCGACTACATTAGCCCATGGAGCTGGTTTAGCCTTGGCATATGCTCCTAAAGCAGATACCTAAATCAAGGACTCATCCTACTTTCTTCTGTTGATCGTAAAGGAAATCCAAGAGGTGAGAAGTTAGCAACTCTGACCGTGTGTCCACAGCAGGGTGGAGAATCTACTGTTTGTTCCTGAAGGTCCCTGTGCACCATGAAGTGCTAGACTTTCCCAGTGTCATTGCCATAACAGTCATGATTATCAAATGGGTCCTTCCACAGTGATTACAGATGAACTGTGGTTGGAAATGACTTTTTTTTTTGGTACTTGGGGTTGCTTATAAGACCAAAATATAAAGAAGCACTGTCATTGTCAGAAGATACTTGCCTTCCTTGCCCTGTCCTTTTACAAGGAATAATGAAGCCAAAGTTAATTTGTAGCAAGACGAATGGCTTCAAAGGGTTCCCAATAAAAAACACAGCCTCGTGTGGGGTTGCTGCATATTTTAGTGGGAGGTCTGGAAGGAATATGATTGCCTCATCTTAGGCTGCCAAGTATGGGTAATTGTCACAATCTGAAGATTTTAGATAGTGATATCTTTTGCAGTTCTTGTCCGGTCAATAGACCTACAGCTATTATGCGATTTCCCTTTGCTGTAGGTTTAGTTTGTTCTGTCACAGAAAAAGAGGGAGTTTTTCTAGAACATCCATAAGGGAGCAGCTAGCCTTCAAAGCACGGTATTTACTTGGCAGAGAAAGTTTGTCCTGATGAGAATAGAAAGTGCAGAGAACTTTTCTAACCAGGCAACATTACACTGGGACACACTTATTCACTGAATCCAGCATAGTTTGTTCCAAACATCTAAAGTTTGATGAACTTCCGCTGAAACTATAGGACCCAGAAGGCAGAAAATCAGAGAATACTACCCCAGAACTGATAGTTAGAACTATCCTTATCCTAGGTGGCATGAACTCTGTTCAAGACATGTCAAAAGTAGTAAAGCGATGGCAGCTCCTGTTTCAGGACACAGGTTTGAAGCCAAAGTTCTTCCTCCAACTTTGCTCCTACAAGAAAGGGCCTCTGTGAGATTTCTGCATGTTTGAACATCTGGGATTCGTCCTTCAGGCATTGAAAGGGGTGTTAAAAAGGGGTGAGCGTTTTATCATGCCTGTGTTTTTATATGTTGGTTTGCCACTAACTGGTATCCTTAGGCTCTTACTGTGTCTTTCCATAGCAGGAAGAGAGGCTAAGGACAGGGAAAGAAAAATTTGGTATGTTCTTTATCTGACCATGTGTTTTGTATGAACTATCTACACATTTCAACCTTTTGTATCAAAATCTTGAAGGGTAGTTTAAAACAAGCACAAAAACCTCAACGACCACAGAACAAAACAACAACACAGAGTCCTGTTTTCTTCTTTCATCCAGTTTCCTCCCCTCCAGCCACATGAAGAGTCTAACTTAATTTATCGCATCATTGATTTCATAGCACAAGATGAGAAGTTTTCTTGTATCTGACATCTGAAAAATAACCTCCACCCACTGGAGTGGGACCCTGCAGTCCAACCACTGATGGGGTGAGGATAACAGGGAAAAGGGAAGCAAAAAGTTGAGATATTGCCACAATTTTTGATGAGGACAGAATTCCTGGTCTAAATCAAATCCATGCATGCTTTTGAACTTCAGACTACTTTTGTTTGGCACTCAGGTCAGTGGGAATTTTATGGTGAGCTCAGAGAGATGAAGATTTAGCCATAAATGAGTTGTCCTACCTTTTCCAATTATGGCTAGTTCTATTCTCAAAGTCAAGACCCAAAACTGTTCTCAAGACCTGGTCTCCTAACTTTCCATATTGTATTTCTGCAAACATGGTCTCAGTCCCAGCTAGAAAACACCCTCCAGAGAACTAGAGATTTCCTTGCACCTGAGCGTGACTGCTTTATTAGGATACCATGAAATATACTCCTAAAACCTGCCTGTGATCCAGCTGGGTGATGGAAAGTTGGGCAAGGTGTGGAATGCACTGTGCTTGAACCTGCTCCAGCAGGCTAATAAAATCCTGAATGACATGAGGAAGGTGACTGGGGCGCTATTCCTCATTGTCTTTTGCACTACCAGCACTTCTGCAATCAAATAAAAGTGCTGTGTAACAGGGTCCGAAGAAGCCAAAGAGCCAAAGGAGATAATTTTTCATATGAAGCATAGCTAAACTGGGAAACTTGTCAAAGACAGTGTGGATGCTAAATGTTTAGAGAGTTTCAAGAGGTAGACAAATCTAGCAAAGGTAAAAATCATGCAGGGTTGTTAAATAGAAAGACAGCACATCCAGCTTAGGAAGCTCCTGAGCTGCATACTTTCATCTTGGGTTCATCTTATTTCTATAGTTTCCTGTAGGCAACTGTTTCTGGCCACTGTCAGAGGTAAGATATTATTCTTTTTGAGTTTATGAAGTTTTTGTTATTCTTTTTAAGTTTATGGAATTCATTTATGGAGTTGATCTACGTTAAGGGTTTTGACTAGAAATTATACATCCTCCATCATGTGGACCTTAGTGGTTCACATTGTATGCGGTCAGAGAACATTTAGCAACTTTGTGCCTCTTCAAGCTGGTACTAGTTTTAAAACTGTGACATGCTCAAGTAAACATTTAGGGTTTTTTTCATTTTTCTTCACTGTATTGATGCTTATGTGAACCCCACATTCACAGTTTATCTGGGTTGTTCTGAATTGTTGCAAACATCTTGCACAGTGGAATGGCTCCTCTCCTCCCATGCCAGTCTCTAGCAGCATCGGTGGGGTACCCCAGCACTCTCACTGCCTCCGGAATAGAGCCTTTCCCTGCAGAGCTGAGTGTTTCAAAATAGCCTTAATTCCCCCAGTGTTTCTTTTCAAACTTTTGTCCTAAGTGAAGGTCCTCTTGCTCTTCTTACCAGTCTTTGAACAGGCTTGCTTAATACAGAAACAAATGACAGTCTTCTTTCAGAAGGACCCAGTTGCTCTGCTCCATGCCTTAGGACAGAGATGATTAGCACCTGATTAGGTGGATATTCCCTGTGATTCCCTTTGATTTCATGTGGCAGGGGATTATGTTGAGTATTTTCCACAGATTTGCAGTCTATTTCTGTTGGAGTATGGCAGATCTAAAGGTGCCATGGATGTGCTTGGTGCTCTTCTGCCACTGTCCCTGGATCTCACTGCTGCCGCTATTCCATAGTGTTGTCGTCTGTGGCCTGTGATGAAGAAAAGTTTCGAAGAGTTGATCTAGTGGTTCCATTGACTTTAAACTCTCTGTGTAGTCTGCAGCCTACCTCAACTGAAAGTGCTTTGTAAACTGAAGACGTAAAGTTAGTTGTGCTTAGAGGGTTGTTCATGCAATTCTCATATGAGCCTTGAAGAAAGATGCATGCTGCCCCAGGTGTCAGATGCAACTATGGTGTCACCTCTCCTCTCCCCACCACATGACTCCATGTATGCTCTTCTGCTTGGGAGATGCCCCTTGCTCCAAGACGTGAAGGTCTGGTACAGTAGATGTGCTAGAGAAGGTCTTTGTGGGAAATGCCTTTGCATACTGTTTTCTGTCTCTTCAAGCTATCCCTCTCATAGATTCCTCCACCTTCCTTCCCCTCCTGCCTGCATCTTATCTCTTACTTGGCAAGTCTCTGGGTTGAAACACCAGCCAAGGGGCATGCTCTGCTCAGCAGCTTGGAGAGGAGGAATGCTATTTTACCACCTGATGGGAGACAGGCCACTCTGTGAACTACAGGGAAGGGAAGATCCTGGGATTTCTTGTTCAAGCAGAAACTCAGAAAACTATCCTATTAGATTGGCTTCAGAGACTGATTGCAACCAACAGTACAGGCTCAGGCTCTGCTTTCTTATTTCCATGAAGGAAATTTTTGTTTGCAATTCTATTTTTTATTGCAGTTAATTGCTCATGCAATTCGTGCAAAAACCAGTGCTTCCCTCCTTTCTACCCCTGGCCATCCATTTCCAAATCATCCGTTATGAGACCACATAAATTGCAAATCACTTTCAATCAGGTCAGTTCTCCATCTGAATCATTGCATAACAATACAGGCAAAGGGCTGGGACCTGCGTCTAGGAAAAAGTCCCCATGGGGAAAGTAAAACCCTTTTTTTTCAGCAACTGAGTGGATCTGGACCAGGTCAAATGCTCATAAGATCCTAGCCTTGGAAACTACATTGAAGATAGTGCTAAGATCCTTCACAGGTAATGTTAGATGCTTATGAAGTAGATGTCTCCATTTGAACAAGTCGCACTTGCCTTTTGTTGTCAATGGAGAAAAATGAAACCTTCTAGTGAGAAATTCATCTCCTGCAGACATCTAGAGGGGGACTGAGTTGGTGATGTATAGGAACCTTGTGCTGTCTGAGATCATTGTGAGATCCAAGATATCTACATTGGATTAGCAGGTGAAAGACCTGACAGGAGGAGATTAAATCCTTCAAGACCAGCAGACTGAGGCCAGGCAGGCTCCCCCTCAGTGCCTAAAAATATCACTGGACGCTTCTTGATTGGATGAATCCCTCCTTACAGGGACTATTTCTGGTCCAGGGTAACTGTAGGTATCTACAGTGCCAAAGATTGGTGGTAAATGAGAAGAAACTTGCCTGGTCTGTATTAGACTTCAGAAAATCTCGTGGCAGGAGTCATACAATTTGAATCCTGTCTCACAGGGTTGCACCACAGCCTTTCTTCTGCCCTGTGATCCCTCCCTGGACCTGACATATCTGCACAGTGTGATGCATGATCAACTGTGTGAGGGGCCCCAGGCACAGCCTTAGCTGGGGCAATGTCCTAATAGGAAACCTCATAAAAGAAACCAAACTATTCCTCAAAGTACCCTGGTCCTGATGCGTTTCTTGCATATCATTTATCGATAGGGATGAAAGCTACATTGTGCAGAGGAAATATCACTTTCTGGCTTGGGACCCAAAAGTCTTGTCCTGGGACTATCTCTCGTTAACTTCCAGATCTAGGTCATGGTCTTTGTCAGAGTCGAGCCTTAAACATTGATCTCCTGAGTTCTTATCCCAAGCCTAAGAAATGAGGATATGGCCTTACAGACGACCTTTACTTTCTCATCCCTGCCATTCTGCTTCTCTAAGAGGATTTCAGATGCAAACAAAAGAACATTGTAATCCTCAGAAACTTGAGTACTGCTGCAGAGCTTGACTGGCGTGAGGCCAGAAATTGCTCTTCCTGCAGTGAAATAAAACTGACTGCCACCAAGATCTGTGAAGATGTTCACCTGCTTCAAACTCGTGATTAGGAAGAGCCTTCCAGCTCACTGAGTTCAGAGATTATAGTGTTGTCTGTAGTTTAAACTTCCCCAGGTATTTATCAAACTGCATCTTACATCAAGATGGATTTTTTCTCTTCAGTGTGACATCCACAGCTTTTTTTGGTAAACCATAATGTAGCTTTTTTTTTTTTTTTCTTCTGATAGACATTTTGATTTTCAGCCATACTAGATATTGGTTATGAAGAGCTTGATAAGACAGTGGCTGAAGCGGGATACTGGAATAACCAGTCCAAATAGCTGATCACAGGGATTGATGTATTCCTTTGTTTATTTAGCACTGTCATTAGCAAACAGGAGAAAGAAAAAGGCATTCCTATGGAGGCATTCTTGTGAAGCTGAAGTGGAAATGAAGAACAGCTCCAGATGAGAGAGAGATGCCACAGAAACAGATGTTATTATCTTCAGAAAGAATTTGACACTTTAAATATAGCAGCAGTAAAACCAAAGGCTGATGGGATGCAAAACTGTTGGTGCTTTGCCGTTCTTTCTTCCTTTTACCACTCCATTCCTTGCTTGCTTCTGCCTCCAAGATGCCTAAATCAACGCAGGTTTGCTATATAAGAGGGAAAAGGGATGCTGGGCAGAATTAATCAAAAGACTGATATTTCAAGGGTTTCAAGAGAGAATCCTGCTATGGTCTGTGGACTTTGTACCTATATCCCAGTTAAGAAGGGTATTGCAAAGGGGTAGCTGAGTTTATCGCTTGTATACACCCGGGTTTTCTAAGGAATGTTGCCTGTAGTACCTGAGAATATCTGCGGGGGGGGAAAAAAAGACCTGGAAAACAGTTTTGAGAAAAAGGAGGAATTTTGGACTCCTCTACAGAAAACACTCCCAAATTAATTCCATTAAAGATACTTGTTTTCAAGGCTAGCCTTGATTTTCTCTCTGACCCAGTACTGCTGGCCAGGTTTACTAGGACATGCTCCTAGAGGATGCTGAACTTTAATAGCAGCCAAAGATCTATCACAAAAGCAAGGCAGGCATTTGAGAGATATTGATCCAGACCTTTGGGGGTATAAATCAGCAGAACCTTTTGGATGAGGCAGAGTTCAGCTGGTATCTATCAGCTTAGTCCTTTTGAGGTCGGTGGAGGCGAACCGATTTAGTTCAGTTGAGAATCTGGCCCCAGATATTGTTTTAGAGTTATGGGAAGCAGAAACAGCTTCAAGACCGAGCTGCAGGGTTGGTCAAACCCAAGGGCTTAAAGAAAAAGGACAAAAAAGACATCAGAGTTGGTTGTTAACAGCTGTCCAGGGAGGGTTTATTCTTCTTAGAAATGAATAGTTCATGCTTTTGGCAGCTTTTCTGTGAAACAGATATGGACCACCTCTCTTTTAGCGGAGCAGAGGAGTGATAAAGGAACTGCTGTGTGAATGGTTAAAGAGACTAAATCAGTCCCCGATTTCTGGCAAATGGAGAAGCCAGTTCATGGAGCTTGGACACACTGCAAATAGTTTGCTTTGCAAAACAGCTGGGTCCAGAACTGCTAGGTCCTGGCTGAGTGATGAGCTCAGTAGGGTTTATTTGAGTGAGTGTACCCCTCTGAAAATCGTTAAAGGGCTGGTATCTAATTGTGTACAGGTCTTTTTTCAGGGTGTGACAAGACCATGCAACAGCCATAAGAGCCAGAAACATTCAAGGAGTTTCAAAATTTCTCTCTCATACATTTTAGCTACTTAGAAGTTGGGTAAGACCCCTCCCTTCTCAAAATAGGTCCTCACGGAACTATTTCCATTTTCCTCCTCTGATGAGAACTGCTTGAACCTTTAAGTGCCTGAAAATCTATCAACATCCACGTGAGAGTCTAAATAAGTGTTTAGTCTAAGCTAGGCTTCCTTCCAACCAATAGAAAGGTCCAAAGACTTGACAAAGATATTTCCAAATCTGAAGCAGGCTGTTAAAATATCCTCTTTTGCTTACAGGCTGAGGTAATTTTCCATTTTACATGTGGTCTTGCAAGAGTTAACTGTGTTCATTGCTACTAAGTCTAATGGTTCATCTTTTATTCTATGCAGCGTGCTGCTTGTGCAGGTAGAAATTCTGTTCTCAGACAGGAATTTATCTGAATTGTTTAAAAAACAAACCCAAAATATCTGGCAGAGGTCACCTTGACTGCTCTGAGTTTTAGCTCTTCCACGTTGCACAGAGTGAGCTGTGCCTCATGGAATAGGCCATTCCAGCTGGATTATACCAGAGCCTGTTAAAAGAACAATTCGCCGCATCAGCCTTTTCCAGCCTGACATAACAATAACTGACAATTCAAATTAATATGATTTAGAACTGCAGCTCCTTATGACAATATTATTAACCAAAGTAACTAGCCATGTTCAGCCTTCAAGTCATTGCTGAGGTGTGATGGGCTGCCACGTAAACCTCTGTCTCCTCTTGCACCACCCTTGTGCACCCTTGAGCACTCTGCTCTGGTGATGGTGAGCACTTTTTGTACCAGGTCCTAGGGCTTAAAAATGTTAGTTTTCTTTTGAATGAATTTTATCTAGGCAAAAGAAGCAATTCTGTGCCTGCATGGGACTGAGAGAGGTTTCCCTTTTTAGATTTGACTCTGGGTAGTAAAAGCACTATAGACCTGGACTTAGTTAAGAAGAAATGAAAAGCAGGAATTAATATTCATTATGAAGAAAAGCAAAGAAAAAGTCATAAAGAGGAAAAACCCTGCTGTCAATCTCTTTTCCCCCCCCCCCACCTTGTAATCCAGCCTACTTTTCCACACATAAGCAAGCAATCAGAAGAGTTAAAGGATTTGTGTCCAGGAGAATGACAAAACACTATTATTACAACTTTTTTTTTTTTTTAATACTACAAATCATTTCAATATACCTTTGCATTCATTTAGCAGGTTATTAGAATGTCTCTTGGTATTGGCTAGACATCAATTTATTGACACTTGTGCCACTCATATATGCATAAGATCTTTGTGGTCATGCTTTTTGGGATTGCAATGACTTACCTGATATTTCATCAAAGTCTTTGAAGTCAAGTCAGCCTGATCTCATTTCTGTCTTGCCACAAATTCAAGAGCATCGAGCAACAGAGCATTCAGAGCTGCCCTGAATTCATACCCTTTTAAACAGCCTACCACAGCAAAAGTCTTTATTGGCTTTTGCCATTTTCCTGGGTCAAAAATGAATCACTCCTATTTTGTTTCATCAGCTAAAAGAGTTTCTGTCCAGTTTGTCCACCATGGACCCCAAATTTTTCCTTCTTTCACCATGGCAAAATCTTCACAAAGGTTGTCTGATGGGACACCACAGATATTCATATTGTTTCACATTTTAGCATCTGCAAAGCAGTGGTAGATCCTAGGACTTCAAACACATGGAGATATTTTTCTGTACATCTGCAAGTCCCCCGTGAGCCTGACATTACTTTCTAAGAGCACTTTTTTCCTCCCTCAATTTCTGTTGAACAAATGTCAAGAGATGTCATTCTTCAATGGAAGCATTCCGTAATTGAACAGTGATAAATGCAGATCAGAGTTTTGTTCTACAATAAGCATAAAAAAAGAGAAGCATTTTCTCCCAGAACTTCCTTTTCTCTAAATAATAGATTTTTCTCCTTTTATTCATATGTATTTAGTTTCCTTGGGACTTACTTATAAGCACAACATCCATTCTTCCTTCCTTCCTTCCTTCCTTCCTTCCTTCCTTCCTTCCTTCCTTCCTTCCTTCCTTCCTTCCTTCCTTCCTTCCTTCCTTCCTTCCTTCCTTCCTTCCTTCCCTCCTTCCTTCCTTCCTTCCTCTTTCTCTCTTTCTCCTGACAAGAACCAGTGATCTTATCAACATTGTTGATTTCTCTGCTCTTGCTGTGATTCCCAGGGCACAAAAGTCATCAAACTCCTCTTCTAGACTCTGCCCTTTGGTAACAGGAACCCTCCAAAAAACATCAGTCATCAACTGGTATTCCACAGTGTGTTGGGAAATTCTCTATTCTCAGTAAAACATCCTCAAATTCTTCCTCAATTGCTTTGATCTTTTTGCACTTCTGATAATTAACCTCTGTGAGGAGATGAAGAGCTTAACAGATTATTAGTGTTATTCCTCAGGTGCTGTTATCCAGTGTATAATTGATTTAAGCATTTAGCTTATGCACTCCTTTTATTGATTTTAACTCAGCATTGGAAACACTGAATTTTATCTATTAAGCTTTCACTGCACATGGCCTTTGCTTTCTTTTAACAGTAGCATCACTGTTTCTGGCACCTCTGTAGCTCCTGTCAGTCTGTTCAGCTTAAAAGCCACATCTATTTCCAGTTTGCTGCAGTGCCATGTGTTGTACCTACAAAATGTTTTATAGCTCCTTTCTTCCCCTGAGCACATTTTCGTAATGCATTTTACTTCTGGCACTGTGTAGTTCAGTTATCACTTAGAGCCAAGGAAGCTAACAGCGCTCTGCTACGTTCATTGCCAGAGTTTTTAGAGAAAATAAGAGCTTTTGTATAACATAATGGAGTAGCTGATTCCAACTGCCTCATACTAAACTGAGGTAAAGACTGTACCACACACAGATGATCTAAAAATAATGACCATGAGAATCTCCAGCAAATCACTCATGCAGTTTCCACTGGCAGTTCCTGGGGCCTCAAAACGCTTGCCCAGAGGGTGTAAAAATGGTCCAGGCTCATTGCAAATCATTTATAAGGTCAGACATCAAAGGGACAAGCTCTTTTATACCACTGTCCCCTCTCAGAACAGTTTCTGATTACGCAGACACAGGCGCAAGCGGTGTTGGGTTTTTGGACCAAAAATCTCAATCACAGCACTGCCACGGAGAGCTGCTGGTCCTTCTTCTCCTGTCTCACCAGAGCTGCAGTGAAGAGGTCCCCTTCTGAGTGGCCTAGAATGGCTGTGCATTTTCACACATGCCAGACTTGATAAAGTCAGCCGATGGGAGTCTGGGCTTCCCTTTCACCCACCTCAAGGCCATCCTACTGAAGACTTTTGGACAGATCTCTCTGCTGTGGTCATGACACACCTAGTGAATGCTGTGGACCATGTAGATGGTAGTCAAAAGCTCCCTCATATGTTCCTTGAATCTTTCTGACCAGGTGGACACCCCATTCCATGACAAGCTTATCCAACATGATCTGAAATCCCTGTTTACCTGACCTCTTCTACTGCAATACGCAGAGCATGGAAGAGGGTGAAAGAGACTGTGCCACTTGGGGGGTCTCATCCCTGTTGTTTTGCAGGATAGGAACTCAGCAGGCAACAGGACAGCATCCACACCCACCCACAGCGACTGAAGATCCTTATTGTCCATTCAAAGAAGGATTTGAAATAACACCATCAGTATGTCAAGTTCCCTGCCCTTCTGTTGCTTAATTTCTCTCGAACAGGGGCTCTGAAATTTGTCCAGAAATCTGCCTTCAGGTTCCTATCTGCATTGTTTTAATGGATTGCTGAGTTTTTGATTTATTATCCCAAATGTCTGGCCAATGTAAATGTTTCCTTTCCTTAAAGCCAGCAAAGATTTGTAATATGCCTACAAATAATACTCCAATCTGACCACATCAATGAGATGGCAGTAAATTACACAGAGGCACATACGATCCACTCACTGGTATATGTTGTTATGTATAATTCTATGTTGCTCATATAACTCACAATCTGACATTTGTTTCAGCCAGAAAATGGCCGTACCATCCAAGCACTTCTTCCCCTTTTAATGATGAATGCCAACCCTTATTAATCCTTTTTCTACAATTTCTACAACTCAGGCACAGAGGAGCTATCTCATCTGATAGCAAAAGGTTGTCATCATCACGAATATGAAATCTCCTTTCTGGGGATGACGTATTGGACGTCTCCAAAAGGTTATCTCTTCAGTGCTCAATTTTGCAGCTGGCTCATATCCTGAGAAAGAGTTTTATGGAAAAGTTTACAGGAATTTCTCGCTCCTTGAGGGTTCTTTAATGTTTTCTGCAGGAACTGATCTTCTCACAGAGTGCTAAGCACACACCGCAGAAATCCAGTTAAACTTATTTTGGGGAGAAGAGGGTCACATTTATCAGTGCTTGTAGTGGCATTTTGTTTCAAGGCAGAATTGACAGTGAATGGTGGAAATTCACTAAGATCAAATTGGTTAATCCTTGGTTTCTTCAAATCCTGGACCCTGGAGTTAGGTGAGTACATAGCCACTTTATCCCTCCCTCTGCCTTCTGTTTGCTTTTATTAAAAATAAACCTTCTTTTAGCTGAAAAGATCTTTCTCCTTTCAAGGATTCAAGGAAAATGCCTGAAAATGTGTCACTAGCGGTCCCACAGCTCAGAAACCCCACCTGACCAAAGATTGCTCCACACATACAAAACAAAGCCATTTTCTGCATAGTGGAAACCAGGATATTTGCTCTCCAGTGTGTTTCAAGGCTGGTTGATTTTTTTCACTGAAACATACGGGAGGCCACCTGTGAGCTTCTATCTTATAGAGCACCAGAGGCTCCTCTGGGGCTGGAAGTGGATTCTTCCAACCAAGAAGACCAATTTATCTTAGTTGGAGCCTCCATAAATCTTCCTCCATGTGGTCTCGTTGGTCATTAATAAAGTTGGAGCTCTCACCACAGCTTTTCTCCAGGCGGGAGAAGTTGTCAAACCTCTCGGCTCTATTTAGCTGCTGATTTTCATTAAACCCTGTAGAAACTTGTAGGAGTTTTTCTCAAGTTTAGCTGTCACCGGCACAGGAGGTGAAAGCTGCCAGGGGATGCAGCAAGGTGGCAGAGAGGTGTTCCTACATGCATGAAGCCACAGTCAGAGCACATATCCTCATACCTTTAGGAGACCAGGTGGAAAACAAACTCAACAAAGCTAAGAGTTTATGTCACATGAAATACACCCCCAAATGGCCATGGACACAGGCTAATTTCCTCTGTGGCTGAGCTCAACTGGCTTATAATCATCACAAGGCTGTTTCTCCCTACACTGAGGCATCGATTTCATTCCGCAGGTGCCTCGCAGCAGTTTTGCTCCTGCAGAAGGGAGCAGATGAACAGATTTAAGTAGACGAGTTCAGATCCCAGTTCTGTGGCTTGGACTCTTCTCCAGTTATTATCTTTTCTCAGACAGGGGTTTTCTGAAGCCACAAAGGGAATCCCATCCAGACCCAGACTATGAATGGAGGCATTTCCTTGTTCAGGCAACCAGACAGAATTTCTCCCAGAGCACAGTGCAGAGCTGAAAAATCAGCAGAATGTTACAGCAGGAATGTTTTTAGATCCCTTTTATTGCCAGCAACGGGTAAGACTTTGTCCTGGACTGCATGTCTGTGATTCGGTTGAAGAAGGAGGGATAATGTACAAACAACCCGATTGTGGTCTGTGAAGGCTCTGGATGTGTTCACATCCAACCAGATAGGTGAGGACTGGGCAAGGAAGAGTGGAAAACAGGCCGCTCTCACTTACCATTTCTTCAAATCTTGGACAAAGTAGCTGGATCAACATGTGAACAAAGATGTAATCACTTATTACCGGTGTGGCAAGAGCATCTTTTCAACGAGCAGATGTCCTAAAGTGAGATGCTCTGTAGGACAGCACATAATAGGAACATGTCTGGGGAAGTGGGTGCGTGTTCAGCATGTAGGGCCATGTCATAGGGGGATTTATGATCTTTGCAAAGTCAGATGACACGCTGTGGGTCAAAGCTAACTGTGCAATCACAGAATCACAGAGTCACAGAATGACAGGGGTTGGAAGGAACCTCTGGAGATCATCCAGTCCAACTCCCCTGCCAAAGCAGGTTCACCTGGAGCAAGTTGCACAGGAATGCGTCCAAGCGAGTTTTAAATGTCTCCAGAGACGGAGACTCTACCACCTCTCTGGGCAGCCTGTTCCAGTGCTCTGACACCCTCAAGGTAGAGAAGTTCCTCCTCATGTTTAGATGGAACTTCCTATGTTCAAGTTTGTGCCCGTTACCTCTTGTCCTAATGGTCATGCCATGGTCTTTCTCCACTCCAGGACTTCTGTCACTGGATCCAGTAGATCAAATTGGAATTGGACACATAGAATGATGGAGTGGAAGAGAAAGTGTGGTTCTGCCCTGTAAATACATGATGTACCAGACTAGCTACAGGAGAAAGTGAGATAGGAGTCAGTTCAGAGTGTCATGCTGCAAACATAATATGATATGTGACATTTAAGATGTCTGTTCATCTGAGTATGACCTCCATGGAGTAATTTAAGGTGAGAAGTACCAGCTACCCACAGGAAGTGGGGTCCTGGTTTGTGTTTCAGGGTTGTCTCTGAGGCATGTTTTTCCCTAGAAACTCATAACAGCTCTCCTCTTTATTTCTGGGCCAGAGAAACTCCTAGCCCAAATCTGGTCCATTAGCATAGGGCTTGTGTGTGTCCTTTCTGGAGCTCCTCTTGCTTTGGGCTGTGCTGAAGATCAAATTCACTATCTCCCAGAGGAAGCCAGCTTCTGCTTTCAGTACCCTGTCCTCCATCATCCCTTTGGTTCCAACTGGTAACAAAGGTAAATGACTCATGAGGTTGTCAGTTCTTTATAGAAAACAGATTTTCTACAAGAAGTGACTCAGAGTATCCGCCTCAGTATTGAACAATGGGGCCAGTCACCCAGCAGAGCCTCACAAAGCAAACACCACTGAAACCAGAACTCAGTGTCCTCTCCCATGTTGGCAGAAATATTATTCCAGCGATAGCTTCACTAGACGCAAAGGCACAATTGTCAAGGACCTGATTTTAGGGGGAGCAGTTAAACTCATTTATGGCATATGGATACTGCCAGGAGCAAGGGGTAAAGTGCTATAACCTCCTTTGGGGTGGTGGAAACTATTCATTTTGTGTCTATATTATCAAAATTCTATTGTTAATTGCAAGGCCAAATTAAATTCTGATTGCTTTAGTGACGTCCAAGTACTATTAGCCAACTTTTTTAAACTTGGACATCTAATCTGGGATGGATTCTCAGTGAAGGGCTCAGTTCTGCTCCTCTTACTCTTGCCAGATGGGCCTTTACTCTCCATGTAGTTCCTTTTATATCAGTATTTCTGTAATGTATGAGTAGGTAGCATTAGGTTCCTGCAGTATCTTCTTCCATATCCTGGTGTCAGCATTCTAAGAACAGGGCTGAGGTACCCATCTAGAAGTGATTAAGAAGAGGACAGCTTGGCTGCGGTAGACTTTCCTGGGATATAACTGATCTTTGGGGGTGGGGAATAGCGCTCTCATTTCTTTTCTCTTTGTACAGTCCAATGTAGACCATAATTTTAGTAATTATAAGAACTAGGAATCTATGTGGGGCATTGTGATACTGGTTTAGAAGCTGAGAATTTGAGGGCTTAAATTTTGAAAAATCATCTCACACAAATGACTGTTCTTATTGCATTTAATTAGAAGGGACAGCAGTTTACTATGCTGCAAAAAAAGCCACCTATACTTTAGGTCCCTGCTCCATGACTGCAATTGCTGTAATGACATAGGTAAAATTCCAGCCTCTTTTGGGAGTGTGGTTTTATGCGCGTGTGCTAGAAAATGCGAGTCTTGTGTCTGGGTTATGGCACTAGAATGTAAGGCTCTCTTAAGTGGCATTCAACAGGCTGGAAGTGTAACATCCATCTGTCTCTGCTCTTCTGCTGTGTTGCCTAAAATTCAATCATGTCTACAGAGGAGGCTGTTCCTCAAGTGGATGTCTAGTTCTGTTTGCTAGGCAATCCACTGAGTGCTGCGTTAAGTCTTAAAGTGGATACATCCCTCATCACAGGGGAATCTTGCTCCTCTAGTACAATGTCATCAATGTCCATGAAAATGAACAGCAGGACTTGCATCAATTATGGTGGATCAAGCTGATACTAGATGACCCTAGCTCAAAAGCTGTGAAGTAGTACTGCTGGTTTTGTATCTTCTTCTCTTCTCTCTTCTCTTCTCTTCTCTTCTCTTCTCTTCTCTTCTCTTCTCTTCTCTTCTCTTCTCTTCTCTTCTCTTCTCTTCTCGTCTCTTCTCTTCTCGTCTCTTCTCTTCTCTTCTCTTCTCTTCTCTTCTCTTCTCTTCTCTTCTCTTCTCTTCTCTTCGATACCATGATAACTTTCACTCCACCCACCTTCCCAAATATGCCAGTTATCTTCCAGCCTTAGTGGGTGGCGAGACGTCAAACCATAACTTTGTCTCCTGTAATTCAAGTCCTCACCTTCTGCACCATCAAGAGGCTTTAGACTACCAGTTCACCCTAGGATTTGTGAAAGTGTTGGTTATTTCCTGAAAACTCTGATGTTGCCACTGCTTGCTACTGACCTTCCAAACTTCGTATGAACTAGTTCTTCCTATGGATGGATTTTTGTTTTACTTAAAAACTAGTTCTTTTCCATGAATCATATGTTACTGCAGCCCATTAGGAAGCACAATTCTATCCTCTGTCTAGCCTGCATCCCCTCTTTGGTTGCCTTTCTTAACTATGCATCAGTTCTCCTTTTTCCTACCCAGTTATTACTTTGTCACACTTTCAGGATTCCACGTACACACAGTTAATTACATCAAACAGTCTCAGACCTTCTGTCTCATTGATACAGATGCTCAGTATGTGTTAGACAGTTAGGTCATGGCATTTTTGTGCTGACCAGTACTGAACTCCCAGTTTTCTAGTCTTTCAAGCTTATGCAGACTTCCATCAACAGCTTTACGTTGGCTCAGGGAGACTTTGGACAGTAATGAGCATTGCTCATTATTTTTGTTCCTCCAGACATTCATGTTGCACAAGTGAAGCCAGTCAGATGAGAAAGTTACCTTCAAGGTCTTGAGACATGAAGTACTTTTTCCAGGCATAGGACAAGCTGTTGAAGAGACAACAGGGAGTGCTCATGGTGCCATTAAAACATGCTAATGCAGGTAACTCACAGTTATACTTGTTCATCTAACAAAGGGACTTTCTTTAGCCTCAATTCATCATTCAGACTCCTCCAGGGTGAACGAAGACTTAGATTCCTTATGGAGGTAATTCATCACATCTCATTGACCTTAAACAATGGTCCTGAGATGAATTCCCTCATGGATATAGCCCTGCACATCACAACGGACACTGAGGTGCATAGTTTATACTAGGTGAGAACTTGCAGATGTCTAAAATTAGGTTAGAACCCTTTTGGAGGGTGAAGTGTTAGGAATATCTGATCCATCAAGGAATATTTTTTTGCCTCAGTTTGACTGGCTTGTGGGACAAATCCTGACCTCATTCAAAACTTGAACAATCCGTTTTCAAGACAGTGGAGGTGCTCAGGATGGGAGAGTGAAATTTAGCTGAAAGTTCTCACACTCTCATTCCAAGGATGAAGACAAACATCTCCCTGGACATCTGCATAACTGGCATCTTTTTCTATGTGGAAGAAGTCTTTCTAAGAATTTATGGATTTTGTACATTTTACTAGAGGAGTTACTGAAAACTGGCAATCTTTATAATGTCTGATGTGCCTCATCTGAATTCTCTTCCTGTCTCAGCTTTCACACTGATTTTAAGCAAAATATGTCATGTCCCTTTCTTTGTCCTTTTCCTTTCTGTGTCTTTTGAGATTGCAGGCTCTCTAGGACCACATGGTTTTTTTCCGAACAGCTTTATCAATCTGCCTGCCACAGAGGTCACATCCATTCCTCTCCAGCGACTGCGGAGAAGACAGGGTCTGGCAGTCCTGGATAGAAATGGTGGGATTAATCTTACACAGATTTAGTTATTTAAATGTTAAGAGTCCGATATCACGTATTTACTGGTACTTCTGATGCAGTCAACAGGAGTAGATGGGCTTCATTGACTGATGGGTCCCACCTCGTCTAGTTATTAGAGCAGCAGCCTCTGAGCATGTCTATTTAGCTGAGTGGTGCAGTTTACACACCTGAGGGATGGGATGCCGTCCAGAAGGACCTGGACAAGCTCAAGAAGTGGGCCCATGTCAACCTCATGAGGTTCAACAAGGCGAAGTTCAGGATCCTGCTCCTGGGTCGGGGCAATCCCCTGGTATCAGCACAGGCTGGGTGATGAAGGGATGGAGAGCAGACTGCTGAGAAGGACTTGGGGGTACTGGGAGGGGCAAAAGCTGGCCATGAGCCGTCAATATGCGCTGGCAGCCCAGAACCACCCCCTCATCCTGGGCTGCATCTCCAGAAGCGTGGCCAGCAGGGCAAGGGGGAGGATTCTGCCCCTCTGCTTTGCTCTGGGGAGATGGCCCCTGCAGTGCCGCCTCCAGCTCTGAGTACCTCCAACATAAGAAGGACATGGAGCTGTTGGAGTGGGGCCAGAGGAGGCCGCGGAGATGTTGCGAGGGTTGGAGCCCCTCTGCTGTAAGGACCCCTCTGATGGTTGAAAGAAAGAGCTCAGAGGGTCATGATTAGGGGCACAGAGTCTAGTTGGATGTCAGTGACAAGTGGTGTTCCCCAGGGGCCAGTACTGGGTCCAGTCCTCTTCAATATATTCATCAATGACCTGGATGGGGGGATAGAGTGCACCCTCAGCAAGTTTGCTGGTGACACAAAGCTGGGAGGGGTGGCTGACACACCGGAAGGCTGTGCCACCATCCAGACAGACCTGGACAGGCTGGAGAGTTGGGCAAAGAGAAATTTTATGAACTTCAATAGGGGCAAGTGTCGGGTGCTGCACCTGGGGAGGAATAACCCCCTGCACCAGGACAGGTTGGGGGTGACCTGCTGCAGAGCAGCTCTGTGGAAAGAGACCTGGGAGTCCTGGGGGACAACAGGATGCCCATGAGCCAGCAATGGGCCCTTGTGGCCAAGAAGGCCAATGGCATCCTGGGGTGCATCAAGAAGAGTGTGGCCAGCAGGTGGAGGGAGGTCATCCTCCCCCTCTGCTCTGCCCTGGGGAGGCCACATCTGGAGCACTGTGTCCAGTTCTGGGTTCCCTGGTTCAAGAAGGACAGGGAACTGCTGGAGAGGGGACAGCAAAGGGCTACCAAGATGATGAGGGGATTGAAACACCTCTCTGATGAAGAAAGGCTGAGGGATTTGGTGCTCTTCAGTCTGGTAAAAAGACAACTGAGGGTGGATATTATCAATGCTTATAAATACTTAAAGGGTGGGTGTCAGGAGGATGGGGGCCAGGCTCTTTTCAGTGGTGTCTGGCAACAGGACAAGAGGTAATGGGCACAAACTTCGACATAGGAAGTTCCATCTAAACACGAGAAGGAACTTCCTTCCTTTGAGGGTGGCAGAGCCCTGGCACAGGCTGCCCAGAGAGGTGGTAGAGTCTCCATCTCTGGAGACATTCAAAACCCACTTGGACGCATTCCTGTGCAACTTGCTCGAAGTGAACCTGCTTTGGCAGGGGAGTTGGACTGGATGATCTCCAGAGGTCCCTTCCAACCCTATGGTTCTGTGATTCTGTGACAGGCTGAGAGAGTTCGGGGTGTTCAGCCTGGAGAAGAGAAGGCTCCAGGGAGACCTTATTGTGGCCTTTCAGTACTTAAAGGGGGCTTATAAGAAAGATGGGGACAAACCTTTTAGTAGAACTTGTTGCAATAGGACAAGGTGTAATGGTTTTAAATGAAAAAGGGTAGATTTAGTCTAGATATAAGGAGGAAATTTTTTACTATGAGGGTGGTAAAACAGCGGCCCAGGTTGCCCAGAGAGGTGGTAGGTGTGCCATCCCTGGAAGCAAGCCAGGTCAGGTTGGACAGGGCTCTGAGCAACTTGATCTAGTTGAAGATGTCCCTGCTCATGGCAGGGGGTTGGACTAGATGACCTTTAAAGTTCCCTTCCAACCTAAACTATTTTACAATTCTATGATTCTATGATTTGCTAGTGTTGATCAGGAGTTAGTAAAGGCTGTGGCCTCACCATGGCCTGACATTAAGTAAAATCATCCCATTGGCTGAATAATCCATTGCTTTCTTGCCCTTAGGTGCCACAGCAGCCAAGTTGAGTGTTTTGGGCAGATGACCAGAATTTGGTCCTCACAGCTTGTTTGTTGCCTGGCAAAATGGGTTCTGGTCTTTAGGGAACTAAACCAGTAGTATTATTAATAGTCATAATAAAAACTTTAATATGCTTATGGTCACTTTGAGCCTACTATCAGGCTATTTATTGAGGTCATCAAACTAACATGTCTGGAAACAGCTGTGGGAACTGACTGAGCCCCTGCATGAGCTGTTTATTACATTAAAGTTTGTTGTTGGAAGCAATGAGCTCTACGGAAAGGAAAAAAAAGTGCTGTGGATCTGTTCCCCTTTCCCTCTTCTTTCCCCTTTCTCCTTCTCATGCTCTTGCTGAAGAAGATAAAAATAAGTGCAATTGTATGGAGTGTGGTTGGTGTGACGGGACTGCAAAAGGGACTAACTGGGAAAAGGCTGATCCTGTAACTATGGGGTTCTTTCTTCCCGAAGCCCAACCGTAGCGGCTCTGCTATACTTTGTCACCGGAGCACTCGATGGCTGCGTGAAATAAACTGCCAGCTATGATCATCTTTGGGAGGTTGTTGTAACCGCAGTAGAGGGGATGACTCTTGGCTCGCAGGGGACTCTGTGGTCTGGCTGAGCAATCAAAGAAGGTGGTAATGGCCAGGCCAAGCTATCTGGGATTGCCGGGTAATGCAAAATGCCATTATTCATTTTGTTAGCTGGAAATGGCCTTTATTTACATTTCCACTTAGCTAGGTAGTTTCCTTAAGCCTCCAAGAATTCAAGACGCAGACATGTTATTAAGACATTTAAAACATCCCCATATTTAACAAAAATATCTGATGGGATTGAAAGCCTTTGGATTTTATTTTTTTCTTACTCTTCCCCTTTCTTTATTGAAGAGCAAGAGCAAATAAAAGTCTAAAGCTCTTAGACAACTATAAAGTCTCTAAGAAGGGATTTTCTTCCAACGGGCATGTAAGCAGCCTGTACAAATATATTTTTATTATTCTTTTAAGAAAGTATTTTGAATTTTGGATTTCAGGGGTCATCCTGCCAGAAGGAACCCAGAACTCTGTTGCTTGGTGGAATATACATCTGCAGGGCAAAGAGAAAGGATCTAGGGTGGACTTTGTAGGTGGTTTTAGTTGACCTCCTTGTGCTTTTTGTTGTTTTGGAGTTGGACAGATAGGTAAAAGAAAGCAACAGATTTGGAGAAAATGGGATGTTGAATGTAGTTCACTCTAACTGAGCAACCACCACTGCTTGAGGCCAACAGGGAGTGCTGCTGATGATCCTACACAACTTGAGAATGATGTGTATGGATACAGCACCACTGAAGACTTCCACACCACCAATCAATTGCTACCATTGCAAGCTGCTCCTCAGGGAGGCACCAAATTATTTCCTGAGCTGCTGCAATTTTATAGATCCAGCCCAAAAGTGAGATCAAAGACTGCCAAGGTCTCCCCAGCCCCACTGCACCCAAGGTGAGCAGATGCTGCAGTTCCTTTTCTGGCACTTGGTGTCCTGGCATCTGGGTAAGTTCTTCTGTATCAGCTTTGCGCAGCTGAAGGTTAGTGAAATACAGCCAAGTCTTGCAGGAACGACACCGACACAGGCTTACATGCATAAGGATTTATTTGTAGTTACACCTCTACAAAGCCAGCATTAGATAAAGAATTGGAAAACCGTCTATTTTAAGTATTTCTACTGATTCCGCTTCCCATTCCAGGTGTTCAACTTCCTTTTTCATTACCTGTGCACACTCCGGCTGCTGCCTAGGCTGTGTTGATTGAGTCTCTGCAGCATTCAGACAACAAAGTCTCCATAAAACTTGAACGAAAGCCCCAACACTTCCCCAAACTGAAGGATAGAGTTGCTGCAGAACGTGTCCAAAATAGAAGGCAAACCATAAAAAACCAAAACAAAATCCAAGCCTAAAAATTAAAATGAAACAACAGTCACCAAAAAATGCACCCAGCAGCACAAAAAAGAATCCATGCTGTGCCCCCACCAACTCCTACTTTGTAATTAAGTGAAAATGCTGAAGGTTTGGTGTTTTTAAAACTGTTCTCTGGTTTCCTCAGGGAAAAAAAAAAAAAGAAAAAAATCCCCTTGTGTTCCTTTTTCTCAGTAAACAGCAGAATTTCAGTGGATTAATTCTCCCAACTAAGCTAGAGCTGGAGGATGCTTTTCTTCTGTTATTTTTTTCCCTCTGTGACTTCTAATTTTGTCACCGGTTTGCATGGTTCTTGTGAGACCAGAAACTCTTTGTGGCACATGAAAGGAATATTTAAGCTTTAGCTGATCTGGAGAAAAAGGCTTGGTGTGTTGCATGAGAAACCAATGAAATTTAAGTGGTGAGAAGGAAAGGCTTGTCCTTTAATCATTTCAGGGCTTCTGGTCCTGAGGCGCTGCCTGTGCTGAGGAATTTTCCTATTGAATTGGATAAGAGAAAGGAAAAAGAAAAAAGAAAGAAATTTCTGTAAAGAGTTATTAAGAACAACAACAAATGAACAATTCCTCAGGAAAATGGGAGGGGAATGGCATTTTGTTTTGTTTGTCAAAAACTCAAACACCAAAATACTCTGACCAAGAACCAAATGTGGCTGCGGAGCCTGAGGGACACTGAAGCTTAGATGTTCCCATTTTCCTCCATGGTTTGGAGCCATGGGATAGATGGCATTTCTCATCATTCATTACAGGTAAACATGTAAAGGAAGACAGCTGAATCCTGGGAAATGTAGTTTAGCTTTGACACCTGTCCACTGAGGAAACCAAGATAATTTTCCATTGCCAGAATTGATTGTGTCAGCCTTTCTTCATTAAGATATGTTGGTGCTTGGCCTGAATACAATGTTTTTCATAAATTGAATATCTGGGGGAAAAGAAATCTGATTTTTGTGCTAAAGGCAGGAAGACTACCTAAAAAGAGGACTGATAAAACAATCTCTTTTTCATAAACAGTGCCCATGCCATTCTTAATTATTATAAGGATAATTAGTTTACCTTCTGCTGGAGCCACTAGTGAGATAACCGGCTACTGTGATTATTCTTTTAAAAATATGTAGACCGGACTCAACTACTCAAAATGTGAACGTGAAGGGAACTTTGATTCTCTGTAGAAGGCAGGAGAAAAGTGTTAGAGTAGGGGAAGTGATTGTCTCTGAGTCTACATCCAGAGTCTGTTGTGAGCCAGTTTATTGAAAAGCCCTAAGAAGGATTTATCTGAGCAGAGGAGATGCAAAAAACACTAGGAATGGAGAAAACTCAGGGAAAACGTAGGCTGATGCAACCCCTTTTTCCATGACTGGAGATTTGATGCTCAGCAGTGGCCTGCAAGCTAATAGCTGGTCCACAATTCCAGTCTCAACTCACTTTGGGATTATTTTCTATGAGTTTCAGCCACTTCAGTTTCATGGTGAACACCCTGAAATACTGAGTGATGCCTTGAGGTTCTACGCAATTACTTTGCAGAGAATGAATGTTTCAGCTGGAGTTCGGCGGGATTTTGAGAGAGCTGGGACAGATCCATGGTTCCTCCTGCTAAATAGAGGTGGAAGATATGTAGCTGAAGGCCATGGGGCTTCCTGGTCTTTGCATGACATTGTCATATCAGACATTATGAAGAGAAGACCAGCAGGAGAAACTGCATGTATTGGTTTCTACTTCTTTTACATAAATCATCAGATGGTCAGATGAACCATCACCATTCAGGTGGCTCATGCAAAAAACTTCAAAGATGTTTCTGGGCACCAAGGACATCTACACAGAACCATCAGATATGACATAATACCTCCTGGACCAGCAGGGTGGAAATTAGGATAACACCCTTAAAATAGATACAGTTTGGGAAGGGAATTGGAGATGTGAAGTGTCTTGCATACGGGGTCACCCAGAAAGGCACTATCAGAGGGGAAAAGTCTGAAGGACCTTCCTGTTGACCTGGTGTGTCTCTCAAAGAAGAATTCTGGATTTATACAGATGTCAGCAAGATAAGAATCCATCTTCAAAGGCTCAGCATCTTGCTCCTCTGAGTCATATTTTACTTTAAAACCCCTTCTTTTTTTTCAACAGCTGACTCAATACATCAAAACATATCTGTTTCTCATGAACCCAACACCTGCTAGACAATATTGAGAAATAAAGAGTGGAACGAAGAAAATATTACTTACATTTTGCAAGATGTAGCAATATCCCATCAGTACATTGCAGAAGAATAAAAGCAGAACATCAATGAAAGAAAAATCTTTCTCCAATCAAGCATCAGAGACAATAGATAATGAAGAAGGGAGGGTGCAATATAATAATCTGATTAGTTTATATGGGCCAAACACTCATCAAGACCAAAACTGGTGTTTTATCTTTTTTTTTTCTTTCTTTCTTTTTACTTTAAAAAAAGAGTGGAAACAGTAAGTTTATTTCAAAGCAGCTTATGTTCCTTGAGATTCTAGTAACTGAAATATCCATTAAAAATCACACAGATCATAAGAGAAATAAGGTGGAGTTGACTCCACAGTAAGAGCTGTTTTCATTGTCAGCTTTGGGAAAATATCAGAAATAAGGGTCAAGGTTTTTTTCTTTTTTTAATAACTGTATAATTGAATGAAGGCTGGAAATTTCCTTATACAAAAAGTATATAAAAACCATAATTTCATCAGTAAAAATTTCAATCATGTTGTACTACTCCACCTTTTTAAAATTTGCTCTGCTTTTATTCCCATGAGAAGGAAACCATTATAAATCTATGTGTGTATCTGTAGACAAATGAAGGTGTATACGTATGTAGATGGATAAACAGAGATAGGGTGTCTGTGAGATGTCTAGCATATGCCCTTAGATACACAGAAATGTATATGTTTGTACATGTGTGTATATCCATGTCTTCATGTGTGTGCCTGTGTATGCAGACAGTTTTAGTTGGATGAACTCCAGGCTTGTTCTCACCCTGATAAAAAGCAATATAACACACACATTGTAAGACTAAACGTACTATAAGGACCAGAGTAAATTGATACAATATCACTTGAGTGAATATGGTGTAATTACTTTAACCTCAAATTTGCCTACCAAAGTAAGTATGTACATGCACCGATCTGTATGTGCTGTCATGCACCTGCCTATTTAAATACACAGGGATTATTGAGCGTGTAAATACATATGTGCTTGCATGCACATTTTTGTGCAAGACAAGATATTCCTGTTTGGCTCCAGGACTTTGTGGAACTGTATGACTGGACTAAATTCCCAGTCTGTTATCCAGGCTCTCACGTAAACCAGCATCACAAACTTCAAGTGCAGCTGAAAGAAGCTCTGCAATGGCTGGTGTGACAGTCTGAGCCCTGAATTAAACCTCTTCCAGGCTTGACAACAATACCAAAACAAGGCATTGGAGAGGCCTTCTGCCCTCTACCATCATCAGCAACCTATGGATGGGGGCCTGTTTTCCTCTCTCTCAAATAACCACGACTCCAGTTGTATCATTCTGGGGCTGAGAAAGGCATTCAAGGAGTGAACTGAATCAGATCAGACCTTTTTAAGAAGACATTACGTTACATTACGTACAGGCTCTTGGAAGTGCAGGAGAGGTCAGGCTTCTTGTTGAAACACAGAGGGAAATAACTACTTCTCCAAAGTGTAACTTGCACTTATAGAAGCCATTTCTTCCCCCGATCTTTATTTCTCCTTTAGTGGAACTGAACACACACACACACACGGTCCATCTGCTTCAGCTCTGCAGAGCTGGCACAGCTGCACCCTTATCTTCTGCATCAGCATCCCAGACCTTTTATTGCTGACAAAAGAGAAATATTTACGCAAGAAGGCTGTGGGAAAGCAGCATTCTCACTGGCACAGTCTCCCATGCCTTGTTTTCAGTAACAAATAAATAACGGCATGGACAGCTTATCTGTATTTTGGAGGCAATGGCTAAAAACATAAAACTCTGTGGATCAAGAAGGTCAGACCCTGGGCTGCTAATCATAGCTGACATAACCAACTGGAGAATCTATTCCAATAAACTTCTTATGTATCCAGATCCCAGACCCCAGCTGTAAGTCCTGGTCCTGGGCAAATAATGTGAATGTTGTAATGCTTAGCAGCTGGCATTTATTGGTATAGCAGCGTTAAGTGGTGTTACATTATTTTGGATTGACTGTGATTGCAGCGTGGTTAACACAGATTTTATTTTCCTTCTTAACCTGAATTAATAACCCTTAAGTCTTATATCTAAATCATCATTTAAAGGTGTTTAACGAAATCTGATTTTTAGAAAGTTCTTAAAATTTGTCCTTAGAAAATAAGAAGTCTTTCAAGAGTCGGCAATCTGAACATCAAAAAGAAAAAGCCAGTAATCACTTTGGAAAATCTGTTTGAAGTCTTTCTTCCTCTGCTATCAATGAGTGGGTTGTGGTTTCTGACAATCTGTTATACTAAGTTTACTCTATAGAGTCATTGCAGTCTCTTGAAATTTGACTCCTGCTGCTGCTGTGGTTGGTAAATAAACCATGAAGAATTATTCTTGTTTTCCTTATTGCATGAGCTTATGGATTTGTCCTCAGTGAACACTTGGGAATGAAGATTTAAGCCTGGAGTCAAGTAAAAATCATAGATTCTGGTGTCTGTGGAGGAAATCACTTGAGTACTCACTCCAATGTCCTTTCTAGATCCCTAGAAACAGTGGGTGAGTTTCATATTATTCCTTGATAATTTTTTAAAATATATATATTTTGTCTCCTTTTAATAGTCTTTTGTATCAGAGGTGTTTTAGTTAAGGAGCATCTTACTATTTGAATGTAAAAGGGAGCTTAGATTTGTAATGAAATTGATGCTGGGATCATCACAACTCATCATGCCTGCGGCACATTTGAACTCAGGACATGTCTTTCCCATGAATGTTTAATTAAATGAACCCTCTGCAAGTGTCTGAGTTCTGGAACTGGTCCAGAGACACCTTTGCTAACTCCTCAGTCAATCACATAGCTCCAGGAGCCATACAACCAAATGGTCCAGCATGGCATGAATGTGGCCCCAGCCTTCCAGGTCCAGGCTTGCTAGCTTGCATGGTCCCAGGCTGTCATGTGTGGGTCCTAGTCTGGTGATCTCTGCCTCGCACTCTCTGTACTATGCCATATGTATAAACATATCCTAATGGCATAACATGGCTTTTGCTGAATGCAACATGAATCTTTACATTAATGTCAGTGGGAAAGTGCAGGTCTCTATGGCAAAACCTTACAAAATGTCCGTAGAAGCTCTATATTGTACCTTATTCCCCACAGTAAAGAGAGTTGAGATTTAAAAAATAATTCTTTTTTTTTTTTGCTCGCTGATACTGACTTACGTAAACCAAATGTTTTAGTGACCCTGTAGTACTTTTTTCAAACTTTCCATGGGGGGGGGGGGATGTTTTCTCATTTGGGATGGAATTTAAGATGAAAGCAAAAGCATATTAGATTAACATTTTCAACCAATAGCTGGTTATCAAGGAACTCACATACAGCTTGGAGACATAGGATGAAATCTCTGACCACCTTTTATAGCCTTTGTGAGTGTTTCAACCAAAGTATGAACATTATTGTGTCTTCCCTGCTACAAGGTTTCATTCAGTGGAGACAATCCAGCATTCATTAGAAAAGCGGTTCAACATGGGTGTCATGCAGAAAACAGTATTTTCTGTTATCTCCCTTTGGTTGTTTGTGAATTAATGTAGGAAAGGAATATGTTCTTGAACTCTGCTTTCGCTCTACTTTCTGTACAAACAGAAAGGTCTCTGCCATTCTGAGAAAATTTCAGTTGTGCAAAGGGTCATTCGGAGAGGACATACCCTATGTACTTGAGGCTGATATGGTGAGGTTTTGTTGTTGCACTCAGCAGACAGCAACGGCAGTAATCATAGAATCATAGAATCTTTTGGGTTGGAAGGGACCTTTAAAGGTCATCTAGCCCAACCCCCCTGCAGTAAGCAGGGACATCTTCAACTAGATCAGATTGCTCAGAGCCTCATCCCAGAACAAAGCCTGTAATCCCAGAGCAAAGCAGATGCACTGCCCTCCTTTTACTGCATTATAAACATTTAAATAATTAGTGAAGGATTACAAAAGGGCTTCTCTGAAACACCTCTCTCCATATTGAAACACCTTTGTCTTTACCTTCAGCCTCATTAGGCCTCTTACATTCACTTGATTCAAGCCAACTAGTTAACAAAATCCCTTAATAGGTGTAGAATTGGAGGCCTGAGTAAGAATACAGTAAACACATTTTCCTTAGACTTCATCCTTGACCTCAGTGAGGATTGAGAAATCTCCATGAATTCCTTCTTGTCCAAAGTCTAGGAAGAGTGGAGCAGAACAAGGAAGGAAAGGGTCTGGCAATGGTTTGGTCATGGGGGGATCAACTGCTGCTGCTATGCTGAGCAATGTTATCTCTTTATTTTAGTGTCTTAGATATCAGCCATATGCTCTTCAAGATAAGGACTGCATCGTGATCTTCCTTTGAGCTCATTTTAGCTAAACCAGATAATCCGTGGTTAAAAGGAGCCCTTCAAGGGCACTGAAGTGAATGGCCAAATGAGAACAAAACAGAATCATTTCCTCCCAATTTGATCTCCTCAGGCATCTTGGGAACCACCTAGATTTGTTGTGCCAGGTCTTTTTCCGTCTGTGAAACTTCATTACGGATTTCATTAGGGACATGGATGTGGTCCCTAAAGATGCCAGTCTGTGCCAATGAACCTCTAGCCTTGTCCCTCAGCCTTAGCAATCACAGAAGTCAGCTGTCCCTACTTCTGGAGGATCATACCTCGAAATGGATAGAAAGCCAGAATGACATTGAAGAGGAAATTCACTCCTGAATAAATGATGAGGCTTTATTTTTCTGTTCCTTCCTTACATGCAAACCACCTTTCTGATGATTAAAACAATCACTTTGTTGTACACTTTTTCTGCTTGAAGCAGTAATATGTAATCAAGCATAACTGGCAGGGTATTAATGTGTAAGGCAGGAAACATTAACCTCCAGTGGTAGGCAGACAGCAAGAATACAAATGCAGTTCAGTTTCCAGTCTGGGTTACCTGATCGCAATCACAGAGTGTTTAAGGCTTTAATAAAACAGAAGCAAATATTGATGGAGCAAAATAGGGAATAAGCCTTGCACATAACACACCTTGATGTTTCTACAGTACAAAACCTAACTCAGAGTTTATGGAAGAAATTGTTTCTATCTGGCCAGTCAATATAGTGGCTCTGCATCTCTTGGTCTTTGTCCGATACAGGCATTAAACCACTATAAAGTCTATAAGAACTGTTTGAAGCAAAGAAAAAAATCAGGATACCAAAAGAGGAGTGGATGAGTCCTAACAGATCACGTCTAAGGAACACTTTGTATGTTCACATCTTGATTGCACAACTGGCACCTAGTGTAAACTTGGACATGACTCTTCTGCCCTAATTTCTATTTCCTTTGGTAAGAAAAAATTGATCAGGAATCTTTGATTAATTCAGGTCTGAGCCAAGGGAAATCCCTGTGTTAGACATACAGTCTGCTGCTGCGCAGAAGAGAATAAAGCAATAGTAACTTGCCTAAATCCAGTTTTTAATGGATTATTCAACTTCTAGCGTTGTTCAAAGTCTGTTTATGCTAACTTCTGAGCTGGTATTTTGTGACTGGTTGTGTAAAAAAATCGACTTTGTCCTCTTGTGCAAGAGATTTCTTGTGTAACTTAACGCGCTGCCTGGAATGAGTTTCCACTTTGCTAATATGTGCCGCTAAAGTTACTGAAACCTTCAGGGTTTGTAGTAGTCCCCTTTGCTGCACCACAGCCATTCAAAAAGGCATAAGCAAGTCTTCTCTACATTTCCAAATATGTGCTGTAAAAGAGATTTTACAGGATAGATTTGAGCTTTCTGAGAAAATATCTTCAAATCCTGTCTGAATAGCACATCTGGGCAGAAAGGAAGAAGGGTATGGCCAGGGAAAACCAGACTTAAAGTACATCTGCTGTAAATAGCAGTAACAGAAATCATAAGTAAACATAGTATTCAACTAGTTCTAACATTTGACTGCTGATGCAGACATCTGTTTATTCCTGAGGTTGTTATCACTGCATGGTTTTGCATTGTACTGATGCTGCTGGTTTTGCAGGGAGTAGGCAACTGGTTTGAAGGCCAGGAGCAAGAACCCAACTCAGGGAAACGGAGTTACTCCTTCCAGTAACCAAAACCAGTGACCTCAGTTTGTACCTTTGCCTGGTCTTGGACAGTTTTATTGCAAAAGTAAAAATAACTACAGCACACAGGAGAAGCTGTTGCTGCTGGTTATGCGAAGATGCCATCTTCAACTCTTTTCCAACCAGTTTAAATGTGATTGATGCCCATGATATTCCCAATCTACTGCTGAGTTTGAGGTTTTGTTCACATAAGGATCTAGCAGGCCATAAGAGAGACAAACTATAATCTACACCTCTCACAGGCATAAGACAAAGAACTTTCAGTGACAAACACCTGCAGATTAAGAAGCTGATATGCATCAGCTGACCAACAGGAACCAAAGGTGATTTCAATTAGAATGATTCACTTTGCAGTTGCTATGAGTATTTAGTCTTTACCTGTTTCCCTGTGTAATAGAGAGTGGAGAATAGGTAGGTGTTTTGCTTTGTTGTCTTTGGTCTAAGGAGCCAATATCTACCATCTCCAACATCTGCTGTGGTTCTATCATAGGTGAGACAAAATGGGTTATTTCAAACTTATAATAGCAAGACTGACTAACCCTTTGATTATAATAATCTCTTGAGGGGTGGAGTGAGTTGTTCAATATGTCCAAAATCCTGCATGATTGCAGGAATCCTTGGGAAAGTAATGAGCATCCCTTCCCGTCTCACCTGCAAGATGCATAAAAGTTAGAACTGCGAAGAAAGAACCTTTGGTGTGGTAGAACTTCCCTTCTGGTTTGCCTAAGCATGTGATGGTTCCTTGTGAAAGGCTGGGCAGAATCAATATAGATTTTCCAGTGACAGTTCTGTGTACCCTACGCTATGATGCGAATGTAGCACCCTATGCACAGACACCAGCCCGCTCCAGAATGGGAGCTTTGATTTGTTCATTTTTACATGTCAGAGACTGTGAGTTCTTCTGCATGGCATCCAGGCTGTAGGACTTGTTTTCAGACACATAGATTTAATTTCATTGCTGCACCAGACCTTGGCAATTCTGTGGGTTTTTCCCCTGATCCAGGCTCTCCGTTTCTTTTGTCCATTCTTCCATTTTTACTCTTCTCCTTTTTGTTTTCACTTGAAGTGTCAGTTACTACATTCAGATCCTCACAATAGAGTCATGGGCCAAAATAAATCTGTGTCATGTGGCTTGTGTTCACTTAAAGGACAAACTCCTGGGACCACTGTCTGCTTTTTTGCTCTATATCCAGCAGTTTGTACACTGGTTAAACCCCATGACTCGGAGTAGTGTTACACTATGAAGGATGTTTCATGGTTATGCAGTAAAGAAGGGTATAACAGTGAAGAATTACATCTAAAATATCATCATATAGTAACTCTTCTTTGGTGTTGCTCACTTCTCCATCACACAGTGTTTGAGATCTTGCCCTTGTTCAGGGTTACAGTTAGGTTGAGGTTGGTAGGACAGCTTAGCTGAATTAATTGAGCCAGCTGAGGACTTATGGAGATGGTTCCTTTCAATTGTCTTTCAGACCAAGAGTGAGTTCTGTCACCAAAATCTTTGTCAATCTTCATGTGCCTCTGCCGAAGCTGGTGGAAAATGTCCCATTCATCTAACTGAAAGAACTCATCTTACTAAATGCAGAGGGTTGTGTCTGACTTAGTCACACCAGACTCCCATTATAGCATCTGGAGTCTTGATCTCTGTTTCTCTTGTCCGTTATACTGGACATTCACAAAAGGTCAGACCAACTGTGACGCAAAAATGCCCTTTCTCTACTATCTAGGAAGAAGCCTGAGTTCTGTAGCTCATATGGAGATAGCGACAGTGTGGATATGAGTGAAAACAAACTCACAATGTGTGATTTACACTCCAACTTTCCCTGGCCAGTGGAGAAGGACACTTTCAAGGAGAGAAGAGACCTGTGGTAGGCGCTTGCTTTAGGAGATGAATTTTGCCTTTACCTGGATTGAGTTGACCTCCACTGGCTGTGGGGAGGCTTGGGATGACTGGATAAAGTGGAGACATCTAAGAGAATCCCATTCTTGATCACTCTTAAAACTGTTTTAGCATCTGAGATACTATCTACTTATTACAGCTTCAGCATCTAAACCAGGCATATCAACTCCTCTGAACCATGTCAATGCAAACTGAATCCAGTCTCACATTCAGCATTACTTTAAACTGGACTGGGTGTGTGGTAGGCAGTGGAGTAAGATCCTTTAATGTAAGACAGCTGTGTGGCAGTACCTTCCAGTGGAGAGGAGAATAGGGAACAGCTGGGAGTGGTAACGTAGCCACATGGTCCTGCTAGATCCAAAAAAGCACAGCTCTGCCTATAATCGCATTTGAAAGCACTGTGAGGATCACCTTAATTAGATTCTTATTAGACTTCTGTTCCTCTAGTTGAGACCATATTGCATTAAACTAAATTGCTGCGAGGCAGGTTTCAGTTAGCTTGAGAACAATCACACTCTGTTCCATACTAGTTTCAATTCACTATTTTATAAACACGCCAGAATTACAATCCGGGCCTTGATCTCAGCTCCTTAACTAGAAATCAGAATATATAAATTTAAAATCAAGCATATGAGTTGGGGAAAAGCTTACTGTGTTTCCAAGGCCAGAAGTGCAAGGTACGGAGACTTCTGTGATACTGAGACATCCTTTGGGATCGCTGTAGATGGCTTTGTTGCTGCGACATGGCATTTAAAGCCTGGTTTAGCATGGATAAAGTAGGTCGTCACTGGGCACAACAGGTTGACAAGGAGAAGCAGAAAGTCAGGGTGCCTGCTTTGCTTATCAGGAGTCCTTTCGAACCTGTCTGGCTATAGCTGCTGGAGATGACAGGGTGCGCAGGAGAGGGCCAGCAAGAAACTGGGGACACACAAATGGGCTACCTGGGGGTTGGGGAACAAATTTCCCTGGTAGACTCTCTCTCTGCCACTCAGGACACACATTGCACCTTGAATTTTCTTCTTTACCATGTACTTATTGATGATGAAACAGGCACCAAAATGTCATTAAAACAAAACACAGGTGCAAATGTGGATTCTCTCCATGAAGGATGGAGAAGAAACCTTTCTGGATAGGGCTCAGGAATGTCAGACAGGGTGAAGCTCCCTTTACCTCCCTTCAATCACCAACAATGTCTCAGATGGCCATCTTAACGCTTTCTTTGTAGGTGGAAAAGATCAATAGACACTTCCGAGGTGTGATTCACCTGACCTGGTCTAGACTGTCTTAGACCTTTTAGACTGAGATGAGCCATCCCTGGGACTGCTGATGCCCTTTATTGCCATGTTCTTCACTGACTGAAGAGACTAGCTTGGCTGTAGAGTAGCATGTTTATATACCTGAGGGTAGATTTAATGTAAAAACAAATGAAGAAATTTGAAGCCTCCACCTCCTTCCATGAGCACCATCCAGAACCATGTCAATGAAGAGAGGCTGTGTCTTTGGGGACCCAGGAGTGGCCTGGGCAAAAGAGGGAACACGAGGAAATAAAATGATAATTTACATTGCAGTTAAAATGGTGTAAGATGAAGGACTGATGATATAGCTTTGCTCTTCAAAGTGTATCTTTGAAGACGTGTACCATACCCCTTATGTATCAAAGGGAGCAAATATATTATATTTATCTTCTCCAAGAACATGAGTAGTTTTGCATATAGATAAGCCATGACCTAGTGATGGCAATAAAGATGAAGGTAGTAAAACATAAGATCATAAATTTTAGCATGGCTGAAGAAAGGGATATGTCCTGTTTCCTACCATGGTAATTTATTTTCTGAATGACATTCAAACACGGCATGCTGGCTCTCCACCTCTGGCCGTTCACCTGTCTTCTCGGTCTCCTTTGCAGAGACAACACTGAGATTGTTTTCATACCAGGAGAATAAAAAAAAAAACAAAGGAAGAAAGCATGCAGACTCAAGTTTTGGAACCTGAGGATTCTTTGGTTTGTTTTTTGTCTCTTCCTTCCCTCCCTCCAAAGAGTGACTAGTGAAGGAAACACAGAAGGTGCAGGACCTGGGAGTGAGAGGTGAACAGAAGCCTGGAGTCCAAGGTGCAGCTCACTAACAAGGTGTTAGAGAGGTTTGGAAGTCAGAGAAGGGAAAGTGCTACTGGATTGCTCAAAAAAATTAATAATCCCCGTGTCTGTATAAGATTGTTTCTCCTCTTACATCTCCGTGATTTTTATTCCTCCAGAAAGAAAAACAAAACACACAAGAAATTTGGACTGTGTGGTTCTAGAACTGCCCAGTGCACACCCACCTCTGCATATGTGCACGCATATGTGCACACACTTACCCATGTATGTGTGTGTGCATAAAATCTCTGGGGGAGGATAGTGGGCAGGTTTAGAGCAGTTTTTTCAGCATTTTTATATGAACTTAGGAGCAGAGTGTGGCTATAGATGTACATCTTTCTCCTCCAGAATTTCTGAACTTTTTGAACACAATTTCAGCTCATTCTGAGAGCCCCAAAAAAGTCTCAAGGGTATTAAATTCCTAAAATGTTAAACAGTTAAATAGAAGAAAGGCACCTTATGAGTGTGCTCATTGAAAGACAATCCTATAGAATAAGCCTAATATTTATGAGACCCCAGAGACACTGCAGAGACATCTGTTCCCATGCAGGGAGTTCTCTGCGTAAGTTGCTTACACACTATGCATGGACAAGCTCCCTGACCTGGAACTAGGCATGTAACTGCACAGGCCCAGCAGCAGGCAAGTGAGAGACAAGAGTTCAGGGGTGTAAGTGAGAGCGATTCCTAAATTTTTAATTCTTTTTAAGCCAGGTCTGATTAGCCACAAGTTCTTGACCAAGACTCTGCAAGCCAGAGGGTATTGAGGGAAGAGAACAAGTAGATAGGACACCAGTTCTGGTAAAAACCATGTCTGGGAGCATGAAACCTCCATGGTCTGACAAGGGATTTTCCCCAGAAGAAGGGGAGATGAGATGAGAGCCTGACTGAATAAAGCTGTCCATTTGGGAGACTGAGACAAGGACGAATAGCCTGAGTTTTTTGGGTATAATCAAATCATTTCATTATCAGATCAAGGGAAGGATATTCAGCAGAAACAAAGAGGGAAGATTTCAAAGGAAGCCCGAGTAAAAGCCAGAGTCACACAAGGTGGCAGTGCAGATTGTCAACAGGGGTTTCTGGACATTAGCAAAAGGCTAAAAATAGTCCTGTTGAATCAGATACCACAGGAGAAACTAGACACCGATGGTGTAGCTCTGTTGACTGTAGTGGAGTTTTGCGTGTGTGACTCAGCTGCCTATAAAGTCCGTAGGACAACACACTGGTTAATTACTAATTATTCTCGTAGATTAACGGTCATAATTTATTGATCATAACTTGTTTCTATCCTGAATTGATCTGATTTTTCCGTTGTCATTCTTTGGATGCAATCATTTGGATGAGGTTGTGGGCTACTGATACCTTGAAGACCACAGATGACTTATAATCTCTCTGTGAGATCCTCTGGGTTGGCAGTCCTCAAAGTGAACATTATCTGAATTCACTGCTTTGGTTTGATACTCAAAAGCACATGCAATGAGCTCTGTAGGCCTCTGGTCAGGAAAGGAATCATTCAGGCAAATTACAGGCTACCTATAATTTATTTAAACATTTATTTTAGATTTACCAGGTTGTATCTGAATACAGTCTGGGGCTTTTCTGGGGGATGAGTTTAGACTTCTGCTGGAACGAGAATGTAGATAACCCCTGTAATCTTGTGTTGAAGATACATTTGAGGGCAAATTCCAGAGTCCTTCTGCAGTCCATGCACGGGCGCAATGGTATTTCCAGCTGTGGATGTATCAGTTCCTCAGTTGATTGTGCTGGGACTGGAGTTGTGCAGCCCTGAGTTTAGAATTTAGACACCACAGCAAGATACTCCAGCTCTATTAGGTTTCACTCAGGTTGCAGCTCAGATGGGTGCAAAAGTCAATTTTTTCCAGCTCGTGGCCATTACTCCTTCACATCTACCAGCATGACTACACATGTGGCCAGACCCTCAAAATTATCTAGGTTAACTTAGAAACTTTAGAAGACAATTTTGCTATTTTTGGTGTGGTTTAAACCCAAACAATTTTGTCAGCAGTGTGTTTGGAAGCAATTAGCGCACACTTATGCCAGCACAGCTGAAGACGTGGCAATTTCATGTGAGGAAGAGGAGGAAGGAGTTGTGGGCAACTCAGAAAGGACTGGTAGTGCTAACCTTGTAGAGCAGATGAGTGGCAACCCAAGCAGCAGCTGTGGCCACAGGCCAGGTGGTATAAAAGTATACTGTGAGGCATTCTGGGAAATCCTACTGAGCATGTTTCAATGACCTTGGTAGTTAAAATAGTGATAATTTTAAAGCTCAGTTCCCACAGAGGTACCTAAATGAAGGGTGTCACTGAATGGAGATTCTCCAACCATGACCATGTCCTAAATATTGAAAGGCTGAATGAGGTATAGAGTAATGACAAAGCAACAGGAGTGACCTTTGTCAGGGATGTCACTGATGCCATCATCATGTCATACCATGTGGATGGGTCATAGAAGATGCTGTGGGCAGAGAAAAGTTTCTCCTCATGGAGGCAACAGTAGGACCTTCACTGTTTCATACATGCATCTTGAAAGTCAGGAAACACATCAAAGAGAGAACAAAAAACTGGTAAGAAAACCTGGGAACAGGAAACTGCCTTTATTTCTTCTCAGATTTGTCCCAGCTTCTGAAATCAAAACCCAGGCATTACCTCAGGGCTGTTTTCCTCAGATTCCCATTCCTGGGCTCTTAGGAGAAATCCCTTATTTGTTGAAAGGTAGGTAGACAAATTGGATCAGCAGTACAAGTTTAGCGTTTGCTGAGGAGATTGTGAAACATCCAGCAGACCCTGGAGATTAAAATGTTTGTGCTTAACTTCTAGAAGTGTAAGTTTACTTTTGGTTGCTTGCTCTTGATTTTACTGCCAAAATACCATAATAATAATAATGAGTCAAAACAACTTTTCCTCAGATTGCTTTCTGGCGACTAGACTGATTTGCGTAAACCTTTTTGATTCCACATCGTTCTTTGGTTCGGGGCCACGCTTCATGCTCAGAGAGAGAGCTGAGAACTGAGAGTGCTTCCCTAGAAGTGTCCCCTGAACAGCCGAGGTGGAGACAGCCACAGCGCACAACAGAAAGCTGGATTTATTAGGAGAGCAGGCTGCTGAAAAGGAGGAAAATGGCATTTCAGTGAACTCTGAAGCTTTGCCAGCAAGAGGAGAGGTTAACAGTACAAAGAGCAGTCCCGGCCTCAGAGGGTTATGCACTCTTTTCCATCTGATAATAAACTAGAATAGAGTAAAATGGAATTAAATGAAATAAAGTAAAAATTAATAGAATTCTATCAGGTGAATCAGGTTCAAGTGCTATAATGAGAAGAGCATTTTTGGAGGCACTTGCTCATTTCAGCAGGAAGCAGGCATAAGCACTGCGAAGATGGATGAAGCAAGAGGAGTGTTGTTTCAAACACAGAAATGGCAGATGTTCCCACTGGTAGCTGTGCTTAAAAGTCCTGAGATGTTGCATCCTGGAGATGGGGATCTGTCGTCATGAATGCAGGATGCCCTACAGGTAAAACATTCCACCTGCCTACCACACTTTCAGTCAGGATGTCAAGAGCCCATGGAGAAGGAATTGTCTGGAAGGACTTGTTCAACCTTGCAAAAGTTCTCAGCAACTGCTGTTTTCCTTGTCTGTTCAGCGAGCAATGGCCTGGATTAATCCTGTGCTCTGTGTGCTCTAGCTTACCACAAATTAAATTCTAAAGAAGTTCTTTACTGTGAGGGTGGTGAGACACTGGAACAGGTTACCCAGAGAAGCTGTGGATGCCCCATCCCTGGAAGTGTTCAAGGCCAGGCTGGATGGGGCTTTGAGCAACCTGATCTAGCAAAAGTTGTCCCTGCCCGTGGCAGGGGGTTGGAACTAGATGATCTTTAAGGTCCCTTCCAACTCAAACCATTCTATGATTCTATGAAATTTGGGTTGTCTTCCCTTGGGGCTAAACAGCTGTTTGGGTTGCTTTCCATTTTATTACAGGGTCATTCAGATCTCTGCTTACTAACAAAATGAGCCAGGGGCTGATTCTCTGACACTGAGATCAACTGGCAGGATCTGGCCATGTCCATATCATTTACCTCCCTTAGCCTCCAGGAGAGGATGACCTCATCCAAAGCGCTTATTGGGAAAGGTCCCTGGACCACACTAACTCCCAAACAGTGCCCAGGAATATGTTGGTGGGGCTGATCGCATCAGATCTGTGTCAGGGATTGCTCATGACAGTAAAAATGATAAGGTTCCAGCTCTTGGAACCTTCCTTAGACCCTGTTTAACTTAATGATGTAGATGCCTGTTTATTGCCACTCTGCATTCATATGTCTTTGCTCACAAGCTTCCCTTTGGAGCAAGCACATTGGCTCCCTCGGAGACTTTGCTCCATGGTCTCATCCCTGCAGACCATAGCTGTTTGCTTTCTGCAGTGTGGATGCAAACAAACCTTCCCTAATTCCTTTTGGAGACCGAGCTTCCTACTTTGTGAACCACAAAGACAGAATGAACAAATGAGCAGGGAAAAGTAAGTAGAAAGGTTGGAGGCTCCAGATGTACCCGTCAGCCTTGTCATTTATTTCTTTGGAAAGTCATACTTCCAAAGCACTTTTACTCTTCCGGTTCTTCTGCAACTTTTTTGTACCATTCACAAAGAGAAAACAGAATAAGTTTAGTGAAAAAAAGTTTTAAGAAAATAGAAAATAATCCTGTGAAAGAAAAGATGAATATATACATATAATATAAACTTAAAGAAAAAATATCTATGAGATAATCGCTGGAACTATATATAAAATGCTACTGTTATTACTATCAGTAGTAGCAGAAATGGTCATATTCTTATCTGGCCTGTTTATAGAATCATAGAATTGTCTAGGTTGGAAGGGACCTTTATGATCATAGATTCCAACCATTAACCTAACACTGCCAAGGCCACCACTAAACCATGTCCCTCAGCACCACGTCTTCCTGACTTTTAAATACCTCCAGGGATGGTGACTCCACCACTTCCCAGGGCACCCTGTTCCAGTGTTTGATAACCCTTTCCAATGTTTGACAGCCCTTGTTTTGGTATTCTCCTGCAGTGCTTCCAGCTCACACTGTAAGACTAGAGCTGTTTCAGATGAATGTTTTCCTGTTATCAGAGTCCCAAGTATCACCTTAAAATATGCCAGGCAATCAAATTTTTCAAAGTCTGAAAAGCTTACGGAGATGTTTAAGTCATCTTGGTATTGGGCTGGCACAGAACGACACACAAGGCTGGGGCAGAGCTCACAGGTTGACTTGGTGGATGGAGGGCAAAGCAAAGGATGGGTTACAGATGTGTGGGATGTCTGTGGGAGTGCAGATGGGGTTGGGAATCAGAACTGGGGAAGGCGTATCAGGGTGCTGAACATACTGTGGGAGTGAGAAGAGAGTATAAAGCTTCCAAGTGGTAACTTCTTCAGTGAGATTTTGTTTTGTTTTGCTTTGATTTGTTTATTCTTTCTTTCTTTCTATGTCCAGCCAAAAAATTAAAATGCCCACCTTGGTACTGGAGACCCCCACAAGTGGTTTTGACTTGAAGCTTTGAAACTGCCTAAATATCTGAGTGCACTTGTTTATTTTCTTTAAATGAAAAAAAAGAATGACAAACAGTATAAAGAGTGTTTTGTGACTTTTAATAGTGCTATTCAGTTCTCTCCAGCCAGGAAGGACATTCCCTTCTGTTGGCTGCAAGTCTATTTTCCAATTGTGTGTTTAATTGCTAATCTAGTAGTCTCTGGGGAGTCCAGATAAGATCAGGTGAAACTGGTAGGTTCTTATTATAGAGAAATTTCCAAATCAGGACTTTACTGCTTCCAGATTTGGCTCATGCCTGAATAATGGATATTACTAGCCATATAATAACAACCCCTGGTGTTGTGTGCCTGGTTGCGTAAATGTACACATGGGTTACGAGGTGATCTGCACACACTGAAAAGATTTATCTGAACACAGGAAAAACTGAGGAATATTTTCCTCCTGCAACACTTTGGAGGACACATATTCCAAGGCCACCCGGAGAAGCCCTATCAGAGCTGGGTATCAGCCCCCAAGCTCCCAAGTCTCCCACTGACTGTTTTTGTCTCATTTTCCCTGGTTTAGTCATTTACGAACAGCTCACATCAGCATACATGATTCTGGCAGCAGGCGGCTTAGTTATGATTTGGTAGCAAAATATTTGGACAACAGAGCTTCCAAGCAGAAAACTTTCCAGTGCATAAACCCGTTTCATCCTTCACCGCTGCTGCCCTGGGCTGGTTCAACTTCTCCCAATCCCAGATCAGGGAGAGGTTGCGCTCTAATCTTTTTCCATTAGAGCTCTGGTCATCAGGCCCTTCTTAATCAGCCCCAGCTTCCGCTTCAAATTGGGTAATGTCTGGGCCATTAATATTAATGGAAAGAGGAGCTGCTTCTGTTTGTTCTATTTTCAAGTGGTTTCTGGAGGCCATCTCCCAGCTAGAAACCACACTACTCCACACACAGACAGCCCAGGCAGCACACACACACCTGCTCAGCTATAGAGTTTTTCCAGATGTTGACTTCCATGTTCATGGTAGTAACTGTATTCTCTTTCTCTTAATTCCTGGACAGTGGATAGTCTTTACAGTCCTTTTTTTCTACCTTTTTTTTTTTTTATTGCCCAACCTGAAAGCCATTAAGAGATGTAGCTATATCTGATTGCGCCGAAAACAATTGTCAGATATGTCCTGAAAACTCTGGCTGGGCTTTCTCCCTAGGAGATTTTTTTTTCACAGGGATATTCCCAAATCAAAGCATACATAGTAAGATGAACTCTTTTGAGCTGTAGTTTCAGAAGATTCTACCACTCCTGGGTTTTGCTGTTGCTGTTACTGCTGGAGGGGCTCTTTCCCATCACTTAGCAAAGGATTGTGTGAAAATCCTCATCTTCTTTAGTGCGAAGTTGGGTAAACTTGCTCAAGAGACATTTATATCACACACAGAGAGACTGATACAATTGGTGTAGGAGTATTAACTTCCAACAGTAAGGTAGAAAAGAAATCCTAAAAAACAACAGCATCTTGAACAGATCTATTATTTTTTTTTTCCAGTAGCTGTGCACATGTACTTTCTTTCTTTTGGATTTTTAGTGTATTTCTTGAAGAAGAGGTGTTCTGTCCTTGGGCATCCTACACACTTCATAGGGCAGAGATGTGGCATGTTCTTAAGGATTAAACAACTTGAATTTCAGTAACGTTGAGGCTGGGCTAACTGTAAAACCTTCATAGTCTCTATATCAGCATGCAGCTCAGCTCCACTCCCTGACTGGCCAAGCAACCTAGAGAGCCCAAATCAACAAAAGAAAGATACAGCGAGGAGAAGAAATTTATCTAAGATATTTGCTGAAAGGATCTGCGATTATTCCCATGCTCAGAGATAAGCCAGGGTTTAGCTGCTTCACAGGACAAAGGCTTGGCTCTCTTGGTTAGAAATACTGTGATTTGGAGCCGGGAGCCTTTCACATCTCATTTATGCAGCACTGTGCTAGAGTCGGAGCAGACACTGCGCTCTCCTCTGCTCTTTCCTCCTTGGTTCTTTGGGCTCCAACCCCTGACCCGTGAAATTGCCCCGCTCCTGAGCTCTGTTGGGGGGACAACGCATTTTCCAGGAGCTTGCTTTAGTTTGGGAAATTCAGACCACCATCCTTCAAGTTATTTTTAGAAAGTGGATGCTTAATAATTACATGAAATAGTCCCTTTGGGTTATATCCATTACCTATTTTTGACAAAAGAAGGAAATGGAAAAACTGTATTAACTGGAGCTAGTTAGTGCAAATGGTAATGAGGTCAAAGGACACAGGATTCCATCACTCAGTTACTTGAAACTGGTTAAAAAGTGTCTTTGCAATGCTTACGTGTGGCACTGCAGGAAAATGAGATTGTTCTCTGACTTATTAACAGCTCACATACTTGGGGACATGCAAAAATACAGATATATCCCCATGAAGAAACTCCTAGTTTTGGGCTCCCCAGGGAAAACCACTCAAACCCCAGGCTTTTGTCTCCCCAAAAAGGAATCATTAGACTTTTTCACTTCATTCTGGGCAGTATATTGGTAATGCTCAGTGGAGCATGAAGACATCTGCAAATGTGATCTGAGATCCTGATGTCTTACACGCCTTCAAATACCCTTGTAAGTTTTCAAACAGAAAAAGATCCATGGAGCAGCAGCAAACTCCTTAAAACATGATCTGCTGAAGATGGAAAGGTAAAAATAGTAAAGGTACAAACTGTGTGTTTTGGTTTCTTTTTTTTTCTCCCCTCTTTTTCTTTTTTTCCCCTGTTCTTCTCTCCCCTTTAGCACTGAACAGCAGGCACTGCTGAAGGCAAAACACTGAATTAAAGGGGACTTTGATCCTGCTCCCTGGTGCTGGTAATGCTGTTTTGACCACCTTCTGCCAAGACCTAAGGCTCCATCACTAATCTAGTGCTTATCAAGGATTTTTCATGTGTTATTTAAAAGGGATTGTTGCAGCATTTTCTCATATTTCTCATTCTGGCAGCTGTGCTGGTTGCTTCCAAAACCAAGGCAGAGTCCTGGGACTTTCAAGTCACATCTAATTTTCCCTTTGCCAGAAGCCACAGTAAGATGAAGACAGTCAGTCTCTGATCCTCCCGCTCTGGTCCTTCCTGAATAACCTAGGAATTACCATCTCGTTGAAGAGTGAGACAGAGTTTTGAAGGGCCACTAAAACAGAAGAGGTGGCCTATAGGGTTTCAGCACTTAAATAGTCAAGAAAAGAGGCAACAGACACCTTTGCTAGGTACCATGAAGCCACAGAAAAAGATAGTACCCTGTGGACCCTGCACGTGCAGTTGATCATGTCTCAGTTTAATTTTCACTGGAAATTGTCTCTCTACTGGAATTTGGACAGTTTTCTTGTCTGCTTGTGCATTACGTGTATGTCCAGTGGATGAAATGAAAGACCATGGTGACAGGGTGGGGAGCAAGACCATTAAGTGGTCTTCTCAAACAGTATTAAGCAATGTGTGCCATTAAACAAGACATTTCAGTAGCACTCTTTTTTTCCTTATGCACCTTTTTCTTTTGTCCCCATTTACAACTCCATGTCAATGCTTGTGCAAATTCATCTGTGGATCTTGTTGCCTCAGGACGTGTGGATGGAAGAAGCGTCAGATCCAAAACAAGGATTAGGCAGGTTGATGGCAGATAAAACATTTGCTTAATGAAGGCTGAGATTTTGTAGGAGAGGGCAGCTTCAGCAAGATGCAAGAAGAATATATGGACTGTGAGGTAGAGACAGGGGAGAGAGGGAAAGGGAAGGAAAACCTAATTCCTAGCCCAGGTATAATATTTTTCATCCTGTCAGTGCTTCGAAGAAACAATGATGATGGGCTGGCTTCAGTTAAAAGCCAGCAATAAAGGAATCAGTCATATAATGAAAATAAATAAAAGTTGTCTGGGAAATTCAAATGTGGCATTATTCTGGGGATACTGTCAGCTCCTGGACAGACCACAGACAAGACTGGCTCTGCAAAGAGATGGATGCAGAGTGACAGCACCACGTCTTTGCCAGATGATCACACAGGAGTAGTCTGTGAATTCATGTTAACACAGGAATGTACTTGGAAAGAGGTCTGGCCACTCAACTCCATGCCGATCTATTTAAAAAGGCAGTCAATGGCCTGGTTTTTCTTACCCTCGTTGTTCCTTGTGTTTTCTTTTCATGTCTGAGGTGTTTATTAGGTTTGAGGCTGTACAAATGAAAACAGACAAACAGCCATCAGTTGGCAGCAGGGTTGTTTAGCCAAGCGGAGGCTATTTTGGAGATCCACCATTCTGTCTTTCACCGCTGCCTGGAATACAGATGTGCAGGATCTAAATTGCATGCTCCATATTTAACTTGTCCTCTTGGTCCCAGGGGATGGTGCATGGGGGTTATTTGCACAGGTGAAACACTGAGGCTTTGGTGAGCTCCAGAAGGACTAACAGATACCGTCCCACCCTCTGACCACAGAGAAGGGTGTCAATAGGTGCTATGCATGATGGGAGATGCTCTGCATATTTCTGATTTCTGTTTCTAGAAAAAGCGTTGGGGTATTGTTCAGCCCAGTGGATCATAAGGGGAACTGGTGATGGAGGTGACCTGCTCTGATCTTACTGAGGATTAGTGGGACCACTTCAGGTGGTGGGAGAGAAGGAAGATCTTCAAGCTTTGGTGTAATCTGCAAGGCAAGATGGCATTGGAAATATCCATCCCTTTTTCTCCTTATTCCACTACAACTTCTCAGTCGTCTGAAGCTGCACAAGCTCTGCTCTGCTCTATCAATTGCTTGAAAAATAGAAGAACATGGGGATACAAAGGAGAACACACCTCTGCTCCAGGTTTCCTCCTTCACTCCCTAAATGCTGGAGGGATGTCTGTGCAGGCACCACCAGCATGCCCGTGGGCAAGAAAAAGGAGATGGAGGCAGAGATTTGATATACCATCATACCTTAAATGTCTCCAGCTCTAGGACCTTAAACAAAGTCCCTTGCCCCTCCCTGCTTTATTTTCCCCTTCTAATTTTAAGCTATTTTCCAAATTCAAGCTGTCAACTCAGGCAGCCTACAATTCACGATGAGTTTCTCCAAAAGAATTTTGTGCCTGAACAGCATTTAGTGAATGAATAGTGTTTGCAATATTTCTTAAGGGTGCCACCCTCCACGACTATCTGCAGGGGACATCTATGAGACTCCAGGATGCACAACATCTCCTGCAGCAGCATGCTACGTGGCTGGAAGTCCCTACTTCTGCAGTGCCTCACAAGGAAAAGGGGCACAAGGACGCTATTACTGGACATTCTTTTCTTGCTGAACTGTGCCACTTACCTGCATAGAACATCTGCCCCAAACCCACTTAGAACCTGGTCTGCAGGCTTCCTCTTCTTATTCAGGGCAAATCACTCCTCCTCATCCATAGGATGTTTGCTTTTTGAGTTTGGCATTTGGAGTTTTTTGGGGGGAGAAGAGGTTGGCTTGGGGTTTTTGGGTGGGTTTTTTTTCAGATGGGGAGAGCTTAAATCATCTTCATGCAGGCAATATATAAAGGAAGGGGGAAATGGGAGACTGGTAGGATCACAGAGAAGAGACATTTCTCATGGCCAAGAGCTCAGTTCAGGGTTGCAGGAGATAAAGTGAGTCAGGTGCTCTGGGTCTTTGTAGACTGACAGTCCTTTGATGGACAAAGTATCAGGATGACTGTATGGGGGAAGCCAGCTTTGTGACATGATCTCAGCTGCAGGCTCATCGTCAAATCTGTTGCAGCCTTCTGAGGGACTGCTGTCTGGTGTTACTTCCACAGCGCACCTCCTGGTCAAGAGAAAGATCTAAGGAGCAGCATGCCTGAAGGATGCAAGATCTGAATGTCTAATCTGAGCTGACAGGAGTGCACAAAGGGAGAGGTAGAAATGGGGACTCCAGTTCTCATCCTTGTGTGCTGCTTGAACCCAAATCATTTCCTCAGCTTGCTGGAGTAGGAGGCAAACTCATAATTGTTCAGTCTTTCTTTTTGTGCCTTTCCGGTGGCACTAGTGACCTGCCCAGTTGGTTCTTGGTTCCCTCAGCTCCTCAAAATCTCTTCAAAATGACACATAAAAAATCCTAGGGATTTCTAAAGAAAAGTGGCCAGAAGCTACCTGCTCCTCAAACCAGACCTGCCATAAATTTCCAGCCATACAATAGATCTTAGCAACAGCTAAGATCAGAGGAGATCTAGCCATGGGCACTACTCAGTACTTGTGTAGTAGCCAGGGGTATTGAAAAACCTAAACCATCTAAAATCTGGGGGATGTGAGTAGAGAGATATGCTAAGATATTGGAGATAGGCATGAAGCTTGCATATGGGGTGCGTGTCTTTGACCAGCCCGGGGTGAAATGCAAGAAGAGGTTCATGCGATACCCTTCCCAGTCCCCCTGGAGCAGCAGGGCTTTGGTTGAGGACATCTTTGTTCGGAGCTCAGGCTAGGCCAGGTAAAAAACCTTTGAATTCACCTTTATGCAATGCTGTTTTTGAGAGAGTCACTCTGCTGTGTGTAACCACAGAGTAAGGAGAAAGTTTACCCAACCTGGAAGGGGAGGGAAGGCCCCTTGCTGGCTCTGAAGAGCAGGTACTGTTCCTTCCCAGTGCTATTTCTGGAATGCTTTGGAAGCACCCTGGCTTGTGCTAAAATAGCGTGTGAGCGTCGACTTACCTCATGTTGTGAGAAGAGGTGAGTGGTTTGAGGCGAGCCTGGAGAAAGGCAGGCAGACTGTGCTGGGGCGGGAGGCACACACAGCCCTTTTTGATTCCCCGAAAATTAAATAAGGAGTAACGATCCACAAGGCTGAATGTGGAAAAGTATGTGTGAATTGGTGTCTCTGCTCCAGGGGGAGGTCACCTGAGTGAGAGGTCGTGCAGTGCCAGAAGGACCCTCAGTGCCTCCTGGTATGGGGTGGAAGGTCTGGAGGGTCTGCCTTCTCCCCCACACCCCCAGAGGGTTGCAGGACACAGAGGAGGTAGGGCAAGAAATGATGTATAAAATATTCCTTTTTGGGGGTGGGGGGGTGTTGATGGGTGAATGGTGGCAGAGCAGCTGAGCAGTGCTGGTGCATGGGATCATAGAGAGCCCTGGGGACGAACCCCCCAACAACAATATGGGACAACAGGTTTGCACTTGGTTTTTACAAGGAAAAAATTCAGGCATTGACAAGTTAAGAATTCCTTTTATTTACCTTTCTGTAACACTATTTTAAAAGAATCACTCTACTGACAATAACAGGGTGACTTATTAAAGCATGGCATAGAGAGAATTTGTCGGCTGCAGGCCAGGGCTGTCCCATACCTCTCCAGAACATAGTGATGTGACCCAAAAATTACGGGCTCCATTTCCACAATGAATGACTTAACACTTTAGCTGTATCTAGCATCAAATGAGGGTTAAAGCTAAAACCTTTACCGAGGGCTCCCTGTCTGTTATCTCTGGATGCAGCCTCTACAGGAGAAGCAGAGGTGTGATATTTGCTAGATGCATGGGCTGTGCTGGCTTTGTCTCCTTGCACTGCTTGGTAGCACTTCGGACCACTGTCTAATGGAGATTTTGTTTGTCCAGGTCAGTGGTTCTACATGTAGTTCAGACACCAAATCACACATGACCTCGGTTTGTGGCTCCATGGCTCCTCACTGTCACCTGTGGGACAAGGTCTGTCCCCACTGCGTGGTGCATCAGCTCAGTCTTTGCTCAGATGAAACTCCTGATACTTCCAGGGGAATTTCTACTCTCCTAGGATATGGTGTACATAAACTACTATTTCCCTTCCAATCATTTTGAGAAAATGGCAAAAAATGTAAAAATGATTTGATCAACAAGGGAAATAGATATATGTCTGAGTTAGTCAGAGTGAACTGGTGCTTCTGTTTCTCTCCTGTCAGTCTAGATTATGAAGTAAAGGCCTTTGCAAAGATGCAATGATTACCCATATAAACAGAAGGACGTAGGGAGGCAGCAATATCTGAGCATAAGTTCTCATATAGGAGCCTGTCCAGCCTATGGCGTGTGTCATCTTCCACTGGTGACAGGACACCAGCTTTGTCATAACAACCATGGATTGTTGCCCCTTGGTTTCATATCTCCTGTGAAAATGAAGACCTCAGGGGAAGGAGGCGGCGATGGGGTCAGACTTAGAAGTGTCCCACTTCCAGGCTAAATCCAGATGGAACAGAGCATAAACCATGAATACCACTGTGCTTGGAGAGCTCTTCCCAAGCTGTGATTAAGCCCATTTTGTCAGGAAGAAATGTGAGTAGACCATGTCCTAAATCATAAAGTCCGAAAGTAATGCCATGGGGTAAGCAGCTGCCCTGTGCGTACCTTCCAACTTAGGTACTTACTCAGCTCCCATGCACTCTCTGCCCTAACTGGATTTATCTTTATTGAATCATAAATGATGGGTAATGCCACTATCTCTCTCCTTTTAATGAAGAACGGAAAGGAAGAGTTTAAAAAAGGTAGCCTTAAAAAAATAAAAGAACCGAGTTAGTTATTTTCCCAAGATCATCAAGTTATGTCTACACTGCAGAAGACATCAAATCCAAGCTAAGGAGTATGGAATAGCTCAGATCCCTGCTCAAGGTCAACTCTATATATAGCAGGCTGACCATAGGCCTTTTAGGTCCTCACATAGTGATCCTAAGACAAAATTATTGGGTTTTGTAAGGACAGTGTCACAACCCTCTGGAGCAGGGTGTTTCTAGCATGAAAGTGAGAATGTGTGCTGCATGACATAGGGTGGGAAATGGGTCTATGTGGAGGTGTTTGAAAGTAAAGAATAATCAGGTTTCTTCTTAGAGGGAACTGGTGGAGTCATGCCAAAAGAGATCCTGGAATTGAACTTGCCTCCATGCAGTATGGATGACTTCAGGATGAGAATCTATATGAATTAAAGCAGTAAGTTATTCTGCAGCTTAGAAGCATTCACCAGGACCCTGGAGCTGTGAAACACCAGCCACCCAGCCACTGACAATCACTCTGACCTTCCTGCTTCTCAGGCTGCAGAGGCTACATTGGTAATGGTAAATTAAATGTTCTTGGAACCTTTGTCTGGTCCGGAGGCCAATGGGCACAGAGCAGCACGTGCATACCATCAAATTTCACTACCTTCCACAACAGGATGGCCACATCCCAAATGCCTGTGGGTAATGGCTCCTGGCCCTGTTAACCCCAGACCTTGCCCAGGAACTGTCTGGGAGGCTGTTACGAGACCGTTGAAAGTCAGTGCTCTGCATTCAGCTTCATTCACCGATACAGATGCAGGTATTGTCACTGGGAACAAACACATACACCTGTCCTTGCTCATGTGTCAAGTGGCCCTGGCATCCATGCATGGAGTGTCCCGTCTGGGTAATGCCAAAAGTGGACTGAGGAGAATGTTACAGCTGCTCTTCCAGGGATAAAATCCATCCTTGGACTTCTTTTCCAATGCTTTGTGAGCGAGTTTTTAAAAATAGGTCAAAAAGCAAGGTTTGGTAGTGGTGAGAAGTTAATGCTAGTTTTGCGTCAAAAAACAGAGGTGTTTAGTGGCTTATGTTTAGTATCAATCGGTTAATCACCAGGCATTACCCTAGGACTTGGCTCCTATTGTCCACAGCACTGAGAATTTACTAGCTATTGCCCCATGGATCAGCCTTTCAGACACCCTTCTCCCCCTCATATGTCCTGCTCTCCCCCTGCTCACAAGCAGGAGAGAAATTCAGCTGTCTACGGCGGGAGGAGGAAAGCAGGGAACGTCTTGTTTAAAAAAATGAAAGATGCAGCTTCAGCTGTTTGTTTAGAAATATGTGGCAATGAGGCTGAAATAAAGGTTATTTTGGATATATGGAGAGCTTTACAGAACCTTCATTCACTCCCTTTGACTGGATTGCATAAAGGGCTACTGAGCAGATAAACTTTTAACGAATGTGAATTCCTCTCTTAATTAAATTACAGGAAATTAAAAAAGACACATTTCATGGGCTGATGGGGAAAAAAAAAGTGATATTTGTCCCCCCAAAAGAGGTCAGGTTTCCAGTCTGTTTAGTCCTGGATTTCAATCTCCTTCCTCCAGTCTGCACAGGGGAAACATGTAGACGCCTTCTCTTGCCTGGAGCTCAAGAGACAGGTCTGTTGTCTGAGGGACAGAAGCAACTCTCATCATCAACATGATGGGGTATATTCACTCAGTGACTGTATGTCAGGAAGGGCTAATGTATATTTGGGTAAAACACCACTCTGCATCTCATGCATGGAAACCATGGGCCATCCCTACCATGAGAAACCTGCAGTCTCAATAAATAAGAGGGAATGCATTGAAACCTTTATTAAGGAAATTAAGCTGATGATTGGAAGTCAAATGACTCAGCAAGGAAAGAGATGTGATCTCTTAATAGGCTCTGTTCCATCAGAAAACCATTCAAAGCTTGAAGGCACCTTCTGCAGCTGTAGATGATGCAGGGCCCCTTCCAGCATCACAATGTCATGTGTGCTCTCTCATATCTATACATGATACTGTCTGCGCTATGGGATCCTTCCCTCTCCAGGTTCGACACATAAGATTTCCAGTGCTGGGAGGTGAGAAATGCTTCCTGTGCAGAACCGGCTTGGCCTGACCCAAACTTTGGGGTGTATTGTGTCTCTCAGTGCAGCTAACGGCCTCCTGGTATGCCCTTGCTGACCCTTCAGGCATCCTTGTAGTTGCAAACATGAGCATCCTGACCCAAATTGCATTCCTCGCCTAATCCTTAGTGCTGCCTGTGGAAAAGGGTAGATTTCTATATATAGCGCTCTGAAAAGCCAGCGGGTTATTCTGCCTGGGTGAAGGGGGTCTGTTCTCTGCAGCATGCAACACAATTCAAGCCTTGTTAATATATATGAGGGGGGAAAAAGGAGAGAAAGAGCAGAATAAAAGGTCTCCTTTGTAAAAAATGGGTTTGTGAAAGAGGGAAATGGCTGGCGGGGGAGCGGGGGGTGTCAAAATCTCTAGAAGACTGAGTTTATTTTGGAGCCTCCTGAGGTTAGATTTAATCAGCTCAAAACACATAGTTTTGCTCTTAATATGACATTAATTTTCTCTGTTAGCTGAAAGATGCTTTGATACTCAATGGGAAGTTGTCCTTTTCCCATGCCCGAGCCCAAGGACATATCTCATCTCTCCAACCCATTCCAGGATGGCTGAGCAGAGAGGCAGAGTCATAAGCCATGGATGGGAGTGAGGGTTTGATTTTGATAAGACCATAAATGTGGTTGTCATGTCTGACAGAGGATGTTAGAAAAAAATACCACTTCAAAGAGGCTTGTGCTTTGTCTGAAGAGATGTAGAAATATTTAACTGCAAGGCTGGAGTCTTTAATTACATTCCTACTTTTTCCTTTGCCATTGAGAGACTTTCAAGAGTGGTTTTCAAGCACTATATTCAAACTGCATTGTTATTTTGGGATGCATCCTCCTCACATTCAAGTCAATCAAAATATCAGAAGACCCACCTGAGAGGAGTCTTTCTTATACAACCCCCAGAGCACTTGTTCCAAATATGTTATTAAATTGAGCCTCGAGTCTGGATTAGAAAAGGGATTAACTGTGTCCAGTTTTGGGCCCCCTCACCACAAAAAAGACATTGAAGTGCTGGAGTGGGTCCAGAGAAGGGCAACAGAGCTGGTGAGGGGTATGGAGAATAAGTCTTATGAGGAGTGGCTGAGGGAGCTGGGGTTGTTTAGCCTGGAGAAAAGGAGACTGAGGGGAGACCTTATTGCTCTCTACAACTACCTGAAAAAAGGAAGACACAGAGAAGGCAGAGCTACTGAATGCCTCCTTTGCTTCAGTCTTCACTGTTAAACCTGTCCCTCATGAATACCAGGCCCTGGAGGCAAGGGGGAAGGTCTGGAGAGAGGAAGAGTTTTCCCCAGTAAAGGAAGATCAGGTTAGAGACCACTTGGCCAAACTGGACATCCGTAAATCCATGGGCCCTGACGAGATGCACCCGCGAGTGCTGGGAGAGCTGGCAGATGTTATTGCTTGGTCACTCTCCATCATCTTTGAAAGGTCATGGAGGACAGGAGAGGTGCCTGAGGACTGGAGGAAGGCCAATATCACTCCAGTCTTCAAAAAGGGCAGGAAGGAGGGCCCAGGGAACTACAGACCAGTTAGTCTCACCTCCGTCCCTGGGAAGGTAATGGAGGGACTCGTTCTGGATGTCATGTCCAAGCACGTTCAAGGGCAGGAAGTTATTGGAAGTGGTCAACATGGATTTACCAAGGGTAAATCATGCTTGACCAGTCTCATAGCCTTCTATGATGTTATAACTGGTCGGCTAGATGAGGGCAGAGCAGCAGATGTCATCTACCTTGACTTCATCAAGGCTTTTGACACTGTCTCTCATAACATCCTCCTTAGGAAACTGAGGAAGTGTGGACTAGATGAGGGGACAGTGAGGTGGATTGAGAGCTGGCTGTGTGACAGGACTCAGAGGGTTATGATTAACGGAGCAGGCTTGAGTTGGAGGCCTGTAACCACTGGTGTCCCCCAGGGGTCAATACTTGAACCAGTATTGTTTAACGTATTCATCAACGACCTGGACGAGGGGACAGAGTGTATGGTCAGCAAGCTCGCTGATGATACCAAACTGGGTGGGGTGGCTGACACCCCAGAGGGCCATGCTGCCATCCAGTGTGACCTGGACAGGCTGGAGAGCCGGGCAGAGAAGAACCTAACAAGGTTCAACAAGGACAAGCGTAGGGTCCTGCACCTGGGGAGGAAGAACGTCAGGCACCAGTATAGGTTAGGGGTGGACCTGCTGGAAAGCGGCTCTGAAGAAAAGGATCTGGGGATCTTGGTAGACAGTAAATTATCCATGAGCCAACAATGTGCCCTTGTCGCCAAGAAGGCCAACGGAATTCTGGGCTGCATAGGGAAGAGTGTGGGCAGCAGGTCGAGGGAGGTCATTCTCCCCCTCTACTCTGCACTGGTGAGGCCACAACTGGAATACTGTGTCCAGTTCTGGGCTCCCCAGTTCAAGAGAGACAGGGAACTACTGGAGAGAGTCCAGCGTAGGGCAACCAAGATGATTATGGGACTGGAGCACCTCCCTTATGAGGAAAGGCTGAGAGAGCTGTGACTCCTTAGCCTGGAGAAGAGAAGGCTGAGGGGAGACCTTATTAATGTTGACAAGTATCTAAAGGGTGGGTTTAAGGAGGATGGAGCCAGACTCTTTTCGGTGCTTCCCAGTAATAGGACGAGGGGTAACGGGCACAAGCTGGAACATAGGAAGTTCCGATCAAATATGAGAAAAAAAACTTCTTTACAGTGAGGGTGACAGAGCACTGGAACAGGCTGCCCAGGGAGCTTGTGGAGTCCCCTTCTCTGGAGACTTTCAAGACCCACCTGGATGCAGTCCTGAGTAATGTGCTCTGGGCAATCCTGCTTTAGCAGGGGGCTTAGAATAGATGATCTGTAGAGGTCCCTTCAAACTCTGAAAAATTCTGTGATTCCGTGATTCCGTGAGAGTGTAGAGAGTTGGGGATCAGTCTCTTCTCCCAAGGAACAGGTGATAGGACAAAAGGAAACAGCCTCAAGTTGCACCAGGCGAGGTTTAGACCAGATATTCAGAAAAAAATTTTACACTGAAAGGATTATTAAGCACTGGAACAGGCTGCCCAGGAGAGTAGTTGAGGCACCATCCCTGGAGGTATTTGAGAGGTGTGTAGATGTTGTGCTGAGGGCCATTGTTTAGTGGTGGTTTTTGACAGTGATGGTTGGACTAGATGATCTCACAGGTCCCTTCCAACCTAGGCAATTCTATGATTCTATTGGGCCAGATCTTCCCAATGTTATTTTGTTCACACTATGGGCAGCTGAACCTACCAGCTACCTATCAAGTAACCTACCAACATGATATGTCCCCTATGGGATTCGTGTACAGCCCTGGTGAGATCACTCCAGGGATATTGCTTTTTCTTCTGGGAGTATTTACCTTGTTACGCTCTCTGTCATCAGAGCTCTCTAGACTCCTTCATTTAAGAGGGAAAAACATCTCTTCTGGGATATTTCTTTTTCACCTCCCATAGAAAGCCGCAACTCCCACAGACATCTTTGGTGAAAAAAATACCTGTCCCCCAGCTGCTCCAGCAAAGGGTTCAGCTTAATTGTTTGCAGCAATACTGGCAGGAAGTTTCCTCTAATTGGTAATGGGGAAATTCCCAACTTATCATGAACTCCAGTAGCTGTGCTCCATCTTTCTTGGTGATATGCTTTAACATTGGTTGTAAGTAGGAACCAGCCCCCTGAACACACCAGAAACCACTCTGGCAGCAGTAACAATTTTATAGCCGACGTTTTGGTCCAGTCACCAGAGGGACATCACCTCATTCAATTGAAGACTGAATGCCAACTCTGTAATGCCACTGTGAAAACCACAGAAAAGGTGATTTCAAAGGAGGTTATGTGAACTAATTTTTTATTTTGTGGATATCATAAATTTATAAGCTAGGACATATCTCACAAGAATTTCCTGCGATGCTCGATAAGTGAAGGTGAGGGTATAAGAACAAAATACTACTGTTAAGTAATAAATAATGAATATTATAATTTTATGCCCTACATTTTTAAAGTATTTAGTAGAACTGCATGAATAAGCAATGGTTTTGGTTCACTGTAAGAATAATAAATAAATGAATAAATAAAAGAACAGTCAGAGATCAGAGAAAAACAAAAATTACTTGTTTTGTGGGATTTCTTGGTACTGTAAGAAAAAAAATCATGTTAAACATTTTTGAGTTCTAGGAATCATTTCTTTGCAACACGGGAACTTCCAAGCCATATCTTAATCCTTGAAAATTTTGGACTGGAAATTCTGGTTTGCCTGTAGTAAATAATTTTCCAGAAGCTGCAAAGACTGAGGCTTGAGAAGACAATCTGATGGACCTGTTTGAATTTGTGGCAGGGAATTGGGCAGAGCTTCCTTTAGACAAAGGGACTGAGGTCCAAATTACCATGCAAGTTGGCCATAGACTGTCTCATAGAGACCGCACAGGGTTGTAGGGAATGACCTTATCAATGTCTCCTAACCAGAAGCAGATCTGCTCATCAGCACCATATCAGTGCGGTTAAAACATTGTCAATTGTGCCTACAGGAGTCACCTCATAGTCCAGAGAATGGGATCTGAAGGTAATTTCTTCCATCTGTGAACTTTTCCTAGTCCTTTGAAAATAGATGTCTGGCTAGGGGGAACTGACATTGTCCCTGCTATTCCTTGCACTCTGAACAGTCTATAATTTAACCAGGGAGGACTATATCTACCAGGTGCACCTATCCCAGATGCTCAGCAGGGATCTGAAGATTGAACCACTTCAGCTTCCATGTGTTGTGATCTTTTACCTCCTCCAGAATAAAACAATCAATCATCTTCATCACCCATGTGGTCTTGGAAGCTCATGAGAGACATACATTTAAGACGCTGTGATAAGACCGTGTCGAAGTAATACGGCTCTAACAGAAACCCACTATCTGAACATATCTACCACTTCAGAACCAAAAAAAAAGAGAGAACTGAACTGGGAAATATTCAGAGAGAGTGGCAAGGATTCCTGAAGGTAAGAAACAACTTTTGCAGGAGAAAGGACTGAGCCAGGAAAAACATTTCCAAGGTCTTGGGACTCCACATTCATTGTGATGAATTAACTCATAGAGTTCATTATATCCTTGCAGAATCCTGATGATACAGCCAAAAAATATGGGCTCCCTTGGGCTTTTGGATGAAATCTCCATGCAGGTGGTTTGAGTGATGCTGCTAGGTACAGCTCAGGCTTCTCCTGTTTTGGTGCAGGACATGATGCAGCCTTAGGTCATAATAGGGCTGTGGGTTTATCTGTGTGTGAGACGAGTGCCTTCTGGTCAACACTGTTGGAATGCAGGGCCCTGCTATGTGACACCCTACGTCTTCAAGGTGCAAAGTCAGGGACTCACCCATTGGTCCACAGACCCCCTAGAGTAGGCAGAGATGATGGGAAGATTAAAAAAGCTGCAGACCAACTAGGATAATTAAGAGAATGGGAACACAGCTGTGACAATGCTCTTCAGACATGGAAGATGTTGGCATGGCTGTGTGGGAGGTGGGTGAGACTCTCATGCTCAGGACATGTATGACACTGCTCGTGGCACAGAAGATGGCGGGGGGCAGCGAAGGGACTGAGCCACCCACCTCATGGCCTCAGTGTCTGGACTAGATGCAAATCTGGGCCCAGCTGCATGTTAACAAGCCATTTTGTGTTCAGGAGCACATTTGCTAAAGATTAGCAGCAAATCTAGCTTCTGTGCAACCCTGGGGGGAGGTAAATGGAGGAAAGGCTTTGTGGTTCCTAAATGAGGGGAAGGGAGAAACATGCATTACAAATGGAAGAGGCTTTCTTCCTCCTCCCACCACTGCCATGATGGGGGCAGCCACAGACTACTTTGAAGTCCTGTCCTTCAGGCTCTTTGCCATCGTTTGTGCTCAGCTCTTCCAACAAAAGCACAGTCTCTTGGTGGCAAGAGACTTGGCCGAGCAGCAGAAGGCAGGCTTTTTACATTAAGGGAAGGGCTGTGAACAATTTTGCCTTTATCACCACAAAAAGGACTGTAAATCCCTCAGAGTTATGGATTCTGGTCCTGCAACTTGATACCCCAAAACCAGTCATTTAAGTTAGGGTAAATCTTTTCATTATTATTATTATATGGTTTGTTGTTCTATATTAAAAGAGAGGGAGAGAGGAGGCAGAAATTGGATCTAGCATGGCTTGAAAAGAACATTTGCAGCTAAAGAGTTATTTTATGTACACTCCTTTGCCTAACTGTACTCTGTGAAAGGACCAGAAGGTTTAGACCAGATTTCTCCATTAAGAGATGGAGCTTAGTCCATTTCTTGGCACCCCTTAGAAAGTCAATATTTTCTTTCTTCTTTCCTGGCCAAATTTGGTGGAGCAGAGGGTCTAATTCCCAGCTCCAGTTTGGGATGCAGGCAGGCAGGCTGGCAGGCATTTCACCCTACAAAATCATGCCCTGCACAATTTTGATCCTGGCTGTTTCCAACTCTTTCACACTCACTCATTCAATTCCTGCCTCAGCTCATTGCAAGTTGGTAGTTTGTGAGTTTGTAACTTGCTCCTTCCTTGGGACCCAAGAGGCAGCTGCAGCTGCGTAGCCTGCTTTGCCATCTGCTTGCCTGGTGTTTGAGGATCTGGAGAGAGAGAGAGAGAGGCCATGCCATCACATCTGCATTCCTCAGGACTCCAAGGAGTCCTATGAGAGAGCAAGGTTTTCATCTGCTGTATATATCTGCTTCCTCACACCCTTTAGTGTGTAGACACCTTCATCATACACATGGACAGAAGAAAGCTGGGCAACCTGCTTTTTTTTTTTAACAAATGCAGGTGGCAGATTTCCTTTACAGTGTGTTTACGGTACCAAATATACTCTTAAAAGCATCTCTGTTCATTGCCACTGGTACTGACTCCCGTATTCACCAGTGCTGGTGCAATAGTTTGGAGAATGGTGCGGAGTAACACTTCTGGAGCCACTTTCCACCTGCATCCTGGCAGCTTTCTGAACTAGCTCTTTACAACCAACATGCTGGAACAGAATGGGGCTTGCAAGTCACCAGTTTCTTGCCTCAGCACCTCGGCAAGGGATTTTCCTTCTGAAAACATGATTAGTGACTCCATCTGTCAATGCAGTGCTGCTATCTTCAGTTTAAAAATCTCTGACTGACTTCCTACACCAGAGGTTGCCCTTTAATCATCATGAATAAAGAAACAGACCTATAAAAATTTCCTCCTATTGGTAGATAATAAGTCATAAATGAATATAAATATATGATCCTTACTATCTATGTGTATATACCTGGGGTTTTTATATATATATTTATTTATTTCTTTAATAGGCAACATCTCATTTGTTCTGTCTTTGAATTATGAACTTCTTCCCTCTCCAGATCTCGAACATTTACAAATGGGTATAGTGGTTTCCTTCCCATTTAAAAGTTTTACCTCCATAAAATCTGCTAAAACAACTGGACGTTAGCTTTTCCTAGCTGATTCTGTTATAGTTGCCTGGATGAGGGAAGCCAGCTAATTAAAATGTTCACATGAACCAAAAGTATTTTGACACAAGTGGGTTAGGCAGGTTTATGCTGGAAATGTGAGGTCCTCACATGTGGCAACAGGTGCATTATGAGTCCAGGTTACCCCCTTCTCACCCCCCTTTCTGTCCCCCAAAGCAATATGAGTCACTGCAGTCTTAATAACTTGTCTAAGGTCAGCTGCACAGGCAAGAACTGAATCCAGATCTGCTGGGATACACTTGAGATCCTGAGCCATAGGATCTCCCAGACTCAGCCAAATCTCCATGTCCTTGCTGAGAGCAAAGCACATCCTGAATGGAGAGACTTTCTGGACAGCTGCAGTTTGTCCACCTGCCTTTTTGCTGTGTTGGAGGAGCAGAAAGGATTCAGATCTGTAGCAAACAGCTTGATCCGTGCTTTATGAACACCTGGACCCACTCAAAACCAGAAATAACTAAAAGCAAACTGACGTCCTAATGTCCTCTCCTGGGCACTTGGAGGATCTTCTTTTAAACAACAGTCTGCTTTGCCAGAAATTAATAATGTTTTGAATTAACTGGTGGTGACCAGAATTTACCAGCAGATGACAGGGATATACAGTCAGCCTCTGGTTATGCCACCATCCCATGAACCAGAACCACAAATGAAGACTTCATTTCCTAGAAGTAATATGTTGCAACCAGGCATGGATTTATGGAGGGAGCTAAGGAGTTATTCTTCCTTGTACCCTCTTCTAGCACCCAGCAAAGCACATGCATCATGCCAGAGGAAGACATGACAGCCACAGTTGCCTGCATGGCCACCGGCGCCTCAGCATCCTTGGGCACTCATTAGACTCCAAGGTGCCTTTCCCTGTGTGAGACTCTTAATGCAGGATCTCCTTAGTGCTTTAGATATCCAAGTACTGACCATCCAGTTTCAGCAAGGTCTTAAGTTATTGCAGTAATCTAAGGATGGAGAGGAGCTCGGCCTTACAGCTGAGTTATGTTATACTGGCCTGCAGACAGGAGGAACCCAATGTCGTACTAAGACTGTGGTACCCACCTTCTGGAGCAGTGATGCTTCCCAGATGGGCAGGAGACCTCACAACTTGGGTCTCTTTACACAAAGTTGTTTGGCCTCCCATTTACTCTTCCATAAGATCCACCGTAACACCCTTCAGAATTAATAGTGAGGACCTTGCTCTTCTCCAGGAATGTCTTACATTTGTTTCACCAAATGCTTCAGTCTTTCTAGGAAGGGTTCACAGTTGGAAACCCCAGATTGATTTTTGAGAGAGAGTCAAATTTTGAGCCAGGAGAGAAAGAAACTGATTTCCAAGACATTATACCTTATACTACTACGTGAGTATCTCCTAAAAAAGTAAACCAGATCTCAGAGGTGCAACTGCCTGGGAGGAAATGAGGGCTATTTTTCTTTGTTTCATGTCCTTTAATTCACTTGTAATTGTGCAGCTGGGCATATCTTTGAAACACCAGACTTCAGACAGAATGGGAACTGATTTCTGCAGTATCCCCTTGTTCCCATGAAACAAACTTCTCTGTAGATGTAATTATCCAGCCATCCATCATTGCCGCAGTAAACACAACGCACACATGTGTACATTCAGATGTGCAGAACTCTGTACCAAGGTTCAATCATTTTCTGCCATGGTTACTGAGCCCATTCATTAAATAATGGTCTCTGCCTTGAAGTAATGATACGTTGCTTAAAGAGAGCTCCTCTCTGTATGATTTACCTGGCTGTGAGCCCACCCCAATAATTCATAATGCAAAAAACTTATCTAAAGGGATGAGATGTTTATACAGATGGCAGGAAGATTCCCAAATCATAGTAGAAAATACTCAAAATCTTAAAACTTTTGGATGGGATGTAAACCCTCACAGTCCAGGATATCTGCCAACTGTAATAGATGGGGTCAAGAGGAGAGCAGGGGGAATAAGTTTTCTTTGTCGTGGTGGATGAAGTAGAAAAGTGGGGATGGCAGGAAAAGGGGATTAATTTTGGCTTCACCTGAAATAAAATTTTGGGTTTAGTTTTTTTTTTTGGCAAAGATATCATAGAAAAAAAAAAAGAAATACTGGAAAAAGATGAACTAAATGGGAAAGAAGACATTTCATTAAGTAGTCCAGATAGTTAACTCTTCTCTTCAACTTCACATTCGAAGAAGAAAAACAGGCACATTGCAATTAACCATCAAAACCTTTTACTTCAAATTTGACAAGACAAATGCAATTGCCTTTCCCTAATATTTTATTATTTTTTGTCCTTTAAGAAGTATTTTTGTCCTTTTTCTCTCCAGCTTGCATGATCATCCACATGTGACATAAGCATGAAAATTATTTCTATTCTTTTAAAAGTGCCTTCCTTGATAGAGATATTATTCTCACCAAACTGATCAGACTTTGGTCAAAATGAGTAATTCCTTCACAGGCAAATTATCTCTCCACTTCTCAGTACAGCTTCAGGCAACATTTTACCCAAACAGATGGCCGTTACTAAAGAAAGAGAATGCTAAATAGTCATTTGAGATGGACTAAACCTCTTGTCTTCTCATACATGGGCATTGCCTTTCTCTGCCTGAAAACTGTAAGCACATTAAAAGGTTTTCATTGCCCCATCTGTTATCAGAAAAGGCTTTGTGAAATCCGTGTGAACTTCCATTGATATATGGTGCTCCATTAACTATCCAAGCCATGTTGATTATTTATTATTCGTTGTTTAGATTTACAATAGTGTTCATAGAATAAATATTTATTATGAAAGTCCCTGTTGTCTAGGGCATGGTTGTAAACCAAGCAGAAAACAGCTTGAGTGAAGACCACCCTTCCTTCCAAAACCCCGCTCTAACTGTGGTTGGATTCCACATCTCCATCTCCTGAAGGTGTGAAAAACATTATTACAAGAGATCTGTACAGCAATTTACAGTGAAAACCAAAGTCTGGACCTTTTTGTTTGTTTGTTTTAGAGTGACACTGAAGAAGAAAAAAAGACAAAACATAGTAGGAAGAATCACTCTTTTAGAAATCTCTGACTTGTTTCTTTCTGTTTTTAGACATGGGTTTACCAGGGATTTTGAGATGAAGTCCCCATAAATGCCCATCTCCATAGGACCAAAATTGCACCACCAGCAGAAGAGCTGTTACCTCCAGCTTTGGCGATAAGAGGAACAAAGTGCTGATGATAATGCGTAGGAGCCCATATCAACCAAGTCTGCTCCCCATGTCAGGTTAATGTGGAGGCTGGTGACCCCAGGAGTGTTGAAAAGTCCATCTGTCCACATGCCTAGGATGGATTTCATTTTTGGTATTGTCGTGGTGGGCTCAGAACCACGTAGCTGAAGCATTGCTGTCCCAGAGTGAACACCCTCAAGCAACAGCCCACATCTGTCTTCAATCTTTTTTTACCTGTTTGTTTATTTTTAATGTGTTCTGCTTATTTTGTGGGCCTGGTCCCAAGTTTACTGGTGTTAGCAGGAAAGCTCTCAATGGCAACAGTGGTTTTGCGCTCTGGCTGTAGAAAGCTTTTGGAAGATCATTCATGTGTTACTGGTGTCAACCTTGCAGGGTGGGCGTCAGATCCGCTGGGCTACTGGAAATTCCTGAAAGGGAAGCAGTGCTTTGGGACTTTCAGAGGGCAAATCAGCTTATTTAGACCCCAATTACCAAGACGCCCTCCATTTCTCCTCACCGTGCCTACAACCCTTCCCACCTCGTGCTATTGTTCATTAAGAAAATCCTGGTATCATTCTTTCTAGCATTTACTGAATATGAGAGAACTGGTTCCAGATCTGTGCTTTCATAACTGGTTCTTGTTAGAGTCGCCATGACAGGTTGGGAAAGGAGCCCAGAGTGGGTGGGTGGAGAGATCCCAGCCAAGCAGAGCTGGCTGGCTTCTGGAGTGTGCTATGCAGGAGCTCGATTCCTTTCAGAAGCACTTGGGTTTTTCTCCTTGGCTCTGTGCTCTCTTGGCCTTTGGCTTTATTTTTAGCCTCTCTCAGTCTGGTGTTCATCTCTCCACCTATACCAAGCTCCCAGGGGCAGGACATGCTTCCAAACCACATCTCTGCCTGGGCGCAAGCAGTGAGGTAAGGTGCAGAAACCCTAAAGGGAAGGCACAGTTTGTGAAAATGGAATGTATCACCCTGGGAGCAGCGACCTAATGAAGAGGAACTTATGGACATTGCCCTCCAGCCAGTTACCAATATAGAATCATAGAATGGTTTGGTTTGGAAGGGACCTTAAAGATCATCTAGTTCCAACCCCCCTGCCATTGGCGGGGACATCTTCAACTAGATCAGGTTGCTCAGAGACCCATCCAACCTGACCTTAAATGTTTTCAGGGACAGGGCATCTACCACTTCTCTGGGCAACCTGGGACAGTGTCTCACCACCCTCAACGTAAAATATCTCTTCCTTCTACCTAGTCTGAATCTCACCTCTTTTAGTTTAAAACCATTACCCCTTGTCCTATCGCTACAGGCCGTACTAAAAAGTCCATCCCTGTGTTTCTTATAAGCCCCCTTTAAGTATTGAAAGAATATCCCCAGCATCCCTCCTGCAGTATCATCACTCTGCCCTCCCCATGCTCTCCACTTTTCAAGATACCTCATCTTTCTCATATGTTACCCAAGCTTGTCTTCCCACACTTCTCCCTATACAATCCCTCGATATGTGGTATACTGATACCTGTTATCCACACCTTCATGGCCATCGCCTCCCCTTTGCAATCCCTACATCTACAGTTCGGCTAGCAGCTGGAGAGTGCCTGAGGAAGCAGGGCAGATGCTAAACAGACCAGTGCTAGGTGATCTCCTGTTGCTTGGTAGAACTTACACCTTCCTCCCCAGCGCTGGTCAAAATTGTATTAAGCTGGCAAAGTTGGCCACAGGGAGGCAAGCATCACCCTCTGCAGCCCCTGCCCCAGCCCCAAGCACAGGCATGCCTGCGGGAGGCAGGGAAGCCAGCAAAGTCATCTGCCGAAATGCTGATGCTTTAAGATGTTGCTTTAAACCAGATTGTTGCTCGGAAGCTTGTCTTTGTGTTGGAAGTTTTTTCCTTCCTACCCAAAGGCAGATCGGAGCAAATTCACCAAAAGCAACCCAAAATACATATATGTTAATAATAAATAAATAAATATATATATATATATATATGAGGTTGGACAGGAGAATATCCAGATCCAGTGCATTTAGACATGGGAACAAAGTCAAACCTCAGTCCAGGCAGCCATGAAATATGGAGGTTATAATGTGGATATAGGTTCAGCCACGGGAAACTGTCTGGATTTTATCCTGAGATCTTTACTAGCTCACATCCCTGGCTAATTAAACACTGCTTTGCATTTAAAGATTTGGTGATGCTTTTGAACACTTTTTCTGAATTTTTGTAGATGTATACATTATTTACATTTTTTGGCTCAGACATTTTTTGCCTTAAACCCACAAATGTTCCATTCCCGTAGTATTTGAGGTTGCTAGTCTGCAAATAGCCCTGGTTCACATCCCTAATGAGGTTTACCTATATTCGCCTTCTGCTGATGTAGTCTTCAGCTAAACCACCACATTTTCAGGGTTTTCCCACAACCAGGGAATAAGAAGTAGATACATTTTTTTCTCCCTGTTTTTTTAAATGAAGCACGATATTTTTAAGCAGTTGCAGGAATCCAGAAGCTGGAACTATTGGGGGAAAAAAAAAAAAAGAGAGACTTGCAATAATAAATTGGCAGTTATGGAAAAGCAGGCCTGTGGTTTGCTATTTATACTTGCGTCTGATCTGTTTGGCTCTTGTCTGAACTAGATCATTGAGGGGATTACTGCTTTATTTGTAATGCACCAAACATATCTTTGGTATGAAAATTATCATCGTACAGATGTGTTCCTTGGGTTGCATCCTGCACACACATACCTCAGAGTAAATCAGAAACAGCTTCAAGAAAGGGAGCAGATTTACATGGAAGTAAAACTGGAGTCTATCTTTGTGCCTACTGTATATATTTCTATCAGGCTCTGAGATTTGTTTGACTTCCTATGATTGAGCACTGAGCTAATGTTGATATTAGCAGCTAATGCAGATGAAATATTGCCAGAGCTGCTGCCAACTTACATTCAACCAAGGCTGATGGATTGGTTTTGGGGTGGGATTCACCTCAGCTAATTTTACAGTTCTGTATTTGAGTTAGTCAAGCCCAGACTCAGCAGAGGACGTGCACTCCTTTCAGTGACACAAACTAGTACAAAGCACGGAGCAGAAGATCCCTATTCAATTTTTCTCCTGCCCTTTATCTCCCCTATAATTTTTTAATTAAATTGTGATGTTTGGTTGAACCTCAGAAGCCAGGTTTTTAGCATCTTTTCATGGCTGGGAGGATTATCAAAGTAGAGGAGAAAAGAAGAAAAAAATGGAAATGCATTGAAATCTGAGTGTCAGGTCCCCCAGAAAAAAGGATCTTTTTGTGCAGGAGAGTAACAGGACATCTGAGTGCATTTCTGTTGGTGACATCCTTATCTTCACCAGAAAGATCTGATGAGGGATTTTTTTTTTAGTTTTGTTTTTTTTTTAATTGAGTGACTACATAAAGAGATCTGTTTCTAAACATAGCCAGGTTATGTAAAATATAGATATTTATACTCTCAAATCATCTTTGAAAATGCCTCATTATTCCCAAAGCTGCGAGCATTCCCATGAGATGCTTTACTATCTCTAACAACTATCTCCTCTTCTTGAAGACAGCCCTGGGAGCAAATCTGTATGCAGAGAAACATTGGTTTTGATTAAGACAAATTATTTTGCAGAAACTTCACTTTTGTTAAGCTATTACAGGGGGAAAAAGTAAGTTTGGCAAAATTTACGTAGAACTCCTTAATTTTTCCTTCAATTTTAAAAGATTTCATGAAATATCATTAATACCACCTCACTATTGCTGTTTCAAATGCAGTATTTGTTGTTTGAAAAAATCAAGGACAGCTGCTTCTCAGTACTCACTAAAAATTCTTACCTTTTCTGGATCAAAGTGTCTCCTGTCTGTGTTAAAATGGGACAGCATGACACTTTCCCTGTTTTGTGGGAAACTTCAAAAGCTTGTTTCTGTTTGGAACAAAGAGCGTATTTGTTAATGTTAATTTCCCATAAAATGGAAATGTTGAGATTTGACCAGTTGGATTTGAAATCATGAATACTTATCTCTATTCACAGAGTTGCACACATCAAGGGATCTACTGACTTTTCCAACAGTATAACTTTAGTATCATACTTTGCCAGTACTTTAATTTGTATCTCTTCTGGATCCATTGCACACTGATTTTTCTGTACAGTGAAATAAAAAATTTTTTTCCAAACATCAACCTTAACCCTATAAACAGAGAGACGCCAGGAATACTAAATGATTCAAAAAACCAAGATTTGATCTGTCAGAATGTCTCATTCCCAATTTGGTGGAAAGCAGGTTCAGTAGTTTTGTGGATCCTAACATTTTAAAAGATAAATATATTTCCCTTCCGTTAGGAAGATATCAGTGCAGTGTTTGGCCAAATACAACATAATCATCCTTTGTCATAATAATACTGTGCAGATGTGTGCATTCAGACCAATCTTATAAAAAAAAAGTCAGAGAAGTGGCAAAGGAAACTAGTTTAATATAAAAACTTTTCTATCTGTCACTAGAAAGTATGTCCCCTGCTATATTTATTGCTTTACAGCTGTTGAGACACATAGCATAGTATTTATCTTATCTAAATTTAGTCACCAAAATGTTAGACAGTTGGAATCTCAGCTATTTGAGGGATTAGCCTAGACAAATTTTGTGTGGATAGATGCTTTAGATAAGCAACATTTCCTGGGATAATTCCTAATCACAATGTAGGATCTGAAGGTTCAGACTTCTATTCAAAATAGGCAAAGGAAGGAATTAACTCAATATGGCAGAAAGTTTCTTAGCACTGGATTCAAATCATTGAATGATCCAGAAAAGGAATTTGTTTCATCACATCAAAGGCTAAAACACTGCTCTCATTCCCCACCTCTCAATTCCAGCCAGGCAAACAAAAAATGTCCAGCTCTTTTCACAGCGAATCTGCCAAAGGAATAAGTGACAAAATGAACAAAACTCACTCCGCTTTCCACATAACATCAGAAAAGAAAAGAAATCCATTGATCCAAAATCCAAAGAAGCTGAGGAACTTAAGTTATGCAAAAACACTTGGTTGACATCTGTTGGAGTGAGTCTGAAAATACCAGCTTCGACTGGGAATTTCACCAGTATCTAATTAAACTGCAATGTATACATTGTTAATGACAGTGAATTAGCAAGGATCTATTTTCTTTTCCAAGGTCCTGCACCTGGGTCTGGGCAAACTCTGGTATCAGCACAGGCTGGGGGATGAAAGGATTGAGAGCAGCCCTGCTGAGAAGGACTTGGGGGTGTTGGTTGATGAGAAGTTCAACACAAGCTGGCAATCTGTGCTGAAAACCCATAAAGGTCCCCACATCCTGGGCTGCACCCCCAGCAGCGTGGCCAGCAGGGCTAGGGGGGGAATTCTGCCTCTCTTCTCCGCCCTGGGGAGACCCCACCGCAGTACTGCCTCCAGGTCTGAGTTCCTCAACATAAGAAGGACATGGACTTGTTGGAGCAGGGCCAGAGGCGGCCACAGATATGATCACAGGGCTGGAGCACCTCTGGCTGAGAGAGCTGGGGTTGTTCAGCCTGGAGAAGAGAAGGTTCCAGGGAGACCTTACTGTGGCTTTTCAGTACTTAAAGGGGGCTTATAAGAAAGAAAGGGAAAAACTTTTTAACAGCGCCTGTTGTGATTGGACAAGGGGTAATGGTGTTAAACTAAAAAAGGATAGATTCAGACTAGATCCAAGGAAGAAATTTTTTACACTGAGGGTGGTGAGCCCCTGGCCCAGGTTGCCCAGAGAAGCTGTGGCTGCCCCATCCCTGGAGGTGTTCAAGGCCAAGTTGGACGGGGCTCTGAGCAACCTGGTCTAGTGGGAGTTGTCGCTACTCACTGCAGAAGGGTTGGACTAGATGGCCTTTAAAGGTCCCTTCCAACCCAAACTATTCTATGGTTCCATGATTCTTTCGCAATTCTATGCTTTAAAATGTATCGCTGGGCTAACACTGAAACTGGAAAAGCGAAGCTCTGAACTTTCACTCTCCCATGTAACTATCTCTAAGGTAAGGGGGAATGAAAGACTGGGCAGCTGCTCGTCTTTGCTGTGAAGATTCTCTGAACTTTTCATATCAAGTCTTTGTAGACAGTCAAGAAAGTGTTCAGGCACCAGTATTTGGGATTCTGGTGTTACATCTGTCTCACCATGTGGAAGTATTTGGTGCCTCAATGTGTGAGAAGGAACCCTAAAGTTGCAGTAGGATGGGCACAGTGATCTCACCCTAAATACTGCTTTACCAGATGGCACCTGAAATTTTAAGGTATTTTACCCTTTGGCTCCCTCTTATATCAATACAAATTAGGAACTCCATTATGTGGAGTCAGGTGAGGGTCATAAAGTTCTTATATTGTCTTACCCCTGGGACAGCCCCTGTTCTGAGAACTTTGTATTATCATATGGAAGAGTGATCAATAAACAAAGCTTTCTCATTTTCTCCCTGTTCTTATGGGAACACGAATTCTTATTGCAATATTATCTATGCTCTTTCATCCCGACAATGTAAGAAAACCCCAACTTTTAATTGAAACAGCTGTTGTCTCTTCTTCATAGATAAGAAAATTAGGTCCCCTGCCCATTACTTTTTTAAGTTTACAGGAAATGCAGATAGAGGAAATTCTTCACCCACCTGTAATGAATTCTGGGTAGACTTAATGAAATGTAAAACTCTCCCCTCTCTCCCCACTCTCCCCATTCCCTCACAAACAGTGCAGTCAACTTGTAAATTAACATGAGCTCTCAGAGCTTGAGCAACACTTTTTTACCGACATCATTTCCATATATTTTAAGCTCCGTTTCCATCCTCATCCTTCTCCTCCACCCCACTGATTCCTTCTAGGATTTGCTTTAAATGTTGAAGTAGCATCCTGAACAAGGTGGCATCCCTACCTGTGGGGATGCCATCTGACCCTGCTAACACAAAGTGTAGGTATCTGAGTAGGTGGGTGACTGACAGATGCTGAAGAAGAGAAGACAGGGTGAGGTCAAGGTGAAAGCAGAGGCTGGTTCCCTCTTCTTTTCAGGTTTGTTTCCCAAAACAGGGCCTTTACCCCAAGTTTGTTGTTTATCAGAAGCCAATCTTTGTTGATAGCCATCTGCTTCTCTCCTTGACCTGAGACTTCACTAAACTTTGTTTCTTGAAACCTCAGACTGGATTAAGGAGTGGCTAATCCCTGAGGGTCAAGCTCCTTTGTGAATAGCAACAGGACCGGAGCCCCACCACATGATCTACGTGGTGGTATCAGTTATTCAGCAGCCTAAGATAAAGGACACAAAGCCAGCAAACCCTTGTAAACAGTTCATTATGTTCTTTACATCTCTGTGTTTCTTTTTCCTGCTGGCTTCTCCCTCCTACGCTCCCAGACTAGCTAATTACTTTTACCACAGGCTAAGTATGCAGTCAAGAGGTTCCAGTTGCCACCAGTAGTGTATTTTTAAGCCTTCGCAGCTGACATGCCATTTTAAGATTCAGGCTGGCTTATCCTTGGCCTTCATAACTTTGCATAACCTATGCCTGGGAGGCAGGAAGAAGTGGGAGAAGGGATGAAGGATCTCAGTGGAGTCCAGGCCAATGGGAGATGTGGGATGGGTCAGACAGACAGGGAGGGGAAGGTCATGAAAACTTAACTCTGGAGCTGCAGGGAATGAATTTGGCCTGGGATGAGCAGTGAGAAAGAGGGGAAGGAAAAAGGGGTGATGGTTTTAAACTAAAAGAAGGAAGATTCAGACCAGATATAAGGAAGAAATTTTTTTATAATTAAGGTGGTGAGACACTGGCCCAGGTTGCCCAGAGAGGTGGTAGGTGTCCCATCCCTGGAAATGTTCCAGGTCATGTTGGACAGGTCTCTGAGCAACCTGATCTAGTTGAAGATGGAGGCTTGTGCTCGATGACCTTTAAAGGTCCCTTCCAACCCAAATCATTCTGTGGTTCTATGATGCTATGAATAGGATCTAACAACTGTCTGATGAAGATCAAGAGAATGACCGAGCTCAGCCTGAGCAGTAAATTAGTTTCTGTGTAAGAAGGAAACCACATTTCTGCCCTCCTCTTTCTCTCATGCATATTCTCCTACCTCTGTTACCTGTCTGGCACAGCCTCATGTTATGACAGGGCAGCAGGACTGCCCTATCTCTGTACACAAACCTTGCTTTGATTCTCGAATACCAGCCCGATAGAGTGAAACTCTCACAGTTTCACATTCTCCCTGTTGCTCACTGAAATGTTTATGAATTCACCTTTCCTCCTCTTTGCACTCTAGCGCACTCCTGACGAGGACACTTTACATTCAAGCCCTTCATCCAGAAACACTCATATACTGCTCATCCCTCCATCTTTCCCTCCAAGGTATCTGTTCAAATCTTTCCAGAATGAATATTAATTTTCCTCAAACTTTCATTCTAGCAAAGCTCTTAATTTAGGCACATCTGTGCATCCTAATCACAGATCAGATGCCTCCTAAACTCCTTGTGATGCGGTGTGACATACCACAACTTCTGAGTGAAGTGCTAAATTAAAGACGCAGTAAAGTCCAAGAATCCAGGAGTCCTTTGTCAATCTTTCCATCAATATGGAAATTTAGTGTTAATACTATCTGTTTATTGATTCCTGCTTTGCAATTTGCCTGAGCTAAAGAACTTCTGAGTTTGTACAGCCCAAATTGCAACTGGAAAAGCATCAAGACATGGAGATCTTAATCAGGATAAAAATCAATAGTGTCCAAATACACTTGCAAGATAAAAGATAGTATTCACAAGCAGAACCATCAATGCCACTGACACCTTTGTTTGTGTGTGTGTGTGTGTGTGTGTGTATGAACTAACATCTGTTGCTATTCTCCTCTGGGAGATGGCTAATCCAGCAGGTGACTGTTTTCAGTCACTGCTGCGTCTGTCTGGTTTTACATCAGGGCTGAGAAGTTTGTGCTTCATGGTAATGCCAGTCCTCCTAGAGTTGCCTGGGGTTTTCCACCATTATCTTTTATGATGCAGAATATCCCTACTCTGTTTGAAGGGGTTTATGAGCTTCTCTGAGCACAACTGATGCTGCCTGCAATGGAAATAATGTGCCTTAGAAAAGCTAACTGCAGTTTAAATAAACACTCGCTAGATTACAGTAGCTTCCATCAGAGGCTCATTTCCAAAAACTACTAAAGAAAACACCAAAGAACAAGAGAGGAGGAAACATGCTGGAAAAATTACCTTGAGATAAATACTGTTCAAGTTTATTTTTCTACTCCATTTTAACGAGGTAATATTGCACAGATGAAATTACTTTGGCTAACTGGGTTTGCATCTTACATCACCATTTTTCATCCTCTAGGATTTCCTTCTATTGGATTCTGGGGAATTTATACTACGCTAAGTGCTTTCTTGGTATGGAAAAGAGGAATCCTGGTGGAGGCGTGTTGTGTAAACATGCCTTGGCTATCAGAACAAAGTTAAGGTGAGCACGCGAGCGTGATGGTTTTCTGTTTGGTATGCAGTATGCCTAGCCCATCTGAAATTCTTCTATGTGCAAACACGTGTGTGTTTCTGAGTGCTTTGGACTATTTGAGATGAGAAGGGCAAGCTGAAAGGATGATTATTTTTTTTTTAAGTTAAACATACTATGTAATAACAGCCCAGAGACATTTCACATGCAGCTGTTAACAGCAGAAAGCAGAACAAATGAATGCAATACCCCTGAACACTAAGTGTTTGCAGAGGGGAGGGATCAGGTTTTCAATATACACCAGATTTTCTGTTCTGAAAAAGCATTCCCTGTGCATTGGAGCATGTAGAAGGTATTTGTAATTGCTAAGCTCCCTTCTTAATTCGTGAAGAAAAATAGGCATCTCTAAAAGGTGATTCACCTCTTCTTAAAACCAGAGTGTACAGTCAATTACAGTAAGCCAAACCACCCAGCTGATTTGGGGTATTTATCCATGACTCCTCTAAGAGACATTCTTATCCAGATCAACATTCACAATGAATTTTTCTACACACATTTCTATCTATTGTACTTCTTAGACGAAGCTATCTCTCTCCAACTATCTACTGACATTATATTCCTATGGTCTATGCTGGCTCTTAATTTTCTTCCTTTTCTTTGCGGACTTTGATGCCAGATTCTCAGTACCAAGGACCTGGGATTTCTTTTCAGAGAACGTGATATTTTGGAGTTATCGACCTGAGGGACTCTGACAGAGCTTTTCTAGTATTCAAGGCACTGGGAGTCCCTGGAAGCTGCTACGAGAGGGGTAAATGAATGCAGCCAGCTGCAAAACATAGTTATACCTGCTATTTTCCTGATTGCTGGGAGCAGGATTCATCTCACTTGAAAATTAAGCACTTAGTCTAAGCAAGTTGCCTAGGCTGCTTAGAAAGGCAGAGCACTCTTAGGGAAAGAATCACCTAGATGAGACACTTGAGTCAACACATGTTTACTGATGCTAAATGTTTACATCGATTCAAAATATGAACAAGCTAATGACAGATAAAAACCATGAAGTTCACTACATAAAGATACCCACTCTGGGTCAGGAAGTCCTCGAGGCAGAAATTTCTGGAAGGTATTTTGAGGATGTGTAATTCTTTTGATTTTATATTCTTCCTAGGCATTTACTGTTGGCCAATTTCCAAGAAAGACTGTGCTCGATGGATCGGAGGTCTGGTCCACTGCAGTTCCTCTTACATTCTTATTTTTTTCAAGTGGAATGAATTCTCTCTGGAAGTACCTATATGTTTATTTATAATATATATATGTATATATATGCATATATATGTGTATTTATATGTATATATACACACACACACATAAAAACCACATATATATGCTTACATATAATCTTTAGAGAGATTAGAGAGAGACCCTGGATCAGTTGTTACTGGACACGAGGAATGGGGTCCTTACCTCCTGTTAGACAACTACAGTGTAGACGTCTACACTGGAGTTAGTCACTCCCAGCACCCTCCAGTCATTGCAGAGGAAAAGGACATTTTTAGAGAGCGATCCATCTCATGTTGGAGTCAGTCCCTTCTATAGACCAGAAACACCATACCTACCATACCTACAAAGTTTCTTTTTCTCTCCCATATATTTTTCAGAGAACAGCACATATCCTAACTTCTGCCTCTTCTACAGACCAGTTGAGTGACCTCAACTTTTCTATTTCTCTTCTGTTTCTTTCCCAGACATCTGGGGTACACAAACAGTGTTGTGTGAAGTGGTGGTAGCTGGTGGTAGGTGAGATGAATTCCTCCTCCGTACATTTAGGTAGCTGAAGATAATTGCTGTGGATCTCACCTTTCATGTCTTTGTTCCAGATATAACTAGTCAGTTTCAGGCTTATTTTTGTGCCTTTGATTGGTAATTCAGTCCTCGTGCCCAGCACAGTGATCACGTGTGATGCTCTTTGAGTGTCTCCACCAGGGATATACAGAAGGCCTCCTTTGTTCTCTGAACTGTCTGGTCCACTTCTTCAGACCACCATTTTCCACACAGCTCCCACCATGATAGACAAGAAAGGTTTTGCCATGTTGACATAACATAGTTTCCATCGCATCTGATTAATCTGTGATGTCTTTTTTTACCTCTTGGAGCAAGAGTGGGTACACAGTAGAGGAAACAGTATTCCATGGACTGGTAATCAGGGTTGAATAATAAGATGAAATTTTATTGTGTAGGTCTTCCAGGAAAAAATGATGACCTCTGAAAGGTCTTCCTGTTTCTTTCAAGATTTCGCAGGGTGATTTGACATTTTTTTGATCAGACTTATTGCTTTATGTAAAAAAAACAGGACCTCTCCTAGTCTCAGGACAAAGATGCCACATCCACGGGTCATCTCGCAGAGGCAACAAGCCTGAGACTCTCAGGGTCTCTGCAGTCTGTAGTTGTCACACTGCAACACAGCAATCCTTGTTCCTTCTGAGCGATTTCTTTCACTCACCCAACAAAATCTCCTATATAAGTGGGATGGTGGAACATGCTGTTAAATGTTTATTACCGAAAATTTGAGGGAAACCACATGGATTTGCTAGACAAGATTTACAAAAACAAGTTGCAATAAAAACTTTATAGCATCTCCCCCAGTGCCCTAGCATAGACTTCCTTTTTGTTTATGAAACATATACATAAACTGATGGACAAAATTTGTCTCTCTGGCTACATGGCAAACATCCATTTCTGACTCTGCTCATATGCACCAGATGAAGAGTTTTCCTGTTACCACTGCATCTTAAAAATCAGAATTCAACACACAACTGAGGTTTGCACTGCATGGGGCAGAGTTGCAGGAGGAAGAGAGGAACACTATGTTGCTAACATAAAATCCTTTTATTTTACTTCACTTCTTTCTCCCTCCGCTTTGTGTATGTTTACTATGAAATTGATAGATTTGATTCTGACATCAGATTGAACAATTAGTAATGGTCTGATTATCTCAACTTAGTGAGTTACCAGTGACAGAACTCATGAATTTATTTCAAATGCCAAGCATGGTGCATTAAGCAAAGGAATTCTGCTTTACATAGCCAAGCTTGAAGCACATGCAGATACAGTGATTTCTTCACTTGCATTTTCCTTTCAATTTTTAACTAATAATAATCAAATCTGTAGATGAAAAAACATTAATATTAATATTTTGCACTGTTACAGTACTGCACCAATGGAAGCTATTCTCTGTATGGCTTGGTGCTCTCTAAACTTGAAGTAGTTGAAAGTTCCCAAGAAAAATGAAGACCATCTGCAGAGTAAAAATAACACAGTGAAGAAAGAGCTAAAAAATTTTTTTCAAGTTCTCAGTGTCCAATCCAGATAGGCCAAGTAGTCAGAGGGTTAAATCACAAAAAGGAATAATCAGTTTAAGCACCTGCACAAAACCGAAATAAATCCATGAAAATCTGTGTAATGGCTTGGGGAAGGAAACCGATGCATTACTTGGGAAGACAGAAAATTTCCCATCCCTGCAGATTTTAGGCACATTCCTGCTGGGAATGACAGGTAGACTCAGTCCTGTCTTGGCAGAGGAGACATGAGTGAGATGATTTTGTGAGATTTCAACCAACTCTGTAATCGCAGAGAAAGGGTTAGTTTTGCAAATATTTTGTTAATTCTTCATTTGCTTTTTTTGGCATAGGCAGGAAAATGAAGCCTTGTTAGGGTGAAGATTTATAAATAAGATTAGGATGAGGCCTAATGGAGTGAAAGGGGACTCTAGTAGCTTTGCTATTTGATGGGTCCCATCCAGTTTTCTCCCATATGTCAAGTAATGCTAACAAAGAGTTTCCTGTTGGAAGAACACTCTCAGGAAGTACTGCTTGAAATAAACCTAAACAGAATAAAATGATTTGTCATTCTTTGGGGGAAAGATGAGGTCTTATAAACACATTTTAATTACGCACCGTCACTTTGCCTTCTGTGTTCATGTACGTGCAATGATCTGCCTTTTACTTAATGTAACACAAGCTAAAATGATACTTAGAAGTGGAGGAAAGTGGCTTTTGCAACCGTATAAGTGGGTAATTCCTATGACAAATTGGGCAGTGCCAAAAAAGCTTCCACGAGAGCAAGGAGACAGGACAGATGGAGTCAGAGACTGATTCATCTCTCTTTGAACATCCACCATGAAAACTGAAAAATTTCTTGCTCTTTACCTGCTTCCACCTTCCGTGCCCTGCTGGCTGTTTGCTACAGAACCTTCTTTGGGGTTAACTCTCTTCATGGTTTGGAGTATTTCATATGGGTGTTACCTTTCACCACAAGGTTACCCGTCTTTGTGCTGAAGTGGAATAAAGAGTGTCCCACCTACCCTAATTCTGCTGGTTGCATGGGCTTGAGGTTTCTTCTGGGGACAGGGAAGAACAGACATTGCGGGGAGGCTGAAACCACATTAGCTATATATAAAACCAAGCCTTCATCAGCAAATCTTAATGACTTTGCCTGGAGTACATAATGAATGTCAACATTGCCTTGTGCTCTAGCAGGCTGCAGGAATATCAAACTTCAAGCTGATCAATAGAAACAGACAGTTGAACATGCTAACATTTTTATCCAGAACTAGGTCTGGAAGAGATCCTCTTTCCACTTACAGCTGAACCTCTGGTCTGTCCCCAGGACATGATGGCTATTCAGTGCGCTTTTTATCTATTAGTGGTGAATATTCTCTGGCTGTTTGTGTGATGAAATGTAAGAACAGAGATGTGCGCATGAACAATTGTTCAGTATAGAAAGGACCATGAGGGAATGTGATCTGACATGAGACTGCAGATCTTTGAATATGAAGATATCTCAAATCCCTTTCAGAAAGGCAGAGCTATGTGACCTAAATATAACAACTACAACTTTCTGTGCTTGGCTTTACAGAGAAAAACTCCTTTGACTTCAGCAGACCTTGGATTGGGCATCTGAGAAATCACCAGTAAAAACACATCAAATAATTAGATGGGAGAAATCTTGAGGATCAATCAAATCAATATGCATACCTCGAGGCAGAATGAAGCTGGCTCTAAGATAGTCTTCTGAGATGATGGACAAGTGGAGAGTATGGCAGACCATTTGCCCATATACCATCTTGGTGAGACTGAATATTCCTAGGCCCAGTAACAAAAAGTTTAAGGCTCTAATACCTGTCTGGATGGCCCTGTGATGATTTGGTCTTCTTTCCTTCCTTCTCTGCTTTTCCAAGTTACTAGTGAAAAAAACCCTTCTCTAGACCCATCTGACTCCCTTTGTCCCTGCTGGGACAGGGAAACATGCAGGTAGCAGAGTCTGAATCGTGGGTCATGTTTTCATAGCCTGTGCAATTAATAACTACCCTGGTCAGGCAGGCTGTTCAACAAGAAGAGCTGGATCCCAGCTGGATCCGAGTATGAAAACTTCCTGAGGAACCTGGACTGCTGTCAGCCTACCTGATTGCATAATTGGTACCATTCACTGACAAACCAGATCTAGTGGTCTATACAATGACTGGGGTGGTCAGAAAATGGAAGAGCCTCAGGATGTGGCCTAAGATTGGTTCACCCACACACACATAATCCTCTCCAACACACTGTGGGACTCTCCATGGCATGGCTCCTTCCCATGAGTTCACCTTGGTTACTGAACCCATCTAGGTTTCAATGTAATGCCTTCAATGCAAAACAGAACCTTAGGATCAGATGACAGCAATTGCTCCCACTGCATCCAAAACACTGCCTCTCAGCAGAAAAATATGTCTGGAATGCACTGTCATTGTATTACACAGGGACGCAATTTCACTGCAGGGGATACAGTAAACCCCTGAAAGATGTTGGCCGATCAACAGATCATGCCATAAGACTCTGCTCAGATTGCTTTTGGCATGGCTGCCTTGAGACAATTCTAATTAAAACCAGCTGGCCTTAACTATATTTAGTGATATTTATTTGGGTTTTGATGCTTCTTTTTTTTTTTTCCTTCTGTTTAATCCATATGGCTGTAAAGAATTTCTAAACAAGCAGAAACACGCATGTTGTTGATCAGCTAATGAGAACAAGAGCTGGATAAAAAGGGATGGCAAACCCAACTGAAGGTTATGATATACCAATGAATGGGCCATAGGCAATAGAGCTGTCAAGCTTTATTTGTCGTAGGATTGTGACTGGAAACTAAAGCAGCTAATTGTCATGCCTGTGTGATCGAGAGAGTGGGATTAGTTCTGATTCCTAGTGGGATTCCCAACATCCTGGCAGACCCTGAAAGACCATCCAGTCCCAAGGCAGGAAGAATTACATCTATGCTCTTCCTGACAGCAGTTTATTTAAACTCACCTTAAAGCTTTCCAGCAGGCAAAAGTTTTCCATAAAACAGATTCCAGCGCACAGGATTCATCCTAACACAGAATTTCTCCTAACATTTAAACAGAAAGATTAACTGTCATGCAGTTTAAGCTCTTGATTATCACAGACATCAAGAACAGAGTAGTTTTGTATGCTCTGAGGCATTTTTTCATGTTCTTGAAGGTTATCAAGTTCTTGCCTTCTCTTCCCCTCCTCCGCATCTCGTTCCTCTTTAGCCCAAACAACTCCAGTTCATTCAGTGTGTCCTCATAGTTCATATTATCTGGGTAAGTGCTGTTTGGCAGCGTCTGGGGAAAGCCCACCTGCCCCTACCCACACAAACAAGGAACCTGCTTCTATGTCTCTGCCTATCCGTCTACAGGATTTGATGGGTTGACTTTGGGTTGAGATGGGTGGGCTGCAGAGCATGTGGCCATCCCCACTTCACAAGAGTAGACGCTTGCCCCTTACCAACCAGTACTCATCAGATGAGGATTTACACAACTGGAAGCCTCTTCCCTTCCTCCCTCCCTTTAAATCAACTTCCAAGCTAGTGTTGTAACAAGTCAGATGGTCATATGGCTCCTATTACCCTGGGATCCCAGCAACGCCCATCACTTCATCTAACACCTTGTGAGTGGTGGCTGGGGATCTGATGTTTTGTGAAACCATGCATTTCACAGCTGATGAACCAGAAGGCAAAATCTGGTAGACTCCGTGTTTTATGAGAATGGGGAGAACAATGCTGTCATCGGTTTGCACTTAATCTTTCCCTCTTGGCAGTCCAGATGTAAGCGAGGTTAACATGCTGCTTTGTTTCAGACTGTGAAGTGCTGTTGTGAATATGACTGTTCTCTCTGCAGCTGTCACTCAGTGTGACACAAATGGGACAAAATCAAGCTCCACAAGACTCGGAAAACCCACCTGGTGGGTCCTCTATCTGACCTGTTTATAGAATCATAGAATCATCTACGTTGGAAGGGACCTTTAAGATCACTGAGTCCAACCATTAACCTAACACTAACAAAACCCACCACTAAACCATGTCCCTCAGCACCATGTCTATTCGTCTTTTAATTACTTCCAGGAATGGTGATTCCACCACCTTCCTGGGCAGCCTGTTCCAATATTTGATAACCCTTTCTGAGAAGACTTTTTTCCTAATATCCATCCGAAACCTCCCCTGGCACAACTTGAGGCCATTTCCTCTTGTTCTATCACTTATTACTTGGGAGAAGAGACCAACCCCCACCTCGCTACTACCTCCTTTCAGGCAGTTGTAGAGACCGATAAGGTCTTCCCTCAGCCTCCTTTTTTTAATTCTTCTTAAAGCTCTCTTTTTCTGTAGTTTTTCTACACTGTGTGGCTGTATACAGGGAAAGATGGCCAGCAGGCTGATATTGACTGAAAAATGTTGATAAAAAACATATCCATAAGCAGTTGTAGGAGGTTCTCTTTCTCTACAGATGCTTTTACCAGATGAGGATGGGAAATGGGAGTAACAGTGTCCACTACCATGTACTACTCTCCATTCATTTAATTGGGTTTACTTTGCATGGTTGTGTGAATCCCAGGAAATAATCATATTTGCATATCTTTTGGAAACACACTGAACAATTTGTCATGACTGCACCTACACTGGAGGAGATCTGAACAAATCATAGCATCCATCATTTCACTCGTGGCTGTGGGACTGAGACTTGTTCACCAAGTAGGTCTTTCCCTGCCCAGTATAGGATCTGGTCCAGGGTTGACAGCCTGGGACTGCACCCCCTGAGGTCTGGGCTGAACACTAAAAAATTATCGCCATCACCCTCAGCGAACAGATGAATCTCTCTGCATTATTCCAGTTCTCCCTTACCAAGTCCCAGATCACCTATATCCTGCCAGAAGGACTGTAGACCTTCCTTTACCATGCTTTTTGTGCCAGGAATTTCAGGAATCTTGTGTCTATCCAGTGCTCCTGTCAGAAGGAACATAAAACCCTCTGGTCATTCAAGAGCAAAAATAACAGGCAGATTTTGAATTATTTTTTTTTTAAATGACATTATTAATGCTTTCATATTGATTACACACATAATATGGTTGTCTATGTGTGATATACACAAATTCATATATGTATATGGAATCATAGAATCATAGAATGGTTTGGGTTGGCAGGGACCATAAAGATCTTCCTAAATGCAAAATTTCCCTGACAGGTTAATTGAAATACATTGTATTTTTCACTTCCAGATAAGCCAATGTAACAAGCCAGACAGCAAGCAAATATGCTTTGATATCAGAACCTCAGAACATTCTTACCGAACCACTTCTGGGTTTTGGGAAATACTTTAAAATGGTCAAGCATTATCTCTGGTTTGCTGACGTCAACAAGTATGAATTGGAGTCATTCTTTCCGGGAACTGTCCTCTTCTATTACATCTTTGCGGTGTGCTGTAAAACCAAGATGTGACTGGCCTGAGCTACTGGGGATCACATGCCTCTTATCCCATGAGCTGGAGTCCAAGGTCCACTTGCGAGTGTACGTTAAGTTTTGAAGTGCTCACAGACACCTCTTTGGGATCTTGAAAGGGATACCCAGCGCGTCTTCAACTCCTGTCAAGTGCTAACCACTGTATAGCTATTAGTTGCTATTTTGGGGGGCAGAGGGATTGCCTTTCAGTGTGCTGTGTGCAGGACATCCTGCAGACAAAACTCACGGGACACAACTCATTAGTTGCAGTAGACTGATAACCCCTGTGGGTATCACAGCGCAGAGGACACTTGGTGGAGTCCAGGTCCAATGTCATATTTCCCATGTCCTTACCTCAAAATATCTTTTGGCCACTTTCTGTACAATGCCATCTCTGGAGAAACTCTTGTAACTGAAACTGAGCAGGACCAGATTATTATCTGCTTTATGTCTTTTTATTTGTTTATATCAACATTTACTACAGAGAACCGGGATGTCCTCTGTGGGAACAGGCTTGTTTGTTTTAATTTTGACATTTGTTCACTAGATATGCTTGGAGTAGGCTGTGTCTTAGTGGGAGTGTATGGCTGTTCAATGTATCCTACACAAAAAGTGCAATCCCGTAAGGACCAGACACCCTTGGCATCTCTTTAAACAGAAAACTGAAGGAGTAAGAATACCTAAGACCAGAACATCAAGCCTCTTTCCCATGTGCCTTCTAATAACCCAGTCACAGGACCATTGCAACATACAATCCACCTACACTTGTCTTCTCAGTGAGAAATAGTGGCATTTTCTTCTCTTTGGCAAAGAATTCAGATGCACAGGCTTGGGAGATGCTTGGTAGGTCAACTTACTCAAGCCATGTTGCACAAACACATAAGGATTGTAGTGAAAGGGGAAAAGAGTCTTGTAGATGAATTCTCTGTGCGGAAGGGTATCCATCATTAGCCCTTCTCTGTGATCAGCAGAATACAATGTCAAAGGAAAAAAAATCAGCCTAAAGCAACATAGAATCATAGAATGGTTAGAGTTGGAAGGGACCTTAAAGATCATCTAGTTCCAACCTCTCTATGGCAGGGACACCTTCCACAAGACCAGGTTGCTCAAAGCCCCATCCAACCTGGCCTTGAACACCTCCAGGGATGGGGCAGCCACAAATTCTCTGGGCAACCTGGGACAGTGTCTCACCACCCTCAGAGTGAAGAATTTCTTCCTACTATCTAATCTAAATCTTCCTCTTTCAGTTTAAAACCGTTTCCCCTCATTTTATAGCTACCCTCCCTTATAAAGAGTCCCTCCCAATCTCTCCTATAGGCCCCCTTTAGGTACTGGAAATGGCTAGAAGGTCTCCCCGGAGCCTTCTCCAGGCTGAACAACCCCACTCTCTCAGCCTGTTCTCATAACAGAAGTGTTCCAGCCCCCTGATCATCTTTCTGTCCTCTTCTGGACTTGCTCCAACAGGTCCATGTCCTTCTTACGTTGGGTACCCCAGGGCTGGAAGTGGTACTGCAGGGCGGGATCTCATGGGAGCCTCCCCAGTGAAAAATGCTTATTAAATATGAATGATTCATGACAAACAGCTTTCCAGGTCCCAAAATCTGTGCCTCTCTTATCTCAAATGAGATTGGGTGAATGTTAGCAATGGTTTAGCTGACCAATCATACTGCTCATGCAGTTTTTAATCATTAGATAACTGTCCAAATCTTATTCCAGCTTCTTCAATCTGTATGTGGGAAATCTCTCTTGGCAGAACTAAAAAGCTAGAGGAAGGGGAGGGAAGAGTAGAACAAAAAGGGAAAAGAGTGATTTTTGAAAAACGATGGAAGTTCAATTAGATGTCAAGACCAAAAATATGTGTTTGGTGGACCCCTTTTTAAAAAATATCTCAAGGTCCTTCAGAAAAGTGCCAGCAGATCAATAAAGGAATAAGAGGATAAGCTGATAACTAAGGCTGAGCAAGAAATGTGACTAGAAATACACCCAAGGACAAGTCCTGGGTATGAATGCTGGGGGGTTAGCATGGGATCATATTGCTTGTTTGTGGGTTGAATTGTGTTTGTATATCATGAACTGATCCATGGGCAGAGCTGGATCTCCACGTACTTTGCACATACTTGAACACTGACTCAGTTGCCAGAGCTCAGCTCTCTTTTCACACCTCCGTGGCTTCTTCACCCAGGCAGTGCCTGATGGAGGGTCCCCAGGTTTCAAGAGAACAGAGCAGAGCTAGCCCTTGAGTCCTTCAGCCCAGGACATTCCTGGAGTTCCTCTGCCAGACGACTCTATGTGGCTATTGTTCCCAAGCTGTTGGTCCAGATTGGGTTACAGCCCTTCACAGTGGGGGTTGAGTTTCACAACCAGGCCAGAAATTCCACTGCATGAAAAAGGAAGATGAGTATTTTGGGAAGTGACATTAGTGTTACACGTGTGACATCACAAGAAAAGACTCTGTGTTTCCTTTTGATACGCCCTATACTTATTAAAACAAACAAAAAAAAGCATCTACAAGTAAATTATTTACTGTTAAAATATTGCTCTGTAAGGTTACTTGAGTATGTTCCCATCACATAACACTGTGTGCCTCCTGCAGGAAATCTATTCAGCTCCCAGGATGGATAGTACAGTGTGGAAACACCAAGAGAAATTTACTTATTTCCTGAATCTGTCACAGACTCTCTGTTTGACCTTGGTCAAATAATCTATCTTACCACTAAAAAAAAAAAAAAAAAAAAAGGTATAGGATAATACTCCCCACTCCCTTTTTCTCCTCCTGTCACTTGTATATATATTCTAAATTTTTATATTTTTATTTCTATATTTTAAATAATTTCTTATTTTTTTTCCCTCCATGTCTGTAACTAGTAAGCTGGAACTGTGGTTTCTGCTGGGACCTCAAGATAGTCCTGTGACTCAAATGATAATGATAAATGATAGAAAAGTGTCAATTACTTTGATCATCACTGCAAGAGTTGCCTTTATGGTTATGGCCCAGAATTTTAAATATCTCTAGTAATAAAAAAGGAATAAAGAAATGAGTAGCAGGGCCAGATCATGATTCTTTATGGTTCATTTGAAGTTGGTAGTGCTCATCTGCAAGCAGGATTTGTCCTACAGGAAGCAGAAGTGAGATAAGCTGGGTGCATCTATTTTTGTTGTTGAACAGAAGTTCCAACAGACACCTGGCTTGTTGAAGGCTGTTTCTTGTGATGTGAGTTTTCTGCCTTCATCTCCCATCACATCAGGAGATAAGCTCAGAGCTTCCCAAAGCTGTGCTTAATGTTATAGTTGTGTTATGTCCTGGGAACTTGCTCTGATGGACTCTGGGCTCATGCTTTGGTAACGACGGGGATAGAGAATTCAGGAGTGTTTCTTGCACATCACTCTGACAGCATCAGAACCAAAAACTGGGAGTCTCAGACTCAGTCTGGGACCTTTGCTGGAATGCCAAAGTTGCAATACTGTAGCAGTTATCACAACTTTACAGCTTGAAATATAGTTTCATTTGGCTGGAGCTCATTTCCATATAACTAGCCATCCTGATTAGTCTTCCAGGGTTCTTTTCTGCTAAGTGGAGTGATATAGATGTCTTTGTAAAGCAAGAAAGACAGATTTCCATAAGAATGTGAGAATATGCCCTTTTTCCATGGAAGTCTTTCTACTAGTTCCTAAATGGAACGTGAATGGACAATAATACAAAAGAATAAGTGTATTTAGGGGGAGGAAAGAAGGAGGGAAGGATGACTTGTAGATCCACTGTGGGAGCAAACTTGGCTCTTGGTGTTTCCCTTCAAACAAGGAAAGAGTCAATTACAGGCCCTGACTAGATTTTTTTGTTGTTGTTGTTGAGGTTGAAAGCAGGAGTCTTAATTACATGAGGTAGTTAACAGTGGCTGGGGTTTGGGCTCTGGACGTGACCAGAAAACTTGTTTCTGGAGAACTTCAGATCAAACTTTGCTCTAGGAAGTATGCCACTGCCATTGTGATTCATCTACTTTGTGACAAAAAAATCAGTATTTGATGACGGGTCCAAATGAAAATGCTTCTCAAAATACTTACCACATTCTCCTCTAGTGTGTGATACTTCTTTTTAGCTTAAGAGGTAGGAATTTGTGCTACAGCTTTGCTTGCATGTGACTGTGCAGAGAGGAACGGGGTGTTCAACTTTTTACAGATGATCCCATTAAGGAGGCTGTACGATTAATTATCTCCTGTGTCCAGCACCAGGTCAGAGAAGTCTCCTGAGATGTCCTCTTCTCAGACTTTACTGTGAATCCAAATAAATTGCTTGCTTGTTTTTTTTTATTTTTTATTTTTTCCCCTGTGTCCATCACTGGCCCCTTTGGGGTCGTTTTCCCAGTATAGAGCTACTTCTCTGTGAATTCACTTCAGGTTTCTAGAAGAGAGCAGCTGTTATTTACTGTGCCTGCAATTGATTTTCAGCTAATGTCACTGAAAACAACACAGCTTGGAAGAAGGGAAGAAATCCACCTTTGTCCACCCCTCTCACCGCAGCTGTCTCTGGTAGTGGTTTAGTAACAACATGAAATACTCAGCTTCGAAATTTGCAGCAGCCACATTGCAGTACAAGCGGGGACAGTCAAAGGCTATAAAAATAGTTGCAGTGCCATATGAGCTGCTGATCTCATACAGTACCAAAAAAGAGAGAGCAAAGGAGCGGAAAGGAGGAGAGCAAAATACCTCAGCCCCATTGAAATCAGCTGTGATGATCTCATTTTCCTTATAATAGTCTTTATAAAGTTGAAAACACAAAGTAATGATGAAATGGTGGTGGTAGTGGGGACTTCTAGATAAACCAATTTGGATCTACCACTTTTGCCTTCAGCATCTACTCTAGGATCTGCAAGGTCACCCTGAAAAGAAGTATTTACTTGCCTGCTAAGTGTATGGGCAGTAACCTGATGTCAACCTGTCAGTCGCTGAGGTTGACCATTTTACTTTGTCCCTGAGAAGACCGTGAGTTGACTTGCTTGTGGCCCATAAGTATTCAAAGGAGAACAGTTCTCAGACTCTGTTGAGTCCCAGAGACAAAGGCAGAAAAAACCTGTGATGGATGGAGGCTCAGGGTAGGTATATTACTTTTGGAAATAAAGGAATGCATCATTTTATTCCTTTCCTGAAAAGAAAATTGAAACAGCCTAGTGGGGATGAAATGGGCTGTATGAGTATGGAAAAGTGGAATTTCCTTATTTTAAGCATGTGAAAGTTAAGCCTACAATCATCTGGGACTTCCTTTGCCAATATATATAGTAAAAGAAAAGTCTAGAAGGATATTCATCCTACTTTGTTATAAAGACCAAAAGTTGGAAAGAATCACCATCTGGGAGTGTTTCCTCACTTGGACAAAGAGAAGGCATTGCTGATCGCCCATATGAAAGCTAGGCATTTCGTCAATGCTAAAGTTAAATGACATCACTGTCCCCTAACCTTTCTAACAGGAGCTAGGTGATTTTCTGAAGAAAATAGAAGTCTATACTTAAAAGAAATAAGCTATCATGAAGTCTGCAAAATAGCTGTTAATTAGTCCTTTTAATTGACATCTAACACTTTTTCCTTTCAACAACCAACTGAAGGATCCCGTTGATTTTTGTAGACTTTTAATGGCTTTGCAGAAGGACTTTAGAAGTTTGCTAAGGCTGTAACGAGCAAAACGTTTCATTCAGAAATGAAAACAAAACATTTCATTTTTGTTCCTCTTCTTGTGGTACCTAAATAGTCTCAGGATCCATTATATACTGATTTTCTACTAAATCCCACGTGTAGAAGGACCAAGTTTTGTGTCACCAATGCTGCTTTGCTGCTTGGTATCTTCAGTGTTACAATTTCTATATAGATTCAGATTTTCTTTTTTCTTTTTTCTTTTTTTTTTCCTGTCCCCCACCCCAGCCTAATGAACAGCAAACATGTGTTCTCCTGATCCCAATAGTCAGAAAGTAAATGATGGTTACTGCCAGACAATCTACTATTCTGGTCCGTATCCACAGCTGGTATAAATCAACATAGTTCCCTTGAAGTTAGTGGAACTCATTGATTTATAGCAGCTGAAGAGTTGGTCCAAAGGCAGACATTTGCTCTTCTTTCGAGCTGATGTTCCTATAGGGAGCAGTGGTAATATTGGTCAGATGATTCACCCTATGGACGTTGGGAACAGAAAGAGTAATCTCAGGAAAATTCTCATTTTTACCTTTATTTCTGTCCTCCACCTTTGCTCACAGCAGCTTCCCATCAGATAAATACCCTCTCAGTTGGCCTGCCACTCTCTCCATGCAGATACCACTCCTTGTGTTCTTCCGTCCAGTATATTTTTGTCTTGCTTTAACCCCTCAGGTGTTAAAGTATGGATGGAAAAACTGACGAGCTCTACAGCTGGCAAAAAATAGAGAGAGAATTGAGATTTCTTGGAAATTCTCCTTCTGGTTTTCCTTTTTTTTTCCTTTTTTTTTTTCATTAACTATCTTTGAAATGCAATTGCCATTTGAAAATATTTGATTTTCTGTTTATAACTTGGTTATATTAAAGTACAGAGGCTGAGTAACATATGAGCAGATGTGGTTTGGAGCTTGCTTTCTTCGTCCAACAGCTGACAAGACATCTGCCGTGCTGGGGACTGAAAGAGTAGAAAAATAAATCGTCTTCTGGTTGCAAATCTTCTAAAAACACTTTTTCTCTGTTCTCTGGGGAAGACACTCAAGCTGTGGCCATCTCACAACTTTAAGGACAGCATTCCTTATTGGGAAAAGTTGCACAACCACTTTTGGTTGGAGAGAGAACATCTTTGACGTGCTCTTAGCCTCTCATTTAAAGATGTCTGGAGAGTTTCCATCAATGGTTGTTTTTAAAGACAGAATTGAAGTTTAAACTAAAAGATTTATTTTAATTTTATTTTTAACAGAAAAAAAATCCCAACAACCTACTTGGGGGGCAGGGGATATTATTCTGTTGAGAAGTCAGATATCTGAAAACTGATATGTTTTGGCCCAAAATAGTTAAATTCAAACATCTCACAACAATATTTCATGAAAATCGTTAACTTGTCTCAGCTCTTCGTTTTCCTCAGAAAGAGGCAGTTCACATTCTTTATATAATCTGCTCTACTTGGTCCGAGGGGGAGTGTGGCAAATAGCAGTAAGTGGAGTAAGATCGATAGATAATCTCATCTGGGATCCCTTTCCTATGAAAGATTGGACCAGATGATCTTTTGAGGTCCCTTCCAACCTGGGCTGTTCTATGATTCCAGTAAAACTAGACAGACAGACTTATCAAGGACCAGAGAACAATAAGACACTGAGGCAATACTCCCAAATTTAAGTGATTCAGATTTTGGCTGGAATATTTTGTTTTTAATTTTATTCTATTTTTCTGGTTCTTAAATCCATTTTTTTTCCTGTGGGAAATGTCTTGATGAGCTCTCTTCTCTTTGAAGATGATCTCGGTCCATCTCTCAGGAGAAACTTATCATACCCCGATGATCAAGAGAATTTTAGAAAATTCACAGCTAGCCCAGTCTTTCATGTAGGACTCTAGGGTGACTCTGGAATGGCTTTTTGTCACTGAGATCTGCTGCTAACATCTGTTGTGAGCATGACTGAAAAAAATTGAAGAGCACAATCCCCCCACACCCCCTGCCCTTCAAAACCTATTAACAGGAAGAGGGATTTTTGGTCAGGGTTTTTTTTTTTTTTGCAGCTGCTGGGACTCTAGGGATCCTCATGGAAGAGATGAATGGGGGATTTAGGGCAAGATTAGCTGCATTGATTTGGCTGTTTGCAGAAGGATTTACGGGGCATTGGAGTATCTTTAATCCATGGAATTGATCCAAGACATCCACCCAGCAGTGGTTAGCCAGCCCTGCAGATACTTAAAACTCATACTGTACCTCCCTGTTTTTCCCTTGACATTGTATATTTAAATAAAGATAAGCATACATATAAGAAGTAATCAGACAGATGGGGCTACTTCCTGCCATCTACGCTACCTTGTGTTGAAAAAGCAAAGCAAAGAACCACCTGAAGCTGGGAGAAAAGGCTGATCTGTTTGGGTATTTTGGTCATTGACAGTTCTACACAACTAAAGTAAGCAGAAGTCAGGAAGGAACATGCCATGGGTCTAGAAGAGGAACAGAGACGTAGGAGACTGAATAAAATCCCAAAGTATTTGACTGGGATTTTTTGGCATTGCCAGAAGCCTCTCCTTCCAGGCAGAACCTGCAATTTACAAAAAGTGTCAGGATGCTGCAACCATTTCGATTTTGACAGAAGTGGAAAGGATCTTTTCTGTGACCTGTGTCGAGCCAGTTGTATCATGAATATATTTTATCATGAATATATAAAAAACGTATTTGTATGACAGTATGACTCCTAAATTTTGGCTGAGAATCAGATGGAGGTGAGCTTTCAGCCACCTTTCTGGATCATCTTTGCTATTATTTCTCTAACATCTTTTTATTAGTGAAAAGCTGAGGGGAATCCCTCCCTCCGCAACTAATCCCACAACCATGGCTGATTTGTGGAATTTGGAAGAGAAGGTGAAATATGACTCTCCTTGTTATTATGGTCTCTTCTTATCTCACAGAGGTGGAGGTGACAAGATCCCAAGCTGCTGTTGAGCTGCTGCTGGCATCTTAATTGCCTGATATTTTCCAGTGCTGTTCCCAGTTTAGGAATAAGACCTGGTGGCTTTTTCAAACCTTGTGTAAAACACACTTATGTGCTTAGGCTGGTGCCTGTTCAGATGCTGTCCTTGTGGTTACAGCTGCTCTCAGAGCACACAATAATTTGCACTGCAGTTTTGCTGCTTTGAATTAGCGGAACCCTGGATTTTCTGGGTCTGTGCTGGCCCCTGCGGTGTCAGTCGAGAAGTCTGTAGTGGGGGAACATGGTGAAATTACTCCCTGGTATTTCTTCAGATCTGTAGAAAGCTCTTACAGTTCTTCAGCCATGACTCATTTCAATGCAGAAATCAATGCAGCAAAACTTTCTTACAGGGCATGAAAAGAATGCATGATTCCAGTTATTTCTTTTGCAGAAATATCTACAGTTTGCAAAGTTTGCAGAGATAGCTTATTCTGATCATCAGGATACATCAGATACTTTCCACACTTCATTCTTTTTTGCCCTGGACAGAAAATGGGCAAATGAGAAATAGAAACCTGCAGAAAAACCTCTACTCTGGAGCTTTGCAATATGAAGGAAATGTCAGAAGATGGAATTCAGCCCCAGTAGGGTTCCTTTCACTTAATTTAGGTGTCTACAATGTAAATATCTTTATGTGAAAGGTCACGTGGTGGGTTCCTGTGGTGGGCTCCTATCACAGTCACCAGAATCCATATATTCAGTGTGAGGGTGATGCATGTATTTCAGCTGCAGATATCTATCACTTCACTCAGTTGCTTAAAAGTAACTGGTGTCATTTGAGATGATTCTGCCTACAATGGCCTCTCCAGAGCCGTGTGAGTCTCCTGAAATTTAATAATTCACAGGGAATGGAATTAAGTTGCCTACATAAGTGTTTCTAGAGCCATTTCTGATACCTTATGGTATCTGAGATGTGTATGGCACTGGTAGGTATGCAGTTATGGCACAGACCCTACAGGACACTGAGGCCCTTCTGCAATGGCAGCTGATGGCCAGGTGGGATCATCTAGTGCATCTCTGTTGCATCTCTAATGCAAACAAATCCCACCCTACAACCCAGAGACCAAATGCAGGTTTTTACCTTGGGGAAGCTGAACTGCTCCCCTGGCTGCACTGCTTTTAGTGAGTAGATCAATGTGTTGGTAAGCTCCTGTCAGAAACTTCTTCCCCAGGTCACCAACTAAACATGGATTGGGCCTGGTGGGCTCCATCAGAATGGATCTGTGGCTGTGGTGAACTGAAGAGGACTAGAGTCTGGTCTGGTCAGAGTGAGCAGACAGATCTCTGCACCACTTCTCAAGGAGACGCATCCCTTCTCTACTACCAACTCTGTGGAGGGAACAAAAGTCAAATTTCAGGGAAGGTGTCAGGCTGCAGGGAAAAATGCAGTTCTCCGGGCTGTCCCTGAAACACCGAAACACCGAAACACCGAAACACCAAAATACCTTGTCAGCCTGGTCAGGAGCAGCTTAGGGCTCCTGTCATAGACAGTGTTTCCGAAGTGCCCTCTTTGGTTAGAGGAATGAGATTTGCTTCCCATTACACAAAAACCACAAATTACCATTTCTGTCATAATCATGAGATTGCAGGGATGTATTTATTACTGCAGTAAATAGTGTGGCATTGCCTCAAACCTGGAATCAGAAAGCAGGCTCTCATTCAGGTAGGACCTGGAACTGTACATTGTGGTGTATATACACAAAGCTCAGCCCTTTTCCATTCCCTCCAGTCTCTCCAGGATTCCCAATTCTTTTCACTTGCTGAAGCCATGGTGGAGACAGCAGCTTAATGGGGGTGGCCAGCCTTCTGCTTAGTATTTAGGTTGAGCTTCAAAGCTGCTGCTATACTACCAGTAAGGGATGTGCTGTGATTTGGGAGCAGCTGGGCAGGATAATACACGAGTGCTCTTCCAGTAGAGCCACCCAGAGAACGGAAGAGAGCATAGAGGCAGGCACTGAGGCGGGGCAGGGGTCAAGCTGATGGCGGTGTTGGGAAAAGCAGGTCTTAAAGGGGTCTGAATGGTAGATTATGAGGATGACATAGTAAGTAGGGGGAAAAAAAGAAGAGAATTATGATGCAATTTATTTGAAACACCAGCAGATACCCTTTTCAAATACATTTTGATTTGGTGGGTGGTTCTCTTGTTACAGTGGATGATGGCTTTTTTGGGAAAAAAATAATAATCTAGGCAAAGGGGAAAAGACTTTCTCAGACAGTGGCCTCTTGTTTTAGGAAAATGACAAAAGCAAATACAGATCTGAAAACTGTTAACTTAGTTTTCCTTTGAAGGGGGGTTATTTAAATCAAAATAAAGTTTGGATTAGAAAGGCTTCAAATGGATACCCTTATCTTAATGATTTTAATAGGAATTTGACATTCAAGTCCCTAAAATGGTCTGGAAAATCTCAGCCATGAGGATGTATTTACAGACACCCAGTGCTACCGTAGCCTCTGTGTGTGTGTGCGTGTGTGTGTGTGCATGTGTTTTCCTGCTCGTTAGATGCTTTCTGCTATAAGTAAAACTGGTGCTTTCCACCATCCCGGGAGAAGATCAGTGTGTGGTCTGGGGCATGGATTTTCCCCTGCACCAGCTGACATGTTGATGGTCAGCCTCCCATATAACCTCATCTTCATGTCTATATATAAACCTCTGCTTGTCTTTTAATGAACCGAGGCATAACAAAGGCCAGGGGTGCCATCCAGCCTGGAAGAGAGAAGCTCTGCAGCAAGTGAGCTGGGAACGTGTCAGCATGGGGAGGATAAAACCCATCCATGGGACCTGAGTTGTAACCCAACCTCCCCCTTGTACACGTACACCATGCACACCAACACTAAAAATGTTTGACCCAGCGCCAGCCTCAGCCCTAAAATCCTCAAACTCTCTTTCCATTTAAGTGCTAATTCATAACAATGCCGTATCCGATGGCTCTAAAATAGCCGGGTAAATGTCTTGTCCTTTTATAGCAGTGGCCCTATTGTAAGCTCTGGCATGTGACAGGTCTCAGAGTGACACAATGTGTGACTTCAAGAGACTGGACAGAGATAAAGACCTGTGGGCACTGGTGATTTATCCTGCAGCAGCCACCTCTTTCCTGTCTGTCTCTCTGTCTCCCTCTCTCCCTCTCTAAAGCAGCCCATCAGCAAATCAACATGGCTCCAAAGAAGCCTGAACCTAAGAAGGCTGAACCAAAGAAGGAAGAACCCAAACCAGCACCTAAACCAGCAGAACCAGAACCCAAAAAAGAAGTAGAATTTAACCCAGCTTCTATCAAAGTATGTATCTTTTGACCTGGCAGGTTGGTGGGGCTTGGGTTGGTGGTGGTTCTGGTGGTGATGTGTTCAATGCTGGGAGATGACGTTCTCAAATAGTAGCTCTTGGTTTTGAGCAGAAAGTGAGTAGCAAAGACAATTGCCACAGGTAGAGTAAGAGTGGGAGCAAAGTCACGGAGAGCTCTGCTGAACAGAGAAGCTAAAAGCTGAATCTTGTTTTATCTGAGGATGTTCAGACCTGTTTGTCTTAGCCCCAAAGCAGCAAATTTCATTGTGTGCAAGCTTCACTGACCTTGGTGGGAAACTTATTGCTTCTCTTCAGGCAATACTGCAGGTAGATGCCAGGAAGGCTTGACTGTACTCAGGGCTGACCACTAACTAAACAACGGTCAAGGCCTCATGGTAGGCTTGGAGCATGGGTTGGATTAATTTCTCTCTGCCTGTAATGCATCACTTTGGTAGACACCACCAGCGTGGGCCTTCCTTAAAGTGAGCCAGTGACACCTCTAGAAAAGCCCAACTGAATGGCAAAGCAACTGCCTGCTTATGTTTGTGTTTTGGAAGGCAGAGAGAAGCTTGGGCAAAAATCCAGGTTTCCTGAATTACTTGCTATTCAGGTTCTGCCCCAAGAATTCCTCCAAAGGGCATGAGCCTTCTCCTACTCCTTCTCCTTTAAATAAGTCTCTGCTGGAAAGAAACACTGCTGTTTTCAGCAGGTGTTGCTGAAATCTTGCTCAAATGTGTAAGAACAAGATTAGGTTTCCGAGGCCATTTCAGAAATAGGTTTTAGGAAAATTTGGGGTCACTACTCTAATCCTGAGCTGCCTAACTGGCATCTTGTTGCCATTTCAGTGAACTACCCCATTGACAGGGAACTGCCAAAGTTTAGGAAACACTGAGGTTTTAAAGCTGTGAAGTAGGTGATTCCAGTGAAATGATGCTTGAGATCTGTTTCCATTTCAAACACTTTTTTTCCATGGGAATTTACCCTTCAGCTGATATCTGAGAGTGACTCTTATTTCAAAAGAAATTTCTCACAGAGAACGATGAGGAGAAAGAAATAGTATATTCCTATGGAAATGACCATGAAATGGACTATCAAAAGGTGACCTCTTGACTTACAAAAATGCAATAAACAAATAAAGATCTAAAAATGACTAGTTCCCCTTTGCTCCTTCTGCACCACACATATTCGCAGGCAATGTCAGAGACCCCTGCACTCATCTCTAGGAACAGCTTTCCCGTATTGTTTGCACAGTAAATACCACATGAGAGATAGAACTTGCAAGAGATAGCAGGATTTGTTTGCAAGGCATTGTCCTTTGGGAACTGTCCTTTGGGAAAAGGCATTGCTCTTGCGGAAAAGCAGAGGAGCTTTGCCGCATCTCACAGGTTTCTTTCTCATGGGACTTTGGGCCAGGCAATGGCTGGGTGTAAATCAGCATTATTCTGTTGATTGGTTTAAAGCAGCCAGATTCTTTCGTGTTTTTCACAAGAAACTGGGCAAGCAACAGGGAAGTCCTGGTGATCTCCTGTGTTTCCGGTGAGCCCAGAGGACATGAGACAAGACTAGATAATGCCAAAGAGGAAAACAAAGAGATCTCCATAGCCATCCATGGGACCAGCTCCTTGGAGCTGAGGCAAGGGATGAAAGTCTCTGGAACCCTCTCTTGTTAGCTAAAAAAAGTAAAATTTCCTTCTCATAAACTATGTGAAAAAGGGAATATGTTACTCCTCAGCATGTGTCCTGAGCACACTGCAGCGGGTCTCAGGGGTAGCTCATAAATCCCGGGCTGCTGAAATCATTTTCTTCTCTCACATGGGAATGACCCGCAGCTGGGGATTTCTAACAAAGGAGTCACTGAAATGGCTCTGTCCCGCCTTGAATCACAAAGACCTTGTGAATCTTTCAGTTTAAATACTCGTGAATATAAAAGCAATCATTTGTAACTATATCAAGAAAAAGCTTTTGGGGCTAGGTTTTGGATTAAAGGAATTTGGTTTGGGGCTAGTTTTTAAAGTAATGACACCAAAGATAGTGTGGCGCTCTGAGAGGACTTTCACTATGACCTTGGGCAAGTGGTACGTGGTGGGATGCAGCTCTCTGCTAACAGCTCTGTACTTAACATTCCTGCACTGTAAAAGGAGGAGGGGGCATTTGCAATAAAGTCTTTTTGAGGGCACAGATACCTTCAGATGGGATGCCATGACATTGTGGTAATATCCAGCCGGGCTACTCTGACATTGTGGTATGAAGGGCAGCTAAGTCCAGTAAAGAGATGAGTTGTAATTTAAAAAAAAAAAAAAAAAAGACAAACCACAAACTGGTGCCACTCAAAAAACAGTGATTCATCTTTGCGGTCACCACAGTCTCAAAATTACCAAATACATAGGATTTGAAACCAATTAACTTCTGCATTTTTATTTTTTTAAAAACTTACTCACTCTGCACACTTATTCATGCAAATTCTTATTTTTCCCTCCGGCACAATTTGCAATTATGGAATCTTATGGTTTTTAAAGTGTTAAAAAATATGTATTGAGTTCCTAAAAAATAAGTAAATCCAGTACTCCTGTCATAATATCTCTTCATCTTTGCAGAGAGTATTCCACTATTTGCTATATAACAATCTGGACTAGGGAAAGCATTGGTAGATGCATGGTTTGTGTCTGGGGTATTTTTTTCCCCAAAACTTTTAGCAAGGGGAGATGATATTGTCTGGAGAAGTTTTCCTGGGAATTTTTCAATTAAATGTTTTTCATCAAAAAATGCTTTTGTCAAAATTGAAGCTATTTGTGCACAAGGGCTTGGTCTGGCAAATATACTGCTTCCTGTTTCATAAACCTAGCTCTGGTGGAGTTCAGGCCATCTGGTGTAGATCAGAATACCTCCCTAGATCATTGTACAACATTTGAAAAAAAATGCTTTAATGAGTTTTGAAATTCTCCAAACATCCCATTTCTGCATTCCAGGGTGAAACTTGTTCTTGTTTTCATGTGGAAGATAATCTATAGTTAAAAAAAGGTGAGGAAAACAAACTTGTGTCAAAACAAAATGTTAAAAATGATTAAAATGCATCTCCTGATGGAGATGTCTCAAATTATCAATATTTATTCTCAGACCTCATTGCACAATTTTGTATTTGGAATTTATTAATTTTTTTTTTTTTTTTTAGACACTCAGAAGTCTCAAAGCTAAAATATTTCCGTGGAAAGGAAAAGTATTTCTTGTTTCATTTTTATTTACTGTTATAGTCTATTGTCATGATAATGGTCTAACAGCCTTATTTTGCACTCCAGCATCATGTTAAATTTTCCTATTGTCTTTCTTTTGCTGTTTCATGGTCTCAATCTGTACTGGGTTTATATTGGGATGTCAGTTACAGCAACCTAAATGTGGGCTACATCTCCTTAAGTAAATGCAGTTATTCTAAAGTTTTGATGTTATTCACATATACATTCACATAGGATTTGATCCTATACTTAGAAATTTTCAAAGTAGATCGGGTGCGATTTAGTGTTGTTTGCAACTCAGAGAAAAGAGTTTTATGGGTTTTTATTTTGTCTTTATTTTCTGTAAGAGTTTGGCTGAGTCCATGAGGAAGTCTTTTTTTAGGAAAGTGTTTCTCTAGAATGGCTCCTGAACCCCTTTACTTTGGGGACCAGATTGTCCTGGAGAGATTTTGTAGCAAGAAGACTGTCTTTTCCATATATCTAATTCATTTCCACCTGAATGCTATCTTTTAGCCGGGGGGGACACACCCATTTTGACATGAAATATATGCTACTCTCATGAGAAAGATTAAGGTTGATGCAAACCAAGATTCATCTTTTATTGTTATGAACACGGAAAATGGGACTGAGTCATCTAGCTTTAAGTTGAAAGTTGATCATTGATCTTAAACAGATCACATGGAGAAACTCTCTAGAGGTTTGTCCCTTGCAGTAGGGCTAAACACCTATATTGGGATGAACTGAATCACCCTTGGGAGATGCTGTTGATAGGGGAAGATGAGACAGATATTTGGGTGCCAACATTTCAGCAGCTAAAGTTAGCTGGGATGACGTATGCTCAAAGTCCGGAGAGTCTTGGGCACAAAAAGGCCATGCAGAGACAGCTGGTGTATGTGAGGACCTGGAATGGACATGGCTTACCATATAGAGTTATCCTTAATAGCCACATTTTCCCTTGTCATCACTTGATATGCTTATTGTAGCAGCATGCAGTAATATAGGTGCCTGGGGAAAAAACAGTCAGGGTTTATTTCTGTGGAGTACTGTGATCTTGAAGCCATGTGAAACCTGTTCTCCCTGAAAAGCCCTGCAGGCTTCCGAACATGTGCAGGGATGCTAAAAAAGAAAAGCTCCTTCCCTTTTTTCTGCCAGAAAAACTGTAAGAGCATCTGGGATGGGAGCAGCCACGAGGGAAATATGCAGTCATCCTGCACCACCAGGAAGGATGAGATCCTGCTGGACTTGTCTGGTCATCTTTGAAACAGCAAGCGTGTGTCAGTGCAATGGCAGAGCGACAGGCAGGCAGCTGGGGGGAGATAGATTGATTTTCATGGGGGAAAATCCCATTTCAATAATTTGTTCTGGGCTGAAGGGACCGAAATGATTATTTCAGAGTGAGCTTGAATGTGGGAGAAATGTATATGGGTTAATAGTGGACATACCTGCGAGAAGGGCTTAGATGGGGGAAGGAAAAAGTAGGAGTTACTTTGTGGATAAAAAGGATTTTTGCTTGTCGGGTAAATGTGTTGCATTAGTGTGCATGAGAGAAAAAAATGCTCTATTAAACTTGTGGATGTATTAAATTTGGTTTATGGGAGTAATGAATGTGTGTGCAAGAGAGGGTGAAGCAGTATATGACACCTTTGTGCCTACATGTGTGAGACAGAGGTTTTGTAGTCACGTTTTTGTGGTGTTTGTGTGTGCAATCAGTAGCCATGGGGTGTGTGCCCTGATTTCTTGAATTTTTGTAGTTGCGTGAGAGGTTTTGAATGTACCTCTTATTCAGAGAGAAGAATTCAGCTACATCCCTGAATTCTGTAAGAAGGGGCGGGGTGTGTGGGGGGTAGTACAGGGGTGAATGGTTTTGCAGGCAAAAAGGCTTCTTTGTGATTAAAAAGCTGAGGTGTCAGCCCACTTGAGAGAGATTTTGAGCGCGCAAAAGAAGCGTTTTATCTAGATGTGTGAGGGAAACAGGGGATGAGCTCATGGGAGCACATCTCTTCTGGCGTGTGAGGCTCAGCAGCAGGTAACCTTGGTTGGCAGGAGTGTAAGGTCCTTTATGACATAGCCCAATGGAAAGCATGTTACAACAGGGGTTGCTTAGGAAAGAGGGGGGCTTTTCTTGCCAGAAAAAGCCATTTGCCAGGCCAAGGTTAGGACATCCCAGTGTGGCTGTGATTTGAATCTCAGCATATTGAAGAACCCCTTCCCTCTGGTGCAGGTGTTTCCAAAGCTGTTCACCAACCTGTTTCATCCCTGCTTTACACCAGAAAGGCACAGCTATTTCAACAGTTCATCAGGTAGAAGATGGTACAGAGCTATCCCTGAGCCACCCATGCAAGGCATCCCAGTATTCAGTGTGGAGACCATTTCTTTGAGTAGATGATGACCCAGGACATACTAAGTGCATCCAAACTAGTATGGGCTTTTCTGATTCAGAAGAAAGCCTGTCTGTATATCCCATGCAGTGTACACATATATTCATCTTGGAAGAACAAATCATGTTATGTTTTAGTAAGATGTGGGGGCGGTGCGGGTCTTTGCCCACATTAAAACCTGTCAGGATGTTAGATCTTGTTGAGAGTTTGGCCAAGTCTTCCTTGAGGATGACATGGGAACTCTTTACACATCTATACCTGAGCCTCCAAGATCAGGCACCAAGACAGCTGAAGGTGGCCACCATATGTGTTCAGCCTCCCAACACCCTCTCATTTTTCTCTCTCCAATCTATTTTTTCCCTTGATTTCATTCCTTCCAGGTGCTACATATTCCCATTGTTATCACCGTTATTATTATTGGCCTACAGTGCACCTCAGCAGAAATACTTTTAGAGAGCAATTTCCCTCCTGTGCTCACATATTTGAAGGTTTCTGAAGTGGGCAGACACCTGCCAGGCTAAACCAAGCCCATGCTGGGCCTCTTTCTCTCCATCGTTTCTTCCTGAGCCTTTCAAGCACAGAGAAATTTGAGTAGTGAGGAGGCCCCAGGCAAAAAATGACTGAAAGTTTAGCAAAGACAAGAGACCCCATTGCAAGCTCGTTGGAGTCAGTAGGAAATTTTTCCTCTTGCATTTTATGGGATTTGCCTCTGACCCACCATTCTTGCTATGGACCAGTTCTCTGGCAAGGTGTGAGAACTTTTGTGAACTTACTGTGATTTATTTTTAGTTTAGCAAGTGACAAATGCCTCTTAGGTATGGGCTCAAAAATTGCATTGATCTGGCAAAATATCTTCAGATGCACAGAGACAACTCCCTTTTCAGCATAATAATGGTTCAAACTCCTGTAACTCCAGAGGAAGATTTCAGATGCCATCTATTTTAAATACCAGATATCTTTCTTAAGATGGAATGAATCTTTATTTGAGAGTGGAAAAAGCCCAGCCTGGCTTCTAGGAGGGAACATAGACATTTAGCTTACATGAGATGTCTATCTCAGCAGGTTATAGTGAAGAAAAAGGAGCTCCATCCTGAAACCTATGGCTGCACAAGTTTGAGTTGCTATTTCAAGCACAGGTCTTAGTGGAATATCTAGGTAAATGCAGAAAGCCACTGGAGATTTGGATTGCATTATTAAAGAGTTTCCACAACTAATTACCACCTGACCCACTGCCCCCTTGCTCTAGAAAGCTAATGAACCAAAGTGCCCTGATAGCCTAGGCCTGGGCACAGGAGAAGAACCAGAAAAGAATAAAATAGGAAAAATTCTATTCAATTGGAATAACCAGGATAACCAGGGTCCTCTGCCCTGCTCAGCCTACACCAACTTGAAAACATGAGGATGAGTCAAGAAGGCCAAAGGCTCCTTCATGATCTATTAACATTTCGTGACACTGAGTGTGGCAAGTACTTCTTTTATAGAGCTTAAGGCTGTTTAATCATCTCATCTGACATCCTATACATAGATTTTGACTCAGATAAGCTCTAGTGAGGCCAAAGATTTTGATTAGGGAAAAGCATTTTGGGCCCAATGAGAGAGAAAAAAATGAAGAAAAAAAGTGGGATCCACCTGCTTTATTTCAGGGATCTCCAAGTTAGATATTCAGGGCTGAGCTAGTCTCTTCAGGCTCCCGATACAGTTGCTAAAGAGAAACAGGCACTTTCAGAAGTTCATTTATTTCACGTGAAGATGAGCCTCTAAGATAGATCAAATAAAGCAGTGGAAGAGAAAAGGGTCCACTGAAGAGTAGGGACACTCAAGCCATGATCTGGATGCAGTGAAGAGCCCTGGCAGCTCACTTTTGTGCCCTAGCTAACAAGAACTGCAAAAACTTGGAGCTCACCAGTAGAGCACTGACAGAGCTGGACTGTGCCTGGATGCAAGCCAGTAAAATTAACTGGTTTGTATGGTGCTGTACAGCTCCACTGGTTTGGATTTCTAACAGTTTGGGGACTTTTCCACAGTACAGACATTGGCTGATGAGTTTTAGCAGTTCTGCCCAAGGCCCTGCTGTAAAAGAAGTTATGGACCTACTCCAAAATCCTGATTCTGGACTGACCATGGAAAATAGATCTGCAGGATCCTGAACCTGAGCGATCTCTACCATGTCTGAAAGAAAATCTCCCATCCTCCCGATCCGTCATCCCCTCAAAGCTGGGGGGAATCCAACCTCAGTAGCCACCGGTCCTTCCTAGGAAAAAAACTGAGGTCATAGTGGGAAGTAGTTGCTTTGGGGGGAATCTAGAAGAGGATCATCCTTCTGGAGGGATCCCCCTCCAAATTCAAGACAGAAAAAGTCTGAGGCATAGAACTTTTCCTCCATAAATGGTGCTTTCTCCTACCCTGCCTTACGCTCTCTGAGCAGCAAGAGGTGCAGAGGTCTGATGTTACACATTGCACACACATGAATGTGCACGGGGAGGGGAAACTCACCTAGAGGATGCTGTCAGGGCTGTCAACATAATCTCTGTTCCCTCTCCAAAGCCTCCCCACCTGTGAGAGGCTGTTGTATGCAACCACCACAGGTATTTCTCGTGTCTCGGTGGCTGAGACATGCTGCCTTGCCCATTAAAATCAGGTGATGGTCATGCTTATAATGCCCCATTAGCAATTTGCTTCAGTACTTCTGGATGGACCCCAGAGATAAGCATAATTAAAATGCCGTGCTGCCGTAGCAAATTTCTAAAGGCAGCTCTGCTCTTTTTTTCTCTCCTTTATTTATCACAGTCCAGTCACTCTGGAAGCACAGGATGTTCCCAGCCAGGCTGGCCATTGTGGAGCAGATTTTAATAGCAGAGAGAGCATCTTTGTCCCTCCTCCCTCCTGTCCCTCCCTTCGGAAGAGATGGCCCCAGGTTGACTTGAATTTGGCAGCTTGCTTGACAGAAATGAATCAGTGCCTGAAAGCGTAAAGGGAATTTCAACAATAGAAAACAACCTCTGTCCTTGACCCAGTGAAATGTATCATCAGAAGAGGGGATGTGGGATGACTCGAGTCCTGGGGGCTGGAGGTATCCCCAAAGAAAGGATCCCCAAGAGATTCAGGCCAGGATGCAGAACGGTGAAGAAATAGTAAGATATTGAACAAACATGCATTAAAACACAGTAAAAGGGTTTCTTTGTGGTATATTCCACTCATGCTTAGGGCCAAAACCGAATAGCACTGGAAATCGAAGGAGCTTTCCAGATGAATTTTCTTGGCCAATAAAAGTCTGGCTATCTTTGTATATCTCTCTTGTTCGCTGAGCTGGGTGACGTTTCTCATAAAACTGTTTTTCTGGGGAGACTTGAAAAGTGCAGTTTGGTAGTACCAGAACGTTTTGCAAATCTAGACAGATTTTGCAAAGACTTTTCAAAAAAATCTGAAAAGGATAAAGAAAATTACAAGTTTCAGCTTTTCTTAGTTAATTCCCTGTTTAGATTTTTTTTTTAATCTGAAGCAGCTATTAATTTTCTTCTTATATAAAACAAAATACCCAGAAATTTTTAATGGCTGAAATTACTTCAATTTGGGCAAAAGAGAACATTTTGATTGATCTGGAAGAATTTTTCTCCCTCATTTCCAACTAAAACTGTCATCAAGTAGAACACAAACCCCAAATCTGTTTTCATTCTTAATCGAATGACTTTTTCTCAGAAAATTTGGAAATTGTTCAGTGGCACCCTAAAATATGTAGTAGTATGATTATTTTTTTTTTTAATTCTTTTTTTTCTGGGCAGTTTCCTCTTCCAAGTCTTTGTTATGCAGCTGCCAAAAAATAGCTTTTCTGCAATGTCTGATGTCCGTGGCACTGGGACGTACAAAACAAAACCTATGAACAGCTCAGCTTGGTCTGAGGGATGTAGAGATGAAAACTTGTCAAGATTCATGTGCTTTTTTTTATTTGAAATAACTCAGAGTTGTGACATTACTGAATCCTCAGGCCTTGGAGCATTTGAAGCAAAATGTGCAGAGTTCTGAGTCTGTATCTGGATTTCAAAGAGCCAGGAGCACAGTGTGATTTTCTGAACGTGACTTTCTTTAGTGTCTCATAGAAAAGAGATGATTTCTGTAGAGGGTCTTAAATGCTATTAACTTTATTTCCCTAATGCAGAAGAAAAGGCTGTGGCACTGGGTAAACCCTGCCCAAGGGTAGCCCAGATTTACTGAGTTATTTGAAATCATCAAAAGTAAGATTTTCTGCAAATGTGTCTGTTTTTTTTTAATTTCCCTCTACGTTTCCCCTCATACCCCTTTCACATTTTCATCTGTCTCCCTTGATATTTATACACCCCTTGTCTCTGCAGTATTTCCCAGCCTGCTTTTCCCTTCCACGTGAAGCACAGAAATTGTGCAAATTGTGAAAAGCAAAGAATTGTGCAAAAGTGAAGAGTTGGTTCGAAAGGGTTTGCATTGCTCTCAGCAGGGTGATTTAAATGCAGTTATTATTTTCCTGTTTCATTTTCACTTTTCAGTCGTTATCTCAGACAAACTAGGATACAGCAGGTCCTGACCTAGAAAACCCTTACGGCAATGCATCCTGCCATGGAATTTTATCTTCTGAGATCTCAGCCAACATGTTTGTCTCCTTCTCCAGCACGTGGTGTGGATGTGGCCTCTGTAGGCTTGTCTGCATGTCTGTAGTTGTGTATAAGGTAGATTTTCTTTGATTTATAGATGGGAAATAAGCAAAATATCGGTGTGGAGATCTCATGCTTATGAGCGTGTGTGCCCGAGGTGGGAAGCGAGTGAGAGCTGCCCGACCCTCAGCCTTACCGTCATCCCTCCAGCTGGTGCCTCCCAGCCTTGCCTTTTCCTTTTCCTCTCTCCAATCTGCCCCTTGATGAGCAGGGAGTTATTAAAAGCACACTCTGGATACGGAGCAGCTCTGTAATAAGATCTGCATTTCTCACATAGCTGCTAAACCTCAATCAATATGGTTTTAATCGCCATTTGTGTAACGTGCAATAACTATTAAATTTAAATTAAATGCACAGCTCACAGCATGCAGAAGGCCCTGGCCAAAGTGCTAACTTTTCCCAAGTTGCTGGAAAGCCGGACTGTAGAGACAGATCATTTATTTTTCTCATAAACCAGTTAAATCTTAACTTGGAGAAGGGGAAAAAATGTTGAGAGTAGCTATAGGAGGGAAGGGGGCGGGGAGGAAAAGTGTCTCTTCATAGAAGCAGAAACTTTGGGTTTCCCCTAACTTTTGCAAAGACGTTAATGTTTAGACAGAGGTGCCTGGGTTCACTTTTTCCCGGTGTCTGTGCTGACCGGATGGAAAAAGACGTTAGTGGGTGTTCCCTGGGTGGAGAAAAGCCACATATGTTCTGCCTTCCCCCCTGGTCCTGCACCCCATCCCTTCCCAGGGGTAGGCTGTTTACAAAACATAGAATCCCAGAATGGTTTGGGTTGGAAGGGACCTTAAAGATGACCTAGTTCCAACCCCTGTGCCATGAGCAGGGAGACCTCCCACTAGACCAGGCTGCTCAAAGCCCCATCCAGCCTGGTCTTGAACACCTCCAGGGATGTGACAGCTACAACTTCTCTGCGCAACTTGTTCCAGTGCCTCACCACCCTCAGAGTGAAAAATTTCTTCCTGATATCTCACCTAAATCTTCCCTCTTCCAGTTTGAAGCCATTGCCCCTCATCCTATCGCTACATGCCTTTGTAAAAAGTTCCTCTTCAGCTTTCTTATAGGTGCCCTTCAGATACTGGAAAGCTGCTATAAAGTCTCCCTGGAGCCTTCTCTTCTCCAGGCTGAACACCCCCAACTCTCTCAGCCTGTACTCACAGCAGAGGGGGTCCAGCACTCTGATCATCTTCATGGCCTCCTCTAGACATGCTCCAACAGTTCCATGTCCTTCTTATGTTGGGGGCTCCAGAGCTAGGAGTCACCAAATCCTCGCTATGCTGGCCCAGGACAATACATTTCCATATGTCAAGTGTTCATAAGTGAAAGAGCCCTTCAGCTTTGCTGTGCCACCCCCAATGGTAACTTTGGGAGCAGTCACCTTGGGTAAAGACCTATCTCTGCACTTACATGCTCCAGCAGCAAAATGGGGACAGCAATAATTATAGCTCTGAGATGGGCTTTCATGAAAGGTTCTGATGTGTTAGAAGAGTGAGACTGATATAAATCCCTAAAACCTACTATGGAGCAGTCCCCCTTGGCAGCAGAGAAAGGCAGAGTGTATCTACACTGATTTTCAGGCAGAGAAATGCAGTGGGTACCTGCCAAAAATGGGGTAACCAGTTAGCTCTGCACCAAGACCAGGAGCATGGGAAGAGCTCTTGCTGCTTCTCCATGCACGTTGCTCAAGCTACTGAGACCTGTCCATCTCACTGCACATGCTCTGGGACTTTGGGTGCCAAAGCATCCCAACCCCTCCTAAAGCTGTTGCAGCTCTGAATGGTCTCAAACTATGGGGCTTTCTGACATTAGACTAATAGTGAGCTTGTCCACCTCCATCTTCTTTCCTTGATCAACCGAAGGACTGATCAGTAACTTAGACTTTGTTGTAAGGTCTCCAAGTGGCAAAAGGACTAGTTAAAGCCCAGGTATTATTAAAAACAGCAACAACAAAGAAATGTCAAAGTATATTTCCTAAAAATATTTCATATATATATATGTATAAAATTACTGTATTCTAGCCAGTATAAAGAAGTGGAAAGAAATATGGGAAAGGAAATGGATGTAATAACAGTAGAAGGGCAATGCCAATATAATCTCCAGAATGCTGGTTTTTTTTTTTTCTTCCTAAGAAAATTTCCTTCTTGAGTTTAAATTCATATCTTATTATATGCATGTATTTTATGTAGCATTGTTCAATCCCCTGTCCTATCTGCAATCTGAATGCTAAAAAAAGCAGACAGGGAGAAGAGGGACTCAACTAACTTTAAACTGAAATCATCGTGCTATGCTCAGGGTATGCTAACTTGCGGCCCAGCTGTCTTTGATGAGATAGTTGCTTCCCAGAATCCCATAGCCATAGCCGGGGAACTGTATGTTGCTGCCACTAATAACAGGGATCAGGAGACCTTTAGTGGCTTTTGCTCATGAATGCTGTCCATGTCACGGATTGATTCCCCACAGGGGGTTAATCAGCATAGCCCCCTCCAGTCACGCATGCACCCATGTGGATTTATCCCAGCTGAACACCTGCATCAAACTTTTCCAAAGATCTGTGCTCTAGATCCAAAAGATCATATCCTCTAGATTTAAAAGCATCATTGCAGATTTATCGTGATCCTTTATAAACTATCTCTCACTTCTGTTTTCTCTGGATGGCTTGGGGGTTAATGTGTGTGTACTGTTGTCAGTGTGAGTTGTGCACACAATATATATTAGGAAGAAATTTTTCACTGTGAGGGTGGTGAGCCCCTGGCCCAGGTTGCCCAGAGAAGCTGTGGCTGCCCCACCCCTGCAGGTGTTCAAGACCAGTTTGGACGAGGCTTTGAGAAACCTGGTCTAGTGGGACGTGTCCCTGTCCATGACAGGGGGTTGTAACTGGATGATTCTTTAAGGTAACTTCTGATCCAAACCATTCTATGATCCTAAGAGATATATATATGTAGTAAGCATAGATATATAAAAAAATATGTAGTATGCACATGTGTGCATAGACATGTATTAGGAAAGAAATTTGACTGTGCGCTTATATATTCAGATATTCATATGTATGTATATTCATATGTACATATGAATTAATACTCACATAGATGCAGATATATAAATAGATGAGCAAATGTTTACACCCATGGATAGCCCTATGAAGTTTTTCTTTAACCAAATGCCCAACGCATGTGTAAGCACACACCATACCCATGCAAGGTGCCTGGATGGCCAACTCGGGGACCAGTGCCCCCCTCCCAGCCCTCCAACAGGTGCAAGAGAGCCCAACCCCACAACCCATCCTACTCTACTGGGATCATGCTGGGAAGGAAGGTGGCACTCAGCCCGCGACCCAGCTGGAGCCAACCCAGTCTCCAGCCTGCAAAAACTGCTCTGCTCCAGCAAACTTACGCATCCAGAGCCCAGAATAGAAACAGTGACAATCCATCGATTGTGTTTTCTGGGAAGCAGCTGAACATCACAGCCACCAGGCAGACGCTGCTGAAAAATCTCCTACGAGAAGTCTGCTCCTGTGAATGATCTTAGAAAAACAAACCAGTTTATAACCCACCCAGACTTAAAAAAACAGAAATGGGGAGCAAGGAAATAAAAAAGGGCATTATTGAGAACCCAGGTAATGTTAAGAGCAGCCTGACAATAACTGCTGAGTGCTTGGGAGGGAGGGGGAAAGAAAAATAATATAAAAAAAAAGAAGGAAAAAAGAGAAGAAAAACAAAAGATAAAATGTTGGTAAAGAAAATAGGTCAAACTTTTCGGTGTTTTTGGTTAGCGTTGACTAGTAGGTAACAGCCTTGCAGGGCGTAAAAATGTTCTCTCTCTTTGATTTAGTGGTTGCAAAAAAACCCACCCCCAAAATGCACCCCCCTCTGTCTAGGAATGAGATGTCTTCGAATGCCATACTGCTTGGTGACAGCACTTCATAAACACGGTGACTGAATCTGCCTCCAGCGTCCTTGTGTATGATGGCAGGAGCTGGTTGTAAGGAGTGCGAAAGGGCGTTGGGGACTGCGGCTGTGGGACATGCACAAACCTTGTGGGTCTCGGGAGAAACTTGTTTGTCAGTGTTACCTTGCAGGCTCCACGGCAAAGCCTGGAGAAAACCGTCATGGGTTAGAGCACTTGTTAATATGATCCAGTTCTGGACATTGACACTGTTGTAAGTGGACCGAAAAAAAACAAAACAAAACTCTGAAAGGTCAGCTCCAATTGCAGTTGTAGGAAACTTCAGATTTGGCTTCTTTCTACATAAATAAATAAACCTCTAAATCAAGCAAAGAACCCCAGCAGGCTGAAATGAAAGGAAAAACTCCTGGTCGTGGTAGGGAGGGGGAAAGAGTTTCTCCTTTCTTTTTTCTATTGTAATTTGAAATTTTGATAAAAGGGCAGGATTTAAAATTTCTGTCCTCTTGAGCAAGCTCCCAGCTGGGGTTCAGCTTTTCGGACTTGAGCTCCCTGGTGATGCTGGGGATGGGCAGGAACATCCAGTACGGCTGCGGTTACACAGCAAGATCAGAGCACACTGTTTTTCAGCTCACAATGAATAACGTCCTGCTTCGGAAAATAATTTATAAAAAAACCCCAAAACAACCAAAACCAACCCCCAGAGTATGAAGTATGGCAGATATTAGTTTGTGCTCGTGGATTCGCTACAGGAAAGTTTTGGCCCATTTGAAACTGTGGCTGGGTCACAGTGGTATTATTTTGGGAGCGGCATGTGCGCTATGCCTGCCAGCTCCGTGTAACAAAAGCAGAGCTCTCCCCATTGCCAGCATGTTATCGTAGTGACTCTTTGGCAGCTTAATCCTTTTTTTTTTTCAAGAAAGTTGCAGGGCAAGGGGAGTGACATTTTGAAGAGGTCCAGCTACTGTTTGATTCTGCAGGAGCTGCAAGAGCATGAGGATGGACTGGATTTGTTGGGGGATGGCAGTTGGCATCATCCCATCCCTCGGAGGGCTTGGGGTGGTGATGGCTGCAATGCCCATGATGGCATTGAAACACCACCTTTGGCACGGAGTAGGGAGAGAGGGATGTTTGCATCACATTCCACAGTGTGGAGTTGTGTCAGCGTATCTCTGGGAAAAACCTTAATATTTTCTATCCAGAACACTGAAGCTCAGACTAGACTTGGAGGAAGAAAACCATGGTAGATGGTTGTGGTGGCTGCTGCTGCTGGTGGAGGTATTTTGCCAAGGTATTTTTTATCTTGGGGTACATTGCTGTGTATAAGCAAGAGCTTCAGCTTCAACATCCAAAACTGACTCCTTTGCTTCCAGGAGATTTTTGCTTTACAGACACCTTTCTGCTACGTCTTGCCTGAGACCCATCCAACTCATTTCACTTAGGCCAACTAAATGCCTTATAGGGTCTCATTCACTATTAGCACGACTGGCACGTCTATCAGCAACCTAAAGGAGTTACACAAATCTCTCATCTGAGAGCAAAATTAGTTCAGCAAAGGGTGGTTGTTTTTTACGCTTGGTGGGGGAATTAAAATATTAGAAGAAACCAGCTTGAATTTTCAGGAGGAGGTTTCAGAAACACACAAAAAAGCCACAAAAATTCTTTTTTGGCAACACGAACTGGATTTGTTCAGCCCAAAAGGAATTGTTTTGGTAGGGTTTGGAGTGATCTAATGTGGGGGGAGCTGGATTCTTTAAGTAAATTTTACATGAAATACGCCATTTCAATATAAAAATATTTGAATTTGAAATTAAGAAAAAAAAAGAAGAAAAAAGTGCCATTATTTACAAGACAAAACATTTGACTTTGGAAATGAAAGACAAAGGGAAAGGCTTTTATGTCAAAATAATACGTGTAACAGTAATAATAATGCCTCATTTTTTTTTTTTTACTTTAAGCCGTTCACCAAATTAAATACAGAAGTGTTTCAGATTTTGTGGGTATTTTCTAACATATCATGCCCAACAAATGTATTATCTGGTGACAAATTTTCCCTGTCCTGTTTGAGACCTTCCATCTTAAAATGATGATATTGCAAGGGGCACAAGTGCAATGCTGTTCCATAGTTATGTGTGGAATGGTGGAGTCCACCTGCCCCCATGCATATGCGTCAAGACTGGCCTTTTTCCTTCTTAGCACCTACTTACCAGGAGGTTTGAGGGCCTGAAGCCCCCAGGAAGTGTTGCAGTGTGGTCCACAAGTTGTATCCTTGGCGTTCTTCTCCATCAGAAACCCAACCCACAAGCTAGTATATACTTCAAGCAGACAGCACCGGCAACATCCGACCTCTCCTACACCCCAGGCTCCCCTCCAGAACTTAACAGAGGGTATTTTATTAGGTTTTATAATTTCTTCCATGGTTGCAAACATCTGAACAAACATCTGCTGGTAAGGCTGGTGGAGGGGGGAGTTGCAGACCTGGCGGAAAGCCAGCTGTCAGTAAATGGTTGGAGAATCCAAACCCATGTTGCTACAGGGAGAACAGTCAGTCTACAAAATGTTTTATATTTCTGGTGCTGGCTGTTGCCAGCAGCTGTCTCAGTTCTCCAAAGTGGCTGTGTCATTCTCCTGTCGAGGCTCTGGAATTTCCCTTTGCACTCCAGAAAGTTGTGGCAACACATTCCCCATCTGAGAAAGGGAGCTATCAGTTTATAGGCTACTGCCAGAGTTGGAAAAGCACAGTTGGGAAAAACACTCTCAGGAAACCCAAATAAAACAAAGATTCAAGGTGACCATCTTCTGATGGAGAAGGGTGCAGCCTGGAGAAAAAAAATGCTTGCGTATTTCCTTATGTAGCAGCACCTTCTCTATGACCTTGACAAAGACTTTGCCTCATTTTCCTGATCTTGAAATACATCTTTTTTTTAATGAAAGGCTTCACCAATTTGGCTGAAAATAATGGTTGATTTCTATTTTCACTTGACTTTCATTATCAGTATAATTAGGTGTTGTAAAAGGTCAACAGTTCAGTTCTGTATTTGACTCCCAAACAATATATTTTCTGCCACCCTAAAACGACCTGTCATTTCAGACCAACTAGAAATATATATTTCTTTTTTTTCTGAAAACATGGGGAACAAAACTTAAAAGTGAAAACATGGAGTATCAGTAGAGTTTTATGGTTGGGTTTTATTCTGCAAAATGTTCATTGTACTTTAGCTCTTCCCCATGAAGACCAGGGGAGCACATCATGTGCTGTTGTGTGTCACAGTTCTTATATTAATCAAGTATCTGTATGCTATACCATGCCTTCCCTCCCATTAGACCATGGCCCGAGTAGAAATAATGAGGAAAGTCCTTATGGCAACCCTGGGAGCTAAATGTAAATGTACCAAAAGAGTTTCAGAAGGCAGAGGAGATGAGAGATCAGGAGTGACTATCAAACAACAAGAAGAAGCTGTATGAAACTTGACCAAGTGTCAAGGTTTGCCCATGGGCAGTGGAGGTGTTTATGCATATTGTAATTGCTCTGTGCAGAAAGTGATGGGAGAGGGGATGGTGGGGACGATGTGCATTAATAGGTTTAAAAAGGTCTTAGTGGAAAAAGCCACATACTTGTGAAATACAAATGTAACCTCAACACAATGATACTGATCTTGATGGCCTTCTGGGCCTCTTTCCATCTGCTGTATTTCTGCCTCCTAAATCGGTCTCCCAAGAGCACAATAAAAAACGCACCCCACCCTTCTCTTTCTCCCAAAAAAGCCCTGCCATGGCTAAGTGAAAACCTTGCTTTTTGTATTAAGATTCCTCAAAATACTATGAAACAAGAAGAATATTTCTTCTTTTCAAGAGGGGCTCCTTGCTTGCATTGTCTAAACGTTTCCCCCCAGATAACCTTTTGCCTGTGGGTTAGCAACAGTTTTATTAATAGAACTTATTTCAGACTTAAGTTATATCTGACTTATCATGCTCAAAGCTATGTGCTTGATTGCAATACTACGGGTTTATAAAAAATTCCCTGAGATACGAAGCTGTGAATGACGTTAATAGCACCAAGGGGTGCATGCATCCCTCCTGGTCCTTCTGGGACAAAATCAGCTTAATGCCATTGTTTAGGCAAAGAGGACAGTAACATTAGGGCTACAGCTGATGTCACTGGTGACTGGGTGATGATCCCCTAAACCCAAGGTTGCTAAAAAAGCAGGAAAGCTGGCATAACACTTCCCGTTTGTTATGGAAAGGTTTCCATTCAGACTTCTGGTGTCTTCAAAGAACATGCAGCACAGTCCACCCATCAAGGCAGGAGGCAAGTGGAAAGAGAGGAGCAGTCAGCAGCTCTGTCCCTCGTATGGATTTGTACCAAATACAACCACCATGAACCTTGCTACTGTGGATGCTTGACTCTCAGAGGAACGTCCTTGCTTTAAAACCAACAGAAAAAATGCCAGGGGGAATTCAATTCTGAAGTGCCAGTATATTTTAAACAATCAATCAAACAAACAAACACAGAAACAAAACCCCAAGGGAAATAATCCTCGTCTACTTCCAAGGAACCGGAGAAAGTAAAGCCGTACCCGGGAAAGCAAATACACATCAAGCCTGTGGGGAGGTTTTACAGCCTCCAGCTTTGGGTGATGAGGGCTGCTCTGATGACTGAGCTCAGTGAGGTGTGGGGTGATGCTGGTGTAAGTGCCTGGGGGCAGGAGTGGGCCTGGGCATCAGAGATACCGCTGGGGGCTTTCTCTCCCTTGGATGCTCATTGCAGTAGAACAGCAGAAGCAGAGTTGCCTCAGAACACAGGTATGCGTCACTGTCTGTGGCTGCAATGCGTTGTGACTCATTCGCCCACTTTTTGCCTTAGCCTGACCCCATTTTTAAGCCTGTCCTCTGGATCCCACCCGCATGGGTTCTCTAGGACAGTGACCCTTCTGTCCTCATAGACAGCTCTACCTTTGCTCTTGCCTCATGAAGATGGCTTTGGTTTTGTGTCCTCCACGCCGTTCTGAGGGAGAGGGGCGGGAAAACAAAACCCCAGCCATCTTCAATCTAAATATAGCCCAAAGTTCATTCCATCCATCTTCAATGATACCTGTGGCTGGGTAAATGATGACTCGCCTTTCCATACAACTCCATGGTGGTATGTGCCGAGAGGGGAGAAAATAGCAGCAGCCGCCACCCACTCATCTCTTCAGCTTTCCTGAGAGGAAACCATGCCTGGTGGTAGGGCTGGTCAAACCGTCTGCCACCGCTTTGTCAGCTGTCACGAATGGTCCTCCAGATCTGGGTGGTGCTTTTATAGGGACCATGATTAGAGGTGAAAAACACTCAGCCTTTCAGCTGAAACCTTCCCTTTGATCTTGCCATGGGAATTTGCAGTCATCCTTTTTCACTCTGGCATGGTTTCTCCTGGCCTACAGATTGCCAAAGGGCTAGTTCATGCTTTCGGGGTGGGATTCACCAGAAAAGGATATCTGCATCTGTGCTAGTTGCCCACGCTCTTTTTTACTGTCATTGTAGAATTGATTGATTCACTCAGCGAAAAGGAGAGCAAAAATCATTATCTCCTCAAAGGTAGACCTAAAACAAGTCAAATTACACCCTAGAAGTGCCTGTAGCCTTCTGCTGGTATAAAGCGAATGTGGGGTCACTGACACATCTGGATGTCTACATCTAAGTGCAGCTGAGCTGAATTCTTCCCCGAGAGCAATCCATCATAGTGATTTAAATACGACTTGCCAGCAGCTCTGGCCTTATTTCGCCCACACTGGCTATCGATGCCTGAATAAACTCAATATGCAATTAGCTTCAGTCATATTCTCAGAGCTTGATATAATTAGACACACTGGGCATAAGGCTGCTGCTGGCAGTGCACCTGTATAAATGTGTCCCCCGATGGGTATTTATTTTTAATTAAACTAAGGTATGTAGATTTCGGATAGGACCCAATCTAGATAATTATGATCTCCATGACAAAGATGTGTTTGAACCCCTCCATATGTTAGGAAAGGGAAGAGCATTGCTATTCTTTTGGGGGCTCCTTTCTTGTATTCTTTAAATAAAATTCTTCCTTCCAGACAGCCTCCTGGCTGACACTTGGGTAACAATTTTATTAATTGGATTTCATTCAAGGCAAATCATGACTAAGAACTGCAAACAAAGTAGTAATCCCCTGGACGAGCTAGTTCAGATAAGGACTGAACATCGCAGACACAAAAATAGTGGCCTAGTTTTCAACAATTGCAGGATTAAGGTTGAGTCCTGCCTTCCAAGTATACCAGATGTTTTCTGGTTCTTCCTTCTCCTAAGACAGAAGATGCTCAGAAACACTATGGTAGGGAGAGACAGGCAGGGTACTGATGGGAAATAGGAGTTTTGGGCTATCATATGTGTCCCGTAGACCCTCATTGTGTCTTATAGATGCTAAAGCTCCTTGTGGTGCTCAGGGTGTCTGGAGACAGAGAAGCATCTGGGAGCTGCCCACTGAGCCCTGGTGGAATAGAGAGGTTGGTGTTGTCACGTTTTGGCATGTCACAGCCATCCTGGCTGGAGAGATGAGGAGTTACAACAGCTCCACCCTTTAATATTATGAAAATCCCAAGAAGATGAAGAAGGGATGTGTCATGTTGCATTTCACCTTGAAATAAGAAAACGGGGAGTTTATGTTTGAGGTTTTCACTATGCCTTTGTTCCACCCAGCTGCTTTGCTACCAAGGAACAAATTATGATACTGAGGACTGAGAGGTGGTCAGCTTCATATGGAAATTCTGACCCAAAAAGTGTGGAGTTGTACATATGTTGGTGAGGGGAGAAGAGTCATATATATTCACAGAGGAATGCTTCCAAGGGTGTGTATTCATGTACTGCTAGGTCTGTCCCAAGCGTATGCTTTGCATGTATGCATTTGCATGCTTATGCATACCAAAATATGTTTTCTCTTTGTTTATCTGTTCATTATCAGGGCACTGCAAGATTGCCCCTATCAGCAGAGACACCCACCCTGTTGGTTTTCGCTGAGAGGCAGATGTAAATTCTGGTGTAAATTCACGTTACTGACCTGCACCTGTTCATTCAGAAGCTTGGATCTCATATTCCAACATTGTGTTTCCTTCTTTTGACTTTGAGTTCAGCAGAAGCCTGTTTGCATTTTGGAGCATTTTTGGAGTCCAGAGCTGCAAGAGTGCTGTGCCATGGAAAAAAAGGGAGTGGGAAAACCCCAAAACTTAGGAAACAGGAGGAAATAAGAAGTTATGAGAAAACAAGAGCAGACGACAGAGTCAGAGCAAGGTCCAGAGAGTTTTCCAATATAGTACAGCAGTGGTTATTAGAAGATGCTTTAGGAAAAGGTACAGGAATAGGGAAAAACTCCTCCAAAACATTCTGCTAAACATCATGCAGAGATTTCCTAAGCCAGGTATTTCTGTACATTTTGTAATGTATAGAAATGGATTTCTTTTCCAGGAAGTGGTCCTGTCACCCTTTACACACATGTAAGCTCTGAACATCCACAATATCCCATGACCAACTTTCCACAATTCATCTGTAAGAGCAAAGAACCACTTCCTTCACTTTTCCTTGAGCCTTATTCACTTGATACCCCCTAGTTCTTCTGCTGGAAAAGACTATGGATAGCAGATGCAAGGCTGTCAACAGATAAAAACCCTTTCAGTGAAATAGCCTGAGGTTTACCATAGTGTTACTACAATCATCTCTGCAGAGGGCATCAGTGGTGGACAGTCACTTGGGATAGGGAAAGAGACTACAGCAGGAACACAGGAGCAGCGGAAGAATCGACAAAGGGAATTTACAGCCTTGTGGTGGGGCAGAGGTCCCAAAGGTGGGACTAGTGAATAGGGAAGGTGGAAGAGGAAAGAAGAATCTACCGTCTCTATAAAATTATTTTCTTGGATTTATGAGTCAGTATTTTTCATGGACCTCACAAGCACCCAGATCCATAACACAGAGACTAACCCAGGGCTTTTCTTATTCACTTCAGTTTTCTGTTTTTATCTGGCTTTTATTCTTTGTCTCTTCCAGGTTGAGTTCACCCCTGATCAGATTGAAGGTGAGGAAGATGTGTTTCTCTTCTGTGCACAGTAAATACCATCACTGGGAAGTGCTGGCAAGTTCTGGGGTGGACATGGGTGTGGCACTGGAGGTCTCCTGAGAAGGAAGTTGACTCCCATGCTTTTAAGTTATGGCTTTGCTCTTTCTCTGTCCATCCTCCAAGTCCTCTGCTAAGCTGGTCAAGAGAAAAGGGTGAAAGTCATGCACCATGCAAATTAGGTACTTATTTCATTAAAGAAGACATCAGCCTCATTTACCAATGAGGTAAAATAAAAATAAAAAAACCCAAACCCAATAAAAAAACTCCCTCAAAACCTCAGTCCATATATATTCTCTTTCTTTTAAGAAAACTGCTAACAAAACTTCAATCTTTTCAAGAGAAAGTCTCACAACTCTGCTTTTGAGAACTTTTCCCTGTATTCAATCAGAATTTAATCTGTTACAGTTTTGTGACATCTCTCCAGAAACCAGCAAATAATGACAGTGATGGCATTTTTTTGCTTTCAAAGCAAAACATCAGCATTAGTTTCTGAACGCTTTGTCCCAGCCCAAGAAACTGATTCTTAAACCTCATGCATGAAGTCCTGGGAAGACTACCAGTGCAGCTGTCCCCTTTTTCCTCAACTACCAGCCTGCTTTTTACCTAGGGGGATAATTGACAGATGGAGCCAAACATCTGGCAGAATTTTGCTTTAGTCTTTAAACATTTGGCAGAACTTGGTAGAGCCTATGAAAGATGGTATCAGAAAATGGCTAAATCAGAACAGATTAAAAATTTAAAAAAAAAAAAATCACAGGCTATCCAGTCAGACTGATCCAGAGAGAAGAGATACAGAAAGAAGGATTTTCTGAAGTGGAACCAAATGCCATAATATCTTAGAGACTGATGATTTGCCACAGACTTCCAAAATTACCTTGGGATTTTCAAGCCCCCCTTTAATAGCTTTAGTTTCTATTTTCTAACAACAGGTCAAAAGTAACTCATGATTGGAGGTAACTATTAAATTCTGGGAACGTGCCCCTTTTCCAGTCCCAAAGTCATGAGAGAACTGTAGGAGAGTCACAATTCTGAGCCACAAACCTTTGAACTAGTCCAGTAGCACACAAGAGCTGGATCTCCCATCAGCTAATGTTTTGAGGATTGGATAGGAACCACCCAGTTTAAATGCCTTGTTTTCCCTCTCGCTGAGGAGAACTAGCTTTAGAGATTATATCAGAAAATGGGAAAAGACCTATTCAGAAAAAAATGTGATACCTTTCTGGCCATGGGTCCATTGGAATGGCTAGGAAATGGCAAATTTGGAGCAACCCCCGGGCTGCCATGAAAGGTAGCAGGTCTAAAGCAGATGTAGATCATCTCTAGAAACAGAAAGATATTCTTTTTTTCTTACAGCTGCCTTCTGGTCTAGCTGTACTCACCACATACACAGAGAAAAGCTGGGAATCCAGGACTTGTGAAATAGGATGTCCTTGAAATATTAAAGGAAAAACCATGGGGCAGGAAGCAGATAACATCATCTATGTGAGAAAGACTATAAGACCTCCACGTCAGCTACAGCAGCATAACAGAGTTATACTGTATGCTAGCACTGGGGAGAAATGCTAAACTCACTCAAAGTTAACCCCGCAGTTAGTTCATAGATTCCGCCATGAGTTGCTGGAAGGAATCACTTTGGGACTGATCACTGCTCATCAGCCATCTCTTCAATTCCTTTCCTCCTGGCATCTTCTGATTATTTTTTTTTTCTTTCCTCTCCTTCACCTGACCTTCAGAAGGTGCTTAGGATCATAGATGAGTAGGCAGACAGATTGATAGTTGCTAGATAGACATTTACTCATAGGTAGGGCTTAGATGCTTCAGATGTAGAATTATATCTACAGCATGGTCCACTGTTGTCCCTGGTTTGGCTGGCGTGTGCCGCCCTCTATACTAGTTGGCACATGTCAAAACCTTGCCAAGAAATGTGCCACCAGTTGAAGAAAGTGGACAATCAGTATTCTCGTCTTTGAGATTGTTTTATTTTGTGTGAAAAACACAGGTTAGAAAGCAAGCACCACTTGCCATGATTTATAGCTGTTATACTGGCTGTTGGCATGACTCGAGAGTTGGGACTCACAGGAGCTCTAGATTAATATGTCAATTTTGATTTGTTTTCTCTTTCCCATTCACTTCTCACTCTCTCAAGATTCCAAGATTGCCAGCTCTCCCTTTCTTCTGGGTTTCAGTTGCACTTGTTTTGTTCTGAGTTCATTTTCAGCTCCTCACTGCACTGTTAATTTTGTCGAATATCCTCTTTCAGGAAGTCCTCGGGAGGTCATGGTCACCTGTTACACCTTTATATGTGTTTATTTAAAAATAGACCTCTAATGTATAATTACTACCTCTCTCTCTCTCTCTGTTGACCAGATGAGGACCTAGATGTCCCAGTGAGACTAGATGCTTCCTCATTTGTCATCTGAAACTAGATCAATAGGAAGTTCATCCTATATGTTAGATATTACTTGCCATCAGTCTGCCACTATTGACCCGAACTGTGTTTCTGACAACTGATTTTGAATTGAGGTGGTGGAGGAGAAACAGACAACACAGCATCTCAAGGTCTTTTCCAACCCTATCTTCTAGGATACTCTGAACCTCTTCCTCTTGCTAAGGAAAAGACTTTGTTGCACCAAACTTACTTCCCTGCAAGGATTCATTATTATGTTAGCCCCCAAAATGTTACTTTCAGAAGGGGAAGAATACTCTGTGGGTGAAGCCATGTGTAACACACCCATCTTTACGTGTCTTCCTACCTCAACTGCCACTGAAATTCATTGGTTGTGGCAACGTTTATTTATGAAACTGGATTCTTGACCTCTTCAGCCCCCTAAATTGCTGAAAAGAGAAGAATATGAGCTATTCAAGATGAGAAGATAGGTAGCAATTAGACATATGAAAATATACGCTGCTCCTGCCAGTGGTTTAATGGCTAGCAGGAGGTTAGAGGCCATAGCCATACTGGTTTCATTGCTTTGATGGGAACTTGCATTAAACCAGCAAACGCAAATGCAAATGAGAAAAAAAAAAAAAAAGAACCAACCAAAAATGTTGCTTCTGTATATTGACAAAATGGGGTTTCCAAACCCACAGACCAATGCTCTGGTGAGAGACGGTTACATCTGATTTTAAATTAAAAAGAAAAAAACAAAAGATAAATGGGAGCTGTCAGTAACTGATGAATTGGGAACCTTTAGGAGGTGGTGCAAGGGTGCTGAGGAAATTGGTCTCAGGGAGTAGGTAAGCGGCAGGCAGGTGAGTAGCTCAGGGAAGTAGGCGTATTTCTTATCCATCTCAGCTGCTAAGACACCCCAGGAAAGGCCAGATCTAGGAGTGGGGGTCTGGACTCTTCCAGTGTCAGCAAAGAGCCCGTGAAAATCCACTATTGCCCTCTGCTGGAGTGAGGGTTGCCAGTGGGACCCCGGCTCTGGCCGGTGAGAGAGAAGGCAAAGATCCGAGAGAGAGAGGCAGGGAGAGAAAGAAAGAGAGAGCAAAGAGAAGAATGCAAAGAAGAAAACAAGAGGAGCATTAAATAGTCCAAAATGAGAAAATGCATCACTGTTTGGAAGTCTTGGATGAGGAAGGAAATGAGTAAGATATGAGTGGCATGATAAAAATGAAAAGGGAGGGAGAAAGGAGGAGAAGCAAACCCAGCAACACTGGAAGAAGGAAAGAAAGAGGGAAATAAGCAAAGGAGAAGGAAGAAAAAAGAAAGAGGGAGAGTAATGAGGAGGAATTGAGAAAGGAAAGATGGAGAATATCTGGCATGCAGAGTGCATGGCTGAATGGTTGAATGAGTCAGGATCTAGGGAAAAAAAAGATAGCTTTACTGTATTCAGAGAGAAGGAGGTAAAACTGTAAAGAAGTGTAACAGCAGGGCAAAGGGCAGATTTAGAGATTCACAGCTTTAAAGCTAAAGGGATATCTGTGATCAGTGGTAGACCATGTACTATGCAGTGTGTTCATTAAAGGATAACAGCCTGTCGCTGTTGCTTGTGCCTTGAGATGCTCCTCTGTCATAGAATCATGGAATGGTTTGGGTTGGAAGGGACCTTAAAGACCACCTAGTTCCAACCCCCCTGCCCTGGCAGGGACACCTCTCACTAGACCAGGTTGCTCAAAGCCCGATCCAACAATCCAACCTATCCTTGAACACCTCCAGGGATGGGGCAGCCACAGCTTCTCTGCACAACCTGTTCCAGTGTCTCACCACCCTCACAGTAAATAATTTCTTCTTAATATCTAATCTAATTTTCCCCTCTTTCAGTTGAAGAGACAAAAGCAGCCAGATATGAAACAACTGGAGGGAATGGGTGCATCTCCACACGTGAGATCTGGCCTGGCATAGGTAGCTGATGACATATGAAACATTAATTCTCCAGATGCAATTGGATTGGGTGCTAGAAAAAAGAAAAATCAAAGGATTCCTCTTTATCTGCTCCTTGACACTGTTAAATACAACAATTGATCAATTATAACGTTTTTCCATGGGCATTCACCCTCCCTCACCAATAGACTGCTTGTTGTGTGATTATTCCAGTAGCTTATCATGGCATATCTTGTTACCTCCTAATAGAGGTGCTCCTTTATCTCAATGGGCTGTGTCCGTGCTAAGTGTATAATGCTGAATACAATATCCAGTTAGCTAATGAGCAGAACTGCTGTTGAATTCTGTGCCATCCCAAGTGTTCCTGACGAGCTGGAAAGCTCTCAAGGCCAATCATTTCTATAAGGTTTTCTGCACTTCCTGGCATTAACTGAGACAGAAATAGCATGAGAAGAGCATTTGACCTCTCTGATTCCATTCCCCGATTGAACCGGAAAATGCAGGGGAGGAGGAACACAAACACTGCAGATAACAGCAACAACAAAGATCATCAAACTTGTTCCCAAACTGCAAAATAAAAAGGTCAGGCAGAGTTAGTTAGGGGGAAGGTCTAGGCTTGCTTTGACTTTATCTGAGGGACCATGGCATTTCTTTTTATCATTTTGTCTTCCAGAATTTAAGGAAGCATTCTCACTCTTCGACCGGACTCCTAAATCTGAGATGAAAATCACATACGCACAATGCGGAGATGTCTTGAGAGCTTTGGGGCAGAATCCAACCCAGGCTGAGGTCATGAAAGTGCTTGGTAGACCCAAACCAGAAGGTTGGTGTCCTCCTCTGTGTTTGTTTTGAAAAAGATCACTCCAAGAATTATCCGAGAAGGAGATGAGGTCTCCATTTTCTGAAGGAAAGAATAATTGTGAAATGGCAAAGGATATAGAGGAGCCCCTGCAATTCACTAGCAGAAAAGTAAAAGAGGAAAAAAGTGATCTTGCAGTCAATATAATTGTCTCAAATTTAGGAGAATGAATTAATTTAATGGCCCCGTGCGTCAATGTGTTTTACAATGACAAGTTTTGGCCTTTTAAAATTGCTTTGATGACAGGCATTCGCTTGTGTTTACTAAAAATGCAGACATTTTGAAGACATCCAAAGAAACAAAGGCATAGATTGAATGTGAGGACATAGTTTGTTCTACAAAAGTATGTATTAGAGGGTCTGTAATAATTACAGTAATATCTCCCTTCAACATTTGCCATACACTGGATATCTCTTCATAACAAAGGAAATGTCTCCCAGACCATTTCTATGTTCAGGCATTTTCTAGGCTATTTTTCTGTCCTTTCCTTCTGTTGAGGTAGAACTGACAATCAGGCCCTCATTCAACAACTATGATATGTCAGGATATGTCAGTCACACAGTGGCAGGTGGGACAAGGAGTCATGTGGGAACAAAATGCCCTCTGATGCTCTTGAAAGGCAAAGAATCAGGAAACTGGGATACCCAGCCCTGGTCCAGCCTATTTGCTCTGAAGCCTCCCTCCCAGTATGGTTTTAAACACCTCTGTGTTATAGGGTTGCAAAGCAAAGCTGATTTCGTATTGGCAATGAGCTTCTCTTATTGTCTTCTGCTTAGTTTCATTCTTTTATGTTGCATAAAACAGTCTTGGGAATCTAACAGTATTTTCTTTCCTTGATGTTTTCTAAGTCAGATACTAAGACATCTCTCTCTCTCTCTTAAAAACTCATATTTCTCTCTTTACCAGGCCTCTTTCCCACTCTATCCATTCTTCCATCTGTACTTACAATATTTCTATGTGCTTTTCTCCCCTTTAACTGGCATTTATTGCCACAGTTCTTCTAGCCTCACCACCTGTCCATGGTGGATGCCCCATGGTTGGTTCTCAACTCTCCTAGAATCCACTAAAACTTTAATTTCCTTCTGTGTCTTTGTAGACATGAACTCCAAGATGATCGACTTTGAGACCTTCCTGCCCATGCTCCAGCACATTGCAAAGACAAAAGACACAGGCACCTACGAGGACTTTGTGGAGGGTCTGCGCGTGTTCGACAAGGAGGGAAATGGAACAGTGATGGGGGCTGAACTCCGTCACGTTTTGGCTACGCTGGGTAAGGCGAACCTTTTTCTCATGCAGTTTCATCACTGAAGTCTTTCCCATACAGCTTGTATCATTCTGGGTAACCTTTATGCAGAAAATGTCTGAGCAAAATTTCAGCCATTGCATTGTCCTTGATTATAAAGACCAAAAAAGTTCTTTAACAATGAAGCTAAAAATCACTGACCTGTAGCTCAAATATTTGTCTTTCCTTCCTTCCTTCCTTCCTTCCTTCCTTCCTTCCTTCCTTCCTTTCTTCCTTCCTTCCTTCCTTCCTTCCTTCCTTCCTTCCTTCCTTCCTTCCTTCCTTCCTTCCTTCCTTCCTCTAGTATTTTATTATTTCTCCAATAAATATTTATTTCACCATAAAATGACACAGACTTTGGAAACCCCATCTATTCCTTCAATATTTGTCTCCATTTTTCTGTACCTTCAAGAAAAGTTTTAAGATGAAGCACTTTTTTATCAGTCAACTGTTTAACAGAAATGTCTCTGAAATAGAAAGCTCCTGTTTTTAAAGTAGGGATCAATATTTCTCTGTCCTCTCAAATTTTGGCTTCAGAAGCTCAGTTTTTCACAAAGAGTGATGCCAACAGAATGAGTGCAGGACAGAAAATTTGGCTGTAGCTTAATGACAGGTTTCCAATTTGGATTAGAAGGCACTGACGTGTTGTCATCTGAATCCAGTAAACATTTCTCAAGATCAGTCTTTTCTATTAAGGTTTATCCACTATTTAAAAAAAAAAAAAAAAAAAAAAAGGATAAGCCTTTACAAAAGAGATTTGATTCAGACCAAAGGATTCCAATGATGTGTTCTGACCTAGGATATCAATTCAAAAAGCCGAACTTTTTATGCCCAGGGGTTTTCATCCAATGACACATCTATCTCTATTAATGACACTGGGAATAAGAAAAGAAAGCAATGCTATTTTGTTTTTTATCACCGATACTATGATGGGGTCAGTTTGGGGACCAAATTCAGTGATGAGAAAACAACCCCAGCAGGATTCCCCTATCTAACCTTACCTGGGACAAAGAAACCATTCTGAGTGGTTTTGTGGGTTTCACAGTACTACAAGAAATGCTTTTCTACTTATTCTTCTCTTTCCAGAAACCCATAACAATGTGGCAATATCTGATTTTCAAGCACCAATAGGAAGTATTTCAATCTTGAGAGTTAACAGTTCTGTTTAGAGTGGCATCTCTAAATACTGGTCAAATCCTAGGCATAGCCAAATATTCTGTAAATTAGCATGCTTTTCTGTTCAGTTTTCAAAAAATTCTTTGAATTTTCACAGGTTTGCCATTGATGGGGACTTGTTCCTGTGTGCCAGAACTCAGTGATGGAAAAGTAGAACAAGAGTAGCAGGGCGCATCCAATGACTTTTACTTTATTTCTACGATTTCAGCTGAAATCACCCTCAAATTTCTTGTTTAATTTTCTGGAACTCATTTGTTCTCATCCTAAAATCAGTGCCTAATATTCAAAAAAGGGGATGGAATGGGTTGATCTCTGCTTAACCAAAACGAAGCCTTACAGGCAAATATGCACCTGATATTTAGATAATTAAATTAAATGGAATGGATCACTGATCTAAATCAGAGATCCTAAGTTTGACCTTGGAATCTTCCAGAAAAACTCAGAGGCAAACTAGATGGTGACTCTACTAAGATTTTGCTGAGTGAGGACTTGTTTAAAAAGTGGCTAAAGCCTTCAAGATTTGGCAGTTAGAAAAAGTTTATTCTTAGAAGAATGAGTATGTGAACATGATATCATGTGGGTTTCCATATTTATTCTGTCCTTCTGGTTTTCAGATCAAATTTTCTCAGTTTGCAAGTATATAAGTAGCTTTCCTAGCAGTCAGCACCACAAACTAAATTGAAGAGGAAATCTCCTCCTCTTCTCTCACTTTTTCTTTTTTATTCTTTTGTTCTTTGAACTGTGCTTTGTAAATTCTTAAAAAAAGGGCCCAGATACTCAACAGGCATTTTGCTTTCCACCCAGGTGAGAGATTGACTGAAGAGGAAGTTGATAAGTTAATGGCTGGTCAGGAAGATGCCAATGGCTGTATCAACTATGAAGGTAGGTATGACCACTCTAGTCTGAGCAGTGGTCATCTGCTTGAAGGCGTTGTTGCAATTATCCTGACAAAGTTTAAATCTGTGGAAGATCTGGAGCAGGTTGTGTGCTTTTACAAATTCTGGACCAATTCAGATTCTATAACTCATCTGATACACCCTATCTTTTGAAGCTTACTTGTATTTTCCACAGCTGAATGGCCATGGCCCTTTCAGGAAGTGGGGCTGTATATTCTTCTTTTGTTTGACTTTCTTTTTTTTTAAATTTTTTACATTATTTTTTCTACCTTCTCCCACAGTTCCTTGTCCTCTCAAAAAGAGAAACACATCCCTTTTGAGACCTCCTTACAGAAAATCACTAAATTTTCCTTCGAAAACTAAACAAAAAATTTTACCCTTAGTATCTTCTTTGGTGTCCTAAGAATCCTTCCAAAGTCCTTCCAAAGACCTTCCATTTTATTTCAGTGTTATTGTAGAAAGACAGAACAAAAGGGTTTGCCCATGAGTACCTGGACCATGGTTTTCTCCTGCATCTTACAAGGCTATGTACTTGAGGCTGTTCATTGAAACCACAGTATTCTGGTAGGGGTCATGAACACATGCTTTTGTACACAGCTGAGTCCTTCTTAAGGTTAACTGGTGACTGACCACCGTATCGTCTTGGTGATTTATCTGGTCTGTCATATTCACTGAGCCTTTCATGAATATTTGGGTTGGTGGTCTTCTCCTATTTACAAATACCTGTGATCTGAGCTCAGGAAAACATTTCTTACAAGTTGTTTGTTTGTAGAAATCTGTAGATTTAGCCAACCCAAATGAGTCATGAATTTATGCTGAATTCAGAGAAATTAAAATTATTGGGAAGGAAAAAATATTTCCTTACTGCAAAATGTATTTTTCCTTTTCCTTTTGAATTTCAAAAATTATATATAATGAACACTTCTTTAAATGGAGAAAAATGGAACCCGAAACATTTTGAAACAAAGCTTAATTTGATTTTGAAGTACCTTGTTTGTTTATAAACCTGAGTTCACTGGAGAGATATAGTTGTGATACCCGACTTGGTGACCTTCTGGGGATTCTGGAGGTTCACTCCAGAGGCACCTTCAGTATCCCCTGACTTAGCACAAATATGCTGAAGTCTTGAAAGCTTTGCAAGATGAGGACCCAGAGTTTCTCGTGGCTGTATACTTTGGAAAGCCAGTTCCATATAGCAGCCAGGGGTAAGGGATTAAGCAAGCTATGGATTGACTGATGTGTGTGTTCGTTTCCACTGTCTACCTAGACTGTTGCCTACACTGCACTCTCTCTGTATATTATCTTAAGAACTTACAAAGCATTTAGCATCTGATATCTGGAGTCTTATTTACAAAGTGTTGTAGTCTTTATTGCATCAGAGAGAAGAAGAAGAGTGAATTTATATAAGAGCCAAGCTGAGATACCCAGGACATTCCTGAGTTCAACGAAAGGGAATTGATAAATGACCCCTCTCTTTCTCTTGTTTCTAGCATTTGTGAAACATATCATGGCTAACTGAATGCCAGGTGAGTCTCTTCTGTCCTCCTTGCACATCTTGTCATTTTGGTTTTGACATCTGAGATAGACTTGAAGAACGTGTAAGTGACTAATCAAAGAGGGTGACTGTTTTCAATAAGCTGTATGAGGAAGTAGGACAAGAATGAGTAAAAAGTTTTATTCATCCCATCAAGTGCACAGAAAATTGGTGACATTTCTGCAATTGCCTCTTAATCTGGATGCCTTTATTTGAGAAGTCCAACATAACATATCCTAAAAGGATTTGATTTCCAAAGAACTGGAAACTTCAAAAGATGCATATTTTTCACGTCCACTTACAAGGCCCTCGTCCTAGGTTTCTCCTAAAAAGGCAAGGAGATAGAACTGAGCTGACTAGAGAAAGAGTGGGCAAAAAATACAAGGAAAAATAGATAAGAAGGAGTAATGCATGCTTTTATTGCTGAACCTACGCTAGGAGGATAATTATTGGCCTTCCATAAATCTGGCTCCCAACATCTCCTGGCAAATTGGTTCGTTTTTGCAGGAAAAGACATGAGCTTTGTCCAGCATATCTTCTGGCTTTGTTCAATATTGTTCTCCAAACCACAGTACCATTATGGGTATCTTTGTCTCGCCAATGCAAATGAGCTGAACTTTATTTCCAGTATTTCCTGGTCATCATTTATTTTTGTATTCCTGGAAAAGATGCCCACTGTGTTCAACTGGCATTCACTATTATTTATCTCTGTGCAGCTCTTGGGGAAGGTTTGACCTGAGAGTTAACCAACTCCATCTATTCTGCAAAGTCTGATAAATGGGAGAAAGCAGTGGCTTCTTTCAGATTTTTTCTGGTTGCTTTGGGTTTTGTTTGTTTGGGTTTTGGTTTTGTGTTTTTTTTTCTTCTATTTCTTTTGCTTTTGTTTATTTTTCTACTCTTTCCTGACCGGTCCTGGCTTTGTTTTGCTTTTGGAGATGATATTATCCAAGCCTACCGAGACCTGTCTGTTTTGTGGTCACTTTTGAATATGTTCACTCTTAACTCCCAGGGAGGGAGTTTAGGAGTCACATCCAGGTTTTGGAGAATTTTGTTCCAAGATAACATTGAACAAAATGTAAACTGGATAAAAAGGATGACTGGGTTTCTTTTCTTATTATAGTCCAGTTTTCTTTCTGAAAGCATTTATCTTCTCTGAACATACACTCAGTTTTCCAACACTGGCTCCCGGTTTTTGATTCCAAAGATCTGGACTGGACCACAGCCATAGTGGCTAATCCCACAGCTAGTGTGATCCCTACTTGTTGTTTAGAGATGTTTTCAATCCTTAATCTTATCCTAAACCACCTGCCATGGGAAACTCCCATTCCGATGCCAAAAGTCTTTCTGAGAGTCACCTAAACCAATGTCAGCCACCAAAGAAGACAAGTGAGCAGTAGTAAAGCTGGCACAGGGTTGGGAGATGCAGCACAGGGGCCAGCAAAAGTGTCTTTACTTATGATGGGTTTGGAAAGGGAGCTGAGAGCTCCTGACTCACAGAGAACCAATGTGCCACTGATTTGCCAATGAGCCATGATGGGCGTCATTCAGGGGTGGCATCTTCCACTCCCTGCTGTGTTGCTGTTGGCATATTTAGGGAAAGACAGATGCGGTCTTTATCCTTGAAAGGGTGATGGCCTTTTGCCATAGAGCATATAACAAACAAATCCCAAAACACTGGATTTGAACTCAGTGGGAATCTGGATCTGAATTGAAAAATAAAGTAGCGGCTCGTGTTTCTTGGCCATTCCCATATGCTGGAGTGGAGGAAAGCTAGAGCTGTCTCCCAATATAAGAAATGAACTGTGTCTTTCCTTTTGTCTTTATTTTGTGAGTGTACTTGTAACTACTCTATATTGACTTTTCTTACATAAAGCCTTTCCACTAGCTTTTCCCAGGTGCTACGTACTATTTATAATACAGAGTAATCAATTACATCTTCAATTAGTGACTCTTACACTGTTTTTTTCAGCCCCCCTCCCACGTCAAGTGTTCTGCAGGATTATAGCCAACTAGTCTTCCTTCACAGTAGACATTGCTGTTGAAAACACTCCCAGATTGGCTACACATGTACTCATTACACTATTCAGCCAGAAAGACGTGGGCAGCAGGACACATTAAGCTTTCTTAGATAGCTAGAAAGCACTACACCCTACTTGTGATCTAATGACCACTGTAGTGTGGAACAGGGCTATGGGATATGTGTGGTGGACTACATGGACCCCCTGTGCTGGCAATGCACACAACTCTCCCCCTGCCATGAGACTGAATGTGTGATGAGCAGAGTCGACCTTATCTCATAGCCTATCTCTTGGGTGCATGCTCATTTATGGGAACTGATCAGACAGCCCAAAATGCTAGGAAAGAACATCTTTGGGAGCAAGTTGGATGTTGTCAGAGTTGTTCAGATACCTACTTCTTTAACACAAACCTTGTGGTACAAAACCACCCTGTTTAAATTTAAACACATCAACTCAAGTACTAAAGCAGTACAGCTGGAGGGACAGTCCATAATGTATACACAGAGGCTTAGTTCGGTCTCCCACAGGTAGGTTCATGGTGTTGTTTGAGATGCCTCAGGTGTCTCCTACATCCATGGCCTCACAGATGGGATGAAGAACCCGCGGCAGACTAGAGCTTTCTGGCAGTTGTCAGCCAGGCAGGGTACTCTGGGACATCTCAAGTGGCTCTAGGTGCTGAGATGTGGGGAAGAGAATTGAGCCCTGTGGCTTGAGCTCATGTGACTGTAGGTGAAATCCTAGAATAAGCCATCAGTATTTGTCTGGCTGACACAGTCTTCCTCGTCTCCCATCAGATTAAGATGCCTACAAGTAGGTGTCTACATGAAAGCAGGGTGTTTCCACACCTAAAGGAGGTCCAGTTAGATGAACAATGCAGAGTGATTCACCCCTTCCGAAGAAGGAACATAGATGCAGTGAGTCCAGTTGCTGACGTTGAGAAGGACAAAGCTCCATGAGACCTACGCCATATTTGCCATCTGTATGGCGTGTTTTCAACGCCTTGGGTCTCTCAAATTGCGTCAGACACTTATGATTCAGGAACTGAATCCTGCCTGAAATGTAGACATTAACTAAGAGAAATGTCTGTGCTCAAATGATGCTGATGGGATTGTCTGCTGACTACAGATAATAGAGGGAAAACAGAAGTAGGAGAAACTGCCTAGTGGTTCAGGAACTGGACTGTCTTTCTGCAAAGTTGAGTCTTTGACCTAACTTCACGTCTGACATGGCTATATTGCCTTGCATGCCCGCTTCTGGTGTTTTGCCCATCGTTTACACATCGAGTGTGAGATTGTGGGGTTGGGACTGACTAAGGATATTTTGTCAGGTTGTGCGATTGCTCTTTGATGTCAGTTGGCATCTACATAGTGAAGAGACACTCAGCTGCAGGCCTCACTGCCAATAAGCTGAGTACAGATGCATGAGAATGATTGAGGCTGATTCTTGGTGTCATTGTTTGCTTCTTCTTTCCTCCTCTAATGCTTGAAAACAACTTTATTTTTAGGACAAGATAGGCACTGAGAACACCAGATGCTGGCCTTGGATTTCGATGTAGTGGAATGTCTTCTCCTTTTTCAGCCCAGATTCCCATTACAGAGCTAAAAAATGTGCTGTCCCTAAAGTTATTTGGATAAATGTTTTTTAGATTGTTTTGTTTTGTTTCTTCATTGGAAGAGGGTGGCCTCTGTGGAGATTCAATACACTCAGGAACTGAAGAAACTGGAATCTGAACTATGAATACCTGGGCATTGTAATTTTTTTTCTGATACAGACTATAAATAGCAATACAAAATTACTAAGGGAGGGAAGAAAAGAGGAGTAACTTTTTCATGACTAAATCAATCAAAAAATGTATTAGTCATCTAGTTATACCCTTCCCTCCCCTCTTCCTTCCCAAACAATTGAACCTTTCTCTGTGTTTATTGCATTTGGGAAAAAATAACTGTAAGAGAGTAAGGGAGAAAAGAAATTAAACCAACTGTATAAATCTCCTGTATGCAAGGAAAACTCTTAATCTTTAAAGAGAAATAGTAAAAGTAGAGTGCCCAGAAATCAGCAAGAAACACAACCGTGTTCACATGTTTCTTAGCTTTGGAAAATACCGCAATTAAAGGAAAAAAAACAAACAAAGCCAACCATAAGTGTACACAATGTTTTCTAAAATGCATCTCTTCTCCACAAGGTTTACTTCCCTTTCCAAGAGTCTGACCTATGAGACAAGCAAAGTGTCTTTCCCAATGCAAACTGGAAATTGTTCTAATATACATAGTGGTCCTGTAGCTTTTCACAGTAAAACATGGGATTCTTTGTCACCTTGTTTCATTGTTGTTTCTGTGTGTGAGGAAAGGGGAAATGCGAAATAAATGCTGTTGGGAAAAACCACAGTAGAGGCAAAGGAAAGCTGAGAAGCGTGAAAAAGCACATGGATTAAGTTGGTTCATTTTCTGGGGAATAATTTAAAACGTAAAAAAAAAGAAAAAAAAAAGGAAGCTATATCCTTTGGGGCTGGAAAAAGGAGAAGCTAGAGGCTGGTACAGTTTGTTAGGAAATACCAAAAAATTTAAATATGCAACACTCCATTTAAGCAAGAGGTATTGTTAAAACAGAAAACTTGAAAACTTAGTGGAGGGAAGATAATCAGTGGAACATTGTAATACCAGGATACAAACTGCATAGCAATGACTGAGTAGGTCATCCCTGCAGAGAAGAATTGCTAAGAACGAGAGAACACAAACAATCAAATTACATGAATATAAGACCTATAACAAAATGTACTATTGAATAGCCATAATAGAAAATCAGCAGTCAGAGAGCTAGATGTAATATCAAGCTGATGGCAATAGCAATAAAATGCTAAAGGAAATTCAAAAGGCTGATGCAGAGGGAGGAGTAGAAAAATGTTAATAATGACAGGAATATTTTATATCCAGCCTGTACATAAGGGTTAACTGTACATAAAGGTGCAAGTATGTGGGGGGAAATAAAGGTCACTATGAATCACTGGTTTTGAAGAAACCACCTCTGAAGCATCACTCCTGAACAGAACCCTGCATTGAACAGGCTGTTGACAAGGCCATGAAACTAGCAACTGTATCTGCTCTAGCGTGCCAGAGATGGACACCAGAGATAGTCAACCACCCGTGGTCCATCTCCTCCTCAACAGTCCCTTTGTGAGCATTCACTTCTATTCTCAGCATTGGCTCCTCTGATCTCCTAAGGCCTAGTCTGTCTTGGGTCTAACACCATTTTGTAGGCTTCTTGCCTTTGACATCTTGTAAATACATATTTAGACCCTAATGACAACTTAATATGGTTTTGAAAGGTGTAGAGTAGCTGGAAAATGCAGTGCTTTCTTCCTCTCCTGCTGGTGAAATGAACCACTTGGGAATGTCTCCTATCTTCTGCGAGACTCTTACAAGGGTATCTCTAATTTAAGGACCCCTTGAACTCTAGGACTCATACGGCTGAGGAGCACCATGAGGGCTCAGTACAGAAACACTCTGCCAGCAGGTACTATCTGACTAGCTCCTCTTTGTCCTCTATGCCCTGTTGTTCTGTCACCAAAACTCATCTCTGAATTGGGCTATTGGCATCACACAATGCGTTCTACATGTCCCAGTCTAGGGCTATTTTGACAGGTGTCTGTCAAAATGGTATTTTGTAAAGTTCCCCAAACAACATCTGTCCTCATCCACAGATGCAGGTGAGCCTTTCATCTGGGAATATGGATGTCCTTGACCCGCCTAAGTGCAGATATCTGTAGAGTTGGTGTCTCCATCTGTCCTAGGCTTCAATGCTTATCTCATTGTCACAGATGGTATCTGTACCATGAGGATCACACATTCTTACTGGTTTTGTTACTGGTTTTGTTACTGGTTTTGTTGTTGCTTTTGCTAAAATCACAGTTGAAACACCCTCATCAAACGAATCCAGCGGCTAGGATTTACATGAGGGTCACAGCTATTTCAGGAAAATTTGAAGTGTTGGTAGTGCTGCAAATGAGGAAGCAAGTCCTTTGATGGAGAAACATCAGGAGCAAAGACCAACAGGCCAAGAACAACCACCTGAGTTGACGTACACCAGTCAAGAAAGCAAGGTAAGAGGACTGCCAAAGCGCAACACACAGGGCAAGCTGGGCTTACCAGTGGCCCAGTGAAGTAGAACAGAATAAAATACCAGGTGGTGTTTCACCCCAAGTGCATTGGCAGGGCTCTTCGAAGAAGGATCCCCAGGTCAGTCCAAGGTGCATAAGCAAAGCTGTGTGTGGGAGAAGGCTGGAACTGTGCCTGTTGCCTTCCGTGCCTCAGGACAGGCTATTGCTGAATTTTGTTTTTATAAGCACAAGATTCACTCACAAGCAAACTGGAATAAATAAACAATATCTCCCCCTTCCCTTCCTCTTCTCCCTTATCCCTAAATCCAAACTAAAAAAAAATAAATAAAAAACCCTCGCCTATCTAGAGAATGTGTCTTTAAAAAAAATGTGGGCAGGAGACATGCCAAGTTTCTAGAAGGTCTTTTTATAGCAGTAGCATCTGGCTCTTTGGGAGACTCCGTAGGGAGTTTTGTTGGTGACTTTACATCTGCTGTGGTTAAGCTGCTAATGGACTGGCTGTCTGGGCTGCTGCCTGTTCCACTGATTCCTTAGTACCATGCGTTGGTTATTTGAGGAGTTCAAGCCTATTGACTTCTTGCCAGAATTACATAGTACATTCCAGCAGTAACTTGTATTGCGACACCCAGTCATGCAGAAGGGGTTTCAGATGGAGTGAGGATATTGGCTGGCATTTCATTACCCTCTTCTTAAACCCACCCAAGCCTGGATTAGAGCAGGGGCTGCAGCATGGATGTTTTTGATGCAGAAGCCAAAGGGAAAGTGAATACTGTAATATTTTTTCAGTGATGTCCACAAGAAATTAAACAAATAAATACATCAATAATTTAATCTCGGGGGGCCAATTAAAAATATTTTGCTCCCTAGTGATATGTTCCAACTCATTTTTTTACTTATTCATCATTCTAAATGCTTTTATTTCCACCTCAATTAATTAATTACCGCTTTGAAGGAAAAAATGAAAATGCATCCATATTCATCATTTTGAAATGAAACATTTTTACATTTTCAACATTTTCCTCTATGAACAGAATTAATTTTTTTCAGCCAAACCTGTTGTCAAAATTACACCTGATTTCCTCCTTAATGCCATTCCCCAGAGAAACTGCAGGTTTTCCCAGAACTGGTTTCAAGATTAATTTTTCTCAGCTGACCCATTTGATTTTTCAGAGCTTTTGCTCTTACGATCAGATAAATTGGCCCTTAGAAACACAGTTTTTTTCCCCTCCACTGTGAATAAAAAGACCCTAAACAGCTCCTTCAGGCATAGGCTTTTTGAACATAATTTGGTGGCCTAAACAGTGATATGGTTTGTTATTTGCACTGCTCTAGGCTATGGCCCCAGTTTGCTCAGATATACGCATATCTTCTGCAAGTCTTGTTTTGAGTTTTTATGGATGAGATTAATCCTATCCAACTTGTAAGCTGGACTGATATGTTCACAGACAGACTTTCTCTTCACAGACCTTGTCTGTGTACTACTTCACCCCCTTCTTGCCCCACCAAGATACCACCCCCGCCCAAAGTAAAATAGGTTTCTTATCTGATTTTGGAAAGTGTTTTTGGAGTGGTAATGATGTGAAAATACCTGTGAATCCATGTTTACTGGTAGAATTAATATCTGATTATATGTACTGATCTTAAATATATATATGAGTGTTTATGCAGAGATGCAACCACACTGCATAATGTAGACAACGTGACCTATGAATTCACCAAACATCTTGTGATACAGTGCAGCTATTTTTTCCAAGTTTTATTTAACATAGAAAATTCTTTGGATTCCCTAAAGTTTCTCACATAGCTATGTCCATCTATCCTTCTTCTCCCGTTTATCTGGTGAAGTTGTTGAAATATGTCAAAAGCCCTGCAGAACAGCAAAATGAATGTTTTCATTTATAAATCCAAAAGTGCCTGTGTTTCTGAACTAGCTGTTCTGTGAATTCCTTCACTTTCCTGTAATAAAAGTGCCACAGGAGAGTTATGATGCATGCCAAAGATAAAAGACAGGAGAAATGAAGAAAGAAAAATATGTATGTGTGTAGGTAGACCTAGACTGAATTGAAGCAACTGTGTCATTTGGGACAGCACTAGCATTTGAAGCTGTGCTTCTGTTCCCACCAGCAAGAATCAAAGGGTGCATAGGAATAAGCACACAAACACACAGATAACACAGACTTACAAAGAATCTCTCAAGATGTGGTTTGACATTTCTGGGATGAAGTTTCTAGTTTGATGATACTAGGTTTTTGGGAGCCTAGTAACAGATTTAAAAAAAAAAACAACAAAACAACATCAAAACCCATGGTCGCACAACACAAAGTACCTCTCCAGTTTAAACTCAGTGTGTGTCTTCAGCTCAAAGCTTCCAAAGAACTTCACTGAGTTTAGGTAGACTTATGGCCATCACCTTTGTCTACCACCAGCCTCATGCTGGCTTGCCAGAAATAAAGTATCGGTAGTATCTTTCTGTAACTTCTGTAAAACAGGTATAAAAGTAGAAATTCAGCATACTCAGACTCTATCATGCACACCAGACAGAGTGACAGTATCACAGTTGCACACTCAGGGTTGGTCTGGATGAAAATCGGTGCATGTAAGTTTGTGAGCCTCTTCCAGGCGCACTTGTAGACAAACTTACATGCACAGATACTTAAAAACAGAGACACTACTGGAAAATCCATTGGCAACTGACTTTCCAGAAGGCCCCTTTTGCTTATGTGACATATCTTTTCACATTTGTCCTGGATGATGGAGGTCCCAGGTTGTGTCATTTGGGACACACAGACACCAAAGGCAGCAGATTGTAATGGAAGGACATTGAAGTAACAGAAACACCATGGCAGTGGACTGCAGAGATCTCTGCCTCCGTCAAGTCCTTGTAGAAGATTAATTTCTTTTCTCTGGTTCAGCAATGTAAAATTCCCCCAGGAAGTCCCAGGAGGGACCCTCTTTTACTGTCCAACAAATGGAGTCTCATACATTTTGAAAAATAGAAAGTAGAGAGAGAAGGCTGATGCATGCATGTGGGAGACAGCTAGCACACACACAGTATTACATTAATACATCCCAGTATCACAAGCATGATGAGCAAAGCCCAGAATGAACAGAGGCACTGTTAGTAACTTCTACTCATCATTAATTGCCATTAATTTGTAAATCCCTAATAATCATTGCTCTTGCCAAGAATTACAGCCATTGACTGGGAGCATGTTGTGCTTGATGCTAGACCAAAACAGAACAAAAAGACAATTGCTTCACTGTGCCATTTACAGTCTAGTTTCTTTCAAAACCATTGTTTTCATCAAAATGCATATTTACGATGTTAGCCTGGTGATTCATGACTCCATCAAACAGAAAAGTGAGCAACTGACAAAAAAAATACCATTTTAAGCAACATTACAGTGTGCAGGAACTGGATGAAAAATGACAGAGGAAAATTCTTCAAAGTAAAGCCCAAATTTCCATGACTTTCTGGGGTCAAATTGTAAATGAAAAGTGGCAGAGTAATTACACCTTTCTGTTTTGGAGATTGGGGATGAATTCTAGTCTGGGAAAAGTTACCAACACCAGCATAAGCTGGAGATTTTCTTTCTGAGACTTTTCTTTGCATTTCTCCTGCATTCACATTACAGCTGACTCACGTTGTCACATCCTGCTCAGCAGCGAAGTGTGGGCATGTTGGCTCAGCAAATATTTAATCACCTGAAGAAATGTTGCCACAAAAAGCTGGAAACTGCATTGTCTCCAACAACACGGTCAACATCCCTGTTTAGAGGCATTCCCAGAGGACAACTGCCCTGTTTCAAAGCTCTCTGATGCCACCCCTTAGGGGACATTGTCCCTTCGTGACCAGAGCCTGTTTTTTTGGAGTACACTGCAGACAGTGTTGGGATCGGTTTCCATGCTTGCTGCAGGTGATATAATGGAGAATTTTACCCTCTATAATAAGCACAACCAGTGGGCTAAAAGGGCTGTTTCAAACCATGAGTCGATGCAGTGAACTGTGTTTATGCTTCTTTCTGCCTTTATATGTTGTTCAAGAGCATGAAAAGGTGTGAGTGTTGTCTGGTACAGAAGCTGTGAAGAAAATTACACAGGCAAGACTGCTTATTTTTTATTGTTATAGTCTGTGTGCAGTGGTGAAGATGCCTGCTCAAAGCTCCCCTGTGATAAGCCTGGTTGAACTGCAAGATGCGAGTTTCAGGCGTGACTGAAATCTAGATTAAGTATCAAGCTAGTGAATTTAGGAAATAGCAAGGTCTTTGGCCATGTGCAGAGAGGGGATAATGCATGTGGCATCATGTCTGGATGTTTTTATCTCCCTTTACAAACGCAAATAACAGGACTTTATTCACAGCAGTGCCAATGAAGATGGCAGCGAGTGCACGGGTAGAGCAGTGATGTGTACATAATGATACCTCTGCAGCACTGCAGTCTTAAGTGCATGTGATATCAGATAGAACCAGTATTAATAAATGCCGATACTAGTGTGACACCTTTGTAATGTACCCATAGCCTGGCCCTGTTTCATCTCAACTGAGGGTTTTTTTTCTGGGAGGGGAATAACTGGCCTCAGAGCTGCAGAGTTTAGAAGGATGCTGGGACCACTCAGGGAGCCGTGCAATACCTGAGACCACCTTGAAGTTCTCCTTATCCTAAAGAAACAGATTATTTCTGTTAAAAGAGACTCTTCGTCCATGGCTAACAGTATAGTGCTTATGATAAATGGGTTTGAGAGCCTGGGGGCATCTGCTGTAGGGCACTCACACATAAACATAGGAGTCAACTTCCCATTGCTGCTATTTAGAACAGGGGTGATGGATTAAAGTGATTCTTTCCAAGGTCAAAGCTGGAGTCTGTTTCAGAGCCAGGGTAAATACTTAAGAAATACTGACTACTGTCCAGACCCTGTTTTTGTGTACACAAGCACTGCAAAAAATGCAATCAGATAAACATTAATAAATAACACAGAAATAACATCAAGATGCCAAATTCTGCTCCAATGCCCAGTTTGCCATAAAAGCTAAGACTTGAAATGTAAAACCTCAGAAGACAACTGAAAATATGTGCCACAGGGGACTGGTTCATATTTCTAGCAGAAGTCAAAAATACTGTTTGAAGAAGTTTCAAGGTTAGACTTGGTTCATGGCATACAGATTTGTGAGTGGTAAAGTGTGTGCCCTAGGCTGTGTTGGCAATTTCATGCTGCTCCTGGACAGAGCTTAGAATACAGCAACCATCTAGAAAGCTAAATAAAGTTCTCTCAGGATGAAAAAACAGCCACAATTTATGGGAATATGTCAGAATAATTTGAGCCACATGGTGTTGTGTAGAGCATCTTAGACTAATATCACCTCAAAGATCTAACGAGCTGCTCCTTCCCATGAGACCTGCAAGGAAAAGGTGCAGGATAAAGAATGGAATCAAAACCAGAGGGTGCTTTGCTCCCAGGAATAATGTCACAAGGAACTGGAGATGGCATTGCTGCCATTCTCCTGCAGGGAGGGAGGAATTGTATTAGGTACCTTGTCACCCAGACGCAGACCTTTCACACAGTAATTTATTGAGGACTTCCTTAACTGGCTGCATTTACTGCCTGCCCTCCTGTGATGGCTGAAAAGGAAAAGGGATTCCTTGATGGGCAGTTTGGGGAGATCAGTTTCTAATCACAGTTCAGACACTAGCATCAAACATTTCTCTTCAATGAACATATCCTTGTCTTTTCTAAAGAACTCTTTTTTAGTCATTATCAATAAGATGAGATGATGTAGAAACATCTGTTATGGATATCAGTACCCATACATCTTGTATTTATCTGAGTTACATCACAGAATCATAAAATACCAGGTTGGAAGGGACCTCAACAATAATCTGATCCAACCTTTCTTGGCAAAAGCACGATCTAGACAAGATGCCCCAGCACCCTGCCCAGCTGAATCTTAAAAGCATTCAATGTTGGGGAATCCACTGCTTGCCTGAGGAGATTATTCCAATGGCTGATTGTTCTCATGGTGAAAAATTTTACCCTTGTGTCCAATCGGATTCCAATATAGATGCTTTCATGTATGTGACTACATATGGCTTTGCAAACAATTTTGTGTGTGCCTGTGTCTCTGTCTGATTCCCAACCGTGGGTGAAATATATTTGGGAAGGGAGAGGATGTGACATATATGTCTGCCTACATGTATTTCTGCGTAGGTACCTGAGCCTGGAGAGTCATAATATAGTGGTCTGTATCTCCCTTTGCATTTATACAAATAATATGTGGTATAGTCATGCCTACAAGGTAAAGTTGGTGAGAGACAGTAGAGCCAGCACAGGTATATAATGCCCGAGATACATCCTGAGCAAGACGTCATGTCTGAAACACATTGTGGCAGATCAGATTATAGGAAGCATTCAGCCCAGCCACGGTGTTTAGCAAAGATCTCCTTTCCCATTTCACAGACGATTGGTCTGGTCCTGCGCTGGCTGAGCTATAATGAAGGATGAAATGCTGCCTCCAATGTAAAAGGGAAATTTCAGGTCTCCTTCCTGCCAAAGAGGAGGTGTGAGGTGGAAAGAGGGGAGCTGGGTCTCCAGGATGTCTGCGTGTTCAGGGTTGGAAAACTTTTTAAAACGAAGTGGTAGAAATAACTTGCCCATAATCCATAAGAGCACATCTGTTCCAGAAACTGCTCTGAGGAAACAGTGCTCTGGAGGCTTCATGGGGAGGTGGGTTGCTGGGCAGGGAGCCTGAGACTGTCTTTTTCTCCATTCTCTTCACTTTTGCTGACTACAGCAAGAACCAATATCCAGGGTGAACCTCAAGTCCAACACAGATACTTTATAAACTAACAAAACCTCAGAAAGACAGGAAGCGTCTAGAGACAGGGCAGCACAGCCAAAGACAACAGCTCCTGAAGATACCCAAAAAAGCTCCACCACCCCCTCCCCAGTGCCACCATTAAAGATACGTTAGCTCTATTTTGGCTGGGTTTTTTTGCAAGACAGCAAGATGCTCAGCCTGTCCCCAGCCTGCCTGGATATTGCATAAACAAAAGACAGACCCTTCTTCTTCCTCCTTCCCCTCTCCAGGGGGTGGCCTCTCTCAAAAACCAGTCAAGGAGAAAAAGAAAAAAACAAATAAAAAAGAGAAAAAGAAAAAGAAAAAGAAAAAGAAAAAGAAAAAGAAAAAGAAAAAGAAAAAGAAAAAGAAAAAGAAAAAGAAAAAGAAAAAGAAAAAGAAAAAGAAAAAGAAAAAGAAAAAGAAAAAGAAAAAGAAAAAGAAAAAGAAAATTATATGGGGATATGACCAGACAGACAAGCACAAAGTTTCCCCAAGGGTGGGTAAATGTTTCAGACTTGGAGGGACTTCTGGCAATCCCAGCCTCACCTCTGGCCTTCTTTTTACCCAGGAACAATCCCCCTGCCACAAAAACTGCTGAAAGTCCCCAATGAGCAGGGATCCAGTGGTATAAACACACACACGTGAATTTAAGTTTTAGATCCTACAGAAAAGACTTTACTCCTGGCTTGCTAGATAGTTGTACAGGCTTACCAGTCCCAAAACACGTATGGTAGACTCATCTCTCACCTCTCCCACAGCCAGGTGTTTATACCCTTGTGGGGACCTTGTGGTCCTCTCTCCTTCTCCATTGTTTCCAAGCAGTAGGTACAACTGTCTGGGCTGATGGATCTCAAGGGCTTCAAAGAAGCCACTTACATGCTGGAGAGCACCATCTCCTCAGAGGTCTTCATGAAGGTTGAGCTCCAGTATGGGACTGGACACTGGGGCATCCTTTCCTCCAGGGAGTCTCATGCATCAAGGGAGAAGGTATCTGAGGGGTTCTGTGGATCACAGAGAGCTTCTTGCCTTGGGCATGACAATGAGTCTGCCTGTGCCATAGTTTGCCACTGGAGGATGGAAAGTAAGAGTTTTTACCTCAATTAAATGAAAGGTAGTTTGAGGCAAGGCTATCTCTTGTGTTTAATTCTGATCCAAATACAGGGCAAAAGTGGAAATTCCTGCTACTGAACTGACAGTGGGTCAGCTCAGGAGACAATTTCCCACCGTTGCCTTTTCTTTCTTTTATTTTTCCCCCCTACAGGGACTTCTGACATTGCCAATATCCAGGCTTCCTCCTATTTCCTTCTGATGGTACATTTTCTCTTTAAGGCTGTTGATTTGAGGTTGTAGGGATCCTGCATTTCACACAGGAATTTACTTAAGAGGGATATTTTTTGACTTCTGCAAGTGGGCAGGGGGAGTATTTATATTACAGACTTGTTTGAATTAAACATGAATTGAGTAGTATCTGAAGTGGGGTCAGGAATCAGCTGCTATAAGAGTCCTTTCCTACTTATGAAACGGTTTGAAGGTTTCATCTCCCTGATAGAAATAAAAATCAAAATATGTGCAATTATTGACTTAGCTGTGAGTGTAAATTGGTACTACTGAAATGGTCATTTCTTACTGGCTTTCTTGAAGGGCATATATTGATGAAAGTCTGAGGGAAACTGGCACAACTGTGTGTTGCTGAAAGCCAGTTTGTATTCCTGTCCTCCCTTGCCATCTTCTTTTCAGATGTGCTCATCTCTGAGTTTCTGTAGGATGTGGGTTGATTTAGGGGCCCTGATATTTTTTTTTTACAATTCCTGATTACCTTCTTTGTACAATGAAAGATGTGGACAATGATTGTAATCAGCACCTTGCAAACAATTGGCTGAACCACAGAGATGTAATGAGGAACTCGCTGAGGTACTCTCTGCCTGCCACATACACAGGAATGAATCTCCTCTCACACAAAGGTGGCAATTTCTGAGAATAATATCCTTTAATGCTCTGCAGATTTCATTTCTTACATCTGTTACAGGATGCCAAAGCACAGAATAAATGTCCTTGGACAGAATCCTGTAGCACAGCAGTATATTATAGCTGCCATGAAGTATCTGCTATGGGATTTACATGATGAAGAGTCAACATTTCCATCCGAGCTAGGTACTCTGAATTCTTTCTATTGTCATCAGAGGTGTGTTCAATACATTTAATAAACTGGAGTGTGGTTCTTCTTGTCCCAAAGTTTGTGTTGATGGTAACTCAGATGAATTATCCCCTAAAATACTCATTCCCCATTGAGACTATAAGGAGGTAGAAGCGAGAGTAACTCATTTGTATGTGTTGACACTGCAGACACCAGGGGTAAGTTCACCATCTGCAGCTATTTAAGAACTTAATGTGGGCATATTTTTCCCCAAAAAGCCAGGTGGGTTTGGCAGCTGGTGTAGATCTCTGTTGCAGAAAGCCACAGGTAGCAGCCGGAAGAAGTCATTTACAGATATCCCAAGCTGACCTCTTAGATTGCTTTGCCCTCGATTTTTGGTGGTGCTGCCCACTGAGCCACATCCCTGGTAGGACTTGAGATGATGAAGGCAACAGGGGGAACGGGACTTTGTCCTGCTGCTGCTGTACCACATTGTCACGGCTTCTCTCAGCTCTGTGACCCCCCATGAGTTAGGCAGAGCAATGTGGCTGTGTGTAAAGCCACCAAACTGGTTTGCTGAACCTCTCCTAACTGCTGAGACCTTTCCATAGTCCTTGGCCACCCAGCATTCACCTACTTGACCCCTGAGAAACCTCTGCATCTGAGCATGCCAGTACTTTCTCAGTCGCCTTTGGCTTCTCTCCAGAAATAACTCTCCTATTTTACTCTGCTTTTTTTAAACACTAACCGTAGCCTAAAATTATTTTACATGCACACACATAGACATCACACTAATATATATTTTCAGTGCAATCTGCAAAAAGGCAAATTTGTCAACAGCAAGAAAGCCATTCAGAGAATTGAGAGACTGAGAGATGTAGAAATCCTTCATTATTTAATTCTAAATGAAATAACCAGCCATTTCATAAAGGAGAATTCAAATGTACTGTGTGCTGCTTTAGTGGAGTTCACCTCCTTTCCCCATTGAGCTTTTTTGCTTTAAACAGAAGGCGTTGAGTGGGAAAGCATGTAAGGGAAAGAGGTTGGCAGGCATGAATATTTGAGTGCTTATTTAGTCTCATGCAATTAGCTTATAAGTGTATTTATGTGCAGGCTCCCAGACTTTTCAGTTTGCCATGGGATTGTAGGATGGCGTTATCTACAGACATTTTCATAACTTCTAAAGGAGGATAGAATGTTCGTTGCAGCAATACACTGAAATATTCAATACTGAAATACTCAATTATTTCCCAACATTTATAGATGGTTGGGATAATATGAATGAGGTTTCTAATTAGTAACTTTAGACAGCTAAAAGTGATCTACTTAAACCTGATTCATCTTACCCTAAGAGGTATCCAGATACAGTTCAGGAGGCTGGAGGGTAGGGATCTGTAGCAAAGGAGGAGGGCTTTTCATCTCAGGCATCTAAAGTCAGGTTATGTAAATCTCAGGTCTAGGTTTTCTTGTATTTTCTGGAAAAAAAACGTAGTGTGTGGGACATGTATCTATCAAGTGAAAGAAGGAGTCATGACTGGCTCTTGTTTTGGATCAAAATTCAGACTGCATCTAGAATACTGAACCCAATTTTGGGCTGAAGTTACAGTACAAACATTGACACACTGGAGGAAGTTCAGTGGAGGGCCACCAAGATGATTGTGAGCTAGAGCTGTAAGGAGAGGCTGAGGGAACTGGGTTTGTGCAGGCTGGAGAAGACAGGGCTTTGTGTGGACCAAATAGCAGCCTGCTGGTACCTGTGAGTAGCTTGTCAAGAAGACAGAGCCAGGCTTTGCACAGTTGTGGTGGGTTGACCATGGCTGGTCACCAGGTGCCCACCAAGCTGCTCTGTCATTCTCCCTTCTCAACAGAACAGGGGAAGAAAATATGGTGGAACACTCACGGGTAAGGATAAAAGCAACTTAACAAAGAAAAGCAGAAGGAAAGGAAAACAAAAAATAGGTATTCTTTACTTCCCATCAGCAGGCATTATCCAGCTACTTTCTGGGAAGCAGGGCCTCAATTTGGAAGACTTGAATGATACCTTCTGGGTTATGCTGAACCCTTTTCGTTGACCTTCCCTCACTTGATCTCCCCTTGCTGTGGTCCCTTACCCTTTGAAGGAATGGGATACTCAAGCCTCTTTATAGGTAGCTCCTTCTAAAAGAGGTCTTTCCCACTTCTGCCATCAGCTTTGGTTTAAGGTCTGTGGTAATAATGTCTACAGAGGGGTATATTTGTGGAGAAAAGGTATACTTTGGATTCCACAGCTGCAGGAGTTAGACAGTGGGGAGGATGAGGGGAAATGCCATATGGATTTCTTGTGGTTTGTTAATTTGGTTTTTTACAAAATATTTTCCCTTACTTTGACATCATGGTTGGAGGACCAGGAAAAAAAGAAAGAAAAAAAAAAAAGAAAACCTCAAAGTTATATATTTACCCTCAAACCACTAAATTCAGGCACGAAAGTATATTAGGCCATTTCAACGCACACAGGAAAGCTATTGTCGAGCAAAATTATTCCTTGGTTTTACTACTGTAATATAGGGGCACGTGTTAGAGTTTAGAGACTCCCTAAAGAGCAGCTGTTGGCCTGTAGCAATTTAATTAGAGTGTAGCTATGGCTAGCTGATTATATTTCTAAATCTGTCTTTGGCTCTCTTTCCTTTTATCTTTGATCTTGTAGGCCTGATTCAAGTGCCACCCCAGTCAGGGCAAATCCACCCTAGAGATTGATGAGGTTTGGGTCAGTCATGGACAGCACAAAGGTTACAGCCAAACATGTACTTAGTTTTATACCTCATCCTGGGTGGGAATGAAACTAAAATAACAACAGAACTTTCCATTCCCCAGGGAAAGAAGCTGGTACAGATTTTCCTAAGCACATGTGCATCACTTGGGATATATACTGCTGTAGTAGTGATCCCAAATAAATCAGATATCTAAATTAGAGCCAGCACTAACAGTCTAGATGCCCCAGTGTTACCCTGTAGTCAACAGAGAGAGACAGGTTCTTTCAAAGAGTCATTTAGAGGAAGGATCCAATCCATTGTTCTGAATTGCCCTCACAAGGGAATATTTATTAATTATAGAGGAGACTCAAAAAGATTAGCTTCCTAATATAGACACTTGTCTTAGAGCCAGATCATCTAGACATTTAGGTGTGCGTGCACTGGGTGTCCTACAGTGTTAGGTCAATGGTTGGCCTCGATGATCTGAAAGGTCCCTTCCAACTCAGACAGTTCTATGGTTCTATGATTCTACCTTCCATCACAGTCAAAATAGAGCCTAGACTCAGTTTGACGTCCTCAACATGGATATGAGATGCTGTTTGAGATCCCCTAGGCCAAGTTCCCTGCCTCCCACAGGACCAATGACAAGGGCCAAGGCAAAATTTCAGGTAACTCAGGGTGCCTGAAACGGCACTAGGAGTCTACGTTTTGGCAGATTATATTGGCCCCAGATCTACATAAGCTATAATGATAAATAAGATATCCCATCCACATGAACACATTGCATATAGATACTTGAATTCAGATGTCTGAATCTGCAAGCTGAATGCCACCCCTAGGGTTAGGAAGTGTCAATAGCCTCCACTAGGCCCTGGACCTGTCAAGGTCCTAGTCTCCCCTCAGAATATCATCTGTTGCCCTAAAAGTGAGAAGGAAGAGAACTTGTTTGTAAGTCTGCTGGTGATCCAAGCCATGATTTACCTGGAAATATAATGGAACAGCATGATCTTGAGCCTTCTTGTTGGTTTCACTGAACGCTGGTGGGTTATCAGCCATTAGCATAATGAGTTCCTGAGGTGACTCTCAAACTAGAACCTTGGTATAGTGCAGAGCTCTGAGGAGAGCTCTCTCTCTCTCTAATCTGCATCCCCAAACATGACAGTTATGTTAGCTCAGAATTATTCCCACACTAATAGGTCTGAATGTCATAAAACCAGATAGGGCTTCTAGCAAGAAACCCGGGACTTTGCCTCATTTTATTAAAACAGTTTTCTTAAACTGTACTGACTCTATCCCTATATTCTATAGGGGATTGCTAGTAAATCTATAGTTGACTATAATCTGCAGTGGAGACATCAGCATTTGGGAAACTGAAAGCACTCTCCCCATGTCCAATTCTACTGCAAAGCACAAGCCCTTCTCAGCAGCTGGTAGGATGTCCTGTGCTGCAGCTGGGAAGTCAGCACTGTTGTCCAAGAGCAAGTTTAAGATGGATGGAAGAAGAGAAGGAATAGTATGTTTGTATGATTGCAACTGCCATTTTTGGGCAGCAGCTCAGTTTGAGACTTTACTGACAACCCACAGCCGGAATATGCACATTTTAGGTTCAATTTGTTGTCTTCTCTATTGCATCATATCTCTTCGGTTCTCACATCTATTAAAAGCACAGATGTTAATTAGGAAATAAGTCACAACAGCATCTCATTGCTTGTAGGCAATGTTTGGCTGGGTGGTCAATGCCTTAGCTAATCCTTAATGCAAGCACTTTGCTAAACTTGTGCAAGACCTGAGTCTCATCAAGACAGGCAAATCAATTCAGTTTTTAATAGCTGACCCCTTGCTATGCTTTTTAATAAGAAAGAGGTCAGGAAATGGAGACAAGGCAGCAAATAAACCATTTGGAACACCTTTCTTTATAAAGGATTGAGAAAATATAGGTCAGCATGCCAAAATCAGCAACAGAGGAAAGTTTTATACAGTGGTCCCTATTAAAAACTCTACAAATGCCTTTGCAATTACCCTGGCCATACTATTTCCCAGATATTCCTGAGGCTAAACATGTATTTGATACTAATTACAGGGGATATCATGGGGAAGGTTAATTGCTAACCCCAAAATTGTAGAGAACCGCATGAACTTGTCCATAAAGGAGATAATCAACATTTATGTGGGACATATTAGTCAGGTTGTGAGCAATAACCCCTACTCAGACCACTCTACTATACCTGAGGTAATATTAGGCACCTGTCACAATATCTTAGATTTTGGATAGAAATTTATGGGTTTATCTCAAGATGCCTTTCTCTGACTCTGATCCCTGCATAACCAACAGAGGAAAACCAAGGTGAGACATAAGACATAAAACTGGTTTGAACACAACCCTTTTTCTGAGTAGGAATGAGAATCCTAGCCAATGACCCGAGTACAACTTTTTGTGCTTGGGGTGTACAACACAACTTCAAAACCTTGGCCAAACCACAACTGAGAGACTCCAATGCGCTATGTTTGACACCTGACTTTACCAGAAAATTAATTTCTGATGCTGGATATGGCATTTCCCTTGGCCTTTCCCCTCCATCTGCAAAACACAGGCTACAAAAATTGCTTTATATACTCAAGAATGATTCATCTATCTAGTCTCAGAAGTCTAATTACATTTTAGATGACTAAAGTTATTCCACTAGATCTCCAGTTTCAGTCAGATGATTGTGGGTTTCCCACTGGTCTTCTGTCACATCTATCAGGCCTGTGCAGATAGATGTCTTGAGTATCTATCAGTGACTCAGGCATCTCTAGATACTGATTTTTAGATAGCCAAATTGTTCCACTGGTGTCTGTTATTAAATAAAGATGTGTACAACACACAATGAGTCTTGAAATCAGGGTCTCTTGAGAAAGTCATCACGAAGAAGCATAACTGCTGCTATCTTAGGGGGAAAAAAAGGGTTGAAACAGTAAATAAGTAAGGACTGGAATATACCAATTTTCTGAGATATAGTAAAGAGGTTGCTATAAAAGTTTCAGGAATCAATTGTTCTCTGAACCCACTGGGTGAAGAATAAAAAGTTATTGGCTTTCTTATAGTAAAAGAAAGCTTTGGTATAGAATATTGAGATTTAGGTAATCAGCAGTGCCAAATATTTAAAGATGTTATGGATTTCCTTCTGGTGAAATTACAATAAACTTTTTAGGGACATATCAGGGAAATTAGGAATATCCTGAGTCAATGCAGTGTAGTGAATTAGATGAGATTCTTTCTACTTATGCATTGCTGGAACTTCTTTGGTTGTTTACTCTTCAAATACCCTAGGGATGCTTAAATGACATTTTCATACAAAAGCCCAGCTTATTTTATTGCTGTTCCATCAAGGCTACAGATCTCTGTTTTCCTGTTGTCACTGAAGCTCATCTGTGCACATCCTTTTGGTTAATGGCCTGTATTTGAATAACTGGCTATGAAGGTTTTTAACTGCAGCTCAAAAAGCTCTCCTAAGTGACATTGGGCAACAATCTTGGAAAAGCAGATAAATCTTACAGAATTTGGAAGGTGGCAATTTTAATGGACATTGCAGATTTAACTCAATGCTTAAACACTAGTTTTTAGTTAATTTCAAATGTTCTAGGGTTTCTGAGACGTTCAAGCTGGACTGATAGACATGACACAGGATCTACAGGAGAACTGTCTTTCTCAAACTGCAGCTGGAGGTCAAGCAAGACAACCTAAGGCATTTTCAGTTGAAATTTGGGGAACTGAGTTACTCCTTCAGGCAGGAGTTCAACTTAAAAATCTAGACATATAACTATAGGTGTCCACCTATAGAGAGAAACCAGTGGGTTGGGTGTGGAAACTACATCGTAGTCTACGGAACTTTTGAGCTCAGTTCAGTCATCAATATACAGAAGCCTCATTCGAGATGCTCAAGAGGATCCCATCTGGTGTCTCTGCCAGGCAGGTCTCTGCCAGGCCCTGTGCTATGGTCACCACCCCTGCATGGATGTCATGGATACCAGCAGGCATCACAGATGGTAATAATTGCTTAGATTTAAGCAACTAAATTGCATCCCTACTACCTTCTCAGATGAACTCTGCTCTAAATTTCACTGAGTACATTGACTGTTTTTCCACTAATTGAAATGAGATCTCACACAACCATTTCACACACGGACACTTGCGTATTTTCATGTAAAACTTGAGTTTGAATCTGCAAGCTGAAACCACCCTGAGTTCTGCATAACTCAGTCAACCATTTGGTGCATGTGGTTAACATTTCTCAGAAGTTCTGCAGTATTCCATAAGACACATACTTTTACACTGTACCTCCCTGAATTTGGGTAAATTGCCTTCACTTGCGCAACTTCATGGCACTAATATAGACACCAGTGTCGTGTCTCAGGTGACTTTTTTTTTGGAGCTGGAATAGGTTAAGAGCATGCATGTCTTTTACCGTGGATCAGTGACAAAAGATGTGTTGCTAAAGTGTAACTTGATTAAAAATGTGAGCACTTGCAGACATACTAATGTGCTCAGGAATCTTTCTCAGGGCATTGCTTGTTTCCCCCTGCTGAGCTACCCAAATTCAGCACAGTGCTTCAGCACTTGTTTTTAAGCATGTGATGAAGCAAAAACCCTATGCCCCTACTCACAGCTGAGTGAGTTTTATGTTCTCTACCATCATTTTTTTTCCACATTTTGCTTGTTCATTTTTTTCTAGTGGAAAATAACTCTAAAAGTGCCTTTAGAGCAAGTAACATCAATTAGAATGACCCTTGTTTCCAAGAGTCTAACTTGACAGCCTTGAGGTTGCAGCTAGAGAGCAGAAAAATTACTTAGCTTTTTATTTCTTTTTTTTAATAGACACAAATTACAGTGTGATTCAGCAACAGCTAAACTCAAAGTTGTTTCATCTTTAACAGGGGCCATTAAAAGCAATGTTCAAAAACAAAGGACATCATCCAGTTATGAAAGTTAATGGAGCAGAACATTCATTTGAGTTCCGAGTTTTCCTCATGTCTGGTCCGGGAATGCTTGTTTGTAGAGTCTCGTGTTTTAATGCAGAACAGGTGCTGGATGGAGAAATTCAAGAACATATTGACTAGACAGGCAGCTTGTCAAGACCCAAAATAGACCATCAAAGCAGGAGGTGGAAAAGAGCAGGTTGCAAACCGCGTATCATGCCGGGGAAGATTAATACTATTGTTCACGTCTGATTGAGAGACTGTGTATTTATGATTTCCTGAGAAGAGCTTGTGGTTTTTAACCTACTGGTTTTAGACTAGTTTTGGACATGACTGTCACTCACTGGAGTTTATGTGCTTCTCTCCTTACAAACAACTTAAAAAATGAAAATGTTCTTTCAAAAGGGAGTATTTCAGCATTTTGTATTCATATCCTTTGTTATTCCTTCTTTTGATCTCAAACAAAAATATAGCCTTTCTTTCCAATTTGTTTTTCCTTTCTCCATTTTTTTATCCTCTGAATGCTTCCAGTGACAGCAAAGGAAACAAGTGGCAGCAAAAGCTGGGAAAAGACAAACTGCAAAATATACAGACATTAAAAAAATAATTTCAGGATATTAAGAAGTTTTACTTTCAATAAAAAGTTTGGTAAGTTCCTTTAATAGAGAGAAGACAGACTGCGGTGCTACGAAAATCACTGCATTAAAAAAAATCTGACCAATAAACTGAACAAAACAATCTTGGAAGATTATCTGTAGTTTTCCATTGCCTTTGTCAATGCTTCACTGGGATTCAATGCTACTGGTGCAACATCAAAGGACCATTGAATATTTTGTCACCATTTGCATTGTAATTGCACACAATTTGGAAAAGGTCGAGGCCAAGGTGCAGATCCTAACACGTATTTCCAAGTCTAAGTACCCCACACCAATTAATATTTAGACAGAATCCCTGCAGAAATTTGAGCACACACTTCAGATAACAAACCCATGGATAACCCATGTTAAGTGTAAGGTCCAGGTCCTAATGTGTTTCTTTAACCTGATTTGATTATAATCTTGAGAAAAAAGAACCCACAGTTTCAGTGATAACCATTTATATTCTGAAATCTGTCTTTCCTTAACTCAACTCAACCTTTCATGTGTAAGTCCTCATGATGACTGTCCTAAAAGCTCAAAGAAAGAATTTGCAGCAGTGTTTACAGGAAATCCTGGGACTTTCTTCTTTTACCCCAGAAAACCATTTCCCTCTCCTACTTTGCCCTTGCCCAGACATTTCTTTCCCTAACTGGCACACTGTCCTTCCACCTTTCTGCACTGTTACTGGTGATTTCCACCTCCCAGATGCCACACCTCACATTTCTGTGCCAATTAACAGCAAGCTTCTATTCCCTTCTGTTCTCAACCACCCAAATCATCAAGCTCTTTGGTATGATGAACCTAGACATTTTATGGTTATCACACCTTCTTTAAAACTCATGGAAAATAGAAGTGTGGGATGTTGCTGTACAGTGAGTTTTGGTTGTTCTGTGAGATAAATTACTAATATGACACCACATGTCTTCTCAAAAGGCACAACCTATTAGATGAAAAATCTTGACTGAACACTTCCCATATATGTCAGGGATCAGGGCATTATGACCCACCATACTCTTTACTGTCCCATGCTGCTCTGTCAGCATTCCTGCTGATTTTGACTAACAAAGGCAATGAGGATTTTTCTTCTCACAACAGGTTGTTAGTGGACATAAACTATTCAGTTCTGCTGAGGACAAAAAGGCTTTTACCCGTTTCCACACTAGCAGACAATTTTCCCTTACCATAGACTCAAACAGAATGTCGTACTTGGAGGTGTGTTTTCTCCCTCCACTTCTAGTTTAATTGTTTGTTTGGTTTGCAGTCACCAGATAGAAAAATCTGACCTCATTAACCTGTGCTTTTTTTTACCCTTCTTAAACTTTTCCCCAGTGATTGTAGCTCTCCATCTCATCACTTCAACTTAACGACACTAATATGGTAAAATAATTTCAGTGTTTCACTTCAGAGCTTTTGCCAATGGGTTGAACTGATTCTATTTTATGCTGTGGTCAGTTCATTTTGCCAGGGATTAAGCTATTTTCCATGTCCACCCAGGACAGAACAAAAGGTCCTGGACTGAAACTGCAGCTAGGAAGATTTAGTTTGGATATCATGATAAATGTCCTAATAGGAAGGATAATGAAGTACTAAAAGTGCTTGTTTGGGGATGAAATGGAACCTCCAGCTTTGGAAATATTTAAGAAAAAGCTAGATACATCTTTTATGTGCATCCAGATAGTCCAATTCTCTAGGAAAAAGAAACACAGAGCCATTCCACTTTTTAAAGCCTGAGGTAAAGGACACCGAACTTTGATTAAAATGAAACAAAACCACAAACCAAAACCAAACAAAAACCCCCTCCAAAACAAAACAAAAAACCCCCCACACTGTAATTCTTATACCAAACTTTACATTTCTTTAAAGCTAAGAATGACTTCATAGAGTCATAGAACCTTAGAATATCAGGTTGGAAAGGACCTAAAGGATCATCTGGTCCAACCTTTCTTGGCAAAAGCACAGTCTAGACAAGATGGTTGGCACGTCTAACATTTGTGTGAAGAAGCAGTCTTCTACGTGTTCCAGGAACTTGATGGATGACATGTAAGCTGCTGTATTGTTCTTCCAATAAATGCCTGCATAGTTGAAGTCACCTATAAGAACCAGGTTCTGTTGACCCAAAGCTTGCTTAAGTGACCCAAATATTGCTTTGTTGGCCTTATCATCTTGATTTGGACGTCAGTAGCAGATCCCTACTGTAAGATCCCCCTTGGAGATGATCCCTCTGATCTTGACCCAGACGCATTCAATAGGGCTTATGTAATTAATCTGAATACTTCATCAGTAGACACTTGATCATGAATTTTTTGCATTAAAACTGGCCATTTCTTTCAAGATTTAATTTCTTTCACGACACTATAGTACAGATGTAGCCTAAGATTGAGACATTTACACCTCAGCTCATCTTCTAGAGACCCCTCACAGCTGATGGAGAAAAGCAGCCCTCTCCAGAGCATGGCTTATCTTAGTGGCCTCTCTCAAATGAGATGGCTTATTTTCTGAATTTCCCATTTCTCTCTATACGCTATGAAAGAAAACTTGGGAAAGCAGCTGAAAGTTTTTGGTGTTAACTGTTGAATATTGGTGATTATCATTGTCTCTTCCTTGGTTTTTGAAATATATTTAGCTGCAAATGCAAGTTACAGAAAATTATTTTCTTCATGCTGAGGAAAATCCATACCTTTTATTTCACAGGTATCAGCAAAAAGTCTAAGTGAGAGACAAGCGGAGTAGTGGAGGAACCAGTGTCCTGGGGCCCAGTCTGTATTTTATCTGAATGCAGCTGGATTGGATTAGGTACCCACGTTCAGGAGATGTTTTCTAGCTGTAAATCTGATACAGAAGGAAGCTTTTTCCACCTGTCTAAACTTTGATGTTTCAGCCCTTCTGAGGACTTGAATCAGCACTGGCCCTCAGTGTTTCTGATGATTTACCTTATCTGGCAGCTCAGCGAGCCAGCTCCACTCATCCTCTTCTGGAACGCTTTACTGGCCCTGTAAGAGAAACCTGGTGTTCAGACCCAAGGACACGTACAGGGTCACTGAACTTCAGAGGTTTTTGCATCTTTAGGACAAAGAGGGAATTCAACATGTTCTTGTTCTGTGAGATTTGGGCACTCGTGCCTTCTTTGTAGATCTTTCTGTATCAAAGTTACAGCGTAGCTGTGCCCCAGATGCAGCCAAAACTCATTAAAACCAACAGGAAATTCTCTCTGCTTAAACCTGAGCAAATGCTTGAGTGCTCTGTGGGTTGGGACCTTGCAATATGCAGTGTGATGCTGGGAGCTAAATTATCAGTTGGGTAATGGCAACAAATCTCTGTATTATACCAGCTGTAATATGAAATACAGCTTACGATACCAAAGCTTTTCTAACATTTTCAGACACCAGGAAGTCCTGAAGGAAAAAATCCTTTAAATACATCAGTAGTGTGACTGAAGATTTAAGAGTGTTACTGATCAAACAGCACAAAAGACATGCAGAAAACTTGAATGTGCCAAGTTGTTTTTCATTCAAGTCCTTTACAAAAATGTGTAAATACTTGTATCTATGAAAAATACCCTGATGGAATCAGAAAAAAGGAAGCAGTCTCTAGCACTCCTGCTTAGGTCATCATTGTACTGTAGCTGGTTAAATAGCGTAGATTATTCTTGTGGAGTTAGATTTTATTTTTGCTGAAGTCAGTATGTCTATACCAGTAAATTAAACAGAGCCAAGTCATGGATCTGGTCAGTGTCCCGCAGCTGCCCACACACTACATTAACATAGCCCCTGGCATCGCTTTGACCTGTGTCCAAGAGCAAATGCTCAGAAAATGCTTGAGCACAGCTGGGGGATAGCACAAATGAGCACATTCCCAATGGGAAGATTGCCTGTGGCTGCTTATTTTAGGGTGTGTGGGAGAGAGGTAATTTATTTGTATCAGTCAGTGACCAAGAACAGGCTCTGACTGGCCATGGGGTCTTATGAGTTGGCCCAAATGGGCTTAAGATCACAAACTCACAGAACAACAGAACGGTCAGGGTTGGAAGGGAACTTCGGAGATCAACTAGTCCCACACCCCTGCCAAAGCAGGGTCACACAGAGCAGGTTGGACAGGTGGATTTTGAATATCACCCAGGTGATATTCAGGTGAATATGACAGCATCCAGGTGGGTCTAGAATATCTCCAGAGAAGGAGACTCCACACCCGCTCTGGGCAGCTTGTTCCAGGGCTCTGGCACCCTCAAAGGAAAGAAGGTTTTCCTCATGTTGAGATGGAATTTCCTTTGTTCCAGTTTGTGCCCGTTGCCCTTTGTCCTGTCACCGGGCACCACAGAAAAGAGTCTGTCCCTATCCTCTTGCCACCCACCTTTTAGATGTTGATATGCATTGATGAGACCCCCTCTCAGTCTTCTCTTCTGCTAAACAGCCACGGGGCTCTCAGCCTTTCCTCAGCAGAGAGGTGCTCCAGTCCCTTGACCATCTTTGTAGCCCTCCACTGGACTGTCTCCAGTAGTTCCCTGTCTTTCTTGAACTGGGGATCCCAGAACTGGACACAGTATTCCAGATGTGGCCTCACCACGGCAGAGCAGAGGGGGAGGATAACTTTTTTTCTTTTGTGTTTTTAAGTTTTTGTCAGAGCTGAATTAGACAACTTGGTGTCACCATGGGAAATGACAGAAGTGCTTAGGAGAGCCCCACCCCTGCAACCTAAGCGCACGTATTTGGAGAAGCCTAAACAGCCAGTGACAGGGTAAGGATGCCCCTGAGACAGGTCCAATGAAACCTCTCCACATGGTATGCAATAACATCCAAAGTGCACAATGAAAACGGATGGGACAGGCTGGTAGGAATAAACACAGGGTCTTGTAAAGGGCAAAGTGATGGGGAACTTGGAGGAGGAATGAAATATGATAAATTTTCTCTCTGCTCCTTGGATAATCTGTGTCTGCTCACCTTGCCTTCAGCATGCTGACATTTACAACAAGGTAGTTACATTACTAAGAAAGAGAATAAAAGGAAAAGCACTGTGGGTAAGAAATGTCAGGTATGAAGAATGAGTAAAATACTTTCTCTCTGCTGGCAAGGACAGCTGTGACTGAAAAAAGTAACGTCTTTGCAAGCCCTTTGGAGATTAAAATGATTATGTTTCATGATAAGATAATGAAGGATAACCCCTAATAAAATATATTTTTTCTTGGACTGAATTCCTGTTAAAGGGGAGATTTTCATGGGCAATGCAGAGACCATTTCTGGAATGCAGTCTCCAACATGTAGACAAATTCGTTCCACAAGTGACCTTTAAATTCAGGATTTAGATCTTTCACTTTCTTCAGTCCTCAGTCTCCAATTTGTCAGGAGTAAATTAGCGTGTGCTGAACTGCAGTTTTAAGGTTTAAAAAGTCATTTAAAATAAAGCTCTTTTAAACTATGCACCTTGTGTACCTGAACCACCAGCCCAAGGGTGGCTCTCATGAACTGTTCCGGTACCCTGGCAGTGTTCTGCAGAAACTTGTTTGAGAGCATGCTGGATGTCACGTTTTGATACTTTGCCCTGAATAATGGCAAGGGAGATGCTGGAGAGATCCTTTTCATATAAGACTCTCAATATAATAATTCATGTACTAGACCTAGGGTTAGATTTTCAGTTCTTGCCAATCAGTATTGCACCGGCGATGTTATCAGAGCAGCATGAGGTTACATCAGGTACATCAGTATTTAAACACTCACAGTTTATTCTCAGTTTCAAAGACAGAGGATCTGAAAGAGGAGGCTTTATACCTCTGTCGCAGTCAGGTTTTAGTTACTCGGCTACACAGAAAATAATCCTGTGTAAGTCTCCAAGTTATCTGTATGCGGTGCATAAGCAGATAAGTCAGAGCATGGGTAGAAGAAATGTGGTCCTATTTGCACATCTTTGTGTGCACCGGTCCGCAAGTTTGCTCCTGGTCCTTTTGGTATAAGGATGAAGAAGAGATTTCCTTTACAAAGAAATGAATAAGGTACAGTGGGAAAAAAAATGTAATTTTTCAACTTAACCAACATTTTGGATTGGTTCCAGGATCGTTCTCCAAATTGTCAGGAAAAATTGATTTGGTTATGGGGATATAGAGCTGACAAAATCGTGAAAAGTGAACTGTAAAACCAGGACAGAGTCTTAAAAACAATTTGGAAGATATTTTCAGTGGGTATTATAGGTGCCTCGGCTGCACTAGGGCATCTCAGATATCTCTAGATGCCTCTCTTGGCATTTTATTTTCAGGACGCTGTCCTAGCCTTTCAATAGTGTTGACCGATCCTTGGAAATAGCTTTCTGATTTCTTCAGATTCATCAAAACAAAACAAAATCACTCCTCACCTTATTAGATCATTGAAAACAAGTGGAACCCAATATAGAATATTTAATTCTGCAGTAAACTACACTTTTCGTGCTTTTGGTGATCTCAACGCAGATAGGGTAATCCAGGTCAACCAAGCATCTGAAATCTGGATATCTAGGCCCTCATTCGCTTAAGGAATAATCCAAGAAATAGAACTGATATGGAGACATTAAAAGCCATTACGGAACTGCATACAATCTGTTATACTCCAGTATGAAATTCCGGATTGAGCTAGAGAAACATCAAACATTGCAAACTGTGAAAAAGAAGGAGATTTAATGGAACCAAATTATTTATTTTGATTTAACGTTAGCTATCCAAGTTGGAAACGTGAGAGTCCACTGCAGAAGCATGTTTCGGCACAGGGTGTGCTGAGCTAAGCCACAATTGACTCCAAAAGAGCTTTTGCAATTAAGCCTGTATTACCCACCTATAGGTGCAAGCCAAATCAGAATTAGTGATAACTTCCCAGGGGTTACTGCTGATGTACAGCCAGGTAAATAGGATCTGTATATATGGATAGACTATCTGCTTATCCTTGACATTCCAGCCTACACAACCCACTTACCAGCAGTCAAATTGGGAGGAGTTAGGCTGGCCTTCAGCATGCATCCAGGACGTGAAGTGAATTGATTTCCCTGGGACCATAGCAAAATAGCTGAAGAGTTTGGCCAAAACTCCTCCCTGTGTTATGTAAGCCTCACCGGGGGATGTAACGCACATTGATATGGAGGATTCAGATAGGTTTATACCAGGAATTGGGAGAACAGAGCAGTTCTTGGAAATGTTCGGGGTTTTTGTCCTACTCATTGACAGTTTTCAAACAGATTTGTGATGGTGAAAGGACAGGGAAGATAGCCTTTGGCAAAGCAAAGCATTGTGGATTATCTGTGAACTTTTAAACTTGGCTCTTTCATCAAATATCATTAAGTATCATGTCATTCAGAAATTTTAAAAAACCACACAAAAACCCCAGAAATAATTTTCATTTTCCAGAATTTTTGCTCAGAAAACCCTTTCTACCTCCAGGAAACAGTTAAGTAGGTGAACATTAGTTTGTAAAATGCCAATCTGCAATCAGGATGCGTATTTTGCTTCCTAGCCTTCCTCTTGCAGCAAAAAACTTTTTTTTTGAGTGAAATATTGCTCAGCTGTAGTATTAATTCCTTACTCCTAATCTAAGCATCCAGAGAGACACCAACTTTCCAGCTCTCTTTCTGAAAGGAGGAGCTCTACGGAGTGGCTATGATGCAGCCTAATAAATTACAAGCTGGGAAATAACCAGGACTAATTTCTTTAGCTCATCCTGCCCCTCCAAAATACCAAGTGTCAATGGATGACGTCAAGTCTGCGTGCTGGTTTTCAGTTTGGCTCACTGAGCTGCAGTGGCCCAGTAACACCTTGGCTCCTTCAGAAGCTTTCACACCTTTGTGCACTTGACCTTTTCATTACAAGACTTGGCCTCAACTTTTTTTTTACTTTTTCTTTTTTTTTTAGCATTGTGCTCATTGAATGAGAATAAATCCTAATGCCAGGAAGCGGCCACTAAAAGGATTGTGTAGAATAAAATTTGTTTAAAAAAAGATACTTCTGACAAGCTACTAGCATTCTTGGAAGCTTTAGAGGTTCCTTCTGTGGTGGGAAGCAGATGTTTGAGAACATCTGCTGCACACAAATGCAACAAGGCTGTCAACACCCCAGCCTGCTATTGTCCTGCAGAAAGCAGGGTAACACTGCAGGTAAACAAGAACAAGGTGGTACAAAAAGCAATTGTTCATCTGAAAGGTTGCAGCTTGGCTCAGGAATTGTGCTGAAGGTCATGATTGTTCTGTGCACCAGGCTTGGTGACAGGTAGTAATTTGTTACGAGGGATCAGAGGTAGCTGACTCCGATGGCAGCCGCATCCTTGCCTTGCGTGCTGTTGGCACTGAAATTCGGTGTGCCTTAGCCATGCCCAGCTGACTGGTCACTTCCTTCAGACATTTGACTCAGATAAAGGTTCTTGCTAGGACCAGCCAAGAAAGAATGCCCTCAAACCACACATGTATGCCAAGTGAGCATTTTTGATTTGTCTTCTTTTCTTTTTTTTTCACCCCCAAATTGACAGCAATGGCTTCTCCAGCCATTTCAATTGTTTTCATTCATTTTCATTTCCTGGATGATCTTAGCTAGATATTCTTGCTTCAGAGAAAATGTAATAGTAATAATATCCTTGTCCTCCCCCTTCCCCAAACCACACACACTAGCACACAAAATTGGCAGATGACGGTTTGCTTCGAGTTTGCCTTTTTTTGTCAGACTCAAGCCAAAGCTTGTAATGCAGTTTTACATTATTACGAGTCACATTAGCATCAAGGAATAACAGCTGAACTGAAGACCCCGTCGTAAGAAGCTTTGAACATCGAGAGGAACATATTCGAGTCACTTTCTCTGTGTAGCTCTAACGATGTCACCGAGGGTTGTGCCCTTTTGTTTGACACAAAAACACCGGGTAAGTGGATCCTGTGGTCCAAACTCTAACTTGCTGCAGTTAACATCCTGTCTTGTTTTACATCTACGAAATACACTCATTGCTGCAGTGACTTTTTGTAACCTCTGGCAGATATAGGGCTTTAGAGATGACAAAGTACTCATAACCCAGGTGTCTGGGACCACCAGCTTCCACTATGAATGGAGATCATTGGTGGACAGGTTAAAAAAGTCACTTTGGGAATGCTGAGGAGGAGAGGATACAATATGAAAGTTTTTTTCCTAAGCTGAAAAATATGACCAACAACTAGTTGCACTTGATCCTTTGCTAATTAGTCCTATCTTATGTACTTGGCTGCACCCTCCAGAGTTAAAGTACTCTTAAAATTGTCTCGTTTCTGAGAGCTCAGGAGTGCCATCAAAATGTCAGTTGTAAAAATACTAAAGAATTGCACTGAAGTTTTTCTTCACAACTATTCTTGCAATTGTCACGTTTCTCAGTGGAGTGACATGGCTCTGTAACAGCCTCCTTTTCTTTTCCAGCAGGAGAAAATTCATGTGAAAGTGAACTTTCAAGGCCTGAAGGCTTAAACCCTGGTAGGATGTTCAAAACAGTTCCTAGGACACGTCTTATGGCTAAAAACACATCAGGAGATGTTTATTTGCATACTGAGGAATAAAATGATCATTAATATTTAAAAAACCTGATTCTTCCACTTACAGCCACTTTTTCGAGCTCAAGTAAAGGTCTGATCCAAAGTCTGTAACCAAATAGAAGATCCTTGTTTGATCTCAGTGGGCTTTGGAGTCCCTTTGGGGTCAAATTCTTGATCCCTACAGAGTCAGTGATTTCACTGCACTTAACTTTATGTACATTAGATAGGAATCTAATCTCCCCAGTTTCAATGGAGTAATACTACCCTGCACGGGCTGAAAAATCTCATTTTCTGTCCTCTCTATCAAATATTTTAATGAATATCATATTCTTCCCCATAAAATCAGATAAATTTTGAACTTTGACCAGAAGAATAGCAGACTTGGCCATCTAGTCAGGTTCACAGATGACTGCTGGGAAGCTGGGAAGAATGCCTTAACTTGGTGAGCAATGGTGAAGGAAGATGGTGATTTAGTCAAGAAGTGATATAAGGGTTTAGGTCTTTTCTTCTTCCTCCTGATTTTTTTGCTGCAGCAACAGCAGATGGTTTGATGATGTGGTTTGAGGATCCACTGTGTGCATGGGAAAGAGTTGAACTTTGAGACACCTGGGCACCATGACCTGAGGGAACCAGTGAGCCAGATAAGAGCACAGTACCCCCTGATTTGGCAGCTAAAACGGTGTGAATAGTGGACACTGACGAGGTAGCAACTGGAGACAATAGCATGCTTTGCTATATTCTTGACAGTTTTTGTTCTACCAGTGTGGTTCAGGGAAAGAGGATTAGATGAGACCATCTGCCCTAGAGATGCCTGGGCATCTCTTGCTGTGGCATACATTCAGTTGTGTTGACGTGGCATTTAATGCTGAAATAATTGTATGTATCCTACTGTCCAGAAATAATCTCCAATGGGGTTGTCACATGGCAAAGCAGCCTGTGGCTGCAAGGACATTGGTCCAGATGTGGAGAAGTTGTGTTGGTTCCAGCAGCTAACTTTAGCCTAACCTCATGAAAACAAAAATGCTCTTCAGAGGACAAGGTTTTTGTTGGCTCTGTCAAGCCTAAAGGCATCCCAGTAGGCAGGTCAGGCTTAGCCATCATTATGGGAACCTTGGGCCTGATCCAGAGCCTACTAAGTCAAAGGGAATCTATCCACTGACTCCAGCAAGGCTTGGATCTGACCCACTGGGTGCAGGAGAAGAGACCTTTGTCCATGTGGAAAAACGTTGTTTTCCTCCAATTCTCCAGTGTATAACAATTTTAGAGCTTTTGCTTTTTAATTTCTCTCTTCCCTCCACTTTTTTTTTTTTTTTTTTCCTCTCTCTCTCTCTTCTTTGGCAGCAGCTGGTCTGGAAAAGTTAGAGAAGAAACACGATCAGGCTGTTTTCTTCAGTCGTGCGCCGCCCTCAGCATTGTCTCAAGTAACTGGACTGCTGTTTGCTAACCATCATTACCTATTTCAAGTGGAATTGTTATCTGGAGCTCCAGGTTCATCAGGCAAACTGGTGCAATACAGCAGAGATGCTGCTTTTTATTTCAATGCTGTTTTTTATTACCCTTTTACAGGAAATGTGGGTGAAGTCCAGGCCCAAGTCACTGCAGGTGTTCCACCAAAGTCCATAGCTGGAGGCCAGCTGCAGATTATCACCTCCTGGGTTGAGGAACTAGTGCTTCAGAGCAATGTCACTGACTCTTTGCTCTTCCCACGCTTTCCTCGGCATCTGATACACAGAACTGCATCTGGAGCTTTTTCCTGGGGTCCTGATATTCTCTGATTGTCTGGACAGGAGATATCACAGTGTGTCATAGCTCATATCTGGAAACTGCTCTTAAATTTCCTTTCTGAACACCACTGAATCTTAACTCCATTTTACCCCTATATTGTCATGGCCTGTACCTGGATGAAGGAATAGTGAAGCAGCCAAGAGATCTCACCTTGAAATCCCTCACATACCTGCCTGCCTCAGAGTCAGTACCTTTAGCATCTTCACAACGAACCCTCACCATGTTGCCTCTGCTCCTTACCAACCTGTAGGACAGGTGAAAGATGAGGGTTATTGTTGCAAGTATGGACATGCAGAAATTAAGGGCTGTACTAAGTTGTGCACATATAGGAATAGTGTGTCATTGGTGGAGCCTTAGAGGCAACTTCAACATGGGATGGAAGATATGACTGAAGACTTGCAGGAGACCTGCATCCATCCATGGTGGCACCTGGGGGCCATGGAAGATATACTGTGTGTAGGCAGCTGAGTTACCTCAAAGCTGCACAGAGAGCTTGTGCCAGAGCAGGAAATTGCATCTGAATCTTATGTTACAACTCTTCATCACTATCTTTATATGGTTACACTTAACACTGCCAACTCAGTCCTAGCCTTGAGGGATACCAAAGGTCCTCTATCCAAATCTAGACATCCCATTTCACTTATGATGCCAAGTTCAATTGACTTAACCTGAGACTTGGTGACTGGTTGCATAACTTTCTTTTGGAATTATTGGCAAAAAAGAGGCACCTTTAGAATTCACTGAAGTATTAATTTCACTCTCTTGGGATTCTTCTGCTTTCAGGATGAAGCCACACATTGCAATTATTTTTTTTCCTTTTGAAAGGAAACTTGAAGAGCTAGTTCTAGTGTCAATGCCTATTTCGGCACACCTGAGTCCCAGCAAACATGTTAGGATCTCTCAGATTTGTAGCTTTCCTATTGCATATCAAATGACACTGATCTGTAACAAAGTAACCGTGTATCTGAGTGTATGTTAAGAGACCTTGTATCACCACCTCCAGGGTTACTAGAAATGTTGACTTCTACCCCCAGGGCACGAGAAATTACAGAAGCAGCCCAGCAGCCTGACTCATTTCCTTCTTTAAATGGGATCCCCAGGAAACAATCCTGGAAATATCTCAGTGGAATTTACAGTCCTTCATGCATCCAGGCTCTAGTCCTCCTGCTGAGCCATGCATGAGCCGAATAAAATATGTCCTCAGGCACTCTTTTTTCCACACTTGATTGCTTGCAGAACAGCTTTTAGCAGCTGCATACAGTCACCCCTGAACTCTGCTACACTTGCTACATGAGGTCCTGGGTCTGAACAATGTAGAGCCTAATTAAATCAGTGCATGAAGCCTTTGGTTTGATACGTGACACAGGTGTGTAACTGTAATGACACAACAAGGTCTTTTTACCGAGCTACCATGGAATAGATGGCTTGGTCATGTGGATATTTCCCTGACATCCAAGCTTGTGGACACCCTTGAAACTTCAAGGGTTCTGTCCTCCAGAGTCTGCAAACCCACTGGACAGAGAAGTAACAGAGACTGTAGGACCCTCATTCCCATCTTCATCTTGCTATCTATTTTTTTGCAGATTTGCCACTGTATAATGTCTCTCCACTGACCACTGTGCCTAAACCAAGTTTGTCAGTGGTCTTCTGACTCAGTCAGAGGTCTGAAAATGACAGCACAAATCCCTCATATATTAGCAGAGATAAAACAGGGATTTTAACAATTTCTGCAAGGTGAGTGCTGAGCCCATTGTGTAACAGGAGTCTCCAACCTGTCTTTCTCCACCTCTCTGGAATGGGCATTGCCCATGGATGTGAAGGACATGTTTGGTGGAGCAGAGAGGAGAAGCCAGGCTGAATGGGCTAAACAAAAATCGACAAAGTCCTTTTTACCTCTTGACTAATTGATATTTATTATGTGATGGATTTTTCTCAGAAAACCTACCTGAGAAATCAAATGTGTGTACACAGGAAACATTAAGTGGCTGTCAGCTAACCATCTAACCGGTGTGCCTGATCAGACATACTCATTAACTCTACTGGGGACCTGCTCTGGGCTGGTGACACTCCCCCCTTGGCAGAGCACTATGGCAATGCCAGTGCTTTTGGCTTCAGTTCCCCCTTGATACTTCTCACTCCTCTGGGTTACACTAGGCTCAAGTTTGAATCATGGAGCCAACAATGAAAGATGATTATTTGCCTGCAAACTCACTCCTACCTATTCCCTCAGAGGCTGAAGCAGATTTCAAAATGCTTCTGATTTAGAAACAGAATTTGGGTTGAAAATATTCTGATATACTTGAAGGATCTGTGGGACAGAGTAGCTTCTGAAAAGGGAGAAGTCCAGCAGAACGATGGCTGGAAAGAACCTGGGATAATCACAGTGCTAGATTTCTGAGTTGATTGGTTATAACTGGATTTCTGAGTTTATATGTTATAACATGGCATGACAAAAGCAGGACAAGCCATTGAGACTGGTTATGTTACAATGAGCACTGCAAGGAAAGACATTTCACTTTAGCTTTCACTCCAGAGCAGACTTTTTGGATGAAATGTTAATGTCAGCGTGGCCTGGGAACTAGGGCAACAAACTGGTACTCAGGAGGCTAGAGTGTGTGTCTGGCTTATAAGAGTTTTAAGACCATAAAGGTCTTAAATCTGATATGGAAAGCAGGGGCTAGAAATAAAAATTCTTTCTCCTGAATCAAGTAACAGGTGTCTGCTGTAGGAACTTCTTCCAGAAAGTCAGTCAGTCCTGAAGAAGAAGGGGAGCCACCTTTTCCCTTAACAGATCTTTCCAGTAGTAAATCATCATCGTTTCTTAAATGTGCTCCATTTTGCAGCCGAATTAACTTAGCTTCACATTCCAAACACTGGGATTTATTAGCACAACTTCTGCTAGATTGAAGAGGCCTTTAAAACCCAGTGTACTTTTTAGAGTACTTATGCATAAGCTTAGTAGGATATGTTTTTGACCAATAAATGTCAGTTAAGCACTCTTTTCTATGCTACAGATGGATAAATCTCTCTCCCTCTCTCTATCTGCCTGTTGGAATGCACCTTGTGATATTGCAACATGCAGAATATATGAGATGCCTGCATGTATCCGGCATATGTGACACAGGTCCTACAAAAGACCTCAGGTCTTTTGGGCTGGCAGCTGCAGTCCAGGTTAGGTGCCCTCGGTCTTCTCAAATGGTACTAGGCATCTCTGTTTAAGTAACCAAACCCTTGTCTTAATTCACATGGAAATTTTGGCTGCTACATTTTTTATTTTATTTTTTTTTGGTTTAATTTAATTCAAATGTCAGAAGCCGAAGCTGAATCCAGCCTCAGGTGCTGTTGTGAAAAGTTCAGCACTGACTCCGTGTCCTTACTAGATCTCTGACCTTGTTCCTCCAGCCATCTGTGTATTTCTGGAAGGGACACCGGGCAGTAAACACATGTACTAAAATAATATTCCTAGCTACAACAAATAGCCCTTCCAATTTGTTATTGCTAAATGATAATGGATTCTTGAAACAAAAAGAACCATATCTTCTTGATAAAATCAACAGTTAGAACAACTTTGTCACAGGGTGTCCATGAGTGAAGGATGGTTTCATTTACTTTTTTAAAGACTGTAAATTTCTGCTTGTAGCTCACTACAAAAGCATTAAAAAATATTATACTTATTCTGGCCCAGTGAAGCATGATGTCATGGTGTAAAACCACAAATTGCTGATGTCCTGGAATCTCTAAAATTGCTTCTGCTTCCCAGATGATATTCCCTGTAAACGTAGGAGTTTTTTAACAGTTTGTTTTGGTTTGTTTCTTTGCAGTCTGTTGTTTTGAGGCTCTAGATGGCAGTAGGCTTGCTTGTTGAAATGAAAAAGGTATTATTTTCTCAAGTTCAAAAGAAACCTTGAGTTTAGTATGTTCCCCTTGAACAGGATCTTACATCACACTGGAAGTGTCAAGTAACTCTGGAGGAAACCACACAAGACTGAGACTGGATGTGTCCAAGCTGGAATCATTTACAGTTAGTGATAGTTTGGGTTCATTATCAGGCAGAAGAGTAACCCATGGGACAACTCTGCTTTTCAAGTACTGTTGTCATCATTAGGTGCTATATCTTGGACTTGTAAAAAGACAGTGAATACACATTATAAGCTTGAAAGATCTGTTGAGTATAAAAAACAATAAATCCTCCCATATGCAAAAGTGTGGAATATAAGTAGACCAATTATTTTGTTTGTCTCCTGAAAGAAGATCAAGAGACATTGTTTGTGATTAAAAAAGGCTTTCTTTAGGCATGATATTACAAACGCCTGGTTCAGTTATGTTCTGGAATCTTCTTCTCTGGTAGTGTTTAAAGGCGGGTCAGAGACACATCTGTTAGAAGTAATTATCCTGCCTCACAGAACAGAAGAAGATGAGATGATTTTAGAAGGTCCCTTCCAGCCCTAAATTTCTGTTATTATTTTATTCCTGTCCCTCTGAGATTTGGTTTGGAGTCTATTGTTAGAGAATAACTTAACCTACTATTTAAGGACCACATAAGTTGTAGCTTGACCAACACCATAATATCATAGTTCGTGAACTTCCTTGGATGTACCAGAAAGTTATGTGCACTGTTGCCTGGATAGTTTAATCCTAGATGTCTTACTATTCATAGTTGTCTCTTCTACACCTCCTGCCTTTTACTGTCAGCCAATTATTGGCCATGTTGTTATCATTTAAGGCTAGAACTGGCTTTTTTCTTTGCCCTCCTCCACAATTACACTCCCACTCATTAGGCATTAATCTGCAATTTTGGCTCACTTAGTCCATAAGACAAGCCAGGGAAAGTCAGAATTGTCTTATGATCTTCCAGGTTTTTCTCCTGGATGAATTTTTATAGGAAATCATGGGAGAAGAAATATAACTTTATAATCATACCAAGGGATCTCAAAAAGATGTGTAGTATTGGCTTAAGACTCTGCCTTTAATGGCTAGCAGCAGAACTCAACAATATGACATAAGATTTTTTTCCTCCCTGCTTTCCTCTGGAGTAAATTCACCAGTTTGAATGTATAGATTTTTGTTTTTTCGAGTAGGGGACAAATCAAAGTTCTGAAATACGATATTCTTTGCAATGTTGATTTCAGGAGCTCATGGATGTTTTCAGGACAAAAATGTCTAAACAAAGATTTAGCAGGTCAGCTCTCTCCTCTTCTATCACCTGGCATTGAGAAGGAGAAGTTAAACAGGCAAATAAGTAAAACCAAGTGAGAATTTCATTGGCTAAAGACCAGGCTCGTGGTTAGGCTGGGTAGATTTTTTGGGGGGACTACGATGGCCCATATCTTGCAACTAAGTGCAGGTCCCAACCCTTCAGTATAGAAGCCGATGCCAGAGCTGGTAATGTCATTTACTCCTGTGTATAATCCAGCTCTACATTTAATAGGCTATTACAGAAATATTTCTATGACACAACCTGTACCAGAACCTCATTTTTGTGGTCATCTTCTAATTCCAGCCTGTAGATTTGAAATGCCAGGTTATACCTACTTCTCTCTGTGGTTTATGAAACTCTCCTCCTAGTCTAGTATTTGGTTTTTTTTCTTTGATAAATATACAAGGATCAGTTACATCCTGCCTCAGCCTCCCTCTGTTAAACACACTGATTGTTTTCCATTCTCCTAAGAAATACCGCCTTTTTCCTAGTTACTACATGAGTGAGGCTAACAGAAGTAACTTAGACAATAGTTCCTAATCTCTGCTTCAGATGGTCTTTTTAGAAAACTTTGAGATTTATCTCACTTGGGCAATCAGCCATATAGTTCTTAAAAAGTGATTATCTGTACAATTGTTTTCTCCTAATGATTCATCTTTGTGCATAGATATATTTGCATACAGGCATTTCCATATCCATTTATCATTGCAAAGTGCTTGGCATCGGTATGTACACCTAGTACAACCTGATCTTTTCCATTTGCCTGGTGGAGGCCAGAGGGCTGATGTCATGCCAGGATGCACATTCCTTTCAAGCTGAGCTGTCTAGAATACCTGAAAAACCCTGTGAGGTAAAACCAGCTACAATTCTCATGACAACTACAGGGCACTTTTTTGTTACAAAAAGATCTCGTTAGGTTATACAGAGAGAAAATCAGGAAGGCAAAAGCGCAGCTGGAGCTCAACTTGGCCACTAACATTAAGGACAACAAAAAAAGTTTTTATAAATACATCAACAAAAAGAGAGCCAGGGAGAATCTCCATCCCTTACTGGGTATGGGGGGGAAAGTTGCAACCAATGACGAGGAGAAGGCTGAGATACTTAATGCCTTCTCTGCCTCCAATAGTCTGCCTTCAATAGTCAGACCAACTATCCCCACGGTGCTCAGCCTCCTGAGCTGGAAGATAAGGATGGAGAGCAGAACAACCCACCCATAATCCAGAAGGAAATAGTCAATGATCTGCTTCTGCACCTAGACACACATAAGTCTATGGGGCCAGATGGGATTCACCCAAGAGTACTCAGGGAGCTGGAGGGAGAGCTCACCAAGCCTCTCTCCATCAGTTATCAACAGCCTTGGTCAACAGGGGAGGTACCAGATGACTGGAGGGTGGCTAATGTGACACGCATCTACAAGAAGGGTCGGAATGAGGATCTGGGGAACTACAGGCCTGTCAGCCTGACCTCAGTACCAGGAAAGATCATGGAGAGGATCATCTTGAGTGAGCTCTCACAACAAGTGCAGGGCAGCCAAGGGATCAGCGCCAGCCAGCATGGGTTTAGGAAGGGGAGGTCCTGCTTAACCAACCTGATCTCTTTCTATGACCATGTGACCTGCCTTCTGGATGTGGGGAAGGCTGTGGACATTGTATATCTGGATTTTGGTAAGGCCTTTGACACCGTCCCCCACAGCATTCTCCTGGAGAAGCTGGCAAATCATGGCATAGACAAGTGTACTCTTCACTGGGTTAAGAACTGGCTGGATGGTCGTGCCCAGAGAGTTGTGATTAATGGGGTGAAATCCTCTTGGCAGCTGGTCACCAGTGGTGTCCCTCAGGGCTCAGTTTTGGGGAAGGTTTTGTTTAATATCTTTATCAATGATCTGGATGAGGGGACTGAGTGCACCCTCAGTAAGTTTGCAGATGACACCGAACTAGGTGGGAGTGTTGATCTGCTTGAGGGTAGGAAGGCTCTACAGAGGGACCTGGACAGGCTGGATCCATGGGCCAAGGCCAACTGTATGAGGTTTCATAAGGCCAAGTGCTGGGTCCTGCATTTTGGTCACAACAACCCCAAGCAACGCTACAGGCTTGGGGAAGAGTGGCTGGAAAGCTGCCCAGCAGAAAAGGACCTGGGAGTGCTGGTGGACGGCCAGCTTGACATGAGCCAGCAGTGTGCCCAGGTGGCCAAGAAGGCCAACAGCATTCTGGCTTGTATCAGGAACAGCGTGGCCAGCAGGAGCAGGGAAGTGATGGTGCCCCTGTACTCGGCACTGGTGAGGCCTCACCTCGAGTGCTGTGTTCAGTTCTGGGCCCCGCTGTACAAGAGGGACATTGAAGTGCTGGAGTGTGTCCAGAGGAGAGCGACCAGGCTGGTGAGGGGTCTGGAGACCAGGGTATCTGAGGAGAGGCTGAGGGAGCTAGGCATGTTTAGCTTGGAGAAGAGGAGGCTGAGGGGAGACCTCATTGCCCTCTACAACTCCCTGAAAGGAGGTTGTAAAGAGGTGGGTGTTGGCCTCTTCTCCCAAGGGAATAATGACAGGACCAGAGGAAATGGGCTGAAGTTGCGGCAGGGGAGGTTTAGATTAGGTATTAGGAGGAATTACTTTACTGAAAGAGTGGTCAGGCACTGGAACAGCCTGCCCAGGGAGGTGGTTGAGTCACCATCCCTAGAGGTGTTTAAGAAACGTCTGGATGTGGCACTTCAGGGCATGCTGTAGTGGCAGAGATTGTAGGTTGCTTGGTTGGACTCGATGATCTCAAAGGTCCTTTCCAACCATGAAGATTCTATGATTCTATGATTTTATGATTCTATGATCTTGGCTGTGGCAGCTTATCCATTACTTATTACTTGCAGACACTCTCTGTACCCAGACACTTTGAATGTCAACCTTTGCTCTCATGATCACACATACCAGAATTAAGTCAGCAGATGTCAGAAGAAAACAACTTGTCTGTCATGGTGAGAAGTGTTAAAAGATTTTTTTTTAAGGTCAAACCCAGAGTTCCTGCAAACATCCTAAAGTTTTCAGGCACAGGTTCTTCTTCTACTGAGACAAAAAGCTTTAAACAAGATTTAGGTAGGTCTTAGTTACCACAGTTTACACATACAGTCCAGCCTCTCCTTCCTTAACCGTGCCTGGTCTCGATTCATTTCTGTATTTGTGGCCTGAATCTTGTCTCAGTCCTTTCTATTTTCATTGGCTGTGATGGCTAAACGCTGGGTCCCTACCCCCAGCCCATCAACAGCCACAAACTAGGAAGACGTTTCTATGTTCCTGAGGACCTACTACAGTTGGCAGACTTGGGGCATCCTCAAGATAGGTCAGCAGCAATAACTCCAGCATAAAAGCAATAGGCCTTCATTAAGAGGCTAACAGAATTGTTTTCAAGCGTGGCCTGGATATCTGCAGTGAACTCAGAACTATCTCTAAGGAATCAGTGTAAGCAAATCCTGTTCTTAATGGACTTGGATTATACATTTAGGTTTCATTCTTCTCAAGGGAAATGCTAGGAAGTTTTAAAATATGAAAGACTGAAAACTGCTGGTGGTGTTCAGAGCACCCACACAGAAAGTGGGACTCTGAGGTAAAAGTTCACCCTCCAGCCAAAGGGATTCAAGCCTCACAATTTTTGTGGAATTTAACTTCCAGGCTTTAGACTCTCCTGCACAGTGGTGCCTTCTTCCCTACATGCCAGACCTGGGTGGGAGTGCAGGAAAGAACAGGCAACTCATGAAGCCTGGAAGGGAAAGAGTATGAGTAAGCAGGGTTTTCATGTAGTTGGTAGGACACTCATTGGGGTAATGTGTCTCCTGGGTGAAAGCACTGGCTGTGATGACATGGTATCACCACGATGACACTGCTCCTAACAGAAGTAAGCAGAAAGTCCTTCAAATTCCTGGAAATAGAAGTTTTAGATGCCTTTTCTTAAGAGAGGCTTTCAAGCTTCAGTTTCTAATTAGAGACAACTGTCAACATAAGTGTGGCTCAAGCTTTTAGGGCCCAGAGATTGATGGCATTTTAGGTAAGTCCTTTACGTATTTATCTTTTGGCACAAAGGATCTTTTAGAATAGCCATTTAAGCTATCTAGCTTTGCACAGGAAACTCAGACACTCAGCTTGGAGCAGGTTCATAAACCCAGACGGTAAAACATCTCAGATATGACACCAGCAGTTACATTATGTTGATATCTCAGATTGATCTGGGGGCAATTCCCACATCCAAGTGGCAACTGTCACTTATATCCTCATAGCATGGAGGGGAGAACCAGCTTGAGTGCAAACAAGGCTCCCTCTGCTGAGTTTTGGAGCCTGGAAAGCCAACTTGCTTCTCTAGACAAGAGTCGGGGCGTGAGTCAACAGATAGGTAGCATGAATGACCAGGGATTTTGGGTTGTGATGTGAGCTGCATCCTCGATCTAATGTGCTTCATCCCCCTCCAGAAAAAAATCAAGGCGAAACTTTGCAAAAAGACACAACTTTTCCATTGTTATTTAAAGAGTCAAAACTGTTCTTGCTGCCTCTGTATTGTGAAATCGTCTGAAGGAGAGCCAACCTTGTACAGATGTGTGACTGTTTTGAATGCTCACATACTGCGTGGAGAACTGCATCTTACTCTGGTCTCCTGGGTCAAAAGAGGGCCAGATTGAAGGGTGGAGTGAGGGAATTTCATGTCTTCGTTCTATAACTGGTAATTAAATAAAGCTTGTCCTCAGATATATTTCTGGAGCCACCCAGAATTTGATCTCTGCCTTTACACAAACAGCAAGTTCTGAGTGTGTTGGACGGGGACTCAGGATACATGGTCCTCTTCCCCCCTCTCCCTCTGGCCTTCTGAGCAGTAACTTCTTATTCCTGGATTTCAAAATCCCCATTTATAAAGACAGGATAATGAAACTGAACCTTCTTTTAAAGCGTTTTGAATTCTACTGATGAAAAGCCAGGTATTAATAAAAAGTGCTAACATTATTACTGCCCAAGGGAGTTTTCCAAAAAGTGTCCAAAGATTTATGTCTACTTAGGCTTCATCAACTTTTATTCTAGATTAGCCAGTACATAGCTTGGCTTCACTTACATTGTAATTTAGACCCCTCTTGCCCTTTTAAACTAGTCAGCTGTTTAAAACTTTTTTCAAACCTGTACCGTAAACCCATACCTGGAAAGTCTCCATGCCAGCATCCTTTTAGAATCATTGCCACTTCATCAGCTGCTATTGATCTCAACCTGGTGACGTATTTGTTTTTCTCTTCCCTGAGGGTGTTATTTATGCCATCCAGTTCATTAAATAAATTGAATAGCCAGTACTGGGAGACCATTGCCCTGTCAATTCTGAGAATGTGTTCCTTGTTGTGTTTCTGTCCCAGAAACCACGGACCTGAAGGCAGAGACCCAGAACATGTGTATTAAATCATGTGCCTGATTCACATAATCCCAATAAGCATTGTTCTTGTTTGTCTAGCATAACTCATCCCTGCCAAAGCCCAACAGACCTAATTTAGATTTACTATTGCTACTATTATTATTATCATCATTGTCTTTATTATTATCATCATTATTCTCTTGGATAAGTTTTATTGAACAATTTATGAAGGCAATTCTAGGTTGTGTGGATCAGGATGTCCTCATGATACAGGGCAAGAGAACTGTGACCCATCTGTAGCAGACCTTTGTGGATCCTGGAGCCAAAACACCACTGAGCAACTCGGAAGTGTTCAGAGAGTAGCAACATCATTAAGGACAACCTGGATGCTGGGAATAACCGAAACAGCTGTGTATCTCAGGCTGGATTTGAGTATACAAAGGACTCATGAGTGACTGGACAGCAAGACGTTTGTAGTTCAGTTGACCCAGTTTCGTAGACGCACGCACACACACACACAATTTCAGTTACAAAGGTTATTTGCAAGCTGCAGTGGTCCCCAACATAGTAAGAATACCTTTGCCTTGTTCCCAACCAGGATACCTAATAGTGGTATCTTAGATGTTAGCAAATCTGTCGTTAATTAACAGGTACCTTGATCTTTACAATGTAAAGAGGTCTCTCCTGTCGTTGAGGACAAGTGCTATGGGGCATACACCGGTTTGATCCTAACAAACAAAGAAGGGCAAACTGCGCTCACTTTCCTCCTCATCAACAGCTCAATAATAAATATACCCATGACTGTTCAAGCTGGAGCAGGGTGTGTGCATGGCTCTTTCCATGTATAATTAATCAGTGTTGGTGCTCACCTGAGCACCTGAAATTGCCCAAAAATATGTGATCACAGCCCCCCGATGGGGCCAGAAGCAATGACCCCTTCAGTGCTTGCTCAGTGGAGCATGTGGTTCTCCATCACATTCATACCACCCACAAACAAGCAGTGCGGGACGTGACAATTCGCCCAGATGCCTGTCTGTCTAGAAACAAAGTGAATATGGATGAAGGGACTTTCTTTCTACATCAACATTCAGCTCCACAGTCAGATCATTGAATTTTAAATTGTCGTGATTCCCAGATGAAATGATGGCATTAGACCCATTGACCCCGGTGTTAAGCGATCAAGCAGGGTATATGGAAGGAACGGACTTGACTGTGAACAAGCTGAGACTGGAAATCAGGTTTCCAACCATTTGTAATGTGAAGTTCTGGGGATTTAGAGGGACGATGTGTCTACATGTTTTTAAAAAGTGTGAAAAATCCATGGAAGGCACTGAATGAACTGGTATTTGATATTTATGATGTGAGTGTTTAAGTATCTGATTGAGTGAAGGCTTTGAAGAGTGATATCGTTGCTGTTTGTTAATCATATTTGCTTATCACATACATTATCATATTAAACTAATTCCCCTGAGCTTCCACTGGTTCCTTTCAGGAGGCAGAAAAGGACTTGCACCCTCTTCAAAAGAACAGGGTGAGTTTACTGGTATTAACATCTTGCAGGTGCCTGATGAATGCTCCTTGCTTACACATTCTTCATCAGGCCAATAAGCAATCTGAAGTCAAGAAGGCATTTTCTTACCATAAGAGATTGGCAGTAAAAGTCGATTGGGTTTTTTCGGTGTGTTTGTTTGTTTTCATTTCTTTGTTTTTCATCTAGTGTGCTTGCAGCCCAGAAAGCCAACCGCATCCTGGGCTGCATCAAAAGAGGCATGGCCAGCAGGTTGAGGGAGGTCATTCTATCCCTCTACTCCGCTCTGGTGAGACTCCACCTAGAGTACTGTGTGCAGCTCTGGAGACGTCAGCACAAGAAGGACATGGACCTGTTGGAACGGGTCCAGTGGAGGGCCATGAAGATGATCCAAAGGCTGGAGCACCTCTGCTGTGAGGACAGGTTGAGAGAGTTGGGGGTGTTCAGCCTGGAGAAGGCTCCAGGGAGGCCTTATAGCAGCCTTCCAGTCCCTAAAGGGGGCCTACAGGAAAGATGGGGAGGGACTCTTGATCAGGGAGGGGAGTGATAGGAGGAGGGATAATGGTTTTAAACTGAAAGAGGGGAGATTTAGATGAGATATCAGGAAGAAATTTTTTACTGTGAGGGTGGTGAGGCACTGGAACAGGTTGCCCAGAGAAGCTGTGACTGCCCCATCCCTGGAGGGGTTCAAGGCCAGGTTGGATGGGACTTTGAGCAACCTGGTCTAGTGGGAGATGTCCCTGCCCAGGGCAGGGTGTTGGAACAGGATGATCTTTCAGGTCCCTTCTAACAAGAACCATTCTATGATTCTATGATTCTATGATCTGTGATCTGCTTTAAACATCTACTCATATTTTCTTCAGTTCCCTGTAAACAATTGCAAACACCTTTTAGGTCCTCACTCCCCTGTGAATTAAAGGAAGTCGGGACGGAGATCCAACTGTATTTTGGATGCTGGTCTTCGACCCATTATTTGTCAAATAAGTCTCTGTCATTTGTAAAGCAAGTCTGGTGGGAAGGTGGCCTCATGTCTGCACAGAGCTGTGGGAAACCTCTGGCTCCTCAGGATGGATTTAGGAGCTGAGCTGGAAAATAAGAGATCTAAATAAACTTACGAGCTGCATTGTACCTGTTGTTCTGTCTGTGAAGCCAAGTCCACTTTATCAGGCTCTATCAGATTTCTAGGAAATGATTAGGCTGCCTTGTCTTACAACCACTGATGCTTAATGGAACAAGGAAATTAGTTTATGGCAATTAGACAACATCCACAGCCTAATCTCTCTGAAATGGCCTATAAATGTTTTTTAGATAGGCAGAGCCTGCTTTTTGCCAAGTCATTTCTTATCACACGGGATGAATATCCCTGAATAGGATCATACTTTCACTTTCCTTTCAAAATATACAGCAACCGGGTTGCTGTCATTCACCTCAGGGATGATCCTGAACTCTCATCTCTTCAAAGAGGAAACCTGGCCATTTTCAGGATTCATTTCTTCTTTGCTATCTGGTTTTCAGAAATGTACTTGCAACACACTTCAAAGTGGAAGAACATCTTTAAAAAGGGCAAGTACGTTTTTCTACACAGCCTAAGATCCAGATTGGTTTGTTTATTACAGATTTTCCTCTGTACAGCAGCAGGGACTCCAATTTGATGTAGGTAATCAATGAACACTAAAAGCATATGCAAGCAAATAGGGTTTAGGTTTTCTTTTTCATTTTAGAGTGGTTCTCTTTCTACCTCCTTATGTTTAAAACCAAATAATAAAAAAGAATAACTATGTTTGGACTACAAACATTTACGGGGAAAAAATTTGCAATGCAATTCCCAGTTTTAACAACACAGTTTACAATTATTTCATAGGGTGTTTGATGGTCATCATCTTTTCAAGGGAGACAGCATCCTCTTGAAATAGGCAACAAAAATGGTACTTCCATTGTTCGGTGGTAACGGCGTGAATCCCCAGTGATGAAGCCATTCAAGTATATGAAACGTTTTGCATGAAAGTATTATTCTCATTTACTGAATGCTCAAATAGAGATTTGGAAATTTCCATCTACTATTTGCTTTGAGACATTATTAACACAAGAAATGGAGCTTTTGTGATTTTTTGTGGGACTAAAACGATGAGAAATTTCAATGAAAAATATCATACTGTTTTGTCTCAATAATTCAGTCGAAGAGAAACCTTCCTGAAATTGAAATGCTCTAGTTTGACTTGCTGAAATGAACCTTTATTTGCGGCTTTTTCATCATTAAACTGTGTTTCTCTGTTGTGGTGGATTAGAGCGAGAGTCTCCAAAGCCATTTGAATATTTTTCCTTTTGTCAGAGAAAGGCTTTATGGTCAGATTACATCTCTCATCATGCACCAAGTAAAACTTTGTCAAAAGAATGCATGACTTATAGTAAGCACATGGTAAGCAAAGTCTATCAGTCAATTCATTCCACAAGAGTGCGTGAGATTTTGAACTACAGCTCCCACAAAGCAATGCACTAATAAGATAATACTGTCCAACTCATTGGAAACGAAGTACTTCACACCAGATCAGCAAAACAACAATATTCCAATATGATTTATCTAACAGACATTGATCAGTACATTTACCGTCTTCTTCAGGACATTTCCAATTTACAGCACTGCATTTCTGCCCAGAAATCATTTAGCTAGAAAAAACGTAACCTTCCCTATCCATTTCAGCCTTTTCAGAGTTAAGCTCCCAGGAAAGACTATCAGTGTAGGAACTATATCTAACAGTCTGTAGACACAATGATTCTATATATGTTAGTTTTATGCACATACATATCTATATAATAAATGCAGTACTGTGGGAATTATATCTATACATTTGTACTGCATCTGGCCTGAGGGGATCGCAATTCTGAATGGAAGCCATAAACTTCTCAGTAAAATAATAATTAAATACTTAAAAAGTCAAATTCCTTCCACTTTAGAGCCAACAAGTTTCTCCTTATTCAATGGACTTGCTTTTACACCAGCAATGGGGTTACTTAGGCAAGAAAAGGGATCGAAACTCAGCCTCATATCCCGGGCCTTGAACCCTTGAGTCTGAGACTTGAAGCAGCTTTGAAAACTTTGGAATCAGGTGGCTTTTGATGACGGGAAAAGGCTCATGGTTTGACGCATTGGACAGCTACTGGAGTACAGTATCCACCTACGTCTACGTCTGTAGAAGAGCAGCACAGCTGGGAACGTTCGCCAGACACCGTGTCCCAGTCTAACACTGTCAATCTGCCACGAGCTCAGGGAGGGGGAAAATAGCATCACCAGGCAAGTTCCTCTCAGGTCACTTCATGCAAAAAAAAAAAAAAAAAAAGAAAGGCTGGGAAGGTGAACAAGGGGATCCTGGTTACAGCAGAGCATCTGAAGTGTTTATCCTTGAGCCCTGCCAGGAGCAGGAGAAAGTGTTGTGTTTTGTTCCTATGCGCAGAAGTGAGACCATATTGAGGCTTGGATTCTCCTCTTAAAACGTATGAAAGTTCTTGAAGAAAGAAAACATACGCACACACAGAGCTGGCTGGCCCTTTTTTTCTAGGTACTGGAAGTCAGACTGTCATCTGTGTCAGATTTCCTCTTGGCACCAGAGCTGGCTGGCTCTCCCATCCAAGACCGCTAGCCAATGGCAACAGAAAATTTATCATGACTTGACTTCTAATTCAGTTTGCCTCTTCTTTCTGCTGCAGCCACAGCAGGCCTGGTCTGCTAGTTGCGAGAGGATTTGCAAACAACACACAAAATGTTCCAGGACAGCAAATCTACACAAATAGGGCATACTTTCTTCTGTTTTTTCAACCCCAGAAATAATAATAATAATACCCTGGCTGATTTATATATAGAAACTGGAGAACCCTTTAGAATTGACTCCATATCCGCTTTGACTGGATGGATGCAGAGTTTATTCTTGATGGAAGCTAAAAATCTAGGAACATACCAGGAGTTGCAGCAAAGGAGAGGAAGATGGGAGGAAGAAGAGGTCCTGGGTGGAAGATATTTTTTTGCTCTGCCAGCTGCTGCTGCTGCTGTGGCTGTGAGTGCCTGGAAAGAGGGAAGAGAGATTTGCCAGCCAAAGGGAAGGGAGGAGAAGAGCAGTGGAGAACGGGAGGTGCCTTAAGGAGGTGCTCAAGGTGATGGAGCCCAGAAAAAGGGGGGAAGAAGTCAGAAGTCATTCTCTTGCTGCAAGTTTACACATGCATGACATATTCCCTAATATCAGGATTCCTACTCTTTCTAGGGGAGGGGATGAGAGATGCAAGTGGGGAGAAAGGAAGGGGGGAAGTTTGTATCCAAAGCAGAGGGTAACACACTTGGTAAATAAATTCTTGGGACACATGGGAGTGAGGTGACGTCTCACAGCATGGGAGAGTTGTCAGCTCAAGGGGATGAGGATCGTGAAGGTTCAAGCAGGGGATTATTGGGTAACAACATGGAGAGCCATAGTGTCCTCCCTTCCTTTGCACATCTGCTAGTCGTCCTGGTTAAAAAAATAACAGTGATATTACTGGGATGGCTGCAAAGACAGGAGGTTCTTGGACTCAGCTGCTGAGCTCCAGGACCTTCTCTGAGTCAGTTGAGGGGCAGGATGGAGGAAGTGCAGAAGAGACATAACGTGCTGCCCAAGGTCAGTGAAACCAAGCGGTATGCAATCACACCGACATTTAAACGCAAGGCCATGGTATTTAGTTCCCATGCATGACCCCCTCTCCTTCCCTTTCCCACTTCATTATGCAGTAAATAAAATATGTCAGGCCCTGCTTTCTGGCCCTGAGGCCAAGTTACATATCATGACTCATGTCCATGCACAGAAACTCTTTCCCTCCGTTCTCTCCAAAAATGAAAATGGTCACTTCCAAACTTCCCTTTGGGAATTGTCCCTGGCTCCTGCTGCCTCTTGAGCAAGGGACCTTCACATGGTCATAAAATCGTGGTTGTGCCTATGTCCAGGCTATGCTTGTTTTATTTGCTAGCAGATGTGTAAGCACTAAGTCTTTCTTTCTGGATTAGAAGGAGACAGTTGCAAATGTGGTCTCCCTGAGACAGCCAATTTCCACTCAAAGGTCTTACAGTGTTTCACAACAATGAATGAGTGAATAACATTGCCCTTATTTTATGGGTGAAAGGTATCAAGGGTAAAGGGTTTAAGAGACTCACTCAAACTATATAAACTGTAATTGATGGAGCAATAACTGGGACTCACATCTCCAGACTCTTAGACAAATCTTTATTTACTAAAGTATGTAAGCACTTCTGTCAGCTCAGTGTTTCCTTCCCAGCTTCAGTAAATACCCAGACTGAAATCACAAACTTCCTTTTTTATTATTATTATTGCTTCTCTGCCCACATCCTTCATATACATGAGGATGCACATTCACGTGGTTATGTATGATTGAGAAAATTCCACATAGGAAGCTGTAAATTATCTCAAGTAACATGCCAGCAACAAGTTGCTGGCATGTTCTCCAAAGCTTTAGTATATGCAGTCCAAATGCAGAGCATTTAAAATAATTGACCTTACTTTATGCTTGCAACAGAGGACAGGCATGTGCACAACCCATTTCCTAGGGCTTAGCTAACACTCGATAACCTGGGATGCAGTTATGGCGAAATGGTTGATGATGGGGAAAACATGTCTAAAGCCAGCAAGGAGGAAATAAATCATGCTCACCAAAATGATCTGTGAAAAGCCAATTTTTGGAATGTCTAAGATAGGGCAGAACTACAAAGCCAAGATTTTTTGGGACATCATGTGAATTATGAGAGATGAGAGCAGGAATGCAACTCTAAAATAAGTAATGAAAGATGGGTTTCATTTGGAAGAATGTACAATGATTTTTATCTCTGTCTAGTTTGACTTTCCTGTGGATTATTCATGGTTTGTTTGACAGCTTTCTCTGAGCATGTGTTGCAGTGACAGGTCAACCACGGAGATGCTCATGGGCACAAAACTACAGGAAATATCAAAAGAGCTTGTCCTCTCTGACAGCTTGTGATACTGTCATTTATCTGGTTATTAAAGTCTTAATGTTATTTAAGGGACTCCCTTGCAAAAAGATGGATTGTTTGGACTTCAGCTGACCTGTGCCAGTTTAATCCAGTTGAGGAGGTTTTCTTGCTCCTAGTCTACTTGTCAAATATTTTCTTCTAATTGCCTCTGAGCCTTCTCTTCACCATGTCTCAGTGTTGCATAATTTTTTGTCTTCTCCTCCATACCCTAAGATACGGCAGGGTTATCAAACAGGGAGCAGAAGCACAATGGGGCTGAAGAACTTGACTGAAGTCACATCTTAAACTGTCAGCAGGGCCAGAAGTGGGAAGAGAGCCCTCTGGGACCCAAACTGATGTTTCATTGATTGTCTACACTTTCATCTCATCATCCATCTCGGAGTCATTTTGAGAATACACTTCCAAGAGTGCCTGGAGGTCTTGCTCCAAGATGAAGCTGTTTCTCTAAAGCTCTTTGAAGAAGATAGGGGAAGCAAATGATGAAAACTGAGGCAGCAGAGGAAAATTATTTCACTAAAGCTACAAAGTGGTGTAGGAGAATATCAGTTCCTCACCAGCCCCCATTCCAGTGTAATGGCCTTTGGATCTCCAAATCCTCTTCCTGAATTTAAGCCTGTGGATATCAGCTCCTCTCTCTGAGTAGTTTAGCAAATGCCTTTTAGTTGCACCTGTATGTTCTCTTATAAGCCTTAGTACCTCAGAAGTCTTAGACGACATGGTGTCGGTGCTCAGGAGAGGAAGCTGAACAGAATAAGTAAAGAAGACAAGCAGTTCAGGCTCCATGAATGTCCTGCAAAATTAAGCAGTGTGGATCTTTTTTATGGACCTGGAGAGAAGGGAATTCAAAGTCATAATATTGCCTGTGTGTCCAAAAAAAAATGGTTTAAATAGCTGCTAATCCCCCAAGCTCTCTTTACTCTGCTGAGTTTGTAGGCCTGATATCTCCTTGCACCAAGGCAGAGGAGCTCTGAGTATGGCACATCAGCCTGGGTGACGCTAAGGATCAGAGTGAAGCCAGCATGCCACAGACGATAACGTCCACCATCATCCCTCAGCAGCCTTGTTGTGTGGCCCACACCAGCAAGCTGTTCGGTTTGCTGGCAGTGAGGACCTGATGGAGCACAGATTTCCCAAGCCTTACACACTAAGACACGCTGTCTGTTTCTTGTTCTCCACAGTCTGGTCTTCAGCTTGCAGTGGTCGTCTACATGGCATGTTCCCAGCTGAGAATCCTCACAAGAGGACTCCTCTGTAATGATTTTTGTCTTGTTCTGCACACCTCCCTGTTGTCTGGCCCCACACTACACTCATTGATGTTGTAGAAGGGATGACACAAAAGATATAAGTGGTTGCTTTACTCTAAATCTATGGGGAAAAGTCAGAGACAACTTTAGGATGACGTGATGACATATGCACGTTTTCATTAAGGTCTCCAAGAAGTTTGATACCAACCAGCAAATATATACAATACCAACAACTGTACTTCTGCAACTACAAAACAACAAGGCCTGGAAAGTTTTCTGATGTTTCCAGCATGGATTAGTCACCCTTCTGGTAAGGCTTTGGCAGCTTTGATTGACGGTCAGTCCAACAGGTGGGGCTGACATACCCGGGACCTTACTTCATCCCACTGCTCTGCCAATACCAGAACATATCCTTCCTGAGAACTGGGGGGTGCAGATCACACCAGCATCCAAAGAACTGGGCTTGTTCAGCACATTCTTGTGTTCAGGGTGTGAAAACACACGTACAGTGCAGCCCTGCAGTCTGGCTGTTTTTCTGGTGGCATGCAAAATGTTCCTTCCTGTCCTTGCTTATTCAGAGTTTTTAAAGGTTGCCCAGCAGTTGGTTTTTTTTCAGAGAATGGGTGGTAATTTCCATTTGCTGGTTGAATTCCAATTTTTTCTTTCTCCTTAACTCTCCTGTCATTGCCCTTTGATGTAATCTATTCTTTCCCTAGAAATTGCTTCTAAGGATTTAATAGGAGCTGCAAGAGCACTACCACTTTAGTCTGCAGAAATAATACACTTCAGTATTAAGTGACAAGGAGAGAAATTTCACAAGTACCTGCAATGAAAGATGAGAACACTAAGAAGCCAAACTTCATTTTTAGTAACAAGTGCCTAACTTGTGACAATATTGCCATGTTCATGCGACAGAAACTTCAGACTTTTTCAAATCAGGAAATACCAGAAAAAACCTTCTCCTGTTATGGTTCCATCTTCAACCACATGGTCCCAATTTTGTTTGGGACCCCGGTCAAAGTTGTAGGTATGGACTTGCCTGACACTCGCTTCTGTTGGCTGACCCTCATAGCCTGCAGAAGGAATGGCTCATCCATCATAAAACCACCCATTGAGTTATGTACCACTCCTCCAGTTCATCCTTTGTCCTACTCTTAGCAAGGTAGTCCTCCTTTCTGCTTCCTTCAACTCTTTGCAGAGCTGTTTTAATGCAGTAAAATGGCACAATAATTACCTCCTTCTCCATCTTTGTTAAATTTTCTGACATTTCAGTGTGTTAACCTGGGTCCTGGAGGAATATGATGAATGCAAACCTGGCTCAAGGTAAGAGGCATGAACGTGTGGCCAGCAGTGTGGGTGGGTGGTGGGAGCAGGTGGAAGGAGTTTGTTCCTTATCCATCTGGAAATAGTGAGCTCGTACTTTGGCTCACTCAGTCTCAGGAAACGGTACCCCAAAACGGACCTGACTGATTAATTGTTCTTTGTTTCCCTCCACAGCTTCAAAGGGAACATCAATCTCCCAATATCTGAAATACCTCGTTAATATTAACTGGCTGATTTTCATAAAACAACTCTTAGAAGAGGGTGTGTTATTAAATGCTGTTGGATACATGAAGATTGCAGCATGTACAAAAAATGTCCAGAAATTCCCAGGATTTAGGCTGGTGAAATGTCTATGATCTGTTTCACAGCATTGAGCTTTTGCAACACATTTGCTCAGAGCACAGGTCCCAGATGAAACCTGCAATTTTCAGTTTCCCATGTGTTTTGGAGTCCAGCTCTTCTTGGTTTCGCTGTTGTAGTTGTCAGGTTGAAGTACAGCTCTGTGTAGTTTAAACTGAGAAGGTTAACGCATCAAAGTGCAAAATCTGTTTACCTTGGAGTTTTTTAAATGTCATGCAGTCATTTCCATTGCTTGTGGCTTTCAAAGTTGTTATTTTTAATAGTAATAGCACTGTAGCATATAAGTGTCCCACTTTATAACAGAGACTCATTATCTTAAATGCTTACAACAGTGTCATCCATCAGTTTGGGAAATCAGAAATTTATCTGTAAAAAATAAAATAAAAATGGGTAGGGGGTTTGTTACTTTTATTGTTGCTAATTCCTTTTACATTTGCTTCTGGATTTTGAGTTTCAGGAAAGTCATATTGCCAAGCAATTTTCTGCAACAATTACACCTAAGTTAAGGTCCAAGAAAGCATTCAGTCTCCTAAATAAAATGGGAGTTAGAAGCCCAGGTGTTCATCTGGTTCTGCTCATTTCATTGAATTGAAAACTGAGTCTAAATTTCTTGTTCAGGCACTTGAGTCCAGAAGACAGGGGTTTAAATTTCATCATGAAAGCCGAGGCTGAAAAATTTTAAATGTTCACTATGAAAGTAGTGTTGCACTTTATAGAAATACACTCAAAGGCTGAGAAAGGAAATGATGTTACTTAGATTTTCATGGATGGATCCTCCTAAGAGCTTGGTGTTCAAAAAAGCCATGCTTTTCAAGATATTTCAGGGCCTCAGGGATCGTCTCCACTTTTGCTTTACGAAGACGTTTCTCTGGACAAGTTGAAAAAACAAGAGTGATAGACATAAACCTAATATTTCAAAAAATGTGAGAAGATTTCTCCATTCTGCTCCCATTGAGAGCAATGTCTGCCTTCCTGTCCTGATTATGAACAACAGGAGTCAGGCACTTGAAAGCCAAGGTGGAAATAATTAGGTAGATAATTGTCCTGTTAGCAAGAGATGGATTTTTCCTCCTCTTCAGGATAGTTTTGAACATTTTCGCTGCTGCATTCTTCCCCCTGCAAAGCAAGAGACCTCACTCTTTGAAGTAATTCCTTTCACAAAGATCAGGCTATTTTCTGCCAAGCAGCCATGGTCTACAAGGAAGTCTTTTGACCTGTCAATCAGGTGTTTCCAGAAGGAGACAGCACAAAGTTGGACATTTAATTGCAGGTTCAGACTCCCTTCCCTCCTACATGCTTGCTCAGGACTGGTGCTCTTTGAGTGTTCACATTTTTAGAAATTTGTATCATCATCAAGGCTTATACAGAAACCCCAGTGACAGAAAATGTGATGGCTCAAACAAAAAGAAAAAAGAAAGCCACAGCTTTTTTTTTTTATTTTAAGCTGCAACTTCTTTTGTGTCTTTGATCCTTGTTCCTCATCTAGTGAATTAAGCTGGTGAAAAGTGCTTAGTATTAGTAGTCAGAGGCTGGAAACTGCTCAGCTGACACTGTGGTTTCACTTGACAGAAATAGTGTTCCACTGAAATCCATCATCCATTACAGCTAATTTTCAGCATAATACACTAGTGTAAGTGAACAAGGTGGTAAAACTCATCCAAACAAAAGGGAAGACTTCTCTTGCAATATCACAGACAGGGTTGGTACAACATATTTGCCTAAACAAAGGTGTCCTCAGCTATTTTAGGACATCTGTGGGACTTCCAGCTGTCTCTCCACATGGCATGGGTCTCTGCCCTCTCATTAGTATGTGCAAACTGGCAGGTTAAAACTGTGTAGGGCAAAGAACCCCCAGAAAGATTTCCCATCCATGTGGCAATTGTTGCAACTAATGGATGGGACATCATTAAAGTCAGGATTAATTCATCTAAATATCAGTGTCCAGTACCACTTGCTACCCTGGGATGTTTCACCTGGGCTCCACCTTCCAGCCCCAAATGGTGTCATGTCTACAGACATAATAGGACATCCCAAAACCCCTGGTGCACCTCTGATGTTACCAAATCCTTATATGCATGATTCTGTGGGGGCTCGGTGCCCACTGGCACATAAGCTGAATCATTCTGGGCTCTGCTTGTGGTATTGGATAAGGAATTGGCTGGGTGGCCGCACTCAAAGAGTGGTGGCCAACCACTCGATGTCCATCTGGTAACCAGTGATGAGTGACGTTCCTCAGGGGGCGGTACTGGGACCAGTATGGTTTAACATCTTTGTTGGCGACATGGATGGTGGGATTGAATGCACTCTTAGCAAGTTTGCTGATGACACCCAGCTGTGTGCAGCGGTCGACACACTGGAGGGAAGGGATGTCATCCTGAGAGACCTGGACAGGCTTGAGAAGTGGGCCTGTGTGAAACTTGTGAAATTGAACGAGGCCAAGTGCAAGGTCCTGCATGTGGGTCAGGGCATCCCAAGCACAAATACAGGCTGGGAGGACAATGGAATGAGAGCAGCCCTGAGAAGAAGGACTTGGAGGTTTTGGTGCATGAGAAGCTCAACATGAGCCAGCAATGTGTGCTGGGAGCCCAGAAATCCAACCGTATCCTGGTCTGCATAAAAAGAAGCATGGCCAGAAGGTCAAGGGAGGTGATTCTGCCTCTTTGCTCTGCTCTTGTGAGACCCCACCTGGAGTCCTGCGTCCAGCTCTGAAACCCTCAGCACAGGAAAGAGATGGATCTGCTAGAGCAAGTCCAGAGGAGGGCCATGAAGATGATCCAAGGGCTGGAGCACCTCTGCTGTGAGGACAGGTTGAGAGAGTTGGGGGTGTTCAGCCTGGAGAAGGCTCTGGGGAGACCTTAGAGCCTCTTCCAGTCCCTAAAGGGGGCCTACGGAAAAGATGGGGAGGGACTCTTGATCAGGGAGGGGAGCCATAGGACTAGGGGAAATGGTTTTAAACTGAAAGAGGGGAGATTTAGATGAGATATCAGGAAGAAATTGTTTACTGTGAGGGTGGTGAGTCCCTGGCCCAGGTTGCCCAGAGAAGCTGTGACTGCCCCATCCCTGGAGGTGTTTAAGGCCAGGTTGGACGGGGCTTGGAGCAACCTGGTCTGGTGAGAGGTGTCCCTGCCCAGGGCAGGGTGTTGGAACTAGATGGTCTTTAAGGTCCCTTACAACTCTAACCATTCTATGATTCTGTGATTGTCTGGATCTGTGCTGACTGTAATTGAAGCATAGATACCGCAGACACAAGAAGACATCTGCACTTGCATTTGTGTAAATGTAAAATTGAACCCTGCGTACAAAGGCTACCTTTTACCATCTTTGTCAGAAATGTTCCTGAAGGTATTTTGTGCAACACATTTTCTGATGCTTTTGCAGACAGGTCTGCTTCTTGAAAATGCACCCAGAAACCCCTCTGGTATTTAAGGTGATGATTTCAGAGTCATTAGCACTCCAATTAAGTTACTTTGATTTGCTACAGATAAATTTCTGCATAGGGCTAATTTTGATGTAGCACAGCAAATCCAGAAAAGACAGTTAACTTACTTCTATTTCTATTCCAGGCACTGTCTGAATTTTCCTGCTTAGCAGATCATGGTCAGGAGTCATAGCAGTTAGCAGAATTACAAAAATTACACAGATAACAACACCCCAGTGCAAAGCAATATGGAAGAAGCAGCAGAAAGTTTCTGACACCTGCTAGCTATTTTATGCTTTAAATATCATCCTGCTCTGCTGAATCCATGCTTTCTGCTTATCAGGATGACTTCTCAGCAGCAAAGCATATTGTAAAAGTTTTCCAAATGTGCTGTTGTGAACCTGAGCAGGAGCCCTGGCCTTTTCAAAGTTTACCAGTCTCTTTGGGTTTAAAAAGGAGAAGAGATTTAGATCCATGGAAAGAACATGAAAAGGTGATTGAATTTTATGCTGAAAAAAAACTCAGAAAGTACACGAAATCCCAATTTACTAGCACTGCCAGATTTTCCAGAAGTTTCTTAGATTTAAATAACAATTTAAGTTGTGTTACAAAGTCCTGCCAATATCATAAATATGTTTTACCTTTAAAATGCCGTTAACTGGGAAATTGGTTGCTGATTTTTGCAGGTGTTTCACTGCTGATAAATGTGCATGTGTATGTTTATAGACAGATGCATGAAGGTGTTCAAATGCTGTATCCCATCTATACCATGTGGAATTAGACATTATCCATCCTGTAAGTAAGCCTTAGCCTCACAGTTCAATATTCTGTTCATATTGATCCAAATTTTCCCCATTTTCTGCTGTTGCTGGTTGAGGATTTTTCATTGTGTGGAGATTCAGGATTGTCAAATTTTATAAACCCATGTTGGATTCCTGCTGATTTTGAGAAGATCCAACTTCCTTGCCATACGATGCTCGTGCAGAAAGCCTTCCCCACTCACTCCATCACCTATGGCTAATGACACGTGATGGCAGTTCTGATCACGCTGTTGTAGGACACACAAAAAAGCAGCAATCTCATAGGAAATAATTTGATTATACAAATAACAAATGAATGAATACATCCACTCCCTATCCCACCCAACCTTTCCTAATCATTTAAATTGAAGAAAACAGAAAAAATGTTAATGTGGAAGTGGAAGAAGGAGTAGGCTTCAAATGGCTGAAATGCGAACATTAAATTACCTGGGATAATTACCCAGAACTCTGAAACTTGCTAGCCAATAGAAATGCAATAACTGAAAAGAGTGGAATTTCATTCTCTGAGTAGGTGATGGTAAGTTCACCACTGACCTCAATAAATGTGGGGTAAGGCCAGGTAACTGGACAGCAGAAGGCAATGCTATTTCCCACATTCATAGAAAACATTTTTTTATAGGAATTGAAAAAAGAAACCAACAGGAATACTTGAAAATACAGGCAGATATGTATGTGATTCTCTGCTTTCCTTTCTTTTTTTTTTTTTTTTTTGCCCCTCTGGTGAAGGGATATATGTTATGTAAAAAGTGCTGTTCTGTAACGCTCAGTGTGTGGAAAGCTGAATGTGGAAATGATGAAGGAGAATTTTGGCTGCCTGGCCTTCCATGTGTGAAAAGACTTAAGAGGTTTGGATGTCATCTTGTTTTTCCTTTGCTGAGTGAGGAATCTGATCCAATCTCTTAGTGAGGCTTTTTCCGTTTTAGATTGGTTACGGAAAAAAAAAATATCTTTTGAAGCATTTGAAATTGTTTTCTTATGATTGTCGCATCAGCGAAGGGGATTTTGCACCCCTAAATAGGACTGGCAGACCAACCTAGCAGCCTTCCTGTTGGCATATGTGAATGTATCAGGCTCTTAAAATGTGGGTTATGAGCACAAAAATAACAGCCTGCTATGTCTGTTATTCAGTGAGGTGGATCCTTAGAGTGGCAGAGGCTTGTGTTTCAATGCTGAACGCTTAGCTGGTACAAGTAGGTCACATCTTCATTTGATAAGTCTCTATAATATCCTGCCTTGAGGTAGCTGCAAGTCTTTCTCTGATGCTGACTGTAAAACCTTTCTCGTTCCTTAGTTTGTAGTGTTCCCTGTGATTCCATTCTCGTTACACTACCTTGCTGCCATGGTTAGCAATATGGTAAAGTATTCTTCCATCAAGTCATGGAGCCAATCCTATATTCCCATCCTCACACCGCTTGTAGCATTATTAGCCAGCACTGGGGACTAACATCACCTCCCCAACTTTCTAATTACCACTGAGGAAATTGCAGCCTAAGAAAGAGGTGTTTCTGAATTACAGTAAGTTTATTTTATGAAAGATTGTAGTGAGGACAAATATGAAGTTGAGGGCTAAGCCATGACTCTATCCAGCCCTGTCAACTCTCATGATTCCCAGTACTGTGGGATAAAACTGGAATCCAAAACCAGAAAAGTGTAATAGCCATTCATTTATTATTTTTTTTTTCACATTTTTTTCCCTTATAAAATGCAAGACAGAACCAGGTTTGTCGGTTTAACAAGTATGAAGGCACCTTCTGGGCTTTCCATAACTTTGAAGTACATTCAGCCCACAGTGTGGAAGTTGTAGTGTTTGTGATGTAGCAGAGAGGAGTCTCTCTGAATATGGCCAACAGACATCAGGTTATTCCATTCTAAGTATTAGATACTAGGATATGAATTCTCAATGGTTATGTTACATGACAAAGTATCTTAGTATCAATGCTGCATGGACTCTTTGTTTGTTTTATGTCTGGAGGGCATGGTGCCCGTGCTGACAAGTAAAGAAGAGATCTTTTATCCTGCAGGTAAGTCTCAGTCATACAGCTCTTACCTTTACCTCCAAAATACCTTCTTCCTCCACCCACTGGCTTCCTGGAATTTTGTGTCATCAGCAGACTTGCTCAGGGTACGTTTTGCCCCATCATCCAGATTATTAACGAAGAGGTTAAACAGGACTGTACCTGCTACTAACCACTGGGGTACACCACTAGTTTCTGGCCTCCAACTAGACTTCATGCCACTGATGATCACCCTCTGGACCTGGCCATTCAGCCAGATTTATTATTCAGCCGGATCTCGTGGAAGACAGTGTCAAAGGTCTAACTGAAGTTTAGGTAGACAATATCCACAGCTCTCATCTCATCTACCAGGCCAGTCTTTTCATTGTACAAGTTTATTGGTTTGGTAAATATGCCTTTCCTTTGGTGAAGCCATGCTGACTACTCCTTATGTTGTTCTTGTCCTTAATGTGCCTGCAAACGGTTTTCCGAATTAGCTGCTGTAGTTCCCTGGTTTTTCCGTCTTGCCCTTCTTGAAGATAGGAATGACATTTGCTTTCCTTCCATCTTCAGGCATTTATCCCAGTCACCAAGATTGATCAAGTTTACTGAGAGCAGCCTTGTGATGATATCTGCCGTCTCCCTCAGCACTCATGGATGCATCCCATCAAGGCCCATGGATTTATTTATGTCCAGCTTTTTAAGTATTCCCTGACCTGATCCTCTTCCACCAGAGGTACATCTCCCTAGTTCCAGGCTTTCACCTTGATCTCTGTAACCTGGACTTCCTGAAGGCTGGTCTTGCTAGTAAAGACTGAGTCAAAGAAGACATTCACTACCTCAGCCTTTTCCATGTCTTGTGTCGCTATTTCCCCCCCACACACATTGAGCAATGGGCCCACATTTTCCCTAGTCTTCCTTTTGTCACCTGTGTACTTCTAAAACCCCTTCCTGTTGCCTTCGACATCCTTGACCAGATTCAGTTCCAATGGGGCTTTAGCTTTCCTTACTGCGTCCCTGGATGCCTGGACAATGTTTCTATATTCCTCCCAGGTTACCCATCCTTGCTTCCATTCTCTGTGTGCATCCTTCTTGTGCTTGAGTTTGGCTACGAGCTCTTTGTTCATTCACAAGATTCTGGCATTTTTGCCTGACTTCTTATTTGGTGGGATGGAACACCCTTGAGGATAGTGTCACCTCAGGATCTGCCTGTCCCTCTTGCTCCGTCTCTTAACAGTGCTGCGACACCTCAACCTCCTTCTACCAGGTGCTTTGTGACAAAATGAGACACAAAAGGCGTATTGACTTCCCTAAAATAGGAACAAGCAGCTGTCAACACGTTCATAACTAGATGGTTTGGAGGGGAATCAGGTCCCTACTGATACAAACAAGGAAGCACCAGATTTCCTCGGCACCTTGCCCCAGACTTCTCACTGCAATGTCTAATGACTCATGGAGCTTTTGGAGGGAACCAAAACTGGAAAAATATTGCACCACGTCTGGTCAAGTGACACATGCTCCTTGTGGTAGGACAGTGGAGAGGATATCAGACGACCCTGTACTGTCCATTGTACAAGGCAATTTTGGTTTAAGAACAGATAAGTTAAAGACAGATAATACTTACATGTTTTCTTCACCACTTGCAGTAGTGTCTCTGTGCTGTGTAGTCTGTACACAGACTACATCTGTTTCATTTGCTTGTTCACACAAAACTACCTGTCATGCAGCATTTTAACTTTTTCTGGCTTCAAAGAAAATACACCCAATTGTGCTCTCTGGTTGTGTCTGTTTATCTGTCTGCATGTCTCTTCATCTTGCCTCTACATCCTTCACCTCCACAACCTTTTTTAAAAACAATAGTTAGTGTTAACTGCATCTGATAGATACAGTCTCAAAGACACAGATTCCCTGGAGATTTTGCAGAAAAAGCGCCCCAAACGGAGGCAAGAAATCTTATTAATAACTCCCCTAATGTAAGGAAGAATAATAGAGGATCTGCACAGGAAAAAGCCCCCGTGAACCAGACATCCTTAGTTTCACTGCTGCTTGAAGTACAGTGTTTCCAAATTACAACAGGGCCTCATTGTTACTCCCAATCCCGGATGTCATCAACACACTCTCCCTGGACTAATTTTTCAACACATTCCACCACCTCCTCATACATAATTTTCCTCTTAAAGACCTTATAAGTGCAGCAATTTAAGATCCAGCCCACTCCTTCTTCCTCTGATGAGGTTCTTTGGGCAAACTCTTCACACTTTAATGTTACAGTAGAGCCACTGAGAAACTTGAACTTCTGGAAATAACTTTGGCAGACATTTGGCAGTTAATGGCCATTTGACTTCGTACCATAGAAACATATCCAAGAAAACAAGCACAATCTTATGGACATTTGTTTTTGCTACTATTGCCAGTTAAATCAAAAGGTTTTGTTGAGTTATTTCAGCTTTTCCTGCTTCTATCTGAATAATGTCTGGTGGTTGGTTTTTTTTTTTTTTTCCTTTTTACCTTTTTTTTTTGGATTACAGTACTTTTATTTTTAAAACGTGTGAGTTAGTTTGAAGAGTTATTATTACTATGTTTCTTCTTCAGGTCAAAACACTGAGAAAACAATGCTTAAATTTGATAAAGAATAAATATTGACAGGTAAAGCTTTCATATGATTACTTTATGTCATGAATGGGAATCTTTTACTGTAAGTCTCAAAAGGCAGAAAATGGTATATGGCCTAACCTTACACAAATTTACACATTTCTCTGTAGCTGTAGTTACCTTTGGGAGCAGTGTCATGAAATGAGCATGGCACTTTCTCAGTAGCAAGAAAGTGCAGTTTCTAGTTCTTTTATGAAGAACTTTATGAATAAAATTAGGTACAGTCTCTTTGGTCAGCTGTTTCTTCTGGAGAAAGCCTCTCTGTTAGTAGGTTTGTGAAGGACCTCTCTCAAAAAGAACATAAACTTGTTATTTTATAGTGGTTCTTGTGATGTGACTAGCAGCACATTCTTTAGATCTCTGTTCCATTGAGATCAGGAGAGACAGAGTTAGTGCCAAAGGCTGGAAAGAAGGTCACCAGAGAACATTTTTCCTACTGCACAGGGATGTCTTGCCCACACATCCCACATCCTTCTCATCTTCATGGCTTGACTTTACAGGGCTGCCCAGTTTAGAAAGGATTTCCACATTCATTCCCATGTTATTCTCTGCTGCTGGACATGAAAAGTATATCCTAGAGTAGTAGGAGGGGAAAGATCAATCCTGATTTCTCCACTGGCCACCACTTCCTGAGACATTCTCTAATATTTGTCAGATGGCGTTGTATGTCCATCAGATTGAGTGAAATTTTGCCTTCAGTCTGGTTTTATTGCCATCAGGTACAGGGCAAGTTGAGGGAAGAAAATGGGATGGGCCATATAGATGGGAAGTATGGATTTATGGTGAAAGCTGTGGGCATCTTGGCCAGCTCATGAATGTTGATTAGTTCAATACATGCTACCAGATCATATAATATCTCATAGTACCACATCTCTCACTTCCTAGACATGTCATGCACAGTTTATGGTGTAATATGGTGCAGATGATAATAATAATGTCTTCAACTTCTGATGTTTGCAGGGGGGGAGGTAATTTCTTTAATCCAAATTTAGCTGTTTACAGTGTAGATATCTGTGTCTGAATTCATCTTCCCAGGCTCCCTTCTTATTTGATAGCAAAGGCATTTTTAGCTGAATTCACTTGAACTACTAAACTTCAGTATCAGACAGATTGCATCCTCGGTCCCACTGACTTCACTGGCTGGATCATCACTGATGTCCATTTGATGACTGAATGATCATCTGAGATGAAGATGTCAGAGAAATCAGTGCTTCATTTCTGCAATATGTGCATAACCACCTTACTCTAAATGACTGGAGCAGTAAGTAGAAAATCTAACCCAAATTCTTTAGATACAGTATTGTCTGATTTGTTCCTCCTTTTTCTACTTCTCACTCTCTCTCTTTTTTTCCCTTTCAGCATTGAATTTATTCCTCTAAAATACTTGCTGGTGTCATTTAATTAGTTGCAATCATCCTTTCTAAGAGAAATTGAAGTTTGATTATATGAAAATGAACTGTTTGTTCCTTTCTGTAGTAATCACATTTTTTTTGTTCCGTAACAGAATCTAAGTAATGATATTTGCTCTTTTTCCTTTAGCTGACTATTCATTAATTAATGTCTTTTGCTTTTTCAATAATAGCATTATGTTTTTAGAATGGTTACTATTCTTCTTGATATGTTCAGCATGGGAAACCCACTGTGAATAAACTTGGTAACAATTAAAGATTAATTAGCTAGAAAATGAGAAGAAACCTCAAAAGACACACAGAATTTGAATGAACATTTGGACATTTTAGTTACTCATTGCCTTCCTTGTTTATGAACTTTGTTGAGAGACAGGAGTATGCAGAGATGGATGACTTTCGGGCAGGACTAGAAAAGTACCAAAATTTTCAAGGAAGAGCCTGAAAACCTGACCTAGACTTTCCATGCTGGTAGATCAAAGGCTTCTGGATAAGCATCTGGATTCTTGGGTTTTTCCATCTGAGTCAAACTCTCCTTCTAGTCCTTTTGAGATTCTCCTGTGAGTTGTAAGAATGTCTGCATAAAACCCAGTTTCGTTTCCTCCTCTCTCGCTTTCCTCCCCCACTGAATAAATACAAAGGAAAAGAGGCCTACGGATCCAGCTGCACCTATTTTCAGCTTGGATCAGTGCCGGGGAACTCATCACAACTGGAGCTTGGCAAAAGAGCTCCTAGCTGGCGGACCAAGCATTTGGCAGCTAACACAGCAAGTGAATGACTATGGCTGCCAGCTTTCCTTGGATGGCTGAACCGTCCAGCAGTATAACGTGAACATGGGAAGCAGAAGGTCAGATCACTTTGGACTGTTATTGCCTTGGAGGAGAGTCCATGATCTCGATGATTTGTCAGCCTAAGAGGCTTCACCCATTGCCACTTGCCTTTAGAGGTGTGGACATTAGCTTAGAAGGGAAAAATGACTTTAGGAACCAGGACAGGATGAGCAACATGGATCAGATAACAAGAAAAATAATACAGAAATCTGAAAAATGTTAAGGACATTAGCTTATTAATGGCACAGTTATTACAGCACTAAGCAAGCACCCTTTCTGACCTCCAGCTCTGATGGCTGCATCCCAAAATGCTGAGGAGAGAGCCTGGATTAAGTCAGCAAAATAATTAATTCTGTACGGGGAAACAAAACAATTCAACTTTTTACTTATGTTTGAGACCTTGACAAGAGAAAGGGCATATAGTCATGCCAACAGACATACCCGGTACCATTGCGCACCATGCCAAGATAACAGGCTCTGTACAAGGAGAAGCATTTGTATTCCTGATAAACAAAAGCTTACACATCCACTTGGAGACAATACCAGCAGCCTACAGAAGAACTGCCAAGAATAGCATCCCACCATAGACAGTCAAGATTCTTCTCCTAGAATGACATCTAATCAATTACTTTTAATGATACAACATTTTGTTCTGTGGCAACGTCTACGAGTTTTTGCTCTTATTAATTTTAAATGTGTCTGTCCATCTTTTCATGACATTCAAAATATTATGAACTCTTTGGTGATGTGTGGAGTCTTCTGGGAAGATTGGGAGTTGCCTAAATATAGGCAAAAAATCCTTGCTGCAAATAAAATTAGATGCACTGACAAATCTTCAACCGATACTTGAACGTATATCTGTTCCTCTCACTGTTGTCATTCCTGTATATCTTTTTTCTCGCAGATCAGAAGCAAAAAGTACTGGCGAATATGGAAAGCATGGAGAAATGCATCTCCTTTAATTCTTGCCCAGGCAGTAACTGAAAGAACATTTGGAAATGGACACCTGGGTGTTAAGCTTACATCAACCTTGTAAATTCGTTAAAAGAATAAAAATGCCTTGACTTAGCTGCAAGGCTAATTAGGTAATAACTACAAAATTAACCTTATTAAGGTTTCCTTAGGTATGATACTTCTTTAAACTTTCTGTGCTGCCACTTTATCTCTTTGATACAAGCTATTACAGTGCCTCGTGTTACAGAATAAGCTACCTGAGGCTCTCAGTGAAGATGATTTAATTACCTGGAAATCACTGAATTTTCTAAATCATGGGGTAGCGTCGGTGGCATGTTTTTTCTCCAGCCTCTATTGTACGTCTAGTAACATCCTCTGGGAACAAAATTAAGTCAAGTCCTCTCTTGCTATTGGTCCTACTGTTGTTTCATTCAGGTTAGGATTTGTAGCTTGTCTGCAAATGAGGCAGTGCAAGAGCTGATCTATGCATCCATGGGAACTCTCCAGAACAAAGTTGGAGTGCAAATCCGGGCATAGAACTGCCTTCGTATAAACACTCTGTAGCAGAGGCCCCATTGGTCTTCCACCCGCTCAGCAGGGGAGCAGCTTTCATGGGATGCTGAGTAAAGAATGAGTGAGGTTTTCTAGAGGTCTGGTGGATCATGAAACTCTTCCCTCTTCCAGAACGTCCCCTGGAGCCAAGGCTGTAGGTCATCCTTCACTTCCAGGTCACTCATTATGGCTTTAGAATAGTGCTCTCCAGATGCCTCCAACAGTTTCCTGACCTCAGCACCCTTTTATAAGGAACATTAAGCAATTTGGCCTGCTTTGCCCCTAAGCACCTGGTCCCGAAGTATGTTCCAAACTGCAAACTCTGGTTAACAGCACTTAGGGGAACGACTGCTTCATGGGAGTGACTAAGATGCACCACTGCATATACTTACTAGGATATAGAGATGCTGAGAAGGGCTGGAATAAGGGAAAGAGACTTCATTGAATGCTTCCACCTTTCCATCCAGCTCCCTGCAATGTGCTACACCAGGTCTCTAGGAACACACAACTTCAAGGGCACAGAGCAGCTCTAACAGTGGTGCAAAGCCAGAGTGACAATATTGAAATTGAGCCTTCTGTGAGAATCAACAGACTGACTCACTGTTTCCTCAGACATCACAGAGGTCTTAATTTGTAGCTGTACCTACAAAATGCTCTCCTGAATACACAACATGTTCCTCATTTCTTTCGGCAGCATGATTCTAATTACCTTCTTCTCAGCCACTAATTTGAGGCTATCATTAGTGCAACAGACTCCAAGTTTGCTTTGAGGCAGGGAAACTGATGAGTAATTACACACTTCAGCTCATCTTTAGAGAGGAAAAAAAATGATTGCTTGAGGAAAGTGTCTGTGCAATGGTTTGGTTTGTTAAGCACACACTTCAGCTAGCCTGGTGAGAAAACAGTACTGGGGGAACAATCTCAGCTGCATCCCACCAAACCAGCAACATGGGTATTTCACTCCAATTAGGTGTGGTCTGAGACTTCAGTTTTGTTTATTAATTATGAATTTTATGTGCACCCCCAAGATTGGTAATTTAGGAACGGCAACGGATAATGCATGGCCAGAGAAATAGCCCTCTGGTTTATTATCCTCTTTTGAAATTGCTGATATCAGCTACTTTAGAGGATGGTGCCAGAAATCCTTTAGTTTAACAGCATCCTGCAATTTTAGTGAACAGCCTATTTTGGAGAAAAGCACTTTCCTATTCCCAATCCTTTGACAGAGGAAAGTTTATACGTCTTGAGGAATGGGGATTTACTTGGTCTTCAAAACCAGTTTGTTTTTAATTTACTGTTTTAACTTGACACCTCTCCTCTGTAGACTCAATCATCTTCTGCCTCGTATTGGGGTAGCATTCTACAGCTTAATTTAACATTAAACTGCTTTTTCCCAGCGAATCCACAGGTTAACTATTCACTGTGGGCATTTTATTTTTTCTCATTTCTCATTTTGCTCCTTATTCTGCACTTGTTTCCCTTAACATTTTTTCTTTTTCTCTCCCTGCACATTCCAACTTGTGTATCTCTTGGCTTAAGCAAAAAAGAAAATAAATACATTAGTTAAGTGAGAGAGGAAACTTTTGTGATGCTAATCTCCTAATGACCAGCATGTCATGATGCCAAATCTAAGTAGTAGTGGTGATATTTGAAATAAAATTTAGCTCACGGATGAACACTTAAGTTTGGTGTCTATGTTGATGCTAGGTGTCCCAGCTTTCACTGCAATAAATGCAGAGCTAGTCAACACAGTCAACAGAATCACAGAATCATGGAATGGGTCGGGTTGGAAGGGACCTTAAAGATCATCTAGTTCCAACCCCCAATGCAGACTGCAATGCAGTTCTTCCTAAAAAAGACAATTATAGGGGTATTCAGTTGACCATATCTAGGCATCTAGTGTCCATATGAGATGCCCTAGGGAATCTAATTTGCCTTCCAGCTGGCACTGCAGGAAAGCGTGGGTCCTCACTTAGCTCACGTATAACATTTAGCAGCCCTGTGTGCATATTGCACATATCCTGAGGTGTTTCAAATACTCCTAGATTTCTAAATTTAGGAAAGTGACTCTCATTCACACTATTTCGTCTTGTTGAATCACCCTCTAAACGCTGTTAAGTCAGCTTTCCACTGATGATAGTGTGAACTTGTGCTCCTAACTCACACGCAGACCTCTCCATGTACCTGCCTCCATTTAGTTATCTTTCTTTCTAAGTTGTCTGCTACTCCCTAAGCCAAAAGGCAAACATTCCTTCTATCCTGAAGTGATGGTTCTCAAATGTGTATCATCGCAAAATCGGAATGGATGAACTCAAGAGCTAGAAATTTCCCCTCTTTTGGGTAAAGAAATCTGGACACCCATTGACGCAAAGCCTGAGATGTGTACTGGGTCTGATCTCTGCTCCGAAAAAGGCTGTGTATGTGTGAGACCTGTCACCTTTGCCATATATGTAGAAGAGGTGTAAGTAATTGATATTCCTACCATAAACGGCTATTCTGTAGTTGTTTCAGGGCTGTCTATGGGCCAAGAAGTTTTGGGATCCCAAATCTGTCTGCATTCCTGCAAGTAGATATGACCTTAGTTCTGCTTCTTCCATTGGGTATTGTCCAGCCAAATAATTTTTCTCTTTGGAATAAGGGTTGTCTCTAAGATTTTATTTGTAAAGCACCCAGCATGTTGGGCTCTGATCTTGGCTGGGGAGTTTAACTGTGGTTTCGTTGAAGTCATCACTATTATTTCATAAACTAAAATATCTGTAGAGGAAAACAGAAGAATTATGATACATCATTTCTAGCTCTTACTCTCATTGCTCTTTCTCTCATGGATATTTACATGTATCTATAAATAAATAAATAAGCATCTGTGCTCTTTTTGAATAATTTTTTGAATTATCCTTTTTTGTAGCGGAAAAGGAGAAGTAAGGAGGGATGATTCAATTACAGACCCCAAATGGCAACATTGTATTAAAAAAAAGAGGGAGGACACACAACCAGGACTGAAACTATTTGTTAAAGTCTGCTGCTCTATGCCTTCTTCCTTAAACGGTTATTGCATGTTGAATTTTGGAGACATGCAAACACTGAACCTGCTGCATGAGATTTTAATGACTGTATTATTTTTTTTTTGTATTAAATTAAAAATTCACTATTAGCTCCACCCTTCATTATGCAGGATTGGTTTAGTATTTGGGTAATAGCAAGCATGTCATAGAGTAAACAGTATTTGAGCATAATCACTTCCAAATAAGCTTCCTGGATGCATGCCAAAAAAAAGTGCAAGAAAAGCCAGACAACAGAACACAGATTAACTAGCCCTTATGCGTTTTTCTATTCTTCAGATGATTATTTAATTATTCAACAAATTTTGCATGCAAACTGCAGGAGCAGGCCAGAGCGAGGAGTCTAGGGATCAGAATATTCCTGCTGAGAGTCCTAATCTCTTGGATATTGTCCTCTCCTCCTTCCTTGCTTTCCTTCTAGACCTAGGAAAATCATCTTGTGTGCCTTTGCAGTCAAAGGCACAACTTCAGCAAGGTGCTGTGTGACTTGTAGCTGTGAAACACTCTCAGGCAAAGACGGGCACCTAGAAAATATTAAGTAGTAGCAGAGTGAATTAAGTACTTAGTATTGACCTGAATCCTCTTTTGGGTACTTATACGAGCATTTTCCTAATGCATTTCTTAATGGCTTCCTGAGAAAATGAGGTAGGTGTCTATAAACACTACATCTTTCTGCAAATCTGCACCTTTCCTCTCCCTTTCCCAGTTGATCCCACAGGCTAGTTTAGGTCAGCACCCAACTGGGAGGCAAACAGAACCACTTATTCACACCGTATTAGACAATTAATATGATCAGTGATGACCCACACACCCTTCAGATATCGTGCTCTCTCTCTGATGCACACAGCTCTGATGAGATCTGAGAAATGAACCTTAATCTCTTAGCTCAGACCCAAAATTCCAAGACTTTTCTTTCTCCCAACCGAGCAGGTAGAAATGCTGCTTTATTTTCCACTCTGGTGTTTTGTGCTCCTTTTTAGAAGGGAAGATGCTATTTCAGAGAAGTTTAATGATGAAAAATACCCGGTTACCTGCAATTCCCTCAGACGAAAATGAGAAATCTGGTGTGTCCCCTGACAGCTACTCTTCAGATCAATTTCTTATACTGTTTTCTGTAACAATTCTCCAAAACAAAAATGACCACTGCAGATTGGATTTATTATCAAAACAGAAGAGCAAAGGATGAGTGACAGATTTCCTCCATTATTTACTGCTGCCATGAAAAGCTATATAAGGACCAGAGAATTTTAGCATGGCACAAGCACGACCTTTTTATGATGGAAATGTGGACCTCTCATAGTGTGTCTATTATAAAGTATATAAGATATTGACAAGTTAACCACCCCCCCAAAAAAAACACCCCCCAAAAAAAGCAAAAAAAAAAGTCCAACAACTGTATATTAAGTCTGTTATTAAATCTTGCAGTTGTTAGCTTCCTTTGTCACTCCCTGTTAAATTTATACCAGAATTGATACCAGACAAGAAATTCCATTTTTCAGAATGCTGGAAGCACTGGAGAGCTACGCGGTTGTCAAGGAGGGGGAAAAAAAGAGAAAGAGCTCTGTTTCAGGTCAGTTGTAGTTAGAAATCGTTGCCAGCTGAAGGCTTTTTCCATGGCACAAGTGGAGAGTGACCACAGACGTGTTTCTAGTTCTCAGGTGATCTCCATACAACATTGATCATGAGGTTAGGTCAGGCCAACTTGCAGGCCAGCTCAATGAAGACCACTTAGCAGTTGAAGTTGACCTCTTCTTGAAATTAAACCTTGGCACTGCTCACCCCCTTTGTATGTGAAGCTTTCCCTTCTGGGCTTTCCAAAAATGTGTTCTCCATACATAATTTATTCTCTGCTTGTGCAGTGGGGAAGACAGACTAATGAGTTAGCAATAAGGCTGGACTGTGTGAGATCCGCATACCTCTTCCCACTTTCTCCTCAGACACATCATGTGACTCTGCCAACTCACTTTGGGTGGGATTCATCTCGCCCAACTTTGTATGTCTGCAATGCAGACATCTATGGCTTCACTAGTCACACTTGGCTGCTTCCACAGTCAATGGAGACAAATCACATTTTTGAAGTATGGTTCATCTGGCTTGTTTTTGCCATCTACTTTAGGATGATGCCTACATTTGTCCAGTTAAATTCCACTGCTAAGTCTCATCTCTCTTTAAAATAGGGGCAATATTGTGGCTCTACCCTTCATAGTGTCCCTTCAGAGTGTTAAGGGACACTATGAAAGCTTGGATACTGTATAAGGTGCCATGTGTAGGTAGGACACATCCCAAAATCTATTGCTTCAGTTCCTAAACTTGCAATGATACACACTGTAGTAATATGTTCTGTACACCCTGGGATAATTGTCCCATTGAACTCTGGCAATTATAAAGTTCCTAGACAGAGGCACTGAAATTTGGAAAAATCAGAGTACTGGCGCCCAGCTGGCAGCTCTTGAGTTTCACCAGTAGCATAAGAAGTTCGAATCCGGTAATAGCTAGGGCCCAACTGGCACAGGGTACGCAAATCCCTGGTTGTGGGGGAAAGAAGCCAGCAAAAGCTGTCATCACTGGGCCATCCTGAAACTTAGTTTCATACCTCACCCTGCTCCACTCCACAAAACACTGGTGCAGACCTGGAGAAGAAGGACCATCTCCCACCTGTGAGAGACTATGCGTGGTTCCCCTCACTTCAGCTCTCCAGGATGTGTGGCAGAGGTTGAGTGGTTCTTGGCAAATACAGCCTTTAGGCTTATACTGTTGGATTGGCTTTGTACCCAGACCAGCCAGGATCAGGGGAAGGTCAGAAAGGACATCTACACCCCTTCCACCCTCATCCATTCTGAGCACTTCTGGAAAGCCCTGAAGATGGTCCAACACGTACATTTTCAAAAGAAAGTTGCCAAGCCAAACAAAACACTCATAACCACATAAATGAATTCCACATGCTTTTTGGAGTGCTACTTTAGGATCCATCCACAGATGGTGTAAATCAGAAGAATACTGCTGATTTTGAAGGAAAAGCATCAGCTGACCTCTGTGAAGGAAATGCCAGATCTACTTGTTGCAGCATAGTTGGCAAAATGCATTTTGCACCAAAACTTTTTTCTTTTTTTTTTTTTTATTTTTCCTAACAGAGAAGAGAAAAAAGATCTATATAAATAACTATACTGTACTGCTCTGTCTAAAAAGTCAAGGAACATTTTACAAGCTGGACTCCTAGCCAGAATTTGTGACCTGTGTTTTTCAAATGCATCTGCAGATGGAAGCCCTTTATGCAGTAGTTAAAAAATGTGGGAAAATAATAAAATGAGGAATGTCTCAGCTTGGGGAAGGAAAAAAAAAAAAAAAAAGCAATCCAAACCCTCCAGTTTGTATTCCTGGTTTTTAATGAATTAAGTACAGGGGAAGCATTCTTTAATTTGTGTGTGTTTGGAAGGGAGGGGGGAGGTTCTAAAGCTACCGGAAGGATTTGAGGATTTAATTAAAAGCAGTTGAAAATAATAAAATTGAAAATAAGGTTAAAAAAAAAAGTTAGGTTGAAATACTATCACTATTATTACATTTTGCAACAATCTTTTTCTGCTTGGGATGCAGAATGATGTGTAAACTCTCTTGTCACCATGACCTAGTTCAGAGTGAAGTTATCAGAAAGAACTTGGTGTGTCTCCGTATTGAACATTGTACAAAGAACTTCTCCTCTTGAGCCTGACTTGATTCTTTATGGAGATGGGAGAAATGCACAGTTTTGGATGGGTCAGGTCTTTCAGTGTGAGATTGCAGAAGGCGGCTTGCATCACCTGAGAATGATTTTGGAGCAGCTGTCTTCCCACGAAGTCCATATAAATAACTTGATTCATATCAGGGACACCAAGAGCAGAAACTGTTGCAGTATGTCCACAAAACCAATCAGTCTGCCATATGAAAATATCCCATTTTCTTATCCAAGATTCCCTTTATCTTTAGATCTTTATCTCTCCTACCAGTGATCTGGAGCAGATGTGTAGAGTTTCTGTGTGTCTAGTGTTTGCGTAGTGTGACTCTTTTCAAGGCCAAGGGCTTCCAGCAATCAAGGGTTTGGAGACTTCCACAAATGCAGGTCATGTGCATCCTGTCTAACAGCCAGCAAACTCTATTTCTCCCATGAATATTTCCAATCAATCTTTTAGGACCATATTATATTTTATTCCCCAATGTCCTATGCTAACAGAAGCAATAACTGAATTATTCTTTATATGAAAAGAATTATGTTCTTCACTTGTTTTTAAACAAAATATTTGATAATTTCGCAGATGTGATGTCTCCTCACCCTGCATTTCTAATGTAAAGGAGAAAGCAATATGTGCCCTATCCAGCTTCTCAGTACAATTTATGATCTCTTAAATGTCTATTATAACCCATTTCAGTTATATTTCCCCACATTGAAGTGCTGTTGTCAGTTTAGTCTTTGGATGAAAACTGTCCCACCTGTCTCGTCACCTTTTTCTTCCTGAACACTTCATATAATTAGAGGACATTTAGAACTCTTCCTGAATCACTGATACTGTGGAAATATACTTGTCTACTCCAGCTAAGAAAGGTCCCTCTTTTCCTCATTGGAATGGTCCTAATTTATGAGAGCCAAACATCTGTTGTCAAATGCAAGAATGATAGTGTTGTTCATGCTTTGGAGGTATGGTGCTAACCTGAATCTTTTCTTCTTGTGACCGTACCTTCTTCCTCCCTCTGTTATTTTCCATGACTGCAACTGATCTATGTCACTCCAATATTTTGTCCTTGGGGACTTCAATTTATTTTTTTTTCCTACTAGCAGCTGGGTTTCAGGCCTACCTAGGCCATAAAAATGCTTCTAATAGCCCTGATCTCTGGATAGGATGGGCTTAATTGATCTGCCTGATCCAGTGACATCCAGCCTGCAGGTCAGAGAAATGTTTTTAGGTGAATTTTTATTGACTGGAATGAAATACATGATTTTACTTTCTTTTGAGGAGGCAGGGTGCTTCCTTCACTATTTATATTTTTAGAATTGGGCAGGAAATGGCTTTCTGGTTCAGTCCTGCAAAAATTTTTTGACGTTTAAAAGAATAATTCTTTGCTGTGAAGTGGGAGTAAACAAAAACTGTGTATTTTAATGGAAATAAAATGGAACTCAGAATAAATTGCTGAGACTTCCCCAGTTGCCATGGTGACTGGAGTACTCAGTCAGAAGGTTTCATAATTTTGCAGTGTGTAAGCTTTTCCTTAGTTATAGACACAAACACATTTTGCAGTGGAGTTGCAATCCCTGACACAGAGAGTTTAAGTTTATTGACAATGTGCTTGCTTTTTATGGCCTCTTAGAAGTAGCCCCTATATCTCAACAGCTTCATAGAAAAGCCTCCAAGCTAAGTCTAGCTCTTCCTAAGCTGCTTTCCTCAATCTGAGAAAATAGGGCATCTGCTTTCAGTCTCTTCTACTGAAAGTATTCTGTCTTATTGAAAGGACAAAATTATTTGAGTGAGGATTTATAAGTGATTCACTTACAAACTTGAGGAATGTTCTTGCCGTCAACTTACAATCATCTCTCTAAGGCTTTGATTTCATCATGCGAGATAGAAGTAAGGTATTATTAGCAATGAATATTTAGAAGTCTTAAATAATCAATTTATTTTCAAGAAAGTCCCCTTCCAAAGAAACCAAACAAATAAAAAAGAAGAAGCTTCTGTCCCAAAGTTCCCTCAGTCTCGAAATGTTCTTACTGAAGGCAGAGCTTCTAATGAAATGAAGATATGGAATGAGCCATACAGTCATATCTTTCTTGATAGTATTATTGTTGTATTGTACCAAATCCAGAGGCCAGAGCCCTGAAACTAATGTGTGTAGAAAGCAAAGTCAATGTTGAAGGACTACTTAGTATTCTTTAGGACTTACTGGAGCAATTTCATGTCCTGTGATTGCTTCTGGGCACAAATCAAAATTTAACGAGGTGCAAGGCTGAGAAAAAGGAGTAAATTGAGGTGACATGTACAATACTGGGATTTTTTACTGCTGTTTGGAAAATTAGTTGGGTAATAAAACTTTGAGCTATTTCATAAACGTGTCATGGCAAGATAACATCCTTAGAGCAACAATCAATCTGCAAGCCTGTCAAAATGAAGTTTTCAAAAAGGAGTCCTTTTCCTTTCCAAGCAAACAGCAAAGAGACAAGATTTCCACTCAGGCCAGCAACAAATCATGCGGTTCACTACTCACTTTGGCCTGAGGTTCATAGTCCTGTTGAGCTGTTCAGTGTCTGAGGAGGAAATAGGGTGGCAGCTGTGGTAAAAAAAAGGCAGTGTAGTCTATGAAAGTAAAACTTTCCCTAAAGGCTTGAAAACCCTGGATTTCATTCATGGTTTTCCTTGATTGAGTCACTTCCTTTATTCCAACTTCCCTATCTTTGAAATATTATGATAACCTGTTCCCTGTAAAATTTCCCATTCTCATTAAAAATGTTGATTAAAAGCCTAAATACAGCTTGAACTCAGTTTCATTAAGTTGATCTTTTTGACTTTCTGAAAGCTAGTCAAAACCTAGGAGATCATGTTCTGGTTTCTTTCTTTCTGAATCCTGGAAAGACATCATCTCTAGACTCTGAAATTAACAAGCCTACTTTCCTGAGTATGCATTTGAGATCAAAGGTCCTTTGCAGTTGATAAAAATTGTCAGATAAACTTAGTCTCCAACGTCGAATCTATTCTCTAAATAAACAAGAGAGACCATAGAGTGACAGCCACAAAAGACGCCAAAAGACTTGTCTGAATTGTAGAGGAAATCTGCAGTTAGACCCAGGTCGTCTCCATCACTATATCCTTAGGCATCTCTATATTTTTCTCTCTTTAGGAGAGCTGTAAATATATATATATATTTTTTTTTTTTTTTTGTAAAATCTATCTACAAGTGTATACAAAGAATGAAAGAATTCCTCTGCACAAAGGGCCTTGAGATGATCCCTCCATCAGCCTTTCAACTGATGCCCTTGACCAAAAATGTTCAGTTCCCCAAAACATTAACCTTAGATTTTCTCTTGAGGTGAAGCCTGTTGGGTATGTAGCAGGTGGGAAATAGTTTGCTCATTATGTTATTCTGAAGTTCAAGGAGCCAGCATTTTGGCTGAACACCACAAGGAATTTCTCAGGAAAATTCTCTGCAGAAAATCCCAAAGAGTACATTGCTTATTGAAAGGATGATGCCCTTAGTCATATGGTTTAGTTTTAGGTAGTCCTGTGAGGAGCAGGGAGTTGGACTTGATGACCCCTATGGGACCCTTCCAATTTGAGATATTCTATGATTCTATATAATTTCACAGACTTTGTTGGATTGACACCGTCATATAGCTTTGCCCTTCAACGTTATCTGTTGCCAAGGAAATTGAATTCCAAAAATTCACCCCATGATGTCATTCCACAGCAAACAGTTTCACCAGTCTCTTGAGACTCCTGAATGACTTGATTAAACCTTACTAGAACATCTCACCAACACAACATCTTGAAGCAGATGTGTCCTTTCCTTCTTTTGTAAACATGTTCTGTGGGCGATAGGTATGCTTGTCATTGCGGTCATTTACATTTAGATGCACAGGTAATTACAGCCCAGGGTGCAGTTATCAGAGAGATGGCATAGGCATGCCTGTGGTCTCTTTATTGGTGGGGAATGGTCAGACAAATAAGGTATTTCATTTGTGTAAGTTGTTTAGTGGAGAGATTTTGGCCTGTGATCAGTCTTCATTTATAGCCATAAAGCATCTCAGGGAAAGGGAGCTATTAAAGAGCATCGCTGGCAGCTATGTGTTTGCTAATGAGGGAATCTTTATGGAGCTCCCCGCTGAGTGAACGGGAAAAGGCTGGGTTTTATTTCTCTGTGTAGCCTGCATTTGGCAGCTACAGATGAAATTATGACAGTGAGGCAGAAAGATTAGGCATTGTCAGCAAATTGGACGCTGCAGACCATAGAGAGCCAGGAATTTGATGGGAGAGGAAGGGAAAGTGGGGGAAAACAGGGGTTCTGGGGAGAGAGGTGAGCCTCAATTCTCTCCAAAAGTTATCAGCAATCCATATTTCACTTTTTTTCTCTGCTGTGGAGATTTCGGTCTAAAGACCTGAAAACAGTGAGAAAGAAGTTAAAATAGTTACAATATTGTAACCAATAGCTAAAGAAGTTACATTATCTAAGTGTTAGGGAAAGGCTAGTGGGTGGATAGAAGTAATTTAGGTATAGCTGGATTGTTTTATTATAATTCAGTCAATTGGCTGAGGGGAAGAAAAGCATTTTGGCTGGAGCTTTCAATTTTGACATTTTTTGAAGTGGCACTTTTGATGTTTCTGTTTAAAATAGATTTTTTATAAAGAGTCATATTGGGTTTGCATGGCAAGGTTTTGGTTTGGTTTTTTTGGGGGGGGGGGCAGTGCTACAGAGGTGGCTACTGTAAGAAGCTGCTAGAAGCTTCCCCCATGTCCAATAGAGCCAATACTAGCTGGCTCCAAGACACACCTACTGCTGGCCAAGGACGAGCCCATCAGCGATAGTGGTAGCACCTCTGGGATAACATTGTAAAGAAGGGGAAAAAAAAACATGCAACAGCAATTGAAGCAGGAGAGAGGAGTGAGAATTTGGGAAAGCAACAAGACACCCAGGTCAGTGAAGAAGGAGGAGAAGGAGGAGGAGGAGGAGGTGCTCCAGGTGCTGGTGTAGAGATTCCCCTGCAGCCCATGGTGAAGACAATAGTGAAGCAAACTGTTGCCCTGCAGCCTATGGAGGGCCACGGTGGAGCAGATATTCATCTGCAGTCTGTGGAGGACCCCGCACTGGAGCAGGTGGATGCCTGAAAGAGGCTGTGACCGTGTAGAGAGCCCACACTGGATCAGGCTCCTGGCAGGACCTGTGGCCCTGTGGAGAGAGGACCCCATGCTGGAGTGGGTTTGCTGGCAGGCCTTGTGACCCTGTGGGGGACCCACACTGGAGCAGTCTGTTCCTGAAGGACTGCACCCCATGGAAGGAACCCACACTGGAGCAGTTTGTGAAGAATGGCAGTCCATGGGAAGGAGTCACATTGGAGAGGTTCATGGAGGACTGTCTGCCCTGGGAGGGACACCATGCTGGAGCAGGGGAAGAGTGTGAGGAGTCCTCCCCCTGAGGAGGAAGGAGTGGCAGAGACAATGTGAGACAAACTGACCACAACTCTCATTCCCCATCCCCCTGCACAGTTCAGGGGGAGGAATTAGAGAAATCAGGAGTGAAGCTGAGCCCAGGAAGAAGGGAGGGGTGGGGGGAAGGTGTTTTAAAATTTTGTTTTATTTCTCATTATCCTACCCTGATTGTATTGGTAATAAATTAAACTAATTTCCCCAAGTCAAGTCTGTTTTGCCTGTAGTGGTAATTGCTGAGTGATTTCCCTATCCTTATTTTGATCCATGAGCCTTTCGTCATATTTTCTCTCCCCTGTCCAGCTGTCGAGGAGTGTGGTAAAGTGGTTTTGGTGGGTGTCTGGCATCCAGCCAGGGTCAACTCAACACAAGATTTTATTTTTAGAAGCTAAAAGGATAACAAACTGTGTCTTGTAAACACCTGTTATCAGCTTGGCCCAAATCAGCTTTTTGACCTTCTCCTTTTATTTTGCCAAAGTGTCATAGAATCATAGAATCATAGAATTGTTGAGGTTGGAAGGGACCTTTAAGATCATCGAGTCCAACCTTTAGCCTACCCTGACAAGAGCCACTTCCAAACCAGGTCCCTAAGTGCCCCATCTACCCTTTTTTTAAACACCTCCAGAGATGGTGAATCCACCACCTCCCTGGGCAGCCTATTCCAATGTTTAATAACCCTTTCAGTGAAAAAATGTTTCCTAATATCTAATCTAAACCTCCCCTGACGTAACTTGAACCCTTTTCCTCTCGTCCTATCACTTGTCACCAGGGAGAAGAGGTCAGCCCCCATCTCTCTACAACCTCCTTTCAGGTAGTTATAGAGGGTGATAAGGTCTCCCCTCAGCCTCCTCTTCTCCAGGCTAAACAACCCCAGCTCCCTCAATCGTTCTTCATAAGGTTTGTCCTCCAGACCCCTCACCAGCTTTGTAGCCCTTCTCTGGACACGCTCCAACACCTCAATGTCCCTCTTGTAGCGAGGGGCCCAAAACTGAACGCAGTACTCGAGGTGGGGCCTCACCAGTGCCGAGTACAGGGGGATGATCACTTCCCTAGTCCGGCTCACCACACTATTCCTGATACAGGCTAGGATGCTGTTGGCCTTCTTGGCCACCTGGGCACACTGCTGGCTCATATTCAGCCGGCTATCAACCAACACTCCCAGGTCCTTTTCTGCTGGGCTGCTTTCGAGCCACTCCGCCCCAATCCTGTAGCGCTGCATGGGGTTGTTGTGACCCAAGTGCAGGACCTGGCACTTGGCCTTGTTGAACCTCATACCACTGGTCTCAGCCCATCGGTCCAGCCTGTCCAGATCCCTCTGCAGAGCCAGCCTACCCTCAAGCAGATCAACACGCCCGCCCACTTTAGTGTCATCTGCGAACTTACTGAGGGTGCATTCGATCCCTTCATCCAGATCATTGATAAAGATATTAAAGAGAACCGGCCCCAGCACCGAGCCCTGGGGGACACCACTTGTGACCGGACACCAACTGGATTTAACTCCATTTACCACCACTCTCTGGGCACGGCCATCCAGCCAGTTTTTTACCCAGCGAAGAGTACACCTGTCCAGGCCATGAGCAGCCAGTTTCTCCAGGAGAATGCTGTGGGAAACAGTGTCAAAAGCCTTGCAAAAATCCAAGTAGATAACATCCACAGCTTTTCCCTCATCCACTAAGTGGGTCACCTTATCGTAGAAGGATATTAGGTTTGATAGGCATGACCTGCCCTTCACAAACCCATGCTGACTGGGCCTGATCACCCTGTTCTCCTGCATGTGCTGCGTAATGGCACTGAGGAGGATCTGTTCCATGACCTTCCCAGGCACCGAGGTCAGACTGACTGGCCTGTAGTTCCCCGGATCCTCCTTCCGGCCCTTCTTGTGGATGGGTGTCACATTTGCTAACCTCCAGTCAGCTGGGACCTCCCCGGTTGTCCAGGACTGCTCATAAATGATACCAAGTGGCCTGGCGAGCACCTCCGCCAGCTCTTTCAATACCCTTGGGCGGATCCCATCCGGCCCCATAGATTTGTGCACCTCCAGGTGCTGAAGCAGGTCCCTCACCGTTTCCCTTTGGATTACGGGGGCTTCATTCTGCTCCCCATCCCTGTCTTCTAGTTCAGGGGTCTGGGTGCTCAGGGAACAACTGGTCCTACTGCTGAAGACTGAGGCAAAGACTTCATTAAGTACCTCAGCCTTTTCCTCATCCTTGGTCACTATGTTGCCGGCCCTATCTACTAGAGGACAGAGATAATCCTTAGTCCTCTTCTTATTGCTAATATATTTATAGAAACTTTTTTTGTTGTCCTTGACAACAGAAGCCAGGTTTAGCTCTAGCTGGGCTTTGGCCTTCCTGATTTTTTCCCTACATAGCTTCACTACCTCTTTGTAGTCGTCTTGAGTGGCCTGCCCTTCCTTCCAGAGGCCATAGATCCTCTTTTTTTCCCTAAGTTGCAACACTAGCTCCCTGTTTAGCCAGGCCGGCCTTTTTCCCCGACGGCTTGTCTTCTGGCACATGGGGACAGCCTGCTCCTGCGCCTTTAAGACTTCCTTCTTGAAAATCATCCAGGCTTCCTGGGCTCCTTTGCCCTGGATGACTGCCTCCCAGGGGACTTTGTCAACCAGGCTCCTGAAAAGCCCAAAGTCCGCCCTCCGGAAGTCCAAGGTAGCAGTTCTGCCGACCTCTCTCCTTGCTTCTCGCAGAATCGAAAACTCTATCATTTCATGGTCACTGTTCCCAAGACAGCCTCCAACCTTCACATCCCCCACAAGACCTTCCCTATTTACAAACAACAGATCCAGCAGGGCACCTGCCCTATTTGGCTCTCTCACTAGCTGTGTCAGGGAGTTATCCCCAGTACATTCCAGGAACCTTCTAGACTGTTCCCTCCCTGCTGTATTGTATTCCCAGCAGATGTCCGGCAAATTGAAGTCCCCCATGAGGACAAGAGCTCGCGATCTTGAGACTTCTCCCAGCCGTTTATAGAATATTTCATCTGCCTCCTCATCCTGATTGGGCGGTCTATAACAGACTCCTACTACGATATCTGCCTTGTTAGCCCTGCCCCTGATTCTTACCCATAAGACTGTCCATGTAAGACTCTGTTTTGTTTCAACCCAGAACACAGTTCCCTGCTAAAGTTTTGGTTCATGATTCAAACCAAAAAAATAAACTATTATTTACCTGTGTCTAATTTGGAAGAAGATTTTATAAAAATGACATAAATGAGTAACGGAGTAGAATCAGGATAAGAAAAAAATGAAGTAGAATTTCAGTACTAGACCCTTAAAGTTGAGGTTGATTGTTATTAATCTCCCAAGATGAGATACCTATGAAAGGACTAATAAAACAAACTGTGAGAAACATCACTGATATGAAAATAATAGGAAGAACAATCTAAATCCATCAGTCATCTTTGCTTTCTGCAGACAATATCAAATAAGTTGTGTCATTCTGAGTGTCAAAGGGGTATTATTTGTTAATTTATGGCATAGGTGCAATGCTAGCCTAGCCAATAGGTGACCTTTAATGGTCCCTTACAACCCAAAATATTCTATGATTCTGTGATTCTCTAAGAAACAACAGGTTGAAGGACATGATCCAACAATGCTTTACACTTAATAGATTTACTGAAGCATTTGTCCTCAAATGAGAGCCTCATAGAAAAGCTTATTCTATCTTCTCCATATTGAGCTAGGAATGCCTTTTGGGAGGTTCTGTTTATGTTTTGTTTTTTTCTTTGGTATCCATGGAAAGGTTTCCATGCTGAGTACTCAGTCTGACAGAATAGTTCAGTGCGACTGTTCTTTGACCGCAGTGACATTCAGAAATGATAATAGCTTCAAGGAAGCATCCATGCACTGATGCAGGGTGGCAGCCAACCTCTTCTGCACAAGGGACTCTGCCATTGCTAACTGCCACATCAAATCATTCATGTGCACAAAACCGAATGCCGACGAGTTTGTTTCACTCTGGAGACTTTGAATACCTGAAGCATCTCCACTATGATAGCACAGAGACGCCAAACTATGCCTTACAGCCAGATACAGTTTTGTTGAGAACAAACTGCAAAGTAAACCATACCTGAATTTAATCTACCATAAAGGATTATCAAGCAGGTTACAGAAATCTTGCCTTTGGTGGTTTTGGACAGTTTTATACCAGACACAGACAAATTTGCTGCAGCTGAAAAATTGGATCTCTTTATATATTACCATAAGTCTTTACTTGGTGCAATAAAAGAGATCAATTCATCAAAGAAGGTAATGGCCTGGTCCCTCTAAATCCATTATATGTGGCTTGAGGATTCTTTTTCAGACTCAATTTAGTTTGGTGTCTGGACCAAACGTAACCACCACTCATGTAGTATGAAGATGGCTTAAGGATTAATAACTTGTTCAGACACTTGTCATTGAATATTTTCAGATGGAGGAGATCTCTGGAAGTTGTCAGGTATAAATTCCCCACTCATAGAAGAATCAGCTTAGATCAGGTTGCTGAACTTGGTCTAGTTAAGTTTTTACTATGGCCAGGGATGGAGATTCCCTAACCCCACTTGGTCTGTCTTCCAGTATCCGACTGTCGTAGTTTAACTGGGCTGGCCATTAAACAAACAACAGATGCTCTCTTTAACATCTCTCTCCCTTCCCAGAAGAGAAGGCAGAGAAGAATAAGGGAGAGAGACTTATGGGTTGAAAAAAAATGAAACTACTTTAATGAAATATTAATAATAAAAAGAAAATATAATAATATTAAAAAAATAATTAAATATATATAATATATAGAAAACTGTATCGAGCTCCCAGGATGATGATCACATCACCGGCAGGCACGGGCAAAATCCCAGACTGGACCCAGCAATGGACGGAAGCTGGATTCTGGATCTGGATTCAGGAATGTACATATCGGGATCAAAGGCAGACAAACAGACATAGTGTTCCTCAGATACCAGCCATTGAAAAAAGAAACACTGTCCCTTTGATCCCTCAGATTTTATACAGAGCATGAGGCGGATGGGATGGAATACCCAGTTGGTCAGTTTGGGGTCCCCTGTCCTGTCTTTTCCTCCCCACAGGTGCAACCCCTCTACGCTTTTCCACTCCTGACCATCCAACAGGGCAAATAACAAAGTTAGCTGCCCTTGGTTGTTAGAGCAATAAGTATAAGCAAGAGTCTCTCTGAATACCATTCCTTGGTACAAACTATAAACAATCAGATCTTATCACTCTGGAAGGAGACAGTGTCTGAAAAATATGCCGTTAATTTCAGTCATTTAGAAGACGCTTAACTGAAAAATTAATGAACAGAAAATTGGTTCTGTTCTACCTCAAACCAGGACACTGACCATCCTTAGAATTAATTATTTCTTTCACAATATGTAAAGGACATTTTCCTTCTTTCAACTGGAATCTGTTGCCTTTACCCCTATGACTGTGCACACTCAAGAAGAGCCTGTCTACATCTTCCCCTCACTCCTATTAGGTAGTTGAAGTCAGCAATCATATCTCCCTTTAGGCTTCTCTACTTGTCACCACGAGTCTTAGGGAGCATATGTTGGGCACTTGCAGTAGAGCTGCCCCTTTGATTTCTTCCCAAAGGATCGCAGTTTGCCCACTCCAAGCCATCGTACTAAATGAACCAATGGACAATTAATGAGGTGACTTTGGGGTTCAGTACCAAAGTGCACTTCTACTGCAAAACAAAACATTGTGTATACAGTGAATACAGTGTTCAGCCCTGGTCCCAAGCAGAGCTCTCCAGTCCCAGATGTGTCCTGATGCTCTCAAGCAAGCAAAGTATGGTAGCCAGAAACGAAGTTCTTCTATTATTTTTTAGACTAAACATTTTGTGGTTGCAAAATGAAGCATTTTATCCTAAACCGTTTTTGAAGAGAAAAAGGTATATTTTGAGAAGAAGATTTTTTTCAGTGATTTGCTGGTTTACTTTTTATTTTGTTCAAAGCCACTAGTATTTTTTGGATTTCAGTTGCCAACATCCATTGGCTATAAACCGAAAATGCAAACTGTTGGCCACCAAAAGCCAGAGATTCTTTTTTAAATCCTATAATCCTCTTTTTTTTTTCTCCCCCCCCCCGCCCCACCCCTGCATTTTTACATTCTTTTTTTAATGAAAGCCAGAAATTTACTTCAGGGGGGACAGCAGGGAGAAATTTTCTATCCATTCCATTTAATATTTCTACAAATACATACTTTTGCTTGCTAATAACAGAAGGTGTATCTTCCAGTGTCTCTAGCACTGCTAGGAAAGGGTGTTTAATTAGTGCAGAAGGATTTAGTGAGAGTAAAGTACTCAGTCATCTTGAGGTGGAGATTGTAGGAGGAAGGGATGTGATGTTTTCACACTGAAAGTGAGGAAAAATTAACTTGCATCGTTTTTCATTATTTATTTTAAGCATCACCATCTGGCTTGTAAATCTTCCTCTTGGCTGTTAGGGAATGGAGCCTTTCTTGCTAGAGATTTAAAAGCGGTGGGAGGAGAAATATAGCTAAGAATGTAATTTGAATCCAAATACAGATGTCTATTGAATCTAAATACACTCTCAGCTCTCCAGAGGAATTGTCTGGATGTTTCCGCAGACCTTTTGCTCTAATGAAACTTGTGAATCATTTGTGCTGAGGGCCTGGATTAACATTAGGGTTAGCATAACAGTGGTGGCCAAGATGCAGCTTGACATCAATAGGTGACTTTGCTTTGACTAGCGTGAAGCAAGAGACCAAAAACACATGCCTTGTAAATGGCTTCCAGCACAAAACTGATTCATTCATAAATTAACCGACATCTTTTCCACTGGCCTGGGATCAGAAAATGAAGCTTTTTATTCACTCTTCCTGCTTCTTATTTGATCTCCATTTTTAAAGACTGTCCCCTTGAAGTTTAGTTGGCAAAAGATGTGGTGACATGAAGGATGGAGGACAGCATCCAGCTGATCATCCCATCACTCCTTGGTGTGGGGGAAGCAGCAGTGACATACAAGGGAGGTGGAGATGCCAGTTTTCCTAGAACTTCTTTGCTGAATGGTATTGTATTTTGAGGGTAAATGTTGCCTTTGCTTTTAACGAGGGAAACCTTGTAGACTTCACTGATAGGAGACATTTTAGGCCCAAAAAACCCCAAAGTTTTTTAATAACTTAAAAAATCAGAAGAAATTTCAGGATAACTCCAGAGATTTTGCTGTTATCTCTGGAGCACAGGAAATAATAATAAGGCACAACTTTATAAAAGCAGCAGGTGCCTAACCAAATTCAGGCACTGACACAGTGAGCAGGCAGCTGGGCACTTAGAATAAGAGGCAGAAATGTGGACACACAAGAAAGAAATGGTTTCCCTTTAAACAGCAAAAAAGTTTGGTCATGCTAGCCCCATAAGAAACTATTCAAGTTCTCTTTTTCCCACAGAACCTGTACTTTCTGCTATGTATTTGCTGATCTCTCTTCTTAATTTTTTACACTCACAAAGATACACTTGGGCTGAATTTAGTCCTATTTTGTAAATCAGATTGTATTTACTGGGGAAGAGTTTAAAAAGGGGGTTACATGACTAGTTTATCTTAGTCAGGTGCAGAGCCCCTGCTGTATACTGTGATGGAAAAGCAGCCCCCTTTCCATATAGACCCTGCCCTAGCTGCTAAGGCAACCTTAAGCTATAATGTTAATAAAAGTCTAGATCTCCTATTCTTTGCAGCAAGAGGTGTGGGGGGAGCTACTGTTTTGAGTTACTTGTGCTTTTCATTTACTTTCCATGAGTATAAATGGGTAGATTAAGTTCAGATACATGTGGACTCAATTTTATTTTTTTTTTAATAATAGAATAACCAGATTAAAATGATTACAGTACATATAAAATATCTGGTCTATACAGCATGTAAGACTATGTCTCATGAAGTCATTCTTGCCACATAAATTAAAATCAGCCTCTCTGTGAGCAGATGCATAGCCCGATCATTAACTGAAATGCTGAAAACAAAGAACAGAGGGCAGTGAATCATGCCTAATATTACATGGCATTGCGGGGAAGCAGTTTAGTCGAATATCCACGTGGATCAGTGTTAGTTAACATCCTCATTCATGATCTGGCAGAGAAAGGAACACAAGCATGAATGAAATTCACAGATCTTACTCAAGTGGGAAGTGCCAAGAACATCCATGAGGACAGAGGATTTGTGGTAAGGGGCCAAAAGAGGTAAGGAGTATGGGCAGCCAGCAGCAATCCAAAATGATAATCAGTGAAAAAGAGAGCTGGGAATTGCCCATGCCAAAAGAGATGTAAGGGAGATCAAATTAAATGGAGCTACAAAGTGTGAAAATGTCTGTGTAGATGTACAGTGGAAAAGAAAAGCAACAGCACTTTTGTGGCTCTATTTCAGCTTAAAAGGTGAAAAGAATCCCTAGAATTTAAATATATATGGGACACACAAAGGTGGCTATAGAGTCTATTCAGCAGCTGTGTGTAGAAGGGATTCCTAGCATTTTCCATCCCAAAAGGCGAGTAAAACACTGGGAAGTGTGTCATAAATATATGAAAAAATCAAGACATCGTAAGTTACACATTTGGAGGGAGAAAAAATGAAGTGCTGCCTGATGAGAGAGTCTGAAAGGTCTTTGACAGCCATTGCATAGGGTAAGCATGGGTCTGAATGCCACTGGGGTCATCCTGTCCTCGTCTGCAGGCAGAAAGTCTTCTGTGAGTGCTAGTGGACACTTCTGTTCAATGATACACAGACTCCTGAATTTATTGCTCCTGGAAAGCTGCCATCAAAGTTAGAGGAAGATAAGAAAGAGGAAACAGCATGCTGGAAGGTTGAACAGAGAAACAGGAGGATTATTAATAACAATTTCCATGAAATCCCCTTGGGACTCGGTGCTGGCTCCTAAGTGGAAGCTACTCATCAGCAAGGAAATGAAAAAAAATAGACCAGGTTTTGTCAACCAAAGGGCCGCTTTCCACCCTCCAATTCCCTGGCAACTCACCACGTGTTAATATTGTGCAGAAATGTGCCAATAAAGGTGTACTGTTCGGTTCTTACTCTCCCAGACTTATCAACTCATTAATTACAGTAAGCAATCAATGAGTTTGACACATAGAGGGCAGCAGGAATAGACCAAGGAGAAGGCAAAGGGCTGGAAAGAAAAGACTAAAGAAGTTGGATAAAAGGGATGGACTGAGAGAGGAAGTGGAGCATTGCTCATTTTGGTATTTTCTTAGACTAACTTTTAAGAGCAATGTTCTCATTAACGAGTTTAGACAAGCACAATAAAAAGTCAATCTTGCTGGACAACTGTTAAGGCTGGCTTTCAATACTGTAATGCCAGAAAATTAAAAAGAAAACATATTTATCCCTTGGTTTGGTGCAGTCTGTGGAGACTAGCTCTTCATGCTTTGATCCTTTGGCTCTGAAAGAACAAATGAGCACAGAAGCATATTAACAATAAAAGGCGACAGAGACAAACAGAAAGTTTCCCGTCTGTGACAGATTTGCAAGAGAATACTGCATTGAGACGTGGGGCATAAATCTGGCTTTAAAATTCAAGATTTTTTATGCTTGAAGTAAGATCAGAGCCTGGCCTGGCTTCTGCAAAGATTTTGATTTGGGGCAGGGAAGGAAAGCATTTCCAAAGAAATGGGTGATTTGGAGGGAGAAAATCAGTTTTTGGAGCCCAGACTTAAATAGCTTTTAGTAATGCATAGCTTTGGCTTTTTCGAAATCAGATTTCTTTTAGTATAATTCAAGCAGAGCTAAAGCAAAGTCACCCCAAATCACTATCATTAACGTCAGCTCTCCATGCTCAGAGATCACAAATATGGGTCTTTCTTCATAAGACATGGTTCAGTCTCAGGCCTCCCTCTACAATAACTTTGTCTAAGAGGGGCATTACACCTGACTTTTATGACATTACGTTCTTAAAATCCCTCCTGAACACACATGTGAAAATTATCTTTTCCCCGGCTGCTTGCATAGTCTTCCTAGGGGTAAGCAGACACTTAGCCTTACTTTGTCTCCCATGTCCAGCTCAGCTCTCTGCCTGCCCCTCCGCTTCTCAGTGCTTCAGTACTTGGTGTCTTCTCCTTAGTTACTTCTTACCAACTTCATAGAAGATACAGGTTGACTGAAAACTGTGGCAGAGTTTCCTGATCGCCCCAACTTCACCTCTTCTTGCAGCGCAGCAATCCAAGTGAGTCAAAATGGCATTGAGATCTGGTTCTGAAAACAAGCACAACCACCAAAAAAAAGTTATCAAAGCTCTCATTTGGCTGAAATTTTCCAACATTACTGTTTTCCAATGCAAAATTTAATTTTTGATTAAATGTTCTGTTTTGTAGAAAAATGCAGTTTCCTGGTGTGTGAATATTTCTATGTACATGGATTTTAGCAGTCATTTCCTTGCCAAGAGATAATATAGAGAAATAGATAGATACAGATCGAGATCTATTAATGACCGTAGTGGTGGTGTCAATGCTTGTGGGAAGAGAAAGTAGAACAAGTTTTTTCACACAGTGTAACCTAAATTTCTTTCCACTAGATAAAGGCTGCCTTAGCCATGCTAAGCTGTGCTTAATGTAGCCACTCTGTTTCCTTGGCAGTCTGTCACATTGAGTTTACCTCAGATCCCAAGTCTCCTGCTCCAAATTCTCTCATTATGAAAATGATAGGGTACATCTTGGCCTTCTTTGCCCAACCTGAATGGATGTTATTCCCTTCCTCAAACACCCAGTTATGAAATACCCTCCTCCCTTAACACATACACTCACACACACATATTACTCGACAAGACTCTATTTTAAATGCTAATAAATGTCTATGGCTAATTTTGTTTGCTTTTCTGGTTAACCATCTTTACTACTCCACCTCATCATCTCTTTTTCCAGGAAGAATGTTCCATGTTGACCCCATAATTAAATTCCAGACAGCCAGTGAATTCAGCACTAGGGGAGTTCTTGGGAGATTTCAGCTATTATGAAAGATAGACGAAAAAATAACAACCATTGGTCGCTTCCAAGGTGCACAAACTATATTTGACCACCCAAACACAGGGCAATGTTCCTTCCAGTTATAGGAAAAAATACAAAAATAAAAAAAACCAGCTCAGACACTGTGGGAGTCTCTTTTTTTGGAAAGGCAAAGGCTTTTAGTACAAACCAAAACCAGGGGAGTTCAACCCAAACTATGAATGCAAGAAAAGAAGCATATGTGGTTTGTTGCTTTTAAAAAGCTCCCACCTGATCCCAAAAGACTTGTTTATATTTTAACTACATATGGGACATAGGATCTCTATCACAGAACAGTAATTTGCAAATTAGGACATCTACTTTGAGGAAATTAAAACTGGATTTAGCTGAAGCATAATCATGCCACTGTCTTTTCTCAAGGCCTTCTTTATTCTTCATTGGACTCACCTCCACAGTCCACTGCTAAGCCAAAGTATCATTTTGAAACTCCAGATGGGGGTAGGACAGCAAAGCTGAAATTACCTTCCACCTTAACGTCCTTTCATTTAGAGCTACTGTACCAGAATTGCTTGCTTGAAAGTATGGGGAAAAGGGACTTTCACTTCGTTGGGAGACCAAAGTTAGGACAGTCCTGTCATAGGAAGAAGCCCCACCAGGGTGGAGAGTTATGAGGAAAGGAGACAGAAGTCAAAAGCATCTGCATTTTGGACAAGCTGCCCCAGCTGCCTGAGCAGATTCCTCACTTTGACTCAGCACAGATACAGTCCTACCATTGCAAATCCCAACAGCAGCACCTTTGGTCCATGAGGCTTCATTAGGAAAAAAAAGGGGTTGATAGTGCATCTGTAATGTTGCAATCAGCTGACAGGCCAACGTGTTTTGGTCCTGAATTTCTTGATCATTTGGTCCAACACCCTGGCTCAGAGCAAGGTCATCAAAAGCAGTGTGCCCAGGGTCATGTCCAGCTGGGTTTTGAATTTCTCCAGAGATGGAGACTCCATAAATTCTCTGGGCAATCACTTCCAATTTTTGTCTACCTCACAGTAAAGAAATTTTTTCCTCTGTTGAAGCAGAATATTCTGTATTTAATTTTTTTTTCACATTGCTTCTTGCCCTGTCACTGGGCACCACTGAGAGGAGTCTGTCTCATTCTTCTTCACTCCCCCCATCAGGTAATTCTACAAATGCACGTTCTACAAATGGACCTTCTTTTCTTCAGGCTGAACAGTCATGGCTCTCTGAGCCTTTCCTCATAGGAGACATATTCAAGTCCCTTAAACAAACTTTCTGGCCCTTCACTGGATTTACTCCAATAGGTCCCTGTGTCTCTTATACTGAAGAGCCCAACACTGGACCATCTGGTGAGATGTGTCTCACCAGTGCTGAGCAGAGGGGAAAGATCAACTCCCTCACCTGGCTGGCAACACTCTGCCTAATGCAGACCATGATGCTGTTGGCCTTCTCTGCCATAATGGCACATTGTTGGTTAATAGAATCTTAGAATCATAGAATGGTTTGGATTGGAAGGGACCTTAAAGATCATCTAGTTCCAACCCCCTGCCCTGGTCAGGGACACCTCCCACCAGACCAGGTCGCTCAAAGCCCCGTCCAACCTGGCCTTGAACACCTCCAGGGATGGGGCAGCCACAGCTTCTCTGGGCAACCTGGGCCAGTGTCTCACCACCTTCGCAGCAAAGAATTTCTTCTTAATAACTAATCTAAATCTCTCCTCTTTCAGTTTAAAACCATTCCCCTCATCCTATTGCTATAGTCCCTGATCAACAATCTATCAGGTCTCCCTGGAGCCTTCTCTTCTCCAGGCTGAACAACTCCAACTCTCTCAGCCTGCCTTCATAGCAGAGGTGCTCCAGCCCTCTGATCATCTTCATGGCCTCCTCTGGACTCACTCCAACAGGTCCACGTCCTTCTTATGTTGAGGGCCCCAAAGCTGAGCTTAGCATTCCCAGTGGGATCTCACAAGAGCAATCTCACATGGACCTGCTGGCCATGCTTCTTTTGATGCAGCCCAGGATCCAGTTGGCTTTCTTGTCTGCGAGCGCACATTGCCAGCTCTTGTCCAGCTCTTCCCCACCAGTACCCTCAAGTCCTTCTCAGCAGGACTGCTCTCAGTCCCTTTATCCCCCAGCCTGTATTGATACTGGGGTTTGCCCAGACCCAGGTGCAGGACCCTGCTTTTGGTGTTCTTGAACCTCATGAGGTTCTCATGGGCCCACTTCTTGAACTTATCCATGTCGCTCTGGATGGCATCCCATCCCTCAGGCATGTCAACTGTACTGCTCAGCTTGGTGCAGACTGGAAGAGACTAGTATTTGGAAGATGAACATCCTCAGATATGAAAGTGATGGACATACTTATCAAAGAGATAGGTAGGTAGGTAAGTAGGTAGGAAGAAAGAAAGAAAGAAAGAAAGAAAGAAAGAAAGAAAGAAAGAAAGAAAGAAAGAAAGAAAGAAAGAAAGAAAGAAAGAAAGAAAGAAAGAAAGAAAGAAAGAAAGAAAGAAAGAAAGAAAGAAAGAAAGAAAGAAAGAAAGAGAGAAAGAAAGAAAGGAAGAAAGGAAGAAAGAAAGAAAGAAAAGAAAGAAAGAAAGAAAGAGAGAGAGAAAGAAAGAGAAGGATGAAAAAAGAAATACAAAGTTTTGTTCTAGTCTGACTAGATATCCTACAAGTGTAGTGCTGAAGATTGTCATAATTTCCACACCACCATCTGATCGGAACCAGGAAGACCAGCATCACAGAGAAGACTAAAACCAAACTGACTTTTAAAAGCAGGGAAATATTAGCTCCACTTCATTTAAAACTTCAAAAGAGGACATTTACAAGTTTAGGCTAAAAACTTGGCAAGGATTCAGCTTGTGCCGTATGCTGTCCAAATGTATTCAACCCTCCTCGACCCTGAGTGTGCAAGACAGCTGGAAGGAGAGCAGTCACAGCATGGAAGGAATAAGAATCTCATGGTTAAGCCATTAGACAACACCCCAGGAGATCTGTTCTCATTTTTCAGTTTGTCCACAGACTCCCCACATGAATGTAGGCAAGTGGTTTAATCTCTCTGGGCCTCCCTTCACTTCTGTGATGAAAACATACCAGCGATCCAAATAGCTCGAAGCCAAAAGGAGCTGACACGAGTGGCCACTGAGTCCAGTTCTGCTCAATGCAAACACTAACTCTTTTATTAAACTCAGCCTCTTTCTTGCCTTGCCTATTAAGAACAGTCTTCTCCATGGCAGGGCTTTCTCTTACTGCTCAGACATAAAAGCCCAGAGTCATCCATTTGGCTGTAGGCACTAAAATGACATGTCTAAATTAGGACCTTACACAGTCAAGACTCTTTCTGGTTATTGGAGAAAGTCAGTCAGGGAGTAAGTCAGACCTCCAAAGGGCTGAACCATCTTCAAGAGCTACCTGTTATTCTCCAAAGCCTAGAGAGAGAGTCTGTGGTGATTGCACTCCAAACACACAAATCTTGGTTGAATGTGGAATACATCCAGGATGACGTGTCTAGCATACTGTAACCTTGATGTTTCTGTAGTACAAACATTGATGTACACAGACATTATATATGCAGTCCATGGAGACAGACAGAAGTTGCAAAATTTGGATGAAGTTACAGTACATCATGAAGTCAATAGACATCTTTGGATCTAGGATTTCTTTTCCACCACGAACGAAAGTAGAAGAATATGTGGTAAATTCAGAGTGTGATATATCAAATTAATACATATTTTTTATCAAGTTTTAAATTATTTATCTTGACTGTGAATAGGTGAGAGCTGTACTAAGCCCATAGCCTGTGGAGCTCGCTCTCTCTGTGAATCTCTAATTAGAGCGCACCAGTAAGGTCTTTGTCATTATGAGGTCTTTAGGCAGGGGTCATGCTTTAGTATTGCATAATCATACAATTAAGTCCTGCTGGACAATTAAGTCCCATGGCTAGAGCTGATAGGCACAACTGCTTCAGGCAGACTACTTGGGCACCTGGATTTATGAAAGGGAAAAGGAATGGAGGTCTCCAACTCCAGAGCTATGAGAACTGATTGCACCATTGGGTAGGGCAGCAAAGACTCACTCAATCCCATCTTGGGACTTGGAAACCCATCTGTTTCCAAAATAATACAGTCTATTCACAAATTCTATAGCAAACACATGGCAGAAGATTTCTTAACAGGGCCCTATGGAAAAAATGACTAACAATGTTGACTATTATGGGAGCTTTTAAAGTCGTATCTTCAGCAACAATAGATGAAAAAGCACACTTTCCTTTAGCTTGTCTTTCATCTCCAGGCTCTAAGGCCTCTCCACACTGAAGAAAATATTTGCCAAGGCCGTGGCATTTGGTTACAGTGGCTTTTTTACCCGCTTCTAGCTCTAAGAACTGCCACATTTTAATATAAAAAGGCAGATTTCTCAAAGAGGACCTGTAGCACTTTTGCAGTGGACACAAAGTAGTATGTGCAGCCCATTGGGACCAGAAGGTAACATGTCTACACTGATGTCCTCCATCACTGTAATTGCTCTCTGCTAATGACCTCCGGGCTGATTCCAGGGTGTTTCTTTCTGATAAGTTATCAGGCTTCCGGCTTTCTTTAAACATGTAAACAGGCTGAAGTTTGCTCTCTTATTCTCTGAGTGACAAAGCAGCCATCCTAAGTCTTCATGCTGTTCAAGGAGAGGAAGAGGTAATGTTATTAAGTGGAAAATGCACCAAGTGTTCCCCTACCCATGGCAAAAGTCAGCTCTCAGTATTCCCTTGCTGATGGCAGGTTAAAACACTCTGGTTCTCCCCTAACCACAGAAATGTCAGGCAGGAACACAGTGGAAATAGTGAGTTTATTGCTCTGCTCCAAGTTGCACTGATCAGGTGCAGAATTTCTGCTGCACAGGGACTGCTGAACAGCCCTGTTCCCATGATTTGCTTCACACCACACTATATTCCCTTTTTTCCCCTTTTCTCCTCTGAAGTTTTCCCATTATAATCTCCAAGCCTTCCTGTATGAACAGTACTCCTTTGTTTGCATCTTCCCTGTTGTCTCTGCCTTTGTTAAATTTATATCTTTATTTAGTATTTATTATACTGTTCTGCTGTTAAATTTGCTCTTTTTCATCAATTCTGTTAAACGAGTATTTCCCTCCCCTTTTTCATTTCTATCTATAGGATACAGATAGAGATATATAGATATAGATAGAATCATAGAATCATTGAATCTTAGAATCATAGAATCATAGAATGTTTCGGGTTGGAAGAGACCTTAAAGATCTTCCAGTTCCAGCCCCCCTGGCTTGGGCAGGGATACCTCTCACTAGACCAGGTTGCTCAAAGCCCCATCCAGCCTGGTCTTGAATATATATATATTTTCTATCTTCTTTCTATCACCCTGCATACATCAGGGTGAGCCAACTGCATATATATGACTGTTCTTTTGTTATTTGTTACATCCTGAAATTTCCTTAAGGTGTTGCCTTGTTAACTGCCCCCTTGGTCAGGATTTGACATCTGCATTCCCTAATTACACACACTTCAGGCAAGAACAAGCTAACCAGTTGCAGCTTCACCTTGTGTCCTCACACACAGAGGTCAAAGCTGATGCTCCTCTTTGACCATGTGGTCCAGAAGCAGCTTGTCAGCTCAAGATGTGCTTTGTTAGCTGGGTCTTGCAGAGATGAAGGTGATACGGTGGAGGAGAAGTCATGGAGCAGTGGTGCAAATGAGCAGTGAGTCACCTAGGAAGATTGTGCCCTCAGAGGACCCAGCCAGGATTTCTCCCAGGTTCGTTCTTTTGCCATAAAGACTTGAAAAGACACCATAAGTGTTCCGATGTGTCTGTTCTGCTTTCATACAACTGACATCCTGGACACAGCATCCCTGCCGCATGGAGCTTTGCAAATATAGGAATGAAGATGCTTCTGAGGCCTGGTAAAGAGGAGTGACATTGGTTGTCACACAGATATTGCTACAGAAGGACAAAAAAAACCATAGAAAAATATACGCTTTTCTGTTGACAAATCCTGAAAGAAAAAGGTAAATACTCCAGAGCAGCACTGCTGGGGCAGGTTCAGGGAAACCTTTCTTTTCGTTGGCTTTCGCTAGGTGACAGACTGGGACAGGGAAGGGTTGAGTCACTGGAAGTGCGGGAAGCCGTCGCTGGCTGGATGAAAGAAAACACAGGGCTGCCATCAGCGGAAACAGAAGGTGCACAGTGGTGGTTAGGAGCATAGATGTATGGTTGTCATGGCAATCAGTCCTCCTCTTTTATTAAATGTTTGCCTGCATAGGAATAGTCCCAACATAGATAATGCTTCATGACCCTTTTATTGTACACAACTCATTTCAGTCTCTTTATGCTGATATTGACACTGAACTGTCTGCACAGAAAGAACCTATGAAGGGGTTTAGCTTCTTTATTTAAATAGAAAAAGTGAACTTGATCCAGCAATTTCCACAAATAAGGTAAGGGAAAATATTTCACTTTGCCCAAGTTTGAAAAAAAAGAAAAAAAAAAAAGAAAAATTGGAATTTGGAGTCATGTCTCTTTCTAAAATAAAATTCACACACATTTGGCAGAAATATAAGCCTTTGAAAATCATCGTTTGCATGAGAGGTTTGCAACTACCATGTAACTCCTTCATTTCTACTCAGCACTCTATATCCTTACCAGACACTTTCGTGGTCAGCCATCTGTGGAATCCATCTTCACAAGATATGTTTGCAGCCTCATGGTGACTTTTTGGGAAACTTGGTGCGTCTTATAGGCTGGGTGCTAAATGAATACATCTGAACCTTCTTTCTTTCATTCACCTGTGCTGCTATGCGCAGAGCATGGTTTCAGAAGACTTTCCCTCTATTTTGCTCCTTTGAGATCACAGAGACACCCAGCTGTGGGAGGAATAGGAAGGAAATCTTTCAGTGACTGGACGGTATACCTAGGTGAGCTGGAGGAGAAGAGCACCAAACCTCAGAGATTAGGACAAATGTCAAGGGAAGAGAAGGTGGCAGGGAAAAGCTGTGGAGGGAGGCAAAGCAGTAGGATGAAGAGCCCAATCAAGATGAAGATCAAGACCAGATCACATCAAAAACACATCTTTGATATAGGAAACTACTATGAGGAGTAGTCATCCAAGCAAATGTACAAATTAGGCTCTGTGTCTGGTCTCCCTTTATGGTTTATGAGTACTCAAGAGGGGAATTCATCTCCTCTTCTCCCCTTGTAGTTATGCAGATTTTCCTTTTCTTTTGGAGATACCTTATACACTAAAAGCAGCAGGGAAGAAAGTGGGTTAATCTCTGCTGGCTTAACTAGTGTTGAACTGCACATCTCCATTGGGAATGTCTACATCTACACATTCCTGTTAGGCTATTTGTGGAGCAGCTGGTCATTCAAATCATGACTTTTTATTACCTCTACAGTTTTCTGTGGGGTATTAACCTGGTTAGACAACACCTGACAGGCTGCTTCCAGTGGATGCTTCAGCCAGAGGGATCACTGAATAAATTTGGCTGGTGCTTGCAGCTCCAGTCAGGCTGGTCTGATCATAGAGTCGTTGATAAGGTTCAGTGAATATTCACTGAAAAGGGAGTAGGATTCACCTTCTCCTACAGCAGACATTTAAAGTAGGGCTGATGTAAGATACCCCCAAAATGTCTTTTTCTCAACATTGATTGCAAAGAAAAGACTAATGAACTCAGCTGGAGATATCTACATTATCAACAGCAAAAGCTAGCTGAGATGATGCTTGCTTTTGACAAGACCTTCTGCAGTTTGCTTACTGCCTGATCATAAGCGCATTCACACTTCATTCCTTTTCCCTGGGACAAACTTCTGAAATGCCAGAAATGTAACCTTTTCTGACATTGCCCTTTAAAAACCCCCAATATATCTGCTTGAAGCAACACCAAGATCTTGCCGGTGGTGTTTTCTCTGTAGATTTACTTCCCTCTGTTAAGCCCAAGACAGGGTCAACCAGTTAATAATATTAACAAGGGTGAGATTTGCAGTGGCTGTTTAACACGAAAGACATAAGTGTCACGCAAGCAGGGACGAGACCCTAGGACTCAGGTCAATACTCCCATTGCCTGAGCTGGTGAACCAGCACAATTTTGCCCCTTTGCTCACCGTTTCCATTGGGTTCACATTCCTCGTCAGCAAGCAGGGCAGCTCTGGCAGGAACCAAGGGAACAAGGCAGTCCCTAGCACTGTGCCTTGCCAGGTGGGGTGTAGTGAATGTGTTTAGCAATTGCTAGAGGCAGTTAAGGCAGAAATCAACACATTCCCTCTTTCTTTTGAAAAACTTTTTGCAGACATGAATTTGCATGGCAATTTCTCTTTTTCCCTTGAAGCAACCTATCTTTTAACCAGTACTAATTTGGCCTAAGCTCTTTTTAATTACTATATAAAGGCTCCCAAAGCCCTATGGCATGAAATTATTAGAGACCAGCTGTGACTAATTACATTTTTCAACTTCACAGGACACAGCTCCAGTAAGACTGTTTATTGTTACTCTCTTTGTTTTTTAAAGCCAAGTTGAATTTCAATCTGGCCTTGGAAGAGGTCAACTCTCTTACTTTTCCCATGTCAGAAAAGTGAATCCCATACTTTTCTTTCCAAATAAAAGCTTAGTTTTAGTCATACTGCCTTCCTCTAAACTCCGTGCTACAGAACAATACAGAAACTTTCCAATATTTCGCCAGTAAAACATCTTTTCCTGTCAATGGATTGGCCTGGGCTCCAAAACCCACAGCATTTGACTACCTGGACAAGCCTTTCCAGGATGGTGTACTCAGGTAAAGGGGTTTTGCACTGTTTTCCCCCACTTGTCCCCAGCTGGTAACTGGTAATACTATTCACATCCTCATAAGTGCTGGGAGTAGAGCAGGAAAATCACATTGTTGCCTCCCACTGATCTCCATTTCATGTGATTACGTCTCATTGCCTTTGTTGCAGTGTGATCTGGTTCTAACAGCGCAAGAGTTATTTTCACCAGTCTATCATGATCCAGCTGTGAGTTTAGCTCTCTGTGTGACAAATGTATCTGGTAGTCCTGTTCTGAAGAAAATTCACTTATGTTACTTGTTGATGGGGTACTTGAGGGGAAGAGATGGTAAAAAGAGTACTGCTCACTCAAAATGATGCTAATTAGCCAGTCTAGCATCACTGCCCAGTACGTCATACAACTTCCTTTACATCCTCCAGGACACAGGACACATGATGGTAAAATCATAAGCATTGGTCCCCCATACAAAATGATTTATTGACAGTTGATAACTGTTAATCATATGATTATGATTAACAGTATATCATATGATCCACATGCTAGCATTCCAGTGGCTCAAAATTTCTGGGTTTTACCACTTTCTGTATTGATGTGTTGCTATCGCGCTGGGTCTAGACATTTGATATCAACAGTTGGAACCGACTTGTGAGCACTGAAATTCTCTCTTTTTCCCCTAAAAAGTGACACTGAAGGGGTTAATCAAGCCAGGCAGATGGAGCAGACATGCTACTAATTTGTTCCCTTTAATTACTTTGCAGGGCATGGGGGAAGAAATATTGCCTCTAGGACTAGAGCGCTTTATGGCAGGGCAAGTGGAATAAAGCAGGAAAGCGGCATCACTAATTAACTTGCAGTGAGCTGCAGCACAACCCGTGACTTTGTGAGGAGGAACTAAAATAGCTGCTGAATTGCTCTCATGACCTTGTTTTCTGGTGCTACAGCACCAATGGAGGACATGGGAAAAGGAAAGGCTGCTCCAATGTGAGCAAAACAACAGATCAACCATGGCACCATTAATCTGCGTGGGCTTTCAAACATAGTTTTCACATATTTTGTATAACACCTCAAATAAACAGGACTCGGTTTTACTTACAGTGCAGACCATTCAAGGAGAAAGTTATCTAGGTAACGATCAGTGGTGGGTATCAATTAGCGTCCCAGTAGATCAGTGTATAAACTGATTTGGGTCCCTGAACAGATGAGCAGTCTAAGTAAACATGCCCATGCAGAGCTCCATGTTATGGGAGCTAACTGGCTCCTGCAACCTCAGTTAGTTTATAGTAAGATGGTATGGGTATGGGTACCCAGGTGGAATTCATCCCAGCCAGCTTAGATGTTTTCCGCTGAGCTGTTGCCTAGGCCCCTTTTGTACCCCGAAGACAAATAGGAACTTACAAGGCAAAATTAATTTGCCCCATTTTACTTATATTCTTTTTGATGGGATGAATCAAAATGTCAACATCTTGAATGAAATTTAGTTGCCCAGATATAAACACTTGGTACCACTTCAAATATCAGATGAAACCCTCAGAGGTCTGGCTTCCAGCTGCTGAAAGTCCTCTGTTACATCTGCCAGCCCTGTATGGATGTCTCAGTTCCCTCTAACATCTAAAATGGCATTAAGAAACTGAACCCTGCCTTCTCCATTTAGATAACAGGTGGTGACCCATCACTATGTAGATTCAGCTGTTTTCCTGTGATAGGAGCTCGTGTAACCATATCTGAGCTAGCTTCAAAACAGCTACCACAAAACCTGCCAACCAGATAGCCCTGAGTTTGTGGAACATCTTTCTCTTTATTCAGATGGGTTTTGCTTCCTTCCAGAGTTACATCAACAACAGGGCTTGATCTAGATGAGTTAAAATATTTGAGTGTGCCTGCCTGATGAAGTGTTACAATTCTGATGTCAAGGTAGACCTCCTCTGTTATAGAAAGGGTTAATTTGTTAGTCCTAACTCTACACGACAAGCAGCATGTAAATGGGCTGAGGTAGGCATTTTGAGCTGGCTTGGACTGAGAAAGAGAACACCCATGTGGGGATCTTATATATATAAGAGGGTGTTTGAAGAAGAAAGGAATAATCTGTTCTCCAAGACCCATGGAGAACAGAATAGGAAGTAATGTTCTTAACTTGAGTAAAGAAATTAAGATTAGGCTTTAAGAAGCCTCCCATCTCTAATAGAGTGAAAAATGAAGCACTGGAAACAATTGTGTGGGTATGAGTGGGGAATCTCCCTTACCAAATATCTTTAACAGTAGCTTTGACAAACATCTGTCAGAAATCATGTCACTAGGAAGAAGGGACTAACTAGTCATCTGGAGGGTTTTCTTCAGTTCTGTGATTCTGCGATTCTGCTCTGGAAAAGGGCCAAGAACACAACAAATCCCAAAGTGGGTATTTAGGTGGATAGCAAGAGTATTCATCATAATCATATTTAATGCTACTCTGAATTCTGGAAGGATTATTAAGCCTTCTGATTCAGGATTTACTTTTACTGGGCTGGTTTACAGCTAGATCTCAGTTGCGGACAGATTATTTTACATATACTGAACGTGAATATTACAGAGCTTAATATAAGATTTTTAATGAAGTGCTGGAAACCAGTCCAAAGAAAACTTTCTTATTGCGTGAGCTCTGCCCTACAAAGAAAGAGGGAAGCCGAGGTCATAAGATCAACCTAGCTCCAAAGATGAACTCTTCTGCTAACAGAAGATTTCTGTATAGCTGGGAGTACTGAAGAAAAGAGAATAGAGGCGGAGGAAGTAAGGAAGTTAAACTTTATGTAACCATAGATGGTTCTTTCATCCTTGCCATGGGCAAGCTATGTTTGCTTGACAGACCTCTGCTTTTTCTTGCCTTGATGTTCCATGTCTGCCTATCTGTGGCTCAGAAAAAGTGAAGCATTTTGCTACGTGTGACAATGCTATTAATAGTGTGCAGGAGCTGAATATTTATTTAGAAGGAGATCTAAGTGGTTTCGCTCATAGCTTATTTTGAATATTCTGCATCCCAACAGTCTTTGACTTCATTGCAATTAACTAGCACTACCTATGCTTATGTTCAGAATTGGTTGAGGCAATAACGTGCTTAAGCTGGTATATTACAGAGCCACTGTAATTTTTACTACCATTTCGGTGAACCAATAAAAGCTGCAACAAGGTACTTACTTTGTTAAGACCACAATTAAGAATGATTCAGTAGATCAATGCAATTGAAACAGTCAAAGTAACACAGTAGATAATGAATTCCAATTATGAGAATAAGACTAAAACAAGTGCCATGGTGGATCATAGAAGATTTTGAAAGGGTATGTAGTGCATGTCTATGTCCTTAGGCAGGAACAACACTATAAGCCATCCTTGCCTGACACCTACCCTATCCTTAAAGATGACCAGTGGAGGCAACTGCTGCTTCAAGCAATCAATTTTATTGCACTACTACCCTTTCCGTTATAACATTTGTCCTAATCACTAATCTGAACCTCTTTTTGGTAATTTATGTCCAAGGCTCCCTGACCTAGCCACGATGGACACAGGGAACAGACTGTTGTCTTCCACTATGAAGTAATTTCTGAGACACTCCAAATCTCTATCTCTCCTGGCCTTTCTTCTCCAAACTAGGAAAACCCAAATTCTTTCAGCCTGTTCCCTTATATCCTGTCTTGTATTGGGACAATTAAAAGAGCAACCTATTTCCTGTCAGCTAAAAGGCTTGGGCATTGTCATTGACATTACTATAGGAGTATTCGTTCTTATATACAATAGCAGAGCAGGCACTTCTCATTCCTTCTCAGCATTTACTAATTAGACACAAGAAGTGACAAGGCCACAGTCCCTCCCATAAGGCAATCCTTGTGCTCTAGGTGAAGGTGAAAATGCATAATAAAATTAAGTCTTACATCTAATCTTCTGGACCACAATCTGTACTTCACAAAGCGGAAGAAAAAAAAAAAAAAAACAACAAACCAAAACCAGATTCTTCAAGGTCTGAGCTTGGAGTCAAATTTAGTGTTTTGGATGAGGGAATGGGCTTATAACCACATCCATCAGGTCATATTGTTTATACAAATATGCAATAAACCAGCCAATATTATCTGGCCTCTCTTATCACATACTTACTAAGACAATTGTTTCTGCCTTCTTATTGCTTATCAAAACACCCTGTGTTTTGTACTGACAAAGGGATAGAGAAATCGGATGAAGTCATAACTGCCCTTTTATCTCTTGACCAGTGTAATTCTTTTTCTTTTTACATTTTTTATCACAACACATACTACCCACAATGAACCAATTAGATTTTTACTGGAACTTGTTAAATCTGAGCTTGTGCATATCACAAGAAATAGTTTTCAATTTGGAATTAATTTGAAAATCTGTTCTCTGTGTGATTTTAAAGTCAAATTTCTAGTCCTATAGAGTTTTCCAGACTTCCTCTTCAGGCATTGCAATGACAGTTGCATCTCCAGAAAGAAACTAGTGGAAGTTGTCCCTGGCAATGGCAGGGGAGTTGGAACTAGATGATCTTTAAGGTCCCTTCTAACCCAAATCATTCTATGCTTCTACTGAGTGGAAGATGTCTAAGAAAGGCAGTGAGAGTCACACTTGGAAACCAATATCTCTCCATGGTCTTCAGTCTCGCTTACTTGCTTCAACTACTTGGTTCCCTTTTGACTATGGTGACTTTCACCTCTATAGAGGTGAATACATGTGTCAGGATGAGCTCAAGTGTGTGCTAATCGTTACTCCACTGACTACAAGGAGTGTCTAGACTCATTATCTTGGGCGTTTTTCTGCACAGCAGTTAGATAAACTTAGATAAAAATAATCCCATGGTAAGTATTTATCTGCATGTTCATTGTTTCATATGATGGATCCCCATCTCCACATTATTTCCTAGCAAGGATAACAGAGATGGAAGTAGGTTTTGTACCAAGGTAGAGTCTGTCTCTTTTTCTCTCAGCTTCTCTGTCATCCAAGCCTAGAAGTGTTCAAGGCCAGGTTGGATGGGGCTTTGAGCAACCTGGTCTGGCGGAAGGTGTCCCTGTCCATGGCAGGGGGTTGGAACTGGATGGTCTTAAAGGTCCCTTCCAACTCTAACTGTTCTATGATTCTGTGATGCAAGTTCTGTTTGAGAGATAACAATCGCAGATAGCAGGCAAGGGTGAAGCGCTGGAGTCATGAATATCTTCAAATACTATATCTAGGTTTGCCATAGTTAATCTCCTAAAGTCCATACTTGTTTTGTTTTAAACTTGCCACCCACTAGTTTTTATGCTATTTCTAGTGTTTCTTATTCTTGTATTGAAAGAAACAGTAAACAAGAGTATCGTACTCACTTTCTGTGGTCAATTCATGCCTTCTGTCACATCCTCCACTGTCATTTCTTTTCCAGGAAAGAGTGATTCAGTATGTTTGAGCGTTTCTTATGCAAAAGCAGTTTGACAACTTTACTCATTCTTCTCACCCATCCTTGCAGGCAGCCCTGGCTACAGTTTTCCTTAGCCTCTGTCAGCAGGAAAGTTACCTTATGGATAAAAGAAATGTTTTATCCAAGAGTAGAGACTGTGAGGGTGAGAAAGGGGTCAGTTTTCTGGAGGAAGACTGTCAAATATACTTGAAGCATATGACAAGTGTCTTACAAGTTAGCCTCAGTCTCTCATCAGCCATTGTTTTTTAACCCCCTGCTATTGTAGTAGTACTTATTCACTCTGGTTTTGATCGGAGATCGCAGCCTCTACTTGAGAAAAGACTTGACTGCAGCTGGGAAGGTGCAATGAAAAATTTCCATTTTGAGCTATCAGCCCTTCTGGACGAAAAAAAAAAAGAATAAAAACCCCACCCATCCAACAAAAAAAAACAAAAACTCAACTGAAAACAAAACAAGTCATCACAGCAGCAACCTGCCTGCTCACCTTGAGCCCTGTAGTCAGCCTTTGGGGACAAGGATAAATGCAATCCCTCCCATACTTGGAAAGGGCTTCCTGAGCTTTTGCAGGGTTTTGATGAGATCATGCTAAATGTGATCTCTACTGTGGTTTTGATAATGGGCTGTAAAAAAGAGCAGGAGGAGGGAGGAAAAAAAAAACAACCCAAACACCACAACCGGCTGGCTTCCACAAACAAACACTGCCCATGACATTTGTAAATACTCAGAGGTGAAGTGAGGCAGAGAACAAACTTCATAATTTCTTGAGCACTTGTCAGAAGCAATCTTGGCGCAGAGCAGATGAGCAGGACGGGGCTGATGGTCTAACTGGTCTGAGATCCGGCCTCTAGATACTCTACGTGAAGGGGAGAGATGCCCCCTAATGGGTGATCATAGAATAATCTTGTTTCTGAAATGCCCTTTTCCCCAATCTTAAAGGCTTATGTTTTCACTAAAAGGTAAGTCTATGTTTCTCAATACCCCTCTTTGGGGTCTGGTAAGGAAAAAACAACCACAGGGTATCATTGCTCAGTCAGACCTTCTTCCATTTTTCTGGGCTCAGGTTCCCCTTCCCTTTTCCTTTCTACCTCTCTTCTGGGAAAGTTGGTCAAAGCTTCTTTTGAAGGAAAAATAAGAGAAAGATTGGTTCTGTGGAATAATCAACCTCTTGTGAGACACAGGAAAAATCATTTCCCTTTAATATGCATGACAGATGAGTGTGGATGCATATTGAGGCATGTGATGGAGAGGAGTCATGGTATGAAGCTGCAGCAGGTGTCTGATTTTTCAGGAGGGGCTATCGTCGTGTGGGTTCCCCCCATAGGAGACATGGCTCGCCAGCTCTTCCCAAATTTGGAACAACTGGTAATGGTGACATAAGAAAGAGCCTTTGCATGTGGATGTCAGAAATGGGAGGTGTGAACCTTCTTATGGATACTTGAGATTTGAGAAGCCTTTCTGGGACATCCTCAAAAAGAAGAGATTTCTATAGCTTTAATATTTTGCATTACAAGGAAATATGAAGGTGATTCATGGTCTGACAGGGTTGGGCCTCAAAAAAAAAGTCTTCGGATCTGTGCATTCACACAGAATCATTACAGTACCTGCATTCTGGCCTTCACTGAATACCAAGCCAACACTCCAGACTACCTAGCAAGGATTCAGACACTTAACAGAAGCCTTTCCTGATCTTGCATTCAAGTGAAAGTTGATTTTTTTTTCCCTAATGTTTTTTTCCTCCAAGTTGCACTGTTGTTTTTACATTGTTGAATACTATTAAACATTTTCCATTACATGCTTTTCTGATTTTCTCTTCTTTCCTGTTGTTGTCTCACAATGCTTTATGGTGCTTAAGCAAGGAAGCTAGAGTTTATGTTTTTATCTAAATAATCTAGTGGAAACTGTGCTTTTGACCTCTTCTGAGCAGGACCTGCACACCTGCCTGCTGCCTTACTCTAACTGCCTCTACTAGTACTGTTTAATACAGAAAAACAGAAGCAAACAGACTCTTATAGTCTCACTGAATCCGTACAATATGTCTGATGGCATACACGTTAATATGCTTCTGATAATTTCTTTTTAAAGTTATGCTTTCCATAATCATCCACACAAACAGACAAAGGCAGATTAGATGAGCCAGATAGATTTGTCTCTGTTTCAAGAGAAACTGTACAGGAAAAACTAATTGGCTATGATTTTTATTTTTTTTTAACTGCACTGTGGGCACATATCCCAAGTGAGATAGTCCTTCCCTTCCCTTTCCCTTCTTTCCGTTCCTTTAATGCTCAGAAGCATGAAAAGTTTGAAAGAGGAAAATTATGAACAGACAAGTCTTTTAGGTTTTGTCACATCTCAAGGACATATCTCTAAGACATTTAGTATCAACGCAGGGAAAAGGATTACAGGTTTTAGTCTTGCATATCATGCCTTATCATGCACTGAGTTAATCCAGACAGCAGGCACCGTGACTCTGTGCACAAATTAAGTAATCAAAGTGTAGGTAATTGTTTCTGTGCATTTTGGGCATCCAGTCTCCACTACAATCAATGGAGATGCAAAGGTGAGCTGAGATGCCCATGCATGAGGCTAAGACTGTTTGAGTTGATCTCATGCACTCATTCTGGCCTTCAGTTGTCAGCGCAGGACGCAAAGGCGTTCATAGGTCCTGTGCCATATTCGATGGTTCCCTATGAAAATCTCACCCTACGGTGTCTAAAATGTCACCAGAGCAACAGACTCATAGTTCCTATTTCATAAACCATGGAGCCTAGAGAGCAGTTTAGCATTTAATTGGCTGAGTTGCTCTACAGGCTTCATTGACCATTTCATGCCAAACTCTATTGACTATAATGGGAACTGACCGACCCAGCGCATGTGGTAACACCAATGTTTAGACATGTATCTTAATTTGTGAGCTGATGCCCACGTTAGGTAACATGATAACATCAAACATATATTTTCCATCTCCCTTTCTAGCCTCACAGGAAATTTCTGACAGATTTTTCCCAATGGTCTCCTCCAAACAGAGAACAAATATATGCAAAGTATCTGAAAATCACAACTCATAGGGGCTTGTGTTTGGGTGTCAGTGCAGGCCAGAGAACATTCCCAATAGGCAATTTGGACATGGACACCTCATTTGGGAGGATAAGAGAATTCACACATGTGGATGTGACCAGGTCCTGCCTCCTGGCATTAGGACAAGACAATGTGACCTGACCCTGTTTAGTTTATTATCATAGGTGTCACCATTTTGTTCAGATGACAGTGGCACCAATGTCTGCAACATCCTTCCAGAGTCTGAGCTTGGGTGGTGTGAAATTTTATAGTTGGCAAGGACTTGCACTGTGCTGGCCCTGGGGTCAGAAAGAAAGGCAGGGCACAAGGAAATGCTATTTATTCTGAGACAGCGTAGCTCAATGCCTGTGAGAAATACATGGTAGTGGCTCTTTGCCATGCTAACTTTCACTTGAAAACACTACCAAGAGTGACGCACCCCTATTTAGGAGTTGAGCCCAGGATGTGGCTGTGTCTATACCAACAAATTAAATTGTGCCAGGTCACGTTGCACAGCCTTGATCACTTATATTTTAAAATTCTTAACATTGGTGCATGGCATGCTTTTGACCTCTGCCAAGTAGCGCTCACCTTGGCAATTTCTGGGCTTGGTTTGGGTGTCAGTGCAGGCCAGAGAGCATTCCCAATAGGTAATTTGGACATGGACACCTCACTTCAGATGATAAGAGAATTTAAACATGTGGATGTGGCCAGGTCCTGCCTCTTGACATTAGGACAAGACAATGTGACCTGACTCTGTTTAGTTTATTATTATAGATGTCACCATTTTGTTCAGATGACATAAGGAGGATGCCGAGACTGGTTTTGAGTGGTTGCCCAACCTTCCTGAAGGACTGGAAATCAAGCGCTGGATTCTGCTTTAGAAGAACTGGAGAATTTCTCTGCATGGGCAAAAGGCAGGGTTCAAGAGCAGATGATGCTTTTGAAAAGACAGAGCTTTTACTGCTCTGCCTCCACAAGCCTACTGGTTCCTCACATTGTTTCTTCACACCAGTCAAAGAGTGACCTTTGTGAATTCCTGAGATATTACTTCGGGGTAATAGTTGGGTACCAGCAGTGATTTGAGCAATATAGAAGGTTTGCAAACTTTCTTTTACCTGGATCAGTTTTTCAGAGGCTCCATGTTGGAGAGAAGTAGATATTTGTAGCGTCCTTGTATTATTTCACCAGAGTGAAATCACCAGAGTGAAATAATTTCACTTAAGGAGTGTCTCTAATTTTGTGCTGCATTTAGGGACCCTGGAAAATAATATAGGACTTGTGTAGGCATCAGATCTCTTGAGCAATCTGTGATTATGGGCTTGATAATAATCCATGCATTTTATATCTGTCTAATAATAGGGTACATTCGGAAGGAAGATTATATGTAATTTTGTTGGAGTTATTCTTATTTTTCTCCTAAATTTAGGATATCAAGAATGATCAGAGAGGAAGACCACACTCAGTCATCAGAGGAACTAATCCAGATTCACACTGAAGGAAGAAAGAGCGATGCCAAAAAAAGCTAACATTTTGCATCTCACTTTGTTTGTCTCTGAAGTTAGAACATTCCTCATCCATTTGTCACTCTGTGGCCACTATTTCTGTTTACATAAGAAGTCAATTCAATTTTCTGATCCACAACAAAAACAGCCTCAAAGGTGTTCATCCACAGAAGTGGAGTCATGACACATCTTCAGGGCTTTCTCCTTGTTTTCCTCCTGTTGAACTGAAAGAAATAAAGATATATTAAAAAAAAAAAAAAGAAAAAAAAAAAAGAAAAGACACAGAGGAACCAATCAATTTTCTCTAAGTAATGTTATCCAGGAGATGCTATTAACTTACTGTTAGGTAGTTTTCACAATAACTCATGAGAATAAGCCATATGTTCTGTCTCACAGAACTGGAGATTATAAAGGTATGGACCCCACAAGGAACCCCTCAAGAGTGTTCCTGTGGCATGGATGACACCAGGAAGGAGACAAACCATGGCTAAACCTCAAACTGCTTCTCAGTTGGGTGTGCAACTTGTTCTGGTGTGTTCCAGTCCTCCAGCTTCCCATCCTTACTCTTCTCTTCTGTTTCTGGTTTCCTGATTTTTGACCTGCCTTCTGGTCATGATCCCAGTCTTTGCTCCTTAGTCTATATATTTTATCACACTTCCACTTGGAAATCTAAACTGTAAGGGAAAATGATCATTTTGGTCATCATTGAATCGAGCTCCATTTATTTAAAGCTGCTTCATTTTCCTTAGATAAAAGAAACTCCAGGAAAGGCTGGCCCAAGATCCAGTGAGTTTTGCAAGCCAGTTGGGATTGAATCAGAAGAGAAAGTTGGTTTGTCAAATCTACCACAAGTCAGCTACGGGAAAAAAAAAGACGTGGCATTTTCCCAACTATCTGAAGGGATATTTTCCACAAAATGTTAGTCTGTCAGCATTCAAGCTCTGTGGCAGTGGTTTGATGTATGCATAGGGGCAGGTCTTGGACTTAAAGCTAACCTTGTGTAGAACATGTAGAATGACGCTGCCAGTGAATGTCACAGCAACTTCTATCCCATAGAAAACATGGCCAAAATTTTCATTCTCTGGGGAAGGAGAAGGGAATGAAACCAAAATATTTTCTTGATCAGCAAAACCCCCTTGAATTTGCTGTCTCTCCTACAAGCCTTTAATTGGGCAGGTTTTTATTTTTGCAAAGTCTCTCCTTATTTTCCCCTAAAGGTGGCAAATTTTGGAGAAACCTCCATCTCTGAATATTTGTTCTTCTTGGCTTTGCACGGCTGGTTAGAAGACAGCAGTGGAGTCCGGATACTGATGAAGCCAGGAAAACAAAGAGAGCTGTGATAGATATCCATGAAACCTGTCAGGAAATAAGTGAGGAGCAAAGGTACCAGGCCCTCGTCCACTGTGGAAACAAGGCAATAGTTTCATACCATCCCTTCTGCCTGGAGAGCTGGAAAGTTGGCAGCCTGAACCTTGGGTTGGACATTACATAGGTCTCTGTGATGCCAGAACGACTGGGAAGGTGGGCTGGCAGGAGACCAGCAGACTAACCTGATTGCCTGCTTTCCACTGACAGTCTTGAAGAGGCCATCACATTCCTGCAGAACATCGCAGCACTGCACAGACAGCATTTTCCAATGGAAAACTCCTGCCTGAGAAACTTGGATCAATTCTACAACAGTGAGAGCAGACTAAATTCTTGTAGGGCTGGTACTGTATTGAGTTTGAAGTCTTAGCACTTGCCTGTGTAACTGTGTAGTGTCAAGAAAACACTAGCCAAAGGCTTCTGATAACTTGTATGGGAAGGGAAGAAGGTGGCTAGCTGTAGAAGAGACAAAAGCTACAGAGAGAAGTGGAAAGAGAGGGAAGTGAAGGATGAATAAACACTAGGTACAAAGGTATGGCTGGAAAGGTTCTCCATTTATCATCTGAAATGGAGGTAGACAGAAATGCCAGTGAGTGCAAGGTTAGTTGTCCTTGCAGAGGACTATCTTTTCCATGCCCTGCCCAAGCGATGCCCTCTCCTGCACATCATGGGAAAAGGCTGAGCAGCTCCATTGACACTAGGACTCCTGCATCAAGTGCTAAATGCAAACCAACCTTTAAGTCTGAGGTCTGAGTATTTTTATTCTGACCTACAGTGAGGGAAGGAGACAGATAAAATTACCTGGCCTAGCAGGTAACATCAGGTCATCCAGCAGCTCAGCTACCTGAGTGGTATTCTTCAATTAGAGCTTCTGGAAGGCAGCGACTTGTAAAGGTGGGATTCATCAGTTGGTGGGAAATGCTCTGGTGTGCAGCTGTATTTTATAGCACCACCTTATAATATTTACATTGTTTAAGGTGCATTCTGGACAGTGCCAAATTAAGCTTCCAGCTGTGATTGTAGCTAATTTCTCATGTGTTTGTGGCTTAGACACTGAGCGGAAGAGAGGGCTCTAACAACTTTCTACTTAAAGAGAAAGTTTGAATTGTAGCATAATATTAAACAGATGAATGTTACAAGAAAAACAATGTTGCTTTTATGTACAGTTCAACAAAAACAAGTCCAAAATTTAGCTAGGGTGAAAATAACAGATCAGGAGACTGACATAATAAGAGTGAAGTGAATTTAATGGCTTGCTTTCTTTTAGCTAAAAAGTGCTTTTGTGATGCTGTTGGTACTAACATATACAAATTCGGATTACCCACTTATCCATTGCTTCATCAAAACAGCTCTTTTACAAATGAAAACTTTTTGTCAAGAACAGATGCTGACAGTGCTGAACATTGTTCAACTGTATGAAGTGCAGTATTTGAGCTCTGCTTTGTGTGCCGATTCCTGATCCCACACCAGAGAGGCAGTTGGCCTGACCAAGCAATGGTCAAGCTGACCAGGTGAACAGAGAGGATGAATCGTATTGCAAGGAAGACCACACCTCTGTGCAGCTCGCACATAATACAGTGCTTTTAAACACTTAAACAGTAAGATGCATGGCAACACAAAGTTAAGAAACAAGTGTGTGTCTTACATTAAATGCTTTTTTAGTGTTTAGCTGAAGAGGTGGGTAAAAGGCTCCTGTTCCTATCAACTAATATAGGTGGCATGCTGGCCTTAGTCGAAGGGTTTGGTACGGGAGCAGCATTAAAAGGCCTTCATTTGAAATCTGCTTGAACAATCACTCTGGAAGCTGTTATGTTCTCAGAACAATGTGGTTTTGTCTGTAGCTGCTCAAAACAGGAAGCAGAATGAGGCAACTTAGAAAATGTGATAAAGGTTGTCTCTGCCTTTGGTCTCACCATACAAGCTGGGGATGGGCGGTGGGCAGAATAGCTTTTTCTGCCTTCCCATGCAGAAATGTAAGCATCTTAAGATGAGTGCATCTGATAGCTACTGCCGCTGACCACATCCTTCACATTCCCTGCATCATCACCTACAGACTGCACTTGGGGTTTCCTGTGCCACTGCTGACAAGCCAGCAGAGAGGCAACCAGCTGCCTGCCCTGCTGCTCCCCTGCACAAGGATGCTACAGACACACTTGGTGGGGCCAACACGTTAGTGGGGTGCCCCTGATACCTACTAGGTCCACATAGCAAAGAAAAAACAGCAGCCTTCAACTGTTACAGCAAGTGCAGTGTGAGTCTTACAATGCCAGATTTATAATGTATTTGACAGAGGTTTATCTGGGGTTTAAGCAATGGAGGAGTTGTAAGACAGAGTATCAGCCCTGTGGTCCCATCAGCCCTGAATACTGCCTCTGACAATAGTGGTTACACAAAAATCATAGAATCATAGAATCACCCATGTTGGAAAGGACCTTTAAAATCATCAAGTCCAACCATTAACCTAACTCTGCCAAGTCTATCACTAAACCATGACCCTCAGCACCATGTCTACACGTTTCGTTCAATACCTCCAGGGATGGTGTTTCTACCACTTCCCCGGGCAGCCTATTCCAATGTTTAATAACACTTTCTGTGAAGAAATCTTTCCTAATATCCATCCTCTCCTGGTGCAACTTAAGGCCATTTCCTCTTTCCTATCACTTGTTACTTGGGAGAAGAGACCAACCCCCACCTCGCTACAACCTCCTTTCGGGTAGTTATAGATGACTATTATTAAAGTAAGCAGCAGAGATACAGCACGGAATCCCCCCAATACCTTGCATCCAGTATTTACTTTTAGCATTTGTCTTTGGAAGACTTATTACTTTACAAATGATGGAAAGGATCCAGACATGGTTAAGGCTCTGGATTGGAGTGAGGTCTCTGAGGTCTCTCATCAGCCTGAAGCCAATGGTGAAGAGTCCCTTGATCAGGCCTTGGCATTATGGAGATGTCAGAGGACTCTCTCACACATTATCTTAAAATGAATGACTTCACACTTTTGACCTTGGCCACCTCAGTTTTTGGGTTTCCAATTTTAGGTTTTCCTGTGCATTGCAGGAATCCCACAAGATACCCCAGTATCAGTTTCTGTCCTTCTGAGCTTCTTAATGAGCAAGCAGCTCTGAATGGCTATGGACAGGAACGTTTCCACAGTTAACTCATAAAAAAGATGATGTTTACCAACGCTCTTCAATGCACCTTTCTTGTCCAGACTTGAGTTAAAATTACGCTCTTCAATGCACCTTTCTTGTCCAGACTTGAGTTAAAATTACGCTCTTCAATGCACCTTTCTTGTCCAGACTTGAGTTAAAATTAATCTTAGAAGAAATATCACCTGTTAATTGTTTTTTGGAAACAGCCCATACAACTCATTTCCCAGGACTGGCCTTGCTGAGCTGACTTGAAATAAAAAAATGATATATTGGTAAGAGTACGATCAATACAGCATGCCTGGAGGCAAAAGTACAGACGGGATACTTTCCTTCCCAAATAATATATGCATAGCATTATCAGAAATAGCATATTTCCCAGGTGACTGCAAAGGGTGTGAAGAGGAGATAATTTTCTCTGGGGGCACTATTTCTTTGGTAGTATCTATCAACTGCTACTGCATAGGAAATAGCCAATTAACCGGCAGATGTAAATAGCTCTCAAATATCTTGCCTGTCAGTGTTTTTTGACTTATGCTAAATTCAGTGACTCAGTTTTCAGCCTTGAAGGACATAAAGACGGCAGTATGGAGGGAAGGTGTTCTGGAAAGTAGACCATGTCTCTTCCACTCTTCAGTAAGCAATGACTACTGATCACCTAAACATCTAAGTCTGGGATCAACAAGTCTGAGTTCACTGGGAAGGAACTAAGAGGGATGAAAATAACTTAAGTAGTTGTGGATAGAGCAAAACCAGAGCATAACGCCTGCTATCCCACAATTTGGGAAACCTAGCTAACTGGCTGAAGCTGGAAATCAAAAATCAATTCAGCATCAAGGACGTTCTCTGAAGGTGCTTGGCCAAATCTTGACCACGAGAAAGAACTAGGGTTTTTATTGATCTTTTTTTGTCTTGCATAAGATGAGGCATGCTGAGGTGCTGGCTCACCTTGACCTGGAAGGTAAGAGGTATTGAAAGTCAAGAAGGAAAGGGAAGTAGTTTATAAAGGTTAGTAAGCACCAAGATAGGTTACTTAAAGACTGTTTCTAGAGATGGTATCATCCTGAAAAAAAGCAGTGTTAAGAGTCACAAAGAATCACCAAGAATCACAAACGTCATCTGCTATGCAGATTTCAATCCCAGGACCTGTGGTAAGTGAAAGAATGGTTTGGGTATTTTTATGCTTTAGATAGTCAGATCTCTTTGGAAGACATAGAACAAAACCTTACTGCAAAGGGAAAAGGAGAAAACTTCTTTGGCTAGGAGGTTGCTGTAAAGCCTTTTTTTTTTTACATTATATAATGTTTATTCCCTTCTAGAACACTTCTGTTCTTCTTGTGTTTAAGAAAAACACTCGGACTTTTTTTCTCCAGGGAATTATCTTTCTGACCTATCCAGGACATAACACATTAAAAAACAAAGCAAAAGGAATGGTTTCGTAGCATTTCAAAATATGCTGCATCACACAAGAGAATACTCAAGCAGCCCCGTTGACACTATGTGCTTGAAATAGTATGGTTAAGCTGAAGATATTGGTGAAGTCATCATACCATGCTCACATGTGTTTTAAGACTACTATACATATTCAGTGTCCCTGGATTCAGTGCCGTTGATTTACACTGTTTTTGCAGGCACAGTGATTACCTGGCCTTGGAAAGCACACAAGCTGGAGAAAACATAGCACAGGAAGAGAAAAATGCGCAGAACTGGAGAGGGAAACATAGAGCAAGGAAGATGCCGCAGGAAATGAAGACAAATATTGCTACTTGTTTGAAATGGGCTGGTTATCTGAAGGTTTCACAAAGATTGTGTTTGGGGATCAGAAAGACATCACATGCCAGAGATGATGGAGTATCTGCATTGAATCCTGCTCACCCAAGAGAAATCACAGGTCTGGTGTTGCCCCTGGAATTGGAAATGCATCTGCCAACATGGACCTACAGCCCTGCATGGTTTTGTTATCTCAGTTGCTCTGTCACCAACCCTCATCACTGCTGAGACCCTGTGTGCCCCCAGTACAACATGCTGTCAAGATGTTCCAGTCCTGCCAGTGCTGCCTGAAGACACTGTCTTCCGCTATGGTCCCATGTGCCCTTACTATCCATATCAGTGTGGTTATCTCCAGAAAAGCATGAAGAGGTCATAGAATCATAGAATGGTTAGAGTTGGAAAGGACCTTAAAGACCATCTAGTTCCAACCCCCAGCCCTGGGCAGGGACACCTCCCACTAGACCTTGTTGCTCAAAGCCCCATCCAACCTGACCTTGAATACCTCCAGGGATGGGGCATCCACAACTTCTCTGGGCAACCTGTTCCTGTACCTCACCACCCTCATAGTGAAAAATTTCTTCCTCAAATCTAATCTAAACCTACCCTCTTCCAGTAGTACCAGTAGTGCACTCTCAGCACTCTTTTGCAGTATTCCCATTCTGAACTTTTGTCCTTTGGTCCCATCATGCCTCCCTTTCCAAAAGGAGGTAGGATCCAGGCAAACAATTTGATTTTTGTCTTTCTGGTGTCACAGCCCACAGTGTTCCCATTAACTGACTTGTCTTATCATCAGGAGGGCCAGTCAACTACTTTTATTAACAAGAAAAATAGTGGAGACTTTCCCCCTCATCATTCAGCCATTCAGCTATTCAAGAACTGGAACAGGCTGCCCAGGGAAGTGGTTGAGTCGCTGTCCCTGAAGGTATTTAACAGATGTGTACTTGTAGTGCTGAGGAACATGGTTTAGTAGTAACTTGGCAGTGCTGGGTTAATGGTTGGACTTGATGATCTTAAAGGTGTCTTCCAACCATAACAATTCTATGATTCTATGATTCTATGATTCAGACCCAAGAGCAAGGACCGTAAGGAGAGCCCTGATACCACAATACCTTCTTCCCTCAGGGCTGAATTAAGACGCTCAGCTTACTTCTTTTCTTCTTCCCTTTTCAATCTTTCCTGCCATTTTTAATCAGAGACTTGATTTTTCATGCATTGCCCTTAACCTCAAGTGGCCATGCAACAGCTCCTTCATGTGCAGCCTGATGAGCATAGGAAGTCTGTCTAACTCCACATTATTATTCATGAGGATTGTGAACTAAGGCAGCACTAAAAGACTCATCTGCTTATGGAAAAGATGAATGACTCTCCAAGGCTGGAGAGGTGGAAGCTCCAGAGCATCATTCAGAACTGGTGAGCAATATCTGAAAGATTCATTTTTGTCAAGCAAAGATTAGATGTCTCTTGCTGTTTACTTCTTGCAAGTGAATCCTGCTAATCTCTCTTGAGATAGCATATTTGTGCCAGAAAATGGATAACTGATTAACATCTGTAGAAAGTGGGCCCTGGAGAGAGCAAAAAGTCTTCACCATTAATCTTTCCATCAGCTGTAAAAGCTGGAGGATTGTCCAGAACCCTTGCAGTTAAAGATGAAGCAGAGCAGTAGGACATGAGCCCAGGTCAGTGATGACCATATAGGCTTTTTTAAGAGGAACACCTTCTCTCCTACATTCACAGCACCATCTGTCACAGGAGATAGTTGGTTGTTGAGGACTGAGGTCTCTGCCTCCTGTACCAGGGAGCTATGAGCCTCCTGTTGTGGTGCTGCAGGAAGAAAATGTTGGTAAGTTATACTCAGACAGACTACTTAGTCTTCAATTAAATCCACCTCAAGAAATTTTTGAAAGAGTTTTCTCAAATATTCTAGTGATTATTTCCCATTTCTCAGTTCACCCATCCAAATGCTTCTTGGGAATTTGTGAGTAATTCACTCACTAGATGGGCTACTATCCTCAGAGAAGCAATTCTCACACATATTCTGACTGAGGTCATCTTCAGCACCAAAAAGGAGGACAATAAATCACGTTACCTTGATCAGTTTTCAATGCAGATTTTGGTTTACTATTACAGTTTTATACAGTACTATAAAGCAATGACACCCATCTCCCATGGTGCCCAGAGCTTTAATGATTCTGTATGACCTTGTCCTACTTGCCACAAAGACAAGGAAGTTTTGGCTACCAGGCTGTCTGTCTGTCAGAATTGCCTGTCTTTTCAAAACCACTGTGAGTTGATTTCAAACCTCAGAGGAAGACCTAGAAATCAGTGGTCCCTAATTCTGTTGTTTAGGGGAGCGTTGGAAAACTTTGATTCTCTGCTCAGGGCTCTGAGAGATGATGGGGGAATTCTGGTGGTTTAGGACTATCTTAGGAAACCAGCTGTCAGGAGCATTGCTGGTGTAATTGGTGCTAGCTGAAGGGGGAGAAATAGACTGGATGACTGCCAAGGTCCCTTCAAACCCTCTTCTTCAAGCCCTTGCTGTGTGAGCATAAGTTGTGTTCAACCCTGGTGACTGTATACCCTGCAGGCTGTGTACGGTCTGTACCAGCACTTAGAAAGCTCTTTAAGTATTCTTTCTTTACAGACACCTTGTATTAAATTTTTAAATTTTTGTAAATTGGCTAATTAACAAGTGTTTTGTACCTGATCCAAATTCCATTAAAGTCAGGGGAAAACTTTCCTCTCAACTTCAGTGAACTTTCAAACGGTCTTTCTATGTTTTCTTGTGATAAATATACCCACAGCATATGCCTGACGCTAGCAAAATTGCAATGTTCCAGTCTCTTTGTGGAAAAACTACAAATGTTTCCTTTATAAATATGATACAGAATCAGCTTTGCTATCTCATTACAGCACTAATGATTTGTGTATGGATAGTCACTTCTGTGTTCTTTTTTCTTGCCTTCCAGAATTCACTTAGCGTGGCTTTCATCGTTGTGATTGCAGATTATTCCTAACCACCTTCAAGCCATAAAAAGAAACAAATCATTAAAACACTTTGTGTGAGTGTAACAAGAAGCCAAGTGGGAAATGTTCTGCCTCTTACAAGTGCAGGACCCAAAGGAAGATGTTTTAAAGCAGTGAAGCCTCTCATAACAACAAGAACAACAGAAAATGTGAAATCTTGTGTGATACAGAGCAAAGCTATCGATTCCAAACCTCCTGGCACGTCAAGGGGGTCTGATCAGCATGGAAAATACAAAACCTGAGGGGAAAAAGATTAGAGGGAATTCTTGGATACCAGACTATGGTTTAAAATCAGCTGCAAAAACAAGTCTGGGCATATTTCCCATTTGAGCTAACAGTGATAGGTGTGAGTCAACCTGAACACCACCCCCAGCCGCCTTCTGAGGTCATTGTCTTACTCCGATTCACCCACACACAGGAAAATGCTTAAGGTTATGTAAAAGCATGCACTTCCATAGGAGATGAGGCTGCAAGTCATTTCTGCCCTGCTTGTTTTAGCTTTCTGCTCCATCTGACATGCGGGGATCATGCATGGATCAGCCAAGCTTTGTCTTTCGGAGCGATAAAGACATCTTTGTTCTCTTTTGGCGCAGGACTCTTGCGCAGGAGTCAATAAACAAGTGGATAAACTCACTTGTTTGGTATTCCAGGCCCACCACATGGAGCTGTAAACCACCAGTTGCCCAAATTAGAAGAGGATAAACTTTGTTTGCCTCTGTTCACCCTTGGCTACACTTCTGGAGACAGATAAATCCTCAGCGGGTGCCAAGCATTACAGCTTCCTGAATTGTAATGAAACAAGATGTAAAGCCTCTGTAATCAGTTATGCCTCCTGAGAATCAGCCTTTCAGAGGCATATTTGCTTTGAAAGAAAGACTGTAAAGCTATTTACTCTGGCTTTTCATAGGGCAGAAGCAGAGTCAGAACATCTGTGCGCTCTTCTGCCTGAGGGACTTATCCGCACTAAGGTAAGCCACTGGAGGAATTCCTTGCTCAAGGTGAAAATAGAAATATCCATCCTACTTTTGGAGAGCCTCTGATTGATGACCCTGTGTGATGAATCTCCTTCGCTCCACGCTGTGGCACACATACATAAAAATGCATCAAGGAGTAACACTGAATGGGGTAGAAAACACCGTTTGTTGCAATTGTGTCTTTCTTTTTATTTTTTTTTTTTTCATAAGAAATGTTCTGTAAGTCATGCAGTTAACTGGCCACTACTGCAATTAATAGAATTTAGATATCTAAATCAATCAATACCAAGAAAAAACAAAAAATAGAAACAGTCCTGCCCCCCCTCCCAAACCTTGGTAGTCCTTTAAAGTTACAGTAGAGTTCTGAACTCCTGCAAACAACAGAGATTGGAGGAACTCAAAACAACCAAAATTAATCTCAATTTAATAATCCACATTGTATACAAATTTATCTAAAAATAAAGAGTTGAAGTTAAAACCAAAAGAATATTTTCAGTAAATATTACCAGCTATTCCCAGTTTGTGCAAAGAAGGTGAAGCTACAAAAGAGAAGATGGTTTGGGCATTTTTAAAGTTTTTTTTTTTTTTTCAGCCAAGAGAACAGTATTCTGTATTCTGTCTTGCCATCAGCAAATTCTTCTTTCCTTGCATCACTTAGAATCAGCGAGAACCAGTCCTAGCAAGCGATTCTTCCCATCTATCACACACTGTATCCCTTGGATGAAATTACTGTCTGAGACATGATACCTACAGCTAAGATGATTCCTAGCCCATTTTAGCTCATATTTGTGACTACAAGTTCTCATGATTCTGTGCTTTTGATTAGTTTCTTAAACACCAATTAAACCTTTACAATCCTCATGAAAAAAAAAAAAACCAAAGCCAAAACACCTAAATGAACAGAAGTCTGAAATATCTTTGTACACGTGTTTGTCATTTATCAGTACAACTGGTATTTTACAATCAAAGTTTAAGGTCCATAAGAATATGTTGATGCACGATTTAATTATACACCTATAACTCCCAGCAAAATAAGCAGAGGCTTGCCGGTTGGCTTGTTGTTTTTTTTTTTCCTTAAATTTGCTATTTTTGTTGCTGTAATGATGGCAACAGTCTTCTCTGGATAATTATGCCTATGCTGCTGAATGCTGTTTCTCATTCACAGTTCATGCCCAGCCACTAGGTTTGTGCTGCTACCTGCTATTACCGCAAAACTTTGCAAAACCAAGCAAATGTTCCATTTCCCATGATTACTCATTAAAACAAGGAAAAACTTTGACATTTGTCAGAAAGGGAACTGTATGTTGGCTCCAAGTTTTGTGAGGAGTTTGTGAAATTTGCTCTTAGTCAATTTTTTTTTGGTAACAAGAAAAACAAGCAACTGATCAAAATGTCATTATCTGGGTTTGAGAGAGGATAAGTTTGTAGGGAGGAATAGAATTTTAGGCTAGCGGCAATTGCAGATTAAGACTGACTTCATCCCTCTCTATCATATTCTTTCCTCCCTTTGTGTGGAAACACCAAGTTCTGTATTTCTGCAGGGATTTTTACTCATACAAGTGCAGGACGGGGAATGTCTGGTTAAGGTCTAGAGGGCGACACAGACCCCAAGCTCCCCAGATATCTGCAATGTCACAGATGCACAAAATTTGATGTTGCACTAAGACACTTTTTAGATCTCTTAGGCATAAGGAATATCTGTAAGACCCATGGCAGTGTCCTTCAATTCTGCTCAGCGTTGGGTATGGCCCCAGGTGTGGGGCCAAAAGATGCAGCAGCAGGAAAAGTTACATAGACATCTGAAAGCACAACCAGGAAGTGGGGTGGCTCAGTGTAGAGATACAACCCTGAAAATACAAGGGTGCATGCCTCCAGTGGCAGTCAGATAAATCACTACTAGTGTTAATGAATCTGAGAAACCTCCAGTCCCAGGAATCCTGCATCATTCCTTGGTCTTTATCTTAGACCTCCTCCTCTCCAATGATTAGGAATTATCTTCTAAAATCTGAAATACTTTTACCTGCAATTTTAGCATCTTCCATGATAATTCTCTTTAAATGAGCAAAAGGTGATTCTTCTTAGTGATGGAAACATCTCAATTCTATATCCCAAAGAATGAAGGTGGATTTTTTCTCCAGCTTTCTCAGGTTTCAGGAAAATGTTACTTCTTTTTTTTCTTTTTTTTTTAAGACTACAATATCTCTTCTTTTAGCCCATAGTGCAATCAGTCAAGCCCTAAAAGTGCTCACAATATAAAAGACAAAGGTTTGGGGGAAAAAATATGTTTCTAGAAGAAGAAAGTAAAAGCTCCTCAGAGTTTTAGGTGACCAGGCATCATTCTTTGTGCCACTGAATTAATATACTTTACTAATTTATATTAGGAAAAATTTCTTCACTGAATGGGTTGTCAAGCATTGGAACAGGCTGCCCAGGGAAGTGGTGGAGTCATCATCCCTGGAGGTATTTAAAAGATGTGTAGATGTGATCCTGAAGGACATGGTTAAGTGGTGGACTTGGCAGTCCTGGGTTAGTGGTTGGACTTGCTGATCTTAAAGGTCTTTTCAAACCTAAACTATTCTATGATTCTAATTTTAAGATGTAACTTCTCTTTCACTGAAAGTTTATATCTGGCAGCTTTGGAAGAAAACACTACTGTCTCTAAGAATGTTTTAAAACAGTGGCACAGACAAATTAAGAGTGGGAACCATCATGTAAACTAGGACACCTAATTTATACAATGGAATGTGTTTTGAGTAATTAATCTGCCATTAGAATTGATGAAGGATTGATCAATCTGGGAAAAGATCTGATTGCTCATTTGAAGGCACATAATGCCATTGGAATTGCTCAAGAGGATCGCTTCTGATCACTGGTTGCTGGTTGAAGAGGGTACAAACCACTGATGTTTAGCTAATTGAATAAAACCATCTGTGTCTATAGGAAAATGCAGCTCTTCCGAGCTGTGAAGGCAGCTTGTCATTGCTGTACCATCCCAAGGCTCCACCCCATTTCCTCTCTAAATGACCCGGTCCTGGCAAAGATTTTCTGTTGCTCACTTTCAGGCACAAAAAGTTGCTAATGCATCACCCTCCTGTGCTTTAAATGTATATAATCTATTAATTTCTCTAGCTCCCTTTCTTATTAGACCCATGTTGTTACTGATTCTTTGTGCAAACAAAAATGCAGATGTACTTGTTTTAATTTGTGTTCCCCAACCTGGGTAGCTCTTGTCTTTATGATTTAATGGCTTTTTTAAATGAACCCACTTTGCATTGGGGCTGAAAGGTAATGTACATCCAACAGACGCTGTGCATGGCTATGTAATGAGATTACGAGATTCATTTCAAGCACCTCGTGTGCTGTGCATTAACTGAAATGGCTCCAGTGGATTCATAAAATCAAGACTGCCCGTGTAAGTAACTTCTCAGCAATTTGTATGGCATTTTGCATATTAAACTCTGGGCCTTGTTTTATTGGCACTGCTGGTATGCTCATACTGATACCACACGTGGTGGAACATGTTTTGTGGTGGGTATTCAGCTCACAACTTGCAAAGACAAAAGCACAAACTGATCTTGAACTATGCCTATGTTTTGCACTAGACAACTGTTAACACCCAAAATCTCTGAGAACATCCCAGCAGGGATCACCCATCAGTCTTCGCTGAGCTACAAATGCCTCTTAATTTCTCTTTCTCAAAGATCTATTGCATTCGTAAGAGAAGATTCAACAGGAAAGACAAAGGGTGCCTTTGATCAAAGCATTTTCTGTCCTGCTAGTTAGGAGGTGGATTTGACAAAGCCTAGATTTCTAGGTTCCCTGCACTGGGAAGTGCTTTCACCTGGAAGCTCTAAAAGAGCAAGAGGACAGTCCCCCCTCTTCGGCCTGGGTTTTGATCTGAGCTCCATGCCCTCTGGGCTTTCCCAGAGTGAATAAGGTCTCCAAGGTGAAAATGAGCGTGAACTCCTCTGAGTGGCTTTGATGAGAAATAGCCAGAAATAGTCATTTAGCTGTGTCAGTTCAGCCAAGACTGCAGAGCTCAAGAGCATGCACAGGGCAGAACATGAGGTACGCAAAAATGTGCCAGGAACAGGATATACCCATGTACATTTAGATGTCTAAAGTGGTTGTCGGGTTTGCCTTCTTCCACAAAAGCCTCAAATTCTCTACTCCTGATTGTGAGGCACGAGGAGCATTTGGGGTCTCAGATGTGTACCTGCTTTCCTCTTTTCATGGCCAAGAATCACCGTAACACCAACAGATGTGATATATGGCTATTTTTCACAGATCTTTCTTGCTCTCTATCCAGTTTTTATTGCAAAGAACTATTCTGGCAAGCAAAGACAAGAGATGCATTCATTAAAAAAAGGCAGACATTTCACTTAAGACATCTGAAAAGTTTCCCATGTAAAAGCAAACTTAAAAGCTTAAACTCTAAGTCTTGCCTGTCAGAATAATCTCCCCAAGTTTTAACAGCTATCAGACCCCATTCATTCAATGCTTTTAAAACAGCAATCGCACGCCCTGCCTTTCTTAAACCTTTTAGATACTGGTGTTATTTTTATTGAACAAACAACAAATGAGTATCAGAAGTGAGATAAAGTAGCTCATTAATAAAAGAGCTTTAAGCTTTTATATAAATTTTCATGCGTGAACCTCATAGAAAACTCTGAACATCTGTTAACTAGGTGTCAATACATCTCACTAGCTTCCTTAGGACAAATGTCGTCCAGCTCCAGCCATGTTTTGGTATCTCAGGATCCTCGGATGACTTAAAAGCTACTAAAGCCAATGGCAATCTTTCTCTTGCCCCTTCCAGACTTTGGATCAGGATGTGTATTCAATATTATCTTGTAGCTGTGATGATTTAAAGATATAAAAAAGACCACTTTTACTTAGTATGAGGATGGCTGCTTCTATTTCAGTCCTGAAGAAGGCGTTCAGTTTCTGGAAGCTCCTTTGTTATTTCCAGTTGTATCAGCTGGTCTAAAAAAAAATATCAGCCCTTACTACAAAATCTGTTTTCTGTAGACCAAGCAGACAGATTTTTTATATGTCCTGAGAGATAACTAGGGCTACAAAGCTCTTCTGAGGGGGCAGTTCCTTTCTGGTTGTGTTCTCAGAGCGAAACAGAGATAAGATTAGGCATTGACATAGTAGCCTCCGTGCAATGCAGAGAACAAGAGGAATGGAATGAGATAGCAGCAGGAGTTCAGAAAGGCTCCAAAAGGACTCAGAGCTCCTCAAGAGTTTAAGCATGCACTCAGGAACAGACCCTGAGAGATGGCCAGTGGCTTGGCTCACTTGTTGCAGCCAATGCTGTAGAGAACTGTTTTTAGCAGGCACTGCAGTGTCTGTCACCTTTGCCAGCTCTGTCTAGATATATCCATATCTAGATATATCCATAAAGGCAACATCTTTCCTGGGTGGAAGAGGCAACCTGAGACAAGCCTTATAAGGAGCGGCTGAGGGAGCTGAGATTGTTTAGCCTACAGAAAAGGAGGCTGAGGGGAGACCTTCTCGCTCTCTCCTACTCCCTGAAAGAAGGTTGGTGAGAGGTGGGGGATGGTCCCTTCTCCCAGGTAACAGGCGATAGAACAAGATTAAGTTGCACCAGGGGAGGTTTAGGATGGATATTAGGAAAAACTTTTACACTGAAAGGGTTATGAAGCATTGGAACAGGCTGCCGAGGGAAATGGTTGAGGCACCATCCTGGAGGTTTTTAAAAGATGGGTAGACTTTGTGCTTAGAGATATGGATTAGTGATGGGTTTTGTCAATGTTAGCTTGATGGTTGGACTAGACGATTTGAAAGGTCCCTTCCAACCTAGGCAATTATATGATTCTATGATTCTATGATCTCTATCCTCCACACACACAGCCTCACACATTGTCCCAGGGAGCAGTCGAGATCTGCTTGAAGGACCATGCTGCAAATCCTTCTGTGGAAACTATGTACATTAAAAATAACTTTCCAATGTGAAGAACAAAGGTTTCATAAAAGCCCAGATCCTCTCCCTCACTAGGTTATAATAGTACTTATAAGGCTGGCATTCCACAAAACACTAAATCAGCATTTCTCTGTTTGAAAATAATTGGATTATTTATTTTACTCTTTTTAAACACCTACCCAATCACAGGAAGGATCAGCTTTCTGAATCTGATTCTAGGGGGTGCCTCAACTGACCTGCCCAGAGTTAGATTTCTGGCACCTAGATGACTACCATTAGCCAAGAAAAACCTCATATGTATTGTCAGACACGTGATTTGTCAAGCTGTAGCAGAATTCTGTTTGAAAGGGCATCACAAAGTGTTAACATTCTCATTGCACAGAGGACTTAAGAATGAAAAGGAATGAACAGGAAAAAGAATTATTTTTTTAATCTCCTGAAATAAAAGTGGACTTGTGAAACAATGAGTTGGCTCATAAAGGCATTTGAACAGTTTAAGCAGCTGCCAGGCAAGCAAGAGAGAGGAAGATTTCCAGCTATCAGCAGAATGGTAATGGGAAATTTTTTTTTTAAAGATAATTCTTCATTTTTGAATCCAGAAAGGCAAAATGCGTGTTTCATTTTAACTCAGTCAGACCACTTTGCCTAGCAACTCAGGCTCTCTGTTCATTGCTGTTTCATCAATTTTGGAATGACCTCCAGGATTTCAAATTGTGAAGATTCTACCACAGGTATTCCTAGAAAAATCAGATAGCTGCAGGGAAGCCCGAAGAACCAAGCCTGGATTTAAACAACACATGACAAGATAGAGAGGAAGGTCTCTAAGCAAATTTAAAAAAATAAACATATATATCTGCTCACAACATAGGGATATCTTTTTCTATGTCACCTCCCAATGCTCATTTTCCATTTCCCAAAACTGAGCGTGCAGCTTCAGAGGAGTGAGTAGGAAGAAGTTACCTTCGGTCAGACTCTCCATGGCTGTTGTCCATGGAGAAGTTCTTAAAAGGCAGCGGTTCAAGGAAATTCAAGGTACCCTATTCCAACAGAAAAGACGACTATGGTTCCTCATAGAGTGTTCAGTACCCTGGTGGGTTACAATACAGGGTGGAAAGCTGTGGAACAAGGGACAGATCTCCAAAGTGAGTGGCCCAACGACTCATTTTAATTTTTTTAAACTTCTTGCAATCTGGCTAGTAGCACAGATTCCTGAACAGTGAGCAGTTTCTTCATGAGACTTCAACATGATTGAAGAGCTACCCTTCAAGTGCCTTAAAAAATGTTGTGCAAGACACTGGAATACATGAATATGTGTTGCATAGAATAGCACAAAAAATCTAAAACAAGCAAAAGTGTATAATTAGTCTTTTTCACCTCTGTGTCAACTTGTAAAACACTCAAAATTTAATAAAGTTAAGAAAGTTCATAGGGATTTTTTTTTCAGGGATTTATCCTTTCAACCTTAATTTATCCCACAGAAAAGATACAGCATGATTCTTGTTGCTCAGTGCCCAGATGAGTTGCCCTATGTTGAGTTGTGAGTTTAGACCCCAAAGAAATCTCATCAGTCTTGTGCACTCACTCCTAAGGAGATGCCTGTGGATTGAAGAGAGTTACGTTATTTTGCCTTACATATTTCATTACAATACAGTTCCTTATGCTTCAAATGGAAAAGGAACTGAAACAGTACTGTGAGGAAGATCCTTCTCATAACAGTGGCCGCTGGAGGAGAAATAGGAGGCACTAAAGTAGGAAGATCTGAACATCAGAGGTTCAGACCCAAGTGATTGGGTCTATCATCTTTTGGCTGCCCAAAAAAACAGCTACTTTATTGCTGGTGCCCTGAAGACACCAAAAGTAGAGCTGTTGGTTATGAGAACAAGTCTGTTTCTACATTTCCTATTGGTGAATACACTTAGCCAAGCCAAAAATCACTATAGACTGCCCTAAAAGGCAATGCATAGAGAAAGAGTGGAAGAGTGGAATGTAGAGAGTGATCCTGTGTCTGGAATAATTTCCCAGGATCTGAAACTGCAAAGCTCAGAAGTTTCCTGAGCTGGAAGTTGAATCCAGACCCTTGAATTTAATAATCCCACGAGATTGATCCTCCACGGTTTTGTCTTTATTTTATGAGCCTATCTATATATTTGGACTCCAAGGCTTCCTGTGACAATGTGTTAGAGGATATGAGTTTGGCAAAAAAAGGCTTCCTCTCATTTATGTTTTTGAAGTGTGTTACTCCAAAAATTCATTGGGTGCTCCATTTAATTGGTGTAGAACCCTGTTCACTTTCTCCCACCTCATCACCCTTCAGGAATTGACAGACCTATTTCACAAGCCGAAGAGCAGGGGGTCTTTTTTCCGATGTGGCCATTTCCATTTTGTTGTCTCTGTCACCCTTCTCTGAACCTTTTCTGGTCCCAATGTGTGCTTTCCTGGGAGGAGGGGAGGAGAAGTAAAATTGCCATCAGCATTCAAGATGTGGGTGCACTATTTAGTTCTGTGATGTTTTTGTCTTCTTGTAACACAGAGATATTTCTGTTGTCTTCTCTTCCACTCAATGTTTTTATAGTCATTGCTAATATTTATTATCTCCTTGAGCACCGAGCTCATTTACAGAGAACTCAACACAAAGATCACTTAACCTCTGTGCCTCAGCCTATTTAAAAATAAAATAAAAAAATCCCTTGCCCTGTAAAATGTGCTGAGTTAATAAGAGAAAAGAAATTCAAGAGCAATTTGACTGAAGCAAATGGTATTACACAGAGCATAATTCAGCTCAGAATCTTATATTAACAGTGCTGTCAGGGTTCATATCTCCAAAAGATGTATTAATTCAGAAAAAGAGTCATTAAAGCAAGTAAAGTGAACTTCCTACTACATGACCCTGAAGCTGCTGGGGGGCAAGTGGCCATGGGGTCAGCTGGCACTGATGCAAAAGCATTAAAGATGAAGGAATTTACTAATTAAAATGCATTACATCAATAATAAAGATAAAGTCTGGGACTGAAGATGATGGGGACAGGTCTGCAAGCCTGAACCAGAGAAAAAAACAGCTTTTCAGTTCAGCTGGGGCTCTGAAAAGGGACTTGAAGCCCAAGAGAGATTGAATGAAGAAAGTAGTTCCAAGCTACACACCTGCCTTTGGGTTACCCTCTCTACTGAAAATAAATGCACACACATTTTACCTTGATTTCCTCTGGAAAAACACAGCTTTTGCAGTGCAAGGTCTGCTGGCTCACATCCCCCGTGCAAAATGGGAAGAGGGTATGGATACAGAACAGAGGGTTGCATTAGACTTACAGTCTAAATGACTCTGGTGTCCCATCTCTAACAATGAACCGCAGAAACTGTTTCACAAGAAAGTGAGAGAACTCTGTACAAGAGAGCTAGGGCATCATCCACCGTAGACATGACTTGTTTTGGGCACTTGCTACTTCAATAAGACTACTAGTAACTGCTCGGCCCTAAATTCTCAAAGTGTTTCAAGCTAGTGAGCCAGTTTGGCTTGCATGTTTTGTAGGTTTAGCTCCATCACTCTCTGTATCTGGCTTTGTTCGACAAGTTGACTTGCTCCAGATAAGAGCCAATGAAGAAGACCATCAGGAAGAGCAGGACTATAAACTTGTTCCACACACACACCCCAATATAGACACACTAATATAATCACAGACAATTGACCAACGAAAACAGAAAGCACGACCCTCAGGATCCATGCCCAGATTTTCTCATTTAACAATAACGACCTTATGTAGTCAGGGTAGGAGTAAACACAGCCAACTTATTTAATTTAAGCTCTAGGATTAAAAAACTTCTTGCCCTTGTCCTCAGTCCTAAACGTCCTAAATACAGAGGTCATGAAAAAGTTCTGTAATTACTGAGTAATAAATTGGGGTTATTCCACGTTACTGTAGCTATCTAAGAATTAAGTATCTTGTCTAATCAGTGATCCTGACATTTTCTCTACAATTAACAGAGAGAGAGAGAACAATACTGCTGGTTTTCTTTTTATTTTCTTTTTTCCTATGGCAATCAAGGCAAATTCACAAATACTTTGACTGAAACATGACCTGCCCTAAATATCCCGTCCACCAGTTTTATATAAGTTGCTTGAATAAACTTTTTCCTATCCCAAGGTAAACTCTTTCCTTGTGTGTGCACTGCACAGACAATTAATGGAAAATTTGGGATAAAACTCAGGGGTATATCCAACCACCAGACTCTGTGTTGCATTAATGTCCATATTACTTGCAATAGCGCTTTTACCCCTGAGCTTCTTCATGTTTCCAAGTGAGGGAATTTGCAGAAAGTCCGGTATGAAATAGACTGAAAAATGGCAATCACTGATAAAGTTATAGCACTGCAGATAATCTTATAGCCAAGCCAGCTGTTAGACAGCACCAAAATGTTGCACTAGGCATGTTTACACTGTCATTGAAAACTAGGCATGTTTATACTGTCATTGAAACCCAAATGAGATTCCACTCTTAAGACCAGACCTATCACAAACCCACTTTGTAAACCTTCAAGACTGTTTCAGGTCCATAGCCAAAGCTTTTAAGGAGGAGACCCTCTACTTGAGGCAAGTATTTGAATTCTGCTGGGGCTGAATGTGTTGCATGTTAATGCAGCCCAATGCATATCTTAAATTCATCTCTTTTGAACACATTTGGGCGCTTCCAATGTAGCCAACAGTAAGGCTACATCCCACAGAAGGGGGACTTCTCTGCCGTGTCCACCACTCATCTCTGAACACAGACCCAATCCCTACAGATATGCACTTGAAACTGAAGATGTCTTTATCAGGGAGTGGAGCAATAGGACGAGGGGTAATGGTTTTAAACTGAAAGAGGGGAGGTTTAGATTAGATATTAGGAATAAATTCTTTCTTGTGAGGCTGGTGAGGCACTGGAACAGGTTGCCTAGAGAAGTTGTGGATGCCCCGTCTCTGGAAGTGTTCAAGACCAGGCTGGATGGGGCTTTGAGCAACCTGTTCTAGTGGGAGGTGTCCCTGCTCATGGCAGGGGGGTTGGAACTACATGATCTTTAACGTCCGTTCTAACCCAAACCATTCTATGATTCCATGTTTCCTGTCTGCCTATTTATTTTTTTTTGCCATCCTGTTTAGATTTGTAGCTACTCAGGGCAGAATCTAATTGTTAGTAAAAGTTTATGCAACACCACATTGTAGGTCCCAGATCCTGTTGGAGGCCCCTACATGTTGCTGTGGTACACATTCTTATTTTTATTTGCTACATGAAGTTACTGCATGATGAATGAGTCTGGAGTAGACTCAAACGCCAAAGCGTGCACACACACACACACAGATAAAAGCAAATTGTTTGGATTAGCTCTGCAAAACTCACTGAGTAAGTGTCATTGCTGCTCTTCAGCCAAAAACTGCTGGATGCTTAAACTTTTTACAATGGTTTTCAAAACATAATTTCGATTATCTGCAATTTGCCCTTTTTAAATGAAAAATAAGGAGGTGGTGTCAGAATGTGGGGCACATTATCACTGTAGTCACATATGAAAGAAGTGATGTCTCAGACAATTCCTTGTCATCCCTTTGGACACTGCAAATATTAACATCTAGATGTGTCTCTGCAGTAATGTATCCCACTAATGCACTTAGAAACATTAAGAAGCTAAACACCAATTCTGCACTCTACTGCACTCTGATCCTTCTGGAATAGCATGACTCGCTTGCCAGTGAAGTGGACACAACCAGAGATGCAGTGATCACATACCAGGTTTTGAGTATAGGTTTTTGGTGAAAACATTCCCCATGCCACCACTGAGAGGAAATCATGTTTCAGCCAAACTCGCCACAAAGGACCCTGAAAGAGAACAATCACGTAGAGACATCTTTCCCACCTTTTCCTAATTACCCAATGGATCTGTGATGAGATTGAACTTTTACAAGCACTGGAGGAAGAGCAAGGGGCAAGCTGCTGCCTCAAGGTCAGGAAAGGGCCTCTTGTATCACCACCTTCTCCGTTGCAGATCTCCATGTCCAAGCAATATGAATGTCCTCCTTAGTGTGTAATTCCTTTTAAAGCGGGGTAGAAATACACCAAGGGAAGAATAAGAAGGTGGTGGCAGCCTCTTTGATAAGCACCACCAAATACAGCAACCATTTTGCAAAAAGCAATAGACAGCAACTACAAAACTATTCCTCGGTTCTGGGTGTCTGACAGTTCCCTAAACCTCCAGCCTCACCTAAGTCTTCAGTAGTCCATACCTTTAACCACACTGGCTAACACACACTCAGAATATATTTTTTCTTCCAATAGAGAAACAGTCTTCTGTCCTTCCACTCTCTCAATGGAGGCAAGGACTTACAAAAATTCAAACCATGCCCCAACCCTGATTGTTTTTAATTTTTTTTTTTAATTTGCATTTTAGTCGGGATCAACATTTTCTGTAGAGAAAAAAAAAATCTTGTTGACAGAATACTCGGTTGCCTGCTCCAAGTCTTCAAAGGCCTTTTGGAGGTCTGAACCTTTGGACTCTTGACTGTCTGTAATAAGATACATAAGATTCCTGTATACAGCTTTGAGAGCTAGTATGGTTATAGTTAGGAAAGTGATTCTCTAGGAACATAAGTCTCTTTCCCCAAAGATCTGTTTCATTGTGTCTTTGAGTCATAGTGGATTCTTTAGCAAGCAAAACTAATATTTTACTCCTGTCGGTTCTGCAGAGCCAAAGCCGATAATGGAAAAATCATCTCCATTTGGTTCCAGCTCATGCATCATCAACAAAATCGTTGGCCAGATTCCAGTGGCAGAACTTTTGGGGAAGGCTTAAGAGGCACACACAAAAGGTTTTTATCCAAAACTGAATTTGTGTCCCTGGTAATTAGGGGAGGGGGGAGCACGTCTTTCATTTTGTAAATCAAATGGATGCAATCTGGAAGCCATTGAGCAAAACCAGAGAGGGGGAGAGAATTTCAAATTTCACCATTTTTATCAAGCTGATTTTCTGATGAATGGCTAGACTTTCATGTGAAAGTTTTTTTGTTCTGGCCTGTGAAAGGCTGCTGGATGTGGAATGAAGGATGTGGAAATGCATCTGTGCCCAGAGATCGATGATATTCATGGCTATTTTCATTTTGTTAAGGTTGCAGAATGGTGACATTAAAGAACACAGCTGGGCCACTTAATGTTTAAAGGTTGGATATAAAAGCCTGGTGTTTCACTTAAATGAAAAGGCAATGCTTGTTTTTTTGGAAAAGAATACAGTCTATATCGTTCTTCAAAGGCTTGCGTTAAAAGCCATCCCCCACAGCAAAAGTTGTGATTCTTTTTGTGGTGCATAAAGTTTATGAAGTACTCACAAGTTCTGGGTCCTTTGAGGTTTCTTCCTTCTCAGAGCAAGGCAGACCCAGAGAAGAACACAGGAAGGTCTGTAAGTCCATTAATTCCCTTGTTAAACCCTTTCTAGGGCAGGGAAAGTCCCATGTTCTCTAAACAGGCAGTCAGGGTTTTAGAGGGAAGCGAGTTCTCAATGGACTCTTTGGATCACCATGTCATCAATGACTGAGAATGCAACCCTGGCAACTTGATGGTGGAGGTTTTCTTCCATTTTCCTTTCTTTCTCACATCATTGTCTTTTAGCAATGGGTGTTTTATCACCAACCCCTCAGGTTTAAAACCCATTTTATGTTTCCCAGCTCTTCCTCACAGCTTTCTAGGACGTCTCAGGGAGGACCACAGTTCTAGGATTCCCTGTATTGTTGCTATCCAAATGTGTAACGCTGAGATGAGCATCTCAGAGCTCTGCAGCGTTATTCATCAGGGCTTTCTGCTGTGCCAGACCTTGCCACCCTTTTCTGCTCTGCAGTAGAACACCATGTGGAAAGAGAAACCACAAATGCCTTTAGATGTCTACAGAGCACCATACACCTCTGGTCTAGTGACCCTGGGCTCCTTTTGTAGTCAATAGAAAGAACCAGTGCCTTTTAGGGAGCAATTTTTTTGATCTAGTGTCTACCTTAGAATGAGAGGAGCAGTGCCTGAGGAGCATTTATTTCTTTTAGCAAGCTATAAAAGAAGCCTGGGCCGCCTTCACCAGCAGTAGACATCGGCAACTCCGATGTCTGCACTTAGTTACAGAACTCCTGTTCTTCTGTCCCAGTGTAGGCAGCACCAGGAATCCAGAGACCCTAGAAAACAATGGAAACTCAATCAGTGGGGGTTTTTTCTGTCTCAAAATTGAATTGATTACAAGAGCCAGCTTCACTCAGAACAAAGCATTTGTATAGCTGGCACTCCTGCTAATGAGGTTGAGAGCAGCACCAGGTTAATGTTGGTTGATGTGCTTGAAAGTTCTGGAATATTTGGCCATTGGTTTCAATAGTCTCATTGTTACCAACAGTTTTCCAGACATGTGCATCACATTGATTTAAATTCAGGCAAGATTTAATGTTGCGTTCCAAAAAGCTGAAATTCTCCTTAAAATGCATTATTTACGTATTATAGAGGCCTTACCTTATACTCTACAGAACATCTTTCTCCTTATCTACTTAGAGCATTTACTTACCAGGTTCTGAGGTGTTCAAGGCATCCCCATGATGTTGGCAGACCATATGGGAGACTCAAAAGTACCTTATGACACAGTTGCTCTTTCCTGGTCCTCTTCTTCAATCTCTTCTACTTGCCTTTTTTCCCATTAGCCTCTCTCCATAGTGTGCCCTGGGATGAAATCCCATATCTGAGAAAGCTATGTATGTTTTCCCAGAAAAGAAACATCAAACACCTTTTGCAAAATCCTGCTGAAAGAGAAAGGAGAAAATGAAACCTAGGAACAATGGCAACAATCAAAACACCCTGCACCTCTGGAAAAAAAAGACATTTTTAAAAAGAGTGAAAAGTAGATAGGAGAGGTAAATGGACACCACTGCAGCTGGACTGGGGTTGGTAGCAGCTTTAAATCACTTTGATGTCAGTCTCCACTTGAGGTTAAATTCTCTAACAAGTGACGCTGTATTTCATCATTCTTATTTTGCCAGCATTTTATCCTTGAATCAGACAGTTTCACAAAGCATACATGTCAACTGTATCTTCTAAGGTTTCCTGATTCACTTGGCAACTTCCTTCGATGTTGCTTTAATAAGTAGTGTCTCCGTTAAAGGTCTTAAGAGATCTATTCAGTGCCTAGTCAACTCTAACAGAGCATTTCCACTTTATACTTGCCTTTGAATTTCAAGGTTATGCAAAAAAACTCCCCTTCTCCCTGACTCTGTTGTGTAGTAGTCTTCAGAATATCTGTTTCCAAGATAGTGAGTTTAGTGTCTGACATATACAACATATCTGATGTTTGTAAAACATTTATCACTGTGTTGTTTGTGTGCCTAGTATCAATGATTAATTTGGAAGAACAAAAGTCTGACAGCAATAAAATAAAACCTTCTACATATATTAAAAGAATGGGAACCACTAAATTATGCTGAGTCTATAAATATTGGATCTGGCTTGTTCCTTGGAAGCACTCCAATGGTTTCATGGGCTGTATCTACACTCATAAAACAAAAAGGAAGTTGGAGAGTGAGCCAAGGCAGGAGACTTCCATGTTCTCCATTCACATTCTTTGGTATGAACCTGACTCTGGATATAGATACATCTGAATCCATGAGTAAAATGGGTCAGGGTCTTTCCGTTAATCCTGAGGCCAACTGGCACAGCACAGCCTACAACCCTGCAGCTGACTTCTTCTACTACTTTTAGGTCATGACAACCTGAAACAGGATATCTTCATGTACTGCAAATTAGAAATAGTCCTTGGCCTGTGCAAACCTCAAAAAAGGGCCAGGCAATTGCTGGAAGGATGCTAATTGGTATTGACCAGGGTCAAAAGAAATTAACTATATGAATGACACAGTTCTTACACTGGGAGAAGTTCCTTGATATTCTTTAACTTATTTGAAACAAACCCTTTGGAAGGAGGGAGAAGTTCTTGGTTTATTCTTTTAGAAATTCCACGTGTTTCTATACAGTAAAGGTGAGTTTCTTGGCTACCTGATTGGCTTTAGGTTTTCTTATTTAGCAAAGTATGTCACTCACAACAAATACACCTTTTCAGGACTCTACAGGAAGAACTTCTAGAGCTCCCTTGCTGCTATTACAACTATGCCAAGAGCCTGCTTTAAAGTGTCTTATGTCCTCAGGTATTCTGCCCCTACCTCAAGGATGATACTGTGCTTGAGCAGTGACCATGGTTGAGGGAGTAGAGTGATGATGCAGCTGGGTTGGGTGAAGGATGGGCATGGAGGGAACAGTGATTCTGAAGAAGCCTGTCTGGGAGCTTTCAAAGGTTTGAGGAGTCCTTCAGTTTCCCTGGGGACACCCTGGGAAAAGCTGGTCTAGGAAGGAGGACTCTTACCCTCGTCAGGGGGAGTCCAACCCATAGATGTAAAAAAATGGGTACACAGGATATACGTGCATAAGTCCATTTACCCTTATGTTTTTAAAGATACCTCTTGGTTATAGGCCAGGCTGGTCAGGTGTTGAGTTCTAGCTCTTTTTTTTTTTTTATCTCTTAGCTTTGCAACATGGGACATCCTAAACCAGCCTCTAACAGGTGGCGATGAAGAGGGTTGGGAAATGATTCAACAAGAACACAATATTTATGGCTATAAAGGCAAAATGAATTCTGGGAAGCAGGAGAATGTGAATTATTTTTAGGAAAGAAAGGACAATGAAGTCTTGTCTATGCTGTGAATTTTCCTTAGCTTCCAAGCTGGCCTGGAAGCTGTCTGAAGTCACTGTGTAAACAAATTCCCAGCTGCCAGAATCAATGTTGCCACCCCTTTAATTTTAAACAGATTTCATGGGTTTACCAGCTCTGTTTGTCAACAAGACTGCACCCCTGAGTTGTAATGCATCGCTCCTCACAAACAGCCTCTTGAAATAGGGCAGAGCTCTTTCTTTCCCCTCTACAGAGTTCGCAGTCACAACATAGAGAAGAGAAATTAATTATTTAAGGCCAAACATGAAGCACATGACAGAACAGGGTCTCAATCCCAAGATTTGAGCTAACCCTCTATTGCACTACCTTGTTCTAACTGTGCCTCAGATCTTTGAAAAACTACTGAATTTTTGGAAGGATAGATCACTTGTATAAAGAAGATATTTTTCTCCACAAAGACGACGACTTGTAGATTTCAAATCAACTTCGAAAGCATTATTTTTCCTTTTTTTTTTTTGTATTGGAAGAACAAGGCCTGGAAATATGGAGTAAGAAGCTCTGAAAGCAGAAAGTCCTAGGATAAAAGGGCATCCCCAAACCCATATTTTTTAAAAAATATCTAAACAATTCTTAAGACTTCTAGTCTGAACTGGAAATATGGCACATCTTCTATGCACAAAACTACCACCTTTCTATTCAAGACATTGTCCAGCTCCATGTCACAGCCCCAATAATGAATCATCTCCACCTAAACCAACCATGATAAAATAGGCAAGCTGATAAAATATGGGTATGTTGGCCTGACAATTCAGTGGATAAAGAACTGGCTTGACGGCCGCACCCAAAGAGTGGCTGTCAATGGGCCCATGTCCAAGTGGAGGCCAGTGACAAGTGGAGTCCCTCAAGGATCAGTACTGGGACCGGTCTTGTTTAACGTCTTTGTCAGTGACATGGACAGTGGCATAGAGTGCACCCTCAGCAAGTTTGCTGATGACACCAAGCTGTGTGGGGCGGCTGACATGCTGGAGGGAAGGGATGCCATCTAGAGGGACCTTGACAGGCTGGAGAGGTGGCCCCATGCCAACCTCATGAAGTTCAACAAGACCAAGTGCAAGGTCCTCCATCTGGGTTGGGGCAATCCCAAGCACCGATATGGGCTGGGCAGCGACTGGCTTGAGAGCAGCCCTGAAGAAAAGGACTTGGGGGTGCTGGTAGACGAGAGGCTCAACATGAGCCATCAGTGTGCACTAGCAGCCCAGAAAGCCAATCGTCTCCTGGGCTGCATCAGGAGAAGCGTGGCCAGCAGGTCGAGGGAGGAGATTCTCCCCCTCTACTCCACTCTTGTGACACCCCACCTGGAGTACTGCGTCCAATTCTGGAGACATAGAATCATAGAATCATAGAATCATTTAGGTTGGAAAAGACCCTTGGGATCATCGAGTCCAACCATCAACTCCACTCTACAAAGTTCTTACACCATATCCCTTAACACCACATCTAAACGAGTCTTAAACACATCCAGGGATGGTGACTCCACCACCTCCCTGGGCAGCCTATTCCAGTGTCTAACCACTTTCTGTGAAGAATTTTTTCCTAACGTCCAGCCTAAACCTACCCTGCTGCAGCCTGAACCCATTCCCTCTTGTTCTATCACTAATTACCTGTGAGAAGAGACCAGCACCAACCTCTCTACAATGTCCTTTCAAGCAGTTGTAGAAAGTGATGAGGTCTCCCCTCAGCCTCCTCTTCCTCAAACTAAAGAGTCCCAGCTCCTTCAATCGCTCCTCATCAGATTTATTCTCCAGGCCCTTCACCAGCTTCGTTGCCCTCCTCTGCACTCGCTCCAGCACCTCAATATCTCTCTCATTGAGGTGCCCAGAACTGGACACAATACTCAAGGTGTGGCCTCACCAGTGCTGAGAGTCCCTACTACAAGAAAGATATGGACATACAACGTGTCCAGAGAAGGGCCACGAAGATGATCAGAGGGCTGGAGCACCTCTCCTATGAGGACAGACTGAGAGAGTTGGGGTTGTTCAGTCTGGAGAAGAGAAGGCTCCAAGGAGACCTTATAGTGGCCTACCAGTATCTTAAGGGGGCCTACAAGAAAGCTGGTGAGGGACTTTTTAGGATGTCGGGTCATGGTAGGACTAGAGAGAATGGATTAAAACTAGAGATGGGTCGATTCAGACTGAACGTTAGGAAGAAGTTCTTCACCATGAGGGTGGTGAGGCACTGGAACAGGTTGCCCAGAGGGGTGGTGGAAGACCCATCCCTGGAAGTTTTTAAGGCCAGGCTGGACGGGGCTCTGAGCAACCTGATCTAGTGGGAGATGTCCCTGCCCATGGCAGGGGGGTTGGAACCAGGTGATCTTTAAGGTCCCTTGCAACCGTAACAATTCTATGATTCTATGATTCTATGATTTGCATCTAACCTGTTCTTAAAATCCTAAAATTAAGGTGGTGTGCCAGCAACTAGGACCACATAGCCGCTCGTTCACTATCCTTCCCCTCCCTCTGGTAGGGCAGAGAGAATAAGGAGAAAAGGAGTGGGAAAAAGACTCAGGAGTTGAAATAAAGACAGGTTAATTAACCCTCATTTACATGCTGAGCATGACGTCTATGGTATGGAATACCCCTTTGGCCAGCTTGTTCTGTCTATGCTCCCACTCAGGTTTTATGGGAAACTGCAAAAGTCTTTGGCTAATGTAAACGTCACTTAGCAACAACTAAAACAATACGTGTTATCAGCACTATTCACTACTCATTCCAAAACACAGCAGCTACTAGAAAGAAAATTAAGTCTATCCCAGCTGAAACAGGACAGAAGGAGGTTTTGACACTTCATTACTCTCATCATTTGGAGTCTGTTCTTCACCGGCCCTATATATCTATTTCCATAATTAAGTTCATTTTCACTTGTTCTGTCCACAGTAGACCAGGAAAACACAATATTTCTTTGATCTAGTTAGTGATCTTTGAGGTTTTTGAAAACTATTTCCAGGCATTTCCTTGGCATTCTCAGCATTCTCTACAGTAAAAACTTTGTTTCAGTTTTTTTGCAGACCATTATTACCGCTTCTCTGATGCTTCTTCTCACCTCGGTCTGGACCACTTTGACCTTCACTATGGTCTCCAAATGCAGTGTAGGACATAGCAACCTTCTTAGTTATTCACAGTATTTTTTTCTGTGTTTCATCATTCATTAAACCCTTTCCCATCATTTTCCTTATTTTCCACTCTTTTACAACAAAGGCATTCAGCCACTCCTTTCCTATTCACAAATGTGTGAATGTTGAAACAGTGTTTGGAAAAGTGTGTTTCAGTTGAACTGAAGGAAAAGAACCAAATAAAATAAAGGTTTAATTTTCTTCAAATCTTCTTTAGTCCCTCTTAGCCATTAGCTTCCTGCGCCACTGAAATGCTTTTCTGAAAGTCCTCAGATTGAACTGTTGTGTATGCGCTCAGTAAGTAGAATAAAATGGACTCTTCTTTCTGTTTGTGTCTCTCCAGTACATAACAGGATAAAATATTCAGTTTGGGGAATTTGTCTGAAAAGGTTTGGCAGCCTTCTGAGATTTTTTTTGCCAGTGGGACAATCTGATTTGGCAAACTAGCTAAGAAGTTGTTGAAAGAATTAAACTGTATTATTGGATCAGACGTGATATGGCTGTTTTGCCAGAACTGTGTTTTGGAGGTCTCATTTCCACTGGTGGGTATTTTTCAAATTATACAGGCAAGGTGGCTTTCTTATACATGTGTAGTTAAGAACGTCCTCGGATCCCCCACACAATAAATATGTTAGTCTGAAATGAAAACAAAATCATTTTTAAGCATTCTTTTCTCAGAAGTTCATACTCGGTCTCGAAGTAATTGGATGCCTAAGTCATTAGGCCTAAATACTATTGTAAATTTACAGTTTATTTTATGGGTAAAACCCCAGCAGACAGCAGGCCAGTGCTTACATAAGTCGCATGTCCTTTATTCTTGCCAGTTCTTGTGCTTGGTTGAGTTTTTCAAATCTGCAGAGAATTGTTGCTGTTTGAAAGGCTCAGATCAGATACTTTCACTTACCCCTTTTTCACGGACAGAAAACTGCTTCCCCTTGAGGATTTTCCATGAGGAATGTGTCCCTCAAATCACTTTCATGCTTGCGAGAGTCCTAACTGAAAAAAAAAAAAAAGAGAGAGTGCTGTTTGGAAAATGTAGGGCATCAATTGCAGCTTATATTGGACAACAAAGTCACACTGAGACTTTTACAGGCAGCAGGGGGACAGTGAGTTCTTTAAGAAAATCTGAAGTCCACCTTCTGAAAGGTTGTTCTGGTAACCTGGCATTGAACCTATTGTCATAGAATCATAGAATCATAGAATCATAGAATCATGGAATTGCTGAGGTTGGAAGGGACCTTTAAGATCATCGAGTCCAACCTTTAACCTACCCTGACAAAAGCCACTTCTAAACCAGGTCCCTAAGTGCCCCATCTACCCTTTTTTTAAACACCTCCAGGGATGGTGATTCCACCACCTCCCTGGGCAGCCTATTCCAATGTTTAATAACCCTTTCAGTGAAGAAATGTTTCCTAATATCCAATCTAAACCTCCCCTGACGTAACTTGAACCCTTTTCCTCTCGTCCTATCACTTGTCACCAGGGAGAAGAGGTCAGCCCCCATCTCTCTACAACCTCCTTTCAGGTAGTTATAGAGGGTGATAAGGTCTCCCCTCAGCCTCCTCTTCTCCAGGCTAAACAACCCCAGCTCCCTCAATCGTTCTTCATAAGGTTTGTCCTCCAGACCCCTCCCCAGCTTTGTAGCCCTTCTCTGGACACGCTCCAACACCTCAATGTCCTTCTTGTAGCGAGGGGCCCAAAACTGAACGCAGTACTCAAGGTGGGGCCTCACCAGTGCCGAGTACAGGGGGATGATCACTTCCCTAGTCCGGCTCACCACACTATTCCTGATACAGGCTAGGATGCTGTTGGCCTTCTTGGCCACCTGGGCACACTGCTGGCTCATATTCAGCCGGCTATCAACCAACACCCCCAGGTCCTTTTCTGCCGGGCTGCTTTCGAGCCACTCCGCCCCAATCCTGTAGCGCTGCATGGGGTTGTTGTGACCCAAGTGCAGGACCTGGCACTTGGCCTTGTTGAACCTCATACCACTGGTCTCAGCCCATCGGTCCAGCCTGTCCAGATCCCTCTGCAGAGCCAGCCTACCCTCAAGCAGATCAACACGCCCGCCCACTTTAGTGTCATCTGCGAACTTACTGAGGGTGCATTCGATCCCTTCATCCAGATCATTGATAAAGATATTAAAGAGAACCGGCCCCAGCACCGAGCCCTGGGGGACACCACTTGTGACCGGACACCAACTGGATTTAACTCCATTTACCACCACTCTCTGGGCATGGCCATCCAGCCAGTTTTTTACCCAGCGAAGAGTACACCTGTCCAGGCCATGAGCAGCCAGTTTCTCCAGGAGAATGCTGTGGGAAACAGTGTCAAAAGCCTTGCAAAAATCCAAGTAGATAACATCCACAGCTTTTCCCTCATCCACTAAGTGGGTCACCTTATCATAGAAGGATATTAGGTTTGATAGGCATGACCTGCCCTTCACAAACCCATGCTGACTGGGCCTGATCACCCTGTTCTCCTGCATGTGCTGCGTAATGGCACTGAGGAGGACCTGTTCCATGACCTTCCCAGGCACCGAGGTCAGACTGACTGGCCTGTAGTTCCCCGGACCCTCCCTCTGGCCCTTCTTTTGGATGGGTGTCACATTTGCTAACCTCACTGTTTCCTTTTGCATTACAGGGGCTTCATTCTGCTCCCCATCCCTGTCTTCTAGCTCAGGGGTCTGGGTACTCAGGGAACAACTGGTCCTACTGCTGAAGACTGAGGCAAAGACTGCATTAAGTACCTCAGCCTTTTCCTCATCCTTGGTCACTATGTTGCGGGCCCCATCTACTAGTTAAATATCGAAGATATTTGTCTTCGATAAATGCAGGAGCTCTCACGTACTAGCTAAAATGTTCAGAGATTATTGCTCTTTTAATTCAGGTCTGAACACCCCAAGAAGAGAAAAGGCCACCTTTTATTCCAATATGGTTGCATCACATTCAGCCTTGGTTTCTATTTAAACTTTGAGCTAATGCTTCATCTTTAATTAACATCCAGGTTTCATATGTGCCAGAATTACCTAAGAACATACATTCACAGAAAATCCAGTGGTTTTATATATCTTTTTTTGTTAGTTAGCCCTGTTTAACAAGATTAACCTGGAAATGTATGTAAAGGCCACCTGTCATAGGTGGGTATTACCACAGATGTGCCACCAATCCAGTCTTCCATTCACTAGTCCACTGGCTGATTTCTGGCAAATTTATCTCTTTTGCTTTCGATTATGCAGCCTTGGAAATGGGTTATCACCTGCCCCACCATTTCATATCACTAGAAATGAGAAGAGTGAAATGTGGCCGACCTTCTGCATCATTCTGATGATCTCCCAAATATTAGGTGTAAAACCAAACCTTAGAAATGCACGGTCATTGCAACACCAGTGCCATGGACCTGGTTCATCTCAGTGGCATGCTAAATATCCCAGCAGAGCCGATTCTGAGTGTCCTCTTTCTACAGATCTTCCTTGTGCATTGAACTATGCCCCTTGAACACTGGTAAACCAAAATATAGGTCATCTTCTTATATCTTCCCTGAATGCCCTGCAATTATCCAGCTTTGTTGCCCCGGGGATTGTACCTGAGGCTGGTGCCCAAAAACTCTCCTCAAATCTGTCTGCAGGGATGAGAAACACAGCAATTTATTCAAGCTCCACTGTCTTAACCATCTCTTTCACATCAAAGAAAGAAGAACCGCAGCAGCCTTTTCTTTCCTCTATAACAAAGCTAATAATACTCTGAAAGTGAAAATAAAGCTTTTCAACACAGGAACAGATCGAGAAATGCCTTAGATAGGCAATTTTTTTAATATCCAGAGGTGGTACATGACACTTCTGCGGCAATCAAGGAAATTAATGAGTCACTATCTCCAATAACTAGAGGACGTGAGGTCTCAGAATCTCTTGAGTTTCTTTCCAATCAGATATTGACAAATCATTCCATTGAAATAACTTCCCACTTGTCCTCAAAAAACCCAAAATGTATTGCTGTTGAGAAGATATTTCTTTTTTTTTCCAATTGTTTAGAAAAAAATCTGGATGGAAATTTTAAATTAAATAGAATCCCCTTCTTTACCTTGAGGTTCTGTTTTACAGTTGCTTGTCTCAGGATGCCACCACTGGCCTGTCAGGATCGACCTTATGGGCAACAGAAATCACCCATAGGGCACTTGGACACAGAGATGAGTAAAAATTGGGAATTAAACCCAGGATGCTTCTCTGAAGAAAGGAAAAGGAGGAGAGGAAAGCAAGGCAGTTGATTTATACTTGAAAGGCAGAAATTTGTAGCGTGGGCATATCTCTGAAAGGTGGTGGGGAACCTTAACAGAGCTAAGGCAGAATTGACGTTATATTGCTCTGCGGGAAATGGTGTAAAGCACTGTACAAAAAGCAAAGGTTTTGTCCCAAACTATCAGGGAACAGCATACCTAACAAGCCCACAAAAGAAGAGACAACCCCACGTATGTGGGGTCTGCCATCAACTGCAACTTCCATCAGCAGTTGCTGGAACTATTATTATTTACTGTCTTTATACCAGCAACTCAACAAGATCAGGAGGTGGGCCAAACATTTTTCTAATACCACCTATGCTGTTAATTTTTTACCTCAGTCTCTAGCATGGTTTTGGCCCAGGTTAAATAATATATTCCAAAAAAATTCCTGGGTATTGTCCAGGCATTATCACAAGCCAGGAATCCTTCCAACTGCGCAACTGGGATGCAACCAGACCGTTTCAGATTTCAGCTATGTGGATGGACGCCCTGGTGGGGCAGAAGGCTTCTGGGGCAGGGAATGGGTGCTGGTCTCATTTCTTTACCAGAGTAGGTGCATCCTACTGAGTGCAATGAGAACAGGATTTGTGCCCGGAGATGACAAGTGTCTACCGTAAACTGGACTGCATTCATTGTGTTATGGCCATAACAGCTGGACTGTGAGAATCAAGCTGTTGGATGCGTACATCCATGCTTCTACTATTACCATATGTCTGGGTCTTTTTTTTTTTTTGCCTAGAAATTTTTTCCATATGTATATGTCAGGCTGCTTACTATCTCCTTCCTTGGATCAGTTGACTTCTTTGCCCTTTCAGAGCTGTCTGGCGTAGTGCACACTGTTGCTTTTGAAGACAAAGCTGCAGGTCCGCTCCCTCTAGTTCTGTATTTCTAGCTTTTTCCCTACTGTCTAGCTCTGAATTTCTAGCTTTTTCCCTATTGCTGTCCAGTTCTGTGGGAGGTTTTTTTTCCCCTGCAGCTACACAGCTGTCTCACCTGCTGTCCCTTCTCCACTCTACACACCTCAGGAAGGAGCCAGGCTAAGACAACTAGGATCGAAAACAAGATTTAGAGGTGCATACTCTCATCTGAGCACAGTTTTGGGCTCCTTGCTACAAGAAAGACATTGAGGTGCTGGAGCGTGTCCAGAGAAGGGCATGAAGCTGGTGGAGGGTCTGGAGCAAAAGCCTAATGAGGAGCAGCTGAGGGAGCTGGGGTTGTTCAGTCTGGAGAAAAGGAGGCTGAAGGGGAGACCTTATTGCTCTCTACAACTACCTGAAAGGAGGTCGTAGCAAGGTGGGGGGGGGGGGGGTCAGTCTCTTCTCCCAGGTAGCAAGTGATAGGACAAGCGAAAATGGCCTCAAGTTGCACCAGGGAAAAATTCTTCACAGAAAAGGTTGTCATCAACCTTGGAACAGGCTGGCCAGGGAAGTGGATGAGTCACCATCCCTGGAGGTATGTAACAGACACATAGAATGTGGCACTTAAGGTCATGGTTTAGTGATGGACTTGCAGTGTTTTGTTAATGGTTAGACTTGATGATCTTAAAGGTCTTTTCCAACCTAAATTATTCTATGATTCTATGAAAAGCAAATATAACTGTTTAACAAAATGAAAAAGCTTTATTTGCCCTTCTTGATCGCATCACACCTAAACTTGATCAAATCAGGGCTCTGAACTCTTCCTACCTATCCCTCATACCCTCCCTCAGTAAATCAGGCTCTGTCCCATGCTTCTCACCCATTCATGAGCTCCCCTCCCCATGAAACCAAAGTCCTACCCCCTTCCCCATGTCATATCCACTGTGGACATCTCTCTTCTAGTGTTTTCAGGTGCAGAATCCAGCACAGCCACCACAAACTGCTGGTTTGTTGTTAGGAATGGAAGCTTGGATGGGTCACGTCTTTCCAGCCCTGCAAATTATAGGGCCCCAGACAATTGCTTGTACCTAAAGCAAGTTCTGGCCCAGGTCCTGGTGGTTCAGGGAACCCTCTCCGGAAGGCGGCTTGTTTGCAGGCTGGACTCCTACACTCCACATCTGCCTTTGGGAATCTGCATTCACAGCCTCCTCATCCAGCTCATTTCCTCACAGCCGGCTGTTAAAACAACCCCTCATGGGCTGATAAGGACCATTCTTGCGAAGAGGTCAGCTTGCTTCTACCCCTGCAGTGTCCATACTGACTTGTGTCTGTTCCTTCCTCTCCTGCCCCTTGGAGCTCAAAGGCTACATGGCCTGAAACTCACTTATCCATCATGCAATTCATCCTGCTCAGGGAAGATGCGATTTCAGAAGGACCTCGGGGTGTACACCTAGAGATGTGGGAGAACTTGTGATTCAGGCCTGGTATGGATGGCAGGCAGTAGAAAGCTTGCAAGACTCTGGTGTTTATCACAACAGAGATAGCATTAAAAAACTATTCTTTTGGACTCTATCTTTCAACCTTATGTCTTCAGTGTGGTAATGGATAGCAACAAATGCCTGCTATATTTCTAAACATGCATCTGAGATGGTTGGTTTTGATCCCCCCAAAAAAGGTCTGGGACAATCAAATCCATGCCTGTTTCTTGCACACAATGAAGATGGTCCCATGGAGAACACAGATCTCCTGGAAAGTGTTTTATGCAGCTGAAGGGCTTATACTCCTCAGATTCTGTTTGCTGTTGCCTTATGGTCTGTATTCCCCAGGAGAGAGGTTCCCCAGGTTTCCCAACAACACTGCCATGGACAGCATCTGCCTGGTATCTCTCCTTCTCAATGACATGCCACCACCCAGTGGGTCAGCTCAGCCCAGCTTTCCACCTCTCTGACTAAAAGAGAAAATGAAAAGGGGAAATGTGTGTTAAGCCCTTTCATTAATAACGAGAAACATACAACACAAGTGACCCTCAGTGAACGTGTCCTCCCCCTTGTCCATGTATCTGCCGTCCCCAACAGCTCGCCCCTGACTGCACATTCCAGCCAGGATAGGACTTATGCCCTACACAGCAGTTCTGTCCCTCTCCCAGCTCGGCGACTCATCAGACAGAAAGCCACAGAAATTAAACGATTAGTCTTTATTTCTGTACACATGGGGCATTGATCCCAGGGTCTGTTTTATGGGCTGGGGAGGGGGGGAAATGGGATGGGGACAGGGTGGGGGAGAGCATGAGTGTGTTTCATTTATAAAGTCAAGCCCTGTTCTAGTGAAAATCGAAGTTCCTGTTTCTTTCCCTCTGTATTAGACTCCCTGTCCTCTTACAGGAAGTCTTAATAAAGTCTCCAGGGATGTTTAAAAGGAATTTTAAAAAATCATAATCCCCATATGGAAGCATTGGCATCAGTAAGATACACCACTGTGTGATAGCATGGAGCCAGGGAATATTTGAAAGCCTGTAAAATAAACTCATTAAATTGGTATTCTGAATGCATTGCCTATGAAGAAAGCCCCCCATAAGCTACTTTCTATCTCTTGAGCAAAGAAAAAGATGTGACTGAGTTTCAGGGCTGAGCAGTTTGAGGCTGGAGTGGAGGGAGAGCAGCACTGCATTACATAGGAGGGACAAATAGCAAGGGACAGACCCTTACTACAAAGCACAGAGTTGACTTTCTGCTTCAAGGAGTTTTGTTTCAAAGCCATCCCTCTTCACACCAAGGCACAAACAGTCCGGAGCTCCTATGGTCAGCCACAGACAGACTTTTTGTATGCAAGGGAATGGCAAGAAGTCTTTGAATGCTAGAAATGGAATCAGGTAGAGCTCACCACAATGGGTTTCAGTTTTTTAGAGACAGGAAGGCAGGACCAACCACCAAAGTGCTTGGAAGTGATGGCCCCAAATGGCTGCAGACCCCAGGCAGCAAACAAGACACACTACAGAGGATCATAAGAACAGCCTATCTATCCAAAGGCCACCAAAATCCGGTATCCCATCAGCATTAGACTAGCCAAAGATCCCTGCCTCTTGTCCTGGATGGTAGCACAAAAATGCCCAGAAAAGAAAAAAAGAACAAATCAAGTATGGACTGAAGATTTTCTGGAGGACTCTCCCTGTCTAGAGGTAAAGGAGACTTTCTCTTCTCTAGAATCATAGACTCAAGAGAGCTGTGAGTAAGACCCCAAGGAAAGGCAAATTACCAAAGTCTTTGTGTCTTGTTTTCCTTTTTCCCTTCACTCTTCTCAAAGCAAAATGAGTTCCTCCGGTGCATTGTATCACCTCTTCAGTTTCTCTACAGCAGATTTTGAAAGTGAACATGCATTTCTATTGTGTCTTGAATAGGAGAATTTCTATTGTGTCCTATGACCTCCCTGCAAATAACTTTGCTTTGACAGGCAGTTTTATGATAAGAGAAGATAGTGAAGTTCAGGGAGGCTTCACCACTATTATTTTAGATCAAATCCCTGGAGCATCTTAAGAAGGAAATATGCACAAAGCCCTCTTTCACAAGATCAGTGCTCAGGTCTCATCTATTGTCCCCTATTTTGTTTCTGACATTAAGCAGATTGCTTTTTGTGTCCCAGTTACCCTGCATGACACTTCTCAGTCTGCAGGAGTCCAGACTTAGGGACTCAGTTCATCATGGACTCAGCAAACGAAGAAGATGTATTTTGTTTAACCAGAAAAGATTAGGACCATAAAAGTGTTTTGGGTCTATGTGTAAAAATGAGGGGAGTGCCATGCAAAATGCCATGTGAAATTAGGAACAGTAGAGAGCCAGAGTTGTCTCACAGTTGTCTGATACATCTCTGTGATACCTTAGGGAGTTATACTTCATGAGAGCGTTTAGCTGGCTGGTGTTTTTGCAGAAACATGCTCGAAGGACCCCACTTTCTCCCTCCACTCTCCTCCCCCACAAAAAAAAAAAAAAAAGAAAGGAAAATTTTCACAGCTCTTTATTTCTGAAAAGTACCCTTTTATTTAAGCCTACAAAACCCTAACTCTTTGAAAATGGCCATCCATGTCAGTAACATAAAGACCAGCCTGACCTACAGATTAAAAGCTTCATCTCCAGTCCTGGAAATATTTGGGGGTTGATCCTTCTCTTTTTTTGGCCACTGAAAGGCAAAACCCCATGGTTTTAACAGCTCTGCCTCATGTTGGGACTCCACACGTCACCTGGTGGAACGGGGAATCTCCCAGTCCCAGTGAAGACTTCGTTTGTTCTCCATGGGTCTAACCAGGTGATCAGGACAGCACAGGTGATCTATATTTCTTCTTTGCTGCCTCTCAAAAGGGAGATGGGTATAAGGAGTTTACTTTCTGAAGGCAGAGCCAAGACACTTCTAATATTCAGATCTGTGTAATGAAATCAATAAGAGACAGCAGTTCTTATTCAGAGTCCCACTGTGTAAGAAAGTACACAGATAGAGATCAAAAAGATTTTATTTTTTTTTTTCCTTGAGAGCCTCTGGGACAGCTGTAATTACTCCGGAGGATTTAATCCTTTGGAGAAAGCTACAATTTAATGGTGAAAAGGTATCATGAAATTTCCTAGCAATAGATGCACCTAGTATGTGGTATCTCCTGGCAGATCAGGTCAGAACCTATAGAACCTATGCTTAGTTTTTCACTGCTTTTCATTAACACTAAAAGCAAAACCAACAAGGAAAAGTCAGCAGGAGGAAAATAATGAGGACAACTTTTCCATGGGCTTCTTTCCCAAAGAAACCAGGAATTAAATTAAAAAACTTCAGCTTCCCCTCTGCTCTATCAACCTGCCCGTCCAGATTTATGATCCTCACCTCAGTCCCAGGGGACACCTAGCCAGGGGGACTTAAGTTTTATCCACCAAAGTCGATGATTATTTTCTTGATGTCTCTTACATCAACCGTGTCCTTGGGGTATTAAGCTACCGTCAGCTGAACTCTTACCTCTCTTAACCAGTGGAAGAACAATACTGGAAGAAGATATGATGGCCCAGGTAGATAAACCAATGCCATGAAAGTCTTCTTTAGACCAAGGAAGAGATGCTACCAAAGCCAAGCTTGATTTAACACCAGAAATAAGGCAAAACATATCCAGAACAAATTACCTTTAAAACTGTCTCCAGATATTACAGAGCAAGTACAAGGTCCCCTCTAGTGGAAAGCTACGGAATACGTCAAGAAGGAGATCGTGCAAGTCCTTCCTCATCCTGGCTCTGTAGTATCTCGGTTTGTTTTCTCCACACCACCCTTGCCATACACAAACCATCAGGCTAATCTAATGACAACAGAGCTACTGTCATTACTACCTGGCTTTCTGAGCCTTGGGTCTTAAATTGTGCTTTTGGCCTCTGGGATTTGTTGTCTCACTTATGTTTTTGGAGAAATCAGCGTATCTCCAATCTTGTCATTAATGATTCATTTTACAAAGCTCCAGCAGCTGTGGATATAATTTTTCAAATACAATTTCTCCATCTGGTGGTGTAAAAAGCAGCTCCCAAGTGCTGGTGGTCAGTGTGCTCCACTCCAGCAGCACAATTTTACACCCACCGTGGCTTCCAAATTCCACCTGACCACTGTAACATGAACTAGGGGAAAACACGCACCAATTTTGGACCATGCCTGTAAATTTACTTCCTCCCATGCCCACTTCAGACACCATAAGTTTTGTTAGGCAGAACGTCTCCCTGAAAGTCATAGCCCCCGGTAATGTATTCCCTTTATCCCATCTGTGCACCGTCACTCTGACAATGTAGAAACAACTTGATAAATCCCCTCAGATGACCCAGGGCTGGTCCTTCTCAGAGGAGAAACATTTTTTTTTTTAACAAAACATCATTTTTTTCAGTAAGACATGACTACAAACTATTGTGATCTGATACATAAGAATTTGAATGTATTTGCTGCCTGATCTTGGCAGAAACGAATTAAGATGAATTGCAAAGGCTGTGGCAGTCCTGATGCAGTAGTTTTTATTTGATTTTTTCTTTTGGTGTGAGAGAGTGAGTGGTTGTATTGAAGAGGAGGGGGTTAAGGAAAGAGCTATTTTACTCTGTGACAGTGAGCTTAATGACAAAGTGAAGGGGCATATTATATTCATTGAAACTTTTGGATCAGGAATAGATCTCCTCCTCTTCCTTCTCACCAAATAGGTACAGGCTGAGTCAGTATCCTCATTCTGCACATCCTAAAGAGCATTAAGAGCAGGATTAACGCAACCACACCCTGTTTCCAGCTGCAGGACAGGGATAGAGTCTTTCCTGCCCAAATCACAGCTGCATCCCATCCCACAGATGCTTTACCCATGAGCTGAAGTTTAGAAGACATGAGCATCCATTCAGGCCCCATATAATACACAGTGAGCTCATGCAACCTTGTGCAGGTCCCAAGGAGTGACATCTCTGCACACAGGCAAAGAATATGGCCTGAATGCAATTTTAAAAGTCTTTCTTACTTTATTTTCTTTGTGGCTCCTTAAGAAAGAAATCAATTAAACTGGGAGAGAACAGCAGAAAGCAGGTAATTGGAATATAGCGATTGACACCCATCATGTTTCTGTATGTTGGAATCAATGTGCTTCCATTAACTCTGGCACTAGGAGCCTCTGCAGGTCCCTGAGTGAAGGTGTGTTAATATGAACTGATCCCTCATCAGGTGATGCACATGAATGTACATACATAGACTAGATTACAGACCTGTGCTCCTGCAGGGTAGCCTCCTCCCCACCTGGCTGTATGACTCTTAGATTCCCTTTTCTTCCATCTGAAAAAGTGGTTAAAAATCCTTTTCCTGTTCTTACTTGCAGCCCAGTAGCTGTCCTGAACCATAAACTTGGACAGCTGAGACCTCTCAGCTGAGAAGGGAATCGAAACCAGGTCCTCTGCTCCTGCGTGGAAGCGACAATCCCCACACATCTTCAGCCTTTGAAAAATTAGGGGTGGGACTGAGATTCAGACTTAAACACAGATGTCTATTACGTACCTATCCACACCCATCATTGGATATCATTGCAGCGGATAGAGATTAAGGGCTCCAACCACTTGTCTGCATACATGGAGCAGAATTTCTGACCCTGACTTCTCTCTAGCACTGCGGATCACACCTGGAGGCAGTGAACTGTCACCGTTCATAGTCTTAGTAAATGTTTCTGTGGTTGTGGACATCTTTCCCATCTTTGCTCCTCAAGTCTTACACCAATTCAGTTGCTCTGGTCTTTTTATGAGCTGACTGACCTCGTTAACACAGCAGAACATGCTCTTCTTTTTGCTGGGTTCATTTTCTACCAGGATGGGTTGGGGAGGAGAGGAGAGAGGGGGAAAAGAAAGGGGGGAGAAATGAGAAATGTCTTTACAGTGATAGATCAACTCTCTGTGTTGAAAACTCATGGTAAATAGAAAGCAGTTGGATTAATATAAGTCTAACTCATGGGGCCTCAGCTGAATAAATTACTGGAGATAACTCCCTCCTTGCCCCATGGAGTAGACAAATCCATGCCAGTGTATATACTCAGCGTTGGTGTATCCAGCAGGGACAATAGGTAGAGCTTTAGTCATCAGAATAGCTTGCAAACTATCCCCCATTAGCTTTTTAGCTAAATACCCTATGGCTGTTAATCGTAAGGCATAAATTGCTGAGATATTTACAAAACACACTAGGATAAAAGCTGCTCCTGATAAAACTACTTTCCAAGATATTTCCAGGTGAGATAAACAGCAGCCACATGAAAATATTGCAAAATCCCTGTTTTCAAAACTGCTTAGGGAGAGAGCAAAGACATGAATGCATTCAGCCCTGCTCCCCTGAGACCCTGAGTTTCTGCTGCAACATGCTGAGCATCTCCAGTCCCCGTCATCCCAGTGGGCTCTTGTCATCTGCTGCCTTTCCTGAAGAGATGATGAACTGAGGACAGCTACTGCCTACGGCAGCACAGATGCAGTCTGCTTTTTTTTTATTCTGTGCACATCTTCCTACAGCCTGATTTATATGTCTTTCATCAGAAAAGAGGAAAAGGTGGATAAATCTTCTGGGAGATACACAGTTCTTTGTGTTTTCTTCAGCAGCCCAGAGAAAGAGGCATCTGAGAAGGAAGGAAAACTTTCTCCCATGTGCCCAAGCCATGTCTCAGAAAATACATGAGCTACAGTGTTGAAAACTCCATTCTTTGGGTTTCAGCATTCAGAATTTACTTAATCCCTAAAATTACACACATGCAAATCCTATTTAGGAGGAGTACAAACTCCTTAAGGTCCTCAAGAAGAACAAATTTTAAATTAATCATGTCCTCCCATTAGTTTAGATCTTCATCTCTGCATTTCCATGTATATTCAAAGCCCTGATCCTCACTCCAGGTTGCAGTTTGATTCCAGTTGTTGTTATCATGTAGCTCTGCACCATGCATTTTATTTACAAGATACTGTGTATCCAAATGGCCAGGTTTTCGTTTGGTGGACCAAAAAAACCCCAGTGGCTTGGTGTTAAAGAGGTAATAAATATGTACATTCAGTGGCACTCAACAGCCTGAGTATATGGAGACAACATATCCTGTCTGCTCCCAGAGCTCTACCAACAGCAATTTGACAGTGTCCTCCCTGACAGCCAGCCAGCACTGTCTTTCGGCAAGGTCACTTCTTCTTTGCTGGGGCTTTGGCATTTCCACTAGCCTTGCCATTAGTTTTGCTGCTTCCTCCTGATTTTACTGCTTCACCTTCTTTTTCACCTTTCTTCCCACCACCTTGTTTCTTGTCAGTAGTGTCCTTTCCTCCCTTTTCTCCCTTCTCTCCTTTTTCTCCCTTTTCTCCTTCTTTCTTTTTCACCCCATCCTTCCCTTCTTTCTTGGATCCTTCCTTCTGGTCCTTTTCACCATCCTTCTTCTTGGAGTCTTTGGATCCATCTTTCTTACCCTGAGCCTTGTCCACTTTTCCAGATACAGTGGGAACTTCTTCTTTTTTTTCTTCTGCAACCTGAGCTGTATGCAAGGACAGAAAAAGAAAACAGGAAAGCGGTTAACTGGGGTTGACACTAGCCAGGAAGAGGGCAAAACGCCTGCTCTCTGCTGGCAAATCTTGGACAAAGGGAAAATACTTCTGCTGGGGCTTTGTCCATACAACTGTTTTCCTCACTGACTACCAGCTTTTCATATCTTTGTTTTGAGAAGACAGACAAAGAGGGTAAAGCAGAACTAGTAATTTCAAGAGCTGAGTTGTGGATCTATTGGAGGAAATGGCCTCTGTTGGTAGGAGCTGATCCATGAACATTATAAGCATGGATCATAAGCATTTCCAAATAGACATTCATGTGGAGTTGTCTCCTTCTACAAGAAGCAACAGAAACAGTTCTCATGCAATTCAGTACAGACCTGGCTTGGTTTCGGTTTTTTTTTTGTTTGTCTGTTTGTTTGTTTGTTTGGGGCTTTTTGTTGTTGTTGTTGGTTGGCTTTTCTAATTCTTGGCTTTCCTCTATGGGGTATGTTTCCTGCAGCTTGAGAGTGGAGAGTAGGGATTCTGCTGGGGATGCTTACTCTCAGAGTCAGACAAGCAGAAGATGGCTTGCTCAGCACAGGACTACAAATCATAGAATCGTAGAATGTGTTGAGTTGTAAGGGACCTTTAAAGGTCATCTAGTCCAACCTCCCTGCAGTAAGCAGGGACATCTTTAACCAGATCAGATTGCTCAGAGCCTCATCAAAAGTAGGCTTAGCTTATGTCCTGTCCACATCCAGTTACCATGAGACTGGTTTCCTACCTGCACCACTATAATTAATGGCAGAAATATACCACAGGCGTACAGCAATTAGCTTGAGTGCATACTAAGCTCTGTTTTGGTATGTTTTAGCACACAAGCCATATTAGTTATAGGAAGCTTATAATATCTTTACTTATGAAATATTTTTACTTAAGAATATCTTGGATTCAGTGTCCACATTTCAGGTAAGAAGACTTAACCACTGTGTCTACAGACTTTTAGTTATTCTGACACAGAATTTGGTAGCAGAAAACTTTTCCTCATCTTTCTTGTTTTTCTTCTACTAGAAGTGGTTAATTTTCTCAAAAGTATTTCTGACCTCAGACCTTGATGCATTGAACTCTCACCTCAAGATGCAACTTGACACTTTAACACAGATCATATTTCTTATATTTCTTATGGAAAGTTTTTCCTTTGCTCAAGACCGGTAGAGTACAAAGTTTTGCAAAAACAAGTAAAAATGTATTAAGTTTCCCATGACTTCCTCTGAAAATCCCCAGTAGGACTCAGAAATGTAAGTAGACAACCATGTTAACACAACTTAATAACTAAAATTGGTCAAGATGTAGCAATCACCTGGGAGTGACCTCAGCAAATGGAAGATGGTTGGTCACTGTTTGGCTTTCTTCAGCTGGCACCTAGGTTAAGTCAAATTATTTCATGTTTTTCACAGGGTAAGGAAAAATGACAGTGGAGTGACTTAGGAGGTAATTTGGCATGAGCCTTTGGTGAGATGTCTCAACCCTTACCTGGCCATTGGATTCCAATCTGTTTAAGTAGGCTCAAATGTCCCATTGCTATGGATGTCTCTAGTCTCACTTCCAAATTGCAGCAATGAATTACAGGTGCAAATCGAACCTGGATTTGTTACGTTTACCTAAAATATTGCTTCAGCATGCACACTGAAATAAAATATCATCCTTTGTCCTGGGAACTGGCAATTTATTTGTACATACAAATGGGAGTAGAACAATACAGACTCTTACAACATCAGGGGAAGTCCTGACATTTCATAAAAAAAAAATAAAAAAAAAAAAAGGAGAGGGAAGAATTAAAAAAAAAAAACAACCACATTGTCTGCTTCCTGGACAAATATGGCAGGAACCAGGTGAACTCTCAAAAACGTCAGCTGGACCAGAATACTTGAAGATCTCCCAGGCCATGGACCCAGACAGGACATCTCCACCTAGAGCAAAGGCCAAGTCCTGCTTGTACTTATCCCACAGACTGGGAGACAGAGCACAAATGACTCATTTTGTATATAACATTTTATACACTGAACCCTAAAGTCCATTTTATTTATGTGCAATAAAATGGCTTGCCATATATGATACTCAAAAAAGTGCATGGAGAACCATTTGGCAGTAAGAATATTCCATCAAAGTAAATGTGAAGTTGAGTAAAACAATGCCAAGAAAGGAGAGCATTTAAGCATTGTAATATATTCATGATTAATAGCATTTGGCACTTACAGAAATTTTTAAAGCATTTAATGGCCACTCAGTAACTGAAATCACTCAAGTCATCTCTCTGGCCTTGAGTGGGTCTACCAGGGATTGTCACAGTAGAAGTATATAAATAGTTGTCAAACACATACATTATATTTCATGACTGCATAAATCAAGGTGGGTTGCCAAATGTCAGGGGCAGAGCATCACACTCTGTACAGATGAAACTAACAGCACAGAGATGAAGCCCAAAGCTTTGCATACTTTCCACTGTAATGCCTAAATCATGTAGTGAAACTTTTTCTGGGGACAGGATGCACACTAATCTCAGAAGGAGGACAAGCCAGGGGGTTTGATCACGCAGTTTTTGCTTCTAACACTTCAGGCACTGACGGCTGAATCAGTCCTTTTGGGTTCCCAAGACTGGAGACATACAGGCATTTTTAAGGCACAATTTACCTCTTCCAGTTTAGCAGCCCCCACCCTACCATGAAAGGAATCACATCCTTTTTATTTTCCATTGTGGATAAAGGGATAAATTTGGGACAACTATTGCTGATGTAGGTTTCTCCGTAGATGTGGATAATCTACTTGTGGTTAGATGACTCCCACCCCAGTACCAGGTCCTTCAGGTCAACGTGGGCAGATGTGTATCTGACCTTAAGGACCTGGAGCTTCAGAGCACACGGATTCATAAACCATTACCAGACATCAACAGACACTCAGCAATATGTTATCCACCAGCCTTCTGCCCTGCACCTTGTCAGGACCGTAATTCTGGGATTCTCAAAAGGTCAAAGGTTGGTCAACTATTCAACTTACACATTTAGCTGAATTAAAGTTTGGGTAGTCTTTATGGTGCAGCTGACTTCCCATAAATAGCTTTCTTGAGGAGATTTATTCATGAGTTCATGCTGCAATAATTTAGCATGGTCTGATTAAATCTATCCCAAAATAGCCAGCCTTTGGATGGAGCATATGTACATGTTTGTGGGTTGTAAAGTTGCTTACAGGAGATGAAAATTTATTTGCATTGCCCAAATACCCTCCATCTCTTCTGGATATTCTCATCCTTATTTTATTGGTTTTCCAGAAGTAACAGCTGGGCAGGAAGAAGATGCAGAAGTAAAAGAGTGAATTTGGCTTTCTGTTCTCTACAGGCATGATCCTTCACACCCTCTGGGATTTACTGATAGCTGGTCCTTAGAGAGCCCGGAAATTGAAGGATATAACACTAAGCATTTCCATGTGTGATTGCTCATAAATGTAAGACTGCATTAACTAGACTTTCGGATGACTTCTGACTTTAAATTAGGTTAAGAGAATTTAAGTGTGTGGACAAGGGCTTATCCATGCCTATTGGGTTCAGCTCCAGAGTGTGATCTCAGCATCCTCTGTTTATAGTGTAGGCATAGTCAGAAGTCTGAACACCTCTGAAATACTGAGGTATGTGCAAGTTCCTACTGTTAAGCACTTAGTTCTGTATTTTGCTGATGTAGGACTACATTTCTACAATTATGTTATCTTGTTATCTGCCTCTTTCACCAGTTTCGTGGGCTGAAGCATCACGTTTTGAGTCAAGGAAACTCTCAGTTTCTATGAAGCTACAGACCACAGTGCTTGCAGAGACACAGGAAAGAGGAAAAAAAAATCATAAAAAGATATTGAGAAAACAGAGGCAGAATGCAGAAAGGGAACTGAGAAGCAGGGAGTCCAAGGTATGATGGATCTCATCAGAAAAGAGAAGCCATAGACAGACAAACAGGAAGGCAGTCCCCTAATTTCCTTGCAGGGCCATTTCATCTTCTTCTTTCACCACAGGCAGAGAGTTGAGTGGTCTGGACTGGACATGACCAGAGAGAGTAAGGAGAGTTTCAGTAGAGCCTAGGGTACAGAATCAGGAAAGATGAGTGAGAGGAGAGGAGAGCAGTGACAGAAATACTCTTGGCCATCCAAATGGGGCAAGAGATTTATGGGTAATGTGAAACTCTAACAACTCTTTTTTTTTCCTACTGACACCGTCACCACACCCCAACCCAGGAACTGGTCCTTAAAATGAATCAGACTCTGGAAATTTTAAACCCGAACTTCAAAGGAGTGACCCTGACTTGTACCATTGGAGAAACTGTCCCTTTCATCTAAATGACCATGCCTGCTTCCACAAATGCTGTAGGTTTAGTACATGCAAATGGGAGGTGTTTACCATGTCATGGCAATATCTTAATGGTTGTGCCCAAGGAGCCACACTGATTTACACTAAGGGAGGACCTATCCCTTTGCATTCATGCATATAGAAAACCACCCCAATAAAATAGATGGATCTCATGTGTAGGTGTGGGTATGGGAAGTACCTCCAGGAATCTCTGTCAGCTCGTTGAGTGGTGGCACAGTGTCCAGTTTATCTGCGTATGTCTTGGCTGCTTGTCGTTGAGCATACCGTGCCTCAATCTCTTTCTTTGTCCGGGGAATCCGGCACTTGAAGATACAGCACAGTGTGATAACTGAGAAAGGAGAGAGGGAAACAAGAGCATTCAGTTTAGTCAGCAGATCTCTCTCTAGTACAGGCTGACCCATTTGCAGTAGGGAGACAGCAGGAAGAAAAATTAATTTCAGAAGAGCTTCTTCCAGTAGGAACCTGTAGCCATTTACATCAGTGGAAGTACCTGCCTGAGGGATATGGTCACACAGTCTAAAACAATTGAATTGTCTGAAAACAAAGAATTACCACTCTTCGACTGAGCACGTCCTTCCTACTAAAGCCAATGTAAACCGTTACCTTAAACCATATACACCAATGGTGTTTCTGAGCATCAGAGAATCAACAACTTAAATTCGTTATCTCTTTGGAAATGACAGCAGCAATTAAGATGTACTGTCACCTTTCAACACCGTGTTATTGCTAGAGGTTCCTGACAATGAGTCTTAGCAATTCTTTTTTTGTGGTAGGTAGATACTGGGGCTGTGGACTTCCCGCTGAAGAAAGCAATGAGAAGTTTGGCATGGAACCCTTCAAAATAGATCCAGAACAAGAGCTCAATACATGCCTTAATTGACTTTCATCCAAATCCATTTAGGGCAGGCCAAGAATTGAACCCAGATCTCCTAAATCCCCCCATCATGCACTTATTATTCCATCATGCTTCTTCCCATGAGCTAGGCTTCTTTACACGACTTAAGGATGCAGATGATGCTTTTACTCCTAGTAAGATATATATTCCCTTCATGCTTAAACCTATATGTTACTTCAGAATTTCCATCTGAAAATCTAATCATGATTCAGACAATTCACTGTAATGAAATCACTACTGGTTGGTTTGCTACATTAGAAATTCACAGACTTGATTAGATCATCCATGTACTACCTCTGACAACAACAAAGCAACTTAAGGGAAAAGGTCAGTGAGACACAGAAACTGATAATTGTAAAATTAGTTGGCCCACAGGCCATAAACACAAGTCAAGAAGCATGAGATCTCATGGTGTCTATGAACTTTTGAGTTGCTTTTTTGTGGGCATCCTTAAAATAGTTTGAGGGATTCTTCTATTCTACATAAAAGCTCAACATTCCAGCCTACCTAAATTCTTAACCTTGTTTATATACATTATGGAAAAGGGTTCTGCAGGCAGGCAGAGCCTTGTGTTTGGAAAATTGTTGTTTTGCAAGCTCCGTCTCCTATTTTAACTGGAGCTGCCCAGTCACGATGAGCAACGTATTAGACCTTTGAGACTAACCCAAGGAAATGAGAGAAATATTCTGTATGTTTGGTTCCAAGTGTGAGCATTTCTCATTCACCAGGAGTAAAAAAAATTTTTGCAAACTGCATTCACAGCACCAGCACATAGAGCATTTGCTGGTGTAAATTTTACTGCCTAAAAGTTTGTCCTGTACCTGTCCATCCTCTCCTAAGTAAAAAGTGATCACGTTAACCAAGAACAAGCTCTGCATGACCTCTTCGTATAACAAAAGAGAAAAAGAAAGTAGTAAAATATCTTTCTCAGCATTTTGAGGTTGGTGTAAAGTTACCAAGCAAAGTGTAGCAGCTCCTCTACCCCTTTGCTGAATTTTGCTGCCAAAAATATCACTCCCCTTAAAGAGTTTGCTGCAGAGGTGTTGTAGTGGAATCACACTCAGGGCCATCTAAATGTCACAAGAAGCTGAACTGAATTGCCTAAAACACCATGAAATTGTAATAACCTGTAATTGGGGAAGGAATCAAGATGCTTTTATCCTTGCTCTTCCACGAGGGTCATCACAAGCTGAGGGTAATTGAGCTTTTCCTTATCTTACAAAAGGAAAACAAGGCACCCATGTGGTGTTGTTGGCAGCACAACACGGGCAGCTTGCAGGTGTGTAATGTACCACATCTGGAAAGCACACAGCTGGGTCTGTGCCGATGTTCGCGGCAGCAGAATTTCACCATGCACCTGCCCACAGAACCTGCTACAGCTACACCACAACCAATGGATGGCACAGACCTTTTCAGGCTAGCAGACAAAAAAATACCCAGTATCTGGGTGAGGACTCAAGGCAAGGTCAGACTAGATATAAGTATGCATTTTTAACAGTGATGGCAACCATAGAGATAATTTACTGGGGGGAATGGGGTATGTGTTTTTTCTCTAACCACTTTTAAATCAAGATCTATTGTTTTCCTAAAAGCACTCTGGAATTCAGCTAAGCCAGGAATCCTCTACTCATATTACAGAAAAATTTGCCAGGAAAATTAGCACCTGGAGATTGATAAACGATAAGACTGTCAGCTTTCGAGTAAAGCACAAAGAGATTGGTCAATGCCCTTGAAAGTCAAGGATAAAATGCCTGTCAATATCACAGTAGCTGGCTTAGCCCTACAGGAAGGAGTAGGGGTTGTTGTATCTCTCACTTTACAATTACTGAGGACAAAAATGGTAGTTGCTACATGACAATCATGAGCTGGGCTCTCTGTTTAACTTTCTAAAGGAGAAGAAGTGTTACACTGAGGTACGTGTTGTCTTGGGATGTGAAATGATTCATAACCAGCCACTGGAGCAAGAGATTTATGTGAAAATAATACAACGCTATTCCTAATCTACATCCCCCTTGTAAATTGTGCTTAGTCATGCAGGGAGCTAAGTATTGAAGTAAACGCCATTATATCTTTAAAAGGACAGGCCAGTGAATAGGAAACTGAAACTGATGCCAGGAATGATCCTTTTATTGCTAGTGGGAAGTTATTGCCTGCTTGATATCTTTACTTTTCCCTCCAGGTCAGACACAGGAGAGAGTTGGTGGAATTCATCTGCTCTGGTTTGTGTGTCCCAAAGGAAGGGATTACAGTCTCAGACAGTCACTCCAGGCTCCCTTTATCACTGATGGAGAGAAAGAAGCATCTCTACAGGGTGATTAATCTCATCTTAAGACAGAAATTTAGGGTATGCCAAATAAATTGTTCTCTGCAGCTGCCTTCTCTCCATTAACCACAAAAAGAGCTTGGAGTGACCCAGGACCCTGGAAGAGCTGTGACACCCCCTGGAGTGATAGTCAAAGGCTAGACAATGTGCCTGAGAGCTTCCCAAACAGTGTCAGAGATCTACATTTAGGCATGTGAACTGTTCCCTCAGAAGAAGTGGATCTCATACTTTGGAAGTTAATAGTGAAACGTTTGTCGCGTATTAGAAGTCTGGAGCTATCTTAGCATCCTTTCTGTTGTGCTTGGTAGATATTTGAAGTTTTGTCATGCTTCAAAACAGTGAGATTATATTTGCTCCACTGATAATTTATCCATCAAGTAAACCCAAAGCAATATAACCTGTAATATTTCTTGGTCTTTTGTTGATGCCAAGATTAACATTATTTTCCACTGGAAAAGCAGAAATTTTTTCATTCTGAAGACAATCTGGGAAACTGAACTTGCCCGTAAGGGTCCTGAGAACATCCTCATCACCATTACCCTTCCTGGGGTTTGACTGCCTGGGTTCAGAGCCAGATGACGAGTAATCATAGAATCATAGAATGGTCAGAGTTGGAAAGGACATTAAAGATCATATAGTTCCAAGCCCTCTGCCATGGGCAGGGACACTTCCCATTGGACCTGGTTGCTCAAAGCCCTGTCCAACCTGACCTTGAACACCTCCAGGGATGAGGCAGCCACAGCTTCTCTGGGAAACTTGGGCCAGGGGCTCACCACCCTCAGAGTAAAGGATTTCTTCCTGAGATCTCATCTAAATCTCCCTTCTTTCAGAGGTTCCCCTCAGAACCATTACCGCTCGTCCTACCGCTACACTCCCTGATAAAGAGTCCCTTTCCACCTTTTTAATGCAGCTGGTGGCCTTCAAAGGAAGAGTTAGAAGAAGCCTGAGTGGAGGCTCCCCTTTTCTTCACTTGGAATGACTCTTAAGCTGATGTTTTCATGCTTGGCCCACCCCAGAGATCCGCTGCAGTGGATGTTGTAGAGTTGCCTGTGCCTGGTCATGTGTCCTATTGATGCAGACTCTGACTCATGGACATGATTTTCTGTCTTCACCTCAGACCTCGTCATCACTACCAATTTGGCTGTGTCTGACGCCAGTTACAATTAGCCATCATGTGAAGATGGTTGGTAATGAGGATTGCTGTTTAAAAATAGCCATTCGTATAAGATAACAGATCAAGAATTGGACTGTAGTCTCTTCCATGAGAGTTAAACATCAAAGCAAGACTCTTACAAAAGCTTAGTATGTGACATGGCATCAGCTGAGCACAATAACTGATAGGCCCATGTTCTCAGGGTAGAAGAATTGCAGCATAAAACCCCCCCCAACATTAAAAACCTGCATGAGGGTCATATGTACAAAGAAAGTAGCTGAACCTAAAAGTTTTTGTTTGGGATATGAATATATGCAGGAATATTAATTGCAACTCAGTTGATGAGTAATAACTTGATCACTTTCGATTCTGGGTCCATAGGATGAAGTATTTGGGGAACCAGTTAGCTTGGATCTAACTTGAGAATTTGTTATTATGCTTTTCTTCTAGCTGGCAGATGACCTGATTTCAAGCCTTGAATGCCTGTTTTATGTTAAACATTCACCAATTCTCTTATTCCCCAGGAGAGTGCTCTAATTACACTGTTATCAAACAATATTCCCTCTCATTCTTTCATGTTGTGTCTCTCCTTTTCCTTTCCAGGATTTCAGCTTTCATTTTAATTGTTGAGAAGGCTTCCAAAATGCAGCCTGAGTAAACTATAACCTTAATGCCTGGTGAGCTTGAAGCAATCTCCCTAAGATGTATCAGTGCCCCATTAACACCATAGAAGGTCTATGAAAATATCAAGGTTTGAAATGGTGACATTATTTAATGGTTTCTCCGCTATCAAACTACATAAAGCAGAAGAACAGACACTTTGCATGGCAAAACGTGGTGTCATAATTTTCATTTCTCTCCCTTTTCTCAGCTTTTCTGTGTTAATTACATATAGCCTTGTGATGCTGTGATAATCAGCATCTTCTGTGACCTGCACAATTAAAATCCAGGCTTTTTCCTTTTCGATAACATGCTGTGGATCACTTTGTTGTTTGGCTTCAAAAAATCATTTTCTCACCTATGTTTTTTTTTTTCCTTGTCAGCTACCTGATGTACATGGTTGAATTCAGCCACCTATTCTGAAAGAACATTTCTGTTTTAAATTGAAAAGTCAGGCCTGATCCTGCACATGGTGTTCTCTTTCCACACTGAAGATTCAAGCTGACGATGTATCAGATAATTTTTCATTGTTTCTGCCAGGCTGAGCATGTGAAATGTAATTTTTCAAGAAGGAAACAAATATTTGGTGGTCCGTTATGAAATGGGTATTTTAAAGGAGTCAACTTTTTGCTATCTATCATGACAAGAGGTATTGTGAGTGATGTATTTTCATTCTTCAGCATATACTAAAAAAACCTGACTTGGAAATAATAAAAGACTCTGAAACTTGTTCCTTTCTGGATTTTTAGCATGTTTTCATTATTTTCACAGGAGGCAATGTTTTCCTGTTATTCATATCCAATACTATTCAGGTTGGAGGAGCTGAGAAATGGCCCCCAAAAAACTGTCATCTGAAGTACAGTGACGGAGCAAAGGTTAAACGCATAATTTCCACCATAAACAATTAGATGCTTGTGACTAAATAACGGCTGTGTGTTTACTCCCACTGGCTTAAACTAGAATATTTTGTTTCATAATTGAAGCATGCTAAGAGCATACAAAAGCCTGTGAAGGGAGCTGTGTTGGCTTAAACTAAATATCTGTGTTGTGTGGCCAAGTTACCCTTCTCATGGTCTCTTTTTTGTTTTCACTTAAGTGAATTTAGCTCATCAACAGTAACATAGTTGCTTCTAGTTTAGCTGGGCAGTACATTAAAAAAAAAAAATAACAAACCAAACGAAAAACTTAAAAAGAAGAGAAAGAAACAATTTGGTTCTCCTAGGAGCTGGGAAAGATGTAAATGAAATATCTCCTCCAGAGACTGCTTGGTGTAATATTTCAGCAGAGCTATGATTGAGAACTGAACAGTTTCATAAATTGCATGGAAATTGGCTGCAATACACAGTAGGTTTGCTCCCTTTGAAGCTGAAAAAATACAGTCTGCCAATGAAGCATTTAATTAACATTTAGCAAAGTAGCCTGTGCTGCTCTGAGTTAATTAGGCAGCCATTCCATTGTTAATAGTGCAAGCAATTAATGCAGATGTATTCAATGGCAAGTTAACTGCAGCACTTGTGTTTAAATGCTCTTTGAGAAGCCTGGAAAGTTGCCTACTATATGACTACAATGATGCTTTAAGGAACGAGGTAGCATATTTTGGCTGTTCAAGCTACTCATGGCAATGTTAATTACTGGCTAATTGTGATAATGCAATGATCAGTGAGGGCAACTAAAGCCTTAAGAAAATTAGTTAGTGGTTGGGTGGCTTTTCATAGGACTGGTCCACCCTGAGTGTTCAGGTGATGCTGCTGGTGCCTGAACCATCTCATTTAAAGGTACCACAGCTGCTACTAGAGCTATAGCTGAGATACTAGAGCCTCAGAAGACATCCCTGGACTGGGCTTCAGAAGAAGGGGGCTTTACCTCTAAAGGGTGTGCAACTACCTACAGGGCATGTAACTACATCCTGGCTATGGCTCAGACTGTGGCAATGGGGACTCAGGATCTGCTTTCTTCTGGAAAAGAGAGACACATGGATGGTAAAAATATCAAATTTAAAGTACGGGTTGAATATTGATTGAATGCTACCTCAAAACCTTTCTTATCCCTGTATTTTATCCTACTCTATGCCTGTTCCTTCATGGAAAATCTAGTGCTTGGATTAACATACTACTTTCCTAGCAGGCAAAAATAGGAGCCAAAGAATTAAGAGATCTAGATTGCAGTCCAGTAGCTGTGCCATTATGACTTCAAGAAAAATGTGTTTTTAAATATATCCCCCTTTGTACAGCACCATAAGGATATGCTGAAAGAACTGCTGCAAGGGGTCAGGGCTGCTCCAATATTTGCTCAGCCATTGAGCTTAACTACTCCTTTACATGTGATATTTTCCTGGTGTCTGGAATTGAGGGTCTGTCCACACCATTAGATCACATCATCTGACCTCTCTGCACATCACAGGTTATTAAGTTTAATTACTGCCTGAGTGAAATAACTTGAGTTGGATTGAATCCCACCTTACTCTAGGGAGAGCTGTTAAGGGGTGGAGAGTGCAGCAATGTTTAATCACCCTCCCTGCCACATTTATTTCTCAAATTCTTATTTGAGTTGACCTGGTTTTAATTTCCAGACTCTGCGCTTGCCTCTATCCACTAGACTAAAAAGATCTTAATACCTTTTTTTCTTTTCTTTCTGAAGTCCTTCAATGCTGCAATCAAGTGGCCTTTTTGATCTTCTTTCCAACAAGCTAAACCAAGTGAGTTCAGTGAGACTCTTGTTTGAAGACCCTTCTCCAGGCATGGAACAGAGTTTAGGATTTTGGGGCTTTTAGTTCCTGCAAGCCTTTGCTTTTTCAGCATTTGTTTTCATACATAAGCCCAAGCATCTCACCAAGACAGCATACAGAGGTCAAAAAACCTTCCTACCTCTCACTAACCCACACTAGTAACATTCAAATAACTCCTTACTGTAGCATTACCCTGAGCTGTGTTGCTCAACTGATTAATTTGCTCTGATAATATTTACTAAATTTTATTAATTATCATTGAGTCACTGAATACTTGCTTATTCTGTAGATGATATCTATATTTTTTTCTCCCAACCTGCTTCTACTGTCATTCACTGCATTTTGCTTGAACAAATTTAACCAACTCCCTGCATTGCTCCTTCTACCTCTTTTTTTTTTTTTTTTTTAATTATTATTCTTCTGTCTACTGGTAAGGAGGACAGCTTTAACAGCAACTGTTTTGTATTTATTCTGAGCTCACCAGTGAAAAACACGCTTTAGGGTTGGACCTGTCACCAGACCAAGTGTTTCCTTAGGAAATTTTGACCTAAGCAAAGTTGGATTTCTGAGCTAGGATACATTGTGTGGGACAAAAAGGAGTAGGTAGTCAGTGGGAGCTCCCTGGAGATCCAGACAAGGTAGCCAGGGCACTTGAGGACACAGGTCATCTCATGCTTAGGTAGATATCTAAAGCAAACAGATTAATTATTCCCACTTGTTCTCTCACCTGGTCACCTCTAGATGTCTACCCTGGAAGCATCCCTAGATAGGTGAGATGAACCGTAGTGACAAAGTCCATATTAAAGGTTTAGGCTGGAATTTTGAGCTATTAATTAACACAAGCCCTAATTTAAAAAAAAAAAACCCTCCTGATTGCTTATGCTTTCTGTCTCTTTCTTGGGGTCTTTTATGCCTGGTGCAATATCTCCTGAAGCTAGGGTGGAGCTCTCTAACCTTCTTTCCTCATGATCCCATCTTAAAGGCTGGGAGCAGGGGTGGGATTTATCAACCCAGGGTTGAGAGATTTGGGCCTGAACCTTCTCCATTTCCTCCATGCAAGGAGAGGAGCTGTCACAAGGAGGAGCCAACACCACAGCTATGAGAGGCAAGATCTAAGGGTGATTGTTTAATAACAAGGAAAAATACCTCTTATCAGGCAATTATTCAAAAAATAGTCAATAAGCTGGGCTTGTCTTTTCTATCAAACTAGAGCTAGCAATGAAATCCAGGATCCCAACACCCACATTTAAAATTGTGATTTAGGAAGATCAAAACCAGATTTGGACCTAATCTGTGCTGTCACAGAATCATAGAATGGTCTAGGTTGGAAGGGACCTTTAAGGTCATCGAGTCCAACCATCAAACTAATACTGACAAAACCACCACTAAACAATGTCCCTCAGCACCATGTCTACCCATCTTTTAAATACCTCCAGGGATGGTGATTCAGCCACATCCCTGGACATCCTGTTCCAATGCATGACAAGCCGTTTGGTGAAGAACTTTTTCCTAATATCCAAGCTAAACCTCTCCTGGTGCAACTTGAGGTGTAGCCTCTCCTCTCAGTTCCCACCTCTGATGCCAGAGTCCACCTGTGCACAAATCTGCACTCCATCTTCCCTTTGCCTTGACCATGAATGGTCACTGAGTGAGAAGGTGTCAAAAGGGAAGATGAAGAAGCAGGTTAGGCATCCATCTGGTGAGGACACCCACAGAGGAGCTGTTTTGGAGCCCCACTATGATCCCACACCCCAGTTCTTCCCCTTGCAGACTCCAGACACAGCCCCCTATATGTGACCTGATAGCTGTCACATTTAACAGAAGCCAGCCTCAGATAACAGCATCTCCAATGCTTTTTAGCTGATAGAGGTCACAACTACTTTTGTAGTAGTCTTGAGTGTGTGTGCCTTTGTGTACATCACGCATAACAATGGAAGTTTAAGATAAGAGTATTGTATGAAACAAGAACAGCACAGGTTATTTGTCATCAGACTAAGTGGCAAGAAAAAATAGCTACTTGTTATTAATTGGAGTACATAAAAAATGGTCCTTCTATTGTAAAAGACACTTATCTTTCTCGTTAGCATCCCTTCTTGTGCACAGGTTGAGCTACTTATGCTGGTGCCAATAAATTTGGGGGTTTGTAGACACACAAGTGCAGGACAGCTCTAAAATGGAAGGAAATATCTGACTTGTGGTAAGAGGTTTCCATGTGAGAACTTGGGCTGAGGGCAAAAGAGGGGCTTACCCTATTGTCCCCATGTAAGAGCCATCCCTTGTCATAGAATCATAGAATGGTTCAGGTTGGAAGGGACCTTAAAGATCATCTGGTTCCAACACCCTGCCCTGGGCAGGGACACCTCCCACTAGACCAGGTTGCTCAAAGCCCCTTCCAACCTGGCCTTGAATACCTCCGGGGATGGGACAGCCACAGCTTCTCTGGGCAACCTGGGCCAGTGTCTCACCACCATCACCGCAAAGAATTTCTTCCTGAGATCTCATCTAAATCTCCCCTCTTCCAGTTTAAAACCATTCCCTCTCGTCCTATCGCTCCACTCCCTGATCAAGAGTCCCCCCCCCAGCTTTCCTGTAGGTCCTCTTTAGGTACTGGAAGCCTGCTGTAGGGTCTCCCTGGAGCCTTCTCTTCTCCAGGCTGAACACACCCAACTCTCAGCCTGTCCTCATAGCATAGGTGCTCCAGGCCTCTGATCATCTTTGTGGCCCTCTGCTGGACGTGTTCCTTCTTGTGCTGAGGACTCCAGAGCTGCACGCAGTCCCAAGTGATGTTCTCTGTGATAGAGGACAGTACTCGCCCGGCTTGATCCATCTCTGCATAGATTATTCTGTGCATCCTGCTGAGTGTTTCTCATACACTGAGCTGCTGGTGATGCAGTGTTTGAAGACAGACGGCTAAAGCCTCTGTCAGAAAGGACCATGTGAAGCATCCCTGAGCCAGCCTAAATTATCCGTGCCTCACTGGAAATCCTTCACATTAATGGAAACATCTGTGTAGTTTTGCCATCCAAAAAGTAATGGTTATTTAATAGTGTAAATCTTTTGCCTGGCATTTATACTTCAACACCCGCAGCAAGTTGGTAAATAAAGCCTCTAACACTTCAAATTAAACTGTGCTCAGTTAATTGCATTCAAGATGTTTAACAGTTTTGTTGGTGCTCATTAAATAATACTTGATTCCTGGGAACATGTTTATTCAGTGTGAACCTCCCTCCTTTGTACTCTCACACTATTTTGTACTCCTCTTGAACCTTTGACAGATTCAAGGGAAAGACTCCCAGTTTATGCAGGCAGATAAGCAAAAGCTTTGCATTTGTGACTCCCAAGCATCCCATGACAGACCCGTTTCTTCAAGCTTTTTTCTTGAAGTGACTTGAAGATAAGTCTGTGGCTATGGGCCAGGTGAGAAATTACTGATGCTCATGTCTGGGGCTACATGTTACCATTTGACTGGCATGGGTGGGAATGGGAAAGCGTCTCTGGTAGGTCTTGCAGAAGGGCACAAAGACAGGCATTGTGTTTTAACCCCAGCCAGCAATTAGGACCACACAGCTGTTTATTGAATCCCGTCCCCTGCGCCTCCTCCAAGTAGGGTAGGGAGAAGGGGGGATAGGGAGAAGTGGGGGGGAGGGGAGGGGGAAACCTCGTGGGTTGAGATAAAGAGAGTCTAATAGAAAAGTAACAGAAGAGGAAAATAATAACAATGGTAAAAGAATATACAAAATAATATAATAGAACACAAGTCACTCTCACGACCCTATGGTTGGTTGCCCAGTCCATCCCAAACAGTGATCATGGGTTGGTGCCCCCCAGCCAACCCCCATTTATATGCTGAGCATGATGTTTGTGATATAGAATATCCCTTTGGCCAGCTTGTTCTGTCTATGCTCCCTCTCAGCTTCTATGGGAAGCTGAAAAATTCCTTGACTAATGTAAACATCACTTAGCAACAACTAAAACAATATATGTTAACAACATTATTCTTATACTAAATCCAAAACACAGCAGCTACTATAAAGAAAATTAACTCTAACCCAGCTGAAACCAGGACAATAGGGAAAAAGAGATCAGAACTGAACCTCCTACTTTTGCAATCAGCTGCTTTAGCCCACCACTTTGCCACTCCTCATTCAGGTAAGCCCTATTTCCCAGTAGTACTAGACCTGGTGTGAACTACACATAAGGATGTACAGTGAGAAAACCTGTTTCCATGGCCCCCGAGCTGTTCTGGTGCTGCTAAAATACCAGCGCTGAATAATATCAATGAATTAAAGGTCTGCCACTCATGGACACAAGGAGGTCTAAAGTACACCACCAGCTTAGGCAGTTCCCTGGCATGAAAACTGGGTACCATCCAAAGCCAGCTTGGTCTTCAGTTTGAGTTGAACAGAAGGCATGAGGTCATGTCTGGAACACAGCAGTGGGATGCAGTAACAGATCTGCTGCCACCCCACCCGATGTGGGAACCTTCTGCTACAGTTCCACCCTACCTTTTTCATTCAACGGAGTACAGACTCAAATCAGGATGATAAGGAAAGGGGTGTCTCCCTGCCCGTGGTACCTGAAATACGGCTGATTGATGCTCTATATTGAGCTGCCATGGTACAGAACGCAATGGGTTCTGAGCACAAGATGAGAGGCATTGCTTCCTTTTCACAGCACTGTCCTTGCTTCTATCACCCTCTTCATACCCTCTTCCCTCTATTTGTGTCTTTCATTCCAGAGGGGTACACCTCCAGAGGTATTTTACCCTGCACCCAGTCCCAATTGTTGGATTGCCTCTGCAGAAATTAGTGGGGCATTACTCGAAGAGGTGCTGCCTGCATCCTCCCTGGTGGGCTGCTGTCACCAGACCTGGGAGTGTACGTAAACAAGGAAACCAGCAGACCTTGAAACCCAAAGTAACACCCAGAGAGGAAATTAAACAGCTTAAAAATGTTGATGGTGTTTGTGATGCCAAAGGAAAGGATGAGTCAATGGAGAGCACACTGGGCAAGCCTTGGCCTTGGGCTAGCTGCTGGCTCTCCCAAGGACAGATCAGGACCACCCCTTCCTCCATCAAAGCACTGAAGTTTGCAAAGGACAATGCTTTTCGTGCAAAGTCCTCCTTCTTTGTGGATGAAACAGGCTGTGCAAGATTCCAAGGTTATGACTCAATCCCATCCTATCAGGGCAATAGTGTTGGGCCTCAGATCCCCATTTATAGCTTTCACAGGACCAAAAAAAAAATAAAAAATGGCAAGACCAAGAAAGCAGATAGCAGTGCTCCTGAGTGAATCAAATCCCCCTGGCAGCTAATCTCATTTTAGCTGTCTGTTGTTGTCTCATCAAAGTCTCCTCAAGAAAGAGAGAGGCAGCTGAAACCGTTGTCTCTGCTCCTGCCTGCAAGGTGTCTCTTTTCTTATCAACCAGCACTCAGAGGAGCAATCCAGAGCAGCTGAATTATACTGGGTGCTGAGAGGTAGCCCTGATAAGGATTTCAAGGCACACTGTCAGGACAGTCACCAGCCTGCCTCGTTCTACCTGACTCAAATATCCAAAAGGGAAGATTTCCTTTAACCAAGGACAAAATGACTGAGCTAAAATCTTGGGGGCAGAGGAGCGACAGTAAGTTGACCTGCTGTGTGTGGTACCCAAGAAACTTTCTTTTTCATCCCTTTCTTTACATTTTTTTTTCCCTGTAGAGGTTGTGTTTGCTTTAAAAATGAGCTCTCATGTGCCTTCTCCAGTTGTAGCAAAAAGATTTGACATTCATGATATTTTAGTAGATGAATAATACACATATCCACATGAGTTTGCCTCCAGCATGAGCTAAGTGATTCTCTGCATGTTCTACTAAGTTGTATTTTCTTTTGTGGGCTGGTTTACTTCCCAAAGTTTTGTTTTTCTTGTGACTTATCCTATCACAGAGCAGAAACAAAGGAAAAAGATAGAGATGGATAGGTCTGACAGAGACTTGCTTTCATAGGTATCTGAGAAAGGGGGCTATCAGTTGCTGCGGGAGAGGCAGAAATGCCTTCTGCTCATGGGTGTGCAAACTTTTCATCTTTTCTGGTCTCTGCTGAGTAGAGTTGGGAGGAATCTCATTTGGTTTGTAACCCACCCAAAAAACCTTTTTATGAGTTTGAAGATCTCCACAGAGACTTTTTGCCCATTTCAGGGGTGTGTGTTTGTATATAAGATTTCTTTATGTGTGGTTTTGCTTTGTTTTGTTGTTGTTTTTTTTTAATCTCTTCGTTAAATAAGGAAATATAAGAGTTTCGATTTGGCCATTTTTTCTGCCTTTTATTATGCAATGATGCCATCTTGTGGAAGTTGCTAAGAGCAAGAGTTGGAAACCACACCTAGAACATATATATATTTGCAAGTCCTGTCACTCAGCAGGAGGAGGTTTGTCGGGTGGAAGAACCTGGAGGATCTGCCATCTACACTTGCTGTGTTTCAGGAGGAGTGCTCTAGTTTGGTCCTGTGGCTGCCCTTAGCAATTATCCTGCATATCTGAGACCATACCTTTACTGGAACAACTATCTCCTATTTCCGTTTCAGCTGAGAGGAATCCAGTTCAAGTGCTCCTCAATCACCCACAGGGAAGTAACTGGAGGCATTAACTTTAAAAACATCTCAATTCCTCTCCTCATCCTCGTTTAGTGGATGGGATCTAGGAATCACCTAGATTCACATGACAAAGTAGGCACACCCTTAAAGCCTTGATAAGAAGATGAGATAGCAAGCCAATGGGATTTTGTGGAGGCTCTGAGAAACTCTGGAAAGGATGTTCTTCTCTTAGTTAGTGTTGTTAGAGGGTTGTGCTACCCTCTTGTTCTGACTGGCAAGCTCCTCCTGGAGCCAGGAACAGGAAGCCACATTAAAGTTTTTCTCCATCTCTTGTCCCATTAGAAAAGTAGAACATTGCCTAGTTTACCAGACTGATATCAAGGCAGCCTCCAAGAGCTCGCTCACAGAAAAGCCTGTGTCTGGTCCTGAGAGTTGAAACAAGGCTGATAAAGCTGGGGAACCGCCAGTGCTTTGGGGATCACAAAGCAAAAGAGGAGGAAGATGTTGCTGGAGCAAGATACAAGAAATGGGTGAGAATTGAATGCATGATTCAGTTATTCTAATGTCATTAAGATTGAACCTATCCTGTTTTGACTTGGATCACAGACCTGGTTAATAGTTGCTGTCTTCACCAAATACTTGATTTCATAAAAAAAACGATTAAGCTGGTTCAGTTGCTTTCAAATGCCTTCTGCTCACTGAAAGAATACCTCTTCAAACGAAAAGGCTGTAACAGAGCTGTAAAGCCCTAAACTGACCCCATTTTATGTCGTTATGTACTGAATTTATTTATTACTCTGAGATTCAGCAAGCCAAAACCTTGTGATCTCCTAGTAAATACTTTCCTACTCTTCTATTAATATATATCTGAGCAGGTCGACATATTAGTCTGATTTTGTTGAACTGCCTGTGTTTTTTAGTGGGAACTCCAACCTTAAAGCAAGATGTTACTTTATTGAATTGCACACAACCTATTTTCTTGTCTAAACACAAATGCTTAAAAGTATTTTAGGTTCTCATCATTCACTTCTTTCAGCACTTTCAATACCTAGGCAGTAAATTCGTATGTTGTTTTCTATAACATGTTTCACTTCTGGGCTGTCACTAGGTGAGTAAACTTTCATGGGTGTTTGCTTCTTGCTACTAATATTTTTAGGTAACAAAAAACCCCCTAGTTTCTTTTCTGCAAGCAGTGCATGGTCCGATGTGTTGATTTGCTAACACGGGAGATTTTCTGTGCTTCTAACCCTAAATAACCTGGTGATGCCAAAGGCAATTTTTAACAAACAACAAAACAATCAGACTTACTGGACAAAAATTTCTTTATGATTTGATTCCCTCGAACCAAGAAAAAATAGCTAAATAAACTCCTTTACCTGGCTACTTGCATTCTAAAACTCCTGCTGTTAATTTTGATGCGTGTTTCACATGGTGTGTGGAGTCACTAGAGTTAACTTTGCCCTGTGGAGTTTCTTGTGATTGTTGGCAAAGGGTGTTGCGGCATGTGGGGATTTAGCATAAGCTTAATTGATTGAGATCAGACAAGTTCTGGGAGTAGTTATCTCTCAGACTTTGGGTGTAGGCTGTGGTGTTTGACCAGAAAGGGCAATGAGGGGGAAAGAAAAGAAGAAAAATGCTTGTACTTGCTTTCAAAATGTAAATATCTAATTTAAACAGAGTATGGGAATGTAACAGGAAGGTTATCAGGGAAGGACTGATACAGGCTACCTACAGCAGCCAAAGAGGCTACTGCGGCAACAAGAAGTGGCCTGATTTACCCAATACCAGTAGAGTCAACACACAGACTGCTATGCTCTCTGATTAGATTAGGGCTGTGTCTAGATGCAAGTTCTAGCAGCAAATGGAAAAGTAACAGGGAGTGGTAGAAATAATTTGTCTGCAATACAATGGTTTTACAGCTGGCCCAGCAAACCCATATTCTCCTAAACAGGTTGCTTCTAGGTCAGGGTTGGCATTGTCTGTGGCTGTTCCCCACCAGGAGCTTGCATGTGGTCACTCTGTTTTGGAGAGTGCTCATCACTTATAAGGAATGAGAGCAGTGATGAGAATGTGATGCAGAAAGCTAAGGCACTCAAAACCTTCCTTCAGTCACTTTAAAATGCTTCATTGTTCCACTTATGAAACTTAATTTAACAAGCAATTAGGGCCACAAGCCAGAATGAGAAGAGAATGGTAAAAAATGCCTGGAAGATGTAAATGTATCTCAGTCCATAAGGCTGGATGTTGTCCTTCCTGGAGTGGGTAAGGATTTGAGGTGATCTCTGAGTTCATGGGATTTACCTTAATGGACTGGGGACAGGCTCTGTCCCTCTGCTCACTGGTCCCTAACAGGAAAAAAAGGAGGTTCAAGGGGATTGTAGATGAGTCAGTGTAACTCACTGTTACAAAACTTTGTTTGCTGGAAGAAATGAATTTGCTGTATACTTTGCAAAAGTCTAGAGAGTAAGAAGATGGGAAAGAAACAGATTTATCATGTTTGACTTGTATCAAACTGATCTATTTTTTCTGTATGAAGTTATAGTTGACTGAAGGAGAGAGCAGAAGATCCTTCACTTGAATTTTGATGGGGTTACGATGGTGTCCTAAGTGATACTCTTGTAAAGGAAGCTCATGATCGTAGTCTGCAATGTACAGTGAAGCTGGCTTACACTCCTCACAGAGTTTGAGTTGCAAGGGGGTGAAGCTGGATGGAGAAACTCAGGTGGGGAATCAGCCATACCCAGACAGGCCCTTAAAGTGTGCTGTGTGAGTGTCTGATCCCATCTCACTGCAGTCACGAGGTCTGAACCAGTGGCTTCTTAGTGCTTGGGTAACAAAAAAAAAAAAAAAAGTGGGGGGTAGGTCCTGAAAGCCCTGCTAAAATCAAATTGAAAGTCTTGGCACCCGGAATTGGAGTTAGGGACCTTAATGCCAGAACTGGTTGTGACTGCAGACCTCTTGAGTTTTCTTATCTCTAGTGTGGGACAGCACCACAAGGGGTCACGTGTGGTTTGTATGGTTATATGACAGGGCAGGACGACGGCTATAATGTGTTTGGGCTTGAATGTGGTACTGCAGCTGAAAACAGTCCCAGCTGTGGCACAGCTCTGTACTCTCTCATCTGCTCTGTGGTGCTACCAGCTAGGACCTGTTGATAAGTATGTTGCAGATGAAGCCATGGTGGCCCACCTGTTATTCCTTCAAAGACCCCACCTGCCTCTCCCTGCCTCAAAAACCCCTTGGTGTGTAACCCTGTGATGCCAGAGACCAAAAAGCCTCAGCCTGCAACCTCCATGGCCAACTGGTCTGTAGTCCTCCAGGAACAAGTCCTACTTGGGGTGGTGCTGTGGTTGGTGCAAGGCAGAGAATTACCACTTACTGACTGCCAGGACAAAGATGGCAAAGATACCAATCACCTGCCAGAGGCGCAGCCCCCAGATCACCACCGTCTCTGAAGTGACAGGGTCCGGTTTCTTTTTTGGGGGTTCTGTGGTGGCCTGGGAAAGAGGGAGAACAAAAAGAGAAAAACGTGGTTTAGGATTTTCAAGGCTCTCTAAAACAGTCAGAAGGATGCCAGTAGCATAGGAGATGGTGGAGCCCAGTTTACTGGCCCCGCAGTTTGAAAATCTTTGAGGAATACAAACTTCACTGAAGAGCTTATATCTAAAGCTTTTTCTATTTTGAAATTTATCTGAAATATTGCCAGTTTTCATGTCTACAAAGCAAATCTTTTTGCTGTTATTTCTTAAAGTCTCAACTTTTTCTAAAAAGTCCATCACCTGGGGTCAAGAGGAAACTTCTTAAATTTTGCTTTCCTATCTTTAAAATGTATTTATAAGACTCAGCTGCAAAGTTAAACATGGCTTTTTTTTTTTTTTCTTTTTTGAAGAGACTTCTCCACAGGTTTCATTGCAGTGCTATCTGCTCTGCTAGGGCTAGATAAGATGGGAAGGAGGCAAAGAGTTAAATGTTGGGGTGCAGTGAGAGCCAGCTGCTCTCTAAAACTGGGGACCCGAGGGGGACAACAAACAGCAGGGCAGGGGTCTCACCAGCAAGACCCCATCCCACCACGCCCAAACAAGGGGAGAGGGACAAGCCCAGGGTAGCAGTCAGGGTGAGCAGAGAGCCCAGGTCACCAGACATGCCCATAGTGATGGGGCAGGTTCAAGGGTCAGCAGAGCCCACGGCCAGACTGTAGTTCAGGCAGGGGGCAATCCCTGGAGCCTTGGCTCAATGCAGCTTCCACTGGACAGGGGTCAGCCCTTGTCTCACAGTTGGCCCCAGCAGCTCAACCTCCAGGAGAGTGATTTTCTGCCTTTCTCCTGAACCCTTGAGAAACATTGCAGAACAACTGCTAGATCAAACAGGACAGAAGTTCCTGTGTGTGAGACAGCAGTCAATGCTGACCTTTAAGGTTGGTCATTTCTTTTGATTTTTTTCATCATTCTATATTATGAACCTGCCAGTGGAACAGGGGAGCTGCTTCCCTGGATCAGGCTGGGATTTTGGTGTTGAAAGATACTGGGTCTGTTCCCCTTCTTGGTGCACATTCCCTTCCTGACCCCACATGGGTCCCTTTCTCTCTGCTTAGACTTCACAGGGTCTGAGAGGAGGGCTAGTGCATAGTTTGCACTTGGTTCCTTCTCTACCCGCCTTCTTTAAACGTGTGGTAACTGCCACAGCCTACAGCTACCCCACTGTCTGAAGAAGCCATGCAGGAAGGCACCAGATAACTTGTCTACTCTGTCTTGGCCCCACTACAGCAGTTATATGGGTAAAGGACTTGTCTGTTGGGCAGAGATAGCCCTGGACAACACCTGTCCTGCAGGCAGGGATGACTCTGGGTCTGCTACCAAAAAAGATGTGGATCTTATCTCCAGCTGTCCTGCTGTGGAGCTCCTCCAGGCATGTACCTCTCTATGGCCTCGTGTTCAAGCTCTGAACATCCTTAACTTCCCTTTCTGCAGAGGCAATGCTCCTCTGGAGGGGGGGAGGACTTCTAAAATTGAGTAATATGCAGTTCTGTAGTGGTGTTTCTTGTTCCTTGGTTTTAAAGATGTGAGTGGGGGTAGGATTCAACCTTTTAAATGCGGGCATCTAGTCTTGTCTGAGGTGCTGTGGAGTATCCTTCATCTACCTACCCAGCAGGGCACAGATCTTGCATTGTGTCATATGTGCCAGGTCCCATACCCATGTCGGATATTGTAGGACATGTCAAGTGGCACTAGACTTCATAGAAATTTCATAGCAGTGTCCTCATCACCCATAGGTATGAGAAAAAAATCAGGAAATCTCATATCTACACCTTGCACTGTGTAGAGCGCCCAGTGTCTCAGTTTCCCAACTGGTAGCACAGGAACATTGCCGCGTCTTTACTTTTGCCTTGAGATATTTTGAAGGGAAATACCATGTGGATTTGATACAGGGACAGATACAGGGGCCTGTAAGTTCAAAAAGGACACTTGATTTAAGTCCCGTTGTCACCAGGGAATGAGGAGTTGATGGACCCTAGCACAATATGCAGGTAGTAATTCCCAAACAACATATTTGCTAGTTGTCAAAACAGCAAAGATGAATTTGAGATGGCTATTTAAATTGCATTTAAGCACTGGGGATTCAATCCCATTGCTTTAACTCTGTAAAGTCAGTGTCACAAAGCACACATGGCAGATTTCATGAAATACAAGGAAAAATGGTTCAAAATGGGTCACTCTGGTCTAGAGGCTCCAATTTTGTAGCCAGAGCTCTGATTCCTACAGCTCCAACAGTATGAGAGATTCAGAGCAGAAAGCAGAATATACTGTAGGGAGGCTAAACAACGCAGACAACATCAATGAGTTGAAATGAAAGCTTAGACCAGGGATCTGATTGGGTTTTTTTTATATATATATAGATAAATAACAGTAATGACCAAACAGATCTTTGCAATAAAGAATTTGGGTAACCTGTATTTCCTGAGAGCCCTTATGTTCCTTGAGGACACATTAAATGCATAGAGACAATCCAGTTGTGCTGGGAGTCCAGGAGGAAAGTCCTGGCTTTTCTCACTTTTGCCTTCAAAAGAATAAACCACAAGGCTGCCTGCCATTTCATTTCTTTTTATGTTGTACCTTGCAAGTTCCTTTTGTATTTTCATGCATATATGCATACATCTATAGTGAACTCGAAAATAATTTAAGTAGGAGACATGATGCCAAATGCTTATGTTCCTTAAAATACCCTTATTTTTACAGTTAAGTGCACTTTTCCTAGCTATAAGTGTACTTTTTCTTTCAATTTGTATTTGGTTTGGGGAAGTAAATTTTTTTAGTGGTGTTCTCCATTAAACAGAAGTCTTGAAATTAATTAGTAAGTAATTGAAATGAAATGTAAAAAAAGAACTGAGAGAGTTCTGGTATTTTTCTTTATTTGCTAATAGTACCTTTTCTAAGCAGTCTTGCTTCTGTATTTTGAGTCACTAATGACAAGTTTGACTAAAGAAACCTGCTCTTAAATTCTTTTGTAGAGGTTGTATTAAGCCTGACTGTCATGCAGGATAACTTAACTTAATCAGTTAAGTTATTCAGGCTAGCAAGAAGGTCTTTGAATTAAATTCTATGGCTTGTACTGTACCAAAGGTCAGAAAAGATGTGATAATGTCCTGTGTAGTGCATGCCTACAAAAAAAGGGGATTCAGGTAAAGAGGGGAGTGTGTCTGATGAACACAAACAGCGCTCTTGTTTCCAGATCCTGAGAAGGCTCAAAAAAAGAAGCGTAAGGGGGGGATTAGAAAACAGGTGAAAAAATTGAATAATAATGATGAGAACCTTATCTTGTGAAGATGACGTGAGCATTCATTATGTAGTTTAGCGGTGATTTGGTGACTACTACAATGAGGTGAACTGTAACCTCAACTCCTTTGGCTATTGAGTAGATCTTCAATATCTATGGCAGAGTCTGGATCAAATAGCCTTATAGATACCTGCCTTTGGTAGAAGTAACTTCTCTGGAGTGACCATTTAGATGGAAACAGGACAAGGACCTCATGGCTAAATGTTGGACAAATAAGGAACCTAAGTCTCATTGTGGAGTCAGTCCTTAGTTCTTGTTCACCTCAGTTCCCCATCTCTGAAATGGGGTTGAACATGTTTCACAGGTGTTTTAGGAGGACAAACATTAGTCATGAAACAGGTTGTCTGGACCAACTCCTATGTCCCCAGTGCAGTGACAATATGGTAGGGTCATATACACCAACAAGCAGCATTTATTCTCTTGGCTTATGGCTTAGAAAATTAGAGGTTAACAATCCCTCACTGCTAATGAACTTCACATTATGATGGGTTGTGGTGCAGAAAATCAGAGTTAAAACCTGTCAGTGACCTTTCAGAAGGACTGTTAGCAAAACATCTTCATTGCCTTGTATCTGAACGTAGGACCTGATCTGCATTGGCAATAGCCTTTTGATAGAAGCTGAATACACTTCATTTCTAAAAGAAATATCTCCTAAACAGGCACATATGATTCCCTTCAGTGCCTTTCCCTTCTCAGCCCATGAAAGTGCTGTTAAAACCCAGCTGTAATGGATACCAAAGAGTGAATTGGAGCTGGAGCTGCTTTCCAATTACTTGCCTATTTGTGCAATACAAACCATATTTTAGTCTCTTCCTAATGAAGGATGCTTCCCGCCGTGTCTGGAGTGCTTTGTCTCCCAGGGGCACCCTATTCAGAATCCATCTGCAGTGAATAGCATCGTTGTCTGTGTTGGTTGCTTCCAATGTGTCTTGGCTACTCAGCACCACCGGGCCACAGCTCATTGCAATTTGTGATGGCCACCTTTCTCCCCTAGAGCAGGGACTGGCCATGGGGCACCCAGTGCTCAAACCCCAGAATTGCTACAGGTGAACTAAGGGAGAAAGAAAGTCTGGTCAGAGTGGTGCGGTCTTGTGGAGACATCTGGGACAATCAAAGAGGTACGAATCTGTGACACTGCACCAAAAGATCTCCCTTTTCTACTCCTTACGAAGCATCCATTGACAAAGAAAAGAAATTGAAGAAGCTGCAGTAGACAGCAGCCCTACTGTCAGGGGAGGCATCAGGGCACCGTTTTAAGTTCAGAAAACTTTGTCTAGTTAGAGGTGCTGACCCCAGAGTTCTAAGTTTACTTCCTGCCTTGGATTCAGCTTTCTTTCCTTGCTACCTATGCTGGAGTTAACTTTTAGGGTATCTCAATCTGATTCACAGGAGACACTTCATTTGCAGTAGTTGGCAAGACTTTACCATTTTGTGAAGCTCAGCTTTCCAAAGGATGAATCTTTTCCTCCAGACTTGCCTCTGATGGGCAACAAAGAAAGGGAGACAAATATAAAGATGAAAACTGGTGAGAAAAGGAAATTGTGGGGCTTCTGCTGGGACTCTGCATATCTGGGTAAGCCTTAAGTGCACAAGAAGAAGGGAAAAGAGATGAACAGGGACATGATTGGTGTTAGTCCTGCTATGGTTATATCGGATGGAAGTAGAGGTGAAGGGTTAGCTCTGTAGATGGCTGGAGGTTTAAGGCTGACTGTAGCTGTTGCTCTAGATTGTTTTAGAAGGAAGTCCTCAAAGGACCTAATGATGTGCAGGGAAGGGAGTTGCATCTCTGGAGGTTATCATGCATGTACAGCCTGCTCAGCTGAGCCTTGCACATTGCCAATGGTTGGTCCTTCCATCTGCCTCACTGCAGCATTTGCAGGCCTGTGTTGCACACAGCAACACAACACTCCATGCTTTCTTGACTATGGTGGGACACTCAGCCTGAGTGGTGGTCTGCTGCAAAAAGTCCCAAGACAAGAGAGGGGCTGTAGCATTACTCTACATCCAAGAAGTGTGTTTTCTCATGTGCTCAGAAGAGACACGTGCTTGTGGGCATATTGCCCATCTACAGCTGTGGAGAGAAACCCCTTGTGGGTCGTGTAACCTGGTTCCCTGTCTCATGACTAGCTCATGCACCAGAACCTGATGATCTTCAGCAGGTTGTTTTACATTACCATTAATAACTAATCAGCAATAATCATAAATAACATCCTCAAAGAATCCAGAATAAAATAAAGTAAAAGAGAATGCAAATTGCAGATATGAAGGTGAGGGAAAAAGAACCCACCTTTGGATGGTTGGAAGTGACGCTACTGGTTTTCTACAGCACACGCAGAGTTACCAGAGATCCTTGCTGCTTTTGCCTGCTGAAATTTCCAGTGTTAGTCTCTTTGCTGTGGGGATCTCAAAGCACTTGATGCATCATCTTTGTTCAACAGAAGTAATATTCCCAGTACAGAGTGGAGTAGTTGAGAAGAGCAATTAAAAAATATTCTCAAGATCACAGCATTCTCAAGATCAATCAATAGGTCTGGAATGGATTGTAGGATCCTCCTCTAACTGCTGCACAATTTATGTAAAACCTTCACAGAGATGGAACAAGTAGCAGGCGTTATTTTGATGTTTAAATGTTCTCCAGTTTAAGTCATGAAGGAATGATAAACAAGCTCATTGACTAGTGAAAGATGGGGAAGATAAAAATAGGCAGAAAGGTAAGGGATGTGCTGACATACTGGGTGCTACAGCCATTGTTGCCTCAATAGGAGGACAGCCTGAGACTCTGCATCACTGTGGATGCACGTGCTCACGGTCAGTAGCAGGACGGTAGTGATTGGAACGTTTGCTACCAGTTTATGGACAATTCTGGAGTAATTTCTGGATGAAGAACAGCATAACCTTAAACAAGGCTGAACTTAAATTGGAGGGAAGAAACAACAAGGTTAAAGATCTCTTCCACTTCTCTTGGTTTCACAAAAGCTCTTGATGTGAACCAGTATGTAAAGTAGCAAAATATATTGCATATTTAAGAGAAGAGTGCAAAGGGAAAAAGCATGAAGCAAGACTGCTGCAGAATCATGACCATTCATGTGGATAGTTTGATTTAGTCACTGTAACTTTTCTTCATATTCTTAGAGTGAGTGTTCAATGCTAGGGCTGAAGTATGCAGTGAAATTACTGTGGTGTAATGGTCAAGCTACCACAGCTTAGCAAACTATCACATATAAGCTGATCTATGGCTGTGTGTGCGCACTGGGATGCGTTAGCAGATGCCTAAGTTTGCATTACTCCACATGCTGACCAGACAATGTGTCCAAACTTCACAGGGTGAAAGGTGCAACGCTAGCCCACATCTGGTCCTCTTAGCTTTTGGAGATGACATGTACAGTGGTGGTGGGAAAAAACATCTTAATGAAACTAATTCTTAGTAGCTTCAAGAAATTGTAACTGCTGATTTGTGCTCAGCAATAAATGTCAAGGTTTGGAGCTGTTGATTTCTGCATGGGAATAAATGTCAAGATTTGGAGTTACTGATTTGTGCTTGGCAATAAATGTCAAGATAACAGAATGACTGGATCGGGGACAAAAGGAAAAGATGCAAGGAGGTGAAATGCAGCAAAGATTAAACTGGGACAAGGCGATTCTTATGCGGCCCTGGGTGGGGGGGAACCCAAGTAGTTCCATCAAAGGTGAACTTGTGCCCTTGGCCACCAGTGGGGTCCAGAAGTGCAAGATGGACAGATGAATGAAGAGGTTGTGTTTGGTATAAAGACTAACAGCATTACTTTATCTATGCAAAGCAGTTGCGCTAAACAAAAGACTCCAGAAGACTGGAGGCAGTGAAGAAGACTTCTGCAAAAGATATCGGGCTTCAGAGGAGTCACCTTTAGATGAAGGAAGCTGTTAAGGACACAGAAAATGTAAGCAAGAAGCAGCATTAGCAACACTCGGGTAATAATTCAACAGGAAAAGACTCTTGAAGGCAAGCAGATGAGAAAATATCAAGAAAAAGTTGCAAAGACACCTGAGGTTATCCTCACAACAATGTTGCTACCACTTAGTTGTCTGGGCAGTGCCCATAGGTATATGAAGAAGTTGGGCCTCCAGGAGGAAACAGAACTAATCAGAAAGGAATAATCAGGAGGCTCTGGGCTGAAAGATTGTATAATCATGTTATATAAAAGAGGAACTTATGGCTTAGTTTAGTAGCCTAAACTTAAATTTAAAGGCGATGATGTAGGTCTTGGTAAATTGTCCATGTAATGTTTACGGAAGACCTGCACCCTCTGGAGCAGCAGCTGGAAAACAGGCGGAGTACAGCACAGTGCCTCAAATAAGATTAGCCTGCTATGTTTAGGAAAGCGAATCCAACTCCTAGCCAATACCAATAATGAATATTGTCAGCAAAGGTGGAGTGCTGACTGGGGTATCTCTTGCAGGCCAGTGGAATAGATCCTTAGCCTCTGACTGCACTGACTACATCTCCCACGGAAGCTGAGGTGCCCAGATCACTTGTTGATACAACTACTGTAGAAATGTTTTTGTATCTTAAACTTCAGGCTAAATCTCTCCCTCTAAAGAAAATGCATCTATCCTTACTTAGGTGCTTAAATAATGTGTGGCACAAGTAATTAAGCCTAAGCTAGTTATTCCAGGGTTATTTATGTCCGAGAGAAAGCGGCAGTTACTCAGGGCTACTCATCCCATTGAGGGAACTAATCTAGCGCTGATGAATACATGATTATTTCTCTTCAGTGATTATTAGTGGAGCCTACAGTGACTAGCTCAGATCTGGGTTTCCAGGTTCTAGATACCCAATTTAGAGCAGGTAAATCCTGCCCTTGACATCCAATTCTTTGCTTGATCTCTGGGAGTAGGAGCAGCGAGGAGAGACAAGGGGATTTTTGGGGTGTCCTAGGGATCAAGTGATTCCCTGGCAGCAGCCTGGAACAGGGGCTCGTGGCCCATTACTGTCCCACGCTTTGGGTTTCCAATGCCTCAGACCCTGGAGAGCTGGTTTTGAGGGGCGGATCTAAAGTAGGAGCCAAGGCTGGACTATGTTGATGATACCCTGGCTTCTCTTTTGCTGTATTACCCACCATGGCAGGCTCTCCTACCTGAGGAGGCACAACATCTGCTTCCAGTGAAGACAGAACTATGTCAAAGACTTGGTCCCCAAGCCCTCTTGAATGGCATGTCCCAGGTGTGGTAGAGCCCAGGCAGGTGTCCCCCATCCCAGCATGTCTCAGAGTTTCACTGTGTGCACCTTTGCAGCTTCTCCAATTGTCCAGCAAGGGCTGGGAGGAGGAAAAACTACTCCGTAAGGAGCTGGATCTGAGCTTACATTGGACACTCAGGGCTGTAAAACATCTACTAAACCCCAAAATACTAAATAATTTCCAGGCGAGTTGCATTTTTGGGTCAGAACAGTTTGACACTGGTTCTTCTAACTAAAATAAATAAATAAATCATGATTGCTTTGTTTCTGATTCATTTCAGGCAGGCAGAAACTGTCAGTGGTGCTGGTGGGAGAAGCAGAGGTATTATCCCCAGTGGAAAAGGAGATAGCTGCTAGAGACAGGAGTGTTATGCGCTTCATTAAGCAACAAAGAAGAAAAATTGTAAAAGGCACTGCTTTTCAAGGTCTCCCTTTTTTTTTTTTTTTTTTTTTTAAAAAATGCCCCTTCTAATTAGGCTTGACTGGTGTTTTGCCTGCAGCATGGCTGGGCCTTGAAAAACTAACAATGTTTATTCCTAATTGCATTTGATTACACATATCTAAAGGCCACAGATGGTTTGGGCGGACTGAGCTTCAAATAAATGCACCTGTGCACTCTCTCCCTTCCCCTCCTTCCAAGTAACAAGGAGGAGATGGACAATCTGACAATGGACCCCCATGCAGGAAAAACTTATCTAGTGAGGCCATCAAAATCCTCTGCAGTGGCAGTGAAACCCTGGCAGAGTCCAGATGCAGCACTTAAAATACAGTAATGATAATTGATCTGTGGCTTCACAGGTCAAGGGCTGATGTAATAGGATTATGCATTTAGGAAAAAAAAAAAAGAAGACCGATCATAATGACTGAATTTATGTTTGATAGCTGATAAATCTAGTAATTAACATTAAATTATGATGTAGATATAACTGGTCGTGAGCTTGCTTGTGTCAGGGCTGCTCCTGGGCTGGCCAAAGGGAGCCTCTCGTGGTCTCAGACGTCCAGCCTCCCTAGTTCCCAATGGGAAGCTCATATTTTTTTTTTTTTCCTACCTGGACCAGTTCATGGTCCTGTGAACAACAGTTTCAGTTTGAACCCTGATGCCTCTTTTCATCCGAGAATGGCAGCAGTCACACAACAGCCTCTTTAGCATAGCTGTAGCATTTAGGATAATTGTTTATTAGCAATTTATTAGTTGTTTATAGATGCAATCTCTCTGCAAATAATGAAAATGCTCTGAGAGCATGTCTAAATTTTTCCTTAACATTTGTGTGGGTTTGTGTCTGGGAGGGTCCAGTGACTTTGTATGCTGTATAGTCTCTGACCCTCTCTTGAGCCTCTCTCCTCAGACAGACCATGACAAGGAATTTTACAGAAAATGGATTTTGTAATTTTCTTTAATATTTTGAATACAGCTGACCCAAAATACTGGTATCTTCCTTAAAGATGCCATTCTTGAAGCTAACACTTACCTGAAACGATCGTGTGTGTCGCTTGTGTATGTCCTCCTGAACTATTGTTTTCTTGATTGTTCTTTTTATTGTCAGCTATTGAGTTAAATCTATGCATCCACATGGGAAATCAACCTCAGGAGAACACTATAACTACTCAGTAATTTTACCTGCCTTCATTTAAACTACAGTCACACATGAGTATTTTTAGATTATTGCATACAGCACCTCATCCATCACATTCACTTGGAGGCTACAAAAGAGGGTTACAGTCCCTTGAGCTCATCTATATAGAGTTAAGTGTGGTATAATCTGAGCTCCACTTAACACCCTGCACAGCAAATATATCATTTGTCTATGTGGCAATTTGAAAGTGGAAGGTCTTGTAAAACATCTGAAAGCCTTTAATTAACCCTCTTTTTTTTTTTTTTTTTTTTTAAATGGCCTTCAATTTATCTTGCAGGGATCTTCTCATCCTACTCCATCAGGACCTGCCTTTGCTCCACTGAAGCTTTTCATAACTAGTAAAAAACAATAGCAGTTTTGTTTTGTGGGTTTTTTTTTTTTCCTTACTCTAAAATCTGTTCAGCTTTTCCAAGGAGTCCAAGCTAGAATTGGCAGGAGACCAGAAGCATCTTTATTTTAATTTCTATCTTAGAAGAGAGAAGTGGCACATCTTTCTGGTCTGATAAAGCTTCTGAAGAGTTTTTTCATGTGCCTTCCTAGGACAGAGTTTAATCTCCTGAATAGGAAGCTCCAAACTCCAATCCAGAGACTAAGAGCTTAATAAAGGTCTGACAGATGCATAATTGACTCAAGGGGAGCATTGACTAACCACATACTACTTCCCAAACACCTGATTCCTTCCCATCCCAGGATCCAACTTCATACCTGGTCTAAGTCTTTTAAGAGCTGACCTGATGCACGTTATCCTAATGAGGTCATCCTGATTGTTTTCTCCATGAGGAATGCAACATATCTGGGGCCAGAGCACCCTGTGATAACCCATGACACTGATGGGCCTGAATTCTGCCAAAACAAGGTGGACCTTTCCTATAAAACAGTGGTGTCCAGTTTTCAGACTATTTATTTTTTTATATTTGTTTTTGTCTAGCCTGATTCTCTCCTTTAGGTACCTGCAGATAGACATAAAGGTTTATAACAAAGGAGAAAACCCAGGTAAATCAAATGAGGACTGAGAAAACCTTGGGATAGGAATGAGAAGATAATTACATCAATATGGAACTCAATAATGAACCATATGACTGGCAAAATGTAGTCTATTCCAGATGGTTTATCAGTCCTTAGTATCAATAAAGTGGGTCAAATAAGCATAGAGATTTCCCTGTGCTTTCCTAAAGCAAAGTCCTAATGGATTTTCTGTTATGCTGCAGAGTAGACTATTCCTTAAGCTGATTATGAAATAGTCATAAAATATTATGGTGCTAACTTTCAGCCCTGGCCCAAAAGAGGGACAAATCTAAGAAGCGATGGGGTTTATATTGACCTTTAGAAGAGCTTATTTCTGATCTAGAGGCGCTGCAAATGTTGATATCCCTCCCTCCCTAACTTGTCCTATTTCCAGAGCACCCCTTGGGCATGTCGAAGGTCTGATGGGCAAAAGCAGCAGCAGTGCCATGAACTGTGCTATCGCCTTGTCCCTCCTTCCCTGTGTAAACTACCTGCTTCTTGAAATGCATTCTTTATCCTAACTGGGGCTCTTGGAGAAATTATGGGGAAGGTGTAAATCTGAGGAATGGGCCAGTGTTATATGTATCTCATGTAATGGGTATATTTTATTGGAGCTGAATGTGTTGTCCGAGCAATCCTGTGCAAGGAGGGTAAAAAAGCCAAAGCAGTGCTCTCTTGTTCTTCAGTCTTCTTGGTGTTAGAGCATTGGTGTGATGCTGGAAAAGAGCCTTTTCCCATTCTTCTAGGTTTTTATCCAGCACCTACTGATGTCTGAGCACATGAATGCATTTTAAAGGTTGGAGGCACCAAGGGTGCCTAGGCTATGTGGGTGTGTATCTTCACAAACTTGTACAAATTACAGTTGAATTTGGGCAAGGGGCTCCTGGGAAAGAATCCACACCTCCAGGTGAAGTGCAAGATATCCCTCTGCAAATGCACCTTCCAGGAGGGCTCCTGGTGCATTGAATAGGGCAGTGCCCAGGGCAGCCCATGGAGCTAATTCCGCGTTTACCCAGTGCCAGTGTAGCTTGCTCATCCTTGGACAGTTAATTTTCAACCTGAGGGACTGAGAATTCTTCCAAAAGGCCTATGAGAGAGGAAAGCTTTCTGTCAAAGCAATTAAACTCAATATTCAGCAGCTTTTAGTGCCTCTTTGCTCCCAAGTGGAAAGTGCACATGAATCTGCACATTTGAAAACACTTAAACATCATTAAACAAGAATATCGTCTCGTTTCTTTACTTCTCCTTACTGTGTGGGGTTTTTTTTTGGTTTTTGGTGGGTGGTTTTTGGGCGGTTTTTTTTGAGCTCATTGAAATGCTCTGATGTCCAGCCCCTTTGACCTTCTCTCTATTTGCTTAGGTGGGCTGGCTTAGCATAAATTGAATTATTGAGGATAACTGCATTGTATAATTACTTGAAGTAAAAAGTCCTTGCAGAGCTTTGGAGCAGCCTGTAATTCATGCGCTTTTAGAAATACAGAAACTGACTGTTCTTCTAATCTTGTTTTTGGATAACTGGTAGTTAAACTGCCATAGAGCTTGTGTTTCTAGATGAGATTTGTTCCATCTGATGTGCTATAAGAAGTAGACAAGTTTTTGAGAAAGTCTGGTATAAGTAAAGCAGACCATGAAATTACACCTGTTTTATAAAAATTTTTGTAGTTTTGCCATTTATCTTCATTTTGCTTTGGCATGAGGACAATTCCCGTAAAGTGTGCATCTACAAAACATAATGAAAGGGAATGTCTTCCTGGTGGGGTGGATGCTGTGTCTGCATGTTGCCCTGGCTTCAGCAAAGCGTGCTTTGTGAAATGTGCTCTGTAAGAGAAAGTTCTGCCTCACTTGTCACCTTGAGAGATGCTGTAGGCTGAAGAGCTTGGAAAAATGTGAAAAATGTCCACAGCAGAGCTGGTGTGAATTGTAAAGGAGTTTAAGGTTCCTGTTTGCCTTGCTGGGGCTGTTACATCCTGGTGAGATAGGATGGGTCGGAAGACCCATTTGAAAAATACTGAATTAAGTAGCTTTAAAATGAGACAACCAGAGGGTTGGGGCAGAAGATGGACCACAGGGCCCTTATGAACTCAGCATGGTTGTCACTGTCTCTGATGTGTTGGTGATGAATTGCTAAAATCTGCAGACCAAAGGCTGTGGAGATCAGACCTGGCTTGGTGCGAGGCCAGGTGAGGGTCAGGGCAGCCAGGGATGCAAAGTTTTAAAATGTTGAAAATAAAATCCTTCCTTATCCTAGTCCATCAGAACCCTTAACACAGCCACGCCTGCACAGATGTATTTTCGAGCTAAACCCATAAATCTGAGCAAAGCAAGCTCTGCTGCAGGAACACGTTGGTACTGTACCTCTGGGGCTCCGACCCTGGACCAACGCAGCAGCTACCTCTAATGTGGCTCAGACCTTAGGAAAAGTGATGAAGAGGTTGAAAATGGCTGGGCTGACATATTTTTGGCAGCTGTAATTCTGGGGGGCTGTCATTCCACATAGGATTCTCACTTCTGGAACTGCTGTTAATAAGTTTTAACTGCTTCCAAGCGCAGTCTTGGGTTGTGAAGCTGCTCTTCCCTCCCAGTTCATCCCAGCCTTGCTGTAGGGAGCTGGGGCCATAGAAGCACGCAGTCATCCTCAGGGGAAAGCTCTGAAACTGAGTTGTGTGTGAGGAACCTCACCTTAAAAATTAACATTTTGGCTGAACTAGAGGAAATGAGGGAAAGCAGAAGGAAAACGCAGCCTAGATGTTAAACTTGGGCAGGTACATGCAGGTACAGGATCCACCTGGGTCATGCTTGGTCCTTGTCTTCTTTCCCTGAGCCTCTGCTGTGGGGCACTTGTTGGACATGCAATACCGGGCTAGAAAATGCCGTGCTGTCACTTTGGCCCTTTGCACTGTGTCAAGCCCTCTTTGGGGGCTTAAAGCAGCCCTTAAGTGCTGACTGTCCTTAGCAGTAACTATCAGCATTTTAAAAGCTCTTTCCTTCTAGGGCTGGGCCTGCAGAAAGCAACTAGCATCTCCCAAAGAAGCCTCTAACTCCTTGGAGCCACCTTAAATCCTCTGCTCTCTGCCCTACCTGTCCTCTTTGGGTAACATGCATGGAAAAATCCATGATTTCTGGATACCCTCGGCCCCCCAGCCAGTAAAGCAAGTTGCTCCTTACCTCAATTAACTGTGCCATGGCAGCTCTTGAGCAGGACAACAACAGGGAGGAAGACCTTGCCCAGGAGAGAGGATGCTGCAAGGGTGGATCCCACGCCATCTTCTCTTCCCAGTATCTCTCCGACTTCTGCGCTGTAGCCCAAAGCAGGGGAGGTTATGAATAACCCAGCCAGCTCTCAGCAGCGGTCAGCATTTACCAGAAGCAGTCGCATGCTGTCCTGGCCCTTCTTTACTGCCTTCCTTTTCGAACCCAGCAGCCACAGAGCTGACGCCGGGGAGTCATTAATTAATTAGACTGGTGTCGCTTACAGAGTGCTCTGCTGCTCCTCAAGCTGGGCTTTGTGAAGGGGGGGGATGCAGGGAGCAAAGTAGCGCTCAGAGCTTTCGCCGCTCCCCCAGAGGAAGGAGATTCACTTATTAAGACACTGGCTTTTTCTTTTTCTTTTTCTTTTTTTTTTTTTTTTTTTAACACCTGCCTGACTGATTCCAGTTCTTGTTCTTGTTTTTCTCCTGGCCTGTTGAGAGAATTCTCTTCCTCTAATGAAAAAGGGCGGTAAGCCAAGCTGATGCATCATCAGCATCAGAGCTATCCTATGCTAGCTGACTCCAGTGTTACCAGAGATAAGTGTTGGACATCTGGGGATGTTAAAAGCATCTTTCATCCCTGAAAGATGTTGTGGATGCGTTGCTACAGTCTGCAACTTCACCCAGACTTGGTCTCTGAAGGGAGATGAAGGCAACTGGGAAAAGCATAGGAGGCTGTAGAAGCTAAAGCTGCAGGGCCACCATCTCCAGCTCAGCTATGCTCAAGGGGCTCAAGGAAATTACTGGAATCTCACGGGTAGGGAACGCACATCTTGAGGGGTTTGTGGGAGCATTGGACACTAATCTGGGCTGTCCTTCCACCAAGGAGCAAAGAAAATCTTTGGTCGCAGGGCAGAAAAAGAGGGTCAGGAAGAGAGTGACTGGACAAACCAGGTTTACTATATTCTCCTGTACTCAAAGTAATTTCTTGCAGTATTCTTTACTGGGAGAAGGCTAGGATTTAGGCCATTGGTATGAGGTTCAACAAGACCAAGTGCCAGGTCCTGCACTTGGGTCACAACAACCCCATGTGGTGTTACAAGCTTGGAGAAGAGTGGCTGGAGAGCTGCCTGGCAGAAAAGGACTTGGAGGTGTTGGTCGACTGACAGCTGAATATAAGCCAGCAGTGTGTCCAGGTGGCCAAGGCAGCCAACAGTGTCCTGGCCCATATCAGGAACAGTGTGGTGAGTAGGACTAGGGAAGTGATCATCCCCCTGTAATTGGCACTGGTGAAGCCCCACCTTGAGTGCTGTGTTCAGTTTTGGGCCCCATACCACATAAAGTACGTTATGGTGCTGGAGCGGGTCCAGAGAAGGTCAAGGGAGCTGGTGAGGGGTCTGGAGCACAAGTCTCGTGAGGAGCAGCTGAGGGAGCTGGGGGTGTTCAGCCTGGAGAAAAGGAGGCTGAGGGGAGACCTTATCGCTCTCTACAACTGCCTGAAAGGAGAGTGTAGAGAGGTGGGGGTCAGCCTCTTCTCCCAGGTAACAGGTGATAAGACAAGAGGAAACGGCCTCAAGTTGCACCAGGGGAGGTTTAGATAAGATATTAGGAAAAATTTTTACACTGAAAGGGTTGTCAAATATTGGAACAGGCTGCCCAGGGAAGTGGTGAAGTCAGCTTCCCTGGAGGTATGTAACAGACATGGGTAGACATAGACGTTAGAGATACGGTTTAGTGATGGTTTTTGTTAGTGTTAGGTTGATGGTTGGACTAGATGATGTGAAAGGTCCCTTCCAACCTAGGCAATTCTATGATCCTATGATTTTAGGCAAGAAAACAAGCAATGAGATCTAAGAGGATCTAGTCACTTCTGCTACTGTGTTCTAGCATTTTTCGAGAACTAAGCACAGTTTCAGGAAAAATAGCTCCATAGCAAATGAATCTTTTACAAGCTCAAATAGGCAGGCTAGCTTTAAGGTTTGCATTACTGATTAGATTATGAGGATTGGAGGAGGGTGGAAGGATGCCAACGTGTACATTGCTTTGGAGGAAAAGCAGCTATTTGGCTATCTGCTGCTTCTGTGCTTGCTGCAGGCTTGTATGGTGACTGCTGCATGAGATGATGGGAAACTGTCCCCTCAGAAAATCGGTATAAGAACTGGGTGCGGTGGAAAAAGAACACAGCGTACTGTGTTAGGAGGTCTCATCAACAGAAAACAGACGGTGGCAGCATCGAGGCAGGGAATCATGCATCTGCCTCAGAAGTTGTGCAGCTTGGTCCTCCTTTCCACGATGAAAATCCAGTCCTGGGCTCTTGAGATCCCAAGCAGTGGTTCTCTGAGCTGGTTTTAACGTTTTTCAGCTTGATTTCTTAAGGAAATGGGGCTTTTGGATATGATACTTTGCTTGCCCTTCTCCTCCTCCCTTCTCTCCTCTGGACTTCTAAAACTTTGCTGGTTTAATTCAGTTGAAATTGGACAAGGGATAAAAGTCTGGGAGATACTGAATTTCTGGGCATTTTGTTTTAAAAGTATGCCATTGGGTAAAAACTTAAGTCGGTTGTGGTCCCCGCGGAAGGAAGAAGGACAGTATGTGGACAATTCTTGCTGGACACACTGGGCAGAGACGCTATGACCACCCAAGCCACAGGGAGCTTTGGTTTGTGCCTGCATCTTGCTAGACATCAGCGGATGCAGCCATGGGGCATAAATCCACGGCAAACTGGGCTTCCAGTCGCACTACTTATGGGACTCTCTCCTTTCAGAAAACGTTGTCAAAGCATGAGGAGAAACTTGTGGAAATGCACCTACTGTGCCCTGGGTCAAACACAGCATGAGGTCCCAAAGTCTCTGGGTTGCTCTTTTCAGAGTGCAGTTTATTATTAGTGCCTTGCCCATGGGCTGGAAATCCAAGCAATGAGATCCAAGAGGATCTAGTCACTTCTGCTACTGTGTTCTAGCATTTTTCGAGAACTAAGCACAGTTTCAGGAAAATAGCTCCATAGCAAATGAATCATTTACAAGCTCAAATAGGCAGGCCAGCTTAAGGTTTGCTCAACATTGCTCCCATCCTTCTATTTGCGGGTTCTCAAGAATTGTAGGTGTTTTGGTGTTTTATTTCAGTTTTTAATGCACCGAGCAATTTAGACTGTGACTTTCCTGCAGCTGATGGGGGATCTATCTCCTCTCCGTGTGCTTGCAAACCAGGCCCGCCATGGCATCAAACCATGGCCGGAAAACATTTGTGCCAAGAGCTAGGCAAAAATAGCACAAACAAACCTGATTTTTTTTTTTTTTTCCAACCTCCAGATTTCTAATTCTATATATGGGTCACTGAAGTGGAATGCCTCCTTTAGTTTTCAGGGGGAAAAAAAAAAGTAGATTTCTCAGACTCCAGACTTTTCAGCACTTCATAACTTCATTTCAGCTTCTTTCCTTGAGATAATTTAAAAATACCTGGAGGAGTAGGTCAGACCAGAATGTCCTGCTGGGATTTTAAATTGTAAGATTTCATGTTATTGCTTTGAGCTTCCAGAGTTGGAATAAATAAATAAATTTACTTATTTATTTAATATTTTTTCATTTTCTTTCATGACAAGGAGGATGAACAAACTCTTTATATGCAAACACTTACTTCTAATTTGATGACCTGACTCCTTGAGCTGGATATTTTGTAAAGAGGAAAAAAAAGTGTTTCAAAACCTGAATTTAGCAACAATGAGGAAGTGGGCTTTGTAGAGAGAGGGGAAATAGTTGCCTTTTTGCCCTATACAGCCCTACCAGCAATGACCCCTCACTGGATAAGGTTACTCTCAGCCCACATTGCACACGCTGTTATGTACTCACCAATTAGTGGATGACCACCAATCTATTAACGAAACCACAGGCGCTGTTAAACTTGTCAGCTTCCTATTTATAGCTCAGGCCTTTTGCATCCTCTTGGGAAATAAATGAAATGCAGCTCTTGCTAAACATGTCACCTCGCCAACCACTGCAGCACTGGCCTTGTTGCTATGCAAAAGCATGACAATACAGTTTGGGAGAACATTTGGGAGAACATCTTGAACTGCGAGGGAGTTTGCTCAGTGCCCCAGGGGTCAAACCACTGAAAGGGGATGTGGGTCTTGCCTGTTTCATCTTTTCCCTCACCCGGGGGCTTCTTTGCGATCTGCTTGCATTTGGAATGATGGACAAATGGACTAAGAGCTGTGGAGGACTTGAGGTCTGGTCTCCCTGGAAATGCAGCGAGCACATAAGGAAAGAGCAGGGAAGGGAGTTGCCTTGTTATATTGATGTCTTCCAAGTGTCTAGGATTTCTTAACAGAGATTTCTAATGCAAACGTCTTTTGTGAGAAGGCTCCTGAAGAGAGAAGCTGTGTGTCCCACATGTTCTCGTGCTCTTATGTGCGATACGTGTTGCAAAACTCTTTGCAGGCACTGCTGGTGGAAATCTGAGACTGGACTGGCGGGTAATTTTTGTGCATGTCACGGCTCTGTTAACACTGCTCATTTTACTGGGTGCACATTGATTCTTTTAGTCAATGTGCTTTGAAATACCTTGAAGCCGAAGTGATGGGCACTGTGCAGGGTTAGATTGTTTAGAGGGAAATGCCCCTTTATCATGCAGAATGCTGTTCCTGAATGAGTGGGAAGAAGGCATTTAGGGGAAGTTGGAGGGTCTCCTTTCATGCCTAAGTGGGATCACCTCTGCCCAACCACCCCCGAAGTCCCCATGCCCTCCAGCAATCAGTTCCAGACCTTCTCTACTCTCCTTGCACTTCCCCCAGAGCAGTGAGGTCCCATGCCCACTGCTTCCCTGCTCTCCCGGGTGTTTGGAGATCTCCAGCCTCCCAGTTTCCCATCGGTCTTCAGCCCAATCATGAGCAAAGAGAAGGCAGCCTCCGGGCAAGAAAGGAAAGTTGGGAGCCAAGAGAGGGGAAAAGCCAGGAGAAGGAAGGAATAGACTTTCTTAAATGCCTTTAGCTGCAGTTTAATCCCCAGAGCATCACAAAACATTTTTCCCTTCATCTTCACAGCTCCCTTTTAGGTATTTGAAGGTTGCCCTCGGTCCCTGCAGACTGTGGCTAGGAAACCTCATTTGTAGAAGTGTGGAGGCTGCATTTGTTTTCAGCTGGCTCAGTCATAACTTGCCTGCTTTGTGCACCACAGAAGCACGACCAGCTTCCTCACAGAGATGAAGGCAAACTCGGGAACACCCCTAATGCTTGCCTAGGGGGAGCGGCAGCCACATCGCCTGTCCGTGGCTGCCGTTTCCCTTTAAATTCTCTAAAAGCCATTCAAGTATTGAGTTGCTTGCTGAAACCTTAATGTGGAGACTGGCCAAGTGATGGCAGCCTGCCAGGGGTTTCCATGTCTACCAAGAATGTTTTGCAGTGCACCTTGGGAGGGGAGCATTACTTCCTCGATTTTTTTTTTTTTTCTTTTTTTTCCCCTCCCCTTAAAGTGAGTAAATAAGCAGCTGAAAAGTTAGAGCAGGCAGCTTTCATCACCAGCTCTTTCCATTCACATGGCTACGTACCGTGGCTGACAGCGCAACTCATGGTAAGAGGGACTTTTTGCTCAGGTGGCGTTCGGCTGCCGGGAGATGCTACTAAACTGCTGTTGAAGTGGTCTTGTGGGAGATTGTGGTCCTATTGGAAAAGAATTGGCTCTGTGCAATGACGAAGATCAGGGGGTTACAGCTTTGAAAATGGGGTGATATTCAGTGCATGACAGTGTCTCTCTCCAAAGTTTATTGCTTGGGTATTTTGTAGGGTTAGAAAAGGATGCACCCACGTTTAAAACGCAAGTTTGGGGAGGCTGTGAATTCAGCAAAATCCTACCATCTCTGCCTCCATAAAAAAGGAATGCTGCTCATTTCCTACTCGCGTCGAAGCAAATATTCACAAAATCCCTCCCAGTGCTAATAGGGCGTGTGCCGCGGGAGCAGGATATAATGGTGCGATTCACCAGAACTCTGTGGGACAAGGTGCCTTTGTTTCTCCAGCACCATGTTTCTGGGCGATTGGACCTGTTATGTAGCCAATGTGCCTCATGGTTGTGGGTGGCTTCCAGCCCAGTGGGACAGGACCTTGCTGTCCCCACTTAGCTGCTGAAGAGAGAGATTGGATAAGGCCAAGGTGGTGCTGTGGGAAGGTTGGTCAAAGGCAAGGAGAAGGACGCTGGTCTCATGTGGCTGCAGAAGGAATGTCACCTCCTCCTGGTTTGCTCTGTCTCCAGGGACAGTGTTGCAGTGACTTGTCCTTGCTCTTACAGCAAAGGTATGTTGCTGGTGGCCTGTCTGGTCTATGCTGCTATCTCAAAGGGGGATTTGGGAACTGGGAGGCACAGGAATGGGGGTAAGACTGGGCCAAGACTTGCTCTACCCTTCAGAGTTGCTCATGTTCTGTCTGGCCCTTATCTTCTCCCACGCTGCCTGTGGTTAAGGAGAGCCTTTCCCAGCCCTCTCAAATCAAATGGTGGCTTTCTCAGAAGGTACCCATAAAACCCATCTGGGTGATGGGGAGGGACTGGTCTTGGCCACACAAATATCTTGTGCATTAAGAAAGAAAATCTAGTTGTTTTCTGTTCTCCATCCTCCTTCAGTGAGTCTCTTGTCTATCTGTAGCTCTGCACCTTTACTTCTCTTTCATGTCTCCACGTGCCATATGCCTCTGGCTATCGGATTCCTCTGATCCACCACCTGGATGCATCTGACATAGCTTGTGAAGGAGTGGGAAGAAGGCTCCAGCATTGCGGCTGGGGTTCTGCCACCGTGCTCAGAGCATTTGGAAGAGCCCTGGTAAAAGTCACTGTCCTCCTGCAGTCAAGCACTTAGACCTCTGTGCCATTCCCTGGCTGGGCTGTTCTGCAGTACAAAAGACTCATGCAATTAAGTACTTGCTTATCTCACTGGTACCACTTCTCTGCTCCAATGTAGACAAATTTTCATGTCATTTTCAGAGCCAGAAGGGTTGCAGTCATTCTGCTACAATGAAAGAGCAATACAATATTTTTTATTATTATTACACTGTTTTCTAGAAACTTATCCATCCAACCAACTACGGACGGGCTCGTGGATTCCGATAACTTTGCAGAGAGAAAGAAGCTGTTCTGAGCTGAAAGATGACAGCTTGGTGCTGACATACGAAAGTGGGGTTTTTTTTGGTCTGTTTTCCTGTTTTGTGGCTATCTGCATGCATAACAGCTCCTATGGAATTAGGAGTAACTGCCAGAGGCTAGTGTTTATTTTCCTCTTTAGCAAGGCCTTTAGTTAGACAAGCTACCACAGAGCCATAAACAGTTTGGAATCATGAGTCACGTTTCATTCTTGTAACTAAGTAGGCATCATGGGTTTATTTAAAAAAGGCTTCCTTTTGTATGTTACAGAAAAGTGATTCTCAAATAGAGTCCCTGTGCCTCTCTTGGTCTGGCTATCTGTCACTGTCAAAGGTAGCTGCTCTAAGGATTGGTATTGCTATGTGTTTTGTTCTGTGGAATAAGAATTAGAATTGCTTTACTGAACAGTAAACACATTAGTTGTGTAACGCCATGTGCCCCAAGTGAGCTTGTGCCTTTGGATATGATGTGGGGTTGGGTGTTATTGCAGAGGTGCCTGGTATCTTCCCAAAGTGTCAGTAAATGATCATGGCTTTCCAAAGTTTTGAAAGCAATGTAGCTCCCTGACCTTTGGAGGGCGCTATGGCCAGATGGATGGGCTTCCTGATTGACTCCTCTGCCCTTAGGGTAGAGGTAAGTACCACAGGTCACACGGAAGGTGGCATGAAGGTGTCACATCTTGAGATGGTGACCATGCCCCCCACGACCATCTAGTTCTCCTGCCTTGGCAGCCTAATCTTCTGTGCTGTGTGGGACAGGGGGACGATGGGACCAGTTGGTGCAGCTCATGATGCACAGTTTCAGCACCACCTCGTTGTAGCTGGAGTTTGTCCAACGGGCTAAGGAACTGGTACAGCTTGACTAACAGGCACATGAAGACATGTTACTCGGGTACTTTTTGGTCCTTGGATCAGGACCAATGTTTTGTCCCTCATGCTGATGGCCAGCATGCCCACTGTTTGGTTTTTCCCCTTTCCAGCTCTACCTGGAGAACCAGATACTACCTGGTGAAGGCCATCAGCCAACAGCTACTGTCTGTGCAGGGTCTTGTCAATGCCTTTTGAAGGACCTTGTGCTTCTACCAGTCAAAGAACTTGTAGAGAGTTCCTGCTGGTGGTGGACCTTCAGCAATGCTAGTGCTAAGAACTGGGTCTGCCATAGACCTGGCACTGTGTGGACATGTAATTGGAGACAGATCCAGGACCAACTGTCATCTAATAGATCACAGCACAGGTTGGGGTGGACTTACCAAAGGTCACGTAAACAGCTAGGGAAATGGTATTTAGGTCATCTGGCTATTCAACTAAGGCTGAAATGTCTAGATTGTGTACATTTCAGGGATTAACTCTTGACTCTTCATGCTGAGACCCTGTGTGGGATCAATACTGTGACATTTAGTTTGCATCTGAGCTTTCTGTGTAGCAGACACTGAGACTGGAGGTTGTGGGAAGAGTCAGTCTCTTAATTTTATATGGGGCTTCCCTACGTAAGGAAATGAGTGTGGTAAGGAAAGATGTTGAGTACATGGTACTAACTTTTCCATGTCTCCTCTCCTTATGCTTGTTTTCTGCCTGTCCCACCTCCTGGCCAGTCCTGTGTTGCAGTCTGTCCCTGGTCTTGTTTGATTGTCACCTCTGTCTCTCATGGACAGGAATATAGATGCAGACAGACATAGGACTGTTTGCAGCGCACGTTACCTGAATTCTTCTGTGCATCGTGACATGAGTCTGGAGAATTTCTAGAAGTGTTTGATTTCTATAGTGGTTTACTGCTCAATGGTTGCTCAGATGTAGAAAACACTCTGTACCCACTGTTGATCCCAGTTTCTTGTTCCTTGTTTTCTAATCACTCCTGCCTTGCATGCCTCTCTTAGCCTTTAGGGAAAAGGCTTGTGTTGCCTCAGTGAAAAGAACCAGGACAAGTTTAATTATCAAGAAGGTTGTGAAACTTCTTTTGCATGAGATATGAATAATTGCACACTTAGCTCCTGTTTCCATGCATAGTTTCCCAATGGTATGCACAAATACCGTGCTTCTGGGCTTGCGAGGCACAAGTTAAAGAGTATGTGCTTGGATCAGACATCCATTTCTACTTCAGAGTCCCCTGCATGAGTGTGAATCTGAGTATTTCAGCTTGTTGCTGCTGTCTGGGGTGGGTGCTGTGTCAGAACCTTAGCTGTCTAAAGCATAATAGCTCCAATGAGGTCCAAGAGCTATGATTGCCCTATTCCCTGCCAAGGCCTTGGATGGTCTGTGGCAAGTCCGTAGCAAGGCAGCAGAAATATCAAGCTGGTGCTCACTAGGATTTTGGGCCTGGTGTCATCTTCGATTTGCATTGCCTCCTCCATCTCCCAACTCGGTCCTCTTTTACTTCACACTGATGCGCATCCAAAACTTTTGGGATGTCTTGAGGGGTAAGGTAAATGAAGCTGCCGATTTTTAAAAATAGCTTTTGGGAAGGAAAATAAAGCTATATGATGCTATGATTTATGCTAGGAGGAACTATCTTTTGTTGGAGAGGGGAAAAGAATAGTTTATTTTTCTCACATCTTCAAACACTCTCTACCTAGGGGTGAGCAGGAGCCAAGGTTTTATCGAGTGATGCTGTGGGAATGGGAGGCTGCAAGCTGTTTGCCACTGCTCTGGGGCATGCTTCAGTAACCCGGTATTGGAGCTGGTATAGTTAAGGATATTCTTGTAACTGAGTGAGTCATAAAGCAGCTATTTCCAGAATGGTTGGTTCTCGTAACATGGGGTGGTATTGCCCTGGTGATAGAAAGATGTGCTGGCCAACGGAGCTGACTCAGCATCACTGGCCCCAGAACACAAGAATTTGCCTGGGACATAGTTTCAGCAGAGGAACCTGGACTATAAATAGGCTTTGGTTCAAAAAAAAAAAAAACAAAACAAAAAAACAAACAAACAAACAAAAAACAAAACAAAAAAACCCAAAAAACCAAAATGAAACAAAAACTTATTGATGGAAAAGACAACTTGTTTCAGGGAAGCTGTATTTTTAGGAAATTATGAGACACTGGCATAGGTTGCCCAGAGGAATTGTAGATGCCTCATCATTAAAGTGTTCAAACTCTTGTTGCATGGGGCTTTAAGCAACCTGATCTAGCAAAAGATGTCCCTGCCCATGGCGAGGAGGTTGGACTAGGTGATCTTTAAAGATCCCTTCCAACCCACACCATTCTATGATTCTATGAAAGGAGACGTTTTCTCATGAGGTACAAGTTGGGGTGAGATTTGATGGAGTTTTCTGTTCTCATGGCCAAAAACCCTAAGCAGGAGGAGCAAGGTGAACTCCTTCTCTTAGAGTTTTCTTGATCAAACCTAGTTTGGTGTTTCTAGAGGGGTAAATGCTTTTAACTGGCAAAGGTAGTTGAATGCCAATGTTTTGTGCCATCTATTTAAGGCCAGACCCCTTGGAGACATCATGTTCATTGGTGCCACTGCACTGTAACTGCCTCTCCCTGATCCCTTGAGTGGATGTTTCTAGTAATGGTGTTAAGTCTGGCTTTAAACCATGTTCCCCAAAGTGACACGTGCAAGCATAGGAAACAAAGTTTTAAAACTGTAGGATTTAAAAAGACTTAAAAAGCAGGAGAGCAAAATATGAAGCCTGAACCACCTGATATTGCTTTCTGTAGACAAATGAGTGCCAGTAGCATCCCCTAAGCTCCTGGTTAGAAATGATATTATGTGCTCTATGTTTAAGATCTGTGGCTGCAGATAGCCAGCAACAATTTCATTAATAACGATCTGGTCGGATAATGGGAGAGAGACCTAGAGCTGATAGGGAGGATTTCTAAAGACTTCCGTAGAAAGCCACTGTGTTTATTTAATAAAAACTGTTAGTGGAAGAAGCTTAGTTCTGACAAAACTCCAGGCATAGATACCTTTTTTCAAAAAGAAAAGCTCCATCTGTCAATCCGTGCCTGATTTTTTGTTTTGTTTTATTTCTTTTTTACAATTGAAAGTCTCTTGTGTCTACTTTCTCTTTTTTTTTTTCTCCCAAGATCAGAACGAGACTCTTTGTTTTCATGTTGATCAGGACTAAAACTTACCTATTTGCAAAACATGTCTATAGGTATGTTTTTTTCCCCTCCCCCCCCAAATCAAAGCAGGATGGGGAAGCAATTGCAGTATTACATTTATGAGATGAGAAGCATGTCTCATACACAGCCTCATACACAGATGTTCTTGAAACATCTCTGTCCTCATCACTGTCCTGTCTGCTGCAGAAATGTCCTGGACAGTCTTTATCTTAAGCTCTATCAGTCTTTATCTTAAGGAAATACTGCCTATACGATATAGGTGATGGACCATGTTGTGTCTCACCCTTCATATTCAACCCAAACCTAATCTGGTTTTAAAGGCTGGATGTAAAGATGTCCACAGTGCTGAAGGTTCCCAATGTGGATGCAGAGGAACTGGAGTGGTCCTAGCTTTAGGATAGCTTGGTGGTTGCTCAAGTAGTCATTTTTCGCCCAGTGTTTTAAGGCAAAGCAACAAGAATTCATGCTCTGACCTGTGGCAATCTGGTAGCTGCTGTACAATCATCTGAGTTGTCTGTGCATTGGGGACAGGTTAGATGATGGTGGGAAATATGGAAGCTGAAGGTCTTACCTCTGATGAGGACAGCACGTAGGGGGCAGGAATGTGAAGCTGGAGGTCTCACACCGAACATGACATTTGTGCAAATTCTGAACATTTCAGGAAAACTAACTGAGTGACTGGAAACAGATTTCTGCTGAGGAAGCACAACCAAAAGTAAAAGATGTGTCCCGAACCAAACTGTTACACCCTTCTGTGTCATCACAGTTTCACCACAGCTTTACTGGACTAGAGTTAAAAAGAATAATGGGGGAAAAACATGAGTCCAATGCATGCACAACAAAGCCACTTGACTAAAACTGTACAGAAACAAGCCACAAAGCTGAGCTTGAGGCCCAGACCCAACTGCACTCAGTGGGTTGAACCAGCAGACCTTAGATGTAAGGTGGGCTTTCCAGTGTCTGTCTGCCCCAGAAGAGCAGAGCTCCTGAGCCTTTCACACAATGCCACAGAGGAGCTGGAGATCCCCAAACTTGTGTGCTCAACAGGGAAATGCTCAGCACTGGGACCTCTGAAAGCCTCTCACCTTTCTGGGGCGCAGGCACTTTCATAAGCTATGCCAGGGAGCAGTCTCTGTCCATATAGGGTCTGGAGGCTGGGAACTCCTCCTGGGCTCAAGCACCCACGCAAAGACTTTGAAAGGACTTGAGGTGTCTGTCTGCCATGCAGTCCCTTGTGGGTGAGCACTTCCTCGGGATGTGGAAAACATGATTTCATTCCAAATTTTAGACTGAAAGAAAAAAGGTCTGTAATTGCGCCAAAGTCTTGATCACCAGCTCTTTGACTTCGCAGCTTGCAGAGCAGGTAGGAGGCCGGCGGTGAGCTCATTGCTCACTCATCCTTTCCATTCCCAGTCTGCTGTCCTTCCTTGGTATTGTTCCCCACTGTGTATGAGGACTGCTGCTTTAAGGGCTGCTGCTCTGCCTGCTTGTGTGGTTTAAACCATTGTGTTGAGGCAGACAGTGAGTTATGGGCACGTTCTGCTCTGAAAAGACCCCAGGAGTCTGGGAAAATGGGAAGGAAATCAACACAATAGAAGAACCTTTCTGAACAAAAGGTGATTGAGGCATTTCTTGTCTCCTGTTACACCCTGAGCATCCTCGCTGTCGAAACCGACTTGTCCTGATCTCTCAGCCCACAGTAAGTTCCAGTAGTTTGTAAAAATCCTTGAAATCCTATAGCTGGGGAGGAGGCAAGCCACTGAGTCGTAACATGTTGGAGCGCCTGGGAAAGAATGGGGCTTTGTTAGGGCTCTTCAGCAGGCTCTGAAGCAGAAGGGGAGGGCATGGGGCTTTTGTAAGGCAGTGTATCTACTCTTTCTGGTGTGGAAAGCAAGTACATGGTGGCGGTGGCTGCTTCAACAAAATGCTTGTGGGGATATGCTGTAATTGTGGATCAACTGGAAAAAAATGCTTTCATGCTTTAGGAGGTGGGATAGTGGCTGAGGCCAAAAAGATGGGCTGGAGAGGACTCTGGGTCCTCCTTATAGATGGACTTGGGGGCTTGGGGTTTGTTTTTAGGTTGGTTTTTTTTTTTTTTTTTTTTTTTTTTGAAGGAGGGGAAATAGTTACTGCTGGCTGAGGTGTAGCAGAGGACAGACCTTGCATGCATCACGTGCAGGCTGTCACACGCTCTCCGCAGGCTCTGAATAGCAGGAAACATCCAGTTTCCCAGGGTTTTCCGTCTGTGAGCTACAGCAAGCACAGAGGTCGCGCGAGGGGAGAGAGTGGCAGAAGAAGGGGAAAAAGCACAGGAGCTTCATTTGGCAAACTGCTGTGGGAATGCTCTGTAGGTGAAAAGGGATTAGAGCTAAGAAATGCCGTTGCACAAAGTAAAACACATCCTGTCTTTTTCCCTTTCAGTTTCCCCAATGTGTACGCTGCAAGAGCACAGATCCCAAAATTTCTTGTCCTTTTAAAAAAGGCAAATAACAAGCAATTGCTGTAGAAACCCTACGTGCATGGGTTTCGTAACTGTCTCTCTGGGCTCTGTGGGTGTCTCATCTAATGAACAGGCCCAGATCTGTGTTTCAGCAAACGAGGCGGCTGGACGTGGGAGGGAGAGGTGGGAGGGGAGAGCGGCGGTACTGGGAGCACCGGGTATTTCAGGAGTCGGAAGCTCAGAGGAGCTACTGCCGTAGCATTTACCACGGGGGAATTTTAATTGGCCACCTTATGCGAGGTACGTTGCTCTACGCGCTGGTTATTTTTGGGTTTCGTGACCAGTGTTCGTTAGTTGGTTGTTTTCCCGTTGCTCCTGAGGCTCAGTTTTATGTTTAGACATGTACCATAGGAAGGGTGTTAAGACGAGCCTTAGCGGGCTGAAGGGACTGTTGAAGGTTATGTGCTATAAGTAAAAGTCCTGGGGCAGAGTAAAGTTTGGGAATGTTTTCTACAGGTAGGAATTTTACCTGTGCAAGGGACCAAAGTAGAGTATAAAATGCACTTGCGTGCACCCCTGTGCTTCATCTTGACAGCACATAAAGAAGGTACATTGTCTGTAAGCTGTTTAATTCCCAGTATGGTCTGGCCTTGTGGCATTAAACCCTCTGCGTGCTCTCACCTTGTGTTTTCCAGAAAGGGATGCTGGAGAAGCCTGTGCACGCGCGGTCCCTCTCCTGCGGGCAGCTATCTGATACTGTCTGTGTTGGGGCTTGCTCCTGTTTTGCAGGAGGGATTTTCCACTCATGCCAGGTGAGCAGGCAGCCTCACCTGGCAATACAAGCCTGATGAAGTAAGGCTGGAAACCGCGCGTTCACGCTGAGGTTGCACAGCTTGCCTGGCAGAGTAAAGAAACCAATACCCAACTAATTAGTCAGGGCAAGAGAGGTTGATAAGCTTGCCTGGGTTTTTGCAAGGGAGGGAAGCAGTCAAGAGCTTGCAGGTGTCTTAGGTGTTAAGTGAAAAGTCTGGGTCAAAGGCCCGGTTATAGGGGAACAGTAACCCACTCAAGACTCTTTAAAACTAACAAACAACTATGTGTTTAGAGCCAGAAGAGGAGGAGCTGCAGTTCACAGGAGGGACTGTTTTTAAACTTTAGCTTAGTTTAATTTGGACCCGAACCAAGGCCCTGTCTCTTTGTCTGTGGAAATTTCCTATGGCCTGGAAGCTTCCTAGACCTTGTAGCTTCTCCCTGAACTTGGTAGTTTCATTACTGTTGCTGCAACGACTTTAATTCCCAATGAGCTGCAAGACAAGATTTTTGAGGATCTGCAAGGAAACCAGGCAGAATTGTCCTTCAGGATCCTGCCTGCAATTTAGTAATGCATTTTGGAAGGAAACAATATCAGCAACTTCAAGAGGGATGAGATAAATTCAAGGACAACAGGTCCATAGGCAGATACTAGGAACAGGGTTGCACCTTTGGAGATCCCTAATGCAACAGTTAGTTGTTGAGGAAATACAAGAGGAATGAACCTCAGAAAGTGGCCAAGCTTCTGTTTGTTCTCTAAATAATAGCTCTTATTCTTACTGCTAGACTAGCTGGACCACTGGCCTGAGCTGGTCGGCTAATGTTTACATTCCTTTTGAATTGGAAAGGGCTCATGCAAAGCACTTTGGGCACAACAAACAGGAATTTTCTTGTGAAACAGTTTTGTCAGAGCTTCTGACCAGCTCTTCAGGTCATCAAAAGACCTGGGTTTTGGCACTCAAAGCATTTCAGTGAACTGTGGCGTCTCAAAATGATGATCAGAGGTTAAGAAGCGCTGGTGACTCTTTGCACGTCTGTCCTGCCTTCAGTGGCTTGTAATTTGTCCTCCAAGAGCACCTGAAGGGAATGATGAAACACTAGAAGCTTCCTACTACACTCAGCCTTTGGTAAAGGCCTTGGGCATGAGAGGAAGAAAAATTTGGTGGTTCTTCAGCTGGGATTGTTGTTAATGTACCTAGCCATGAGTGTGTTTAAGAGACTCACACAGAAAGTGGAGAAAGGCTGAGTGTAGAGATTAAAGTAATCCAACAAAGTCTTCCCCCCCCCCCCGCCTCCATTCCTGTTCCTTTGTACGGACTTCAGCCCTGCCCATTTTCTGGCAGGTATTGGGGATGCTGTGAAGTGCTTAGACTTTGCCTGGGTCACTTAGTAAGGCAGATCTGGGAGGCTTTGTAAGTGGCATTTTGGAGTGATATGTCGTTAGCTTTTGGACATTGCCTCTAGCATAAGCAAACACCTGTGAGATGAGAGGAGAGGCAAGTAGTGGTGTCAAAAGCCAGGGCAACTAGAGGATGGATCCAGGGCCTCACTTATGAATATTCAGCAGAACCAGCCATCTCAAAGGTGGCTATTCTCACGGTTTTATGATGATTTTCTGTCTTTTTAGCACAAAGGAAGTGAAATCCCTTCTGGTCCTACTCAGGTTCTGGAAGTGCTGAGTGGAAAGGGTGGTTCAGAGGGCTGACATTGCTGTACATTGAATTCCATCTCATCTGTGAAGCAGTTCTGCTATCAGTTCTCCCATTGTCCCAAGGAACGCTCCTCTGATATTGTTTGTGCCTCTGGGTTTCCAGGTTTCCAGGCTGTAATTCAGACTCTGCTTATCAGAGTCTAACTCAAAACTCCTTCAATGTAAATGATAACACACATTCTAAACCCCAGACGTGTAGCAGTCTCTCATTTTTCATGCTTTTTGAGGCTGTGCTGAAATCCCATTTGCTTTGGAAAAGCAGAGTAGGCATATTGGGAGCACGAGGCCAAGGGAGAGGAACACCTGCTCCCAAAGCTGATACAAGAGCTGTGACACAAAAATTGTCCCTAGCTGTTATCTTCTATCTTTCCCATATTTCCACTCCAATGGAGAATTATTTAGTCCCCTTTTCTCACGATCTTTCCTTTGCTGCCTCCAAGACAACCTGTAGTTATTTCAGATTTGGCTTGGAGTTTCACCCAGTAATCCCAAGTCATTCTGTGTTGCATATGAGTCGCTGGGTCAAAATAGTTATGCTTCTGCATGCATAAACTGCTTGTAAGTGATAACCATAATGATAATGGGAACTACAAGGCCAAGGGGGATTAAACCACGAAGTAAACATCTCACCTGCAGGCCTTGTCGTACTCGTCTTGTTATTTGCAAAGGCTGAATGATATCCTTAATTGTGTTGACAGTGACCTTCTCTAGCCTTAGTTGTCAACAAGTAAAGGGTTTTATCTGAGCTGTTTAATTCGGTAGCTAGTGGAGAGAGACCAGGTATGCCCTAAGGTCTGCTCATGTCACTAAGGCTGGGTGAAATTGAGCTTTTCACGTGCCTCTTTAGTTACAAAGGGAGTCTGCAGTGGGTAGTTCAGCCTTCAGACACCAGAAAGGGCAAATGGCTTTTGTCCTTTTGCTGTCAACTAGAGGTTTATGGTTGTTTTCATTAGGCTCAGGAGTGAACTTCCTAAAAGGAAAATGAGCTTCAAATTTGGGTTTGGGGAAGCATGAAAAAAAGTTGGGTCAGATAAGGCTTGTGTAAAGCTTTTGTGTTCCCTGTTTCTGGGGGTGGGGGGTGGGGTTGGGGGGGGAAAGAGAGAGAAAAACACACTCCCTTCCCCCACACATAGCTTCCTGTTTTTCTGTGTCAAAGATGGAAGAAAATAAAAGTCTGGGGGTAAAAAAAAAAAAAGGTTCTCCTTGGGCTGAAAAATCAATTATACAGCCTTGGTGCTTTCTGAAGAGAGTAGTGAATGCTCGTTTGACCCTTCATAAGCTCCTTGACACACACTGCTATCCTAAATTTGTTGAGATTTTAATGTGGTTGATATTTCGGCAACCTTGCACGGTGTCTTCTTTCAGTGCTTGAGGTCCTGCCATGGAGGTGACCACAAACAATTTTATGACTGATACAGAAAATCAGCTATACCAAGCCAGGATATCTCACCTCTTATAATGTAGAAGAACATGCCTCCAGAACACCACCACAAAAACTGGGACAGGTTGTAGTAATACTTCTTCCATATGTGCTTCTTGCCTCCTCAGGGACTTCCTGAGCTGGAGTTGATGCTTTTGTTTTTATTAGCTTTTAATTGATTTTTTTTTTTTCCACCATAGACTTATCCAGCTGCTTTTGAAAGCACATATGGTATTCTCATAGCAATGACAGACTCTTGTGACAGTGAGTTCAATGGCTTAATTACGCATTGTGGGGTTAAATGTCCTGCTGTTTGTTGTGACCTGGCCTCACAACTTGAGGGTAGAGGTGGTTGTGCTGTGCCCCAAACGTTTGCTGTGTGGCCTTGTCTGTGTATGAACATGGACCAACTGAAAGCCTGAGGGTCTTACATTCGGGGTGAGAGTTCTGATGGGTTTGTTAATTTTCTTGTGTTTTTAAATTACGTCGTGCACTGTGCCTACCTACTTTCATTGCTGCCCTACTCTGCAATTTTCCCTGGTAAAGATAATGTTGAATGAGATCTTGCCTACTTCCTTCACATGGCTGGCATTGGCATGTTCCCTGTACCCCATGCTAAAGTCTGATCCAAGTAATTGTTACCTCTTTTCCTCTCTTTCTCCTTTTTATGCTGCTAAGGGCTGTCTTGGGATTCAGGATTTTATTGTCTTTCTGCCCCTTTTATTCCCGATTACCTCTTAACTCCCACATTGTGTCTTTCTAGCTGCTTATGAGATGGCTCCGGTAAGTTGAACATTAATTCATCCCAAGTCATGATGATCTGAAGCTTGACAAGAGCAGAGTCTGAATGGAAGAAGTTGTTCCAGCATGTTGGTGTTGGTTAAACAAAGCCTGGAATTGTTTTTCCACATGACAGAATGGTTTTTGTGCCAGCCTGAATACAGACTCAGTGGGAGCGTGACACGTGAGGGGGGGATGTCCTTTGGAAACACAATTAAGATGCATGAGGATACTTGACCCCTAGAGAAAAGCAGCAAAGTTAGGGACAGAAAGAGGAGCAACATCTCTTCATTGGCCACCAGAGTTTGCCCCCATGGCCTAAGAAGCTCTGGAGTTTATGGACTCTGAGCTGGCACTACTAATTGAATGACAAGATCCCACCCTGCTCGTGGGCATGTTTATGTTGATGGTACGTTAAACTATGCTGGGAACAGATTTAGGTTAAAAAATAATCTGGAAAAGAAGGCTACAGTCCATGGTCCAAGCTCAAAAAAAATCTTTCCTCTCCCCCATCCACCTCCTAAGAGCAACTCTTAAAGCTAATCCATTTTTTCCCCCAAACCCCACTATTTTTGGTCATATTAATCGTGATAATACAGATGTTGACGTGAACAAGGGGAGGAAAATAAATAGTTAGGTCTATGTTCATTCTGGTTTAAGGTCCCAAGATTTGTCCATTACGTCACACACTGTGATGTGATGTAAAGTGCTGGCCTATATTAATTCAGTCTAAGAAAAAAACTTTTAATAAGCTTATCTGCTAATTTCTGAGGGAGAAACTCCTTAATGGCAGGTTTTGTGCAGAGATGTATATTATTCCACCCTGTAAAGTGCAAGCTTTAGAGCTATACGCTGCTTGGGGAAAGACACAATGCTCATGCGAAGGGTGAGTGAGTGGTTCACAGCAAGGGAGGACTTGTGTGTCCATCTGGGCATCTAGAAGACTGTCTGGCAAGAGAAGAGTTTTAGATTTCAAATGCTTTAGGTTGCATCTTCCTGCAAAGTGGAGGGGAATTTACCAGTCCAAGTGTAAGTGCTCTATGTTGCATTCTTAGACAGTTTTAGGTGTTTTAGTTAGAAGCAGAACCATTACCAGCATGAGAGCAAGTGTCCTAGAGAGTAAAAAGCAATATCTGAGGAAGAGTTTCAGGTTTACTCTAACAGAGAAGTATCTTTAAGTACTGCTTGGCTTCAATTTGGAACACTTGTATTTACTTCTGAACTAGAGCTTGAATTAAAGCAGCTTTATCCCTGTCTCTGCAAAGATGATGTACTCGCTTGACATGGGCTGTAGGAGGAAGGTATCTCTTCAGCTGCACGGCAGCAATAATTTGGTTCCCTCTAAAAGGGCAGGGAAGGGAAAACTTGGTCTGTTTGAGGACTGTATGTGGTAGGGTGATAGACTGGCCTCATTTCTGAAGCAATTGATAGTAAAAAGATCATGAATTGCAAGGATGGATGAGATTGGAAGGGCTGCAAAGGCGTGATGCCCTTTAGGTACGGCTGATACAGGGAAAGAGAAGAGTTTTAAGGAGGGAAGGGGCTACAGCAAAAGTGGTCGCGGCATTTACATCCCAGGTGGTTGAGTATTATAATGCCCTAAGCGATTCCTAAATCTGGCATTGTACATGACTGGTTTCTCCCATCTGAGAGGTGTTTTTGTTGACTGATGTTCTTAACTTGAGCACAGAGGGGGATTCACAAGAGGAAGATGGAAAATGAATAGTCCTTCTGTGGATGCCCAGTTTCTTCCTTAATATACAGGAGCTGATAAGGTTGACTAGAAGTGTGTTTCCATGAGGAACTTTGTGTCTCATCTGAAATCTATGGGGTTTTCCAGACATTTTCCTGGTGGAAGAGCTGCCTCAGAGCTAGAGACTCTGATGTAGAAAGGGGTTCTATGCAAAGCTGACAATGAGGCCCAGCATTTCACCAAAATATCTCTTTGCTTGGTTTCCTATCTCTTCCACCCACTCTTCTGGCAATTGCCCGAAAATGGATGTAATGACCTGTTGTGCCTCCTCAAGACATGTATTTTCTTGCTGAAATGTGCATTTAGCAGCTTTGGACAGACACTATTGAGGCTAAATGCTCCTCCAGATGACCCAGGCTGCTCCCTTCTATTGGATGCTGAGCAGCCTCTTAGGTTGGTATTAGCTGCTGCATCTCCCTTTTTTCTGCCCATGCTGTCACGCTCAGCGGACAGATGGCCAAGACCATGATGAGCCACAGAGATCCAATGACTCCTACAGAAGTTGTTTCTCAAGGTCTTTTTCCTGTTTCTACATGAATACTATTATGTGTCCCTTCTCTAATTACAGACCTGTGCTGTATGGCTTCCTTGTACCTTCATTTAAGGAGAATTAAAAAGATATGTCTCATACTGTGGAAAATGTTCTCCAAGGGAGATCTCATCATTCCTCATGGGATCCTGAAGCAGGCTGGTGGCTCTTTTGTTTTGCTAGTGGAAGTTTCCATCCTCAAGGGCCGTAGACTTTCTGATTTTGCATATAAAACCAGGCGCAGTCATGCTACATGCAGCTACTGGATCCTTCCTTGGAGGTGCACCTCCTTCGATTCTGGCCATCAGGAGTGCACCATCTTCAAAGGTCTTGACTCCCTAGCAGCAGAGCCATCCATGTAGAACCAGCTAAAACCTCATGAACAGGCTTCAGAGTAGCTCTGCTCAAGCTTGCCTTGCCCTTCACAAAGCAAACACAGAATTACAAACCCACTGAGTCATGTGAATGCTGTGTCCAAGCTGGGGGAAGACAACATGTGACAACCCCAGGTTTCTGCTCGGTGGTCCCATCACCCAGCGGCACTGCAGTTTGCATTCAGTTTTTCACATGTGTGAATGTACAACACGACCTCTGTGTGCCCTTGGGCAGTCCCCATTGTTTCCTTTGCCTTCTGTGGCTGAGCCAGCGTTGGTTTTGTTCATGAAATGACAAACTTCAAATTTTCTTTGCCTGACTGGGCTAGAATAAGCGCGCAAACGCTGTTCTCACAGAACTCATGGGGAAAGCCTGGAAGGGGTGGCTGAAACTCACGCTTACCTTATTGGGTGATGTGATGTGATGTGGCAACTTTGGTCTTTTTGTGGTGCCGGAAGGGCTGTTTTGAAAGCTGACTGGTGCTGCTTGCCCATTCAGCAAATGATCCTTGACTGTCGTGTTCAGGCTGGAAGTAGCTCACAAATTTTCCCAGGAAGGATGAGAACACGACTGCTAAAAAGAAAAAAAACCAACCAAACAAACAAAAAAAACCCAACACTAAACACACAACAAAACACTGTGTTAAATCTGTATCAGGTTATAATGGAAAAGAGTATCCAAATGCTTCTATTTTTTGCAGAGTTAGCTTGGGTGTCTGTACAGTGTTGCTATTGCAAGGGTTTCTCAATGCACGTACTGCACCATGGGGATGCTTTCGGGTCATCCCCATAAGGTCTGAGCTGAGGTCTTCGTGGGTGATAGATCCTCAACAAACCAGGACTGCAGCCGGGCAGGAGGCAGAGTGCAGGGACCAGCTGATGGTTGGAAGGGGTGATGCTGCATCCAGGTCAGAGGGTTCACCTTAGACATACATAGTTTTTCTTCCAAGTGACCATTACAGAAGTAACCAAATAACACTTAGGCTGGGGCAGTTATGTTCCTGTGCTGTTGTGCATGTGTTCTTTGGCCCTGAAGAGGCTCCTCAGCCTCCTGTATCTATTCGTGGACTGTCTTGGTCCCATGGAGCAAAGCTGTGGGTATCTGCACCCTTGGTTTGAGTCATTCAGTTTACATTGAGCCAGCTGTATGTAATGAATGGGTGGATTCTCTGTTGTTTTGATAAGAGAACAGTTTGGGGAAGACTTTCTGAGCTTGGCATCTAGCACCCATTCTTTTTGTCTTGCACAGGATGAAATGTTTTCTTGCAGAATTAAATAAGGACCAGGCAGACAAGCAGCCCTTCCCATATCACAGCAATCTCAAACAATGGAATCGTCTTCCCTTCTCCAAAAATAGACAAAATAGTCAGGCTTAAAAAATATACGTAAAAACCAGCAGACTGTTACTCAGTGAGCCTAATATGACCCCACTAACTACATGCTGTTCCGCTGAAGCATTTGAAAAGGAAATGCTGTCACATATCCAGCCTGACTTTACTCACTGATTAAGCAAGCCTACTTATGCTTAGACATTTCTAACAAGCCTGAGTGCTTTCTAGGACCTGTGAGAAACAACTTTATCTTTGTGTCTACAAGACAGGGGATTAAGTGGTGGCAAAAAAATAAAATTTTAGATCTGTCCTGTCCTCTTAGTGCTCTGGGGTGAGAGCTGGCTGACTGCTGGTTTGTTTTGCTTTTTTCTTGGCTCAGTTGCCTTTACTGGGAGGGGCCAGGAGGAGTTTGGATTCCAGCTTTTTGACCTGTTTGCCTGCCTAGAGCTTTCCTCTGGGACACATCACCAGTGCTCCTGCAAAAAATAGCCTTATGGTCATGCAGACCTTGATGTATGAAAACTTGCAAACTAATGAGATTATGGAATTTTTTAATGCTTCCCATTTTTCAGACAAGTGAAATTTAAAAGGCAGTAGTAACTAAGAGGCAAACATTGTCATTTGTCTGTGCAGTCAGTTGTGTCTGGATCGAAACAACCACCTAAAAGCAGGCCAGCTAACTATTCAAACTGCAAAGTGTCCCTTGTTCTATGACACCATTTCATCCCAAGTTCCAGGATGACCTGGAAAGGGAGTTTCTAAGCAGAGTTTGGTGACTTTAGGAAGTTCAAACTCTTATTTAGCAAAGAATCCACCCACGTCTGAAGCTTACAAATGAGACATTCCCACCTAACTTAGTCACCCCACCCAGATGTCCTTTTTATGGTCCATGCTATGGTCTGTGTTGTAGAGAAGTGGGCCTTGGTGTCTTCTCCCAGGTAACAGGTGATAGGACAAGAGGAAATGGCCTCAAGTTGCACCAAGGGAGGTTTAGACTGGATATTAGGAAAAATTGTTACACTGAAAGGGTTATTAAGCATTGGAACAGGCTGCCCAGGGAAGTGCACCATCCCTGGAGGTATTTAAAAGATGGGTAGACATAGTGCTTACAGATATGGTTTAGTGATGTTTTTTTGTCAGTGTTAGGCTGATGGTTGGACTAAATGATCTGAAAGGTCCTTTCCAACCTAGGCAATTCCACAATTCTATGCTGAGATGCTCAGGGTATTTCTTCCTATGAAGTATAAAGTAGATTTAGGCTTCTACACCTAACTTCCTGACATCTCAACACAAGAAGAATGAATGTCACCAATTGTTTGTAGCAACAGGGTAGAAGCTCAAGAAGTCTTAGAGGATGCCACCAGCAGATAGCATGAGTTCAGCTCTTCCTGGAAACAGTGCAAAGACTCTAGTTATGTCTCCATTAGTAAATAAATTAGGTCTAGCCCCATAGCCAAGTGGTTATTGCATATCTTATACATAGCTAATTTCTCCTTATCTCCCAAAATGGCACAACTATGTGCAAGCTACCCATTTCAAATGGTGCCTGGGCCATGCCTGAGAATTGTCTCGGAGAGGTACTCGTTGACACACATCAAAAGTGTGACAAAGTCTTTGCCACCAATTTAGCAATGTAAAACTTTGCAGCATAATGCCATATCCTCATTTGCCTACTGTTGTGAACATAGCCTTTGAGCATGCAATACAACCAGGCTAAGGTTAAATATGGACAGACCATATTCAGTCCCTTGAGTATGCTGTTTTATAAAGTTAAAAGAATCTCAGATTTTTGTATTTTTATCACCATTAGTAATATCAGCTGACTCTACCTATAGTATCTTCACCATCTGTCTTTTTTCCAGAGTAGTCTCTCATGACATGCTACTAGCTGGCTGTGTTCACTTCCTCTGACACATTTCTTTTGGGAGGTAATGCTGGAAGGAGGAAGCTGCTGGAGTTTGCTCACATGGGTGTGCTGCCCACTTCCACTTTAGGCAAGCTTTCCTTGGTGACGCAGCAGTTGTGACATATAACCAGCAGTGCAGTGTCCTACTCAGGAAGGAGTGACACCAGACCTCTGTTCCTCTGGAGAGTTGGATGTTTGAGCATGGCTAGCGTGGCTCTGCAGCTCCATACAATAGCTTTTAATGCCAAAAGGTGCAGACTGAGGCATCCGGGCAGAAAACTGGTGAGAGATATGAGAAGAGATGCTCTCCTTCATCCTTTGCTGCCTTGTACTTCAGGGATTTTCTTCTGGGAGAATGAATCTGACACTAAACAGGATTAAGACATATCAAGAAGTTTAGGGACTTTCCAGTCATGTGAAAAGAGGTATCATGGCCCACCTGAGAAGATCTTGAATGGGAGCATCAGGAAAATGGGCTATAGCCTCGGTGGTCTTCTGAGATACCAGCTTATGTTGAGCTGTCGGTTTCCATTTCCTCTTGTAACATTTTCAAATGCTTTTTGGCAACAACAATTACACCTGTGTGTGCTGCCAAGAGCAGGAAAGGCTGATTGTTTGCAATGAGCACTGAAACCTTGGTAGATGGATACTCTTGCAAGGGAATTTATGTGTACCTTCTGTGTTGTCTCCAGGACATGTGCGCAGCTGAAGCAACTGCATCTCTTCTCCAAGTAGAAGAAACCTTCTCAGCATGCCTGGCACGGATAGATGCCCTCATCCTCAAGCCTCTGCTCCAGGCAGGTATGTCAAAGACCACTTTTTAGTCTGTAGCTCTAGCCTCGAGTCACTGGCACACCTACGAAGGGAATTATAATTGAAACTTCATGGCTGAGGACTTGTTGGAGGCTGGTTTGCTTGAGTAAGTGATATGTAGAGCTGTTTCACTTAAGATAGTGAGCTCTTAAGGATGCCTGTGGCCTTCCATTCAAGCCTAGGACTGTGGTTCCTATTGTTTTTAGAGGTTATCCAGATTCTAACCAATGTCAGCCTCTACACCTGCTCCGAGGCTTGTTTCCAGCATGGTGCATGGAAATCCAAAATGCATCTCACACATACGCAGCCCCTAAATGGTGCCCATTCTGCCTCCCTACTCTCGATCCATGGTCATGCCCATCTTTGAAGGTAAAACTTGAGGGTGCAAGTTCTGAGCTGGCATTAAATCAGAGAAGCTCCACTGAAATAACAAATCCATATAAATATTCACAAGCCTGTCTGGCCAAAAGTGGAATGACTGGATTAGACCCGTAGGGTGGCTCCTTCTCATGTCACCACCTTTTCAGTCTAGCCTCCAAGGAGACCGGGAACAGCCCTTTGGGGCAGGGACAGAACATTTTCCTCTGGTGCCTGTGTCTAAGCTGGGGCTGAGCCTCACAGGTGGCCCTGACCCCATGCCCCACAAGAATGGGAAGGACAAAGCCTTAGCATGGATTGTCCCTGCAATAACTCACAGGGACCCAACCCTAAACCATCATCTCCTTCCTCTTTGGCATTGTTTTTCTGTAAGAACGCATGTGCTTCACGCTCAAAAATTGAGCTAAGTATTAAATATAGGCAATGTTTTCCACAATCTTTCTTGGAATCAAGGTTTTCTGATACCCTTTTTTCCCCTCATCTTTCCTCAAAGAGCCTAGTGACCAGAAAGGAAAGGAGAACTTTAAGCTCTTCCTGCTCCTGAATGATCGTTTTCAAGCTCTCTGGAACCTCACAGACGAAAATTACCGGATACTGAAACAAAAATGCAGCACCTCTGAGTCATTCTGTATCCAGGACATTTACATTGTCTGGAAAGGAGACCTGTTTTTAAGCCTCTACATCCAGTAAGTACAGAAGCATTTCAGAGTAGTGTAAGTAACTGGTAGGTCGGTGCAATTAATGTGTGTATTTAATTTGGTCAGTCCTGTGTACTAGTGTTCGGTTATTAGGTCAGGGAAGTGATTGCATTCAGTGTTCAGGACAAGTGCTACGGAATATAAACAGCATAATAAACAGCAGGGTGGGTTTTTTTGTTGTTGTTTTTTGTTTTGTTTTGTAGCTGTGAGTATGCTTATAAGAGGCAGAATTTCTTTCTTGCAAGTACAGTGTTTTTTATGCATTTTAAAAATAGGAAGAGGACAGGGGGAGCATCTGTGCCTGGGGAATTTATAAGAGCAAAGCTTGGGCTGTCATCAGGAACAGAAACAGATGCACAAGCAGGTTTAAAGGCCTCATAGGGATGAGGAGAGGAAGATGTTACCAGACACGGTTCATGTTACGTGTTTGTGCCACATTTTTATGCTTTTGGCAAGGGATATGATAGCAAGTGATGGATGTGAAAAACATAATGCCCTATTGCTGTTTCTATAATTAATTATGTCTGCTCCCCATCTGTCTGCAATGCAAAATAAAATGTTTACCGAAATCACTGTAGCGTGTGTAACCTGTATATTGATGTCCGAGCATGAAAAATGGCTCATGGACATCTGAGATGACATCAGGATCAGCCAGTGTTCAATCATTCATTCATCACGTTGGCCACAAATGTGGCCAAGCCCTTGCCAGATGGGCTTGTACCGTCTGTGCAGTTTGGCACCCACATAGGAACAGGAGTTGGGCTCACTGGCTCCTGGACATTGCTGTCCACCTAGTCTTGGGTTTTGTGGTTTTAATGCGTGTGGAGGGAGGAGGAAGGAAGGGCTACTTTTTTTGTTTTGTTATTACTTGGCCAGTATCATTTCAGAAAGTGATGCACAACCAACTTTGCCTTCATGTGAATGGAGTTTAGAGGATGTGTGATGTTCATTCAGTGAATTAAAATGGGTTTGCCTTAAAAGGGCATATAAAAGATGAAAACTTGTGCTAAGGTTTCAGATGACACAAAGGAGAAGTTTATCGTAAGATCTAATTTCCCCTCGTTTGGAAATTAAAACCTGTTTCTGTTGGGCGTCATGGAAGAAAAAAAAAAAAAAGCTGGTTCCTATCCACCTCTGCTGACTCACTGTGTGCAGTCCTGATCCTACAACGTCTCACAGTTATTGGAGCAATACAGGAGGAAGCAAAGCTGCCGTTTAGGGTCCTGAAAATCAACAGTAAACACATGTCCTTGAAAGATGTAATAAATGAGAATTAGTTTGGACATTGTACATGACTTATCCGAAAACACTACTGGAAGAAAGTGTGGTGTTTGTTGACAAAATATGGCTCGATCTCCCTCTAGTGTGAGATGAGATACATTGACACTGGGACACCTTGACTTGAGTTTACCATCAGTAATACAGACTTTCAGTTTAATCAGCAGGAATTCAGACATCCAAAGCTGAAATCTTAAGCTCAGCCTTTGTAGATTTGCTTTCCAGGACAGTTGTGCAAGTTTACTTCTGCTTATACCAAATGCCAGGATGATTTAAACTTCCTGTAACGATACTAGGGCAGAAGTCAACACAACAGTTAAACCAAGGAGCTGGCAAAGGGGACAAAAAGGGAGTGACCCAAGGTGAGAAGTCCAGTAGCTACTCCTTTTCTCTCCTGTGGAAAGGTGGACCTGACATGACATTTTCAAATGAGCTTCTTCCCTCTACTGCTTAAACCTTGTGGCTAACGTGCATCTCTAACACATCTCATGCTTGTGTGTATTTGTGGTTTGTTTTCTTTTTCTTGCCAACAGATATTTTGTCACTTTTGCAAACTACGTTGTGGTCCACGGCTTCGAACATGCCACAAAGAGCAAAAGGTCAGTGGGCTGAAAAACGTTCCTTTGAAGGGGCTGATAGGAACACAATGATATTATATGGATTAAGACACTAAACTGGGGTGAGCAGCACTGAGCACTGTACCTTGCAGTGATTTCCATTTCATGGTCCAGCTGCTTGGCCATACTGGCTGCTCCTGCCATCTTCCGAGACCACGGCAGCAGCTGTTGAAAGGTTTCCTCTACAGATCTCTCTCCATCTCCTCCTAGCCACGCGCAACTCCTTTTGTAGGAGAGGAAGCCTTTAACTTTGGAATTTGGGGGTTCAGGTAAAGGGTGGGACTTGAGAAAGGGTGATGTGGGAATCTGGCAGGAAATTTCCACTACTTGTCCCAGATGTCTCAAGGAAATAACAAATGAAAGCATGAGCACGAGACATGAGCAGATTCACAGCCACTTTATCTGAGTCACCCTTTTGGTGTGCAAACTATCGTGAAAGTCATGCTATATTCCCTATGGCTGTGGGTGTGGTTCCTATTTGCAAAGACCTCTGGGCCAGAGGCAGGAGGGATGGAACTCTTCTTTGAGCTCCATCACTTACCTTACAAGCAATCACTTGCCTTATTTCTCTGTTTGGTGTGCAAAGGTATTTGCACTATGTTATCTTCTGCTCTTTCAAGTGTCTGTGAGCGAGGTAGCATATAAAGTTTGGAAGGCAGAGGAGTGGCAGTTTTCAGAAAAAAGTAATTAATGAACCTTTGTCTTAATTCACCATCTTGCAGTGAAGCCTGGAAGCACCATAAGACAGTGCTGAAACAATTCCTCACGGACTTCACCTCTGAGACCTCCATGTCACTGGCCTTGTACACTGTTCTTCACAAACCTATCCGAGATCATATCGAGCAATATATACTGCTCCTTACCAAGCTGAAGGAGGTTCTCAAGGAGGTAAGAAACTTTGTGTGACATTACTTGACTGGCTTATGCTAGCAGCTTATGCAGGCCTTGCGGGGCTTTGTAGTGGTGTCAGTGAATCCAAAGCAGGCCGGGAGGAAAATGATTTCCAGTGCACAGGTGGGGTGGTAGTAACCAGCACTAGTGGAGTGAAGCCCACCTGAAGGTCTCAAAGCAACGAACAGCAGCCATTTCAGTGTAGTAGGAGCTACTGATAGAATCATAGAATGGTTAGACTTGGAAGGAACCTTAAAGATCATCTAGATCCAACCCCCTGGTGTGGGCAGGGACACCTCCCACTAGACCAGGTTGCTCAAAGCCCCATCCAACCAGGCCTTGAACACTTCCAGGGATGGAACGTCTACCACCTCTCTGGGGAGTATGGCGCACTGTCTGGCCACCCTCAAAGTGAAAAATTTCTTCTTGATATCTAATCTAAAGCTACGCTCTTCCAGGTTGAAGCCATTACCCCTCATCCTATCACTACTTGCCTTTGTAAAAAGTGCCTCTCCAGCTTTCTTGTAGGCCCCCTTCAGATACTGGAAGGGACTCTAAGGTCTCTCTGGAGCCTTCTCTTCTCCAGGCTGAAGAACCCCAACTCTCTCAGCCTGTCTTCATATGAGAGGTGCTCCAGCCCAGTATATACTCATTATATAGAGAAGCTGCAAAGGGCCAAGTGACTGGCCTAAGGTTGCATGCTTCTGCAGGTGGCGGAAGTAATGCTAGAGTTGGGAGGCTTTCCTTGCAAAGGGGGTTGGAGGGTTAACTCTCATTAACCCTTTGGATTCAGAACTGCTGAAGCCTTTTCCTGCAGCTGTAGCCCAGAGTAGATGTGCTGCACAGGCATGCCTGAAGTGTTCCTCAAGCCCTGCCTTCTTTTATCAGGGGACTGAAAAGGATGTGGTTACCACTGCCATCAAGGAATACATTAAGTTGGAGTCTTTCATCAGCCAAGTCCTGGATGAAGCTTGTTTCACCAAGTCCTTATGGAAATCCTTGGGCTACAAATTCACAGTGAGTCACGGATGTAGAAAGTGGCTTGATGGGGAGCTCTTTTGGAGGTCTTACACTTCTGCTTACACATGGAGGAAATTTAATGTGGATCAAGAATTTGAGGCTTGGCTTGGAAGCCAGCAGAGCAGGGCGATGTGGAAGCCCTGGAGAAACCATATGGACAATGGGTATTTTAGAAGTTTCACCCTGTGTCCAGTTCTGCTGTCACTGTCAGCTTGTGCCACAAGTCAGACAGTCTCCGGAACTGTTGTCTTTAGTTGTATGTCCTCTCCCAAATCCTGATCTTTCTCGATGCTTTTGGTTCACCCTCTTGACCTCTGTGGTTCCCTCTGCAGGACATGCTCTGTGTACCTGAAAGGAGGCTGCTGGAAGATAGCAAAAATCTTCCCATCTCTGCCAGCACGAATCGATCAGACCGGATCTTGCTCTTCGATGATGTCCTTGTGCTAATTCAAGTGAGCCTTCAATCTTCCAGAGGGATTGGAAGGGCAACACAGACAAATGACAGTAAAATTCAGGTTCCTTTAATGTTGAAAATGCAGCAAAGCTTGGCTGTTGGCAAAACGTTGTCTCAGATCCACGCACCTGTGGTTTGTACTGGAGAATAAAAGAAACCCTAACGCAGAAGGGACAGGGTAGTCTCCACGTAACTTTTTTTTCCCAGTAAATGTGTACTGTGCCATCACTACAGGCACCTTTCTAGTAACCTAATCCCATGCCTGCATATGAATCTGTTGGTTTCTATCCTTGTTTATTCGAAAGGGGCCTGATGGGTCAAAGATATTATACTGGAAGGGCTCATGCATAGAACTAAATATGATCTTTCATGGTTGACTCTGCTAGTAGCATGGCAGCAGAAGTTGCAGGTGTTCTTGAGGTTATTTCAAGGATTTAGGGCCTGGGTGTGGGGCAGACAGGGAGTGTCTATAGCCATGGATAGCTAGATGAATATGACGTGTTCAAAGCTGTTTTGCAGCATGTTAACTAAGTCCAGCTTGGCTTGCTCTGACTGACAATACCTGTAATCTAGCACGGCTCTCTTCATGTGCACCTCTTTAGTCATGTGCCAGCCCCTCAGGTGGCCAAACACATGACTGCCTTGTGAGCTGACAGATCTTACGGGCTCTTCCAAACATGATCCTTTATGATAAGGCTGGGCAGTCCTACGCAGCTTGCAGGGTCTAGGCCTGAGGACATCGTGTGGTGATTATCTCATCCAACTTTACCTTGCAGATTTCTCAGTGCTGTAGTGATCTCGCTGTGAGCAAGTGCCCCCAGGCTCCCTTTATAGTCAGGGAAGAGAAACATGCGCTGTCTAGGTGTGGTTCATCTGACCTATTTTAGATGCCAAAATTAATATGAGTTGAATCATGTCCTCAACTCCATTGACTCCAGGACAAGAGCACAGGTTAACCAGCTCATGTGGAGATATCTACATTGTAGACATCTCTGTTCAGTCAAAGGTTCCCACCCGCTATGTCTCATCTGCTGCTGTGACTGTTATTGAGGCTTGGAGAGACATAACTGAACTGGGATTGGACTGGTTAGATTGCGCTGCTAGCAGGAGTCTGCTGATGAGGGTTCTGGTGCTGGGAATCTGAACCTCCCTCCCCCCCAATTCCCCCAAATCTGGTAGATACATCAGTGATTAACTCACGGTGAGCTCCACAGTGCTAGTATCTGACCTTGTTCAACCACATCATTGCAGATAGCAGCTCTGTAGTGTGGGCACCTGGACTTTCGACAGGGAAGGAAGATGTGATATTAAACGTGGTCTTTACCTAATATTTCAACCATTTCTGTTTCTTCTGTTTGGTGTGCTATTGATTAAAATAGTGACTCCTATGTGGTTGTGTCATCTGGAGTCCAGCTCCTAGATAGATCGTAAGCAAAACTAGGTGATGCTGCGCATCGAGGATGGTTTGGGAGTGTTGCCATGGAACAGGGAAGAAACTCTTGTAGAGATATAGTGACAGACCTTCTTAGATGGCACTTTAGTTGTAGCCATGGCATTACAGGCCACCACTTAAGTGATAAATTAAGAATTTTCTTCCTAATCCTACGTTTCTTCAGTCTCCAAGGTCTACCATCGTAGTGTGGGATAGATGTGTGGACCGCCGAAGAGTCTCACTGCCAGTCTTGCTCTGCTGTTCAGTGGATTGACAGAGTGGGGGCAAAGTGTGATGTTTACGTCAATAACAGGAACATCTTCTTCCTTTTGTTCCAGGGAAACAGCTTTCAGAGTTTTGATCTGAAGCTTGTGTGGCTAGATGAAAACTGCAGGGAGAAATCAGCTCCAGGAATGTAAGTGAAAAACTTCCAGTTGGAGGTAAAAAAAAAAAAAAAAAGGGAAAAAAATTAAGAAAAGAAGCTTTCAACTTGATTGTGAAACCGATAAAACAATTCACAATTCAAAACTTTGTTCCACCTCCGTTCTACCCAATGGGGCTGGTTCTGGGCCACGGGTAATTGCAAAACCTCTCAGATGGAATCCACAGCACCTTGGATTTTCACTGCTTGCATTTGTTAGCATCTTGAAATCAATCAATAGTAAAATAGTTTTTGCTGCAGACTTAGAGAACAAAGATGAATTGACTATTTGAGTGCCTCTTCAGGAGGAAAAACTGACTGCAAAAAGCACCATTAGCTTTTGAAGAGGAATGGGAAGAGCAGGAACTGCTGTTTGATGGAGAAATGTGATTTTTTTTTTTTTTCATAGTCTCTGTAATGTCTTTTGCTTCACAGGTATGTATTCCGCATTATAACCCCAGAAGAAACGTTCTTTCTCTCTGCCAAGGACCCACAGATGAAGGTTAGCAGTGCGCAGGGTGTTTCTGTCCCACCTGAAATACTGTGCACTGAGTTTTGAAATGGGGGAATGGCATAGAGGGGATGGCAGCTCTGTAGCGGAGGCAAAACATTGACTACTGAACAGAAGTTGAAATCCCATTAAGCAACAGGATTTTCGCTTCCTGAACAGAAGACAGATTAGTGGGCTTTGCACCTCCTTAAATGCAGCTGAGGCTTTTCCTCTGTGATTTTTTTTTTTTTTTGGCTATTTTTTATTATTTAAAGCAGAATAATAAGCAGTGTGGGGTTTTTTTTCTCCACCCCTCTGTAGAGCTAATACTGTGTCAGATGGCCAGAGGTGGCTTAGACAATTGATGGTAGATCAAAAATATCCAGATGCTGGAAGTGGTCTGCCCTGGGCGGTTGTATATGTTGCAGAGCTTGGGACAATATAGTCCCATCAGCATGGTCCTGTGCTGTAGTGGTGGTGAGAGTTAGGCTTAAATGACATGGAAGCATTGTGGATTGGTGCAGTATCCAACTTGCAGGACCCCAGATAACACCTCCTATTGATGCTGTAGATGAGCCATAACTCCCCAGCCCAGCCAGCTTGGATGGCATGGAATTGAAGGGAACGCAACATCTTCTTGCTGCTTCTCCTGAAGTATCTCTTCTTGGGAGCTATTTTGCTTTCTTCACTCATTAGTTCAGCACTCCTCTTCCCCTTCTTTACTTTGAGGGTGCCAGAGCCCTGGAACAGGCTGCCCAGAGAGGTTACAGAGTCTCCTTCTCTGGAGATATTAAAAACCCACCTGGCTGCGTTCCTGTCCAGAGAGCTCTAGGTAACCCTTCTTTGGCAGGGGGGCTGGACTAGATGATGTCTGAAGGTCCCTTCCAACCCGTACCATTCTGTGATTCTCTGCCCCCAGGCTGTTTGGCAATGGAAGCTGAACCAGGCTGTCCGCCAGGCTCTGAATGGGAAGCGAGATTTCCCATTGTGGGGCAAGACTGGTGAAGGCACCGAGCCCCCATCCTGCCGCTTCTTCACCTACGTCTTCAGGCTGGAGGGCAAGTTCAAGAGCGCATCCTACGAGGGCGAGTGGCACTGGGGAAAGCCGCATGGCAAGTAAGGCGCCTTTTTTGCCCCTTTCCTGAGCAAGAACATGGAAGGATGATCCTGCTGTCTTTGTGTAGCACTGTCTGGGTCCAGTGGATGCACGGGTGGAGGTATCGCTATCAGAGAGTGACTGTGGAAATGAGGTGATCCATCCCATGATGAGGGCCTGGACCACAGACTCTGGGGAGGTGATCTCCCAGGGCGTGCCAGACTCCCTGGTTCCTTCCTCATTTGTTTCCAGAGGGAAATCTAGTATTGAGGACCGATTCAGGGGGCAAATGGGACATGTTTGCTTGCTTTCAGGGCTTGGTCAAAACATGAGTTCTGCCACATGATCCATTGTATTGTAGATGTCTCGCTAGTGATATTGGTTAATGCAGTAAATTGTAGAGGCTGACCCTAATAATGTGGTAATGATCATATTAAAGGCACTGCATTGGCTTATGCCTGTAATTAGGGCTTAGACTTGAGCTAATGTTTATTTGCAAGATCTCAGCCTGAGGCATAAAATCTTACTATCACGATGACAAAAACAACAACAATAAAAAGCCTTTGCTTGTGAATGAGAGAAAAGTTTTATCCTGTGCTGCCAAAATCTATTTTAATATCCAAACTCTTATCAAAGGAATTAAAAAGAAAAAAAATACAGAAAAGGCTCAAATGTGTTTCTTGAGAACATGAGAGCTGTTCACTAAATCCAACTGAAGTTTAAGAGTGAGGTCTGCCAAAAGGGGATGGCCTGTAAATTAAGGGTTAAATGGTCCCAAGCAAAGTCTCTTTGACAGAGGATAACTCACAGACTCTGTTTTTGTGAATAAACGTGAAATACTGCCAACCTCCTCGGACACCAAAACAGGGTGATTTGTAAGTTTTATAGTTCCTGAGTTAACGCAGTTTGTTTACAGTTGCTATTGAAGCAAAAAGTATGTAGAAACTTGGCCTGAAAGAGCCTTAAAAATAATGAGAATATCCAAAATCAAAAGCTTAATCCTGAACTTTCTGTGGAAGAGATTGTGCCTTGCCCCAGAATAGCATTAAACAGGTGTTTGGAGTAGAGCTATGCCCAAGGCAGTCCTTGACATCATCCCCACCTTCCCCAGCACCTGCACTCCTGCCAGAGATCTGGAAACCACTGTGTGTGCAGAGACAGAGGGACAAGCACCTCTCCTTCCTTTTTGTTTTCTCCTCTCCTAGGGTTGGAGAAATAAGATGAACACCTCTGGCTGCTTCAGATTAAATGAGGTTGAGGCATCCCAAGAAATTTGTGGCAGAAATAAGTGACTTCAGGTGCTTTTAATGCCCAGACTTTTAGTTGCATAGTTACTAGGCTGTCCTTCCCACTCCTGAAATTGCTTTTCTGTGTGACTTGCTACTAATACAAGATTACAGGGCAGCAAAGTTGGCCTTGATGGCTTGTCCACATCTGAAGGAGAGACTGGCGTGGCAAAGCACATGAGCAGAAAGTTGCAGCAGTGTGAACGAGGGTTCTTCAGCAAAAATATCTGCATTCTTCACTGTTCTGTCCCAGTACTCCTGGTGACTTGGTGTGGGGGAAGGAGATACTCCCTCTGAGAAGCAGCTCGAACCATGCCCATGGCTGGAGCAGGCATTCTCACTGGCTTGCTTTCCTTTGCTAGCATTCATACTAGCAAAGCAAAAGGAGACGTATTTTAAATCCCTTTAAAGTTAGTCTGACCACTTCCCTGTAAATACCAGAAAAAGAGCCTGTCTCATGTAGGTGTTTAAAGCAACAACCTTGGTGAAAGTCAAACAAATGTGTCATGGTTTTGATAGGGCACCATATTCTATTGTCTCTGGTCAGGGAATGTGTAGGGAGCTGGTTGTGTCTGGGATGATGCAAGAATTAAAAGAGTGAGAGGGTGTGGGTGGAGTGGGAGACCGAGAGGGAAGGAAATGCATCCACATCTGGGCATGGCCGTGCAGTAGTTCGACCATCGCACTGACAGTTCCAGTCTCATTGTTGCATTGTTAACTTGTGTAATCATTTCTAACCACAACCACCCTCCCCCCCCGCCCCCCCACCACCCACCCCCCCCCCCAAAAAAAAAAAACAGATGGAAAGATATGATCCCTTCAGGCCAGCGCTTGTCTCACTTGTTTTCATAGTGCCTGCACAATGAAGTTCTGGACTGTGGTGTCATTATGTTGTCTATAGGGATGTGCCATGCTGGAACTTCAGCTGGCTTAATCACATGCTGCGCTGCAATTACAAAAGGATCATGTGCAAGGTCCTAAATGGATGACCCAGCAACTCTACAAAATGTTTTTGAGATTAGGGAACCTGGAAGAGGATTCCTGCTGTTCATTCCTGGCACAACAACATTATGGTATTAAATCCTTACATTGCCAACCAACTTCCCAGAGGTGCCTGGAGAACTTCTGTGTCTCTGCTTCTTGAGGAAATGTTTTGATGTTAGCCATTTCGAGGTTGTGCTTTGATGCTTTGTGTTGTAGCTGTGAATGTTGCTGGTGATGTCCCTTGTGTAATGCTTACTTTGAATTGCAGGGGCACACTGAAGTGGCGTGACGGACGCAACCATGTCGGAGATTTCAAAGAGGGCTTGGAGCATGGGTAAGCCTTAAAAAACAGAGTCTTTCTTGCTTGCAAAATAAACTAAGGAACGGTACCTCCCAGGGGTACAGAGACACTGGCATCTTGTAGAGGGACTCTATTCACTGTTACAGCCCAATTCACCTGACCTATTTTAGATACTTGGCTTAGTAAACTGTAACCTAGAGTGAGTGGATAGGGAGTGTGCGCAGATGACCAGTTCCGATGCAAACGTCTCTTCAGTTGGATGAATCTGACCCCTGATCTCTAAATCTAGGAGTATTTATTCATGTGAAATACCTTGAAAAAGTTCCTTTTAGAAATATTTAAAAACCTCTCTTAAATGAGTTTTCAGGGGAAAGTAACCATATTATGAGATTCAAACCTTATTTTTCTATTATTTTTGAAAATAAGACTTTTAGATCTCTCATTTCTACATGAGTTCCAGAATAGGGAAAAAGTGTCTCCAATACTTTGTTTTGGGATTAAGAGAACATTTAGTTTGGACCAAAGCAATTACTTTGGCAGTCCAACTCAGCTCCTAAACTGGGGAAGGGGGAGAGACAGCAAAAAACAACAACACTGAAAGTAGCTTTGTAGAAGAAGCAATGAAAAACTGTGACTGCAGTTCACAAGGAGACGAGCTCTTCCTTGGAGCAAGTCCGTCGACACCTGGAAATGGTGTCAGGTGTAGAGCTGACCCCAACCATGCAAATCAGCTTGGAGGTCTGGAAGCTTTTTAAACTTCAACCAGTAGAACTGAGTCATCTTTTACCATGCTGATCTCTGCCATGTCCACCTTGTAGGTTTGGAATATGCCTTGTCCCACGCCGATCTGAAGACCGGTATGACTGCTATAAGTGCCACTGGTACGAGGGCAAGATGAGAGGCTATGGAATCTGTGAGTAAGTAAAACACAAAGACAGACTCTGGGGGGGAAAAAAGGGTACTCCACATATTTAATGTTCCCACCTCACTGTGGAAGGGTCAGTCACAGTGTAAAACCAAGCGCAATTCAGATGCCAGAAGATTTTGCTTTGGAGACTGGCAGTATGGTTTCTTCACAAGCCCTGAGTCTCCTGAGCATTAGAATGATAAGAGCTTCTCTGCAAGCTATGACCATTGTAACTACCTGACATAGCATCCTCTGTGTCTTGTAGGTGAGGATATAATTTTGCATTTGTGCTTGTGGTTGCAGAGCAGAGAGCACATGGTGTGCCACCAGCCCTGGACAGGCTTGGTGGAGCACACAGTGTTCTCTGTCTCCCCTGGCCAGGCTGTCTGGACTAAATCTTGTAGAGATTAATTCCTTAATGATGGATGGGATTGTTGCTTTGGGAGTCATAACTGTTATCCTGAACTGCTGAAGGGGGCTGGTTCCCCCAGTTGGCTTTATTTGCTCATTCAAATTCTGAGCTTAAACCTAGAGCTTAATTTTAGAAATGGAGTCTGAGTTTTTTCTTCTTTACTCATCAAACTACTTCTGGAAACAGTCATTTATGTGCCTGTGTCTCAAAGCACTGCTGGGAATTTGGATGGAGCCTGGTCTGTAAAGCACTCTATTGTGGGCACATGGTGATGATGTCCCAGACTTACCTACTGTCTACCTTCCATTTAGAAAGCCAGAAATGGCAGTGGAGGCCTGCTCAGTAGGTTGTAGATATAAAGCGCTTTCATTTGCAGCCTACAGAGCTAAGCGGACAGGGCCAGCTCGCTTTGTTTATGTAGCAGTGAGCGTAACAGCATCCTCATCTTTGCTTAGGTCACACGTGGCTTGTAGCCAAATGGGCTGGCCAACGTAAAGACTGGACTGCCCGTTGTTACCACGCATGCTTACCCTTGCTTTCACAGAGCCAAGTGTGGCAGAGGAAAGTACACAGCCCACCTTTCCAGCTGCTTACTATGGGATAGGCCATCTTCCTTCTTACAGCCTGCTTGTTGTGCTCCTTATTTATGAATCAAACTCAAAGTACAGGACATGCAGAAATCTCTAGGGAACGTGGAGCCAACTAAGCAGTGCTGCGCTAGTGGCTCTGGTGTCAAATGTGAAGGCATTTTGATAATTATAGATTAGCTCTGCTTAGCATAAGTGCTTTCTCTGTTGTAGAAGTGAAGATCTGCTGGCCAACATGGCCAGAGTGAAGAGGAACTCTTCTCAGGGGGATGAGCCTGGGAGAAGGGATGGTTGGCAAGCATAGAAAGGTGGAGGGAGATCTGGCTTCCTGTTTGATCTTATCTACTCCCACTCTGGATTAAACAGTGGTCACTGCAACCTGGCTGGTGAGAGGTCAAGGACTGTGTGGCCTCTCCCAGAACAATCGCAAGCCTAATTGTTGTGTCCTTAGATAATGTTATCTATATAGATATATAAAATAATAATAGAAAACTATCTGTGGAGTGACTAGCTTGGGTGATGCATGTTCCTAATAGCAAACAACTACCAGCTCCAGACGTACCAGTCAAATATTTGGAGTATTTAGCTGGCAGATGAGCCCAATCTACTCAGTCTCTTGGCTTCCTACTCCGATAGCAGCTATCAAATAGGCACAGTCTTAAATTCTGTCTATCTCTCTCCCTGCAGGTATGGGAATGATATGGTCTACAAAGGTTACTTCAAAGACAACATGCGTCAAGGGTTTGGGATACTAGAGAACCTCTCAGCTGAGCATCCGTTTAAATACACAGGACAGTGGGAAAATGACAAGAAGAATGGATATGGAGTGTGGGAAGACAAAGACAGGTAAAGGTGGTACAGATGAGAGCTGGCTTTAGATGTCTGAGAGTTTTGTCCTTCTACTGGCAGGGGTAAAGCCTCATGTTGTGATGGGGTGACTTGGGGATGAAGAGGGGGATGTGTTCAACCTCTGCTATAAAGCTTGAACTCCTTGGGGAAACATTCTATGAATTGAATTTATGCAGTACATCTGGCACTGGTGCTGCATGGACCATTATATCAGCTAAAGCTAGCCTCAGTAGGCGATACATCAAATTGATTAAGATCTAATAAAACAGGGTGAAAAAAAACCTAATTTGTGTTCTATTGCTTTCCAGAGGGGAGAGATACATAGGGACATGGCTTGATGATCACAAACATGGACAAGGCATTGTAGTAACCCAGTCGGGTGTCTGCTATCAAAGGACATTTCACGCTGATAAAATGGTGGTGAGTACCCATTTTCAGTGGATTCTCTAGATCGATAAAACATGGAAATCCTCATCAAGGGCAAAATTAAGATTTCACCTCATAATCTTTGAGGGAAAATAGAAAGTAAGAAAATGTAAGCACTGATATTTTACCATAGTAATGTTTTTGAAGAACAAGGCCTAGATTAAGTCTTGTTTCTTATCATCTTCCTGAGTTGCGGGTAGGAACTAGATGTGAGACTGTCACTTTTCCTTGCTTATGTTAAGACACCTTATAGGTCTGTCTGTTTGACCATCAGGTCACAATTATATACCAGAACTCATATGTAAAGTTGTACAGTTATATATGATATTAAATCTATCTTAGAGGTCATTAAGCCTTTACCTTTCCAGTGTGAGCCTACCTATGACAAGTTGGCTGTCCAGTTCATTGGAAGTTTAGATGTTGATGTGGAAAGCAAAAGGGACTGGCATCACTAGGACTGGCTTGGAAATAAAAGCATTTCTTCTCATTAAAAAATATGTGCTTAAAAAAACAAACAACCCCTTCCCCACTCACCAAATTAGGACAAAATGTTTAGCATGGAAACTTTGTCAGAAGGGCTTTCCATAAAAACTCCATCTGTGGGGAACCAAAATAAAGCTCTCTTTTAGTTTGCCAGCTGCCAAAGGCTCCTTTAACTTCACAAGGCTTCCGGGTGGGGAGTAGTCGCTTCAGCTTTCCTAGTGGAAAATTGGTACAGCCAAGAAACTTCCCTTGGAAACCTTTTATTTTTGCCAGAAAGGGCGCTTTCCACCAAGAAAACCATTCCAGCGGAAAATGTGTTACAGCTCTAAAAGTGATCACATTTTCTGGCTGGTATGGGTATATATAAACCTTCGGGCCCAAACCATGGGCTAAGCCCTAGCAAGAAGAATCTTCCCCCATTGGTATAAATTAGTCTGTGTCTGTTCTGCATCTTGGTGCTCTTTCCCTGAAATCTGTGCTACTGTAAGCAGCTGTGGGAGTTGGGAGGTCATGGAATGAGTTATTTTACGAATGCTTAGGAGCAGCTCATTAAAGCCGCGTTTACTACACAGCAAGGCACAAAACTAATTCTACATAGCAGCTGCCTTCCTCTTTTCCCTTAATTGTCTTTCAAAGAATGACACAACTGGCTACAATCACCAGGTCATAGGACTGGGAGGACCACGAGTTTGACCTGTACGGCAATTCTTGGTGACAGTTATTAAAACAGGAGCCTGCCTTTTAGAATCTTAGAATGGTTAGAGTTGGAAGGCATATTTAAGATCATCTAGTTCCAACAGCCTGCCCTGGGCAGGGACACCTCCCACTAGACAAGGTTGCTCAAAGCCCCATCCAGCCTGGCCTTGAACACTTCCAGGGATGGGGCATCCACAGCTCCTCTGGGTAACATTTTGTTCCTTGTTCTAGGGAAATTAATGCAATAGTACTGTTGTTTAATGAAGTCTCCTGCCTACCCAGTACTTCTCTGTGCAGTGACGCCTAATGGGTTATCTCTAGAGAACCTCCTTCCTTTTCTCTTGAGCATTGCAATGCTATGTTGGGCTTTCAAAAAGGTTCTCGGAATTGGCAGCCCATAAATAATCCAAGCCAGTGGCTGTTTCTAGATGAGCTTGAGCAGGTAGGAAGTTAATGTCATCAATTCACTACTTCTGCTTTCAAATGAAGGGTTCTGGGATTCTGCTTTTGGAAGATGACTCTGTCTATGAAGGGAACTTCACGGAAGATCTAACATTTGTTGGAAAGGTGAGCACTTCGTTCATCTCAGCCTTTCTGTACAGTTGCTTACTTTCCAGCAGGCCCAATGGATTAATGTTCAAAGTTCATGCCCTCCTGCTCTACTTCACCCAGTCACCTAGAAAATAACATTTTCCTGGTTTGGGTTTTTTTGGGTTTTTTATTTTCTTCTATTATCAGTCTCATTCACAGAGGGAAGGCTGCAGCTGAGAGACTTCAAGTAGTTGGGGTTTTGTCAATTGTTTTGGTTTTTACTGTTTTGTTTACAATGAGGGTTTGGGATTTTTTGTTGTCTGTGGGACGTTTTTGGCTGTGCTTCACAGCTGCAGTTGGGATGCTTTTGTGTTCTTAGAACAAATGGGTTAGCTTTGTAGTGGTCGCGAACACAGGAAACGACGTATAATCCAAACAGAGTTGCAGTACCAGCACTACGCTAACGTAACTGAGATGTTAGCAGAGATGAGGGATCTTGGAAGCTTAATTTTGCAACCTGGACACTGCACTGACACGTTCAACATTTTGTGGTTGATCTTTAACTGAAATATCTGGTCAAAGTGTTCACAAAGTGCCCCGTTGCAGGGAAAACTAGTCCTTCGGCTTGTTACAGAAATCTATGATGAGTCTGACAGGAAGTATGTGGTTATATCAGAGGGAATGGATGTCAAAATACTTGGTAACAATTGCAAATGAGCCCTGTCATTTACTGACTTGTCATGGGAGGATGAGTTTGTCATCATCATCTTCAGGCAGAAGACCTGGGGTGGATTTTGCAGAGACTGATTATAGTGCTAAGATACTGCTTCCTCCAAAATTAATGGTTAGTTTTAGTGGTTAATCTAGAAAAATCCGTTCTTTATCTGAAGATGGAGTGCCTCCTGCTATTAGCGATGAGGATTTCAGGCTCGTATTCAAAGCCAGACGAGTTACGATATTGTTTGGATTTGATTTAATTAAAATTTCTAAGTTTGAGTCCAGCTACTGCATGTCTTCTGTATTTGCCTCAGAGAATTTAACGTTTTTCTTGGTAGCAGCGAACACTTTCAAAGTGTTTATGGTGAATATCATGTGATTCCCCCTACCTGTGAGGCCAAACTTGCCTTGTGGTTTTAACAAGCAGAGGAGGAAAAACAGAGGAGAAACTGAAGTTTCATGTGTTCACTCTAGGTTAGAAATAACTATTGTCAAATTTAGCCAGAATACTTTATAACTCAAAGATCATATTCAGTATTTTTAAAGCATAATGTAAATATTTTAGTCTGTGATTGTGGCAGTCTTTCCCCTCCAGAACCCTACCTGTGTCATTCAATAGCAAGGAGATGTTTTCTCCAGTGACTGACACCTTAATGACACTATTGCTTTGAATGTTGAAAATGTGCTCCTCTGTGCTGGAAGTTGTTCTTAGTTGCCGTTTCAGGAGCTGGCTCTGTTGAAAAGAGAATTTGAGATCTCAGTCCAGCTTGTTTCCTCTCGCTAATGAGATCTTGGCAGAATGACCCTTTATTTCTCCATTGCAGGGAAAGTTGTCCTTTGCCAATGGCTTCATTTTGGAGGGAACATTTACTAACAAATCGGGCCAAGGCCTTCAGACGCACGGCATCCTGAACACGTCGAACGAGCTGCTGGATGACAGGATAACCAAAGCGTGAGCAACATGGGTCACGGCTTGTATTTTGACTCTACCTAGAGGAGTACCGGACCAATCCCTACAGGCATCAAGGCAGTCCTTGCTGAAAGAGTTGGTCTAAAAACTGCTTTATATGCAAGGAGGAAAGGAGAGAAAAGTTTGACATTTAATCTTTATGCCTCATGGGAAGCAGAAAACAGATGTTCTACTCCCATCCTGCCACCATCCACCCAGAGATATTCCCATCCTCAGACTGGAGACAGTTTTGGAGGCTTAACTTTTTCAGTGATGTGTGCGTGTGTGATGTGTGCGCACATGCGTTTCTGTGTGTACAGACAGACAGGTCTGAAGCTATATAGGCAAAGATAAGTTGCTAAAATGCATCACTTGCTCCTTTCAGGTCTCCCTGTGCTATTACATGAATATCACCAGCTGATATTTTAGAGGTAGGAAAAGCTGCCAAAAATCAAGAAGTGTGAAGCACAGCACAAGAAGCTCCAAAGAGTTTGAATTGGGTAGTGCTCTATGTGGAGGAAGGCTGCAGAGCCAGGGTCAGAGCTTCACAGGGTGCTGATGCTTCTTTGGCAGGGAATGGTGTGAATGCAGGGCAGGAGTGACCGAGCTGAAGTTATCAGGCCACATCCTTTGATATAGACTCTTATCCTCAGGCCTGAACCCTGCAAAGGGTTGCCAGGCTGGAGGGCCTGGGTTCAGACAGTTTAACCCAAATGAAGGAGTCCCAGTGGGAAAGACAGCCGCCTGTCCCCTGAGCCGAATTGCTCTCACAAAACCCAGTTCAATTTCCTCTTCTTTCCTCCTCAAAACATTTCCAGTCCATCAGAGTATCGATACTGCAGAAACAGCTCCTGTTTCCTGTGCTTTTCAGACAGCAATAACTACTGGTGATGGTTGCTCAACTGTCTTCTTGCTGTCAGTGTTTTCTGCAGGCTTTCAGTTTAAATAAATAGTCTATATTCAGAAATATCCATAAGTGGAGCAGAAAGCCTGTGATCGGTTCACCAGCAAAGATTCAGATTACTGATGTTCCACGCACCAGGAATTTTCCTTCAGCCGAAGTACTTCATTGTCAAGACAATAGGCTTAAGTTGCTTTTCATTGAATTACCAGATAGGCTCTGCCATCTTTCTCTGCTCCCATAGTTCTGATTCTGGAGAACCTCCCATACTTGAAGGTGAAGTCTGAAATAATTAAGGAGGGACGCAGAAAAACCTAATGCCATATTATGTTTTGCAGTCAGCTGGGCCTCGAGGAGTTCCCAGTGGAGAAGAGATGGAAGGGAATCTATGACCAGTTCCTGGAGTTCATCCATTCTGGCTGCAAAGAAGAAACAGAGGAGTCTTTCACAGGGTTCCACATACAAACTAGCAAGGAGCTGCGGAAATCTCAGGAGTACCTCTTCTGCCAAAGGTATGAGTATCACATACCCTCATTGCAACAGAGAAGCCTATTTGTGCAGAGAGGATACTGGTTTACATTAGGGTCTGCCGCATGTTAAAGTTATGAACCCAAGCATTCTCCAGTTGTTCCTGCTCATGAGACAGGAGGATGAATTTTAAGCATGAATTTAAGGTTGTGCTGTTGAGACTGATTCTTATAAGTGAAAACTTGGATGGGATTCATTTGATTGAATGTAAGCATCTGCACATGACCCAGTCATTGCTGGCTCCTCTAGTATTTGAGGGGAACGATCATCAGCTGCTGCAGAGCAAACTCATCTCCCTTTAAGAAAATACCAGAAGTAGATAAGATGAGCATGGGCAGGATGCAACCCAGGCTGGTTGTAGGGGGAGCTGAAGGTGATGAATTTAGATAATCATAGGTGTTTTAAGTCAGTGGGGCAGTTCCACTGAAAAAGGTAGAGAAAAATCCATTTGTTCTAATAATCTTATTGTCCTCCTGGTATCCACCTGCAACGCCACTTGGGATTTATCCCAGCGCTTCACTGTGTGGTTTTCCTCCCTCACCTCCCATCTTTTCAGAGGGACTGAGGATGTATCCTGGAAGATAGAAGATATTCTTGAAGAGCTTGTCCAGCACCAAGGACTGGAATCACTACAGAGTTATTTAGAGAAGGTAAAGTTTAAAACCATAATGATCCACGTCTGTCCGCTAGACATGGACACAGATTATAGCAACTTTCGGTTAGCACATATAACGTTGTCGGTGACTTCAAGAGTCTTCTCTAAATTCTGGGTGAATACCTACGCTTGTGAAGAAGAGGATTATCCTTCATGCTTTTTGGACATTAGTTTTGTGTACACCTATACAGGCCAGGAGTGATGATAAAGCTTCGCTCCTGGTTCTCAAACTGTGTCAGGGAATAACTAGCTGCTGGAAATGATTAATAAACTTCCATGCACTCTTGGTGGTTGTTTTTCACTTGGCCAACCTTTCCTTGAAGCACCCTTTGCTCTCTCTTGAATACCACAGCAAATCTCATCAGAACAGCAATTCTACTAATTATATTTCTTGCCTGATAATGGGGGGAGAATGGGCTTGTGGCAGCAAAACCAGACCAAAATTATAGTTGATTACCTCTAGGCTTGTTTTCCTTTGTTGATAAGAGAAGGTTGGGTGGCCTTTCAGTGTTATCTTCTACTAATGGCAAGGGCTGACTTGTAAAATTTAATTTTGCTCTATTATGCAGGCATTGAAGTCTTCCCTACACCCACTAGGAAAGCTGCTGAAGGCCTTGATGATAGCTTTTCAGGCAACGTATTCTGGGATTGGGGCCAACAGACACTTGCTGACTATGGCACAAGAGGAAGTCAAGTACTACGCAAAGAAAATATGGGAGTTTTACCAGTAAGTCAAACACGCTGAGTCCTTGCAATGGCTATGAGCACGGAGGGCTTGTGGAGTAGAACGTTGAGGTCATTTTTTCAGGTGACAGGGCTGCTTTATTTTACAGCATATTTATTGGGAGTGTTGCTTCAGAATGGTGCTAAAGAGTTATTTGCAATAACTGAGGTCATATGGACCTAGAAAATCTTTATTATGCTCGTTGCTCAGTGCATGACCCAGGAGCTTTACTGTGATTCAGTCTCATGGAGTTATGGCAGCTCAATAAGCTGTTGCCCATAATAGGACTTTATTTAGACAGGCACAAATATGAGCAAGAAACCTCACTAAGAAATGAGGACAGCAAAGCACATGAGAGCACACAACAGTGGTGTTCGATATCTGTGTTTGAATGAAAAATAGCTTAAACTTAACATGCCTCAACAGGAGTTAAGAACATGCAGTGTAAGCACGTTGTTGAGGCTCAGCTCATGTGGGTAGTGACTCTAAAATGAGGTTGTTCTGTTGTGTGGTTGTGGCCATGGGTAATTAAGGACTGCATCAAAGGCATGATCGGGGTCCTGTTGCTGTTTGAATATCTTTTAGGAGAAGAAAGAAGAAATGCCACAGTAGGCAGAGGTGGAGAACTCTGCCTCTAGCTGCACTCAGGGTGATATTGCTTTAGAAATTAGAGCTTGGATAAAAGCTCTGTTGTTATCCATGTAGCCTTATGTGCTTGAGGAAGACTGCCAGCTCTGTGATGAAGGGTTGTCTGTCCCTGAGCAGTTTGGGAAGAGCAGCATAGCTGACAGGAACAAGTCAGATTTGATTCAGTTCATCTGAGCTGTGTTCATGAACAGGACAACAGGGCTGACAACCTGAGCCTCGGTTCAGGTGAAGGCACTTCTGAGCTTGGAAAGCTTGCTTCATGTCTCAAGACCTTTCAGGTGCAGTGTGGGGAGGAAGAAACACCTCACTCTGCTGTGCCCCAGCTGGGTTTCCTAGGCTGATATTTCTATACCAAAAAAAGGCTACCTCTCCTTAATCCGTGTTTTAAGATTATGAAGTTTTGGCTTGGAAATATCAAGACAAACCTAAGCTACTTTTTCAAAGTGTGAACATCCTCTGATATTCCTAGATGGATTAGAAAATTGGTTGGTATGACAGGTCATAGAATCATAGAATAGTTTGGGTCGGAAGGGGCCTTTACAGGCCATCTAGTCCAACCCCCCTGCCATGAGCAGGGACATCTTCAACTAGATCAGGTTGCTCAGAGCCCTGTCCAGCCTGACTTGGAATGTTTCCAGGGATGGGGCATCTCTCACCTCCCTGGGTAACCTGGACCAGGGTTTCACCACCCTCATGGTAAAAAATTTTCTTCCTTATATCTAGTCTAAATCTACCTTCTTTTAGTTTAAGAACATGACTACTTGTCCTATCGCTACAGGAGCCCCCTTTAGGTACTGTAAGTCCACAATAATGTCCCCCCAGAGCCTTATCTTCTCCAAGCTGAAACTAGGTCCTGAAATCTCGTGTCCCTTGAATGCGCATACAAGGAGATGGTGCTCAATGCAGACCACAGTTAGGATCCTCAGAGTGACCACCCTACTCTCCAGAAGCTATGAAGATTTTTGAAACATTCCTGGTGGCTTCTGCTGGTGATGGATAAAGCCCTCAAATACTGAAACGTGAATGCTGAAGCAACACGAGGATTACAGAGAACTTTAATAATAGTCCTCTTGACACTGGGACTGCTGAGCTCCTCACTTGTGAATATCAAACTACCCTTAAAAAAAAAAAAAAGGGAGGGAGCTAAACCTTGTTTCTCTTCTTTTAGGGGTTTGCTCCATCTGGCACTGGAACAGAAAGGCCAACTGCCCGCAAAGTGTGTGGATGGAGATACAAGGTATGTGTTACCACTGGTTGTTTAATTTTAAGGTGCTTAGACATATGGGGTGTCTTTTAAAATACATTAAGTGCTGAACTGATTGTCTTTGCCCATTTGAGTCAGCTTTAGTGCCCACACTCTCTGAGTGCAAAGCTTTCAGTAGTTCCGCTTGAAGAGCGAGAGCAACTTCTAATCATGGTCTGTAGCAGAATAGAGTGGCGAGTTGGAGGTATGGGTGGCACACAGCCTTGCAAAACTACTCACACCGGCTACTGTGCAGTTGTGTGTGAGATGGTAGTCCCAGCACCACCATGTGCTTTGCATTAGTCACAGGAACTTGTTCATTGTGGGGCTTGTGACTTCCATACCAGCACTGAGAGAAAGGTAGTCCTGGAAATAAGGATTACAGTGTGGAAAATGTGGCAGAGGAGGTAGATGACATGATGTTCCTAGAATAAGAATGTGGAAATAATTGTGGGAGACCCAGGTTTAGGGGTTTTGTGGGTGGGAAGAAGCATCTTTGTTCATCTGTCCCCGTTTGGTCTGGATTTCTCTTTGCTGTTATCTGCAGCCATCCCAACATGGGCTGAATGAAGCCAAGAGGTTGGTGGAGTGATAAGCAGCTGGAAAAGGGCTTTATCTGAATGAATTTGGTCTTTATCCCTTAAGAAATAAGAAGTGCTGTACTGAAACAGCTCAGAAAGAACAGCTGGAGATAGGTCTCTAGTGCTCCAGATTTCTCCCGGAGACGAAGGAGATCCTGTGGAGAAACAGTACCCTGTCCTGTCCTACACCATAAGATAAACTTGCATCCTCAGCTTGTGGGCACACGCATGAGAGTGTTATAATGGTTACTACTGTCCGCCTGTGACATTGAACTCAAAGGTGGAGGAAGGAGGGGAGGACAAGGGGAACACCTTGCAGGTCAGAAGCTGCCTCTTCCATTGCGTGCTGTGGGGCTTTTGGTAATATCAAGGTGTTATAGGTCTCACTGTAGGACTCTGCTTTGCTTTTCTCTGCCATAGTGACCAGAAGGCATGCAGTGTGGTCCTACCACTGATCTTGCCCTGCTTCTACCCCGAGCTTTTCATGCTCTACATGCTCTACCATGAAAGAGAAGATGACCTCTACTGCCAAGGGATCGTGGACCTCAGTCTATTTCCTGACATCAAGCTCCTAGAGTTTCTGGATGTGCAGAAGTAAGTGACACTTTTTCATCACAGGATGTAACCCCACAATACCAGCTGGGAAGGTCGCAGCCAGGGAAATCTCTGATGGCACAGGAGGAGAGGACATATAACCTGTTCCTGGGTCCATCATTGGTTGTAGCACCGAAGTTTTCCCTAGTCTGTCAGAGGAAGTCCCATCACAGAGTGCCTGCAATGCTGTCTGGAACAATATAGGCTAGTGGAAAGCTGCTATTATCTATACTAATTTTCACTTTCCTTTAGCAAAAAATCTTCTTTTCTACCTCATCAAACAAATGGTTTGCTCCAACACAGAAATAATCAGATATAGTTTATAAAATATGTCTTAGAAAGAGTTATAGTCCAACAAATGGTACTTCCTGTAACAGTGTGGGGATGTAGTCTTGACACAGGGGAAAGGCTATGGAGCCAGATATTTCCTTCACCCATTCCTGCAGCTGGATCCATCTTTGGAAGTGAAATGTGAGGACTAATGGCTCAGACTCAAAGAGGTGTTGTGAGCTTTTCTAACACAGCATCATCTGCAGCTCAAGGGCTTAAGCAGAGTAGCAGAAGACCCAAAGTCTAAATTTGATTTGATTCAGTCTAGACTCAGTGAGAAGAATTGAATCTGAAAATGCCAAAACTCTCCACTGATTATTACAGGAGCATCTGTGAATGAAATGAACCCTACACTCAGGTCATTGAGTCTAAGCTATTAATTCTTCCTGTAGCAGTGTAACAAGAGGAGCAAACTTGGCCTCATGCACCTACAAGATTTTGCATCAGCTTGAACAAGGAGATAAAAACCACCACGACTGACTTAGGGTGGAGTTAAGACATGGACATCTGCCTTCTAAATCTTCTCTCTGTAATCTCCTTTCAGACACCTCTGGCCTCTGAAAGATCTCACCTTGACAACCAACCAGGTAAAAAAAATTAACACTAAGCGGTAACTTTGGTGTGTTAATGAGATGGCATTGGGGCTACATGTTGCTGCTGGCTAATGATGGAGCTTCACCCAAATAACCACAGGGCAGACCGTGCTCAGAAATTGGAGCTACGTGACATGGGTAAATCTTCCCTCTTTAAACTGAAAGAGGGGAGATTTAGATGAGATATCAGGAAGAAATTCTTTACTCTGAGGGTTGTGAGCCCCTGGCCCATGTTGCCCAGAGAAGCTGTGGCTGCCCCATCCCTGGAGGGGTTCAAGGACAGGTTGGATGGGGCTTGGAGCAACCTGGTCTGGTGGGAGGTGTCCCTGCCGAGGGCAGGGGGTTGGAACTAGGTGATCTTTAAGGTCCCTTCCAACTCTAACCATTCTATGATTAGTCATGATCTGTAGCTGCTGCATATGAATTTCCATGGATGGGAATATGAGCTCTGTGTAGGATTGCTTTGCAATGCTCTGCTCGCTGATGTTTCAAAGACATATGTGTTCACAGTGGCACTGAAGACATCTAAGTGTGTTCAGAGTGGCACTGTCTACAACAGCTTTATTTTTGCCCTCCATTATGGGCAGCAAACATGCTTATTTTGAGTCCAGAGTTAAGGAACCGTGTGGTGGGTCTTGGAGAGATGCTCTTACAGAGGCACAACTCTTTCTCTCTCTTCCAGAGACGGTCCCTTATCAAAGACAAGTGTTTCCTGTCTGCCACAGAGTGTTTGCAGAAGCTGATGTAAGTCACTGTCCATAAGGTCTGACTGACAACCAGGGATTTTCAGTTTTCTGGGAAATGCCATAAATTTACACCTGTTTACAAAAGCATTTCTGGGTCAACCTGCAAGATTATTTAAGAAAATGCTGTTTCTGATATTATTTCTGTTTATAAAAAAAAGTAACTTCTAGAGAATTCTTTTTTTTTTTCCCCCCCAAAAAAATATCAAGACAATATTGATGATGTTTAAATGCAACTGTCCCCTGGATAATATCTTCCCTTCCCTTAATTTTGCAGAGACATTCCTACACAAAATCTGACTTTGATGAAATAGAAATCACTCTTATCTGTGTGCATAAAAAATTGGGCCTGGCTGTGGGTACCTGGTCATGCTAGAGCCCATTTCTCTGGACACATGGAGCTACGTGAAGGTTATCCATCCAGTGTGGCATCTCAAGATGTTAATGTAGCAAAGCAGAGCTCAATTTAAGAAGCTCAGCTTGATTTATTGTCTTGAAGCCCAGCCTAGGGGATGGTGCTGCAGTAATAAATGGGAAGGAAGATAAAGGGGAGCATGGAAGTGTTGTGGGATCCATCAGACAGGAGGTGTCAGCTCCCTAAATACACTAGTCCTGGTGAGAGCCTCCCTATGAAAGCCAGTGTGACTTCTCTTCTGGGGAAGGAAGCACAGGCTATGTGTACCTTGGCAGGGCTTTATGGGCAGAAAAAACCCACCTTATAGGTGTGACAACTGGATTAGTCCCTCGCAAGAGCAATACCTTGATAGAACCACAGAAGTCGTTCATCTCATACTGTTTAGTTTTTATTTGAGGGACCGTGGCTCAGGTTAGTCCTGTCTAAAATGAAAGACTGACACTAGGGTGAGCAGGTCATACTCAGGACTTGAGAAAACTCAAGGTCCACCTGGATGATGTTACACCCTGGTGATGCCTCCTGGCAAAACCTTGTCGATCCCATTTTAGTGCAGCCATTTGAGATGATTGATGGACTTTTTTTTGTAGCATGACGGTCTGCTCTGAGTTTTTTTTTAGTTCTGCTGCTTTATCTTCTTAGCTGTGTAGCGGAAGCATTTTTGACATGGCTGTTTTCACACTGACAGCACCACGGTGGATCCCCGGGAAAAGCTGGTGATCCTCCAGAAGACATATGAGGAGATTGAAAGCACAGTATCCCGGGTGGTGGAGAAGGACTACAAGCTCCCCATGGATGACCTGTTGCCCCTACTGATGTACGTTGTATCCCGAGCAAAGTAAGTGGATGGACCTCCATTTCCTAGTCCCGTTGTTGTGTGATACCTCAATTGGAGAAAGGACAGACACGTTGCCAGGCCAAATAGTTTAAATGAAAAACACGGGCTTGTGTTTTAACATGCTTTTTCCTGAGATGTGTTTGGGTTTCTGTGTGCTACTGTCTGGCAGCTGTGATGTGCTGGTGTTGGCCATGATATAAAGTGGTCAGAGACTTGATGAGTGTCCATCTCTTACCCAAGAAGATAATTTAGGGTTGTCATGGAAATGCGGTCTTACCTGCATCTCAGATTACTGTAGAAAACAGGAATTGTTGGTGCCTTCAAGGCATCATCTACATATCTTAACATCTTCTATTTTCCATTCTCAGTGGGGTGCTGTGATTCAATTTGGAGACGAGGAAGGTCTTGAACACCGACCACCTAGTAATTACACATTTCCTGTGTAGAAATGACTGTGGATGTAACACATTCTGCCAAAGAGGCTCTGTCTGTGCTGCTTTCACTGGAACTGCAAGAACCTGCTTATGTCCAGTAGAATGAAAGTGCTTTTTTTTTTTTTCTGGCAAATCTGAGTCAAAGTCCTTGAGTGACTTTCTGGATGTGTTTGGTCTCCAACAAAGGGTGAAATGTTCAAACTGGGGTTGTTCAGTCTGGAGAAGGCTGCAAGAGGGGAGAATTAGATGAGACATCAGGAAGAAATTCTTTGCTGTGAGGGTGGTGAGACACTAGCCCAGGTTACCCAGAGAAGCTGTGGCTGCCCTGTCCCTGGAGGGGTTCAAGGTTAGGTTGGACGGGGCTTGGAGCAACCTGGTCTGGTCGGAGGTGTCCCTGCCCAGGGCAGGGGGTTGGAACTAGATGATCTTTAAGGTCCCTTCCCATTCTATGATTCAGATTCATGACTCCCTCTCTGCATACTCTGATTTCAAACATCCACCCACAAACACCACTGCCCAGAGATTTGTTCTAGTTGTGATGTGTGTTGGTTTTAGTTTGTTTGTGGTTTTTTTTTTTTTTTTTTTTTAAAACTAGAATACAGCACCTGGGAGCTGAAATCCATCTGATCAGAGACTTGATGGACCCTACCAATGAAGGAGGACTGTACGACTTTCTGTTAACAGCGCTGGAGGTAAGGAAATGTCTTCACCAGTGGCAGTTGCAAGCTGCAGTAGCCTTTCTGGAGTAGCAGAGACACTGATGTGTTATATTCTCATTTAATTTTATATGCCTAGCACAGGTTATTTTCCTTCTAGTCTAGAGAATACGCTTATCTTTAATTTATGATGTGCAGATCTAATCTCTTGTCTAGCCCATGGGCCAGCATGGCTTCCCGTTGTGTGCAAGAGACCAAATTTTAACCCAAAGTTCCAAACCTTCTCCTTAATGGGTTGTTCTCTTCCTTGCCCAGTCGTGCTACGAACACATACAGAGGATGAGACTCCACCAGAGAGAGAACTGCCAGGTGCCTCACAGCTCCTGAGGGACCTGAAGGGAGCCTCCTCCCTGCCGCACTTCCTTGACCAAACACTGTTGGGTGAAGAAACAATCAACTCACTGCTGTTCCGGCTGCCTTTATAAAGGGAAGAACGGTTAATTTATCAGATGAGGGTTTCTTGCTGGGTTTTCTCCTTGACTAGCTGTGGTTGTAAAGCACAGAGATACAGGTGCTCTGAGCTAAAAGCCTTCAATACGCAACCTCAGCTCGTGTTTGGGAGTTTCTCTGCGGAAAGTGGCCAAGGTTTCTTTTTGCCCTGTAGTTTTTATTTCACTTTCCTGCAAGTAGCAATCTGCCTTGAAACCTCCTTGAACTGTTCTCTCAGACGCTGCATTCATTTTGCACTGGTGAACTGACATAAGGGAGGTGGTTTTATAGAAAGCCGTTAAATGAAACCACAAGAACTTGTTTTGGTGGGACTATTTCTGGTCGTGGCGTGGCCAGGAGAGGCCATCTCCATGCTCCTCAACCTGTTCCTGGAGTGAGGTGCCTTGTCCTGTATCCCCAAGAGGAAGGTTTTTCCGTTCCTCTTCCCCCACCCCCAGGCCAAACTCAGTACCTCTCCATTGTATTGTAAAGCTGCTATTGAACTAATTTCCTTCTTTTATGATACTTTACAAGTGTATATTTATCCCCTGCAGCCTCCTGTTCAATCTCAGGGATATCACACTCGCACCTTGACCACGCTAGTGCTGCTTTGTCTTTCTGCAGGGGGGCACGTGTGCCTAATAGGAAGGCCATACGTTGTCCCGGGCTGAGAAATCTCAAATCCTGGTGAGAGAAAACATAAATGCACCTGGATTTCTGCACTGATAGAGCTGTAAAAAACACTGTTTTTTGCTGCCTTTATAAAAGGCAAATGGATATTTGGTATCCTGTTACCATCAGACAAAAATAGTAACGTCTGAGCTGCATATTATTTAGAGCAAAAGCTCTTTTTGAACTAGATTTTAACCTGCTTTTTTTTTTTTTTTTTTTACAGTTTAACTTTAAATTGTCCAGGTCTATGACTTAAGAAAAACAAAACAAAACTCTACAGGCTGTTTCCTCCTTTTTCTGACAAGTATTATGCTTTAATAAATAGTACACTGATTACAATAGTTAATATATTGGTATGAGAGTATCCTAGTGTATGTTTTACAGTAACTTTGTATTTAAATAAAGCTATTTTAATTCTTAAGAGAGATTGCAGGCTCGCATACTTCTTATTCCAATCTTGTTGCTGTCTTCAGGCATTTGGGAATTTGCTTTCCTCTATTTAACTCAAGAAAATGGGTGGCTTCCTCACCATCATTCATAGGAATGGAGAATTTGAACGACAAACAGTTTCCTAATGTAATTGTAAGAGAGCCTGACTCAATAAAACCAATTTTTGTGCTTCTGTTCCTTGCTGAATCAGCAAGGAGAACATGGCTTAAACTTTTAAGATCATTTCCTGCAATTAAACTACTATTTTTTTACCTCGTTGTCTCGCCCTGATCACATGGAGCCTTAGCAGGCCTTACGAAGGACAGCTCTTGGACATTTTCAGAGCTGAAGATGCTGTGGTGCAGAGACAGCTGAGGTGAGAAAAAAATGAGTATTTGAGACCCATCTTCCTTTACTTGAACATCTCTTCAGCCACCCCACTGTGCGGGTAAGGAAGAAGAGGCATCTTCTTTCTTACCAGCCTTGCATAGGGAAGAGGAACTAACTGTAGAAATGATAGCTCTTCCCCCAAAACTGCTGCCTGAATTTTTGCATTGTAACAAACTCATGCCATCCATCCAAAGGAAGATGCGGTCTGCTGGACAGTACAGCATCTAAACTCGTCCCCGGTATGTCGGGATACTGGGTTCTCAGCGTAAATCTAGACTTGTAGTTTTGCTGTTTTCACACAGCCCTTCCAGCTTCACGGGGCATGAAATGAAAAGTACTGTTTATCTAAGCAAACCCTTTATAAAATTGCAGCCTTTAAAGCTGTTGGTGCCAAAACCAGTTCCACAAGCATGCGGTGAGACCGGGGAATACAAACCCAAACCGATGCTGTCCTCGCAGTATGCTGCTTGTCAACTTTAAACCATCGTTTCTCACCTCTCTGAAATCTCACCTTATTCATATAAGGAAAAAAGTTCCAGCTGCCTGTAAACAGCCATAAGTAACAGCTGTGAAATTTTAATTTTCAGAGTTGCCTAAAACCTGGCAGTTTTCCAGTCTAAAGAAACACCCTGCCAGAAGGTTGAATCACTGAGATGTAGTCACAGCTGTTTAAAAAAAAAAAAAAAAAGTAGTTTGTTTTCTCCATACTGTATTCTTCCATGCTTTGGGTATTGATTTGAATTTCAGGTACCTAGTCAAAAATGCAGAACTTCTACTAGAAAATAGGACATGCAAAATGCATGCATGTACAAACTCCACAGGACTATCTAGAAAACAATGTGATTTTTTTTCAGCCTACTGAAGATTTCTACTATTGCATTTTCTAAACGTAGGGTTATTAGTGGCTCTTACTGGTCATCTGGTTGAAAACAGAGGAAGTTCTTGAGCAATAATTCAAGTGAGCCCGAAAAGGGCCAAATAAGGTAACAGTGTGCAGCCATTTGTGCTTCTAGGCTTTCTCACCAACCAGTAAAAGCAAGAGGGATACTTCACTGGAAAACACCCTTTTGGACCAAGAGTAGCAATCGGGTTGCAAATTGTGCTATGTAACCATGCAGTAGTGCTATTTGGTGAGTTAACAGCATGGCTTTCTTTTAGGAGATAACACGAGGCTACTGGCTAGCTTCCCTGATTAATCAAATCTCTGCTTGATTAAAATACTGTGCCTTGAAAGAGTGTAGAAATGTGAGAGTACATTCAAGTTCTTCCTTTTGAGCTCGGGTGGATCACATGCTTAAATTATTACTAGAAGATTTGCTACCAGGACTCCAGCTTCCTGATACATTAAATGTAATCCTGAAGACCCTGGAGCAGCGTGAAGGCTGATTCTAGCTGAGACTTTCAGCTTTAGAGAGATGCCACTGTACAGGAAAATAGTAGAGTCAGCTCTTCCATATCCAGGCTACAGCTGCTGAGCCAGCTCAGGCTTCAAGGGAAGCTAATTAAATAGGATCCTCTAATATTTAAAAAAAGAAAAAGAAAGGCTGAGCTGCACCTGGAAGCAGGACAGGTCTTAAAACAATTTAGGTGTGACCAGAGAAAGCAGAGCTTGACTGCTGGAGCTTGCAGTGCAGGTTTGCTGTCAGAAGCAGAGGGCATATGGTGCAGACCTCTGAAAGTTCAGTGTTTAGCCCTGACAGACCTAAGCTCAACCCACAGAGAATTTCTGTTCCCCTTCCCTGAATGCATACTCACCAGCAGGGCTCATAATACAATACTAACATGATTTGGGTTTTTCCTTTATCTGAGATTTTTGGTTTTCCTGTGTAATTACTCTAGACGCTCAAATGGTGTCTACTTAAAAAGTATTCAGTCTTGTTATGAATGTACTCTCTCCCCACTCTATATTAAGGCTCTTTGTACTTAAACTGCTATTAAACAGGGAGGAGTCAGTCTTCTACAAACACCCATTTTGCAAAAGGTTCATTTTACAAAGAACATAATAAATAGGAAGTTAGAGTAGCGCTGTATCTATTGCTGCTTTCAAGTGGTGGAGTAATGCCTCCGGAGGTGGAGAAAGTGACGTCAGGTCTAGTTTCTTGAAATCTTCATTAGCACTCAATGATGTTAACACCTTCACAGTCCTCTTTAAATCAAACACTGCATGGAGCATGCCCAAGGTGGAAATGGCAGCTTTGGGAGTGTTCTTTGCCGAAGCTTCGTCATCGAGGCCATTTTCCAAGACAGAAATCCTGTTCTCTGCAATAACTTTGAGGAAGTTGTAGAACTCCTTGTAGTCTATACCTGTGCAAGACTTCATGATCAACTAGGGGGAAAAAAACCAGCAATGAAATGGGAACAACTCTCTTTGATGTACAGTAAGAATTACAATAACATATTTTATCAAGCTAATAACTATCTGGAATCATAAGTAACAATTTTTAATTTTTTTTTTTTGTAATTCCCCCACGGCATTAAAATTCTTTACCTTACTTGAAATGCCACTAGCCCAAAAAGCAGCAGTCTATTTCTTCTAAGTACTAAATGACTGGGTTTTTTGAAACTATTTTTGAAGGCTATCAACCAAGCAGCAGTAACAGCCTCCAGAAACAAACTTTGCATTTTTTTCATGCTTAAGATTTTGGAAGCATACAAGACGTAACATTGCTCAATATAGTTATGTGGTCTGAAAGCATCACCTTGCAGACACAGAAACCTGCTGCCACCTTCACCTTAATTTTGCTTGTTTCAGATTCACTGTTTCATCATGAATGGTCTTCAAATCAGTTCTTCTGCATGGGGTTTGTCTTATCAGTTCTGTTCATGTTAAAAAGCACTTATATTTATAAAGGGGGATGTAAATACTCCATAAAGGATTGATCTTGATGCTAATACTAGCAGTTGAGGCATTAGTTTTTCAGACAACATCCTAACCTCCTTGACATAGCAAATATGCACTGGCACAAGCCTTTCCCTGTGTCACTAAAGCAATGTTTGATTTCCTGCAAAATGAAGTTGTCACCAGGTCCTACTTCCGTATGAAACACGTACTAATTCCAGGTATGAGGTTAAGGACTTGTGTGTCTTAGACCTCATACGGTGGAGCGATGCACCCCAGAAATATATGATCCTCTAATAGAGAGTTAGGCCGCCAGCATCGTGTTGTTGTACCTGGCATTGTAGGTGCCAATCGTCTATAGGGTCCTTCCATTCATTGATTTCCCGTTGGACAGCTGCTAATTCATCCTGCAGGAAGCACCACATTATAGCCACATTGCAGCCATTCACCCAGTTGTGGTTAATGGAAATGGTATCCTCCTGAAGGAATAATTTAAATGGTTACTAGGCTCTGCATAGGAAAGTGGGAGAAAACAGCTGTAACGCCACCAATGCTGCAAAAAGTAAAATCATACTCCTCAGCAACAGAACTGCTTCTTTGGCACCAATACCAGCACTGTGTGGAACGACTGTCTCTTTCTAAGTTCCCTGAATAATCAAATCTTGTTCCACTCTGTCTGAGCGTACCTTTCAAGGGCACAAAGGTGGGAGAAAGTGGTGGGGAGAAAGGATCAAGGCTGTTAATTTGTCATAACGAAGACCAATTTGTTAGCATTTTTCCATTATTAAATTATGATTTACAGTTAGAAACCAAGATTAACAGCCTCATCATAAGTCCATCTCACCTAGCATCCTGTTTCTTGATGACTAGTGGCATCTAATGAGGAAAAGCATAAGAAAAGAGGGTTCAGAGAGCTTCTAGTGGTCAATGAGCCAAGGAGCTTATGAGTTCAGGCTTGTTTTTAGCCATCATCTTGAGCAGCTACTGATAGACCTTTCCTCTGTGAACCTTCTAAACCTTTTCGCAGCCCAGTTAAAGACTTCTGGCATCCACAACATGCTGTAGCAATAAAAGTTTGAGGTGATTTAAGCCTGATTATCTCTCTAGGTTATGAAAAGGTTGGTATCAGTCACATTACCAGATTGTAAACTTGATGATGCCATCCACTGGGGATGAAGACTATCTCCCCTGCTTCCTGCACAATTTCAACAGGGGGTTGACTTTGGTTGTAGCGAGGGTAAACACTCCTGTCCTGAAGATTAGGTGCAGTCACGTCGAAGGGCAAGTTGCCATGGCAGTCTTTGAGGTATTCCTCCTGTCCTGCAGGGTACAACAACCATTTCTTTCTCCCGCATATATTGGCTGACCAGCTATAAGAACGGAAGACATCGGCATGGAACGGAGTCCTGTGGGGTAAATCAGAGGTTAAAGTAAAGTAAAGACAACACTTAAAAGCTGTAAGATGAATTAAAGTCTCTGAGACTCAGACACACACACAGAAATCAACCTTCACTATGCAAACCTGATCCCAAACTGTACCCTCTTCATTTAATTTTGACTGCTTTAAGTATTAAAAGGCCACTATATCTACATAGTGTAGCAGTGTTTTATAGCCTCTGCCCTTCTCCATCAGTTAGTTTTGAATCTGTCCCACAAATACCTCAACGACAGGAGATTCTGTGATGTGAACTGATGAGAATACTGTAAATGCAACTTTATCACCAATGCTGGACTTAATTTTTCGCCTGCAAAATATGCGACCAACTCATCCGCGCCCCTCCAAGGCTTCTGTTGACTCTGCAAATCATAAAAGGCGGATGATCCCCAGAGACTTTCTGCTCTAAAACCTTATATAAGCTAGCTGACATCTTTTGCAGATTTTGTGTGCACAATCCAGGGCTTTTTGAAGTGCAAAAGCACTTTAGCTGACTGAATAGGATGGCTCACATCCAGAACCAAATGAACTGCTTGAGAAACAAACAAGACTGGCTAGGTTCAGGTACAACACTGTACCGTATGGCCACACACTGCCTCTGCAGCATCGTGCTATCCTGAAGGCCAATGTGATAATCCCCTGTAATGTTAATCTTAAAAAAAGAGTATGTAAGAATGACAGAAACTATACTGCCTTACCATGAACCTTTAGGTCCCATGTAGACAAACCGGTAATCATCCACAGCTATAGCATCCCAGTATTCATTCAGCCAGTCGGATGAGAAATACACAGGGGTTGTATAAACATCTTGCTCAGGGAAAGCTCTTAAAAAGATAACGTGTTGGAAGTCTGTCTCAGAAAAATGCAGCATTGCTCCTTCTGCTTCAGTTCCCAAACCCCAGATAAAGAGACCAACCAGGTCTCTAACAGGCCATTAATACTTTGCTGGCATCTCCTTCATATCATCGATAACTCTGAGTTGCATGCAAAACGCACACAATAGTGTTTTCTCTCTCCCAGGAAAGCTGTGAATGTTAACTACTATTTGGGAGACTCCTTTTAATTATGGCAAAGACAGTTGCTAATAAACACATTCTCTTTAGATGAGACGCCTGCAAAACTGGTTGGTCCAACTGGATGACAGGTTGGGGGTGTGAGGGTTAGGAGGGAAGCCAGGCTGTGGGGTTTTGACAAGTGTGTGGCCTCCTCCCGTGGGATACGCTGCCCCTTCCCCATCCTAGGCTGCATCTGCAGACTTTCTGTAGGCAAGCCACAGCAGCGGTGTCTGGGAAAGCAGACAAACAGGGAGGCAGAGACTGACAAACGTCCTCTATTGTAAGTCACCGGCACACTCAAAAATGAAAAGAGGTGATCACAAGATAAATTAAGAGCAGGATACATTTAAGGAAGAAGAGATTTGAGCGAAAAGACATAAAAGTCCTACGCAGAAATGGGGAATGGACAATGCATCCACCTCGCAAGCAGTGGGCTGGAGGAGAAGGAAAGCCAGTACAGGGTGAAGAGAACTTTACCGACAGGGAAGGTTAATATTAAAACAAAAGGATAGTAAAGGATTATAACTCACACACAGTCACTGAATTAAACATAATTAGAAACATCCCCCTTCTTCTTAAGAAGTAAGGTTTGCATTGTAGCAGTCAAATAAAAGCCAAATGTTTCAGCCACACGGTCTCCACAGGGATAACATACCGTCATTTAAAACATAGATGAAAAGGAAAGTGCTCAAGAACGTCAGCATCTTCAAGAACAAATGATTTGTTTAAAGATCTCACCGTGTGAAGTATGCCAAGAACTGTGCAGCACATGACTGATATTTTGGTGGGCAAGTGCTAACAAAAAGCAGTGCCGGAATTTAAACACTGGGGCATTAAAAGCTGAGTGTTAAGGTTCCACGGCAGCTCTCTGCTCTGCAGGGAATTCCACAGTGTTCTCTTACCTGCTCAGGTGCCAGTCCTTTAGATAAAGACACCCTCGGGATGAACGGTAGCCATTTTTAATGTACTCTTTCCAGTACTTTATATACTCCTTGAAGGGAAGCTGCTCCTTCGGGTTGGAATTGTACTCCTTGACGTCACAGTTGGCAACAGGTACTACAGCCTCTCCTGAAATATAAACTCTTTGAGCCCACGTGGGGACAGAATAACTGATGCTGAAACTAAGTTTCCTTAACCTTATCCCCTGCAGCAGCCTCTAATACCTAGGCCCTATCATGCCAAGTACAGTACAAACACATAAAGCAACAATGCCTAGCCCAGTTTTCCCTCCCAACACCATCACTCTAGGCAAACATAATTCAGACCAGAAATTATTTATTTAACGTGACCTGAATTTTCCTCTTAAACTACACTAGGAGTGGGGTATTGATTCTTATTAATACACTAATATTTTACAGCCTGAAGAAATATTTCAGTGTAACTACAGGATATTTTCACGTTGCCTGGCGAAAGTGTCAGGCCACTCCTGTGGTTAAAGTTAAGCAGATAAATAAATTGGTATGGTTAAATTATACAACACTTTTTATTTTATTTCATTATGGGAATAAATTCAAGATTGGAATCTGCAAAACATAAAGTGTGAGTAAGTATAGGAAATGAACGTATTAACTAAGAAAAAAGTATGGAGAATTGTTTGGTTTTGTCTAGCAGTTCTATTTCTAAGATTAAAAAAAGAAAAAAGCTTTGTCATTTAACATACAGGTTTTAATTAGGTATCAAAAATGACATGACTTACCAAACTTCTGCAGCAGATGATCAAAGTTAGGCTTTCCATCCCAAGTAACCCAATTTCTCCTGCTGCCCCAGTCTTCAGTGAATTTAGCTGAGAAAATACAGGGATGGTTGGGAATCAAATAATCCCGGAAAAAGTCTGAGTAAGTGAATGATTCTACTTTTTCAATAAAGTCAACGTGTCCTCCTGGGAGGCAGAATGCGCCCTGAGATGAACTGTTGTAGTCACGAAAAAAGGCAGTGGAACAGGCGAATGTTGCCCTGTCCATGCAGGCTGGATACTCTTCCTGGCTTAGCCAAGGCAGCGTTGACCAGATACAAAAAAAAACAGCTTTAAAACGTGACTCGAGTCTCTAAATCCATAACTCACAGGAAAATATAAACCACCAGAGGTAAAAGAAGCAGTCGTGCAGGAACATCCCACCACATTGGGCTAATTAGGATCTTCCATAGTTTATAATGTTTAATGCCGGTGGGATATCTGACAATAAAGTCACCCTATGGATGGTGAAGATGTTGCTTTTCCCTCGTCACCTTCTTGCCAGGGTGACAACGCTCTCTTGGGGGCAACCAGCAAAGGCTGGTTCCTTCCTAAAACAGCAGAAACATTAATTTCAGTGGGATATCCCTGCTAAATGAATTAATTGCTGGGGTGGAGGAAAGGAAAATCCCTAAATATTTGGGAGCCTGGGAAACCACTGCAGACCAGCAACTCTATTGGGGTTCACCCCTTTGTCAGGAGAAGATAGAAGCCCTGGCACCCCCCACCCTCGTCAGACCTTTCTCTAGGGCACAGGCAGCAATAATTAAAAAGATTAAAGAGGAAAAGATTAAAAAGACGAAAATAACAGTGAATAAAAGGGAGGTGTCCGGGGAAGCGGGGATGGGAGCAAGCACAAAGCAGGAGGGAGGAGGCCCGAGGGCAAGTGAGGCCACATACCCTGCAGGGGTGGGCTTCAGGAAAGGGGAAACACCAGGGGTGAAGAGGGGACCAGGGTGCTCAGGGGGGAAAAGGGGCCGCCATGAGGGGGTTCCCCCCCTCAGGGAGCTCCCGGAGCTGGTCGGAGGGGGGACCCGGACGCCACAGGGCGTCGCACACGCCATCCCTGCGTTGGGTTCTCGGTCCACCCCCGCGCGTCCGCGACCCGCGGGAGCGGAGAGGGCAACGGAGGAGGGATACTCACCCCCGCCCCGCCGCGGGGCAGGACCCCGGGCCGAGTGGCGGCGGCGCCGGAGGGGACTGGCTGCCGCGACCGCTCCCGGAACCTCGGCGCTCGGCGGGCGACGCCCGGGGGGGGCCGAGAAGGGGGAGCGCAGCGGAGAGCGGCTCAGCCAATAGGAGCGGGCGGCGGGCGCATGCGTAGAGCGTGGATGCGGGGGCCGGCCGGCTGCGCTGCGCTGGGAGAGGTGGGTGCGGGGCCGGGCCTGGAGCGGCGCCGGGGAAAGGGGGAGGCGGTCTAGCCGAGCTTTGCGGGGAAGGCGGAGGTTGGTAGTATCTGGTTAAGGGTGGTTTGGCCTAAGGCTGAGGGGAGAATGAGAGTGGAGGTTAGCCTCGGGGAAGGAATGGGGGTCTGGCCTAGATTGGGGCGGGGGGCATTGTGGAAACAGGGGTTTGAATAGTCTGACTTACAGAGAGCGAACGGTTGAGGTGGGGGTTGGTCTCCTCCCGCTAGCAACAAGCGATAGGACAAGAGGAAACAGCCTCAAATTGTGCCAGGGGAGGTTTAGGATGGCTATTAGGAGAAAATTCTTCACAGAAGGGGTTATCACACATTGGAACAGGCTGCCCAGGGAAGTGGTGGAATCACCAACCCTGGAAGTATTTAAAAAACGGGTGGACGCAGTGCTGAGGGACATGGTTTAGTGGTGGTTTTGTCAGTGTTAGGTTAATGGTTGGACTTGGATGATCTTAAAGGTCCCTTCCAACGTAGACAATTCTATGATTCTATTCTATGATTCTGTGAAGGCTGAGAGAAAGATGAGGGTGGAGATTGGCCTAGGGGAAGGAATGGGGGTCTGGCCTGGAATTGGGGGGAGCTGTGGGAATGGAGGTTTGAATATCTAACTCTATAAGAGTAGGGTGGACATGAAGGGAGAGGTAGGTCTGGCTGTGGGGAAGCCTTGGGTCTTAGCCTGGAGAAAAGGAGGCTGAGAGGAGACCTTATCGCTCTCTACAACTACCTGAAAGGAAGGTGTAGCGAGGTGAGGGTCAGTCTCTTCTCTCAAGCAACGAGTGGTAGGACAAGAAGAAACAGCCTCAAGTTGCACCAGGGGAGGTTGAGATTGGATATTAGGAAAAATTTCTTCATTGAATGGGTTATCAAACATTGGAACAGGCTTCCCAGGGAAGTAGCGGAGTCTCGCTATCCCTGCGGGTATTTAAAAGACGAGTAGATATGGTGCTGAGGGATATGAGGTGCTGAGGGGCACCACACGAGTGGTGGTTTTGGCAGTGTTATGTTGATGGTTGGGCTTGATGACCTTAAAGGTCTCTTCCAACATAGGCAATTCTATGATTCTGTAAAGCATGGGGGTTTGATGTGAGTTAAAGGATGGGAACTGCAGCAGTTCCATATTTAAATGTATTTGGGAGAGGTTGGTGGGACTTCTGTCTTCTATAAAGTTGCTTTGTATTAGAAATGGAGTGGAATCAAAATGTTTTTTCCATAGAAGGATGAAAACATGTTGATGTGGGGAAGCCCCTCGGTCTAGAGTCATTCTTTAGTGGAGATTTGTTGATCTTTTAAGACAAAGGGGGCTGAATTTCTCTGTGTGCCATAGTAGAGAGATATTGTGTGTCTTTGCCTGCTGCACCTCTTGGAGAGTCACCCCTGAGTATTTCGTAGTATCATTTGGAGAACCATAGAGTTAGAAAGCTGGTGGAACTGCATCTCATGCCTTTACTTAAAAAAGAGGGGAGAGTCACTTGATAGGCCTTATAAACATTTTCATTATGGGGATTGTTGGGCTTGAAGGAGTCTTAAACTCATCACTTGCCTGATGGTAGCTTTGGGAACAAACCACCAAAGATAATGACCCAATGGAAACTTCAGCCGTGAAGGAGGAGAAAAAGTAAACAAACACCAACACATTAGAAATGGGTGCAGAAATGATGATGAGAAGAATCTGTGATTAAGTTTTGGAGGCTCTGAGGTAGACATTGCGAAGAGATTGTGGTCTGTTCATGAGCTGACAGCACCTTCTCCTGGTGTATGAAGCATCTTCTCACACCTGGGGTAATTAGTAGTGCTTGCATTTCATTGAATGATCTCAAAGCACTTCACAAGAGGAGGTGAGTCACCTCCTTTTTATAGAAACATCCCTGAGTTATGTGTTAACTAAAGAATTTATACAATGTTGTGGTGACGCGGACGGAAACATAATCCACAAGCCTCTGCTGCTAATCCTCGTTCTTGCTCTGTGTTGCTGTGTGTAGCTGTGTATGGTACTATGCTCGGTTTCGAGAGGCAGATGTGTCAAAAGACAAACTATTTACCAAAAAAAGAGGCGATTTACAGGATGTGGATAATGTTTTGGGGAGCCCAGACTGGGAGAGACTGCTTGTGTCATCTGGTCTGTTGACAAACATGTAGGCCCACATGTTTTTCTTTAAAAAATATGTAGGAATTTATTGTGAAATCCTTTAGATATCTCTTCCTCTTCCATTGCATACAGGGAAGTGGTTTAAGGACTGTAACCCTCTCAAGTTCATAAACTTATTCTTGGCTGTATTTACAAGTAATTTAAAGCCTTTTTTTTGTGTGTGTGTGTTTTTTTTTTTTTTTTCCTTTTGCATGGCATTCTAAAGGACTTGCATCTGTTTGTTGTTGCATTGGTTTTTTTTGTTTGTTGTGTTTTTTTTTTCCATTGGCTTTTTTTTTTTCAGTGTATTTTACAAAACTATGAATATTCCATGTCTTGTAATATAAGGAATTTCTAATCATGTTTTAGGAGTAGTAGAATGGTGAATGACATAATGGTCAACCTCAGGTGGTGGGGTCAAAGTAAAGTGATAGGAAGAGGAGAGGAGAGAAATTCTGAATTTTGAGTAATAGTTCCTCATAGTAAACGAGCTGTGTAAATGGAAGAAGGCCTAGGTCTCTGCATTTCTGAAATGGGATTGTCAAAGGTTTAGGAAATATGGGGGGGAAAAAATATTAATTTTGAAGGACAGTAGCTGAGCTATTTGGTCTTTAGCGGCGAGTTCACTGTTTACATCAGAAGTGAAGTCGGTGTATTTAACGTTGCTTTTCATTTCACAGCTCAAGTACAGTGAGGCATCCTCCGTGTAGGTGCCGTACAAACTAATCAGAGAGAGAAGCAGAGACAAGGTTCTGTTTTATAAAAGGCAAAGTTCTGCCAGTAGATAAAGAAGTTTCTTTAATATTGACTCGAGGAGAGTTACAAAAGTAATAGGATAATACTGATTTTTAGCTGCTCAAAAACCGTAATCACAGGTTAATGCCCAACATTATACAACACAATGCACCGTTGTCATAGGTGAAGTACATATTTAATGACTTTTTCAGCTAACTTCAAATAGTTGTGATGGTTTCTTCTTTTTTTTGTTTAACATTGGTAAAATTTCTCATGTGTTTTAATCTGATTCCTGGAAGTCTTGTGTTGTAGTATGCTATATACTATATTGGGGAAAAATGTGCTGAAACAATGAATGGATTTGATTACCAAATAAGTTTTTGCTTGGCGATTCTGGCCTCGGACACAGAACGGAGCTGACTGTCAGGCAAAGCCTTTAAGCTCTCAGGTGAGTCAAAAATCATATGACTCAAGGCATGTACACATATATATACACAGGTCAAGTGACTGCTTCATTTTTTTTCCCGGACTGAGAGGACTTGTTTTACTGCTAGATCCAGGGTTAAATATACATCCTCTATTATTTATATATTTTTCCTTTTGGTAACGGGCATAGTAGGATTTTTGCTTTAGCTTCAGGTTTTTTACCTGCTCTTTTGGACTTTGAAGAGAAAGAAGTACTCAGGAAAAAAAATTCTACCTACAGATGGACAGCTCTGTAAGGGCAGCAGCCCCCAAAAGGCTGCCTGTGAGTTCTGCGTCTACAGATAGAGGTAAGAAGCTTGACATACGGTTTAGGAAGATCTTTTTTTATGGCACAGTTGTGAGACTGCATCAAACGTTAATATTTTCACAGTCTAAAGATAGAGAGCAGGCTTGAGAGAAAATACTGTCCTGATGGGGAGCTAGTGGTGGTTGAAGAGAGTGTGTGGAACTCTTAGACGTGAAAGTGGGCTCTAGGCTGAGATTTTACAAAAGTTTGAGAGTCATTTGCTTGTTTACAGTTTCTTTTTGCCTCCCTAGTATGGCTGTGCCTGGTGGAAGGTGGCTGTTGCTGTTAGCACGGCCTAGGAGTTGTTTTTCAGATAACATTATGTTCTGCGACGCCTGTCCCAGCAGTGAGCATTGAGAAACCTGCACTTGGTTCCAGGTTTCCCTTGTGATCCTCTGCAAGGCGTATAATCTTTCAGTGTCTTGGTTTTATCGTTATTTATATACCTTATTTATGAAATAACATCTCAGGGTAACAGCTTGCTGTGAACAGCATGCTGTTCTCTATTTATGAGATTTTCAGAAAGTAGTGGAGGTAGCGAAGACTTGTGCAGAGTGGTGAAGGGGATGTCGGCTACTTTGTATGGACTGGGATCTGCTGGTTTGATAAATTGGGAGGCTGCTGATTAATTTTTTTTTTTTTTTTTTTTTTTCCTGGGTCTGGTGGGAGCTCTTCAGTAGATTTCATTTGCCTCTGCAATACGTTTAGGCTAGGAGGAGCTTGAGGGCATAATACAAGATGTTTATTGTTTGCTATAGTATTTACTTCATATCTAGGCAGTGTCAAACAGTTAAGCTCAATTATGATTAGTAATTTGTAAATCCTGATTAATAAAGCTATAACAGGATTTAGGTTCAAGTGTCACTAAGGTAATTTATGTTGTTTAAACTGACAGAGTTGTCTGTAATAAAAAGTATACTGTTATCAGCACATAATTGCGTATCCATATTAGAAACATTTTCCACTTAAAGTATCCTGTAAAAGGATACTTTTCTGTTTATGGCTGTTTTGGAATCCCACTGCTGCTGTTTGTTTCTTTGCATTCACATCTGACTGTTAGTTAAAAAGTATTTTTCTTGTTCTTGTTTCTTTGTGTATGGCAGAAAGAAAATAACCTTTAAATAGAAATTATAATAATTGGCTTCTCGCAAAGCCCAGTCAGGCTGGAAAAATAAAAAATTCTCGCCATCAGATCTGGGTAATCTAACCTTGCTATATTAGAGGAACTACCTTCTTTTTCTAGATAGAGGAATTGAGGCCAGAGCTTTTAGGTTTTTCTCCAAATTACGAAATTTTGTAGCAAAGGATTGAGAAAGAAATAATATTTCCTAGAACGTTTCATTGTTTTTTTGGCTATAGCTACTCACTTAAATCAGATTTCTGTGGGTTTTTTCACCCTCTCTTTGGCCCATAGTACGGTGCGAAGTTGTCTCTCTAGGACTTTGGTTTTATTAGCCCAAAAACAGATTGAGAATTTTCACTTTAAACTCTCGCTGTTTTGTAAACTTATGGCTTATTTTTTTTTCCATTTGCATCACTAAAATTCATAATGCCGTGGAGATAAGGTATGAAAACCAAAGTAAAGATTTTTGTGGAATATGGCATTCTGTGAGTAGTCCTTTTCCAGTAATAATGAAGTTTTGAATATATTTAATAAAAGACGTCATTGGAACTGGGCTCAGATTTAGAGTGCTCTTTTTAAGCGTGAAAGCACTAGATCTTCAACGTGTGCTGTAGGAATTCGCACCAGTGAATTTTCACCTGAAAAAGGACCTTTTTAAAGGACATTTTAAAATTTGCATTAGGATTCCTAGACATTTCCTTAAGGGGAACAAATGTATGGAAGTAAAAAGCTGTAATTAGTGTCAGTGTCAACCTAAGTGGGGATTTTGTGGTGGAGCTCTTCTCATTTATTGCGCTATTCAAGTAGCAGAACACCTTGAGATAATGTTATGGTGCTAATCTGTAAATTGGGCCATGATACATCAAAGGCTTTGAGAAGATAATGAATATGTGAGTGATTAAATCATCATTACATAATGGGTGTTCACAAAGAAGTTACTTGTGGAACGTAATTGGTCTTCAGTGAAGTGCTGAAAGCTGTAGGATTATGAAGGAGATGTTACAGGAAACAATCTGACCCTTGGATACAAGAAGCCTCTTCAGAAGTGTGGAGAGATGCCGCTCCAGATACATTTAATTTAATTTACCGTTCCAAATTTGAGCTTGTTTTGATGGAAGCAACCCAGGCCTGAGACATATGACAGCTCCATGTTTTCATGCTGGGATTCCAGATAGCGATGAGCACGTCTTATAGCATTAATATTATGTCATCAAATAGCATCATGGGCTCCCAGGAAAACATGGCCTGTCACAGAGGTGCGATGAAATCACCATTGCTTTGAATGTTGTGTCCATTCACACTGCGTGAGTAGAGTCAGCTCTTCTGGCTCTTCTAAGCCTCTGCTGGTTCTGCTGCTGCTTGCTCTGCTGTCGTGTCTGGAATGGCTCTGCATGACAGGCCAGCAGCACCTCTTCCAGTACCACGGTGGCATCTTTTTCATCTTAAGTTCCACTTGGGTCCATCAGGGTTTTCCCACTTAGCATTGCTAAGTGGTTTGCAGTTCTTTCCAAACTCCTATTTCCAAACATCTTTGGTAGAAATGGATATTTCACAGAACAAATACTGCAGATTTGTGGGGGGTTATTTTGGCTGCATTGTTCTACCAGAAGTTCTGTTATCGACTTGAGTTTTATAAGGTAGATATTTTTGCAAGTCTCCTGAGACCAAGAGTGGTGGTCTGAGATAATGATGATTTCTGAAGAATATTTGTGGCTGTGTGTTGCTGTTTTTTAGTGACTATGAGTTCTGGTCAGTGGAGATTTTGATTTCACCTGCGCTGTTGAATATGTTGGATAAACAGTCTGGGTGTGTTCTTAACATACCTGAATGTTGAGATATCAGAGTGGAATTGGAAGGACAATTTATTTATTGTGATTGTTGTAGATATACATCAATGAGCTTATGTTTTGGTCTATTCTGGGTTTTCTTCAGTACCTCTTGGTCCGTGGGAAGCTGCTTCTGATGATGAGGTGGGGAATGGAAAACTTCTTAAATGATCATTTTCCAGTAAAAAGGGGTATGTGAAAGACTCAGAAAAGTCAGTAAATGTTTTTCATGATTCTGTTTTTGGTAGATTCCCCTCCACTCAAAAATATGAACATACACATGTGAACGTATAGACTAATCTAATTATAAAGCACCTCTGCTGTTCAAAACCACACAGCAGGTATTAAATACCCAGGAGATTAATGCAATAGTCATTTGAAGTTTGTGCTGTTGTAAATCAAGTGCTGGAATATGATGAGAACATTATAAAAAGGGGTGGCAGTGCTTTTATGGAGTGGGCAATAATATAGATGGTCCTCTTCAGAAAGAGCGAGCCTTTCTGAAGGAGATATTGGGATGGTTAGGAATGATTATCAAATTTTGTAACCCATCCGTACCTATTTCCAAATCTCTTAGGTGTGCACCTGAAAGGTTACAGTGAAAGTACTGGAAGCCAGCTGTGGATGGGATTAATTACTTATGAGTGTTTGTAACATCATCTTTTATACGTTGCTAAGGATTGTTGCATTTTTTTTATTCTAGTTTCTCCTTCTGGCTTTGAGAGCGTTGCTCTTGTAGAAGAGGATCTGAACGGCGAGCTGATGAACGAAGACATACGTATCCATAGCTGGCCTTGTTCGTACTATTTGGACACCAGCAAACAATGGGTCTCTGGCAGACTATCTCTGACTCCTGTTGCGATCAAATTTATAGCTGACAAGACTGGGGAGCTTTTGGTCAACTTCCATCTTTCTAGTATCAGTGAGATCAAGAAGGAATCTTCAAATTTAATCTTCAGCTCTCTTACCATCTTAGAGAAGAGCACCAAGCACTGGTTCAGTTCTCTGCAACCCAGCAGAAATGTGGTGTTCAACATCCTTGAGCACTTCTGGAGGGAGCAATTGCTGTCAAGTGAAGGGGCAGGAGCAGAAGCAGCAGCTTTGCAGTCAACAAAGGGAAAAGAACTGACCGGGTTATTGACTGGATCGCAGAAGCGACTGGAGGACACAGCAAAAGTGCTGCATTACCAGGGCGAGCAGTTTGATAACATCATGAGAGGACTCAACAGGATCGAAGGGGATATGGATGTGGCAGATAGGTACGGTACTGGAGCATCCTCTGAGCTAAGCAGAGGTTGTGGGACTGTATTGTTTATGCCTGAAATTTATGGGGCAGATCCACAGAGGTCTTTAGGAAATTAAACTGTTGACTTTTAGTGAAACTCTAAGCTTGTGATCGCCTTTTGTGTATCTAGTTCTTGTTATAAGATGTTTCTGTCTTTCTGTCCTCCCTTCTGTGCGACATTTTTTCACCCTGGTGAAGCTGTTTGTCTATATATACCTGTCCTCTTTCCTTCAAATAACTTTTCAAGCCCTTATAAGTTTCAGCCACAACTGTCAGAAATAGTAGAGATCGCCAAAATATTAACAACCTATAAGTTTTGAGAGAATTGGCAACCAGTTAGGGGAAAGAGGTGTAAATTAACATCCCCACTGAAGGACAAGATATGTCATTTACATTTCTATTAGGTGTCCTAGAATATGCATAAATAAAAAAATACTGGAAGTTGGGTTTGGTTAATTTTGCCAGTCCTGGACCATCCTGTTTTGCTGTTCGCAGCAAATGCAACCACAGTTTGGCTTTTCTGGTTTTTATCAAAGGAAATGTTGAATATGGCAGATGGGCTGCTGACTTGGAGACAGTTTCCCAGAGTTATCAGGGGACAAAGGCCAATTAATCTTTAGTTCAAGTAGATTGTACTCCTTTCTCTGTGCATGGAAGTCAGCTCTTGAGGCTGCTTTTTGCATGCAAAATGTGTGTAGTTTTATTTGCCCTTTCCTTCACAAGTACTTGCGTCCCAGCTACGCACAAGAGCGAGGGTTGGGTCTGCGGTGTGGATGTAGTCATGAAAATGGCTGTAGAAACAGTGCTCCTTTATTTGTGCTGTAAAACTACACTGCATTGAGCCTTACATGGAATACTCCCTGCCTTTAGGTCTAGGTGGAATAAATACATTTTGAGAAGAAAATGAGCAGTGTTGAGCAGCACTGAACTGAGCTTTGCAGAGTCTGGGGGTGCAAGAAGTGGAGAGACAATGCTAGACTATTTGTGGTAATCTCAATAAATTACTCAAAATTCAAAAAAAATTAGCCACCACGTGCTTTAGGCAACTAAAATAAGAGATTTGGAGTACATTTGAGATGTTGCTTAACTTTAGCTGTTGCAGAACTCAATGTGAATAGTAAATGGTTGGTGTCTTGATCAGAACGTTGTGACTTTACTATTTAATGATTAACACTCAAAGTGAATTATTCTCTTCTTTGGTATGCTGCAAGTTGGATTTGATAGCAATCCAAAATAGACAGTAAAGTTAGGAGTAGTACTGTAATGTTTGAAGATATATAGCTCTGAGTGTCTTTGTGGAAGCTCCAACACCTGCATGAAGAAACAAGCACAATGAAGTTCAAACTAGTTGTTTTTGGAAGAAGCCTCTGTTTCTAGACGGATATCATGTCTAAAAGAAGGTGTTGATTTCACAATGATTCTGGTGATATTCTCCATACCCTTTAATGAAAAGCCAAGACAACTGAAAGCTTCAGCAATAGCTTTTAAAGTTCTGTGGCAATAAACAATGAGTAGGAAAATAAATACCTGCTCATTGTTTTTGGAAGAGAGTTTTGTTTTGGGTTAAGATGCACTGGGAGGTATTATTTGTCCTCATGAATCTGAAGAGCTTGATGCTTTGATTTTCAAAATGGAAAAATAAAGGAAGGCATTGACCGAACGTTAGCTGGGATTCTGTTTTATATACAGTATGAAGAGTTTGGCCAGCTTGCTCACAGGCTGAAATGCAGCTCAGAATCCATTAGCCAAACTGTGTTGTAATTGCATTATGCTTTTGGGGGAATTTTAACACCTGGTTTATTCGCATAGTTTTTGTGTGTGTGTTTTTTTTGTTTTTTTTTTTTCTAAAAAAGCTGCTTTCCCCACTCCCTCCCACCCACAAGGTCTTCTCTTAACCTGAGGGCATTTTTCTTCATGTCCCTAACCGGTGTAGAAACCTGGGAGACAGTGACTGAAGCTCATTTAGTTGTTGCATATGAGGAAATTCAGACTATTAGCATAGATAAATATGCCTGTTAAGGCTCTTTGACTCTTGCTTTCTTTAGAAACTTGATGAGAAGTAATTACATGTGGGACCATTTTGCATGCAGAGCAGATTTTGTGCGGAAGGAAATGAACTTTTGCGTCCGTTAGTTCGAGGTTGTGTAAGCGACACCAGTTTGATGGCTGTGTCTTTTATAAAAAGAACCAGGGCCCTTTATCTACTTTCATATGTTTAAAACTGTGATTAATTTTATCTTGCCTGTATGTGTGGGGTTTTTTCGGATTATTAATTCTGTTCTTATGTGTGCTTGGGTATATACAGCTGCTTTGAGTGGAACTGTGTGCAGATAAGCAGAGCTGAGCCTGACATGCTAGCAGATGTTCGAAGACCAAAAATAAACAGAAAGCCAGATTCACTGGTTCCTTTTTAATATATTACTATCAGAGGACAGGGTACTCTAGTTGCAAATTTTCATTTGTATATAAGGACTGGTCATACAGTTTGTTGATACAGAGGGATGACTCCTCCGTGGAAGGCCAGAGGAGTTGGCTGGAGCCTTTGTTGGGGCTGTGCAACAGAAAAATCTTGACTGTAAATTAGGCATTGCCCAGCCGGGATGTCAGTCCCTGGGGAAAGGGGAAAGGAGACGGGTGAAGGGACAAAGTGATAAAAATTAAGCTATCCAGAATAAGTTTAGACAGTTTAGACTTGTCACATTGCAGCTGCTTTTCAGTAAATGAACGCACATGCCTTTCTCACGGTGAATGTGATGAGCGAACGCATACTGGGGTAGGAATTCAATGACTTTTCAAAGGTTGACACAGGCATAGGCTGTTGTTGCCCTGAAGTACCTTGTAGCTCTTTCATACATCAAGAGGACAGAAAACGTGCTTTGTGCTCTGTAGAAATGAGATCAGGTCATTTGTTTCTGTTCAGTTACAGCAGGTAGGTTAGAGCATGGCTTTTAATTTGGAAGATGGTGTGTGCTAGCGGAGCCTAGGGCTTTTTCAGTCATACTCTGTGTTGAACTTAAGTTGAACCTCATAGTTTCAGAATTCAGCCCTAAATCTATGATACCGTGCCATTACAAATTCTGTTATTGTACAAGTTTCTGTTACATCTCCTTTGGTCTGTCTTCCCCCCTCCTTTTTAGGGGAGTGTTGCAGCATTTTCAGAGGGCAGCGGAGAGCTCCAGACCCATTACTCATCTTGCGTGCTATCTACATAAATATCTGATGTTCCTGCTTTAGTTGGGAGTAGGTTCTTGGAACCATTCATTCTGCCTCTGCTATCCATGAATTCAGTGGTTGGCACCCAATATGACTTTTTCTGCTCTTTGTAGCAGATGAATTTCTTTAAGTAGGTCTGTTTTGTAGCCAGTGCAGAACTTTGATAGCTAGTAAACAAAGCGTGTTCAGTTAGAGCATCCTCTTTCAGATTAGACTTTGTATACAGACAAAGTAAACAGGATTTTAAAATTGCAAAGTCTTCTGTAGACACTCTCTGATTCTCTCATGGAAAATAAATCATTACAAAAAGTATCTTGAGTGGAGCACTGCTGTGATGCATATTTTATCAGGCGCTACTTTTATAAAAAGCCATATAAAAAACCCCCTGACTCTCCAAAATAGCAGTGAAGCAGTAGTGCTTTGTATTTTGGTCTGATAAGGCTTGCCTCTGTAGAATTTAAGTTAATATAATAGTATTTTGTAGCATCAGTAAGATCACAGTGTTTCATTACAGATTTTATTACATGTGGTCTGGCTTATTTAGAAGCACCTAATGCAACTGCTGTGCCAGTGGCACATGCCTAATCACTGGATAGTCTTTAAGGTATTTATGGAGCACGCGGAACACTATTCTGGTCTGAGTTGAGCTTCCTTAGAGCTTTTTTTTTTTTTTTTGGTTTGGTTTAAACAGAACCTCTTCCCTCCCGTTAGTTAATTGAGAAGCTGATTGTGCCTCCAGAGGTGGTTCTCTTGTTCTGCTCAGTGACTGACGGGTAGGCTGAGAAATCTCCATTTTAAAACATCCTGCTCAGGCTAGTGGCCTGCAGACTGATTTGGTTTGTGGGATGTTCCAGCCAGCTCACCGCTGTTTTCCAGTGGTGTAGGATTGTTTGAGCAGTGGATGCATCCCAGAGGGTTGACTTGCCTCTTCCTATGCCTACCTGTAACTGGAGATGAACCATTTTGGCTCAGATGCGAGGTGGGTACCAGAGGCTGCTGGTGGGTGAGAGAGGACATGGCTGGTTGAGCAGTGGGAGGGATCTGAAGTTACTGTTGACTGCGTGGGGAGATGTAGTTGGCCCCAAAATTTCTTTCCAGCCACTGAGGCTCAAGTCATTCTGAAATACAGGATCCTCTGCTAGCAGGGTGGGTTTGGGTGACAGGGGGTGAGAGGAGTGTTGGCAACGGTACATCATTGGTGCTGACTGTGGCTCTGCCTCCAATTCTTGTCTAGACCTGGAAAGGGATGCTAACAGATAGGCAGCACAGCACATGGAAAATTAAACCAAAACCACCACCTTTCCTCTCATTCCCCTTTTTTTTTTTTTTTTGGCAGAAAGAGTACTGATGAGGCTTAGACCCAAAGAGATCGGTGATTGTGATGGAGAGGAGCCCAGAAAAGGGGAATGAGCTATACTGATAGCAAATAGAACAGAATGATCGTGTCCTCCATATCCTTGATTCTTCCTAACTGCGTGTTACATCCTTTTTGCCCACAGCTGATAAACTTAGGTACCTACTTAGGTGCCTACTTATCTTCTTGCTTAGAAATAAGAGGCTGTGTTAGTTCTGGCTATACAATGGTCTTCCTTGGAAGCAGTTGCTTAATTAATTCATGGAGTCTGGTTATCTCTAAGCTAAGGCAACAGTTTGCCACCAAGGAGGCCTCTCCCCTTCAGGATTTACCCCAGACTGATGGTGAGGCAGATGCTGGACCCCAGCGGGCAGTCGCTGCTGGGCTTTTCAGCCTCAACCTTGCACTGTTAGTGTTTTAACTGGCAATGGGAATTTGGGAGTGGGGACAAAGCAAAAGGTGGCATCGGACTGTGGGGCTGAGGTATAAAGAAGCAAAAAAAGGCAGTGGTGGTGATGGCCAAGTGTGGAAACATTGAGGTAAAAGGCAGTGTTAGCTGAAGAACCAGATGGGTGTAAATTGGCCTGAATAAATCCAGTTGGAAGTTGGATTTCTTACATCAGAACAGTGAGATTCTGGGACCGCTTTCCAAAGTGTTAGGAAATGAAGAAAAGCTGGTGTTTAAAACGGATGGATCCTGGTGAGCTGTGAATAGGTTTGAGAAGCGAAATAACAGAGGGCTGGATTCAGTATTAAGAAATCATTGTGTCTGCGGTAATTTGCTTTGAACTGGTGGGGTAGCACGACCCTGCTACTGGCTTTCACTCTTCTAACACTCTCTTGTCTCCGCTAGGTTGTTGACTGAGCTCGAATCTCCTTCTTGGTGGCCATTTAGCAGCAGGCTCTGGAAAGCGCCATTGGAAACCAAGCCAAAGGAAACTGCCACAGTTTCCGATTCGAAGAACCAGGAAGGAATCATAATTAGAATTCCAGTTATTATCACCCACAGAACAGACTCAAATGTCAAGCCAGGAAAACTCACGCTCTTCGCTTCTGGCCTGGAAATCAGTGACTGCAATTCTCAGGTCATTCACCGGTTTGAATCAAAGGATGTGGATGATATCAGAGTTCATACGCCATATGAAATCAGTGTCCGACAGAGATTTATTGGGAAGCCCGACACCTCTTACCGGCTCTTGTCAGCAAAGATGCCAGAAGCAATCCCCATCTTGGAGATGCAGTTTAGCAAGAAGATACAGTTTTTAGAAGATGCCCTAGGATTTGTTGGCACCAGGAAGTCTCCACAGGTAGATTTGGGGACGTCCATTTGGCAAGCAGGTATGTGGCAGGCAAAGCAATCCCATCCGTCAGCAGTAACACAAGCACCAAATGTTTCCAAGTGGTTTTCAAACTCAAAATACTGTATAATATTTACAAGGCAAATCCTCTCCCACCTGCCCCAACGATGAGACCGTGCTGATGATAAAATGCAAAAAATAACTGCTGGGTGACTTTAGACCATCTTGCCAAGAGGGAGAGGGTAGAGATGACAGAATCGTGTGGCCCTGTTTGAGTTTAGTTGGATTTACCTTCTACTTACCCCAACTACATTACCCAAACCTGTGCCTGTGGATGCTGGAGGTGTGTGTCCCTTGGGGGCCTGGCAGCTGGAACACGCCAGGCCCTCTTTAACGTAGTGCTCTCAGCTGGTGTTGTCACTAGCTCCACACCGCTTTGTGAAAGGATTAGCTTAATTTGAGTTCCAGCTACTGGCCTGGGTTTTAACTACAATGTCATTCTTTTTCGGGTGGTCACCAATTCAATATTGTGCCACTCTGTGGGGAGGGGTCATTAGAAATCCATTCTTCTCTCCTCACTGCGTGCTTTGGAGTCCTCTATCTTTGCTATTTTTCCTTTGGCAGTTCGTAGCTGGAAGCGTATTTATATTAAATCTGTCATCTGGTTAATTGTAGAAAGTTCAAAACAAATTTCCAGTCCAGCAGGTTTTTAAATAACTTACGGGATAAACATCATGTTAATTTTCATATCTTAAAAAATAGAATTTTGTTACTTGAGAGGTTCAGGTGTTTGGATTTAGGAGATTTTAGGTCTCAGATTAGGTGAATGCATAGTTTAGTCTTTTTAAGAAAATGCAGAGAAGACTGCATTCCCTTTCACAACAATAAGAATGACATTCCTTACTACTATTACTTCTAAAATTCCGGGCAGGGTTGGTTTTTTGTTTTTGTAATTCAACCCGGGATTCATTTGGATAGCTGGTGAATTTTTGCCTGTTAGGAATTTATTTCTCTCAACACGCCTGAATTCTCTGTTGTTCCTAATTGTTAGTGACAAAAGAGCAAATTGGTGGATGGATTTATTGCCAGCATATTAAAAACAAGTAGAAAAATGATACAGTAAAACAATAGATGAATCTATTTCTGTGCACCAAGCTAAAACTGGACTTCAGCAGGGAGGATAATGTCGTCTTGTTGTCAAGGGCCATAGCTTGGAAAAGCTTGTTAATTTTTAAGGAAGTAAGTCTTGGACATCTGGCACTAAAATGTCAGCACAACAACTTAGAGGAAAAACAACCTGCTGGTTTCTTAAGCACTGAGTTATTCCAACAAATTGGTGTTCAGTTCCTGATGGTCTTAAGGCTGGTTACATAAAATAATTGGATATACAGCCCTACTGTGCTTAATTTCCCACTGCTCTGCTCTGTTTGCATCTGAGTCAGTGAGTCAAGGATATTGCTCTCCTACCCCCACCTGCATTTTGACTGTTTAATTTGGAAATGTCAGTAAAGAAAACTGGAGGTTATGGAAATCCTGACTTCGCCAGCTCCACCAAAACCCTTGTTTGTTCCTTGCCCGGAGTCTGTCGCCTTCTGTCTTCTGTCGCAAGATGGCAGTCACGGACTGCGTTTTAACCTCTGGGTTTTTTCCATGGCTGCTCACATGGTGGAAATACTGATTTTTAATTTTTTTTTTTTTCTTCTTTTTTTTTCCTAAAGCGGGGAGGGGGGGAAGTCTGTGTTATGCATGCCCGCCTCTGTGTAGACATAAAATATATGTGTCTATTTTCAGATAGCGAATGTTGATTCAGAGATTTATAGGAGAAATATCCTTGCAGCGGAGGTACATCTGTCTCGGTGCACTATTCTTTGCCCTCGGTGGTGCAACTCCAAGATGTGAACATTTCCACAACTGTCACAGTCTCATCTGGATCCTGTCTGTTTATACTAATCCTGCCTTAAAGCTGGGCATATTGCACATTTGTATAACTAAATACTGAAAAAAACCCTCATCTTTCCTAAGAGATTTGGCTTGATTCCACCTAGGAGAGGAATTTGTGAAGAGTTTTATACACACTAGATTATCTGAAAGTATTTTTAGCTGCTTTGCATGTCTTTTCTGACTGTATTTTTGGACCAAGCTGCACGGGTGTTTAAATGCTCAGGACGGAGCAGGGAGGTTTTTTTTGTAACAGAGGTTCTTCTGTGCTGAATCAAGATTTCCTAGACAATAACCTCCTCAATAATGGCTGATAACAGCTACCTGGGATTAAAAGGCACAAGAAATCCTACAGTGCATCTGCAGTATAACAATCTGGGGCAGTGCTGTCTTAATCCTGTAGCTGAAGACTGGCATTCACAGGTTTTTGGTTTTTTTTATCCCTTTTGAGGCTGCTGAATTTTTCCTGCTTACCCCTGCGACCGAATGTTCTCAAAGTGTTTCCAGCACTTTGTCCAGAGGTTTGGTACCTTCTTATCCTCACGTGGTGGCAGCGGGTCTCCCCGTCCAACTGGGTGTAACAAAAACAAACCAAAATTGCTTTTTAAATGTTTCTGCCTTTCTATTCTATTCTCTCCCTTTTTTTAATTAGAAAATTGCTGGGAAATGCCAGATCTCCTTCCTCATCCCATTCTTTTTGTGCGCTGTTGTCATATCCCCCTCTTCTTCTTGTCCTCACCGAGATTAATGGAGTGAAATGGATAGATTTCTTGGTTTTAATGAAATAATTAGCATATAGTGACACTCAGCTGATAAGAAACACAAAGAATCTCATCTGGCTATTTGCTGCTGTAGGAAGGTCTGTCGTTCCCTCCCTGCTTTGGGGGAGATCACGACAGTAATTTACCATAAGCAGCGTTTTTCAGTGCCTGGTTCTTAGCCCCCCTGAATACAAGGAGCATTTGCACGGGGTAACACTAGCACAGTGAATGACTTGCTTGTCTTAAATCTTGACGGTGTCTGAGTTCAGTGACTCTCAGGCTGATAACCGAATAATTCCGGGGATTATGAGTTTGCAGTAATTACTCGAGAGGGATTTAGGGTTTGGTGCTTTCGGTTTAGCTTTTGTCTCCCTTTTCACGGGGAAGTAATGCTATCCAAAGCGGTCGGGTGTACACCGTCAGTTGGCCAGCCAGCTGGGCACCAGCTCTTCGACCTGGCAGGATGCTCTGGCATTCAACATGCTTTCTGTGCTGATGTACATAAGAGCTGCTGTCATTGCCCTGTCCTGGGTCAGGCCACGTGCTCGCAGGTGGCAGCAGTAGCATGAGCTTCCTTCTTGGTACCTCTCTAAGTGGGAAAGCTTTGGAGATGTTTGAAGTGCCTCTAGGCACTATGCCTCTAGCGTCTCAGGTGTTTAGCACCCATCTGCATCAGAAATAACAACCTTTCCTTGCAGCACGTCCCTGCTACCCTACTGGGTAGTATCACATCCTGCAATAAGAGCTGATGCTTTAAATAAAGGACAGGTGGCATGTTACGCGAGGGATTGTGTCCACATTGCTTAGCTGGGGGTGGCTGTTAGCGTCAGTGTTGCCCTTCTGTTTCAGGGATTTGCTGCCTTGACTCTTGGGCTCTGTCCCTGATTCATCACTTTTAAATTCTTTAATTAAAAAAGATTAAAGAAAGAAGAAGCAGCAGGTGGAGAATCATCATTTATCCGATTGGGAATCTGTTGCTGCTTCTACGCTCTCTGTTCAGATCATGGAATCACAGAATGGTTTGGGTTGGAAGGGACTTTAAAGATCATCTCATTCCAACCCCCCTGCCATGAGCAGGGACACCTCCCACCAGCCCAGGTTGCTCCAAGCCCCGTCCAACCTGCCCTTGAACCCCTCCAGGGATGGGGCAGCCACAGCTTCTCGGGGCAACCTGGGCCACTGTCTCACCACCCTCACAGCCAAGAATTTCCTCCTAATATCTCATCTAAATCTATCCTCTTTCAGTTTAAAAATGTTACCCCTTGTCCTATTGCTGCAATCCCTGATCAAGAGTCCCTCTCCAGCTTTCCTGGAGCCCCTTGAGGGACTGGAAGGGGCTCCAAGGTCTCCCCGGAGCCTTCTCTTCTCCAGGCTGAACCCCCACAACTCTCTCAGCCTGTCCTCACAGCAGAGGGGCTCCAGCCCTCGGACCATCTTTGAGATGAATCTCCACAGCCCAAAGCGAGCCCATTCTCCAGTTGTTGCCTTTAATAATGCCATCTCTTGTCAATCTGGTCACCTCCAGGTTATGTATTGTACAAAATACAGCTCGAGTCCTTTCTACAAGAACACAGTTTAATGGGAAAGTTGGATTAGGCATCTCTGAGTGTACTTGTCCCCTCGCAAACTGCTATGGAGCAATGCAAAGGTCAACCAGTTTGATGGTAGCGGTAGTTCTCTCCATCGGTACAGGAGATGGCAGTCTGACCATGGGAATTTCTCTTGCAGCCACAGGACTCCTTGGAGGAGTGGTGCAGCCCAGCTCTCTGGTGGGAGACAGAGAAGGGATTGATGATGACCAGGTTCAGCTACAGAAGCAAGAGAAAATCTCCCAGGAAGAAGCAAAAGAGCTTAAACAGGTATAAGTTGAGATCACGTTGATATAAGAATTGTTTCACTCCCTCTTCTTCCTTAATAACGTGCGTTTTTATCATCAGAAATATAGTCCTTGTCCTTAACAAAATATTTCTCTCCCTAAATTTAGATGGGCATATTTAAAAAAATAGTTAATCAAGCCTGTGATTAAAATACACTGATAACTTCATATTTGTTTTTAACTATTTTGAACAAATCAGGGATTATAGTAATATATATTAAGTGATAGGATTATGACACAAGGAAAATCCTTAACTGTAACCTGTTTTTTTCTGAAGATTAAGAAATTTAACAGTTAAATCATTTTCAGCTTTTTTGTGTTTTTCCTGTGCTGTCTTATTCTTTTTAGTGAGGAGTAGCGGTTCTATTTCAGAAATATCCACAAAGCTGAAAAAAGACTAATGTGCTCTAGGCAGTCCTGCTTTAGCAGGGGAGTTGGACTAGATGATCTCTAGAGGTCCCTTCCAACTCTGAAAATTCCGTGATTGCGTGAAGTGTTTTATAGACACACAGAGAGAATTGTAGCTAGGAAATGAGTATGCAGTCCAGCAAATTCATAAAGGGGAAATAGGTTGGAGATTTTACAAGAAAAAGATATTTATTTAAATTAATCCAGTCTGATATTGTTACTCGAAATGGCTCTTTAATGAGTTTCTCTCATAGCTGATGTTCAGAGTTTTAATGAAAAATCCCTCTTTGCTTGATCTGAAAGAGTGAACTAACTGGGAAAGCAAAGGATTATGGTTTTAGTGTTTTTTCCGTTAAAATAGGTTACTGGTGATGATCACAGCCACATCAGAAGACGTGGTTGGAGATTATATATATATATTTTTTTTTTCCCTGTAGCATTTTATTCTCCTTAATATTCCATCTGTAGTTTGGTGATAGCATCATATGAATTTTCTGCTAATTCTGTTGCCTCTTAGCCAAACCTGCAGTTTTCTAGACCCGTTCTTTTATTTTATAATTGAGAATTAGAACACAGTTGAGAGTCATGAGCTCTTAGTAGTGACTCGAGTGGCTAAAAATGAAAACTGCTTGCAGGAGAAAAATCTATTTATTAAAATTAACTAAAAGACAGTTGGGTAAGTGAGAGTTTAACCTTTGCAGAAGGGTAATTTCAGAAATTTCTGAAATTCTCTGTGCTGGATAGTGGACTAGAAACAGTGTTAAATGGCCAGTGTTATTTAAAACAAAACAAAACACTTTCAAGATTAACTAGAGCTCAAAAGACAATTCTGGTATTTTTTTATATCGCTCCAAGCCAAGAATTTTTAAGCCAATTAATGATTTGGGGTGAGCTTGTGGGGTGGTGTGAGTGGGGAGAGGATCTGAAAGCCAAACTGATGGGCCATGAATTGGCCTGATTTTTTTTCCCAATCATTGCTGAGCACCTGTTCCCAGAGAGTGAGACCTCTTTAATCATTATTCCAGTCATTAATAATTTTAAAGTACGTGCTGTAATTCCTATAAAACTCCTGTTCCTTTTCCCACATAAATACACAGTTTTAGACCCAAACTTGGCTCTGTGACCAAAATATGATCAAGATCTTTTGACTGAAATATCTTATTTGGGCTTTTTCAGAACCAAAATGGGCATTCACCATTGAATCATTCTCCCTTCTTCTCATGTTTTAAAGAGCTTCTCTCCGCGATCTGTCGTTTTATCAAAAACCAAGCATTTCTGAAGCAGCATTGACCTTTTGGAAGATTTTAAGGGAGAGTATTTCTCAGTAGTAGTTGTACAAATAACAGCAATCTATTATTCCTGTGTGCATGCACTTTGTACAGCTGTTATGTATTCAGAGGGGCTAGTTGTTCCTTCCTTAAATGTCAGCTTTTCAGCACTATAATTCTGATTTGTAGCCAGACCCAAAAAAACCTAAATACTTTATAAAGGACTGTTGATCAGGGACTACTATTGAAGACACATTTTGCTATACCTTGCAAACAAAAGAAAAGGCTCTCTAGGAATTGCTTCCTCAGGGCCAGTTCTTGACAGGTGAACACCAAGCTTTGTTGATGCTTGATCTTACCAGAGCAGTTGGCTGTGACTGGAGAAGCAGAGGAAACACAGGACGAGGAGTTCAGCATCTTCCAACAGGTTTTGTGAACTGGGAATGGAGCCTCTCGTCTTGTATAGACGGGTGTCTCTCCAGCTGCTCCCAGGCATTGTGCAAGCACTGCTTTTTCTCATTGCTCTGAAGCCCGAAGCAGAGTGAAATAACTCAGGATCTTTCCGTTCTGGTAGGAGAGAACGCGGTGAGGTTTAGAGGGGAAGTGTAAAGATGTGGAAGTGAAGGAAAGTGTGATTGAAGTCAGGAGCTCCTGACAGTAAAAGCGGATTTGAAAGGTATGGAGTTTGGGGATGTATTCTGATGGGGTTCAAGGGCAGCATCATGGTAAACACCATATGAAGCCTTTTGGGTATTGAAGTGAAGATTTTGAGGTGAAGATCTTGAAATTACATCTAAGCAGGGCATTTAATGCTTATCTAAGTTATGTCAAGGCTTTATCTAAGGTTATATTTGCCATATTCACTCATTTGATAGTTGAGAAGTGGGTTAAGTCCATGAATAGAAAGCAGGGCAGGGAACCAGGAGCTTTGTCTCATTTCCAGCTGTGTGGCTTTAAGCAGTCAGACATGAACTGGGTTTTAGGGTGCTCCTTGCTGAGGTGTTGCTCTCTGAGAGCTTCTTTGCACTGCTTCAGTTCAGCTCCCACACTGGGAATGAGCAGGATAGTGGTTAATCATGCTTTGGGAATGAGCACGATGATGGTTAATCAAGTTTGAAAAGCGTTTAGAGAGCGAAGGGGGAAAATGGTTACAAGTGCAAAGCATTAACGTGCATTGAAGACAATGACATTTGTGGCATCAGACTTCCATGAATGAACTAAGGGTATTCGAGGTCTTTCTGTTGGTAACTACAGTGTTTGCCTGAGCAGTTTCCTGTCTTGAGGTTTATTATGTTTTATTCTTTGATTATCTGTAGTCCAAGCACTTGTTTTTTTAAAAAACCAACAAAGTCACAAAGCCCGGAAGAGCTCAGCTCTGTCACCCTCATTACTTATGATGCGGGTAAGTCTAGCAGACCTTTTGAAGTTGGAGAAGTAAGAGTAAGTTGTGATAAACAGACTAATAGCTGTCACTCGTCCTCTCTCCTCAAAAACAAAGTACTTGTAGTAATTATAATAGATGTTTTGCCACAGGAATTGTCGAATGTTACTAAATTCCTTCCATTAGAGCTGGAAGCCCTGAGCGGTCTGCAGTTGTGATTGGGTGCCAGAGTAAAGAACCTCACTGGGACTTCATGGAGGGACGTTTATGTCAAAAACCACAGAGTTTGTGGCAGTGGGAGCTGTGTTCCTTAGCTGTGCTATAGAGGTGGAGAAAGAAGCCTACAAAGTTTCTGTGGTCTCTGGCGGAGCTTCCGCCTCCTGCCTCTCTGTGGCTGACATGATGGCACTGGGGGAGGGAGGGGATAGGATAACATTAGCTTAAGGGCTGTGGTCGCGGGGGGTGGGGGGAGGAGTTCACTGAATTTGAATTTATTTTGCCAAACCAGTGCTTTCTAATTTCCGAAACCATTCCTGCTAGAGAACTGGTGCCCTGATATTTGCTGTCTGCAGATCGCGTATGCCATGGAGACAGAGACAGTATTAAAGAATTTAATTCCGTTACATCTGGGAAAAAAAACCCGTATCCCAGTGCATATCTTTGCGACATTTGCTTCCTCGATGTCTTCTCGGATCTAGATGGTTCCATTTCAGCCCTTTACTACTTTCACAGTCTCTTCAGTGTTTATTTACCCTTTTATTGTGGCCTCATCTCAGGAAATCACAACCGTTACGTCAGAGAAAAAGAGTTTTGTGGAGGAATCGTTCATTCCAAGTTCTAAATACCAAATTTGCTCATGGGATGGCCTTGTTCCATGGCCTATAGCGATCAACAGACAACCGATCTTAACAGACACGTGTAATGACCATGCCCCGGATTTATTTTTTTGGAAGGCACAATACGTGGAGGGAACAGAGGTCCTCACAACAAACGCTTTGTATTTACTTGTGTGTAACTGAAGTATTTAGTGGTACCAAAATAAAAGGTGGTAGTTAAGCCTGTGGAGCTGCTTGAGTATTTTTTTCCAGACAAGGTCAGTGGTGTGTTAGTGGCACCATGAGTCCTTAGTCCTCCCTGAGAAAGTAAATAAAATCAGACTTCTGCATCAGTCCAAGAAGAAATAATGGGGGAAATCATCCACTAAGAATAAGATAGTAAACACTGACCCTTCCACGCTGTCTGAATAGCCACTGGCTCAAAAGAGCTGATGCTTTAAAATTTGTCAGCTTCAAATACAAGGGACCTGCTGTCCTGTCAGACTTGCCTGTTCCAGGGTTTTCTGTGCTCAGAAGTTTTGTGCGACAAGAGGCAACCTGATTTTTCTAGAGCAGGCGGAAGCGTTTTTGCTAGTGGCTGGTGTAGAGCTCCGGTATTCCTACACCAAAGGCAACCCTGGATCAAGCAGAAGGAATGTCTGCTTTGCTACAGGCAAGCGCTGATAGCAGCAATCCCAAACACGAAGTGTCCATAGATTTTTATTATGGCAAGCTACAACTGGCAGTACTTCCTGGACAATGACACTGTCTGTATCTTATTTTTACGGCTGGATACTCAGTGTATTGAGACGGTAGATCATATTTCACAAGCTTTAGCTAAATAGCACGACTGTGATGGCATCTCAGGACCCGAACTAAACTCAAGTCTCCATTGTGAGATCTTTAGGTTATAATCTCTGTTTGTACAATGCCTGACACTTTGGGTTTAGGTCTTCAGGTGGCGTGGCAAAGTGATGAAATAACAGGGCTAAGTACTGAGCAGATTCACAGGCTTGGAGTCCTCTCATGTCATTCCATCTGTGTCTACATTGTGATGGCCTCCAGCTAAAGCTGGTCACCTCAGCTCCTACTTGAGCCAAAGCAGAGAGAAATGGGAAGCGCTTGAACTCCTCCGTAAGCAGGTACATAAAATAGAAGAGATGAAGCATGACCTAAACTGCACTGCATTGTCTAGGTCCTCATAGTCTGTACAAGAACTTGGGGTAGGTAGCTTGGATGGACACCTTCTCCCAGAAAGGCCCAAGTCTGCTGTAGTTGAGCACTTGACACAGGGCAGATTTGGAGAGCCGTGACAAATTTGCTTCCTTGTTTTTGACAGCGAGAGCTCTGTGCGTGGGAATATTAGGTTAACTAGCCTGAAGTCGCACAGAAAATCTGTGGCGGAGCCATGGGCCTAAGTCAGACTTTCCAATTCATAATCCGGTGGAATAAATCTGAGGCTGTCTCAATGTGAGATTGCCCAGTGCCTGAGGAAATGTGTCTTTAAAACGTGTCTTTGATGGGCTCATACCTGCTGTTTGGCTTTGTGTAACAGATAGAGTTTCACGCTGAGTTTTCATGTCTTGGTTCACCGTCCAAATGACGTGCTGGCACAGAAGACAGTGCTGGTCTGAGCAGCTGACAGAACTGGAGCAGTGATAACAAGACATCTTGCCATCATTTCGCTTTGCAAAAACAGTGACCAGCTTTGGCCAGACTTCAGATTCCAGTAAGTCTCTCCGGCAAGCTCTGTGAGCTGTGCTGGAAAAGCATCTTAACAATTTCAGGTCCCATTGGATTGAGTAGCAGCGCTCAGTTTGAACAGTTGAAGATGCTGACAGACAAAGGGTTAAGGGATTTATTACCAGACTCTCTTAGGCAAAGAGAATTAACAGATGAAAGTGAGCCGCTTGCCTTTTATTTTTTGTGTGTGAGTAACCACATCATCATCGCCCACTGCTTTTCAAGGCAGAGCCTAATTGGCAGGTGAAGCGAGCAGAGCCCTGTAGCCGAGTTTCCATTTTACTGCTTTCGTATTTTAAAAGCTTTTCTGTTCTCAACAATTGTGTCTTTTTCTGTATTTTAAATGTTAAGCGTGCTCTGATGAACGCGAAGCCTATCAAAAATAATCTGGTTTGAAACTAAAAATAAACTCTTTTTCATAGCAAACCTGGGCCTTTTTGGGCACAATTTTGATTTACAAATAAATTGGGTGCCTCTTGGAGAGGTGGGGAAGGAGGAGTGTCCCTGCTTCCTTTCTGCATCCTCTGGTGCCAGTCCCTTCTTTGCTGTGTAGCTCTCTTGGACACTTGCACTGCCGGTCACCACATTTATGTGCTCACCTCAGTGGGTTTCATGAACTGAAATGTGTTGGGTGAGGACACAGCTCGGGAAAGCTGAGTTTGCCGCACTGCTAAGGGTGCTTGGTGATAAACCTCCAAAAGTATTCTCTGGAGTACTGCATCTAGCTTTGGAGTCCTCAGCACAAGAAGGACATGGACCTGTTGGAGCTGGTCCAGAGGAGGCGATGGAGATGCTGTGAGGGCTGGAACTCGTCTGCTGTGACGACAGGCTGAGAGAGTTGGGGGGGTTCATCCTGGAGAAGAGAAGGCTCCAGAAAGACCTTATAGCAGCTTCCAGTATCTGAAGGGGGCCTACAAGAAAGCCAGAGAGCAACTTTTTATAAGGGCATGTAGTGATAGAATGACGGGTAACGGGCTCAAACTGTAAGAGAGGAGATTTAGATGAGATATCAGGAAGAAATTTTTCAGTATGAGTGTGCTGAGACACTGGCACAGATTGCCCAGGGAAGTTGTAGATGCCCCATCCTTGGAGGTGTTCAAGGCCAGGCTGGACGGGGCTTTGGACAACCTGGTCTAGTGGAAGGTGTCCCGGTCCAGGGCAGGGAGTTGGAACTAGATGATCTTTAAGGTCCCTTCCAACCCAAACCATTCTATGATTCTAAGTGTGTGCCTTGCTGCAGCAGAAGGTGCTGAATGGCTGGAGGGACCGTTCTGGAGCATGTGTCAAGCCGTGATCTAGAAAGAGTTGGCAGACACTGCTGCTTCTGTTCTGCAGTGCTGGAAAACAAACTTTTGGATGCTCTTGTATAAAGCTTTCTAGTAAACTTGCTGAAAAAGGGTCAGCATGGACCATCTTTAAATCATCTGCAAATGACGAAACACGTCTTTCACTGCCATCCTTTAGGATATACTGAAGGAGTGAGGTCTCTTCTCTCTTAAACTGGTATAAAGAATTAAAAGTTTATTGGACTGGAGGCTGAAACCCTGTAATCTTCTCTCAGCTGAACATTGAAGCTGGCCTTGCTCTCAGTTGGGTGGAGTGGACCAGAAGACCCTCATATGTCTTTTCTAATCTTAATTATACTGTGACTTGATGAATGGTAGGAATCATTTCATATAGTGCTGGCTATTTATTTTGTGTGTTTTTATATATATTACATAAAATCTATGCAGAAGAAGTTTAAAGGAAGAGCTGAGGGAGAGCCACCTCTGAACTTCCCATTTCCAAGTAGTAAAGTTACTTTCTCAGGAGAGGCAAGACCTTACTTCAGACCTATGTCCTCAATCATACGCATGATAGATCTGATCCTGTCATTTTTCTTTTTGATGCGTATCCTACACACATCTACCGCCTCCAGTTTGGGGAATTCAGCCTGACTTTCCCGTTACAGTGAAAGAACATGAAGCGTTTCATTTGGGATAGAAACAGAGGATTTTTTAGCTTGTAGTTTTGGTAAGAACAGAAAAAGGTAGGTTAAGCTTGATCCATGGTTTATTTTGTATTTTTGCTTTGGCAGCCAAATTGCAGAACCAGTTATTCACACAGCCATATTTCTAACTGCTTGTGATTTATGGAAAGAGCTGAGAGATATTTTATGAGATAAATCTCACTACTGTGGCTGACGTCCAGCTTCAGTCAAAGCATTTTCTCTGCGTAAAATTCCTGTGCCATTCCAGCTAGATACAATATTCCTCACTGCTTTCCTCAAACCGGTAATTTGCCTAGCTGCAAACGATAGGACTGCTGGGGAATTCAGCCCCACATGTGGATAACGGGGCTGGTGATGTTTCACAGCAGCTTTCTGGGGCCTGATTATGTATATTCTAAAAGGAAAACAAGAGTTCACCAGTTGTAATGAAAACAAAATTAAATTAAACATGTGTAGAGTACAGTTCTTTTCCCCTATTTTACCAAAAGACACAGACTTATTTTGTTAGATGGGCTGCAGGTATCTTCCGTAGCATTACCTGGATGCGCATGTACCACAGCAGTTGATGTTGTGGGATAGTGATGGGATAATTTGCTTTCTTGGAGACTTTTATTGCAATTGGTTGAATAAACTGCTTTTATTAAGCAGGCAGTGAGAGGATATCCTCCTCAAGGACTCACCTGTGGATGCCTAAGGAAGCAGATCACGCTCTTGGGAGACCCCAGCTGGAGTACTGTGTCCAGCTCTGGGGTCCTCAACATAAGAAGGACATGGAGCTGTTGGAGCGGGGCCAGAGGAGGCCCCGGAGATGCTGGGAGGGCTGGAGGCCCTCTGCTGTGGGGACAGGCTGAGAGAGCTGGGGGGGTTCAGCCTGGAGAAGAGAAGGCTCCGGGGAGACCTTGGAGCCCCTTCCAGTCCCTAAAAGGGCTCCAGGAAAGCTGGGGAGGGACTCCTGATCAGGGAGTGGAGCCATGGGAAGAGGGGGAATGGTTTTAAACTGAAAGGGGGGAGATTGAGATGAGATATTAGGAAGAAATTCTTGGCTGTGAGGGTGGTGAGCCCCTGGCCCAGGTTGCCCAGAAAAGCTGTGGCTGCCCCATCCCTGGAGGTGTTCAAGGCCAGGTTGGACAGGGCTTGGAGCAATCTGGTCTGGTGAGAGGTATCCCTGCCCATGGCAGAGGGTTGGAACTGGATGATTTTTAAGGTCCCTTCCAACCTAAACCATTGTAGGATTCTATCATGTAGGCCAGCACTGACAACCTTTTTATGATCTGAATTGACTGAGAAGCTGGATTTCCAGTCTGTATGATACGATGCTTCCAAATCTCCCTCCGATACATCCGAGGGAAGGCAGCTGAGGTTTGCCTGTCAGGCAGGTGCTTTCAGTTCACGCAGCCGGGCTTATTAAGGGAGTAGCCACAAGAGGGAAGAAAAGGCAATGATATAACTCATGCCTTGAACTGCTGCTAAAAATGAGCCAGCGTTATAGGGTGAGGAATTAAGACAGATTTTTCTTGTGTTGTTTGGATCTCTGCTCTTGGACTTGGTTGTGTGAACTGATGAAAATTAAAGTTGAGTAAGACCCATAAGTCAGTGCACGGTATCATTATGGATGTCTTCTGGCTTTAAGAATGCATCAGCCTAGCTTTCTTTTTTCACTTTAGAGCCTTCTGCCCTGTTTGGACCAGTATCAATAGGTTTTTTCAGACAACAGGGTTTCCACACAATCTTGGAGCAGCTCAGGGTGTTTGCTTACAGCCCCACACATGAACAGTAATTTGCTAAGCATAGTGTAAAGTGGTTGATGTTTAATATAATGCTTGCAGCCTGGAATTGAGGTATAGCCAGTGCATCTGTTGTTTCTCATCTCGGGTACAGCCTGAGCCTCTTGGCCGCCTTGACGTCCGTTCATACCACACCACCCTCCAGTCCCTTGAAAATTATTTGTTTTGTTGCCCAAGTCTCACTTTTTCCCTTCTGCTCTGTCTAGTGACACTTCTTTCTTTAGTGGATTGCAGTAAAACAGCATTTTCTGCCCTTTGACCTGGTCCCTGCATAACCTTGCTACGCCTTCGGCCACGTGGTCGCCTTTTTTGGCCGCGTTCTCTGTCTGCGTTGGCTCTCAATGTGTGCAACCTGTCAGGACAAGCCACTGCTCCGAGATGCAGACGTACCAAGGAGATAACAACAGAGCCAGCATAAAGCTGATGTTTACATTGATTTTTACTTCTAATTTATTCCCTTCCTCGTATAACCCTAACATTTGAGATTCGATTTTTCTGGTCTTTAGTTCATTGTTTAGTTCATCTCCATGCAGCTTATCGGAGCAAGACCTGTGTCTTTTCACCAGCGCACTCCAGGGCAGAGTCAGGCAAATGATTTGCTCATTTAAAGCAATGAAATAAAAAATTGCCATGGGGTCTGTTACATTTCTCAAAGAACTGGCTGGTCGATTGCTGAAAGCTCTCAGTCTTTTCTTCTGACAGATACTAAAGAAACTGAAAGGCCTTGCCTTGGAGACGGAAGCTGAACTGGAGAGACAGGACGAAGCTCTTGATTCCATCACTACCTCCGTAGATCGCGCGACGCTGAATATCGACAAGCAAAACCGCAGAATCAAGAAACTAACGTAGCGCCCGCATGAGACGGTGGGGATGGTGTCATGAGGAAGAGGAGGGTCGGAGAACTGAATTTCTCAAGACTGTTTCTTTAATAGATGCTTTGATTGCACGGGAGGTGTTTGCAATATTGTCTGGAATACGATGCTGCTGTTGTCGGGTTCCTGAGGGTTTTGAAAATGTTTCCAGACTTGGACGATGTTTGAAGGCTGGTTTAGGATTAAAAAGGCCAAGAATTTTAATTACGGTGAAAAAATGATAGTGGATTCTTTACTACAGAAAATCTGTAAATATGAAGGGATGTGATATAATCTGAATCAACTTTTACGTGCTTTTTTTATGTTGCTGCTTTGGAATTTTATTTTTTTTTTGTTGTTGCAACAAAGAAGTGAAGGAAAAACGAACAGCATATGAGACTACTTTATATGATTACAGCCTATTAATTCTCTCTCAAGGTCTTTCTTTAAAATACTTAATAGCCGAACTAAGGGCCAGATGTCCAACTGCAAGTCATTGAGGCATTTTTTTTTGGAAGTTAATGCTGAGGTGAGCAAATGATGGTGATAAAACCTTGTGTTCCCTGAGCAAATAGTTTTAATAGGTTTCAATCGTGGTTTCAATATACCCAGAAATTTTATAAGAGTAGTGAAGACTTAGTGGCCACAGCTGTCTGATGCCATGTCCTGGGAAATCAAGAGAAGAAGGTTAGTTAATGTGCATGTATCAGTACAGGCACCTACTTATTGAGCAGATTTTTGGGTTTTTGCTATTTGATAAATGTTTTGCTGACTTAAGTCACTTATAAAAAGTAAGTGTCAAAATTGAATACATGCTTCTACTTTCCAAAAAGGGACTGCTGATCTTCAGTGATCATCTGCATGTTTTTGTGTGGTTTCTTTTTCCTTTTTAAACTGCACACCTAGGGTAGGAGTTGATTTTTGGAGTGGAGAAAGCGATTTTCTTCACGGGCAAATTTATTCAGTTCTTGGAGTTTGCTGTTTGCATCCCTGTGCACACAGTGGATTTATATTTTGGGTAATTGTCTGACATGGGATGTGGCGTCTTCAAAGCATCAAGAACATAGTATTCACTAAGTGTGGTGCCTAAATGTTGGATCTGGGCTGCCACATCTCTGATGGATGTCTCTTGTCTCTTTGCTTCTCTGTCTTTCATATTCCAAGGATCTCCTATTGTTTGTCTCTGACTCTCTAAATAGGAATTTCATGAGTTGTGTGGAGCATCATGTGGTTTTTGTGTGTCTCCTCCAGATTCACAGGCCATGGGGCCTATGGTCGGAGCTGTAGGCATCTGTGTGGCATTTGATAGTCGTGGTACATGCACCTATGTATCTTTTATTTAATTTTTGTGGTTAGGTTTTGTGCTGGGAGTATGCTATAGACCACCCAACCAGGATGAGGAGACAGATGAAGTATTCTATAAGCGGCTGGCTGAAGCCTCGCAATCGCCAGCCCTTGTTCTGGTTGGGGACTTCAACCTGCCGGGTATCTGCTGGAAATATAGCACAGCAGAGAGCAGACAGGCTAGGAGGTTCCTTGAGTGCATGGAAGATAACTTCCTGACACAACTGGTAAGGTGAGCCTGCCAGGGGAAGTGCCTTGCTAGACCTACTGTTCACAAACAGAGAAGGACTACTGGGAGGTGTGGTGATCGGAGGCCATCTTGGGTTTAGTGATCATGAAATGGTCAAGTTTTCAATTCGTAGCGATGTAAGGAGGGGGGTTAGCAAAACCTGCACCTTGGACTTCCGGAGGGCGGCCTTTAGCCTGTTCAGGACACTGGTTGAGAGAGTCCCTTGGGAGATAGTCCTGAAGGGCAAAGGGGTCCAGGAGGGCTGGACGCTTTTCAAGAAGGAAATCTTAAAGGCCCAGGAGCAGGCTGTCCCCAGGTGTCGCAAGTCTAAAGGGCGGGGGAAATGGCCAGCCTGGATGAACAAGGAACTTCTGATGGAACTTAGGAATAAAAGGAGGGTTTACCACCTTTGGAAGAAGGGACAGGCAACTCAGGAGGAATACAGAGATCTTGTTAGGTTATACAAAGAGAAAATTAGGAAGAACATTGTAAGTGAAGATCAGGTTCGTGACCATCTGATGAACCTGAAAAGCGAACAAGTCCATGGGACCTGATTGGATACAGGTACTGAAGGAACCACAGGTCCTGCTAAACCGCTCTCTATTGTATTCCAAAAGTCACGGCAGTCTGGTGAGGTCCCCACTGACTGGAAAAGGGGAAACATAATCCCCATTTTCAAAAAGGGAAAGAAGGAGGAACCAGGGAACTATAGGCCAGTCAGTCTCACCTCCATGCCTGGTAAGATTATGGAGCAGATCCTCCTGGAGGCACAACTGAGGCAGAAAAATAACGAAGAGGTGATTGGGTACAATCAACACTGCTTCACCAAGGGCAATTCGTGCCTGACAAACCTGGTGGCCTTCTATGAGAAGGTCACAACATCAATAGACGAGGGAAGAGCAACTGACATCATTTACCTGGGCCCGAGCAAAGCCTTTGACACTGTCCCGCATCACATCCTGGTCTCCAAGCTGGTAAAATATGGGTTTGATGGCCTGACAATTCAGTGGATAAAGAACTGGCTTGACGGCCGCACCCAAAGAGTGGCTGTCAATGGGTCCATGTCCAAGTGGAGGCCAGTGACGAGTGGAGTCCCTCAAGGATCAGTACTGGGACTGGTCTTGTTTAACATCTTTGTCAGTGACATGGACAGTGGCATAGAGTGCACCCTCAGCAAGTTTGCTGATGACACCAAGCGGTGTGGGGCGGCTGACACACTGGAGGGAAGGGATGCCATCCAGAGGGACCTTGACAGGCTGGAGAGGTGGCCTCATGCCAACCTCATGAAGTTCAACAAGACCCAGTGCAAGGTCCTCCATCTGGGTTGGGGCAATCCCAAGCACCGATATAGGCTGGGCAGGGACTGGCTTGAGAGCAGCCCTGAAGAAAAGGACTTGGGGGTTCTGGTGGACGAGAGGCTCAACATGAGCCATCAGTGTGCGCTAGCAGCCCAGAAAGCCAATCATATCTTAGGCTGCATCAGGAGAAGCGTGGCCAGCAGGTCAAGGGAGGAGATTCTCCCCTTCTACTCCACTCTCGTGACACCCCACCTGGAGTACTGCATCCAGTTCTGGAGTCCCTACTACAAGAAAGCTATGGATGTCCTGGAATGTGTCCAGAGAAGGGCCACGAGAATGATCAGAGGGCTGGAGGACCTCTCCTATGAGGACAGACTGAGAGAGCTGGCGTTGTTCAGTCTGGAGAAAAGAAGGCTCCAAGGAGACCTTATAGTGGCCTACCAGTATCTTAAGGGGGCCTACAAGAAAGATGGTGAGGGACTTTTTAGGATGTTGGGTAGTGGTAGGACTAGAGGGAATGGATTAAAACTAGAGATGGGTTGGTTCAGACTGAACGTTAGGAAGAAGTTCTTCACCATGAGGGTGGTGAGACACTGGAACAGGTGACCCAGAGAGGTGGTGGAAGCCCCATCCCTGGAAGTTTTTAAGGCTAGGCTGGATGGGGCTCTGAGCAAACTCATCTAGTGGGAGGTGCCCCTGCCCATGGCAGGGGGGTTGGAACTAGGTGATCTTTAAGGTCCCTTGCAACCATAACAATTCTATGATTCTATGAAATGGTCTGAAGTTGCAGCAGGTGAGGTTTAGATTAGATATTAGGAAGAATTACTGTACTGCAAGAGTGGTCAGGCACTGGAACAGCCTGCCCAGAGAGGTGTTTGAGTCACCATCCCTAGAGGTATGTAAGAAACATATAGATTTGGCACTTCAGGGCATGCTCTAGTGGCAGAGATTTATGTGTTTTATGTGTGTGTGTGTATGGTTGGACTCAGTGATCTCAAAGGTTCTTTCCAACCATGAAGATTATATTCTGTGATTCTATTTGCACTAACTGGTGGTGAAGCATTTCAAGACTTCTTGTAGACCTGTATTTCTAAAATAAAAGGGAATACCATCAATTATCTAGTCGGTTTTGTTGAGTTTACAGTTGGCTCCATCAAGACTACAGGAGAGTGGGGACCTTTTCCCCTCCTAACTTACTTAATATTACATAGGAGAGGTTCCAGGTAATCCATATATCCATCGCCTGTGGCAGAGAACTCACATTTCATCAATTCCTACAGTTTACCAGCTATTTTAGTTCAAAAGTAGCTGTTGTAATGTGTCTTTTTTTTTTTTAAAGTGTTTTTATATTAAAAATTCTTCTTGTATTGCTTTCAAATACAACACTTTTGGTGCAATATTTTTAACTAGTGAAGCTTTGAACTGTTTATTCCATTGATAGCAGCTGTAAAATGTTTCCTGTTTCAGAGAAATTCAGCCCTACCTTTTAAAGAAAGACACAGTAAATCACGTAGAGGATGTTGTTTTCAAGATCTTACTCTACCTTGTTTTGTATTACTTCATATTAGTTTGTTAGTATTGGAGTAAAATGTACTTCTGCACTTCAAAGTCTTAATTTACAGTCCAAGTTGTTACTGGCATGCACTTTACCTACTTGCTGAATATGGTGATTATATATACATACACTATGTACTGTGAAATAAAATATTGTCTGGGGTTCTCTCGTTTGTTTCCGATACCCAAATCGTTGTCGTTTTACTGTGAAAGGAAGATACGTTTACACAACTAATTATTTCATGAATTTAAAAGGGTACTTTGCACAGAATGGTATGTTAACTGAACCTGGTGCTGACTGGGAACCAATCTCTGAACTGAATTCGTGCGAACCAGGATTGCCAAAAGTAACTACTAGTTACACGTCATTTAATTTAACATTTTTTGTGCCATATTTTTATTATTGTGGGTTTTAGCACAAGCTGTTGCATCTGATTCAGTATTTTGTGGTTTGTGTAGTCTGACATGTCCATGCTAAAGCAAAAAAAATAAATAAATTGTAATATTGTTTGTAAGAAGTGACCCGTTCTAGAGCTGTGCATTGGCTGAATTTCACGTGCCCAGAGGACTTTCAATCTGTAATTTCTTCTTATTAAATATCTTGGAATAGCGATCTTCTCTCTTGTATTTACTTGGCCGAGAAGTTGCAGTAAAAAATCCTCTATGCCATCCCCTCGTCATACTATGGAACAGAATTTAATGTCATGCTTAGAACCTCCCATGTTTCCTTCTACCTTCAACCCAAATGCCGTTGTTATCCAAATAGTGTCGCAGATCTGGACCGATGCTCCGTGGGGGACGATGCTACAGGTAACACCTGCCAAACAATATTCTTGTGCTCCATTCTTCGCTGACATTATCTACATGGGGCTGAGAGACATACTTTTAGGCTAACTTTTGCCTTTTAGATGCACAGTTTGTTAGTTCTTTGCAGGTCTTTTACTATAATGTGACAGGTGGGAGGCTTTAAGAGACATAAGAAAATAACCAATAAAAAAAAAATTCTAAGCTAAAAAAGAAAAAGGTTTTAATTGGGAAAGCTTTTCAGCTCCTGCAAAACAGAACTAGATTGTGCTGTATGGTATGGTAGGTGTGTGTCCGTGGCAGTGATGAGTGAGTCTGAAAGGGCTGGAGCTTAAATGTATTTCTGTATGGCAGTTTGAATGGAATGTCTCCTGTGGAACCAGTGAAACACTGGTAATAAACGTGGCACTTTGCAGTCCTCAGCCAAGTGTTGTAAGGAGCTTTTTTTTTCAGGCCGTTAATTAATTTAACCCAAGCCTCATAATAGCTGGCTGTGTTTCTGAAGCCAGTGCTTTGAAACCGCTGCTGTGCTCTTCACCGAAGGAAACGGAGCAAAGCTGCTTGTGAGTGTTTCAGCCCGCCTCTGAGAAGAGTGTTTGGGAGAGAAATTTGCTGTATTTATTTTTAATACTTTTTAATACGACAAACCATGGCAGCAGTATCCCTTCTTTCTGCTTGCTGTGCGTGTGAGCAATGTCAAACCTCAGCCTGGTGGAGGGAAAAATAATTTTGTAATGGTCCTAGTCATATGTTTAAGAGCTGGGCTTTGCAGAGTAAACAGCATTTGACTCACCTACCGCCCTGGGCTCATGGGTTTGCGACTTGCAGCTTGGCACCAGGCTCCTAATGGGGCAGCTTTGGGCTGTCCATCATGGACCTGGTGGGAAACATGCTGGCTCGGGCTTTGCCCACCAGTCACGCGCTTGCTCATCCCAGCCCAGCGAGCCCGAGCTGTTGCTGGTGAGGATTTTGCCTCCTCACGGTAATTACAGCTGTGTGCGAGCCAGGGCACGCCGAAGACAAAACAAGCCCCCTGGATTCAAGCTGCCCCCTGTTTGAAGTGGAAAAGTGTTTGCTTAATGGTGTAAAAGTCCAACTTGGCTTCTGTCATGTGGTTTAATTTTAAACCAGTGGCTTTTAACTCTTTTAGAGTTTGGCAGCAGAAGGGTTAACACCAAAATGAAGGAATTCAAGATTATGGCATTTTTTGATTGTTTCCTAAGAGGTTAATTAGATCCTGGATCATTCAGGCTGGGGGGGAATAAGAGGTGAAGAGAGCCAAGCGGATGATGGTATCAGAAACTATTGGCTTGTAGCAGGTGGTGCAACTTCACTATACCGGCCTGATGCAGCTCCTGGTATGTAGAATCATAGAATGGTTTAGATTGGAAGGGACCTTAAAGGCCATCTAGTTCCAACCCCCCTGCCCTGGGCAGGGACACCTCCCACTAGACCAGGTTGCTCAGAGCCCCATCCAGCCTGGCTTTGAACCCCTCCAGGGATGGGGCAGCCACAGCTTCTCTGGGCAATGTGTTCCGGCATCTCACTAAGACATGACTAAGCCACAAACTGCACTTAAGCCTTTGAAGCATAGGGTTGGGAGCAGGACCATCTTCTAACACTCGGTGAGGCTCATAAGGCTTTTCATCATTGTGTAGTGTTTATCGTAGGCTTGTAAAGTGCTTGCTGCTTCCCATTTTGCTTCTAGCTCAGACAACGAGCTTGTATTTCAGTTACGCTTGAGTGCAGAACATCTGCAAGGACTACTTTAGTTCTTTTGAGAAAGACAGACCTGCTCGGAAACGTTCTGATTTCTTCCATACTGCACGTGGTTTTTTGTGCGGCAGCGAATGTTGTTTACAGCCGTTAAGGACACAAAGAGAGACGGGAGAGGGTAATGGCAGGGATGCAGCAATGCCAAGGGCTCCCTTCCATGACGGCATCTCCATTCAGCCCTTCCTCTACTGCCAAGCTGCTCAATGCCGGAGGCTGGGAAAGGAATTTGTGTTCGATGAAATGGTTTCCAGGTCTTGAATTCTCCTTTAGGAAATGAACCTCTTGGGCTGGCCTCCATTCTTTTCCTTGTAAATTCTGCGTAAGAAGCAAACCACACCACAGGCTTGCACTTTTTTCCCTAATACACTGTATTAATCATGCGGATTTAACACAGGGTTTGGGCTGAGTTTTTGACTGGGCGTGGTGGATATGTAGCATGGTGAATACCGGAGGCTGTATCAGCTTTAAGTCATCTCACAGCATTCAGAAAGTTGTGTAAAAATCACTCCCTGCATTGTACAGAGGTGGTAACAGGTATAGAAATTGGTATGTACCACAGTAAGGCCTCAAAATTCATATTTGAAATAGACGGCATGACTTCTAGTATGACTGTTTTCCAAGCTTTTAGCTAAAACAATTCTGAACTGGAAATGATCATAGAATCATAGAATGGTTTGGGTTGGAAGGGACTTTAAAGATCATCTAGTTCCAGCCCCCCTGCCCTGGGAGGGCGACTTTTTGTGCAACTAGACCAGGTTGCTCCAAGCCCTGTCCAACCTGGCCTTGAACACCTCCAGGGATGGGGCATCCACAACTTCCCTGGGCAACCTGGGCCAGTGTCTCACCACCCTCACAGCAAAGAATTTCGTCCTGATATCTAATCTAAAACTTGCCTTTTTCAGTTTAAAACTATTGCCCTTTATTCTGTCTCTACACTCTCTGATCAAGCGTCCCTCCCCATCTCTCCTATAGGCCCCTTTAGGTACTGGAAGGCCTCTATAAGGTCTCCCTGGAGCCTTCTCTTCTCCAGGCTGAACAACCCCAACTCTCTCAGCCTGTCTTCACCCCTCTGATCATCTTCATGGCCCTCCTCTGGACTTGTTCCAACAGGTCTGTGTCGTTCCTGTGCTGAGATCTCCAAAGCTGGACACAGTACTCCAGGTGGGGTCTCACAAGAGCTAAGTAGAGGGGCAGAATCCCCTCCCTTGCCCTGCTGGCCATGCTTCTTTTGATGCAGCCCAGGATGTGGTTGGCTTTCTGGGCTGTGAGCACACGTTGCGGGCTCACGTTGAGCTTCTCATCCACCAACACCCTCAAGTCTTTCTCCTCAGGGATGCTCAGATGTTTTATAGGAAGAGAGAATCGAGGTATCAAAGTGTCATCAAGTGATGATGGATGCACCAAACCTCTTGGTCACCTTTTCTCCTGTCTGTGGTTTCAGAGGACTTGCAGGAATGAGAGGTTTCACATGAAGCTGCCTAACTCTGGTTGCTCTTGGCCAAGCCAGTATTTCCATCTCTCTCATTGGTAATCCTCCAGCGTATCAATGCCAACCAGAAGTGGAGCATCATCATCCTGGTCAGAAAACCCATATCCCACCCCATAGACCACAAGAACCGTTCTCCTTCTGTTCCTTGGTCGTGCTCGACTGACTTTAAATGTAATAGATCTCTTACTACTTGCTAATCAGCATGCTGTCTGAATGCAAGCTTTTCAGGAGACTGCATTTATAATGAATGTATCTCTACGCTTTCCTAACTGCGAGAAGTGATATTTTGAATTTTTTTTTTCCATACACATCAAGTGTTCAGCTTGACAACTGGATCCAGTTCAATTGTGAACTACTTGATAGGTTCCAGCCTTTTCCTGCTGCGCTGTGGCTGGAAATAAATGACAATCGGACCCCAGGTTTCATGCCACATTTTTCTGTCTAGTTTCCCCTTCTTCCTCCTGAAAGGAAAGAGACAGATCTTGCAGCCTGGTGGTAAAGCAAGGCAAGGAGCTCGCTGGGGGTGTTACGCTGTGAGCTCTCAACAGGTCACCTGCTCTCATCGTCCATTTTTATATTCTTACCCTGTGGTAAATGTTGTTTTTACATTTATGCCTCTTGATGAAGACTAAAACATTTGCATTTGATGGGATAAGCAAGGACGTACAACTACCTTGGAGCTGCATGTCAAAGAATCATAGAATGGTTTGGGTTGGAAGGGACTTTAAAGATCATCTACTTCCACCCCCCCTGCCCTGGGCAGGGACACCTCCCACTAGACCAGGTTGCTCAAAGCCCCGTCCAACCTGGCCTTGAACACCTCCAGGGATGAGGCAACCACAACAACACATTTGTAGAAATATTTTGTTTTATTTTATTTTATTTTATTTTATTTTTCTTTGTTTTATTTTTCTTTGTTTTATTTTGTTTTATTTTACGTTATTTTACATTGGTTTACGTTGTTTTACATTGTTTTACGTTGTTTTATGTTGTTTTATGTTACAGAAATGGAGCATTTCCATCTTGAAACCTAGAATGAAGCATTTTAGAAAGAGCAAACTGCTACATCCTCTGTGTGAGGCAGGGTGCGAAGTCAACCTGCTGTCTCCATAGCCCTCACTAAGTAATGGCACCGTCAAATGCTTCCATGCGTTTATTTATTGAATTTCTTTCTTTTTTGAGACACACACATATATAAAAGTGGGCCAAAATTTAATGTAAAAATTCCTCTTTTGCTTTCATTTCTTCAGCTGTTCAGGGCAACTCTTCTTATTTGGTGTAAAGGTGAATTTGCATTAAAGCACTTCAATTTAACTTGTTGCCACCTTTATCATTAAAGGCCAGGGTTTTTTTTAATGCTTTGGGGTCAAACCCTTCACACTGATTTACACGACCAGACCCTGGTTGTCTGATTTCATTGTAGGGAATTGCTCAGGATCTCAAAAACAAATACGAGTTCAAACAGATATTCAAATGAATGGATTAAAAAACCCAAAGCAACAAAATAAAATCAGTCTTTGACTGATGTGCCAGAGCCTGGACTGCCCTTTCCCAGATGATAAATTCTGGAAGATTGTGGAGTGCTCAGGTATTTTGTTCAGTGGGACTCACATCCTTATATAAGTACACCGAGATATTTGGTTTATGCATTCATAAAAATATAAATTAAAGCAGCATGCTGTTCGAATGAAAGCATAAAATGGATCAGCTCACAATACAGACTATTTTAGAAATAATCCTTAGCAAGAACAGACGTTTTAGAAGTTATTATCAGCAAGAGACTTCTACACCATCCAACTGTAAAATTTTTCAGGCTGTGCGAGTTACTGTGTTCTCAAATCTGTCAATTTTACCACAAATGTGTTGTGGTTGCCCAATGCCTGGAGGTGTTCCAGGCCAGGCTGGATGGGGCTTTGAGCAACCTGGTCTAGTGGAAAGTGTCCCTGCCCATGGCAGGGGGGTTGGAATGAGATGATCTTTAAAGTCCCTTCCAACCCAAACCATTCTATGATTTTATGATTCTAAATACCATGCAATTTAATTTTTCCCTTCAAACTTCAGCTCCCAAATTTTGGTCATTAAGTGAGAATCTGATTTTTTTGCAATTTTTGAGGTTGCGGAGAAGCTTTGGCTTCAGAAGACCATTACAAACTTTTCAAGACCAAAAAGGCAAGTTTTAGGCATTGATTTCTTTTAAAATTAGGATTTTTCTGCTACTTCTGTAACTCCAAGAGCTTCTCAAAGTTAGGAAGCTGATGGTCCTGTGCTCCTCCCATAATAAATTGATGGGGAGCACCTCCTCCAAAGAACTCGGAGCCTCCTTTAAAGCTTAGAGGACTTTTTACCTGTCTGAGGTTGGCTTTCTCCTTGCTCTTTGGGGTCACCCCTGACTATTGCAGCAGGAGGAGTTGTACTTGCCCTGTCCTTTAGTGGTGGAATCACCATCCCTGGAGGTATTTAAAAGACGGGTAGACGTGGTGCTGCGGGATCTGGTTTAGTGGTGGTTTTGGCAGCGTTAGGTCAATGATTGGACTTGATGATCTTAAAGGTCTCTTCCAACCTAAATGATTCTGTGATTCTATGAAGATCTCCCTGCTGAGGAGGACAGCGGTGATTTTAGGATTGGACTACAGGTGGGCACTTCAGAGCCAAGTCCCTGCTGCAGAGCATCTGTGCAATGAAATCCAGCTTTGTTCCACGTTGCACTTCGTTAACGTAAAAGCATGAAGTGCAATAGGTGACCCAGGAGCGTGTTACCACTGATCAGCAATTCCTCTCGCTTCAGCACAACACTTAATCAGGCATTTGAGTCCCAACGCGCTTTAGGCTTACCCTAAATCTTAAGCACATGTTTAAGTGTTTTGCTGACTGAGGGTGAGATTTAATAACAATGTCTGGCTTTTATATAGCACTTTCCATAAATGTCACATCATGGAGTTTTTAGAGCAAGTAAATGGGCTGGATGAGAAGACAGTGAGGTGGACTGAAAACTGGCTGAAAGGCCAGGCCCAGAAGGTGGTCATCAGTGGCACAAAATCTAGTAGAAGGCCAGTGACTAGCAGTGTACCCCATGGGTCAATACTGGGTCCAGTCCTATTTAAAATCTTCATTGATCGTCGAGATGCTGGGGCAGAGCGTACCCTCAGCAAGCCTGCAGATGACACCAAGCTGGCAGGAGTGGATGATACTCCAGAGAGTCATGTTGCCACACAGAGGGACCTCAATAGCCTGGAGGGTTGACAGGAACCTCATAGAATCATCTAATGGTTTGGGTTGGAAGGGACGTTAAAGATCATCTAGTTCCAAACCCCCTGCCATGGGCAGGGACACCTCCCACTAGACCAGGTTGCTCCAAGCCCCATCCAGCCTGATCTTGAACACTTCCATGGATGGGGCATCTACAGCTTTTCTTCAACAAGGAGAAGTGCAAAGTCCTCCCCCTGGGGAGGAACAACCCCAGGCACCAGGACATGCTGGGGGACGCCCAGCTGGAAAGCAGCTTGGCAGAAAAGGACCTGGGGGTCCTGGTGGACTCCAAGTTGAACATGAGCCAGCAATGTGCCCTTGTGGCAAAGAAGGTGAATGGTATCCTCAGCTGTGTTAGGCAAAGCATTGCCAGCAGGTCGAGGGAGTTGATCTTCTACTCAGTGCTGGTGAGGGCATAGCTGGACTGCTGTGTCCAGTTCTGGGCTCCTCGGTGCCAGAGACATGGACATACTGGAGAAAGTCCAGTAAGGGACTACAAAGATTTTGAAAGGACCGGGGAGATCTTACTAATATATATAAATACCTGAAGGGAGGGTGCAGAGGACAAAGCCAGGCTCTTTTTTAGAGGTGCCCAGTGAGAGGACCAGGGACAACGGGCATAAACTGAAAGACAGAAGGTTCCTTCTGAATATCAGGAAACAATTTTTCACTGTGGGGGTGACCAAGCACTTGGCACAGGTTGTCCAGGAAGGTTGTGGAGTCTCCATCCTTGGAGATACTCAAAAGCCATCTGGCCATGGTCCTGGGCAACTGGCTCTAGGTGGCTGTGCTGAGCAGGGGGCTTGAACCAGGTGACCTTCATTGGTCCCTTCCAACCTCAACCATTCTGTGATTCTGAGCAATATCAGTCAATGAATTCTAAATGGAAAACCGAGGTTGGGACGAGGTGGTACAATGGCTTGTGTAGCAGCATACAGCAGTGTTGTGGCCAGACCAAACATGAATTCCTTGCTTCCATCCCAGTGGATTAGTCACTATGCCAGGTGACTAACCTAAGTGTACAGGCGTGCTTACACGGTCCCCAGAGGTAGTTCAGCCCTGGACCCCCCTTCCTGCTGTCTGGGACTGGCTCAGGGACATGTGTGTAGTGCTCAGGACTAGAAATACACACCAAAATCTTGGTACCACTTGGTGCTGCTGCTCTCCCCGTTGCACGATACAGAGGCAGCAGCTGTGGCCAGAATTTGCCTGCCAACAAATCCTACCAGCCCTCGGGGCAGGATCCGAGGAAAAGATCCCAGGACCTTTTGTCTGCTTAATACCAGCCACCCAGTTTTTCTTCAAGGGCATTGGAGGCAGGGAGAAGCTACAAGACCAGCTGAGAAAGGATCACTTTTTCTTTGTGTTACCTATTCTGCTTGTTTGCTGCACAGATAACGCACGGGATGGCAACCTGCAGCCTGGGTAGTTTTTACAGTGATGCCACTGATCTTGAAGTCCCAGCTGAAGAGCACAACCAAAGGCACCATTGATGCTTTTTTTAACCTCTGATTACCTGATTGATTTTAGGAGTCTTTCTTGAACGCTTCCCTTTCACAGCCTCCATCATCCAGCAGAAACAGGCATGGGAACCTGAGATAGGGGCTCCTTTGGGTGCTCTACATCTGCATAAGAGATAGTCCAAGTTTGGGAATTAAATAGCAAAAACAAGGAGAAGAAAAAATAACAGGGCACGTGAAAGAAATTTGTGGGGGTGATCCAGCATGGCTGTGCAGAAGGACTCGTCTTGCAGAACCGCACTGTGCCCGAGTACACACTGCATCAGGCTGAGAGACACGAATTTGCTCTGCTTTCTTGATTATTTGCCTTCAGAAGGGCTTCGGGAGGACTTCAGAGATACAGGCTGTATTTCCAGCTTTGCTGGACAACCCGCAGCCAGTATTGTGTGCCTCAGTTTCCCCACACATCCCATGGAGCTAACGTCATTGACCTTCAGAATTGGCTTTAAGGCTTGTGGTTGACATGGGACATGATAAGATCTTGATATGATGATTTATTGTTGTATTTATGTTCTTAGCTTGCTGGTGCTATCCAAAGACTACATTAATCTCTTTTCTTTTGCATCAAGCTTTGCTTTCCCTATAGTGGATGAATTGCCCTGATAAGTGATTTTCTAGCCTGCTTCAACGTATCTGTAGGAATACAAACTGTTGCAGTTTTTGCTCAGGAAATGAAACCATTCCATCATTTTCCACACTAGCCGGGAAAGGCAAACTGGTCAGCTGGCCCAGCATCCCCAGGTGCCTCCTTGGCGCTGGCTGATGGCAGGGCCTGAAACAGCATCCACGCAGGCCACAGTGGAAAGCCATTTAATGAAGTTTACAGGGTCTTTTCAACAGACGGCTCAAGTGCTCGGCAGAAAATGAAGGGGTTTTGACTTTCTGCCCGTGGCAGGTGGAAGGAATTTGCACTCAGATGTTAGTAACAGATGCCATTCTCCCCTATGATTCTCTTTGCAAGCTCAGGAAGGTGTTTTCAGCTAATGTTTGGTATGTTGTCCCCTTGGGATTCCAGTTACTTTTATTATAATAGGATTTTAATTTTAGCTAGTAATATGAAATTATGCTGGTCTCCAGGTACATGAGAAAATAATTTCCACACCAGCTTTCTTCCATCACTTCATAACCGTGGGCTGCAGCTGGGCGGGATGGGGGGAGATGGGAGGCCAAGAGCATGGAGCCAGAGGTGAAAAAGTGCAAGAGGTGAAATGCCTGGCTGATGGTGCTTCAGCATCACTTTCTGAGACCTCCAGACGTATTCATTCATGCTCTTAGTAAAAGTGTTCGCTCTTCCTGCAAGCCTGAAGGGTTCTTACTGGGCCAGGTTCTGCAGAAAGGGCAACTGTCCTTGACATTGTGTATGACTGTGCCGTACACCTGAGTTCATCCCACCTCGCTGTATGCCACATATTTGAGGCATCTACATGATAGCTGTGGTCACGTTAGAGTTATTCCATAGTCAGCGGATAGAGATCAGCAGCTCCAGAGGACAATTCAGCCTTCCTTGTAGAGGGAAGACTTGCCCTCTGGTCACAGCTGTCTCTCCCCATTGACTACAGAAGAATAGAATCATAGAATCATAGAATCGTAGAATCATAGAATTTGTTGGGTTGGAAGGGACCTTTAAAGGTCATCTAGTCCAAACCCCCTGCAGTAAGCAGGGACATCTTTAACTAGATCAGATTGCTCAGAGCTTCATCAAGCCTGGCCTTGAATGTCTTCAGGGATGGGGCCTCCACCACCTCTCTGGGCAACATGTTCCAGTGTCTCACCAGCCTCACAGGAAAGAACTTCCTAATGTCTAATCTAAACCTCCCCTGCTCTAGTTTAAAATTATTGCCCCTCGTCCTATCACTACATGCCCTTGCAAACAGTCCCTCCCCATCTCCCCTGTAGGCCCCCTTCAGGTACTGGAAAGCCGCTATGAGGTCTCCCTGGAGCCTTCTCTTCTGCAGGCTGAACACCGCCAACTCTCCCAGCCTGACCTCACAGAAGAGGTGCTCCAACCCTCTGAGCATCTTTGTGGCCTCCTCTGGACCTGTTCCATGTCCTTCTTGTGCTGAGGGTTCCAGAGCTGGACACAGTAGTAGAGGTTGCCTACAGCCCTAAACCTAGATCTTAGATGAGATAACCAGACCCTGAACATCTAAATACTACAGAACCAGATTTTGGAACTAAAACGGAGGAGCTCAGCATCGCTGCAGAAAGGATAGATGGTGCAAATGTCCCCCAAAGGATGGAGATCTAGTCAAAGTTCAGTGCACTTGGCATTTCAAGGGCTTGGCCTCAAAGTCAAAAGGGAGCTCAGAATTCTGAAAAATTAATATTTCAGGCTGATGTAATACACTCAGACTAATTCCCAGCTATTATTGCAAACACAATATACATTTACACTCACTTTTAAATTTCTCACTCTTATTAAAAAAATAAAAACTATGGGTTTACAGAAATACTAAAACTACATCAAATGGGTTGAAGCTGGTCCTTACTATTGTTTACACTGGACAAAAAAATCACTTCTGATGCTTTGAATGAATCCAGCAAAGCTGCAAAGGATTGTATATGCTCAGATTGATCAGAATAAACGCTGTAATAGAGCAAGTCACAGAGTGACGGAGAGCTCAACAGGACATAAAACCAGACTGTTCAGTTATTTCAGTGTAACTAACGCATAATTATCCTGATCATTTGATTTTGTTCTCTCCTGACAGTCAAATGTGTGACCTGAAAATAAATGTACAACTGTGCTATCAGAACATTCATTATAAATGAGTTTCCAAAAAAAATCCAGAATGATTTTCCAAATATTGGGTGGCATTTGGGTTTTGGTACTCTTTTCAAAGACTTCATTCACCCAAAGTTGACCTGTTCAACAGTGATGAAACACAACTCTGTGTTTCTTGTAGTATTTTAAGAAGCACTTTCATAGTACTGGTTGGTTGAGGTTTTCTGTTAAGGAAAATAGATATATTTCAGTAACAATTTTCAGACTGGGGAATTTTAAATAAAAAACAGTCATTCAGGAAACATGTCCTGTGGTGTCATACTCCCAGTCTGTGTAATCCTAATTTCAAAGGTCCTAGATCTGTAGGTTCCAGTCCAAAATTATACTGTTTTTCTCCTGACCTTGGCTTTTTAAGATACTGGGAAGGGAAAGCAATGCATCCCCTTATTATGCTGCTTCATGGACACCTGCAGGTCTGTAGGCTTGTTTGGTTCTGTCTTCCAGACATTGCTGGGTGTTGAGGTTCTTCAGACATCATTTTGGAGGTCATGGAGTCGTCATATTCCAGAAAGGCAAATTTAGGAGTCAAAGACATATTTGCCCAGGATCTTCCAGGTAACCTGGACTAACTTCAAATCTATTGTATGTACTAAGATCTGTCTCCTCCCATCTTTTTAAATTTATTTTATTTTATTTTATTTTATTTTATTTCATTTCATTTTATTTTAAATTCCCAAAGCAAGAATGGGTACTGTCTCCCCCCGTGGCATTCTTTGAACGCCACTCCTATCAGCCACAGATCTCTGTGGCTGTGTTTGACCTGCATTCCTTATGCATCCCATGAATTTTGATATATTTAAAGTAACTTGGCTTGACGTGAGCTGGAACATGCATCTTAACCAGAATGTTTCAATCATCCTGCGGTTTGGAGCTGGCTGGTTTAATGTTATAACTGAGGGCGCAATATGGAATCCATTGAAAAGCCCATAATAATGTTGGAGCTAAACAGATGAGAATATCATTATATTTGTCTGAATGACCAAAAAAACAAAAATGCAAAATTTAATCTCACCTAATTCAGCTTGAATCAAGGGGAGGCCACTCCCCGAATAGTCTGGTGTCCAGTTCAGCCAGGGTGGTGGAGGTACTGGAGGAGGGTAGGCTGAATAGGTGGTGCCACCTTGGCAGATGGCACCAAGAGGTCCTGTGCTCCAACTGCCCTTCAACAGATGTAAGGTGGGGGTAAAGAAAGGAGCCTGGTCCAAAACGGGCCAACAGACAATGAAGCATTTTTCTTATCATGCCTCAATTATACAAGGATTTGAGCTCCTTCACACCATGTCCTACCATCCCTGTTTTCTCCCTGCAGTGGGTGCATTGCTCGCTGCTTCCACACGGAGCCGCCATCCCAAGTGGTCCCTGCTGAAGGTTGTTGCGTCCACATTGCAGCTCTGCTGCAAATCCACCCACTTTACTTCTGTTTGCTCCTTTAAACATATCATTTGACCCACCTGAAGCTACAAAATGCTTTGTACTTTGGCAGTTGGTTTGCTGTGACAGTCTCGGTGCTGTGCTGGATGGTTCTGTGCACACACCCCCCCCCTCAAATCTGCTTATCTGCAACCCAGCTGGTGTGTGTCTTGAGGCACAGTTTGGCAAGAGGGTTTAAGGGATTGCATCTGTCCTGCTTGTAAAATCAGTGGTCTTCCTCTCCCTCTGCAGCTCCCAACCACTGCTCTTTGCTTAGTTGTGGGAGGGAACTGACCCCACTGCAACCTTCGCCAAGAAAAATAAAACAAATTAAAAATTCTCTCCCATCCACATCAAGGATCTGACCCAGAGCATCCTGCAACCACCTGAGTGATAGTGCTGGCAAGGGGAAGCCGCTAGAATTAAGAGGGGAAAAGGGAAAGAAGCATCCCCATGGTCTTAGACCATTTAAACCATTGTGCAACCAGAGGTTTCACGTCCCACCTAATTTGGCAGTGGAGGGAATGGTCTGCTCCTTCCCACCCGCAGCCCCAGCCACATGGTCCCTCTCTCTCTCCCTTGTGCTGGACCTACTAATTGCACAGCCAAGAGGTGAATGCGACCGATGAACTGTTCTGATGTGAACTGCCTCGGTTTTCTGTCTGATCTGCCAGTTTCTCTGATTTACCATGTGGCTCCACGACTGCTGGAGTATCAAAACTGAGAGTATCAAAGCCACGTAACCGGAGAAGAAGGGAGATGGTCGCTGCTCACAGGAGCCATTTACACCAGATTCAGTGTAACATCAACCCACATCCCACGCTGCGGCCACAAGAACGGGAAATGTATATCAGCTGGCTCAGGCAGTGATGGAGCAAGGCAGCTTGACAGCACAGAGCTCACCATGGGCAGAAAAGTCAGACCATGAAGCTAAGGCTGGGGTTCCAGTTGCTACCAGTGGATCTCTCATGGCCAGGTGCCTGAGCAGTACGATGCTGATCCAGGTTATGAAATACCTATTGACCTGGGTTAGGTGGTTCCTAACCTGGGCCATTGCACCATTACATTAGCAATCAGCTGCGACCTACAGCCTGCTCTGCCTCTTGGCCCTTGGGTCACTTCTCCACTGCAAAGTGCCAGAAAAAAGGAAGAATGAGCCTGTGTAGAGTTAACCCACCCAAATATGTTTGATCCAGGCCAGTTCACTTGTATTGATTTGGTGCTTTGTGCCACGGGGCTGTGGTGGTTTAGAATCACCAGGGACGCTGCTGCCTTCCACCATCAAACCATGGCTCAGCGCATTAGCCTGTGTTTTATTGGGTGCTGCAGCAAGATCAATTATGCAGCTCATCAGTTCAAAGCTATCGGTGTAGCTTGGCACTCTGACTGTGCTTTTGGTGTCTTTTAGCAGATTTACATTTTTTTACATCATCTTGCACAGATGTTCCATGAAAAGAGTCTCCATGCTCTGCAGTTAGGACACTCCATTCCTAACCCATCTGGGGACATCCAGGACAATTCATCCATCCTGAACCCCACTCTCAACAACAGTCTTTCTCAAGGTCATTGTGATAACAAGCTGTGGGCTGGATGGGTCCTTTTGGAGAAGGGAGCATTTTGTGTTCAGCTTCCATAGTGCTTGCTGATGCCACAGCCTCTCCCTTGGGTTTGGGATTACCTGGATCATGAAATGGCTTCTGAAGCTCTTGGGAAAGATGATAGCTACAAGCAGCCACCATTTTACCCAACTCTGACGTGCTGATTCACGGTTTGTCCTTGGGAAAGACGGTGAACAGGAATAGCTGAACGAATCATGCTGGCAGTGTGAACTGCAGCAAAATACGCATTTCTGGAGATCCCTTGGGACTGGGAGGATGTTTCTTGGGAAAATGTGCAATGTACTCAACTGGCATACACACAGAAATTGCAATGCTTCTGCAAAGCATTTGGTCCACCATGCATGAGGTGTCCAGAGGTCCACGTCTTGGGAGCATGTCCTGTAGTAAAAGAAGAAGTAGACGGAGTATTGTGTCCAGGTTTGGAATCCTCGGTACCGGAAGGACATGAACCTGTTGGAACAGGTCCAGAGGAGGGCCATGAAGATAATCAGACAGATAGAACACCTCTCCTATGAAGACAGGCTGAGAGAGTTGGGGTTGTTCAGCCTGGAGAAGAGAAAGCTGCGGGGAGGTGTTATAGCAGCCTTTCAGTACCTAAAGGGGGCCTACAGGAGAGATGGGGAGGGACTCTTTATGAGGGAGTGCAGCGATAGGACAAGGGATAACGGTTTTATACTGAAAGAGGGGACATTTAGGTTAGATATTAGGAAGAAATTCTTTGCTGTGAGGGTGGTGAGGCACTGGCCCAGGTTGCCCAGAGAAGCTGTGGCTGCCCCATCCTTGGAGGTGTTCAAAGCCAGGCGGGACGGGGCTTTGAGCAACCTGGTCTAGTGGGAGGTGTCCCTGCCCAGGGCAGGGGGTTGGAAGTAGATGATCTTTGAGATCCCTTCCAATCCAAACCATTCTATGATTTTATGATTCTATGATTCTAAGAAAAGGTACAAACCAAGGTACCGCCCAAAGAGTCAGCAACGTGACACTTAATAGCAGAAAGACCCTCGACCCTTTCACTATTTTGCTTTCTGGTATATCCCCAAAGAGCTGAACCCATGGGCAGCAAGACATGAGAGAACCAGAGGTGCTCCCCATAGCTGCAGCAAAACCAGAGTGGGAAGGGTGTGCTAAGCTGATTTACTGTGATGCAGCAGGCTACATAGCCAACTAGGAGACTTTCCATGTCAGCTCCAGGTCCTGTGTGTAACCGTACAGTTTATGGCTGGGATTCCCTGTATCAGGACGGGGCTCAAAATGCCTGTGTTATATTTCCAGATATTCCCCATCATGGGTAATGACAGACAAATAATTTGGCTTCACCAGAAATTGGACTAGGCTCTACACTTCCCTATGCTTCAATTTCCTCATCTGCAAACTGGGGATAATATTACTTCATTATGGGGTTGGGATCATATAGCATTATTCCATCTGTAAATCCCTCACTGATCCATCTGTTCTCAGTACATTACAAGCAGCCATATGGCTATTCGTTGTGTTGGACTCAGCCCCTCGTCTCCCATTCATCTCCTCTAATGCTATAGAAATTGTCACTTGGGGGTCCCTTTATGGTCGATGGGGAGGAATAGGAACTTTTAGGGCATGATTCATCTGACCCTTGTTTATATGGTTGCTACTGGATAAGGTGAAGTCCACAACTCATCGTACGAATCCCACCCTTGGTATCACCGTGGGTGGAGTTCGAGCAGGTCACGGCCGCTAACGAACGGGGTAAAGCTGGAACGAGGAAAGACACGCGCCTTTCTGTCTGTGCATGGAGCTGGTTTTCATTTTTGCTAATAACTCCTCCTGTTTAAGAAAATACATGATTTTACATATCCTGACAATGCTATTCATCAGGACAATGTTGGTTAGAGACATGTTTGCTCAGATTTTCTGGCTGATTGCCTCCCTTGATTGAAATTACTGTAGAACTGAGTAGGCCAAAAGTGAGATTTTTTATTAAAATTACTGAAAGAGATTAATGTTTTTTTTCTTTTTCTTCTATTTTTTCTTTTTTTTTCTTTTTCACAGAAAATTCTAAAATATTTTTCTTTCCAAATACTCAACCCTTTTATTACAGTGTCAGAAGTCTGGTGTTGGCTGTCTTGTATTATTTCTTTCCAGAATAAAGGGGAAAAGGCAGTGTGTTGGGGGGGTGGGGGAAACATTTTTTCCTTCTTTTTGTCATTTAAAATGTGAAAAAAATCAACAAATAAAATGTCATTTAAAATAGCTTTTCACAAAAACTTTAATAATATAGCTTCAGAAAATATTTTATGTTGCAGAAAAGATTTATATAAATTTTGACCCTGCTAATTGTAGATTACAGTCATCCAAAAAAGCCCCATACTTTATAATCTCAAATATTTGTGTCCAAATAAAATGATTGATTATACCACCTCAAAACCCTATTTAATTTATGGGTGGAGACCTGACTGAACAAGGCATGCAGTGTCCTGTTTCTGAGTTAAATTCATCTAGAATATCCCTTCTACAAAAAGGAATGACCTGAACATGACTAAGTAGTGTGGTATCCTCCTCATCTAATTTTAGACATATAAAGTTAGATCTCTATCTCTAGGGTTAGACTCAGAACTTTTAGGTTCTGGGGCACTATGACAGAGTTATTTCTCACCATTGACTATACAGAAGCCCAGGTAATTATTTCTGAATTTGAAGGTGAATCCCACCTTCTGTCTAATTGAGACATAACTTACAAAAAAATGCGTGTTTTGACAAAGATATGTTTAATGAAATTGTGTATAACAGCATTACCAAATCATCAAGATATAGTGTATTGGCATGTACCATATTCTTGACTCCTAATGCTGACATAGAGAAAACCAGTCAAAGAAAGATTGGAGACACATTGTACCTAGAGAAAACCAATCATACAAAATCAGAGAAAATCTGTCCTATTGATTTAACCAATATCTTGGTATTGTTTCTGATCTGTCTTTTATATGGGCATCTCCATAAGAAGGCTGACTGGTGCCTGTACAGCAATTTGCAGAAGAGGACATCTGAAATCCAGGTCCATGCTTCCAGTCCTATCTGTCTGCCTATATGTCTGTCTGTCTGTCTATCTATCTATCTATCTACTTACCTATCTACCTGTCTATCTAATCTGGCCATATCCATACACAGCTTTCAACAGCCGCCTTTTCTTTTTTTTTTTTTTTTTAAGTAATTTGGCTGAAGGTATTTCTTTGTAAGTTTGAATAGAAATCTTTTTTTTTCTATGATCTTCATATGTTTAAAAAGAGGTGAAAAAAACCACCAGTAGTCAAAGCCAAAGAGAGAGGGGGAGAAAAATCACCCAGTTCTCAATGGGTGTTTATTAGCTCAGGTTCTCTCCACCATTTGTTTTTATGGCAAGGTGAAAAATGATGCATTTCAGAAGCTTTGCGCCTTTTCTCCTGGCCCCCCTTCAGCCCACTGCCCCCCTCTACTTGGACTGCTTTCCCTAATGGCTCTCAGAAATAATAACCCGTGGGCATTTGCTGTAATAAAGTACAAAGACCTTGTTCCAAATGAGTCCAACTGCAAGAGAGGAGCCAAAACCAACTCAAAATGAGATTTTTCTCACTCTGTGAATTTGCTATACTTGGAACTGGCAAATAATAAATTGAACAGTATGTGGAAAAACATGTAGCCCTAAGGATATAGGAGAATGGCTGGCATTGGGTGGGGTGATAGGACTTTTATTCTCTAGGTTACAAAACACTGTGGCTCCCAGCCCCAATCTCTTTCCTCTCCTTTTGGGTTGTGTTTTGCAAGCTTCACTCACCCTGAGAAGTTCTTACCCACCTCAGAGGGGTGGAAGGGCTTTGGAGAGAATGTGTGGAGGCTAAATGGAAGGAGGAGATACATTTTTCCTGAATTCAGGACTCTCTAGGCTCCCTGTATAAGCCATGGTCAAAGACAGGTTGTTAGAGAGGGCAGGGCAGCTCCCCTGTGTCAGGACCTGAACTGGAGTGTCCCCTGAGGAGACCAAGTAGCCCTGCGCCTTACTTCTACATTAGTCTAACTGGGACACTGAATTGCCTTTTGGCCAGCAATGAACCCTTCAAACCCAGCAGGACAGGGAAAATCTGAGGCTCCCTTGTGAAGTTTCTACACATGTCTGAGTAGATGTCTCAGCCTGGTGTGGGGTTCACCTGCTCTGTGATTCCTGTCTACAAAGTTAAACATCTACAGGCAATGAAGAGAAACTGGGCGATGACAGCGCGTGATTCACCTCATCTTAAAAGAGGTTTCAGAGGCATATAGCATGATTTGTCCCCTGGGAGAGTAAGCATCTCTGTTTGTACTTCAGGGAAGGTCTGTGCTGTTAAAGAGTCTGTCCACTTTATCTGGAGATGGCTGAAGCTGGATGAGGTGGATCCCACTGGCGATATCCCATCTGTGGTTGCATCAGCAGTAGGCCCAGGGATGTTACAGAGATTGCTCTGTGCTGGGTGTCAAAGCAGGAGCCCACCAGCCCACATTGTAAAGGAGGGGCTTTGACAGTAGGTTGATGGGGAAGGAGTTTGTCATCTATAAGAGCTTTCGTCAGGGTAGAAGTCCCTATAGCACAGAGCAGACTAATTCCCATTTTCTTTCTCAAGTCCTGTTGAGATAGGATCTACCTGGTGAGAGACAGTCACTATTTCAGAGCAAGTGTACCCTAAGTAGACATCATAAGCACAGGAAGAAATCGTCTTCCTCACCAGACATCACAAGCACAGGAAGACATCATCTTCCTTACATTGCAATTGGGAACCAAGGCAAAGCATCATAAAAAGACCACCGTTTAGGTACCCAAATCCACATTGTACTTCTAATCCTCATGGAAATCAATTCAGATTGGGTATCCCAACAGTGGAGAGTGGTTTAGACACCTTCAACCATCAAGAGCAGTGAGATTAAATGAGTTGGCCAAGAGTGCATGAGGACAGGCAGTAGCTCAGACCCAGAAATGAAGCCAGGTTGGCTGTGAGCGCTTTCTCTCTGCAGAGGTTTCCTGAGCTTTTCAATTCATTGCCTACAAGCACAAAACACACTCTCCTTTGCACTGAATATTTCTCCCCACTGAGGGAAACTGGCCCACCCTGGGGGCAGTCTATAAAAGCATGAGATGTGCTTTCATGCAAGCTGGTAGGTGCCTGTATTGTGGTGAGGACACAAACCAGACTGTTCAAGTCCAGCTGATCCTACTGATGCCTTCCCGTCTCTCCCCTGTGAGCCCAGATGGACAGATCCATTCTCCAAGGTGAGGAGGTTGTGTGACAGTCCCTGGCAGTGGTGGTTTTGTACACCACCACCAAAGCTAAGTATTTCATGTCCCAGGACTGTAGTACTAGATGTAGTGAAGGTGCTTGAGGAAATGAAACCTGCTGGGACAGTGCTGGATGACACTGTGAGCTGAAGGAAGGCAAACGTGGTTTGATCTTGTCCAAACTGCTTATGAGGAGGGATCCCTGCAGCCAAATATTCCCAGCAAGCACTCAGATTTAATATCAAAATGAGTAAATTGGCTTTTTCTCCAAGAGACCTGGGGACAAGCTGACACCTATGCACACTGGACAATTAGGGGAGCAAAACCTGGGAGTAAGCTGGGGATCTAAGCTATTTGGCCAGTTATCCCTACCTTTAGATTCTCTAGTGGGATGCGATTAATTCTTTGTGGATTTTCCTCTCTTTGTAAGTCTGGAAGGAGCGCAGGTGACTCACCTGGCCAGGTGAAGTGACTAGAAATTCTGCACTAGTAGCTAAATGCAGGTTTGAGTCCATCAACTGACACCGTCCACATGGTGTCACTGACATATGCAAACTTCAACAAAAGCCTTGGAGGCCTCCACTGTGGGAGGATTTGCAAGACCATGGCATTAACTTATGCTGGTAACTTTGTTCCTCTGAAAAATTTGGGCAGGATAACCCAATCCATCTGAAGACATTCTCGTGATGGTGCTGTGGATGCTTTCAGCCCCGGATAAAACAGTTAGCAGTGTCAAAAACCCCTTCCTTTGAATTTTGAGGAAGTTCCCACCATAAGCACAAAGAGGGGAATTTTGAAGGAAAAAAAAATCAGGAAAGGCAATGTGTAATATTCCAACAGATGGTGTCACTGAACAGAATCGTAAGCTATTTAACATCAGATCTCTCTTCTGTATGTGGACAGTCCTGAGCATAAAAAGTGTCTGTAAGCTCTACCTTATTTTAGTTTAGGACCTTCCAATTAGTCTGCTGGGAATCCCAGAAGGACTGAGAACTTTCCACAGTTCCCTGACACAGTATGGGAGGGTGGCTGCTGTGCACAGAAGCACAGTGCACTAGTTATCTACATCAAATCCGATGAAGGATCTTGTGCCTCATTGTATTTTCTTATAATTTACAAATAAATAAGTCCTGGGTAAGCGTAAAGTAGAGGCTCCAGTTCAGTTTAGTAGAGGACTCAGTAACCAGTGGGCTAACCAGTGATGCCGTGTGAACCCAGGATGTTGGGAAATTGCTGTTAATCAGCATGTTCTTGGATTTAGCTCCGGTGCCTTGGGATACTCCAACCCCAAGGACTCCAGCAAATATAGTGGCTGCACTGCCAGTAGAAGGAGTGTGGCACCACAGACAAACGTCACAAAGACTAAAGAGTCTCACTTCATTTATTCATGCCCTTATTGTTTGGGCTTTTTCCAGCTTCATCACTTTTCCTGCTCTGAAGTGAAGCGTAGCTGTGCCCTTGATGGGCAGCCCTTCGATTCCCTCCCCAACATGTGTGTGTTTTGGGAAGTGGCAGCCAGGCTCCATTTAGGAGGAATTCTCCTTTTTATGATGTGATAATTGGGTGGAGTTGGGTCAGCAGATGCCTAGCTGATGCCCAGGGTAATCACTTCATGGCAGCACCATATTAAAGGCATTCTTCTATGAAGCATTAAAGAAGAAAGAAAGAAAGATAAAGAAAATAAAGGTGGTTACCTTGTTTTGGGTATTTTGTCCTGAGAGCATCACTCCTGCCAGTGCAAAGTGGAGGGACCAAGGTGAAGTTGGTATAGAGATATAGTGTAAAGCAACTGAAAAGGCAAAGTCACACCAATATTTCATGGTTTTAAGAAGTTATGGAAAAAAGGTGGATCTCTGCCCATGTCCTCTCTTCTTCTTTTTCTGCAGGTGATCTATTCTTTCCTCCCTCCCTCCCTCCCTCTGTACCCCTCCAGACACTGGACTGGCAAGCAGTTTTGGGTGTCTACGCTCTTCATCCATCGTTTGTCCCTGTGGTTGTCTCAGAGATGAACAAGTAGGATTCTTACAGACTGTTTCTGTCACTCATTGCCCTCTGGCAAAAATGAGATTCCCAGACCCGTAGACATGCCTGATATACCTCATCTGCGATCTGCAAACTTGACACAATTAATAAGCAATTTTTCACAACCTCAGTGCTTCTACTTTATTAGTGAACTCAAGAAGTCAAGAAAAGTGAAGGTGTTTTATGAGCAAGATGACAGTACATTTTTCACAATAGAGATATGCACAGCACCAAATGCAGACGGATCAGAATCCATCGTGTTGCAGCAATGATGACCTCCAGCTGTGTATGACTTGCAAAGGAGAAGAACAAGGGGAAAGATTCAGAATAGTCACAGCTCCTTGGTTAGTCTTGCTCCCATATTTAGCACTGAACTACCTAAAGGAGAAATTGCTGTAACTGCTCAGCGAGAATGGCATCAGATCTGGTGCAAAAAGTGTGCGTAACATGGTGTTAAGAAATACTTGGTGTCAACCAGTAGCACTGGTCAATGTTTATCTAAAGAAAAATGCTCCCACTCTAAAATATATTTTCTTCAAAATAGCAAGCTATTTGGAAAAGGGCAATTTTGGTGTTTCTTTTAAAAGTATTTTATATTGAGGAAAACTGAAAGGAATAGATGGTTTTTGAACTGTTCTTGACTTAAAACATTAAAAAAAAATTCAGCTAATGACATTTTCAGCTAAAATCTTAATTAGATGGGAAAACGTTTCTGTGATTAGATATTATGAAGCAAGTTTTGTTTTCAACAAACCAGAAACATTGTGTTTTTTCTCTTTCAAAATTTTCAGTAGATGTTTTGTGTTTTCTTTCTCAGTTCAGGAAAAAAAAATAGTAAAAAATCTCTGCCCAGGCACTTCCTAGAAATTATGGGTACCTAAATCAGGGCTCTGCATCCCACTCTGGGCCCAGATGTCCCAACCTCGGGCATCACAACTCAGTGATGCATGAACGACATGCTCATATGAATATAGCTGGAGTGGTTTGACAACCAAACAGGGAGGGAACAGACCAACCGAGCACTCTTAAATCTGCTTAAGTGCAAAGTTACTTGACTTAATTTGAGCTATCGGGCATGGTAGTTTGCAACAATAACCTTCAAAAGAACCATGGCCAGCAGATCGAGAGAAGTGATTGTCCCCCTCTACTCTGCTCTCGTGAGACCCCACCTGGAGTACTGTGTCCAGCTCTGGAGCCCTCAGCACACGAAGGACGCAGACCTGTCGGAGTGGGTCCAGAGGAGGCCACAAAGATGATCAGAGGGGTGAAGCACCTCTCCTATGAAGACAGGCTGAGAGAGTTGGGGTTGTTCAGCCTGCAGAAGAGAAGGCTCCAGGGAGACATAATAGCAGCCTTCCAGAACCTGAAGGAGGCCTACAGGGGAGATGAGGAGGGGCTGTTTGCAAGGGCATGTAGCGATAGGACGAGGGGCAATAATTTTAAACTAGAGCAGGGGAGGTTTAGATTAGACATTAGGAAGTTCTTTCCTGTGAGGCTGGTGAGACACTGGAACATGTTGCCCAGAGAGGTGGTGGAGGCCCCATCCCTGGAGACATTCAAGGCCAGGCTTGATGAAGCTCTGAGCAATCTGATCTAGATAAAGATGTCCCTGCTTACTGCAGGGGGTTTGGACTAGATGACCTTTAAAGGTCCCTTCACACCAAACACATTCTATGATTCTATGATTCTATGATTCTAGTCACACCTAGATGAAATAGCTTTTAAAACTGGTGCAGCTAGATTTGCAAGAGGTTCTCTTACTATCCCCTAAATCCATACATAGCTTTTCCCATATAATCTTCTGGTTCATGAAAAATTGTCCTTAGTTTCTTGGGAGCAGATTTGCAACCATCAATGCTCTTGAAATCAGAGAGGCTTTATCACAGGGAATAGTCTTTTATTGCTCAACAGAAGTAAATTTTCTTACTGAACATAGAACATGGTCAAATATACTGTTTGCAAATGGTGAAAATGCACAATCCAACAAAAAGGATAATTTCCAAAAAAGCTCCTGGGCCAAAACCATCCCAGCCATAGAACTCCAGCACTTTGAAGCTCTGTGCCCCACAAAATTGCCCCATAAAAAATGTCAAGCAATTTGCAGAAGCAACTTGGGAGGTTTACGTCCCATTTGATTGTAAACACCCGCTAATATTTTTATTATTTTTCCTTCCATTAGTATTCCTTCTCTTTCTTTTCTCTTTCTCTGTCTTTTTAATTTTGTTTCTTTATTCTTTTCTGGCAGCCTCAAAAGGGTGACAGAAAAAATAAACACTAAGAAAGTAAGAGAACCTTGGGTAGACCGCAGGAGATGTTAAAAGCTGCAAAGTGGTCATTTGCTGCATGTAAGAATTTTATTGCTCCTATATAACTCTAGTGTACTCCTTAAGTCTCACCCACTGGAACCCCAGCTATTAATAACAGCTTCCCTGTGTGGATAACTAACTACTAGGAACTTCCTAAAACCAAAATAATTTTGAAAAAAAGTGTGATATGACGTTCTAAGGAGACAATCCCACGAACATTGCTAAACTGGACCTACTTCAAAAAGGTCCTGAGATATCTACCATATTGTTCCTTCGGAACGTGGACTAGAATGGTTTTCTTCACGTGTCCCCACCCCATCCTGTGCAGTCATTTTGTACAAACCTTTCCATAAATTGGTCCCATTTCAGCTCAGAATGGTGCTGGAATAAGCTACAGTGCCTTTTTCACCATTCCTGTTTACCATGTAGGCCTTTTGCAGCCCCTGAGACCACAGATGCGTATTCTCTCAAAGGGCTGTGATCTTGCCCGTCAGTCTCCTGTAGTCTATTTGGTATTGCACGATTTCAAGTGGGCTGAGCTTCACACCCATCTTCCCCTCCCTGTTTGCACCACCTCACTGTTCTGCTAGTGACTTCAGTCTGCTGGTGTCCTCAGGCTTTTGCTCACCTACTTAAATTTCTTCTGACTCTCCAATATGAAACTTCTCTAGGTCATCTAGGTTAATCTCATCAATATGAGATTATAAATCATTTTTTTAGGGTGTAGTGCCAGGGCAAGCTCCCTTCCTCCCTGTTATACCTTTTTGTCCATCTGTGTATGCCCTAGTTTCAATTCATTCATGGCTGCTTGCTCCCTTATGGGCACCAAGAGAAGATGTCTGCTCAAGCTCCTGTCTGGCACTGCCTTATCAAACTCCTCTGCAGAGCATTGACACTTTTTGTCTGGTACAGGCTCCTTCTCAAAATCAGTCACCCAGAGCTTAACTCTTGCTTGAGACTTCTAAGAGAAAATGATGGATGAATTAAATGTAACCAAAGATTAGACATGACCTGGTCTTTTCAACCTTCTACCAAGTGAGTGTCGGGATCTCATGAGGCTGTAGGTTCTCCACAGCAGAAAACTAGTGTTCAAGGCCAGGTTGGATGGGACTTTGAGCAACCTGGTCTAGTGGGATGATCTTTAAGCTCCCTTCCAATGCAAACCATTCTGCGATTCTATGATTCTTTACATAGGTTGCCCTGTTGTTGGCTTCTGTCAATTAACCGTTAATTAGTCACTCATTCCAAACATATTGCTGTTTCAAGCTATGGAAGATACATTAATTTCATTATTGCCAGATCTTATATCTGCCAAACTTGTGACTTTTCCTTTATAAATGAAATCCACTTCTATTCGTGCATAGCTTAGACCTCTCCTGATAATAGAGAGTAAACTCTAGTCATACTTTCTCTGTGAAAGGTGGCCAATCCTGATATACAGGAGCTGTTTAACTGTATGCTACACCTCTTCCATCCTCTGTTGCATTCCCACAAGTCTCTCAGACAACTTGTACCCGAGCACAGACACAACTGTGACCTTGTGGACAAATGTCATGCATCAATTAAACTCAGAATATTTCCATTCACAGCAGGTTGGACCATCTCCTCTCCTTGTGCTGCTGCATCCAATGCAGTAGTGTGATTTCTCCACGATACTGCTCTGTAGCTGGGCTGCACAGCCCCTGCCATGACCCCAGGAGAACTAAAAGGGTTGCTCTCCTTCAAAGTACACAGCAAGTTGTTCCTTTTCAGCAGTTCTTCGTTGCTTTGTTTTAAAAGCTGCTTGATTCTTCTTACAGTCGCTGTCTTGGTGGATGACTGACTAATGCCACCGTGGGTCATATACTGGCTGTTAGGTAAAGTCAGGAGAAGATCTTCTGGAGTAGTTTTTATCCTACCTACATGCATACTGAAAGCCAACCACAAAGTTCTTTGCAACTTCTATCCACTTTCTCTCATAATTTTAATGCCTTTTAGCATGATTTTCTCCCAGATTTCTCATTGTGCTTCTGTAATGAACTCATGGTGACTCTCCTCCCCTTTTTACCCAGGTTAAAACTAGCACTGTACTTTGCATCCCTCATTTGGCCCAGCACGATCTGAAATCATGATAGGATATGATGATGTGTATATAATTCCTTGGTTGCCTGAAGCTGAAGTAGATTGCTACTCTGACCTGATCTGGCAAGTCACAACTCCCTCAGGCTGTGCACCGAAGTTTTAAAATATTTTAAAGGCAGAGATTCAAAGTTCATCACCAAATCAAATATGTCACTAAAGTTTAGCTCTGGTAAAAGCCAGAATCTTGATCCAGCCTCATATCTCCCTATCCATTGAGGTTACTAAGTAAAATATGAAAAATTTAGATTTTTTTTGTGTGTTCCCCCCCCCCTCTATTCCACTAATACTAGAGGTCAGATATGGTTTCATAGCTGACAAAGAAATTCCCTTCCATTTCATTCATCTCTGGTCTTTTGAAACTTACCACTTTGTTCTACATAGCTTTAAATTACATTGTTTTCTGTTCTTGACCTTGAGCTGTCATTCCACTTAACTGTGAACAGGAAAGAATAAAGAAGGTCACCACCGGATTTTTGGCAGAACACAGGAAGGGGAAAAAAAAAAGTGATTTTTTAAGAGTCCTTTGCATGAGTCAGAATTTCATCTTAAAGAACATAATTGCTCCATTGCTCAATTGTGGCTTAGGGTCTTATTAGCAGAGGAAAAAAATGTGCTTCTTCACTAGTCAGCGCTCCTCCAGACTGCAGCAGCCATGCCAACTTCTTGAGGATACATCTGCAGAAGGGAACATTAATTCCATGGTGCCTGTTTGTTATTAACACCCTGCTCTGATTGTGTACTGTGCTGGAGGAGAGTGTTCAAGGCCGGGTTGGATGGGGATTTGAGCGACCATGGTCTAGTGGAAGGTGTCCCTGCCCATGGCAGGAGGGTTGGAATGAGATGATCTTTAAGGTCCCTTCCAACCTAAACCATTCTATGATTCTACAAGCTGCATTTATGTCTCCCTGGCCAGGGCAGAAGTGGAAGGCAGGAGAGGGAAACAAGGGACAGGCATGCTTGAGAAAATTCACTGGAGCAAGTAGAACCAGACCACTGTTTAAATACAGCAGTTCTCAGTACTTAATACATACCAAAGCTGCTAATTTTAACAAAAGCCCCTTGAAGAATTACATTCGCTCCTGCTACCTTCTCCAATGTGGCCCTAGAAGACCAAAATCTGAAAGCCAGTGGTCAAACGCTGCATCCCTTCATTACTCTTCTATGGGTTGAAATGTTTGCTGAGCAAATAACATACTGTGAGATGTATCATAGTTTTGCTCTAGATTTGGTCACTGAAGTGATGCCTCATTGTAGCCTAATTATTCTGTGTGGGTAACATATTCCCCATAGGCTCTGAGCTGAGACCCAGGGTGCTGGGAGCAGTGTTACATGAACGAAAGTGGTATTGATTTTCTTCTTTTTTGCCCTTTTTCTGACCCTTCCCTTTCCCAGATTACAGTTTTGTCCAAATCAGAACATATTGTGATAACCGCTTGGGTCAGAACCAACAGATCTTTTTGGTGTGAAGTGAAAAAAAAAAAAAAAAAGAGAGAAAAACCTGAGCAAATCTTGAAAAAAAAGATTTATTTGAGCATTTCTAAAATGAAATGTTTTGACTGCGGGGCTAGAGACAGGAAGAAACTTGCATGGTGTTTGCGAAAATAAAACTCCAACTGCCTTATCTATACCTTAAATCATCAGGACACTTGTCAAAGAGGCAGCAGCAATGCTACAATGCGGTGTGCTGACATCAGCTTGTTCATCTTTCGAGGCACAGCAGAGGGTCTACCAGAGGTGGAAGTTCATGCTGTAGAGGATCTACTGCAGGACGTGCTTGAACTCTTCTGCTCTTGAATGAGTTGAACTTTCTTTCTCTGTCCCAGTGGATATTTAAACATGACACAAAGTGTAATAGTTTTTATAAGGGAGAACCCACACTTAGCAGATAAGATGTGTTCCTTGGTAGCAAAATAACAGGAATTTAGATCAGGCAAAGGAGTTTTCCGCAGCCAAAGCAAATATATAAAACACCCAGCTATAAGAGGTTTCATGCTGGCCGTCTGTCTTTTGCCTGGTTAGGGTTGAACACTCAGGGCTCAATTCAGCTGCTTGTGCATCAGGATTCGGGGCCATTTCGGGAGCTGTGGGGCTGTGGCTGCTGTTCCAGGAGGTCACCGCAGTGTCCCATAGGTCCTGTCTCTCATCTGCCTGTCCTGTGTCAACCTCTCAAATACCCCAAAAGCCCTAGACATTTGGTGTGAGTAACCACACTGAGGCTCAATATAGTAAGCAGAGTCCAAGGTGTGGTCCCGTTGTCTCAATACGGATGTACAGAGCCACCTGAAGCATCAAGGGCTGTCTGACATACCCACACAAGCTGTATGGCAGAGACACGCTCCTGTCTAGAGGCAGTGGGAGAGCCGGTGGAATATCCCAGGGCACCTCAAGCAGGCACCTGGGTTCAAACAACTGACCTGATCCATACCATGTTGGCTGAGCAGCTCTTCTCTGATCCCTAGATCTTTTCAAAATCTTCTTCAACTTTAGCCCCACAGCTCTACTACCAATTATATGAAGGAACTCCTTTAGGTCACAGCAAAGATATTGGTTCATGAAAACATACCTTTTTTTAAATTTATTTTAGTTTTCTGAAAACCAGAACAAAATCACCAGAATTAAAACGATCTCCTCAGCCAGCACGCAACAGAATTGGGATATATAGCTTGTAAAGGTGTTTCTTGCCCCACAGAAAAAGCAGTCTTCGTAAAGAAGGCAGAACCAGTAAACTCATTTTATAAAGGAAAGGTTTTGTCTCTGTGTGTGTGTATCTGCAAGATCTGGAATGAGGCAGTGTTAATAGTAAGTGATATGAGTTGTTCAATATCCAGCAAAAAAATATGTAGCAGAGCAAAATTTCCTAATAACCGTATTCCCACTCCAGAATTTTAATAATAAGGCTATCTTTCCTTTTATTCTTATCTAATTCTGACAGATTTATACCGGTGTATACTGGTATACTGGAGTAAATCACACTTGTACAGAAGTGAGAATGCTTTTGGGTCATTCCTGTGACTATAAGCTCTCTCCTAGGGGGAAAATATTTTGTTCTGAAGTGAAGGAGCTAACATGGTTTTATTTATGTCATCTTTGTTAGTAGGACCCGCATTATTCTGTAGCACGCTATGCTAACGTGAGTGATCGATTTTAGACCTTATACATGGCAGCTCTCCTTTCCCCTCCCCCTGTATAAACAGCTCCATTTCCAGACATGCAAAGACGCCAAGTTCACTCCCTTCTGTAGACAGCTGGACTTGCCAATTTTGCTGTCATTGCACTTTCTGGCCCCAAAGGTCATGATTTTCAAACAGGGGCGGGAGAGCAAATTTGGATGATGGAAGAGCCAATCCACTTCGTCACTCTGGCTTGGAATCAACCAGATGGAATATTTCTGGAGGTGTGGAAGTACCCGGGTCATCTCCCCACCAATTCTCACCCATCACTGAGACCTTCTGAAGTCCAGTCTATAGTAAGAGGGATGGGCAACCTTACGCAGAGAGTTAAGACTGGGTTGAAGCACCTCTTCAGGCAGCACGGTTCGCCTCTTGGTTGACCTCTGTCTGAGAGACTGATTTCATCAGTTTCCCTGGTGGGAAGGGAAGATGAGGGACCACATCTCTTTGTTCCTCTGAAATGGGAGATGGAGGCCAGCTGGGTATCTGAGGGCAATTGCTCTACCCACCTGTGCTTTCCCAGCTGAATTTTACTGTGGATGTCTACCTTGTCTGGTCTGGGAGCTAAGACACCCAGTGCTTACTGATACCTGCATGGAGGCATCTACATTTATATATTGTATCCTGTTAGCTGGATTCTAGCCCTTCTAACATCATCTCATGTAAAAGGTGGAGGCTGAGTCTTCTTCTGTAGCTAATATGCTTTTTTTCATTAGAGGGTGTCATTAAGGGCAGCAGCATTTTAAAAGTAGTGCAGGAGACACTGGGATTTGCAGAATGTTTCTCTCCATTTCTAAAACCTTTCACAGAAACCTGTTCACACCAAGGTAGAACAAAATAGGTCTTTAATGACACACAGCGACAGTGTTGCCCTCAGACAAGGAATGACACGGGCTGACATTCCGAGTAGGCAAAGGCATTATGGATGATGCAGGCTGCTGCTGGGAAAGACCCTTGGACCTTCAAGCCCAGCTGTGTAAGCCATGACTACTAGGACCTTTGCAACTTGTAGCACATACCCATCTCTTTGTAGGGATGTCCACTCACCCCTTTTCATCCTTGTCCTTCAGCTCAATAGTGGGGCCCAGGCTGTGCTTGTTATTTGTCAGCTGGGTCAGGGACCGATCTGCTCTTGGTGCTCAAAATTCCCGTGGCATCTCCTAACGAAGAAGCCTACAGACCTGTGACTCTTCCCAATCATCCAACAAGCCATTGCTGTACCCCATGATACCAGCCTGGCAGAAAGGAGCTAAAGGACTCCCTGTTTCAAGGCCAAGGTTTGCCTCCTCTTCTACACACAACCTGCTAAGGAACATCTCCTAATGCAATGCACTTTGTTGGTAAAATTAGAAGAGAAATAGACAGGTAGCTTGAATCGAGGAGGGTAAGCAGCAGAGTTTGGGCAGCATTAGCTCTGCAGGGTGAAGCCTGCTGAAGACCTGGGCAGTAGGAAGTGTGAGATAAGGCAACCTTGATAGAGACAAACCCTATCCTGGAGTCAGTCAAGGCTAGTCTGAGGTCATGTAGAACAGGAGGCTCTGTTAGAAGGACAGAAGGACTGACCAGGTTGAAGAACCAGAAAGAAAAAAAAGGAGGATGGCTGGAGCAGAGTGACACTGCAGCTTACTTCCAGGCACCTTTGTTATAGGAAAGTTCAGAAAAAGACAGGGTAGTTCATCTATTCCTTCCTGTATTACACAGCCTACAGCCATTCTCTCATGTCCTTTTAAAAAGTCTATTGAGACTGGATCCATTTATGCTGCTCTGTGTTGTTGTGGGCACTATTATTGAGGGCACCGTCTACTGTTTTCTTTGGATCATAAACAGCTCTTTTTCTTTTGAATTTGTCTGGAAAGGAGAGTCTGTTTACTTTTCCTGCAAGAGCATAGATTACTGCTATATTAGCAAATTAAGGAGGCAAGGGGTCGTTTATCTCTAAGTCCTGTGACACCTCATCCTTTCCGTCCACATGCCCAAACAGGAAAGCCACATCCATATGGTCTGTTAGGAACAACTCTTGGCTCAGGATAGCATGTCTTTGTGAGAGTGCTGGTTGGCATGGGCAGAAGAGGGACTGTGATACTCTGTGGGAGAGCTGAAACACAAAGGCAAAATGTCCTGCGCCAGGTTGGAGAGCAAAGTACTGAACAGAGAGCTGCTAAGCTGCAGGTCTTGAGTTTGAGACTGAGCAGAATCCTCCTTTCTCTCCTATAATGAAACAGTAATAAGATTGTCTTAAACCCTCCTAAGATCTTCTTTAATAAGTTTGAGGTGCTCTTAGTTGCTCTCTGGTTTCAGAGCTTTTAGAGTTCGTGATTTCAAGTGTTACTCCGTGACCGTCTGGACCAGGGCACCTCTCCTTTTTTCAACAGGAGCTGGGATTCCCACATCATCGTGTGATTTCACGCATTATTACCAATCCTACACAGAATCATGTAATCATAGCATGGTTGTAAGGTACCTTAAAGATCATCTAGTTCCAACCCCCTACCATGGGCAGGGACACCTCCCACTAGACCAGGTTGATCAAAGCCTCATCCAACCTAACCTTGTATACTTCCAGGGATGGGGCATCCTCAGCTTCTCTGGGCAACCTGGGACAGTGTCTCACCATCCTCAGAATAAAGAATTTCTTCTTAATATCTAATCTAAATCTACCCTCTTTCAGTTTACATCACTGAGAGCTTCCAACCCCTTAAGGCTGAGCCCATCCTCGAAGCAGTTTATTAAACTGAGACACAAAGTGTTATCCTGGTCACTCTTTAAGCACAAGGGACCAAGTGTCAGGTGTTGCCTGGACTGCGACTCTCTTTGGGACCCAGAAAGGTACGTATTTAAACAGAGAACAGGAGGAAAAATCAGCCAATTCCCAGCTTCTGCAGTGCCAAGGAGTTTGGCACTAAGCAGCTTTTTGCCGCGTGGTGTCTGGCAGTGCTGGGTCTTATTTTCAACAAGCCCCGTTAAAGGATTACAAGAGCCTAGTTAAAATAATGCCCTTCGAGCTTATTCATTATTGGAAAGAGAACAAGAATAAACAGAAAGGGTTCTATCTTCCACAGTGTTATTGCTTGTAGTGCTTTGAAAGAAGAAAAAAGAGCAAAACTGGCAAGTATTAGAGAAACATATAAACACACACACACTTGTCTACGAATATAAAGTAAGTTTTGTTTCATTTCTGGTTTATAGCTCTCAAAAAAAAATTCAACAGCTCCCCCCCCCACTTAATCTAATTACTCCTGATATTTTGCCATTGCGTTAAAAGTTTTACCTCTAAGAAATAATCAATTAAAAAAGAAAAGAAGAGGAAGAAATTCCAAAAGGGAGTTGCTATATTTACCCTTTTAATAGACTTTATTAAACCTGCATTGTAAAGCCAAGGAGTTTCACATCAGCCGGAACAACAACAACAAAAAGTTAAATCGTAAATACTGTTTGCCACAAGTGGTCACGTTTTCCAAATAAAACAGCCTTGTATGGAAGGCTGGGCGGCTCAATGGAGAGCTAATGGGGTAGGGAGCCTCTCCCCTTAAGGCTGCCGAGATGAACCTCATCCAGACTGGGACAACAGCAAACACGAAAGGTCCCAGTTTGCTGTTCACACGCCTCAGATGCTGCTTGAGGTCTCCTGTGCTTTTGAGCAGATAAGACACACTCTATCCCTTCTGCAGATGGAGAAATTGAGGACTTCAAGTGAATGGGAACTAAGCGAGGTTCTTCGAGAAGCCACCCCAAGACAGCAGCTCAGAAGACTGTGGAGATCTTGATAACTTCAGCTTTGATTCATTGCCACATCCCTTCATCTCCAGAGCAGGGATAACATCGTGCCAGGCCACATATCTAGTGCATATCAGCAGTGATGCATCTGGTGCAGTGGGTCACTTAACAGGGAAAGGCCTTCACAGTGATGAGGGCAGGAGTGGTGATGGGTTTGGTGGAAATGCCATGCTGAGCTACAATGAGGTGGGCTCCTTTGAGGGAGTACCCTGCTTAATGATATATCAGCAGCAGTATTTCACTTACCAGGTCGGTTGCTGGAATAGGTTTACCTCCCCAAATCAATGCCTGGCCACAGGAGTGGCCACACTGGTCCAGCCCAAAGACGCACCTTGCCTAGGACATCAGCTGATTCCTTACAGAGAGGAATGTAAAAACAGGGCAATTATGAGATGCTCTTCTCCCGGGTAATGCCTCAGCTTCCAATAATTCATGGCTAGAGGTAGTATCCTGGTTTAAAAGCCATAGATAAATCTGCTTTTTGAATCATGCTGGCTGTAGGCATCCACAGATTCTTGCAGCAAGGAGTTCTGAAGTTTATTCAAACGCTGGACATGCCACATGCTGATTTAATTTGATCCCCTCTGGTTCTTGCAGTGGATTAAAACAGGAACAGCCAATCCCTTTTCACTTTTTCTTTTCCCCTCACAACTTTATAGCCCTCTATCATCTCCCAACAATCCATGCTGAATAGTTCTATTCTTTTTAATGATTCCTCACAAGCAGAACTTTCTTTCCTCTTGATCTTTCACATTGCCTTTATCCAAAAGTATATTTTAATCTAGTTTATTGAGGTTTTCAGATCTCATTTAGCTTTGGGTCCTGCATTTCAGTCACAACAACCCCAAGCAACGCTACAGGCTTGGGGAAAAGTGGCTGGAAAGCTGCCCGGCAGAAAAGGACCTGGGGGTGCTGGTGGACGATCAGCTTAACATGAGCCAGCAGTGTGCCCAGGTGGCCAAGAAGGCCAACAGCATTCTGGCTTGTATCAGGAATAGCGTGGCCAGCAGGAGTAGGGAAGTGATCGTGCCCCTGTACTCGGCACTGGTGAGGCCTCACCTTGAGTACTGTGTTCAGTTCTGGGCCCTGCTGTACAAGAGGGACGTTGAGGTGCTGGAGTGTGTCCAGAGGAGAGCTACCAGGCTGGTGAGGGGTCTGGAGACCAAGTCATATGAGGAGAGGCTGAGGGAGCTGGGCATGTTTAGCTTGGAGAAGAGGAGGCTGAGGGGAGACCTCATTGCCCTCTACAACTACCTGAAAGGAGGTTGGAGAGAGGTGGGTGTTGGCCTCTTCTCTCAAGGGAATAATAACAGGACCAGAGGAAATGGGCTGAAGTTGTGGCAGAGGAGGTTTAGGTTAGATATTAGGAGGAATTACTTTACTGAAAGAGTGGTCAGGCACTGGAACAGCCTGCCCAGGGAAGTCGTTGAGTCACCATCCCTAGAGGTATTTAAGAAACGTCTAGATGTGGCACTTCAGGGCATGCTCTAGTGGCAGAGATTGTAGGTTGTTTGGTTGGACTCGATGATCTTAAAGGTCCTTTCCAAACTATGACCTTTCTATGACTCTATGATTCTATGATTTATGACCCTCAATGAGCAGAAATGCTTGGCAGAAATGTTTTCTTCAGTCTAGTGGTCTGTTCCAAAGTGTCTGCATCACCCAGTCACACCTGCACTGGCATCTGTTCCCACCAATTTCAGCAGCCAACTTTAATCAGATTAACAGAACAGGCAGAAAGTCTCATCCCTTAATTAAATTATGGATATTATATTCTGATCAGGTCCATTGTTTTCTTTGCTGTACACAAGCCCAGATCCTCTGGAGACAGGAGTTCTGCCATGACAATCCCAGCCAGGCTCCAAGGTCTGCCCTCTGGCCCTGAGGCCATGGTATAAAAAGTTCCACGTTTGTACTATTAAGCTCTTTTACCTCCAGAAGAGGGTAATCACATCTCAGTTGCCTTTGGGTTCAGTCCCTGTAACATTCAAATTCCCAAAGAGTATTCAAGAATGGTTTGAGAAAGTGATAGTTCACCAAGACTAAAACTGTGCCAGCGACTGTTCTAATTTACTGGTATTTACTGAGGGTTGATTGCCTGGGAACATTTTTGGCACAATCAATTTACTAAAATTGGTGCAACCATTCAACCTTGTGGCTGAAGATGGAAGAGATCAGGCTCCTCTTCAGACCCATCAAGTTTCATTTTGTGAGTATGACAAGCACAGCTGTTCTTTCCTCAAGCTACAGCTAGATTGTGAGCCCTTGGAGAAGGGGAAAAAGCCCCAAATGGCTAATATTTGAGATTTAATTTGATATAATCTCAGATGCAGCCAGCCAGAGGAGACTTTGTTCTGCTCATCACCTATAACTTATTTCCTTTTCCAACTTTGCGGCTGCAGAGTGGATCTCTGAGCATGTAGAGGTTAGGTTCCAAATTTGATTGTGTTTACACATTAAATTTCCTCCATACCTGAGAACTTCCTCTCATTTTCATTCTTGTTGCATAACTTCCTAAATACCTGAGGACACACTTTCTTTCTTATCCTGCCAGAATATGCTAAAGCAGAGTCCCTTGTGTGAAGAAGACGCAATAAGGCATCTCTGTTCTTCTATCCTTTTGTCTGACATGGGGAGAGGTAGGAACACGTAGGACATAACATGGAAAATGCTGGAGGCGCATCATCACCAAGAGTGGAGTTCACCAGGCATATGTATACCACACCTGAAACAGCAGCCCAATCCTTTTCATTATTCAGAATGGAAGAAAGCAGCCTTTTAGAAGCAATATACAACGCTGTTAAATTTATAAGCAACAGTATATCATTCACCAAAAGACCTTTCAGTTGCTTGCAGTTAAAGGAGAAAAAATCTGCAGGCCAAGCAAACCATTGTATAAGGGAAGGACAATATTTCTGAAAAGATGGTCTTTGGCTTAGTGCCAAATTCCTGCTTTGCACATTCAACAGGCATCCAAAGTCAATCCGTTCACAAGTAGGACTGAAAAATGAACAAGCTCCTGAAATCTTGAACTGCAAAGATGTCGGGGTGGCTGTGTCCAGTAATATTGATTTTGCAACTTCACCAGCTAGTGGAAACATGATTGTCCCCAAGGATTGTGCCTAATCCAAACCCTTCTGCAGCCAGTTGAAAGGGGACTGTTATTTCTGGGAGATTTTTTGCATCAACTTCCTTAGAAAAAAAAAGTGGGAAGGATGCTCCTGAAGTCAGGACGCTCCTGAAAGCAGGACTCTATCTATAAAAATTCCTGAAGTTTAACCTTGTCAAAAATAAAAAGAAAGAAATAAACAAATAAAAAGTGAGCAAAAATAGGACAAAAGCAGAAAGAAAATTTTCTTGCAATTTGGCAGAGGAAAAAGAGAATAGAAAGTGGAAAATGCTAATAAAATATTTAGTTTCAATGGACATGTGGGTGATGTGGAGTGGATGGTTCTGCAGTCTTTTTTAGACAGCAGAATTTATACTGAAGTTTTTTCTTTTATCTTTGTGCCAACAAAGCATTTCTAAGCATGTGCGTATAACTTCGCGAGTGCATCGGTATTCTCATAGAAATCAGTGGTACCATATGTTCCAAGATAAGCAAGTGTTTAAGCACTTCAAACATTCAGGATTCAAAACAGATCAGAGACAACAAAGCAAGTATTCAATAAACACAAGTGCTCCCTCCTAAAAAGAAGTTTTGAAATATTTTGTTTCTTTTTGTTCTTTTTCTTTTCTGAGAAAAATCCCAACTCTTGGAGTCTGACGATTTGGGGAAAACCTCACATTTCATTGGGAGCCAGAAGCTATACCTAGCTCGTGTAATTACCACACAAGCCTCTAAAAGGCTACTATCAAAGTCCAGAGTCTTGACTTATGTTTGATGAAAATGCTAATGGTTTTAAAGACAATCTTATGACTTTGTAACCCTGAGGGGTAAAAGAGTGTAACTGCACAACACAGAAAACTACATTTTTGCAGCAGCAAAGCACAGTGTGTTTCTTCTAATTAAGGCAATAAAGGAAAAGGAGAGATGAGAGAGAGAGCAGGACCTCCAGATTTTAGCAGTATGGATCTCTCAGGCTCAGACATTTGATCTACTGACTAAAATATGTCAGTCACTGTCATAGGATTTAGGCTTAAAATATTTTTAGAGAAGCGTACCAATCTTTTAGGGTAAATGTGAAAGAATATCCATTAAATTTCTTTATAGAATAAAGTATGGATTTATCAGAGCCTACTTGTCAAGCTGGAAGTTTAGCTACAGCTATGGTAGGGTTTGCTTGGGTCTAATTATAAGTGGAGGTGCGTATTCAGGCATGCCAAGGAGACAGAGAAAGACCCCATGCTGATCATACAAACTTGGGAAAAAAATCTAAATCAGAGAACATTTTTGCTATCTAGAAAGAGATTTTGAACTGTGAGAAAAGAACTTTTGCTGCCATGTTCTGGGAAATGGAATCTTAGCTGCAGTCACTGTAAATTCACAGATCTCATCCTTGCAATACCCGATGCTCATTTCTCCAAATCCTAAATATTGGCTAATTTCTCAGCATGAAAAATGTCAAAGTTAGCACTGCCAGGGGGTTCTACTGTCCAAAAAGGGAAACCATGCCTTGTTCTTCAAGGAGGAAATAATGGTGTGGCTCACAGAGTGTGAAAACATCCAAGACTTTATAAAAGACAATTTAAAACTACAAGACAAAGAGCCTTGAGCTTTGCAGAAAGAAAAACAACTACAACATGAGCCAGCTAGGAAGAACCAGGAAAAAAATACATATTTAGCCTGCAAATTGAAGGAGCTTGAAAATAATAAAAACTTAACAAAAGCATTTCTGTTAATGTCTGGGAATATTCAGAAAACCAACTACCAGAAGAAGACTTTTTTTTTAAAAAAATCAAAGCTTGCCAAGACTGACCACCTGTGTCTAGTGTGTTTATGCAAAAGCATTCACGCAGTTTGGGAAAAAGACATATATATAAACTGAAAAAAAGGTTAGATGGAAAAGTTGCAGCCAAAAGTTTGGAGGACCAAGGGTTAACTGCATCTTCTTATTTTGGCTTGAGCATAGAAGTCAATATTGAGGGAACACGGGCTACTCAATATTTAATGGACATGTGAAAGGGCAGGTAAGCATTGATATTGGCTTCAATCTGGCAAACTTTGGAACAGGCAGAGAACTCATGGAGTCACAAAATTGAACCTCCTGATTTATCGCTAATGGAGATAGTCACTGGGGAACGCGTACAACTCCAGAAGTGGGAAAAACTGAGTCTGAAATTTAGACGGTTGCAATACGAGATAGTCCAGTGAGGTGGTGAGCTCATAATCAGTCTGGATTTGCAGATGGCTAATAACCTTGTGATTGGTGCCCAGAAAAGCTGTGGAAATTCCTTTCAGAGATGTGGTCCATTTGAAGCCAATGATTTGTAGGCGATCTCTTAGCAATACATAAGTGCTCTTGCTGCCAGAAGGAGAAACTGTTACATCAGGCATGTTCAGGGATAGTTGTCCAGGAGAGCTGGGAAATGCCAGAAGACCTCAGATTTTGGATTTTCAACTGTTAAAATTCTTGGTGGCTGGAGGCAAGTGGAAAGTCCTGTCTCCTGTTTCCATCCAAATGACCTGTGGATGGCACTGGTCATGTTAGCCCATCTTTATCTGCTCCAAATAAGTGAGCAAAGGCTAGCTGCATAAATGAACCCAATTAATTTTGACTGAAACAAGTTAGAAAATCATTCCACAAGCACCTAAATTGGCACTTTTAAGAACAAAAATATATTTCAGCCATGATAGCTGGAGGAGGTAGACTGTGAAGTGTTTGCAAACAATTCCTGACTCAGAGAAGCTATATAGGCTCCTGGCTGCTTCACACCACCTAACTTTTCTTCCCCGAGTTGCTTAATTTATATGAGGTAAATGTTAATTAAAGATTAGGTAAAATTAATGAAGTCCTAATTAATTTTCACAATCCACCATCTTCTGGAGAATATGAGTAGCCCCAATTTGCAGTGAGAGACACTGAGGCACAGAGAAAGGACATGAGTTGCTCCAGCTCGTACAGTAAGCCACTGTTAGGACCTGTCAGGGGACTCATTGCATGTAGAGCTCGTCCCAGCCTTGGGTTTCATACCTGGATCACCACAGACCAGATCGGTATTTTGGTACCGTATGAACACCTGGACTTCTTTCCTCTCTGAAACACTCAGATGTATACAGAAAGGAAAGAAAATAGCTGTAGACAAGCTCAGGGATTTTAGATATGAAACTCCAGGCTCTGCTCTGAGAGGTGTAAATCCCTGGAAACCTGTGTAGTTCCTCAAGGTTCATACCAAAGCTATTTGGACCAGCAGTTGACTTTTGAGCCTTCCCATCACTGCACATAATTCCTGCATGAAAATGGGTAGTTTCACCCATTTCAGGAGGCTCAGATTGCTCAGGTCCTGGAGCAAGGATCCCCCTCCTCTTCTTTTGATGTCATGAAGAGATTAAAGCAAGGCTGCTGGCTGAATACACTCGCATCACCGCTGCCTGTAGTGGGGAGATTTACAGCTCTCATTACATACCAGAGGAGTTAAAGGCCATGCACCTCATCAGGACCTGTTCCCAGTTTATAGCTGCCGCCCACCAGCCTCACTAATGATCCCAGATAATCACTCCTTGAATGTTCCCAGTCACCTTGACTTACTGCTCTCTCCCTGTGAGTCATGCTATGAGTCTACAACATGGTATGCAGGAAAAAAAAAATGCTTTCTTGCATCTGGATTTAATTACCTTCATTTTTAATTAAATTCTGTGGTTTTAATATCAATAACCCTGGCCTGGAAAGACTTGCTTTGCTTGGATGTTTGTTCTCCATACAGGCAAATATTGCTGGTCACTTATCCCATCCCGTCCCCTGTAACCTCTGAGGGTCTTCATCAAATGCTACTGGAATTCAGAGGTCCCGGAGGACATGGATCATAGAGACTGGACTGGCCAGTTCAGTATCCTCTTATTCACCTTGAGGCAGCTGCAAAGTCCTCTCTCTGTCTCTGACTTTTGATTTCAGTGGGTGGTAATTCCTGATGTGGTCAAAAATATCAATTGAAGCTAATGGTCTTAATGGATTTGAGGGCCGAAGGGGACAGCTGGAGTAATGAGTGAGCTCTCTTGGCAAAGACCATATTTTGGCCTGGATGTGTATACGTACACACCACTAGCACTTTGACCCATGGCAAAGACACCTTGTGATACAGTCAGCATAAATAAAAAGATGGGGAAATTAAAACCTCATAAAAGGAAATGCTTTTCCACACGCCATGGAAGTAGACTATGGAGAACACTAACACAGCAAGGTAACAAGATTCAAGGACCAGACTTTTACCTGGCTATCAAAAACAGGCACTCCATCAAGAAATATAAAGGGATTTAAAGGTTTTATTAAACCTCAAGTTAGAGGCAGTCTGTGAGAGACCTGGGACAAGCCTTAGCAAGTCACAGGTTTTCCCAAAATCTCCTCTACAAGAGCTGGCACTGCTCACAGTACAAGAGGGAGTGCAAGCCAGGACCAGACTCTTATGCCCCTACATAGTTTGTTTTCAAGAGGGACAATGAAACAGAGTAGACATGTCAAAGCTGGGCTCTTAAAGCTGTTGAAGTGTAAAGAATCATCTAAGCTATGACTGAGAATTTACATAGCACTTGGAAACTTACTGTTCATTATACTGGAGTGCAAAAATCACGTTGTTCTTCAAGCTCAGGGGACACTTTAATTTTCAGACGTCCTTCTCACACTTCGTAGTGTTATGTTAACGGTTGGAGTAGATGATCTTAAGGGTCTTTTCCAACCTAAATGATTCTATGATTCTAGTAGCCAGGCCTGTAAAGTCAGATCTGCAAAGATACTGCATCTCTCCTAAAAATCCCTACTTAGATTTGCATCCTACATGTTTCAAGGCCATGAAAATGCACCAATGGACCTTAATCACCCTGACCATCTGTACTTCTTCCACCCATTAGCCCAGGAGCTGGATATAAGCTCAAGCTCAGGTCAGCCTGATCTGGGGTGCTTGTCCTAAATGTGGCTTGTAATGACAATTAATAGCCATTGGTGTGGCCAGGGCCCTGATGACATGCGCACAAACCCCAGAGCATCCCCCAATCACATCCCAGTTCAGGCTGTCCTGGTGACTGGCACATCTTGTGAGCAGAAAAAAACATAATGGAGCACATGGTCCCAGCTGGCCAGTTTCGTTTTGGGAGGTGCCAAATGTTAGCGCTGCTGATACCAATCTATGGGAAGGTGCTCCAACATGAATATGCTGAGGAAAACACAGCACCTTACTGAAGGGATTGTCAGCAGATTGACATGTTACCTCTTAATTAGCAGATTGCCTGTTGGGGCTGTACCCTGAAGCTACAATCAGGATGGTTTTCCAACCATCTGAAACCTTCTACAAATGCCTGGGAGGGTTGCAGTGCCCTGTGTTACCTGAAGAAGGGAAACAATGGCTCAGGGTACCAGGGAATAAATAAATAACATGGGCATATCACTGTACTGCACAGTGCAACACTCCATCCAAACAAAAGACAAGCACATCTATTTACTATAATATTATAATTGTATTATTTAAGGATCTGTATTTATACTTTGGTGCAACTCTGGGTGATGGAGATGCAATTATGCACAGATCTCAAAAGTTGCAAGGAATAAAGTATCAGCATGCTAAAGGGACTGATCATTTTAATAGAAACACCTGTGACTTTGGGGTTATGACCAATGCTGAGCACCAGGAAAAGGGCTGAAATATTAGGGAAGAAGAGAAGGGAGAAGATGGAGGATGATACAGTGTTAAAAAGGTTGAGAAAACCTCACAGAACTTAAAAATAAGCATGAGATATGTGAGGAAAATGTAACATTAGTCTGCAATCCTTTGTGGCTCAGCCAGCAAGCAGAAAGCGTCTTTAAGGGAGCATCTCAAGAAAAATCATTGAAAATGTTTAGCAGCCAATGCCAAGACTTTGCTGCCCAAAATGCCCCTGGGGAAATTCCAGGGCACAATGCTTGGTTTCAGGTTCCCTGAGCGGCTGCATTTCGGCTTCCCAGAAGAGGTCAGTCTTTCCCAAGGATTTGTGGTAAGTTGCCCAACTCTTCCAAAGGAAAGCACTAGACAGAACAACGCCTGGGTGGATAAAAATAGGGAATAGCAAGGGCTTGCCCAGACCCCAGCTGCAGCCTCAGGTGAAAGCGAGCTCATTGCAAGTGTGAACTCACCTGGGTAATTTGACAAACAATTGACCTAATGTTCCCAGGATGTCGGAATTAGCACTGCCTCGGAGCAAGCTGGGGTACAAGATGGGAACAATATGCTCAGAAAAATGCTCAAAATTCACACCTTCTTTCAGCAAAATCTACTCTCACGTGCTTGCATGGTGAAAATCCTTTCCCTTCCTTTAATGCTCTGGCCTTGACCTGTAAGAGTCTTACTCTGACAGCAAAGAGGCGTCTTCAGAAAATATAACAAAGCCATGCTCCCCACGCAGCAGTTGTGCAATTACTAAATCTGAATTACACATTGAATCCAGGGAAAAGTTCTAGCATCCTTCAGCTCTAAAAAGACAAGGTCCTTCCACCTGCACTATCAGGTAACACCTTTACCTTGTCCCATTTATGTGTTTCTAGTCCTCCTAGGGCTGAGCTTTCACTGTTGGCTGTCAGAAGTCCTGTAGAGTAGATCCATCCTTTTGGGTTTATATTTTTATAGTCTGTGGCTGTTGTGATAAACTTCTCAACAAAGTGAATCTGTGATGATTGCCTGAATTTGAAAAGACCCTGAAACCTTTTATCTGAAAGATCACCGCTCATCTTTTTCACTCATGTCCTATCCAAATTTTAGCTTGAAAGCCCTGGATAGTCACACTGGTGTTTACTCAACACTGGTGATTTTGGTAGATTTAATGGCTGTAAAGATGGGCACGAAACCTGTGTGGACCTTGGTCTTACTGCAAAGAGGGAGATATAACAAGAAGGTCCAATATAAGAGAAAAAGAAGAGAAGACACGAGAATGAAGAAACAACCAATACTCAAGGGGTACTTTGGTCACAGCAAGAACAAAATTTTTTGCTGCATGCTGCACTGAGCTATAAATCACCAGGTAAATAATAGTTAAGAGCCATATTTGAAAAGATATTTCAGTCCTAAAACGCTGGTACTAAATATTTCACCTCATAAAGGCTAATGCTTTTTCCTTGATCTCCAAATCTCCCATTGACTCTGGATTCATTGCAGAATAGAGCCCTTATTTGTACCCAAACCCATTTCGAATGCAGGATCCTGCCTGCTTCCTTGTATGGGTTGGCATTGCCAGGCAACCCGACACTCACGTCACAACATGAGCTTGTCAAAATCTTTCAAATCAGGTCAAAATGTTCCATTAGGATATTTACAAAAAAAAAGAGGGAAACTATTTCCTTTCATTTTAATGCTGTTCTCTTTTCTTCACATGTCAAAATGGCAGTCAAGAAAAGAAAACGATTCAAATCATGTTTTGGCTATTTTTTCTCCCTTGTTATTCAAGCACATTTTTTTTCTGTCAGAAGGACAATATCTTGGTTTTCAAAGCTATATATTTTGTTATCATAACTGCATGAGCAAAGGCGGTAGCTGTGTGATTTATGACTCTGGGCTGATAATGTCTTCTTTTCTATTGCTCTCTGTGTATCTTATGACTGTCTTAAGTAGATCTTCTCTGTGTGTAACCATGAAGATCAGGCTTCTGATACCATAAAATGCATCTGATTAGATACATCTGCACTGATAAGCTGTTTCCTTCCATATCAATGGAGCTCCAGGACGAGTTAAGAGTCCATGGATGTGGCCCATCCCATCCTAAAATAGGAATAGGAACTGGATGAAAAAAGAAATCATAGAATCATAAAATCATAGAATGGTTTGGATTGGAAGGGACCTTAAAAATCATCTAGTTCCCACCCCCTGCCCTGGGCAGGGACACCTCCCACCAGTCCAGGTTGCTCAAAGCCCCGTCCAACCTGGCCTTGAACACCTCCAGGGATGAGGCAGCCACAGCTTCTCTGGGCAACCTGGGCCAGGGGCTCACTGCCCTCACAGCCAAGAATTCCTTCCTAATACCTAATCTAAACTTCCTCTCTTTCAGTTTAAAACCATTACCCCTTGTCCTATCATTTTTTTACTCATTACTTGTTGCTTGTTTGTCATTGTAGGTTATTAAGGGAATCTACAAGCACCTGAATTTAAAGTTAGATGAGATTCATCAAATGTTCATCAAAGCTCCATCATTAGCAGGAAGTCCAGGCTAAACAGTAATGATCGGAACAGCACTGTTGCAATAACCTGGAGAAGGTTTTATTTATATGGAACTTGTCCGGGACAAAAAACGATACAACTCTCTGAAATGTCCCTAATTCCTTTCTTACAGAAATTTTCTTACACTTCTTACTTCCAACTTGGGGTGAAAGAGAGATGGCTATTCCCCATAAATGTTCATCCCTGTCTTCTATGTGGTGTGCATCTTTTGACTAAAAGGTTGACCTTTCAGCTTGGACCTGCTTTTCCAATTATATTTCTCCTAATCTGAAATAGATATGTCTCCCGTCTCTTCCACAAACTTTCTCATAGGGAAAAAAATTGGTTGTCTCATGTTTTCATTTTCCCTGTCAAATGGGAAGGTAACAAGACTCCTTTTGTCTGTTTGAAGAATAACATTTTACTTACATATATAGTATCCTGTTCTGATTTGAATGGCTAGGTACGAGACTGAGAGAAATCGCAAACTCAACCGTGCATATTTCAGATTGGGAGAAAGAAAATTCAATGAGTGAGATCCATCTCATCACATTTTAGATATCTATTGTGTCAAGGTCTCCATCTGAGCTAGTTACCCCTGGTTCACTTTGTAGCCAGTGAAAAGAATTATTCCACTTGTAGGTTGCAATTAATTTATTAGGCCTATTTTTAGATATCCACTTTTGAATGAGATGGAATGCTCCCCTCAGATACCTGTCTTATTCCGCTTAGGAACATTGTTCAGATGGCAACATCTACATTGCAGGAATCTATATCTGGTCAGAGAAACCCCTTCAGCAACAGGTGGACAGAGAAGAGGGACTGGAGCGTGGGCAGGAGTTCTTCATATAAAACAAAGCTAAAAAATATGTTTAGAGTTTGAAAGTAATGAGAATACAATGACAGAGAGGAGAGTTTGTTGGGGGAAGAATTTAACAGGTAGCTTGGGAAACAGCTGTGATTTACCCATATATTGCACATTGCCTCCAAGGTTGTTGTGGGTATTTTCCAATAAATTAAATAGTGATTAAGGCAGTGATCAAGTATGCTGAGCAATGCAAGATAACAAGGAGGTGAATTTCAGGCCCAGCTGGGAAAGGGAGCAAACTTGAACTGTAAGACTGAGAAGAAAAGAAAGGAAAAGAAAATAATCTTTTTGTGTGTGTGTTGAGAAAGGACTGTATGATCTAGTGGTCTGTTACTCTGAGGTTCCGTGTTTAAGTCCTAACTTTCTCTAGGACCTTCTTTGTGGCCCTTGGCACATAATTTCATCACTCAGTCTCTCCTCATCTGCAAAAATGCTGTAATAGTGTTGTTTATTTGTTTTTGTTTTTGTTTTTTTTTTTTTTTTAATCAGCCTTTTCCACTTTGAGTATAAGCTTCATTTTTCCCGAGAATGACCCAAGGGAAAGAGAAAACAAGAGCACACATGACTTTTGGAAGACTCACCAGGTTGGTTGAAGGGGGCATGTGATGGTCTTCAGCTGCTTCCACTGAGCATGTGCCCTCTGACAGGGTCCTCTTGAGCCCCCAGTCCCTTTTGGAGACACAGTCCAGAACTCTAACACAGTGCTGAGGCTCTGCTTGGATTTTGTTGCCCCATGGGCCACTTGTGACCACTGTGGTGGGTTGACCTTGGCTGGCTGCCAGGTGCCCACCCAGCCACTCTCTCACTCCCCTCCTCAGCAGGATAGGGGGAGAAAATAGGATCAAAAACTCATGGGTCAAGATAAAGGCAATTTAATAAAGAAAAGCAAAGGCAACACGTAGAAGTAAAGAAAGGCAAAAATATTTATTCTTTCATTCCCGTCAGCAGGTGATGTCCAGCCCTGGGAAGCAGGGCTCAGTTCGGGAAGTGGTTGCTTTGGAAGACAAACGTCTTGATAGCGAAAGTTCCCCATCCTCCTCTTTTCTCTTAACTTTTATTGCTGAGTACATCATGTGGTGTGGAATATCCCTTTGGTCAGCTTGGGTCAGCTGTCATGCCTCTGTCCCTTCCCAGCTCTTGCTTCCTGTCCTTTGGTGGGTGGGTTGGAGAGACAGCCTTGATGCTGTTTGAGCACTGCCCAGCAGTAACCAAAACACTGGGGTGTTATCAACACTTTTCTAACTACAAATGCAAAACACAGCACTATGAGAGCTACTATGGGGAATGTTAACTCCATACCAGCCAGATCCAATACAGCCATAATCTACTTAGAGAAATCCAGCAGAAGATGCCAGTGCTGTGGCAGCTTACACAGGCTGCAGCAGGCAGCAGCTATGAAGCTTGGGAAAAGCAGTTGGTGGTAAATTCAAACTGTTGCTTTCAGCAGTAGTCCTCATGGCCAAGAAATTAGAGTCATACAGGGCAGGGTTTGACTCGCCTCACTTTAAATCTCTATAGTTGAATTATCCTGGGGCGACAAATGTTTAGTGTGTGATGTATTTTACCTGTTTAAGCTATCAGCTTTGGGGTGATGAACTACATTTAGGTACCACTGGTGTCTAACATAGTAGAATCATAGAATCGCCTAGGTTGGAAGGGACCTTTCAGATCATCTAGACCAACCATCAACCTAACTCTTGACAAAACCGGTCACTAATCCATATCTCTAAGCACTATGTCTACCTGTCTTTTAAATACGTTCAGGGATGGCGCTTCAACCACTTCCCTCGGCAGCCTGTTCCAATGCTTAGTGACCCTTTTAGTGAAGAAATTTTTCCTAATATCCAGTCTAAACCTCCCCTGGAGCAACTTCCCTCTTGTCCTGTTGCCTGTTACTTGGGAGAAGTGACTGACCCCCACCTCTCTACAACCTGCTTTCAGGTAGTTGTAGAGAGTGATAAGGTCTCCCCTCAGCCTCCTTTTCTCTAGGCTAAACAATCCCAGCTCCCTCAACCGCTCCTCACAAGACGTGTTCTCCAGACCCTTCACTAGCTTTGTTGCCCTTCTTTTGACCCACTTCAGCACCTCTAGTGTGGGATTTCTGTCCAGATTCCTAAACAGGACTTGAGAGAGTAGAAAAGCTCAGTGAGAAGTTTCCAATGCACTTAAACAGAATATTTTGATGGAGCTAACTCACAGCTCAGTGGATCTTACTGCCATGTAACGCTCTCCCTCTGCAGGTGACTTTTAGGAATGGGTGGTGCAAGTCCTGAAGGCCTGATCATCTCACTTGGTTTTGAAGGTCATCCGTCTCATGACTGGTGACATGCATGGGGAATGACTCAGTTTAGTCTCAGCTGTGGATGACCCTCAGATAAGTCTTCATTATCCATCAAAACCCAGGTAAATACTGAGAGGCAAGAGTGTTCAGACAGATTTCTGAATTTTTTCTCAGACAAGCAGTTACGCTCACAAGCAGTTTGGTTTTCTAGTCAAGTTAAAGCCAAAGTGGTTTGTTTCCACTCCAGCTTAGCTCTCCATGCCAGCCACAGAGGCACTTGGCGCCTAGTTTTCAAGAAGAGGAAGAAACACTTTGGTTGTGTTCTCAAGATTGTCTTCTGCTAAGTCTATGTCAGAGGCCAAAGAGCTCTGTGTAATATTCCCACAAGCCAGGTGTGCCATGCATGTGGTGAACCCTGGCTCCATATCTTCCTTTCCCCTTTATTTTGTCCTTGCCACAGCTCATGCCCTTCCCCTTCAGGGTAGCTGGTGCCTCGCTCCCCTCCAGATGCAGCTTGGAAGGAGGATTTTAACTCTTTCTTTCTGGTCCTTCCTCACCCCCAATTTGTATTTTTCATTTTCCCAGCACAAGGAGCAGGCTTCTCTTTTCTTTTTCTCTTCCTTCATGAAGAAAGGAATTGATTAGAAATTTAAATAGCGTGAGTCACTCCCCTTTCCCCCTTCCCCCATCCTGCTCTCCCTTCCCCCACCATCCCAACTCCTGGAGTATAAATCATTTTCTGTGGTCTGCAACTCAGCTGGAAAAACTAACAAAAAGGGTCTATAATGTCACCAGCATCTAATTTGGTGGATTTATGGGGTCTGGCCTTAAGCACTTGCTGCTTTACAGCGTGTGAGTTCACTCCTGCAGGAACTCCCTCCAGACTGCAGCTTTTTATCCTTGACTGCGGCTGTCCACAGCCTCTGGAGCTTTGCAATGGGCAGATCCCTCTCCCTTGGAAAATGGGATCTCTCCTTTCTGCCCCACCCATTACTCCTCCCTGATGGGCCCTAAACAGGATCACAAAACATTCCTGCAGCCAGGAAGGGCTTAGCATTGGTGATGTGCTGGTTGCAGCAGGAAAATGTAGTAGTAATTAGTAGTAGTAATTAACCAAGGCAGACCTGGTGAAGTTCACATATTGAGGAGTCTCACGGCTGGCTCTCTCTTTGGGCTCCCTCACACACAGACTTGTCCTTCAGTTTTTTTAATTTTTATTTTAATCCTTTTTGGTGCCTGGCATTGTCAGATATAGGAGAACCACCAAGCAGGAGCAAGTGTTTTACTGAGGGCATGCTGGTTTATGAAGCCCTGCTTCCAAAGGAGCCTGGCTGGAAGGTGTCACTCCCTGTTGCGTAGCTTGACCTAGGCAGAGGAAGCACAAGGTGTTGTGGAACCAGCTGGTGGCAAACATCCCTCAGCTGAAACCCTTCTGGCTGCAGCAGCATTGTGACCACCTTCCAGAAGCAACCTGTCCCCTGGAAGACCCAGTGCTGGTGAGCATTAGCTCTAACAGTCCATTAACACCCTGGCATTTGCCTCAGAGGAACGAGCTTAAAGTTCGTATGAGCCAATCCATGTATCCAAGCCAGCTGCTGTTCAATGACAAGCCTACGTTTAGGTTCCCCCACTTTGTTATTGAACACAGATGCCAAGTACATGGGACAGAGACCCACAGCCTGCAAACTCAGTATCAGGCCCTACCTGAAAATAGCAGGTTTTTTAACTCCTGTTAGGTCCACAACCTGGGACGACTCCTGGGATAACAGCTCTCAGAACCCAAAGCACTGATATACTGGTGCAGACCAGGGATCCCAGCACAGTTTGCCTGGAGCCAGATGTCAGAATTTCAGTGACACATGGAGTATGGACACCTGGATAGCTTTGAAGGAGCTCAGCTCAAAGTGGCAATGGTGGAGTATTGGGAGTTAAATTTGCTGGTTCTGCCTCGGTGAAAGCTCTGGAGGGGCACCTCTGTGATGTTCATGATGCTTGAAAGGTAGGACTGAAACCAAACTGGCTCTGGCAGCAGAATAGCCATCTTCTCAATGTTCTCAGCCATCTTCTCGCATCTGTGACCGTACAAGTATGTATGTGTGTGTGTATTTGTACTCACATATGTAGGTATTTATATCCCATGTATAAAACGTAGGATAATTCAGATACCAGGGTCTGAAGTGAAGAAGTGTTGGCTCTCTTTCCTATGATTTCACTTATATATTTGCAATCTGGACATATATCTGTTTTCCAGTATAAACATACTTTCGGACAGATGTATGTGCTGCAGCGCAGGTCAGGAAAGGGATGACAGCTCTGATTTACATGCCATTTCCCTCACCTCAGCATATTAAGCAGGTTTCTTCTCTGGGGCATCACATCTCACTGAAACTAGTGATGCTTTGTGGAAAGCTGGGGAGAAGGCCCTCTTTGGGGAACAATCCGTCTTGTACCTAAACTATGAGTGGCATGTTTCTACCTCGAGTCCCTGTGTGTATAACTGCAAGGATGTTTGGTTCAGTCTCTTGCTTTAGAGACTGATAAGATGTGGGCTTAATACACAGCTTTTCTCATCAAATAATGTAGATGCAGGTCCTCATGTAGCCTTGATCTATCAAGTCTAGGTGTTCTCCCCACCTTCAGGAACCTATAAAACTTCCCAGCTGCGTGGAAAGTGAGTATTGCAACCCTCAAAGGATGGAGAAACTGAGGAATGGCTTGTGGATGGGAACCTTTCCAAAATTGCACCACAAATGCCTGGGAGAGCCAGAAGGAAAAGACAGATCTGTGGACTCCCACCAGTTTACGTATGTGTGCAAACCACAGAGACCATCCAGACTCACTTCAGAAACCCACAAAATGCCCACAACTCCTGTTGCTGTGCCAACACCATTCTGAAAAATTTTATTGGTGCTGTTTGCCTTTCCTATCATGGTCATTCCTGAGGGAAAAGATGGTCTTATGGTGAGGGCACTGATCTAGGATTAAGAAGGAAAACTGCATTTGAAAACATTCTTTGTTTCGGTGACAATTTTTGGTAGAGCTAAGAAAGTGCTTGTCAATGTTAATTTTTATTTAATATGAAACATTTTAATATTCTAGTCTGAAAAATGCCACTAGAATACTGAATTCTTTAATCCTATTTAATTTTTGACAACTATAAATTAAAAAAATTTTCTACTTACAGGATGAAATATTTTGAGTTTTTTTCTCATCAACTTCTCTCCCAATAAAAAACATGTTGGAATTATATGCAAAAAATTTCCATTGACAAATAAACATATTTTCCTTTCCCTCCAAACTGTTAGTAACTCAGTACAAATAGGTTTTATTACTTGGGTTCTCACCAGACCCATTCTCATCACGGAGCGGTTGCTCAGACAAATCAACCCATTTAGAGGAGCTGTCACCACAATTTTTACAATAGTAAAGGACCTTCCCATCAGCCCCGTGATTTCTGTGTTCATCAGTTCTTAATAAGTCAAAAGAAATAACACCGTTTCTCCAGGGTGATACGGGCAGCAAATGGTTCAATTTGTGACTGGTAATACTGATGTCATTTAAACAGCTGCCTCTACAGAAGCCAAGCCCTCGCTATTAAATAACCTTTCTGTCATTCCTTAGCAGCTCTGGAAAGCCTTTTAGAGTAGTAAAGAGCAAAATTATTGCACCAGTCATGTCTAGATAATACGTTGCCATTAAAGTCTCTCATCTTGGGGTCTCAGACTGTTTAACATAGCTGAATTCTGCCAAAACCTGAAAGTAAGTTATTGCTTTTGAGTACATGGAAAAAGGGCATTGGAATAATGGAGTGGGATTCATATTGCTTAAGGCCAGTTGTCTAAGAAGTCCAAGGTAAATCTGAGCTCTCAGTAGTCAAAGGACACAGGCATCTCTAGGAGATGATTTGCCTCATCTGTATTAAGATGCATCAAAACTCTGGGGGTCTCTTTTTGACTCCCTAGATTGTGCAGGGAGCCAAAAGGACTGGCCTAGACTGTCTGCCTAGCTTTAGTTGGCTAAAGGTGGCAAGATAAATCCAGTCCAAGGTGTCAAGGAAATAAGGAGTATGTTGAACGCATTACCTAGCCTCAGTTAATCGCTTATTTCTTAGGACTTTTTTCTTTTCCTTATGTCCTGCTCCTTTTAGAGGGAAGATGCTGCAGGTGGGTTCTTCATTAGTAGCCATTAGTAGTTGACCTTAGGGCTGAAGTGAAGTTGTGGCATGGAGCGATGTGCACCAGCAATAAGACCCAGTTTAATGTGGTCAGCTACACAGAATTACACTCGCTGAGGCTCATGGCATTCATTTGACAGATCTGAACTGCTCTAGAGCTTGTGGAGGTGACTTCTGACATTGCTGAGTCTGTGGGGTCTCAAGAGATGAACTCGCTCTTTCAGACCCTTTTTTATGGCTCTGTGATGATCAGGAGGCAGGAAGGAAAGACCTCAGAAGTGAAATTGTCGCAACAAATCCCTCAGAGACATCCTATTCCCTTAGCAGTCCTTGCAGCAGTGGAGCGCTGGCATGCATTTTCCTGTCAACACCCTCAGAGAGAAATCTGAGCCCCGGTGTTTAAAGCCAGATGCTCAGCTTCCTTCCCTGCCTGCACACATGCCAATCTGTTAGGCTGGCCTCCTGCCTGTTCCCAGGTGGTGTGCCAGGATCAACAAGCCCCAGATACCAAGGAAAGAGAAGTGGCCTGGGAGAGCCTCTCAAAAACCTCGTACTGACATACCCCCTGAAAGAGGATCCTCACAGTGATGACTTAGAGCAAATGGCTGCCCCATCCTTCACAGGAAGGAACATGAGCTGTCTGGCCTGCTTTGCTATTTTTGTACCTACCAAGGGCCCAAGTTACTGGAGGGGAAGACCAGGCTCTTTGCCATATTTGGAAAAACAAAGCCCTGGGAGCAGATACTGTGCTACTGGACGATATTATGATCAAATGGCTTTTTTCAACTCATGCAGTGGTGTGCCCAGTGGAGACACTGACCTGGGACTAATGAACATGGGTTGTCTTGTTCCTCTAGCACTGCAGTGCTCTTTGACCTTGACCAGGACTCTTTGTTGTGCTCTTTTTCATGCCATTTGTCTTTTTAGACAGGGTGGCAGATGTTAGATGCTTTTTATCTCTACAGATGCTCTTTTTATCTCTATAGTAACTCATCCAGTAAGACCTGGATCTCAGTTGCGTCTCTGATGGGCTTCTATAGCAGCCCATAGAAACACAAGTGTTGGAAGACTTTCCATTATGAAGGAGTCCTAGCCCCAGCTAACCAAAACCACTGACTTCTGCAGACACTCCAGACATAAATACAGGAGAACGGAGGCCCATATAGCCTAGTAACCTGTTTCTCAGAGCCATCAGCAATAAAAAGCTAGGAAGGGTTGAATTACAGGAATCTTATTCCTGGTTCATGTTTTGAAAATTAAAGTTTAGGGACTTGCTGATATTATTATATTTGCTACCCCTCATGGACTTAACTCCTGGGTGTTTGTCTATGCTTCTTAGAGATTTTTATTTTTTTTCTGGCCTTCACAAAGTCCTGTGTTTAAAAGTGCCACAGTTTTCACAGAGCTGTAGATAGCCCTGTATGAGATGAATGTGGAATAACCTACCTTCAAGGCGATTTTTCATCTTGTAGACAGAGTAGTTCATGCTAAAAGTAGGAATCCCCATAAGCTAGGCTAGAGCTTCCTACCTAAAAACTAGGGATTATGATACTCAGACTGATATTTGCTTCAGGAAAGACACTGCATGTGAGATAAAATTCTGATAAAGATGATTGTATTGGATTACCAAGAGGTTATCCATGACAATGCCGGATTTAAACATCAAAATAGAATGGGAGGGGTATAACTGGCATTCATGTTGTGCCAAAACCAAAAGAAGAGAAAGCTCCATGGTGATCTGAAAATGAGAAAGAGCCTGGTCTGTTAGGTTTTCTCTAGTCTTCTCATTGGGGCACAGTAAGGTACTACACCTTTCAGTATATTGGTTTTACAGTAGACCTAAAAATTAAGTAGCAATATCTGTAGAGAGGGAAAGGACGGCAGAATAAAGCACTTACAGGACTGCTATGTTACTTCTTCCAAGCTGGAAAATGTTATGAGCTGAAGTATCTTGCTGAATCAGCAGCTTCTTCTTTCTGTGTAAGATACATCTCACCTAACTTCAGCCGAATGAAATAGGTTTTCTCTAAGTAGTTGTGCAGTCCTTCCCTGTGTTTAATAGAGAATGACACCTCCAGAAGGCAATATCTTCACCAGGCTCAAATACATCTCAGAAGATGGGATGGACCAGCTCTCATCATCTGAACTGACCTTATAGGCTTTCAGGCTATGATACCTGTGATGTGATTATCTTAAGAACGTGTCCAGGACAAGACAATTGACTTTCTCCCTGGACATCCAGGAGAGAGAGCTCCTCCAGGGAGCTTATTTCTCTCCAGTGCTCACTAAGGGAACCTGGGGTGATTAGTTCATCCACATTGTAGATAACTCTATCATGAATCTCACCCTCTTACATTTCACTTCTGCATCAGTAGGAAGGGAGTCTCAGAGACAGACTCCCTGCCTATAGTGGACAGCCCTGTGTTGTTCAAAACAGGAGCTCTCTCTCAATGGCTGTGTACCTCCACTGGGGCAATACTGGAAGCTTACTGTGAGTATTAACCTCTGCTCACCTTCTTTTGGAGGATACGAGACCTCTTTCTATTGAACCATTTCTGGATTTCTGATCAGCCTTTTGGGTTTCTGTTTCTCATCAACTGTGCATCACAAATCTGACCAGATAGTTGGCTTCCTTTTTAAAACATTTCCAAGTAAAAACAAAATCTGCAGCTTAATTATACAGTAGTAAATTACCCATTGAAAACTTCTGTTCATGAAAAACAGAGCAATTTCATCTCCCAACACCACCACCTCCACCCTTGGAATAAATCCTGAGAAGTATAAATAGTGAGAAGCCAAAGAATTAGGGGGGATGCTAAACAGTGGGACTCTTGTTCTGTAACACTGAAGTGTGAGAACTGAGGAGGGTGAGTCTGTCTGGGTGAATCATGAGCTGACCATATTTCGCTTACAGCCCATGCCTTAATGCATAGTCTCATTGCCTTTAAATGCTAGACTGTTCCCCTGTAGACAATCCAGCAAGGGGAGAATTCAACGCCTTGGGATTTTCCATGAAAAAATGTAAAATAAAATAAATTGAGCATCTGTTATATATACCAGTTGGAGGGTGAATTTTTAATTAATGCCAGTTCATAATAGTGATGTAGGCCAGGGGAGGGTACCACTGATTGTACCTCTACCAACTGAATATTTACAGGCCTGTTCTCTGCCGCTAAGGCCAGCTGGGCTAAGACAGACTGTGTCCATGCTGCTAAAAAGTCTTAACTCCCAAATCAGGATGGCCTCATGCAAACAGTCATTGGGAAGTAGTCTCTATCTCACACTAATTTCTAAGCTTAATTTAAAATTAAACTTTTTTTGAATGTTTTTATATGGTGCTGAGCCCACACAGCAAATGGATTAGCTCACTGCTAGCTGAGCTCCAGAGTTGCACCTCCATCTGGCATGGAAAATCAAGCTAGAATATTAGGTATGAGTTCCCGATCTTTGTCTTCATAAAACCTGGGCTTGACTCAACCACCAAAGTATGTTAATTTATTGAAAACACTTATTATAGGATTCATCTTCCTAACATCAACCCCTAAAAGGTGTGTGTCTTGAAGAACCTATATATTTAATCTCCCTTTGTAGTTAATAGAGAAGGGAATCTGCAGACGGTAATTTGTCCCACCAGTGAGGATTTTTAAAATGTGTCATCCTCACTTGTGCTTATGTCAAAAAACGAAGCACATTGCAATGTTTTTGGGCTTGGTTTTGGGATTTTGTTTGCGTTGGTTGTTGATCTGATTTAGAACATAGCTAGCAGAGAAAAGGATCATGGGTCAGTAAACCGAGAAGGAGAACAAAAACTAAAAATGGGTAGGGATATTTTAAATTACTTTTGCCTCGACAGCCATCACAATATGGTTGATTTGGTAAAATATTGAGCGGTCTAACAATAAATTAGTGAATTTAAATCCTTGAACATACAGAATGGGGATTTTTCTCTGCTACTGTCTGTGTCTCCATCTTAGTAAGTCATCCTGGACTTCCTTTACAGATGATAAACGCTAGGTAGCACAGCCATAGAAATATAGATGTGCTGTTTGGAAGTGATCTCTAGTCCAACCTACCACCCAGAGCAGGAATAGGTAACAGTATTGTCAGTGTTGTCATTGGGCTTATCATCAAGGTCCAGAACAAAGTTTGGCATGGAAGAATTGCAAGCTTGTGCAGATGGAGCTTATGTGTGACAGTATGTATGTATGATACTCAGATGTAGCCAGTTTACATAAGGGTAAACAAAATCCAAGAGCTCAGGGCTGAAAAATCACACAAACATATTGCACATCAACCGACCGTGCTCCAGAATTTATTTAGTTGCTTCTTAAATCAAGTTGGGATCTTCTCCCCAACCACTGTCACAGAGAGACTATTTCTGAGTGCCCCCCTTTGCCAATTAGAAAATAGAAGCATAAGGAAAAACAAAGCCCATGAGGCACTGCATCTGTACATCTTTACCAAAATATTGCCGTTTTGCATCTAACTCTTACAGTCAGGTTAATATACTTACTTTTAGTGGTTTTGGGTTTGTTTTTTTTTTTTTTTTTCTGAAGGAAGTAGGCATATTTCTCAAGTCACAAAACCAAAATCCAAAAGCCCAATTTCCTCTTAGGAGTCATTTTTGATGGAGCATTTTGCCGAGGCCACGTTGACAAAACTGCAGGGCAGAGCGTGGCTGTCCTATTGCAAAGTAACAAGCCCAATAAATAGCAAAGCAAAGAAAAAAAAGACTAAAAGGCCTGAGAAACACTGAGTAGCAGGAGACAAAGAAAAGCAACACATCTGAGTTGCCCTATGCCTGCTCTTGAAGAGGTTTTGTCTAGCCAAAATGCCTGCCTGCCGTCCTTTCCCAGCAGCGCTAAGCAGCCCCGAACAGGCTTTCTCTCTTTTGCCTTTCAAGTTGATGAGAAGGGCACGCCGCCGGTGTTAGCAATCCCTCTGCAGCTCTGGTTTGATGCCTTTGTTGAAGGGCGATAACATTTCACCGCTGAAAGGCAGAGAGGTGATTAGCAGGGACATAATGGAGGTAAGTGTGCAGTAAGGAATGCTTCGGTGTAGTTGGTCACCAATGTCCTCAAAGCCTCTATTGTTGCTTATACTGGAGTTAACAATTTGTCTCTCTGAAGCACAAAGATACCGATCTTTTGCCATCTCTCCAGAGAGCCATCCGATGGATGGGGCTGCTTAAAGAAGGAGATACAGATCAGCCATGGTGACTCCTTCAGCCTGCTGGAACAGCTTCAGAGGGTGTCGGATGTCAAAAGCAGCATGGAGCCTACCTACATCACCACATCTTGTCAACTATGGGCTCCAAACAGGGCTCCTGGGGTTCAGTTATGCAGGTACTGGATAAAGACACGAAGCTTCATGTTGCACTGATATTCCCAGTAATCTCTCCAGGTAGAACTTCCTTTGGGGAATTCCTCATTCTGAGATTTTTCTCCTTTTTAGTGTAAGCTAGGCAAGAGTTTGGAAGTCTAACTCACCATGTGATTGTCCAGGTTTACACTACCTGTCTTGCTAGAACTTGAGCAGAATGAAACCACGGCCAAACTGTAGAACCAGAATGGTCCTTTTGCTGCTCCCCTTTGGTCCAGCAAAGTTTCCAATAAACCTTGGCAGTCCTGCCTGTGTTCACCAGGACAGCAATCCCCAGGGGGGACCTCCACACCTGAAATGGCTTGATGCAACATGCACCCAGCACTATTTTTAATGCAGAGAGTGAGATGGAAGTCTAAGCCCCAACTATATTGGTACCAGCTACCCCCAATTTTTACAGGCAGTGGGAGATGCTATCTGGTCCTTGTGCATTTAGAGATTTTGATAGCATAGATCAGCATAGTTTCTGCTGTGCTATGTGTATTTTCACCAGCTCAGGATCAATCCCTAATACTTTTTAAAGACACTAAATTAAATTTTGGCCGCCGAGGGAGGCACTGTCATGGGACTTTGTGTGATTTGACATCTCTCTTCCAAGGCAAGTAACATGAAAAAAAAAAAAAAGGAAAAAAAAAGAGAGAAAAAAGGAAAAAGGACCTGGTAAAGTGGCAAAATCTGAGTTTAAAAACCAGGGAAAACAGATGGAATGAATGGCTTTCCAACATGTCCCACTTCAGAAAGTGAAGGAGGATGTGGTTTGTCCTTGTTTTATTCTCATTGTTCAGTGCTATACGTTTATCCCATCTTGGAAACGGGGGATATTAGCTCCACTTGACGCATCAATTGAGGGGGTCAGAAAACTCTTCTGGTACTGTATTCCTTTGAGGGGGGGGTGTGTGTGTGTGGTGGGGTTTTTTTTTCCTCAGTGAGAATTTATGACTGGTGTTTCAGAAAGTGAACCGGTGTTTATTTTCCTTTTCCTATGATACTCCACATTGCCTGTGTTCCAGGAAACATGACATAGCTGTTATTGCTAGAAATGAGCTTTCTGCCAGTGGTTTACATTCACAACTGGCTTCTGAAGGAAGGAATTCCTGGCAGTGCTCCTCAAACTGTATAGTTTTGCCCTTTGCAATATTCCTGATTTTTTCTTTTTCTCTCCAGATTAGCAAATCCAAACAGAAGATAATTAACAATTACCATTTGGGACTGGAGATTGGGCGTGTGTCTCCTCTTCTCACTTTGATTAATCTCTCAAACAGCTTAACGCATTCCTCAGTGTTTGTGTTCTGCAAGATCCAGAAGAATTTGCATCCATTTATGGTCATGTGCTACACCCTCAGTGGGGCAAAATGGTATCAAATTCATTGACAATCATGTGGGTAAATTCTGCCTATGCAAGTGGATGCAGCTCCAATACCATTATTAATGTGGACATTAGATCCACAAGAGTTATAAGTCAGTTTTATAACAGTGCTGCTCAGCATCCAATGGTTTTAGGGAAAAATCTGTCTGAAAAGGGAAATTATAACTCGTGCACTTGAAATGACCAATTGTGTTAGGAAACTTGAATTCCCTTTGCGTGTTGGTAGAACAACAAGAGGAGATGACACAGGAAGGCTGAAAGCGATGTAGTCACTGGAAGATTCATTAAAAGACAGCTTGTGATGTGTAATTTGTGCTTAAACTGAAGCTCTGAATGGAGACGAAGAAGAAAGATGCAAAGATATTCAAATAAATCTGGATCGTCTTTTGCATTTCCGTGTGTCGACATGAACAAATAAAGTCAATAGGAAGAAGAATCATTTCACGTACCAGCAGAGGTGGACAATGTTTTCTCAATGCTTTTCCTCCCACAGTTCTCATCAAAATCTTGACATTTGCTGGCCTAGAACAGTAATTCACTAAACACCATTTGATTTTGCTGGTTTTGGCTGGCATCAGTCTGCCCCGTGGTGTCTTTCTGGGTCTTAAGGAAATTACAAGTGGTTAACAAATAAAAGCCTAATTGTGCCAGATGTGGGACATTTTGGCAATCTTTGAGTTCCAACAGTCTGATTACGATTCCTTTATTCATTCATTTCAGGGAACAAAACCTTGTAACAAAGTCTTCTTGGAAACACCACCAAAATTGATGCTTTTAATTAAAAAAACAAAGAAACAGAGCAAATGAAAAGAGTAATTGCAATTGAGGCTTTTTGGTCTGAATTTTCCTACTGGAAAGTTGGAAAAGGTCATTGAAATAAACACTTTTTTGCCTGTGTCTAAACATTTTTATTACAAAGAATCAATGTATTTCCTGGACTATGAAAAGAAAAATACAAGGCAGAGCAGCTTCACTTTCAATGGTAGTATTCTAAGCCAGTTAAAGCAGATGGACATAGTTCTCTGATCTATTTGGAAGAGGTTAACAGGCCATGTAGCTGTGAGTGCAGCCTTTAAACTTGAAATATTTTGTGTCCCACCAGGCAAAGACTTATTCATACCTAGGACTTTCAGTTTAGAAGTACATCCAGAGCACTGCACAACTGGGGCACTTCTTTTGCACTGCAAATTTGATATGCAGGTGAGGAATGACCTTCTTTTTTTTTTTTGGTTGTTTTTGAGATTTTTAGACCCCTCCTCTCTCCTCAAAGCTCAGCTGCTGTGATTAAAGCTGAGTAAACAGATTCAAATTTTACCTGACCAAAATCTTCATATACAAGAAGTCAAAACTATGGAAAAAATAAACCTGTGTGATAGTCCTATACTGACCAGGGCTTATGGATGGGGTATTTCTGCTAGTTCCCATGGGTAAAAATGGACTTTAAGGAAGAATCCCCTTTTTATGGACGGGAAAATCGAGGCACAAAGTGAGTTATGCATCTTTCTCCTCTCCAGGAACACTTTTTTGCTTTCCCAATTGCCTTTACTCATGGAAATTTTGCTGCTCTTTACCTTAAATAACTTTCTTATCCTCTGTTCTTATTTCCTCAATGTATTTCTTATTAGCTATTTTATCAATTTTTGGTCTTTAGTCTCCTCAAACCAGCCAGAATCTTCACTCCTGGTGTCCAAATAACCCTTCTCTGCAATTGCTTCAGTTTGAGTCCCAACACTAGATTTGCAGATTATTTTTGAGTAGTCAAACTTACACCACTGGAAAAAAACAAAATAAAACACACAAATCCCCCTCTCACACCAAATAGTCAAGCTTTCACCTATTAAAGGGAAATCACCTAGAAGGGATGACCACAAAATAGGCCAGAGAGAAAAAAATTGTGATTGCTTTTATATTCCAGCAACTAAAGGGTTCATGTGGTGGGCAGGGATGTAGTCCCTGCCTTAACGAGCACTTAATTGTTATTGTTCTATGATTCTGTGATTCCATGATTCTTAATTGTTACACCTAGGAGGAACAGGTTTGATAGCAGATAATGAGGAAAGTCTCTTAGGAGACACAAGGCCACTCTGTGGGAGATGGGGACCCCATCTTCTTCCCCAAATAAGCATAGAGGGATTTGAACAAAGATTTTCTGTGTTTTGTTGAATAGTTTTGCACTGGACTATAAAACTGACGTTGTTATAGTTTCTGCTAATGCTGGTCTGTGAGAGATTATGTGAATTTGCACTTAAAAATGAGGTTGTGCTACATCTGTGTATTGTGCAGTGTTTTTTGAACACTTTAGCACCCATAATTCAAGGGTTTGTGGGACCTTGGCACCACCAGGGTTAGATGGTATTTGGAGAATCTACCTTTTTGACACAAGCTTAGAAAAGGTATGTCTGTATTATACATTAAATGCACATAGCTGTTCTTAGACTTGGAGGTTAGCTAGCATAGGACAACCCAAACTTAAGCTGGCAAACTCGCAGCCCTCCAAAACAAGGTGGTTGATGTCTAACAGCAACTTGGTCACCACAGATCCTGCTATGAACTTCCTTACTTGCCAAAATGATGTGTCCCAATCCATACCAGAAATGGGGACTGTTCTCTGACTTGTGCTGATCCTAGACTGCCAAAGAGCTGTTTAGGAGAGTGCTGGTTGACCTACCTCAAAAACGTGCCAGGGAGCATATAGACATTTGCATACCAGTGGTAGTAGTTGATTTAATAGCATGGATGTTGCTAGGTGGCTTTGACGCTTCTTTGAAAAGCCAGACTCAAAGTCAGCCATTACCATGCCAAGAACAAACCATGTAGAAGGAAAATTCCCAATCTAACTCAAGCATTGGAGAAGACATCTCCATTACTCATTTCTCTGTGGGAAATGGGTGGGGAAGGAGGTGCCACTTTGGGCAGGAGAGACATTTCTCTAAGGAACACACCCGAGAAATGGGAAACTTGGACTCAAGTCTCTGCTCAGCTTGAGAAGGTCTAACCTTTGAACACCTCCATCTCAGGTACGTAATTACCTGCTGTGTTGAGGGTTACAGGGTGTGAGATGTCACTTTTTTTTTTTTTTATTTTTTTGGTGTGAAAGGCAGGCTTCTGGGATGAAGAGATGGAGCAGAAACCTGTGGCCCAGAGCATGAGAAGGTTTCTTTGGGAGAGGGTGATACGTATTCAAAATATTCAGTATCCCAGTGTTTATGACACCAATGCAAAGATGAAGCTGTCACTTTGAGGGAGTTGTCAATGTCTGAGCTTGTAAAAAGCACCAGGCAGAATTAAGTCTGATGAAGTAGTTGCGAATTCTAATAAAATCCTAATAATAGCACTTATGAACATCATTAGAAAAGAAGCCTTTCAGAGTAGTGATTCTGATGCGATCTGTAATGCTACAAAGTTACCATCTTTGAATGAAAGTCAACCCACAGTTTTTGCAGCATGGTGGAGACCAGTGGTGTTGAATAAAAAATATATATATTTTTTTACTTCACTAGGTGACCCTAAGGCTATTTGCCATCTGGCTCTTATTTAATAAACAAAGTGAATCAAATTAGACCAGCAGAATAGTCAAGAACTCATTTGACTTTTAGATGGGGTTAAATACACACATCCCTCAACATCCTGAGGAGAAGTATTTTCAACACAAACAGACACTGGAGAAGGCTTTCAATGACAGCTTTCAATATTTATTTCAGTGGAGAATTACAGGGAAAAGAGAAAACAGGCCTTGAATTAATCATGTTCAAAATAACACAGCAGTAAACACAGAGAAGTTGAAGTGGATGTCTGATTATTACATAATTATATAATACCTGATGAGAGACATCCAGAAATATAATTACTCTAATTCCAGATTTTAGGGTGAGTATATAAGTAGCTGCAGATCCTCTTGTCTAACTCACTGTAAAACACAAATCTTATAATTTCACCCAGTAGTCTCTGCATTAGACCTCATAACTTGTTTTTTTTTTCTTATCTCTGTCTTCCAGAAAGGCACCTCTCTGCACAGATTAATCTATGCATTTACTTTTATCAACCAGACTCATTCAATCAAAACACAATATGGTCTCATCTGAAAATATTTTCTTCCCTTCTTTAAAATCATGCTGATTGGCACCAGTGGTAGTATCATATATGAATTCCTTATCTAGTTGACCCTGTACCGTCTCTTCCTTAAGCTTTCCTGAATTAATGCCGGATGAATAAGTGCATAGTTATGCCAGTTATACCCCTTTTCCTTTTTGAGCAAGGAAAGAGATCCAGAAAACCAAATTTCACGTAAAAACCTAAGACTGGCCAGTCTGGGTCCAGTCTGAGGTTTCTCCTCTCACAATATCCTCTTTGCAACTGTGGCCAATAGCAGTAATCTAAGGAAGGCTGTAAGAATAGGGCAAATGTATATTAATGCTTTGCTATGATATTTTCTATATTTTTCTTTTCTGTGATATGACTAGTCATCCCCGTACTCCCTTAGCATGAGCAGCAACCAGAATGGTTTTCCAGGGTTCAGGCCCAGGTAAAAAAAAAGGCAGGAGGGCAGGAGTCTATTTATGACCCCTGAAATTAGTTGCACATGTCTGGGGAATGGCTTGCTTTGCTTAGGAATCTGCCAAAGCTCTAGTCCTGCAGCCAGTCATCTCTCCAGGGAGTTATCTGGGCCTACTGACTTGCAAATATATGACCCTAGGAGATGATATTAAACACCATTTTTCATTACAGGTGGGTTGGAAAGTTGTTTCTCACGATATGAGTCCAGCTTCCTGTGTCTTGCTAACTACAGGACACAAATATGTATTGAATGCCCCACCATCATTCCTCAAAGCTTGATCATCTACGTCTGGAAATGTGCATTTATTTTTATTACAATGTCTGTCTTTTCTAAAAATATTCCAAACAAATTCCTAGGGTCCTGACAGCTGTGGAATGTAGCTTCTCTCATCATATTTCTCCATTTAATATCTTCAAAATTATTGGCCTCGTGCCTTCATCCCCTTTTCCTCATTAGATTTTAACCTGGATTGTGCAGGAAACAGGGCTGATATGATCACAATGATTTTCCATCTGCCTGCCTGCCTCTACCTGTTGCTGGTTGAACCCACTAGTTGTATCAGACGGAGGGGTAGAGCTCTCCAAGGAATTAGGTACCTACAAGACTTACGAACGTTGATGAGTGATTAGAAAAGCAAGGAACAGAACACAGGTGGTTATATTTCAATCCCTTGTCTTCTCTGAGATTAAAGCTGAGCAGTCAGCAAGAATGGTCCTTCTGGCTGACTGGTTGGAGCAGCACATGGGGTGGAGAGGAGGTGATGGACCGTGCAGTGAAGCAGGGAAAGGAGGGAATGCTGGGTGCAAGAGATGGGCTGGGACACCGTGGTGAGACGAGGACAGAGTGCAGAACCCAAGTCCAAGAAACTTGGCTTCATTAACTCCACTGATAATGTTGCAGTGCTGCTATAAACAAAAATTGTCTTGTTTATATATTTTACTTCTTGCAATGTTAATTTCCTTCGTAACCCAGCTGGGCTTTTATGGAAAGACATTTTTTGACTGAGAATTATGACTATTTAATACACTTGTTTTAACAACCACCAGTTCTGAACTGCATTTGTTCAGCCTCCGTTTGTCTTGTGGTCCAACTCACCGTCAGCTTTCCTTAACACAGACATATTTACTCTTCTGAACCACACGCAGTCAAATATAAATGTGCAAAGCAGATCTGCATTCACACTGGCTTTCTACACCCTGTGTCACATAGACCTTACAAAGCATTTTTTATCCAAAGCAGTGCTGGAACTGGAATAGAGAGAAATAAGAGAGGCCACTCTTTATCTTTGCTTCAACCACCTGGCAGAGCTGAAAGAGAAGATCAGCTTTTGGGATGCCCAGGCTTTTCTAGGTGAGGGCAGGATTGTTGTCATATGAGAAAACTGTAGCAAAGCAAAGGGAAGTGCCTTGATGATAATCTCCCATTAGACTGCAACAATCAAACAGTCTCCTGCATGTCATTAGCTTGAATGTCACACTATGTTACCCTCCTCCCTTGCAGACAAGAGACCACGTGCATGAGTCATTTATTGGCAGATGTGAGCAAAAAGGGGAAAAAGTTCTTGCTCATAAGAAATACAATGTGCTGGAATAGTTGGGAACTGTTCAAACCATCATCTTAAATGGGGATGCATGTCCCTGCCATAATTTATTTATGCTACCTATTAAGTAATGCTGACTTTTTTTCTTGTTGCCTATAAAATACAAATATTTCCTAATTAAACAGGGCTAGGACTAAATAAGCACAACACTATCACCATCGCTCCATAGCTAATTTCCTGGCAGGAGCTGTACTGAAATATAGCACAGGCAAGTAGCGTCTCTTGGAAGGTTGGACATAGCACAGGCAAGTACTGTCCCTTTGAAGGCTGGAGTGGGGGTGATTTTAGGACAGTGTCTGGGGAGGCAGGAAAGAGACAGTGTGCTGACAGGAAGGGGCTTCTCTCATGGAGAAATGGAGAAAAGCTTTTGGGCTTCAAAATAACTTTGAATTCCCAGTGCTTCTGAGCTTTCACTTGGAAATCTAGGAGCTGGCTTAATTTACAGTTATGGTTATGAATATTTTAGCTCATTTCTGGATTTCATATGGCCATTTACATAAGCCTGACTCTTGTACATGACTACATGAGGTCAAGCAACATGAATCACCTCCCAACCTGCCGTGAAAGCTGACACATGGTGAAGGGTGGGGTTCCTGGACTTGTTTTCCCTCTAACAGCTGAGGACGTGGATGGGGGACAGCAAGGACGCACCCTGCGACATCAAGGCTGGAGATGATAAAGAGTCTCTCTTCCAGGGACAGCAGGATTTCAAACCAGGCTACCAGGTCACAAACTGGGGAGAGACCTGAGAAGGGTGCATCTGCCCTAAGGGGCCCCAAAGCCACAGGGACTAATTGCAATCATCACAGGGATGGTGCCTTCATTAGCTCAGATGAATCACTGATTTCTCTGTGTTGATTTCTCTGTGACCAACTGGGACTTCGGAGTCTGAATGGAGTGAGACTAATCCTTCCTCAGATCTCCTTTTGTGTCCTGTTTCTTTTTTCTTTAGGGTACAAAAGGTGACACCTTCCTGGTTTTAGCTAGCAAAATCTTGTCAATAATATTGGAAACCACTGTCAGCAGATTTTGAAGGATTGAGCACCAAGAGATATTAATCTTTCCCCAAACTCAGAGCTTGGAGGTGCTTCCATTGGTATTATTTTTCCTTTGGGAAAAGGTGTCAGCTCTTATTTCTCCTTTAGTCCAGAATGTAGAACTACTTTTTCAGTACTTTCTGGACCAACTATTTTCCCTGGGTCCTCTTGCAATCCCAGTACCAGGTCTGAGGCTTGTCCTAACTGCAGACTCAGAACAACTATACATTTTTGCTCCTCACACCCTATTTTCCCTTCAGAGGGCAGAGTTATAAGCTGCAGAGCATTTGAGTAGGTCTTCTGGTCTGCATGAGTAGGAAACTAAAAAGTAGGCTGGCTGCTGATTTAGCAACAGTCACATTTATAACTGTAACTCACAAAGTGGGATCTGTGGTATAAGGCAAGTACTAATTCTGGAGGCAATTTCTGGAGCAATGTTGCGTGGACACACTTTTATGTTTTAAGGAGAAATATTCCAACATCAGCTTAAATTCTGACCATCTACATGCCTTAGACAGTTCCTTCATGTGTGAATGAAGCACATCCATGGAGTCTAGTTACTGATGACATTGACTATGAAACATTGGTGAGCTTTTCCTTGGACTTCAGCCTGTTGTGGGACTTGTTTGCAGTCCTTTTCTGCTCAAAAGCTTAAGCAAGAAAAATGGACAATGTTGCGAGAAAAGCAAGACGGATAACCAAGGGTATGGAAAGACTCTCAAGACAGAAAAAAGGGAGGAGGTTTGGATATTTCAGTCAGATGAAAAGAAAACTGAATAGGGGGATGACAGAGGTCTGTAAAATTATGAGTGATACACAGGGGTTGAGCAGGGATTTGACTCTTCACCATTTCTTGCAATACAGAAACTAGGAGCCAGCAAATGAAGCTGGGAGGAGAGGGCAGTTCATACAAAAGATAATAACTCTAGAACTTCCTGATGAAGTACATTGTGGATGCAAAAAGCTTGTGTGGGCTTAAGGTGAAACTGGACATGTTCTTGAAAATACAATCTATGGTGAATTGCTAAGCAGACAAACCACATGAAGCCGAGGAAATCCCCTCAGTTGAAGATATTTAGTTATCTGCTATGAGATGTCAGTGGCTGTCACCAGTACTTTTCAACAAATAACTATCTGGACATCACAAGATGGAAATACCTGTAATAATGAGCAACATGGGCTCAGTGTTTGTAAGCTTCAGTGTGTTGCATCCTGCATTTTTCAGAGATTTTTTTTTCCCAGAGCACCACTGGATACGTCCACTCTAGTAAGCATAAGGTGCAGCAGGAGTGGGCCAGAGCAAAAAGCTGTGGAGCAAAGTGGTCGGTGCTGTGGTCTCAACATCCACATCACACATTTCAGGGCATTTTGCTTTTGTCTAACTTTATTTTCGTCACAAGATGTTTGGCTACCTGACCTTATTCCCTCAGATCTAAATCAGTACAGACTTTTCATAGACTTAAATCTGGCGAGTTTTTTTAACCAGACGGGTTTGAATGCCTCCATGCGTGTGTAGAAATATGGCAAATATAGTGTTATTTTTTGCAAACATAAAAATTGGGACATGAATAATGACTTTTCCCACTTTTGTTCACATTCTGTGTCTTAACAATAATCAGCATTTCAACCTGTTTAACAAATTAAGTCAACAAGTCAGTGGAAATTTAGTGGAGAGCAAGCGAAGAGAGTGATCTAAGAGGTCAATGCAGTTGCTGTTGCAAACAAATCACAGTTGCTGTAGGGGATTCTGCCTTCAGTTGCTGCACTAAAAGAGCACTGGTCCCCCACCAGTCATTTGACATATGTGGCAGCCTAATGCTAATGTCACCTTATAGTGTCCCAAGTGGCACTAGATGCCTATATCCTTGCAACAGATTTGAGACCCTAATATTCCTCACTGAACCATGAGGAAATACATGGAGTTATGAGCTGAGGGATCTTCTGGACAAACTCAGGCAGAGAGCTTGGATAATTTTTTATTACCTAAAGATGGGCTGGCTGTCTCACTGGGGAGACTGTCCATCAAGAAGGGCTCTAGTAATTTCAGTCACCCAGGACCCACGTTTGCTATTCCATGAAATTGTTCTGCCTTGACAGAGATACATTTAGTCTAATCTCTCTGAAAACCAAATGAGTCATACCTGAATTCGTCATATGAGAAAACAGTCCCTGGCCTTCAGAAATCACTTTAACTCCTTTCTCAGACAGAATACAGAAAGGTAAAAAAGTGGAGAGTGCAAAGCAAGCAGCCTTCTGGCCCAGAGGTACCTTGGAGGGATTGAAGGAAAATCTGTCCTAGAGTGAGTGAATGCTTCCACCATTTCAGAGGAGCCATAGTGGTCATTGTGAGGCTAGAAAAAATTCCTTCCATCTCTTTTCCTACTAGTTCATATGAAACTACACATGTCAGTGAGTCGATTCTTTTGCACTGCTGAAATGCACAGGACCGAACACAGTGGGGCAATTTGCTGGCATTTGAGAGACAGTGCTGATGGGAATATTACTACACCTATTGCTACTGCAGCCAGGCATTTGTTCAGATGTTTTCCTGAACCACAAAGCGAGCAATTTTCAGGTTTATGACCTACAAACATGGAGCGTGCCCTTCACAAGAATTAAGTGTATCAGTAGCCATTCATATATATAACATGGTCAACACATGGCTTTTGGGCCTCTGGAAGGGTAAAGAAAAGAGGCAGAATGATAGATCTCATGGCTGAAGACGTTCTGCTGGCAGACAGGAAAACACAATATCTGTAGGGCAATACAGAACAGAACAACAGGTCTATATCTTTGGAAGGGATGTGTACGTGCTTCCTTCACTCCATCATGACTCCTAAAGAGTAACCTTCTGTCCCCTGTAAGCAGGGGAAGGATGGTCTCTGGGTACTTGTCTTTGCCAGGTGAGTTAATCTGAACTCTAACATGAATTCTGTTTCAGAAAATACAAATTTTTCATCACTTCAGGGGTAACCATTACTTATTTTAAATTGACTTTGCTGTCCTATACATGAGCATCTACAGTGTCTCTGCTGAAATGCAGAAGCTTACACATTTAAGTGTGCAAAATGCAGGGGTATCTTTCCAGAAGGTTGTCTCTTGACTATTATACCCAGGAAGCATGGATAGTTTTTCACACGATTCACAGGGATACAATTTCCAGACTGAGACAACTTCTTGCAGCATGGAGAAACATGGGCTGGGTGTCCAAAGCACTAGTGCTGTTCACATGTGTGGATGCAATGAAGCTAATTCCATTACACAATGAGGTTGGTCTTTTTTGGTGGGGGTTGTCTTTAGAGAATGAGTGTGGATGTAGATAATCAAGCTTATATCGCAATAATAGGAGATTAAACGTGGCTCTGGCTTCCTCCTTCAAAGATGATCAAATGGTAACATGAATTTGCCTAAGACCAGTCTGTACACCACAAAGGCTATTTCTCCATGAGGACATTAGAGAACGAATGTCACCCATTCCTGCCTGGGAAAGCACTGAAGTGAAGAACTGGGGTTCAGGATCAAAGACACAGAACCGGAGATGAGGATTCATTCAGAGCAGTAGCCCCCAAAGACATTTGCATTCCAGTCCCTTTATGTCAAGATCCCATGAAAACCAGATGCAAAAATATTTCTGGCTTCTAACGTCATAAAGAACTGACTATTTAGCTCCCAGCCCCTAGAGAGCGTTAGCAGCAGGGGTTATCAGGGAATCAGATGAGGGCTTCATCCCTCAGCAGCAACCTCAGGCACCTGCACTGATGTTGGCGTGACAGGGCAGAACGAATTGGTATGCACAGAGGAATGTGTTTTCCCATCTGCAGAGCAGACACGGGGTTAGGAGAGAGGCAGCGAGTGCAGCATTCACTCCAGTAAATGCCAACTCATGGCTCTGGCACACCAGCTGACCTCACTGCTTTGAGCCCACCCTTTGAACAATATTGTTTCTGCTGACAGCCCCCTGGCTCTGCTCCATCCCCAGGATAAGGTGTCTGGAGGCTTTTATTTGCCACATGGATAGTGCCTTGGCCCACAGGATCTTGAAAAAGCACAGCATGAGGCTGTAATAATACTGAGGAAAGATCAGATGATGTGAGTAGTCTTCCACTTCAAGAAGCGTGAATGTGGCTGAGATCATCACATTCTTTAGACACCTTCTTTCCAGCAAAGGAAAACTAAACCAAGCCTGTGGAGGAAGTTTAATCCGTTTGGGCCAGACCCGCAGGAGGTAAATCTCAGCATCATTCCCCTCATATCCGTGGGACCATGCTGGCTGCCACCAGCAGAGAGGCTGGCTCTGTGGGCCACAGAGAAGGACAAAGGCTCTAGAGAGGATTGATCAAGGCTGAAGTGACATGATGATTCCGTAGGGAAGCAAGGAAATGGTTTGAATGAAAGATCTGTGTTGGTGTGTTCAGGTATGAGCAGTGTAACCTGGTGGTGTAAATGTGACATGGGAGCCATGTACCCATGCAGGCTACATTTGTATTACTGAGTTAAAAATGCCAGGGCATATTCCTAAGCACTGGAAGATGGCTGAGTTTATACTTTGGAATCGTTAGCATGTTCCCTGGCACAGTTTTGTCCTGGGCCAACTGGAAGTCTTCCAAAAAAAACCCTGTGCACAATTTTGAGGTGAGTATAAGACAGGGACTATTTCCAATATACAGATTGAGATATTTACCACCACCCTGTGTTTGTAAGAGAGTTTAACTGGAAGGACACAGGCCATTCTCTGCCAGCTGATATCACTGCCAGAAAATGATTTTTGGGTGCACATAATTGTTTAAAAGTATAGTTGTCATCTCAGGTAACCTGACTGTAGGCTGGGGTTGGCATTAGCCAAGGTAGAAATGTATGTGGGGAGATAGGCTGGTTCTTCTAGGAATCTCAGTCGTCTACGTGTCATGTGTTAGTGTCTTCCAAAAGTCAAATCTTTGTTCCCTCTCTGTTAGTGATGAAGAGATGTCGAGAGGGAGTTTATAAAAGTGGGCGCATGCCTGAGACAGGCAGGGTACAGTTCTCCATTTTTTGTAGAGTGAACATGGAGATCAGTATTAGGAATTCATCTTCACAAAATGCCTCAGAGATAAATGGAAGAAAAATGTTCCTCCCTCTGTTTCTTCCTTCCTTGGCTTTCGTCTTTCGATCCACTGAAACCTTGGAGTGGATAGTATGATTTACCCGGCAGTGTGATCTGAAGTGGCTGACTGACACTTCCCACAGCCCAAATCTCAAAGTGAAAGTCAGTCAAAATTCATAGAGGTTCAGGAGATTTTATCTAATTTTATCACAAAAAAGCTGGTAGTCATTGGAGATGGTGCTAAATCCCGTGTGTTGCAACCTTTGAAGCATTTAACCAAGGCAGTGTGACCCCAAGGAATTAAGTAGGGTAATTTATAATTTGAAATAAAAATTGTGAGTGAGTAACGCAGTAACTGTTGTCTGTATTACTGTTGCTGAAATTATTATTATTTTTACAGTAATGCCTTGAATTCATCATCGTAGAGTAGAACCCAGTCAGGTAAGGTGCTGTATAAGGGCAGAAGCAATGGCAAGCATTTGTTCCAAAATCAACTTAGTCTGCTCATTCGAATATATAACTGTCATGGGGAGAGGTGACATATAAATAGAGTGAAGAAAAGAAACTGGGTAAAACTGGGTGAAATGTTATGGTGTAGGATGGGTAGGTAGACAGAAAGACAGACAGACAGAGAGATTGTGACAAATCAAAAGGACTGAGCCCAGGGATGAGAAATAAAACATCCTATTCATTCACTTCTCCCCTCTTTTGAAAGAGAAAATGAGAGAAATAAAGAAAGGTATGTCAGGAAGGGAGGAAGGGATGGATGGATGGAGGGTTAATGAAAGGGCTGAATGCTTATAATGCCTCCCCTTCCCCCTCCACTCAAAACACACTGCAGTGCTGGTGAGGCAATATATGATTTCCAGCTGTGTAAAGCCACAAACACTTGTATGGTTTACAAATATTTGCCCAAGAAAAATATCCTTGCAGGGCTATCCTTGTTTTGCCTTCATATTCAATTGAACTACTTCTTAAAAGGAGGTTTTTCTGAGACAAATCTTGGGCACAACATGCATCCAGAGTGAGCAACGCCCTTGATTGGTATTTATTTCTTTTGCTGTAATTCCAACCTTGCCTCTAGTGAGAGGATGGGTTACTAACAACCCTCCCAGCCTTTTATCAGAAGATCTGGGGATCAACAAGACCAAATTGGCTGTTTCTGTAATGGGATACTCATGCCATGGAGCTCTTTCAGGGTGTATTCTGAGGCCTTTATCGGGGCACAATCTCTATACATTGAAAAGTGCTGGTTGGATGTTCACGTAAAACCCAGTTGTGTCCACTTGGTTCAGATTAACATCTCTCCAGCAATGTCCACAGCTAATATCTGCAGCTGGATGTAAAATAAGGATGATACCAGTGTATACACATCATGGCTGGTGCAAGAAAAACATAGCTCTGCTGCAGGCTGCTCAAGGAATGCATGCCTGATCTCAGGAGGGATTTATAGACCCCTTCCAGCAGGGCAATAGCTATCCTTGAAACGAGGTGTATACATTCACAGATATAAAAGGAACCGTAGGAGAATCCATAAGTGGCTGTAATATACATTTTATTTATCTTATCCAAGAGTGAACAGAACTGAGACTGGAAAGACGCAATTTGGGCTTGATGGATTTTCCTTTGCTTTCTACTCCTGTCAGAGTGAACGTCTGTGGGGGAGGATGAGGGGAAAGGGAGGGAAGCATTTGTAAGTGCAACAGCTATTACATTAATGAGAGTTAAATGTGTGAATTGCCTTGTCCTCACCGTCAAGACCTCTGGGTGATAACACTGAAGTGGTAAATGCATTCATGGACACTTGACACAGGCAGCCATCTGCTCTCGCAGACGTTAATAGAGAATCATAGAATAGTTTGGGCTGGAAGGGACCTTTAAAGGTCATCTAGTCCAAACTCCCCTGAAATGACCAGGGAGATCTTCAACTGGATCGAGTTGCTCAGAGCCCCATCCAACTTGATCTTGAACGTTTCCAGGGATTGGGCATCTGCAACGTCTCTGAGCAACCTGTGTCAGAGTTTCACCACCCTCAGTGTAAAAAATTTCTTCCTTATATCTAGTCTAAATCTACCCTCTTTTAGTTTAGAGCCATTACCCCTTGCCTTATTGCAACAGGTCCTGCTAAGGGGTCTATATAAGGGGAAACAGAAAAAAATCAGATATCTAGTTAAACTGCACCAGCTCAAGTGACCCCCTGTGCACGTTCTTCAGCCTGAATGAATTTAATAGAGGATAGTACCAGTGAGGGATGGGGGTGGTTATGTGGTTAGCAAGAAGAGGCTGCAGGACCAGTTTCTTGTGCACCCTTGTGCAGGTCACCTCATCTTCAGGTGTCTCTGCTTTCAGAATAATGGACAATCGTACCTATGTGTAGGGCAGGAACTGGATGTAGCCATGAGACTGGCGGTGATGGGTGGTGTAGGGTGACACTCCTCATCCAGTATCCTGGTGCTTGCCTTCCATTGGTACAGAGGACATCAAGTAAATGCTGTTTAAGCAGGACTCAATCTTGTAGACTTTTCAGTTAGCGCATTGGTGAAATTAATCTGAACAACTTGGGACTTTTCTCCCGGATGAGGTGGGTTGATCTGTGGTTGACATCCATATTTTTGCGGTTGACAGATGAACTCAGTGCTCCTGTCTCTCAGTTCCCCTTTAGTTGATAATACTGTCTAATCTGCCAAAGGGAGTCCAGTCTCTCAACTAGCATGGGTAGCAGCAAGTGCTGTGGGAATCTTATTATCTTATTGTAAATACTAACCCCTATAATATTATTTTGGAAAGCTCTATCTTTGTCAAATTAAGTTTCAAATTCTGATCAGGCTTTTTTTGCATTTACTTTTTTTTTTTTATTCCCATTAAGTCTGTCTGGCTAGTCTTACCAGGTATTTGTTTTTAAATTTCTAAAACATTTCCAAAACATTTCCAGACAAAAGAAAAGACTGGAGTTTAATTGCACATCAGTAAATTGTCCACTGAAAACTTCCAGTAAAGCAAATTAGTGCAAATTCTTCACAGACTTTTTATAAAGTCTTCTGGCATTGTTGATAACTGCATTTGCTGAGATGAAACTATGTGAGTCTATCCATTAAATTTGTGATATATAGCACATATTTTTTTTATGAATTAATAGAAAGAAAGCATGTCTGAAGAACTAGTGTTTATAAAAAGGCACTTGACTGCAGCTGAGGTCTATGGGTACAGCATTTAATTAACTCGCTTACTGCATCAGTGATTGCAATGGGCCAAATGCAACATTGCTGCACATTGGGTTGCATAGTGGCCCACTGTTCAGCAAGACTTCTTTCTGAGTTTGACCTTGCAATTATTTGGATACATAAATGGTCTGTCCTTAAAGCATAAACAGGCTGGAGACTGCTTGGTTTGTACAAGAAAGAGCTTGGTTAATCTTGAATTGTTAAGGCCTATTCATTCTATTGTTGGCAACATGTCCGCAAAGCAGGACATGTTGTCACAGAAGGGAATAAAGAGATGGATGGATGTCTTTGAACAAGAGCCAGATGGTTAAGTGAGACAGCTGGCCACAGACAAACAAAAATTATGGCTAATGATCAAGCCAGGTACCAGCCAGAGTCAACAAACTCCATACTGGCTCATTCCAAATTTAGTGTCTAAACTTAGCAGGGCACCCTGATGTGCATGTAAACCTCCAAACTCTTCCTCTCCTGGAAAATGTTTTCCCTTCTCTAATTTCATGCAGCAGACGTCTACATTTCCAAAAGCAGCACTGGTGACATGTTTCAGAGTTTAAATAGCAGGAAAAAAAAAAAGGAGAATATCTCATCTGATTATTCCAAAGTGCCTGTATTAAGTAATATCAGAAGCTCAAAACTTCTGATGGAGTTTCAGCTTCCATTTGTTGTCACACAAAACCTTCCCTTTTGTTCAGTTGATAGCATCCTTAACTCTTTCTGATAGAGGAGATTCATGCAAACATCCTGCTGTTCTGACAGACACCCAGTAAAGGATGCTTCTGAACTCATGGTTCATCCTGAGGGAACCCACATTGGAGGAAAAAAATTTTGTTGTGTAAGGAGGTCAACACTGGAAAAGTTCTATTTTTGTAGGCAAAATTATATTTTTATAATGAAAGAATGTCTCCTTCTCTATGTCACAAATTCTTCTTCTTTTTTTTTTTTTTTTAAATGATAAAGACATTACTACATGTAAATTGATCCAGAGTAGAGGCAGGTTTAGACACTGCAAACTGTTTGGAGAAAATCTTGGCTCATCTAAATCTGGTTTCCTGGCTCATTTAAATCTGACTTCCTCAAGAAAAACCAGTAACTCCCATTTCAAGACAAAAAGCCAAATCCTCTGTCAGCCGGACTCGACTATTGCTTTTGCTTGTAGAATGACACCCCTTTGAGGTTGGAGTGACCTCAAGTGACATTAACATGCCTCATGCCAGCGCAACTTGTTCCCAAGTTTAAGGAGATTGATCTTCTTTCCTATTGCATAGTTCCAATCTCTGCCCTCTAATTCTCCCTTTTCCTTCCAAGATTGAAGATTTCTTTGCCAGACCCTCCTCCATAAGACTTTGCATAAACCACTAGAAACTCAAACCCACGAGCAAAGGAGAGAACCCTGAGCTTGCCCTTTACCCTGCAAACGCACACGTTTTCTTTACCAATACCAGGAATCCCAGGGGCTCCCCCCACACTAATAAAGGTAAGTATGTACATAAACATTGGCAAGGGCGGGGGGGTGATGAGGTGTTAAGTGGAAATTTCTTTACTTAGCAGTGTTGATTTGTGAGTCTTAGGGGAAATATGCTAGGGGCCTCTATGAAGAAGCATCAGGATTGATTTTACTCTTAGCCCCTCGTGTCAACCAAAGCAGTAATAAATAAATAATAATCATTATTATATTTTTGCTCTGTTATAGCACTATTCATCTAGAGAGCCCGGCATCTGTGAAAAGAATTGTTGCTTTCTCCAGTTAAAAAAAATTATCTATAGTTTCACTGCAAGCTTCTGAGGAGAGAGCCTAGGTCTCTGCGTCCTGAAACACTGGGCTCCGAGCAATGAGGGAGTTATTTAGACGAGACTGCCTGCATTTAAATAAAATTTATCATGCATACTTCAGCTATTGAAACCCAGGCTGGCTGGAATGCTGGGGTTAGCCAGATTACATTTCATACATGCACGCCTGACAATTTCACTTACCTAATTCCTGCATTCAAAGAAAAAAAAATATGCCGGTGCCTCTTTTGCACAACAAATGGATCCTATTAACTTGGAATAGCTTTGGTTTTAACTTCATAGTTTCAGGCTTCTTGGTAGTGTATTGTAGGGTTTATACCTCAATTCTTCATGATGAAGTAAAAATACATGGCCAGGTTTTAGCTAGTTTATGCTGCTTCCTTTTGGGGAAGGGAGTTATGTTTGTGCATTTGAAAAAGGGATAAATATTTATGCACACAGTTTCGGTGATTTGAATTGGCTATCTCTCCGGTAGGTCAGAAGTTCAATTCAGAAATCATCTGAGGTTGAAGCTTTCATGTTTCAGGATCTGTTTGGCATGAAATGGACTGAATTTTTCCCTATGCTGGTCCCCACCCATATCCTGGTGAGATTAATCTGGTTCATATGCCTCTGTACTGGCCTGGATTCTCCACACCCAAGAATGTACTTTTATGTTTAGAAAAGATTAACAAGGAGGTTGAGTTTAGTCAAGTTAACAGTGAGACAAGATTGTCCCTACCCAATTCAAAGGTAGTTTGACCTCCTGGAGCCTGAGTCCAGGGATGCCATTCGAGATGAGTGGAAGTAAATGGAATTTACCCACTTTTAATGCCACACGGATATTGTTTCTCTAAATGTCCCACCATGGAGGTTGCAAAGATAGGACAACTGCTCTGACTTCTTCACTTTTTATCTCCAAAGCAAGTGAATTGAGCTGTTTTGTTTCACTGCAGAGCAGGCTCACCCTGTACTCCTGAGTTAAAACTCTGTGGGGGATTTGGGGTAAAGAACACTGAAATCCCAAAACTAGAACAAGGTTTACCTGTAGAAGTGATGCCTTCCTTGCTTTTGGGATTTTCTCTGCCCTCCCCAGCAACTTTTGCATCCCCCATTGGTGATGTGTGCCCTCAATTTGGGAAACTTTGGTAAGTGAAAGCCGTTCACTGAGTTGCTGTGACTCCTGACTTTGACCAATTGGGAAAGAATCAGGCCCTGAATCTACACAACCATTATTTGATTCTCCTTAAGAAAGTGGAAGGTTTGCTAAACATTAGGGTATGCAGGGACCCCAGCCGAGCTACTTCAAAAGGAGCTGATTTTTCAAGATACAGTGAATATCTGCCCCCTGAGAAACAGACATTGTAAAGTCTCTCCTCTTCAGATCCATAAATGACCTGATAGTCCCAAATTTCTGAGATACATTTTTTGCTTCATTTTTTTCAAGGTCAGTTACCAAACACTGAATTTCCCCCCAAAATATTGCTTCTATATTGTAACACCCCATTTGTACCTTCCCACGATGGAATGCATCCACACAACTTTTCATTTACTTTTTTTTTTTTTTAATTTAAGAAAGAGCATATGTCAAATAAAAGCAGCTGAAATTAGAATAAACAATGCCACCAAATTACCTCTCAGTTGTCAACTGCTTTGTTCATAAATTTCATCGCATAAGTTGTTTTCAAGTTTTGTTGCTTTCCTTCTGTATCAGAATGGAGATGGTTTTGCATAAATAGATAATTTCAAACAAATGGGAAAATGCTTCTCATCCTACTCTAGCAAATATTGGTTTCTTCCAAAGTATGGAAAAAGGCTGGAAGCGGGGATGGGATGGATCATAAGTCAAAGTCCTGCTGAACAGACTGTAGGATCTCCTCTCTTACTTCATTAAGCCTCACAAAATAATCTTTTCCTGAAAGCCATCAAGAGTAAAACTCCACCAGTCCCACTGTGGCCAGGCTTTCCCTTTTGATTTCCATGGATAACTCCATTCCTGTGGCTGGTGAGTTCTTCTGAAGAATAACAAATAATGGCTTCATCTGCACTAATAAACTAAACAGAGCTAAGCTCTGGCTCAGGGATTTCTCTGGCTCTGAAGTCAGCTAAGTATGGTCTGGCCACATTTAAATTCTTAAATTTCCAGAGTCTACAAAACAGGGTGTCTGCATCTGAATTGTCTATGGGGAAATGGTACCTGGATGATGCTAATTTCTGAAGCATGCCTGCTTGGGAGTGTGCTACACGGTCTGGCCCAAAACCCATGTTGGGGACTGTTGCAGCGATTTACCCATCTGAGGGATTGAATTCCAGGGCCTGGGAATGCTCCCTGGTGCTGATACTTTTTCTATTTTTTTTCTTGGCGAGAAGTATCCAAATTGTCCTTACAGCACACTTAATGGGGGAGAAACTCCTCTGCACCTAGTTCACACCGTTGTGCTTTATTCTCTCATTTCACGGGGGAGCTGTGGATTAACCAAACAGTGAAGCTCTTCAGAGAAAACAGAAATGACCCATTGCGAGTCCTACGAGCAGCTCTTTTCACCTCCTATGGCCAAGGCCAACTGCTTTGAGCAATGACAGCAAACTTCACTTGTTGACCAGCTGTCTCTGGGGCTATTTTCTCTTGGATGCTGGCTTCTGGGAGCCATGCAACTCTCCCAGATCTCTTCTCAGTTGCCCTGTACCTTGGACTACTCTTTGAATTTAGGCAAAACATTTGCAACCCACCTCTGCAGCAAGAAAAGTAAATTTTAATTAATTAATTAATGTATTATTATCAGAGGAATGTTGGTGTTTTAGTGAGTTTTAGGTGTCAGGGCAAAGATTCGGGCTCTGGACAATAGGAAGATTGACTTTCGTAAAGCTGTCTCTCTAAATACACAATGCAAAGACACGGGGAAGATTAAAGAAGGCAGGGATTTTCACCGTCTCCCCAAAACCCTTTCCCATCCACCTAGTGTTTCCTCCATCTCTGATTTTCAGCCAAAGGGCTGATATCAGAGCAACACTCGCTTCTCATTCGATCTGAGCGAGAAAACAGAGAAAAGATCCCAGCCCGAGGGCTGGCAGGGTGCCAGGGAATGTGGGGAGAACCAGTCTGTGGGGTTGGAGGAATTCAGGCCTTTCTATCTTTTTTCCCAAACATTCCCTTCTGCAGCAGACTAAATATTTTCACATGCTGCTGCTGGAACACCCAGGTTCATGGTCAAACAGAGGCACAGCGAGCAGGGATGGTTTTGTGCTCCTGGGGCGATGGTCCTCATTACAGCCTGGCCTGTGGCCAACTGCCTGGCACGGTGTATCACATTCATCTCTTTTTTTTTTTTTTTTTTTTTTTTCAATTGCCCTACTCCATTTTCACTTTGTGTTGCTTGGTTTTGTTGTCCTCAGTGCACCTGGTAAGGAAGGAGCCTCTAGGAAAGTCATTGTGTGACCTTAGAAAAGTCCATGACCCACCACATATGTCAGGATCCTTCATCCATAACACATGGCTGACCACAATTATTGCAGCTTGAGGACTTCAAGATGGTTCACCGTTTGGGAATGGGCAGAATGAAGTTTGTATTGCAGCCCCTTGCCAAAGACTTCTTGGCATAGTCCTGGGCAGCTCACTTAACAACTCTCACTGAATTTGTGGGATCAAGATGAAAGTGGTTTCCTTACTTTACAGAGGATATTCTAGGGCATATTTATTTATGATTGTGAAGGGTTTCAGTGCTATGTAGGAACAACCAGATAAATCCTTGGTAAGAGAGGTATTGGGGGAAGCCTGATTATAGTTTCTCTTTAGATAAATAAAGTAATGAACAGCACTGACCCTCGGTGATGATCTTCACCTCCTCGTGTGGGATTCAACTAGTGTATTCATCCACACAAAGGTGTCTAGTTACATGTGGGATGGGTATCTCTGACCTCATTATAATTGAGGGACATTCAATCTGCAGCAGGGTAGATTTAGGCTGGACATTAGGAAAAAATTCTTCACAGAAAGAGTGGTTAGACACTGGAACAGGCCGCCCAGGGAGGTGGTGGAGTCACCATCCCTGGATGTGTTTAAGACTCGTTTAGATGTGGTGTTAAGGGATAAGGTGTAAGGGAGAACTTTGTAGAGTGGAGTTGATGGTTGGACTCGATGATCCCAAGGGTCTTTTCCAACCTAAATGGTTCTATGATTCTATGACATCTAGTTAATAAGGTGAAGCTGTACATCTCTCCCTAAGGCAAAGACCTGCATTTTGTCAGCTGAATTTGTCTCTAGATTCTACTGAATAAAATTACTAGCTTTCCAATATCCATCTGAGATCCATAAGAGTTTTGGTCTCTAGTGTGAGATTCAGTTGCCCAGACACAGAAGTTTCGGACCATTCACAGTATCCTGGGCTATTCTATCTGAACTCCCAGTACTTGCCAGAGGGGAGGAGGTTTCCTGTATATCCTCTGTTGTATCTGCAAGCCCCATGTCAATGACTTGGCTAAAGAAGGTATTCCAAATTACATTAGACACCAAAGTACAGGAAACAGAGTGCCATCGCTGGGGCGTATGCAAGCACTTTCCTGTGGACACGTTTAGGTGTATGTGTCTGTACAGTAACTGCAATCACAGAACCACAGAATGGTAGGGGTTGGAAGGGACCTCTGGAGGTCATCTAGTCCAACCCCCCTGCCAGATCAGGTTCAGCTACAGCAGGTTGCACAGGAACACGTCCAGGTGGGTTTTGAATGTCTTCAGAGACAAGACTCCACCACCTCTCTGGGCAGCCTGTTCCAGTGCTTTGCCACCCTCAAAGTAAAGAAGTTCCTCCTCATGTTGAGATGGAACTTTCTATGTACAAGTTTGTGTCTGTTACCTCTTGTCCTGTCCCTGGGCACCACTGAAAAGAGCCTGGCCCCATCCTCCTGACACCCATCCTTTAAGTATTTATAAGCATTGATAAGATCCACCCTCAGTCGTCTTTCTTCCAGACTGAAAAGACCCAAGTTCTTCAGCCTTTTTTCATAAGGGAGATGTCCTAGTCCCCTAATCATCTTTGCAGCCCTCTGCTGTCCCCTCTCCAGCAATTCGCTGTCCTTCTTGAACTGGGGAGCCCAGAACCGGACACAGTACTCCAGATGTGGCCTCACCAGGGCAGAGTAGAGGGGGAGGATGACCACCCTCGACACAGTGTTAAGAACAGAACACTGATGTTCTGAATCTTTTTGGATAATATATGCTCAGTAAGAGCAAGAACAAACAGTTTTGGAAATCCATGGTTTGACTTGCAGGTTCTTACATAGTCTTCTTCCAGACACCCAGGAGGATGTGCCTTGGTGCCTAAAATGACTTCAGAGACTTGCATTTAGGGAATGAACTGTCATCTGGAGGAAAACACAGCTCCAGATTAAGGCACTCTTATAGTTCCACATATCAGTATCTGCAATTAAACTAGATTTCTGAGCTCCCTTGCCTTTATCCAGACCCCTAATAGAGAGGTAGTCTTGTATTTTTTGGAGGGTTTGGCACTCCTTGAACCTGGAGTGAGTGGAAGTACAGTGCTCAGTAGTCCCTTATGGTTCCCCACCTTCAGACAGACTTTTCTAAGTCTAGCCTACCCTTCTCCCTCTCCCCAGGATATGTATTTGTCCTTTAATTTAGAGATGAATAAACGTTTCCAGAATCTTTCAGTAAGACACAAATTTTCCTAACACAAGTAACTCACTTCCCATAGCAAAACTGAGTTCCTGCTGGGAAAGGGCTAGGGAATTCAGGTACAAAAACTTTCCATCTAGTGAAACTTTGTCAACAAAGAGGTGTTACTGTGTTACTGTGACTTTACATGGAACCCTGTAACTGTCACCTCTTTCAGGACTGTTGCATTGGCAGATTTCCCCTGATTTGTTTCTGGCAAGCCAACATATATTCAAAGTTGTCCCAAGATATATCTGGATGGTGTTATATTATGCTATATACAGAACAGAATCTGAGGCCATTGTATCTTCCTCTGATGCACCAGTCATCGCAATTGACAGACAGAACATCCCACTGGGTAAATTTCTAGATATCCGAATATGATGATGATGATGTATTTGAAGTCCTGAAGTCCATCAAGGTGGGAAAACACCCCATGATAATTGTTGACGTATAAGAAGAAAGTTTGAGTCTTCACAGCATACTTTCTGTCTTGGCCAGAGGGGATATTTGAAATCAGGGACATGTAGCACCTTCTTTTCCACTGCCCTCCTGTGATGTTTTCATAACACTAGGAAAGGAGAAAAGTAAAATAAAATCACATTTTGGATTTCCAGGTATTCTTGTCATAGGGTAATTTATGTTAGGATAGATTTTGAGGTGGATTTCTTCACATTCCTGTATCCTTTTTTCATTGTAGCTCTGGAGACTATCTATAACCCTCGACAAGACACCTCATTGCACGCTAAACAGTCTGAATGATATTCTCTATATTTCTCACAGCTCAGGCACTCACCCTGAAACTCAATAAACTGTGTGTGCCTGGCTAGAAACATCAGTACCAAACTAGAAAGGCAAACATTTCTGAATATTGTGAGGTCTCTTTGTGGTGTGTGCTTGCATACGTGCACAATTTACTTTTCTTTTTCCATGGAAAGGACATCTCTAATATTAGCATTGTGTAGGGTAGTCGGGTATGATCACAAGTAGAAATGTTTGGATTCTCTGTTTATCCCCATCATAGACCTGTTATGAAATGTTCAGAAAAACTTTAAAGACATCAATTGAAGATGGGTTCGTAACCTGCCATAATGTAACTGTATCAGCTGAATCCAGACGGCACAGGAGGTGGGAGTTATAAGGATAAAGTAATTGAAGTTTGCTTGAGAAAACAGATGACTTGCCCAGGAGGGTCTGTGTTGTTACTGCTAACATTACCGTTAACTAAAACCTTTACCTTTATAACCTTTATAATTGTCCATGGAAACCAATGCCACCAGATTAGAGCCACCATTTTCCAGTCTGATAGAGCTCTAGTGGCTCCATCAAAAAGCAGGTGGACATATGAGACCAAATTTTCTGCAGAGGAGAGTCTGAAAGTCCTTGAACAATCGCTGAAGTTCAAAAGTTGTCATACTCCGTTATGTGCAATTCACCCCACACCCATTTTTCATTCCACTTTCACATTTTTTGCATTTTTTTCCTCCTATTTTCAATCTGTTTGCTATTTCTTCCCTATTCCCATTGTCAGAGCTGAGCTCCGGAAAAAAGGAACATTTCCCACTGGTTCTTCCTGCGCTTGCTCAGGACAGAAGCATTCTAGCTTTGACTTCTCTTGGGAGGACATTTTATCTTAAGTAAATATTGAATTTCTGGGATTAATATACCAGCTGGTTAGGAAACAAAACAAGCCAGTTCCAAGAAGCATTTGCTTACTGATAGCAAGTGAGATAGAGTGTGTTGATTGGGTCTTGATGACTTCTAATTATAGAAGACCAAATTATAAACATTAGTAATCTGCAAATTTGAAATCAGTACTTTAGCTAGTTCCCTAAGTCAATACAACTATAACGATTTGCATTAGCAAATGACCTAGGCTCAGTCTACAGGGTGGTTTGGGTACCTTACTCCTGGCTAGCTGCATGGACTATCAAGCACAAGAATTAAAGTCAGATACAGACACAGATACAGTTTCATGGCCCTGAATGGGACATCAAGTTGAACTTAAGTGAAATCCTGATGCAAAGGTACAATTACCAGACTAAGAATAGATGTTTTGTTTATAAAAACTAAGATTTTGTTCCTCATATTGCCACAGAGCTTTCTATAGACTTTCAAGTGTTTCAGCTTTTTGAGGATGGTCTTCTCCATCCATGACAAGAAGCAGGAAATATCTTCCTGCCTTATATATTCATGCCATGAATAGGCCTATCATGAGAGTGATCCTTGTATTTTTATTGCTGTTTTTGACAACCTGAATTTTCCTGGCTTCTAGTGTGAGTTAAGCCTGTAAAATTCCCTTGAGTTAACAGACAGCAGCCACAATTTCTCTCGAGTTGCCTAATTAAAGTCAAGAGGACTGGTAGAATGTTTTCCTCTACAGCCATAATCTCTCTCACATTCTGTTCTGCTTTGATTGTATTGGACACAAGTGGCCTGTGAAAGTCTGTGCCGGGTCATATGGCAGGCGACAGACTTTGGCTATGGCTGTGGCTAGGGAGGGAACATGCAGCAGACTCCACAGAGGTCAAAAAACCTTGCAAAGTCCTCTGCTCCCTTGTTTCAGCAAACCCTGCCTGTAACATCCAGGGACCAACCAAAGGGATCTCATCGAGCAGTTGTGCCTGATTGGTGGGGTCGTGAAGCCCAAGTGAGACCACATCATGACGAAGGTAGGAAGCACAGGTCTAGTTGAGTTGGGTCATAAACCAGGGACTGTTCTGAGAGTCTCTTGTGTAACATACAGGTTTTAGTGATATTTCTGCACTGACCTGAAAAAATGAGATCTTGCCACAGAAAATCTAAAGCACTCAGAGTTAGAGATGATATTAATCTCTGTGCAGAACTGTCTGTTTACAAGGCTCAGGGAAGTTCAGAAACTGCTCCACCTTCCCCAATTAATTTTCAGCATTTCACACCACCTTTACAAAGTGACTTCTTATTAATTTTGGCCTGGCAGTCCCAAGTAGAGTAACTCAGAGGAAAATATTGACGGGACCCCTCTTTATTTTACTTCAATTAGTTAAAGCAATATCCCTGCTTCTTTTTTTATGAGGAAGTATTTAAATATTTGGAGGAATAGGCTGGGAAACTGGAAGCTAGCATGTTTATTGAATATGTGGAGATTTGTTATAAGACACGATAGTCAGTCAGTTTATCTTATCTATGTGATGAATTTGTTTGCTTAGGACCCTCTCAACAGTATTTGAGTTGAGAACAGAAATCAACTTTTAGCATCTAGACCAAGGAGGCTTGATGTATGGCTGAAAATCTTTGGCATTGTCACACCACGTTTCTTACACTACAAAACCAGCTTGATTTATTCACATACATTTTCACCTCCTTGGTCATTTTTTGCTACTAAGAGGACCTGAGGAGCCTGTGCAGAAGAGGACCTTAGATCACTGAAACCAGACCTACAGGTCTGGAGCCCTCTCAAGTACCGTGCCATGCCACCTTCTCAGCATTCAAAACTGTATGCCCTCCTTCCCTCCATTGCCTCAGTTGTCAATAGGTACCTGTTCAGCTTATCTCTTTGTCCCAACTAACCTCTCATTTCTTTGCCTACCTGGATTTACAGATTCAATTCACATTGGCAAAACCACTATCACATTCTTGGGTGATGTCCACATGGCTTCACAGCCACTTCCTCACTCTTTTTAACCCTTCCTCCAAACACCCCTGTTCAACCAACACTTAGGAAATACAATTTCTTCATTTCACTGGAGCAGCGTCAAGTAAACTTCACTGTGAGGACAGAAAAGTATAATTTCTTACATTACTTTAAGATAAGTAGATGGAAGCATGGCTATTGAATTAGGCAGCCACAGGGTCCCAGGTGCACTGCCCGGGACCTAATTTAATGGTGAAGACAATATTTAGACTTCACCCCTTTTCATAAGAAGGGCTTGTGCCCAAGGATTTGTCATTTTTCTTCCTAGTCACATTGATGCGTCAAATAAGAGAAACTACCTCTTCTTGTAATGCTTGTCTCCTACATACTTTTTTGTTGTTGTAGCTATAGACAAGTGACAGTAGTTCCTGCCTGTGGTTGTGGCATGGGTAAGCAGATCAGATTTTCTCATCCCAGTGACCAAATGACAGTCTCAAGGGCACTCCCTATGGCCAAAGTCAAAATAATCTGGAATCCATATGGAATGATTCAGGACGCATATGTAGCCATGGGGAAAAAGCTCCTCTAAAAATTGCAGATGTCTACAGTGTAATCACTGAAGGTTGAGATGGTCCCTCATATATCTCGCAGGAAATAGGAATAAGTAGTTGAGGATTAGATTAGTTCAACTTCAGACATCAGGTTTAGGAATAGTGCCCTCAACTCCAATGACTAAATTGAATGTCTCCCTTGACTATAAAAGGAGTTTTGGCTGACTGGCTCAGATGGTGGTGTCTTATTGTAGAGTCTCTAAAGTTAAATGAAATGAATGGTGCTCTGAACTCTATTTTTAAATCATTTCAGTGGGGGCTTCTGGAATTGTGAATTTCTTCATGCTAACAGAAGTGTTTGCCATGAAAGCTTTTAAAGTCTGCTAATTTCCAGAAGATTTCCCACATTAGGGCAGAAACTAACAGCTAACAAGTGGATGACATTGGGGAAATCATATTTTTCGCATTCCTCAGTCTGTAAACACAAACAGTTTCCTAGGCAGTATAAAACTGAAATACTATTCATTACACTAATTGTCACCTGTTAAGGTTTTACTTCGAAGTTTTGCAGTGCATTTTGGAGAGAAGCTTCTTTTTGAACTAAAGGCCCTACATACACAGAAAAGTTGTCATGCCATCATGGAGCAATTCTTATTGGCTGAATGACTATAATTCCTTCCATGAGCTGTAAAGCTACACATATTGGTTTTACTGCTTCAGAGTTATTTTAATAAGGATTCCCCTTAGGGCTGTCCAGACAGCAGATGGCATCATACATGAAAATTAAACTCCTGAACTGAGGCTCCAAACCTATTATGAGGCTTATAAAATACACCTGGAGGCTTTAGGTGAAGTGGAAAAGCCAGGAGGTTCTCAGTGCAAACAAAGATTGCTGAATGCACAGATAGAAAAGGTCCCTTTTTATTTCCTAGCACTAGCCCAAGGACTGACTTGTCTCTGACTTCTTTTCATGAGTCCCGAGATGAAGCTAAACGCTCTCTCATTTCTTGAGCTGCCAGTGCTTTGGGCCACATAAAGTTCAAGACAAACCACTCATTTATTTTTTTTTTTTTTTGCTGTTGCTGCTTCAGCACTGTTTTAGTTGCTGGAGGGCAGATGTGGAGTTGGTTAATAAACAAAATTTCTATAGTGATATTGAAAGTTTGCCCTTCCACACAAAACCTATAGAGTCTGGGAATAAGCAAATAAATACTAATCTGCCTGTATGGTTATAAGCAGAAGAGGGCAGGTGATATCTGAGCCTATCAGCACCAGAAGGTCTGCAGTGCCCTACAGCATCTTCTTATCCAGAAAAGCTTTTTGACCAGTCTCTGTGTCCTTCCAATTTGTTTCAGCTTTTTCGGTTATAGTTTCTGGGTGTAAAGTAGAGGTTAAGTGCAAAGCGTGGGAGGTGGACAGAAGCAGACATTAGATTAACTACCCAGGCAGTTTGCAGTGGCTGTGATGGTAGGTTTATCAAATGATCCACAATCAATTGTTCTTTGCATATTGCAGTATTATGAACAAAGGAGATGTTCCAGAGTGTTGTGCATTGCAGTGAAACCCCTCTGAAAACTGTGGGGGGGAAAAAAAAAAAATAAGAAAAAGAAAAAGAAAAAGAAAAGAAAGGGGGGAAAAAAGAAAGAAAGTGCTGAAACCACCTATTACTCATACTGCCTACAGCCATCTCTCGGGCAAACCAACAAAACATTCTTAAGATGATGGAGATGTAGAACTTAATTTTCCTACTACCACTTTTGCAGCGCACTCCGGCCCCAAATCCTACTACAAATGGTATGATGGAGCTTGTTCTTCAAAGTAAAAGAAGTTGGTAATCCGGGGTAGGGTTTAGCTCACAGATTAAGGTTCCTAAATTGAGATGCCTAGACATGAGAAAGTGCAAATCCACAATGTAGTTGCCTACAGCTGAGCTAATTCACTGTAAATGCCTTTATGGTCGATGGAGAGAATGAAACGCTGCCTATATGTGTACTAAGTACCTAAACTCTCATGGTAGTCAACGGAGATCGAGTCTCAGCAGTCAGACATCACTACTGGGGTGGTATTTCTAGAAATGCACATTGCAGAACAGATTATAACACTATTAATTTGCAAGATAAGGAACACTAATAGAGGCAGTGACATACAGGGGCTCATCCTACACAATTTTTAGGAGAAGAATTAGGATGTGACATCTACAATTGCCTGTCCATACGTACCCTAGGTTTCTGAGCTCTTCATTAAACCAGTGTTTACCTGGAACACTGGCTATCGATACCCATTGCATAGCTATGTTCCTTGTTTAAAGACAAACATGGCTGGTATCATATATAAGTATCCCTCCTGACCTCCATGTTTCCTCACCATGGGGGTAAGCACAGCCTAATAAACCCTCTGTCAGTCTGCCAGATGTGACATCTGTGCGGGTGCCTTGGACCCTCTCAAATGGCATTAAGTGGTTGTATTTAGACAGGTGAAATGAGCCCCTACGTGTGTTTAACAGTTGCTTGCTAGACTCTGTTGGCTGTGTTGACTAGGTCTGCAATGGCCATAATGCAAGCCCAGACTTCAGCTCACTTGCAGACACCTACATGCAAACCCAGTATTTGTCTTGCTCTTTGAAATCAATCCTATGCCTGGTGTGCCACGCTACTGGAGCTGCTCCTGCTCAGGTGAATGGAGCTCTTCCTTAACATCCCTAACAAAATATCTCCTGGAAACCCAGGAAATGAGAATTATTGTTTCATAGACAATGTCAATTTGTGAAGTCTGTTGTGGTACACTGGAAGGAACAATGCTATATAAAGAAAAGAATTACCTATATCCACAAAATTTTACAGTGGTTCTAAGCTGCCAGGACCTGTGCCAGCTGTTGAACAGAAGATGTGCTTTTCATAGAATCATTGAATGGTTACAGTTCGGAGGGACTTTAAAGATGATCTAGTTCCGACCCCCTGCTATGGGCAGGGACACCTCCCACTAGACAAGGTTGCGCAAAGCCCCGTCCAGCCTGGCCTTGAACACCGCCAGGGATGGGGCAGCCACAGCTTCTCCGGGCAACCTGGGCCCGTGTCTCACCACCCTCACAGGAAAGAATTTCTTCCTAATATCTAATCCAAATCTCCCCTTTTTCAGTTTAAAACCATTCCCCCTCATCCTGTGCCTCCCCTCCCTGATCAAGAGTCCCTCCCCATCTTTCCTGTAGGCCCCCTTTAGGGACTGGGAGGCTGCTATAAGGTCTCCTCAGAGCCTTCTCTTCTCCAGGCTGAACAACCCCAACTCTCTCAGCCTGTCCTCACAGCAGAGGGGCTCTAGCCCTTAGAGCATCTTTGTGACCTCCTCTGGCCCCACTCCAACAGGTCCATGTCCTTCTTACGTTGAGGGTGCCAGAGCTAGATGCAGTACTCCAGGGGGAGGGTACTTTTTAAAGTACCATTAAAAATGTTTCTGCCTAGTCTTGTGGGCATGTAAAGATTCTCACTTGCAAAAAGTAACTCTCCAAGTATTCAGGTTTTGTGTATACAAGACACAGCACATCGAATCTTCTTGATGGATGTGATTTTCATGGAAGTTATTTTTTTCTTCCTGCAAGAGAGATTATCTCCAAAGATAGCTTCAAGAAGAAGGATAGTTCATTCCAAATAGCTAAACAAAACTATCTAAGGTTCTCTTCCTCTCACCTAGTTTTGGGTAACTACAACATAGTTATCTACTGCTAAGCCAGGCACTCCAGGCTCCATTTATAGTCAACAAAGAGAAGTATCTGCTTTTAGATGTGATTCGTCACATCTGCTTTAGATTTCTATTTTAGGAGCGAGTGAATCATAACCTAAACTCTATTGACCAGTTCTTCATTGAATCCAAGGGGAGTAAAGTTGAGCTTTGGTGGCTAGTTTAGCTACAAAAGTCTGTCTCTATATTTGGTTAAATAAGTCCCATTTCCAATGTAGTGGCTTGGCCAGAACAGTCCGACAGTATAGATGCTTTTCCCAACATCCTAACAAAAATCTTCAAAATAGAGATTTATTCACAGTTTTGGAGATTTTGAAGTGTGTCTGCGTGCTGTTGTCCACCAGTGATTTCCCTGTGTGTGAGTCAGGTGTATGTCAGTTGAGGAGAGTATCATAGATGTCTTTACTGTTTCCATAGATAAATTGGGATCTGCGAGAGCCACCCAGTGCTTATGTGGGGTAATAGCTGCAGTGTATGTATCATTGGTGCAGTGGGCATGACTCAGTTGGCTGCATTTGAGAAAACTGGAGCTCCACATGGTTGGCACCAGCTATCATTACATTAACCTCCTCAGAAACGTATGTAACTGATGTGCCCATGTCAAAGAAAATTCGCTGTGACTATCAATGAGGGCTTAAGGTAGTCTTCTAGCCATAAATCCCACAGCTCAAGGACATATCTGTCTTTTGGACTGGGACCTATGGACCAGAGGAGATGCTGTCACAGGGCAATTACATTAACAGACCACAGGGGGATGTAATGGCAGGAATAAGAGATCATTTCTTTTCACGTTTGATTTCTATTTTCAGCAATGCAGCGGTACTGACCACAGAAAAGAGTCTTACAAAAAAAGCAAATCCACAAATCATCCTTTTCTCACCATTCCTTCACAGTACAGGGAAATTTTTATTCCCTCTTTTAATTATCTCCAGTGCAACTCTCCCAAGTGTATGGCAGTGAATTTGGGGATTCTTCAATAAATAAGCTGAAGTGACACACAGAGAACAGATAGGATAATGAAATTTGAGGGCATAAGCTTGCACTGCAGATTTTTCAAAGGATGTGGTTTGCACAGAGACATTCACTTTGTTTTTCTTGGCGACTTTTCACATTAGCCTTCTCCACACTGATTGCAGCTTACTCTTTATGTTTTACCCTTTAAATATGCCCAGGCTTGACGAGGTAGAGGAGAGGGCATGACAAAACCACAGATTTCTACTTAAGTATGTCTTTGAATAACAAGTCTGCCAGGTGAAATGACTATATTCTCCCCCAAAATATATATATTTTTAAATGAATTTTTATTCTACCATCATGGTGCTGGATTTATCAGTCAATCAACCGATTGACTGATAAATTGACACTGATATGAGCAGGTTCATGCTGTAATTCTGAAGAGGCTATAGTGATCTTTCATGGCCCACATGTATTTAAAACTTTAACTGAGGCCAGTCAGCGTCTCTGCTGATGTCAACCAAATGGCACACGTTTATAAGGGCTATATTTGCCAATGGGCTTAGTGGGAGTATGGAAACGAGGCCTTAAAATGCAACTGAAGGAAAAGATTTAAAAAAAAATAAAGTTCTCTCCCCGTTCTTTCCATCTCCAAGCCAGACTACATAAACTGGAGTTAAATTGTTGTCTGTACTGTGTTCCTGGGACAGCTCCAAGGGCCGCTGATGGTTTGGCAGTCCCTGTACTGGAGCAGATAGGCCATAAACTAAAATATGATGAAAGAAGTTTTGCCCATGTCACATTTGCCTCACCCACATTGGGGATTAATGACGTCAGATAGGTTGAAACACTTCCTGCAGTGAAAGAGTAAAACCATCGTGTGTATCTCCTCTCCTTTATAAAATCCATAGAATCATAGAATCATAGGGTTGGCAAGCACCTCTGGAGATCATCTAGTAGAATCCCCAACAATTGCCAACAAGGTATTTTTATTGGAAATACTGGCATTTTCTCGGACTTCTATATTTTTTATATATATATATATATAAAAAAATGTTAATTCTGATCTTAGAAACATCGTCATTGTCTTTCTCCAGTGTCACAAATTGACCTTATAATATCTAAAAGGATTGGCTGGACAGTTATAAGGTCATGGTGCAGGATGTACACTGCATTTTCTCATAGAGCCCTGCTACAAGGCGGAGGAAGTGTCCTGGGAATATGGGATATGTGAGATGATCTGATGGAAAGTGTGCACTAAGGTACTACTGTTTTGTGATGTTAGGTACCCCTTTTTTTTCATTTCTTCCCAGTTTCTCTGAAGGTTAATAGCAGTACATCAGGGAAATTATTATGCTAGTAAGAAACAGAGAACGATATACAAACCCACAAAAGGTTATAGCTAGAAACAAGAAAAAGAGAACTGTCTCTCTAGAATGGAAACCAGGTGAAAGGAATCCTCTGAGATGTCACTTGCATTTTCAATTTAAACCAAACCTTCCATTCAGTTGCCTGTCTCATCAACATTTTATGTGCTGGAAACACATTTAAATTCACATACGCAGAGTGGCCTCAATTTTTTCAAAGGTTGTAGCATGTTTTGCTGTTCCTGTGCACTAGTGAAGATCTGTCTCTTCTGTAATTTTATAGTCCATGCATCACGTAAAATGAGATATTTTCATTTGATTTAGAGCCATGTGCCTTTATACTAGTTAAAGGAAAGATCCAGCATGAACCAATGCGAAATCGCATACAAGTCTCACACCTTGAGACACACTATTGGCTTCTGCTTTACGGTCCCCCATGAGTAAGGCCATGTTGTGTGCATCTGCAGATCCTACACCATGGATTTGGACAACAGTGGTGGATTGACCCTGTCTGGATGGCAGGTTCCCACCGAAGCCACTCTATCTCTCCTCTCCTCAATGGACAGGAGAGAGAAAATATAATGAAAGTCTCATGGGCCGAGATAAGGACAGTGGGACATCTCTCAGCAATTACTATCAAGGGCAAAACAGATTTGACTTGGGGAAATTAATTTATTACCAATCAAATCAGAGTAGGATAATGAGAAATAAAAAATAGATCTTAAAACCCCTTCTGCCCACCCATCCCTTCTTCCCAAGGCTCACCTTCATTCCTGATTTCTCTACCTTCTCCTCCTGAGAGGTGCAGGCGGACAGCGAATGAGGGTTGTGGTCAGTTCATCACACATTGTCTCTGCCGTTCCTTCCTCCTCAGAGGGAGGACTCCTCACACTCTTCCTCTGCTCCAGCGTGGGGTCCCTCCCACGTGAGACAGTCCTCCATAGATTGTTCCAGCGTGGGTCCTTTCCATGGGGTGCAGTCCTTCAGGAACCGACTGCTCCAGTGTGGGTCCACCACAGGGTCATAGACCAACGCCCCCACACCCCCACCCCCTCTGCACTATCAAAACCATGACAATACAACAACCAGGTCACCTGGGGAATCATGGGTGGAAGAAAAAACTAAGTACTTTTCTGTAAGCTTGGAGCGCGTAACGTTGCAACTTCCTACACTCAGGGTTACCAAGAGTCTCCCTACTTCCCTCTTGCTATGCCCTTAGCATAGAAAGTCCTAAAGAAATAGGGCTGGAAGAGACCCATGCATGTTATGGAGTCCCTACCTCTCACAAATGTGGAAAATTTTTACGTGTGTCTTTCTTTCCTGACACTGTCAAATGTGTTCTTCACGGTCTACCAGCACCAGTCAACTGGTTAAGCCCTCAGTGGTTCAATACCTGGCTCTAATGCATTGTGGGTTTTGATGCTGGGCAGAATAGATGAGAAGAATTTTTAAAGGTATAAAAAAAAGTATAATTTAGAGTAAAACAAATATGAGCAAAATGTCTATGTCATTGGTAAATATGGATAATGACCTTTCCCTAGGTAACAAGGGCATTTCAAAAGGAACCATAACACTTAGGAGGTCCCATGCTGACGAGAGTCACGGAAGCACCTTAGGTAGACAGAACCCAAATTCCACTTTTCTGCTGTGTTTTATGGTCATGTGCAAACTCTACAATTCCAATTCACTGGAGATATTTGCTCAAGGGCAAATAATGCAGCATGTACAGTCTATTCTGGCTTTCCACTGGCAGAATTCAGAACAGAGATTTTTCCTTGACACATTTGCAGGATTGCCAGGAGAAATTCCAATCCCCAGCATACTTTATGCAGCTAAATAAATACCATAACATGAATAAACATCATTAGTAATTACTGATTGAGTTCAAGCCCCTCCAGTTTTGTAGAGGAAATGTTTTATTATAAACTTCTGTGAAGTCTAACCTCAGACTTGGTGACTGACTTGAAAAAAAGAGCATATTTTTTGGCAATGAAAATTGCTAACGAATACTTTTCCATCGTCTTTCCTAAGCATACCAAGATTTTACCATTGAAACATGGTTGCTGCTGGAGTGAGAAAACAGCAGCAAACCAGTAGCAGTATTCTGCATTTTTATAGTGCCAGCCATCTAATGGACCCAACTTGAAGAGAACATAGTCCTGTGCATCGCTCACCCAGCTGGAAAGGTTTTGCCATCTTCGCTGTGCTGTAATGAATTTCCCTGTCCTGTATAAATTTGAGAAGGTAAAAATGTCTTCGATCTGCATGAAATGAAGGTCTTCTAAAGTCTTCCTCTTTAAAAAAGAAAGTTCTCAATAGATAGTAGTCCAGTGGTTGTGTATGTCATTGAACTATGAAGCACCAAGGCCTTCCTCTGTTTTTATTTTTTTGAAAACTGCAGCTGTCTTCCACGTTTCAGATATGTACTCTAACCACTACACTTCTAGCTGCTTTTTAATGTCTGTTCTCCTTTTTTTTTTTTGATTGTAAATTCCAACCCAGAGTAGTATGATCTTTCCCAAGAAAGGCTCTGGTGAAACTGGCACACTAGAATTGTAAAGAGCTGTTTTGGATTGTATTAAGTAGAGGGACGTTGCCTTTCCAGAATTCATTAATCCAAACATTAAATGAGAAAGTCACTTTTCCACTCGTGCAAACATTATGAAAATTGGAAATTAAATTTGCATCCTGTGGGAAATATGGATAATTTAATATTTACAGACCTTTAAAACAAGAATGAAAAATCCAAAGAATCAACACTTTAATAGAACGCAATTCTAAAAATTTAGGCTGATGATTTTGAGGCCAGATGAGCAGGGATCTGTCATCTCCCTGAACTGCTCCTGTGCCTCATGGGAGCTGAAGTTTCCCTTTCTGCACTGTGAGCAGTAGTCTCTCGTGTTTCCAAAATGCACTGTAGTTGTAGTTTGACATTTTATTTCACATCAGCTTGAGCTACATGAAAGATTTATTTCTGAGAAAACAGTGCTGAACTAGATCCTTCCCCTTTTTTTTGGTGAAAACAAAAACACAAACCAAAGCAAGAAGCAAATAAAATGTTACAACCAAATCCATTTCTGTAGCCATGATTTCTTTGGGAACTTTACTTTCCTAGTAATTCAATATGTATTCATGTGACCATGTAGATAATTATCTACATATGTAAGTACCAGTCTTCAACTGGTATATTTTCTTTGCCTCAGCCTTTTCTTAATGTTCCCTTTGTCTTTGTTTTTAATTTTATGTGATTTAAGAGAGAACATCATCTTGTCACGTGAACAATTCCTGTTTTACCCACAAGTTTAACCTAACCACAGCCATGGTATAAAAGCTGCTGAGATCCCATTCAAAGTCAGCCTTGGAGAAGAGGGGCCATCACAATCCTTCATAAGCCATCATGGTACTTCATAGGTTTGCATTCATAAGTTCTGTACAGAAAAAAGGTAGTTATTTATAGACAGGTAGAATCACCTACCTCATTGCAAACCATGCTACTGTCACCAATGAGACAATGCTGGAAAATTGCAGAACTAGGAGCGGTATTTAGAGGATTCCTCTTTACTCTGCTAAACCTCTTTGCCTGGTACCTGCTGCCAAAGCACCTTTGTCCCACAATGCTCACACTAGAAACACAGCATCTATTCCCAACCTGTTCTTCAGATGCTGTGCCATAGCCAACAAGGTGAGAGCAGCAGGGGCTTTGGGGTTCAACACTCTGACCTTTGGATAGAAGACAGGAAGAAGTCAGGACCATGCTCCCAGTCCCTCCTTTTCAGAAGTCCCTGTCACCTCCAGGAGCACTTGCAGTAGAAATGCTGCTGAAATTGCAGCAGGCTAGCCCACCTGCAGCCCTACCATTAGGGAATGAATGCTCAAAGTCCTTAGAGAAAATTCATAGAATCATAGAACCATTTAGATCGGAAGGGACCTTAAAGATCATTTAGTTCCAACACCCTGCCATGGGCAGGGACACCTCCCACTAGACCAAGTTGATCAAAGCCCCATCCAACTTGGCCTTGAACACCTCCAGGGATGGGGCAGCCACAGATTCTCTGTGCAACCTGGGCCAGTGTCTCACTACCCTCATAGCAAAAAATTTCTTCCCGATATCTAATCTAAATCTCAGCTCTTCCAGTTTAAAACCATTACCCCTCATCCTATCACTACATGCCCTTGTAAAAATTCCCAGTCCAGCTTTCTTGAAGTCCCCCTTTGGATACTGGAAGGTTGCTTTAAGGTGTCCCTGGAGCCTTCTCTTCTCCAGGCTGAACAATCTCAGTCTTCCTGTGTTTCCTTCCAATTTGCTTCATGATCATTATAAACTCTGTGTTCCTGCTCATTGTGCCCCCCTCTGTGGGAGGTTCCGTTCTTCCCAAAGTGGAGAGAGGCTTTTCAAAACTAATATTGTGACCACTTTTCTTGACAGACTTTGCAGGCAGGAGTTGGTGAGCCTGCCAACACTGGACTAGCAATTAAACCAGAGCAACACTCTTACGTGTTCAGAAATGAATATAATGTGACATCTAGACTTGTTTTTCTTCTAGGAATATCATGACAAATTATTCTGCTCTTGTTTATCTCAGCACAGCCTGCAAAGCCATGAAGATTATTCAAGTCTCTCTGGATTTACTGTGGGACAAAGAACGCAGGATGTGGCTAGATCCGGCAAACATATTTTTCAATCAGATTTCCATAAAATCCCCCCCCACCCCAGACACACACAAAGAAAATAATCATAATATTGAAATAGAGCTGGTTGTGAAACTTCCTTTTGTCCTGTGAGAACTTCAGATTTCAAAAGTTTTCCTGTCAAAACTTGACAATTTTTGCAGTCCAGTAATCTGTGAAAAATTCAGAATGGGTCATTTGAGATATTTTTTGTCTTTTAGGTCCATTTAAAAAATAAAATAATAGAGTAATAAGATTGTTAAAACAAGAGACATTTCAAAATAGAATTAAAACATTTTCTTCAAAGAAGCTCAAAGCTGTATACAACAACTTCAAAAAAGTTTCTTTTTTTTTTTCTTTTCTAGTTTTAACTGCAATTTCATAACAACCTGAAGGAAATGGCTGCAGCTTGGTGTATTGGGGCTCTTTCTAGGAAAAAAGTGTTAGTAGAAAATTCTCAGCCAATTCTAATCCACAGATTTTGTCGTTCCTCATTTCCTGAACAAGCAAGTGTGAGAAGGAGGAAACAGGGAGAAAAATGCACTAAGGGTTGCCAATGAAATGAAAAGTGCCAGGTTTAGACTCTTTTTTTTTCTTTTTTTTTTCTTTTTTTTTTTTTTTCTCCAGTGACCTGGTCATCTCTTGAGAGCCCCTCGCCTCACTCTCAGTTTCTCTGCAAGGGAAGGGGAGTGGGTGCTGCAAGGATGGACCACACATGTGGGACAGAGGCAGGTCTACTTCGACATCTTACAGAGAAGGAGTTGTGGAATGGGGAATTATTAACTTGCCCTGCTCTACAAGAATTTAGCAGGGACTTGAACCTTACCTGGCATCTGGATTAATGGCCAGAGCACAAGAGCAGCCATCCTCTGTGATTCCTGTTCACTTGCTGATCATGTTTTTGGGATAGCACTATTTATATTGGAAAGTGGTTGCCTCCCCTTTCCCCTCTTTTTTTTTATACTTTTGTCCTATTCCTAGCCCAATTTATTTAAAATGCCATCCCAAAATGGAGTAGAAACTTTCCTATTAAGCAGTTTTTGAGAAAATTTGACACATAGTGAAGAATCCAATTTCAGTGAATTTTCTCTGAAACACAGGTAGGATCCCAGCTATTAACCAGGTTGTATTCCTTGATAAAACTTCTAGGTTTCCAGTCCTCATTATACACTCTGTCCCAGAACGGGGAGTTGAGGATTTCCAGATCACTTAGACACAACTTGGTGGAGATGGTTGTCTTTCTCCTGGGAACTCAATCATAGAAGAGCTTTGTTACTTCAGCCCTTGATATTTCTGGACCCTTTTGCAAAATGGAAAGAATTTTTCCCAGTTATCCAAAGGCTCTCTAGGTGTCAAAACTGTGTATTCAATGTAGGAGCAGGCTGCCCATCGCATGGAGATGGCTCAAGGTGCAGCAGGAGGAATCAGGAAGGAAATTACTCCATTGGTGGTGGGAGGGAACCCAACCACACATCCTCCAAAAGAAGTAGTTCAATTTTTCCAGGTTTCTTTCCCTGGAAAGCTCAATTCAAAGGCTATTTGGAAAACAGTCTTGTTTGTGTTCATTTTCAGTTTAAACTGGGTTTTTACTGAATGCTGGAAATTTTCTGCATTGGACTAATGTCATCATAGACAACACCTTGTTCTGTTGCTTAAATATTTTCTCCCATTGAGAATATGGCAAAATTGAGATCAGCAAAGAATAAAATCAGGGACTTCAATCATTAGTTAACTAAATCCCACCCCCAACAATTAATATGCCATAGGAATCATTCAGTAGCAGGTTTGAAAGAAGAAAATGCCTGCACATTATTGTTTTATAAGTTCAGATATAACACTAAGACAGTCCTTGTGTACAGTAAGACAATGACTGAACCTGTCCACATGATAATAATGGAAGGTGAAACCCACATAAGTGCACCTGAGAGAGAGTTAGGCATAGAATCATAGAATTTCCTAGGTTGGAACGGACCTTTCAGATCATCTAGTCCAACCATCAACCTAACTCTGACAAAACCCATCAGTAAACCATATCTCTAAGCACCATGTCTACCCGTCTGTTAAATACCTCCAAGGATGGTGCCTCAACCACTTCTCTGGGCAGCCCATTATGGGCTAATGTCATCAAGGAGGAACCTGCACCTCCAGAGCATGGTTCAAACTCTGTTAGATAAAGTACTTTCAGGAAGGGGAGCAACTGCTGATATCTCAGCTGTGCTATCAGGGTCATGCTCCTTACTTTGGCCCTTCCCTTTGGAGTAAAGAGAACTTGTTCTGCAGACCCATATTAATCGGTCTTTTTTTTTTTTTCTCCTGATTTCTGACAAAATCAAGGGAGAGTACGTAGGTTTGAAAGACTTAATTTTACATGAATTTTAAAAAATGTTTTTATCAAATACTCTTAAGAATATTTGAGTCCAAACCCAGTGTTTTTCAGTCTCTACTCCATTGTGGATGGAGGGTGCCCACACCACCATAAGTACGTTTGATGCAACATAACATACGGAGGATCTGAATCCAGAAATTTAAAATTTTAAGTTGCAATTTACCCCAGATGAGCTGCTTTGTGATGGCTGATCTCTTCCATCAGATAACTGCAAGATTCTTTAAGGTAATGAAACCTTCAGCGAAAGAAATTCACATTGCCCTGACTTTTCTGTAGAGCAGGATCCTAACAAAACACTTAGCTCATCCTGAGTCAGGACTTAAGCCTGGAAGGAGGCAAAACCTGTGGGCTGTTAGGATGAGGGAAACTGGAAACAGCCTCTCGCTGTCAGATTTCACTCATTCGTGTTAACCCAAAGTTTCCCCAAAGGCTACAGAACAAATTCCTTCTGTGCAGGAAGTGCTCGGGCTGCAAAGGAAAGTGCTAATCCAGAAGTTCAAAGCCTGTGTGAGGAAATATAATGCTTCCTCCAGAGACTTTTCAGGGGAGAGTGGTTGACCACAAGAAAATAAAGGCTCCTGCAGCTGATCATAAGCCAGTGTGAGAGGGCTGTTGAGGAGGCACCTAGGAATGACTGCCATTTCAGTTCATGAATCAGCAGAGACAGAGCAGCCCAGACCAGCTTTTGGGAGATGCCTGGGCTGTCTGCCACCTCTCAGTCCATGGGAATCCTGCACAGAAGGAAAGGGGAGACAGAGGAATCTGGGGACTGTGGGAATTCAAGGCACTATAGATCATGATGGTGGCTGGATTGACACAAGTGCTGTGTAGGCATGACAGTGCCTGCTGTGAGCAGAGACCTGAGTTCTAGTCCAACAGTGCTATGTCATGTAAAGGTAAATCGCCAATTTTCATCATCTCCTTGGTATTTAAAGACAGAAAGATCTTATGGGCATGAGTTTCTTTGATCTATTTCTGTATAATGTCTGTTTTGGTGAATCTGAATTTCCTCTGGATTTTCTCACACGAGTGGGAAGTCATATGGATCCAGACCTAGAGCTCACCCCATAAAGAGAACTTCAGGGTCATTCATAGCTCCAATAATTTCAGAGGGATTTTCTCTGAGCACCACTACCCTTCTCAGCACAGGCAGAGCTCAGAACTGAGAATTCAGATGTAACTTAAGTTCCTTAAACACCCCAAAATTTAACTCACCTAGATGTGTTCTCTCAATTTTAGATCTTTTCTTGTGTAACTGGTACCACATTCAGAGTGCTGTTGTTTGAAAGCACTGAACAATATGTAACATCAGAATAGAATCATAATAAAAAATGTCAGGATGAGACTTTGAGAAATAACCTACCTCACCATTTTTTCCGCCTTCCACAACAGGATCAACCCTACCTATAACATGCTGGATATGTGTTTTCTAATCTGCTAAACTTTCCACTCATAGAAGTTTCCCAACAAACTTTGACATGCCTACATTGGGCAGATGAATCCAGGCCTTGGCTGTTTGAGTAGTATGGTAATACTGTTTAGGAATGTTTTGACCACACTTTTTTGGCCTGGAAAAGGTGGATGTGTTGAAATGGAATACTTTCTTAGGAATGTAAAGGTCTTGGTGAAGCTTTCTTCATGGAAGGTTTTTCCAGCTGAAAAACCTTCTTTTTTCTGAGCAAACCTTTTTTTCTGAGCACAGTGTAAAGCACGAGATTTCCCCCAAGAACAGACATTTTCTGCCTGTCAGGGATCTCAGTCATTTTCTGTGTAAGTTACCCCTGCTCCGGGTCTTCCTCTGCCCAATTCAGATGAATTACTTGAAACAAAATGTCTTGTGACTTGGGTGAATATTTTATGTACCAAACTGTTGCCTCTTTTTGGTCACTTCTCCTGTGATGCTATGTACTGTTTCTTCTCCCATTTTAGCTTTCCTAAACAGAGCCTTGGTTTGAACTCAGTATGGACTGCACATCAAATGTCCCTCCCTTTCCTAAATAACATACTTAACCTTAATATAATAGGAACAAGGCTGATATCATGTGGCTTTTGGCACATGAGTCCAACACCTCCATGGCACATGGCACATGTCCATGGCACAACACCTCCAAAACAATTTGTGATGTCCCCTTTGGGATTACACAGGTTGGTCGTGTGTTGGCTTGAAGTCTGGGCTGAAACAGTTTCAGCTCAATTGAAATCAACTTTCCAAATGTATTTACTCAGAGTGAGATCCATGAAGTGCAAACACCCCAGGCTTAATGGTGCATAGAAAATAGAAAACATGACTCCTACTCATTTGCTGTGATAAATGATCACCTCCGAATCCTAACGACCACGGCAGTCTATCAATGTGTTCAGCTCCTACCCAGCACCAGGTGAATGGTGGTGGTGGGTGAGTGTGGAGCTCAAATTATATTGCTGATCTTGGCAGGGCCTGGATAATTTAACAAGCTTGATTAGATACTAAATAAATATTGGCTTTGCAGTATGCTCACCAGTGTTTAACTTGGATAAAAGAGGCTGCAAATACTGTTGCACTGGGTGATCTGGCAACAGGCACAAACACTTTATAAGATCCATTGAGGCTGTGACAAAAGTGTTTGAGAAGGAAATTTTGGTGGAATCATGTTTTGCCCTAATGAAAACCCTCTGTTCTGCAGTAGCTGAAGAAAATCAGTTAGCTCTTCCCCTCGTTACTTCAATTTGCATGTTACTGCAATTTGAAGCTAAACTGGTTTTGTGAAAAGATGAAGTCCCCCAATGACAGGTTAACAGCTATGGACAATTTCACTATGATGCAGAGAATGTCATGATCCCACTTAAATCGCAGAGTGTACTGGAGTAGGGAAGTGCAAAAATTAAGTTATCGTCAGATATGAGACTTTGTGTGAGTCCTAGCATCCTGCAGATGAGCTCACTTCTTTTAATGCCACATTAATTGACCTTGGTAAAGGTTCCAGTGATAAGACTCATCACATCTGGCTGGATGCATGCAGTCGTTTAGCATCACTTGAGGTGCCTGTTGTGGGAGCAGCAGATAGGATAGAGGATGTAAGGGGAGAACCAACACTTTTTGGAGCAGTAAACAGAAGGAAGGCACTTTAAGGTATTAAAGATGCCTTAAGGCCTTTAAAATGTCGCGTCTTTAGGCAACTGAATCCTACTCTGTGTGTCTCCACTTGACCTGGGTGTTTATCACAGTCTACCAACACTTAGCCAGTATTGCAACAAAGCCTAAGAGCAATTTGTAAGAACCACATTTGTGTATACCCAGGACCAATTGGAGAAAATCTGAGGAGGAATTACTGGAAAGATCAGAAGTTAAGAAAAAATGATGACATCAGACCAAAGGAGAGACGGCTTTTTATCTAGATAGTCTGAGGGAATAAGCAAAAGTGTTTTGCACAGAGGAAGAAAAAAATCAGCTTTCCAGATCCATAGATAGATCAGATGTGAAGTCCTGAACATCAAATTCAGCTGGTGTAAGTGGGTTTAGAAATAATGATGTAATAATAATAATAATATTAAAAAGGAGAAGAAGAAGAAAAAGAAGAAGAAGAAATAAAATGCCCATAGAGCACCCACACAACAGTAAAGGTAAGAAAGGTCTGGATCTAACTATGTGGAAAGAAGGAGGTAGTACCTCTTTGTCAGCATATTTACAAGCTGGCTGGACAGTCGAGGAAAGTATCATTGGAAATGTTTCTGCCTTAAGGCTTGTAAGGACTCTTCCAGCTCTGTTAATACCTGATTCTCTGTCCCCTGGCAGATTGCACAGGACTTTACAAGTATAAATCAGCATTGTTCAATTATATCAACAGAGTTGTGTTACTATACTTCCACCATAGGTTTGTACTCAGGATTTTACATATAATGACAGCCAAGACAATACAGTTACTGTGATATTTTTAACTATACATAGATGCTTTCACTTACAAGTTTTTATTTCCTTACTCATTTAAGAGACGTTTTCTTATCTTCCTATTTTCTCAAAGGCCCACAAAAAGAGAATAAACCAGATCTTCCACTGGCATCAACTCATGTGGTAATCCTGCCGTACAGAGTTTGGGCTTCTCTCAGAAGAAGCGCTTGCTCACCAAACCTTTAACAAGACTAAGATTTCTATTTGTATCACCTTTTCCCTATTTTAGATTTTGAATTCATTGCAATGCTTTTTTTGCACAATTCTTTGCGCCATCCCTCATGCCAGTCATAAATCACAATGAACTTGAGTGGAACTACATCCAGTTAGACCAGCAAAACTTTTAGCACACTACCCTGCCCAATCAATTTTAATTCCAGCTACCCACAAGGGGAATGTCAATCAACAGACCTGTGCATCAAGGTTCTTGTTGTTTCAAACCTCCCCCAGATTTATGTTCCCACAGGGCTGTGCAACGTTAACACATTACCCCTGCTCCCAGTAGTGAGAAAACCAGACCCACAGCACCCTGGGTGCTTGTCAGCATTTAATCCTGCCAAACAAAAATCTCACTCTGGTTAATTAGGTGCTGCTCCAGGTGTTTGGTAACCATTTTCTTAGGCTAGACCCTCCAAGATCAAGAAACGAAGGGGAGGCTCCTCCCCTCCCTCCCTCATCTCATCTCCAAGCTCTAATCCATAAGGAGAGACCAAGTACAAGCTGAAGAGATGTATGTGCTTCCACTCCCATTGGCACCATAAATTATATGGGGTAAAGCATTACCTAATTCATTTAACTTGTCATGTTTTTCTCCCCTCAGAGGAAAACTCGATGAGTTTAAGAGCAAATGTTTGGGGCTGCGATGGTGGAGGTTTTGTGTTAAACTGGGGGGGAAAAAAAAAGTGGGATTGAAGAGAGAGTTGGTTGTCAGGTAGGTCTCAGAAACTTGAGGTTCAGTACTTTCTGTCTTACCCTGGAGAAGACCTACAAGGATGTTGTGGTTGACAGTGACAGATTTATGCCAAACGGGGTCACATATAATGTTAATGTTCATATCTCTGCTTACTACTTCTTGTAAGTAATTGTATATACAACTGTATGCTTGTGTCCACATTCTCACCCAGGCATTAGGCATTCTTTAGCGTATTTTTTTTCTTTAATCATCCAATGAAAAGTGTTATTTTGTCACATCCAGCTTCTTAAGGGTCTAAGCTGATAAAGCAACTGAGATAGCGCTTTTCCTATAATGTAGTTATGTTGATTTCCAATTTTTGCAAATAAAGGACTTGTAGTCCTCACTTCCTTTGTTTTCACTGTATATATATGTATATTTTTTCAGTTAAATGTATGTACACACATGGTGTTCTGTGAGTGAAAGTCTTGTTCAAAACTGCACTAAAGTGCCCTTCCAATACTTTCCATTTAAATTGACATAGACAGAACCTCAGATAAGATACCTTTCACTCTGTCTTGTACCAATATGAGTGATAGATTACAGAAATTTTGGTGGATGCTTCTGTAACCCAGCAGCTATCATGTGGTGTGAAGTCTGCATCCATAGTGGGTACAAATTACAGATACATAAGCGAATATACGAGTTCATGTTGAAGGGGATCACATCTTTACCTCTAAAGTCCAACTCAGCATCGCACTTCTGGTCCTCATTGCGCACTCTCCTTTACCACATGCACGAATCTTTACCCTTGGCTAGATATAAACTTTATTGTTTTCTTCAAATACAATGGTCTTCACACTCTGTGTTTTTCCAGCACTTGCCCCAGTGTGTGCTCCCCAGGGTCAAATCCTCATAGGCATTGCAACACCTAGCAATTAGATAAGGTTTCACGATGTAACCAAATTCCTGTTAAAGCAGAAACTTTAAAGCCCCATTTCAGGGAGCATGGGATTATTGGAGGGATCTTCAAATTTCTGCTTCGTTGTAGGAATTATGTACTATGAGGCCATAGCGGCCATTGGTAGACATGCTCCCTGGAGAGATGAATTCATGACTCCACCACTCTTTTTCTCTCGAGATGGGGTGCTTAAGCCAGTCATACCTCCTTCTAGCAGCTGGCCAGGTTTTGGTTTATGCACACTGTTTTGTGTTGAAAGAAATGGACCATATCACTGCCAAAGGCATCCTTGACTATTTTGAGTGCCATATTACTTCCGTTGCAACCAGCCCTCTGAGCAGTTTGTGGACAGCACTGGGTTCAAGAATTCAGGTGAAATGCAACAGCTCACCACAAGAGAAGCTGAAAAGGAACTCTGAGGGTATTAGCGGTGTCTTAGTGGTGGATTTAGACACCTAAAAACCAGCAGGGACATAGGCCATAGGAGCTAAAACTCAAGCATATTTCAGGGCTGCATTCATCGGGACTGTAACCACCAAAGCCATCCTGGCTTTGGAGCTGGATCTTAGGGGGTCAGCTTTTCTGGTCAGAGCCACACACAGTATCAAAAGTATTACTTTTTCCCCAGTTAGGCAAGTTGCCCAGATTGTGCCCTCATTTATCCCATAATAGCCTCACAACATTAGCAAGTGTCTCCATGGGGATCTGAGGACATTTAGCACCTCTCAGAGGAGACTGAGATTTTGCCAGACCTGGCCCTAAAGCTTTATTTTTCTACCAGAAACCCTTTTTGCAAACAGTTTGCGGAAGTTCTCAGTAACCCTGCTGGGCTGAAGGTTGTTAGCAATTTGGTTTAACAGCTCCTTGTGGTTATTTTTTTTTCCCTCTGCCCCTTAATTGAAGTGGAAAACAGAAATTCCTGTCAGCATGTGTGCATCTGCTTCTGAAATCTGCCAATAACATCACATGGCATTCATCATGTCTTGCAGACCGGTGGATCCCTGAGGCCTTTCCCAGAAGCTCTTTTTGGTGAAGGATGGTAAGACACTTCTGCAAGTCCCCTACTTCCAAAGATCTACAGGACACTATGTTAGCAATTAGGAAAGAAACGGTGGGAAGAAAGATCTTCTGAGGTCAGAGCAGGATTTATAAGGGTATTTTTTTCCCAGGCTCAAAATAGATAATTTCTATAAACTCTGCAAAACAACTAATGTAAGGTCTTGTGACTATTGAATAGCTCTCAGGAGATGTCTGTCTCCGCTGTGAACCTGCTGAATGGTCTTCAGTGACTCATTTTGCATCCCTGGGCCTCCATTTCACATCTATAAATTAAGGGCAATGGGAACAATTTCCTTTCCAGTGTTTTGAGAGGTATTTACAGTACAGTTCAATACACAAGACCATTGGCAACTTCAGTGATTCTCTCCCCTCTCCAAATGTATAACCGCGTGCTTTTCTTTTAATGTGCCTGCACCAAAACATGGAAAACAATACGGTCTGTGTAGTGCTTTTCAGAGGGGAAAGAGGGAGAAGAAAAAAGCAAATGAAAGAGAAAGCTCCAAGACATGATATTTAGAGTTGCCCAGCTGTGTTTCTAATGTTGTGTCTCAGATGCTGGTCAGGTTCCAGAGGCAGAAGTTCCTTCCAACCCCATCTGGAAAGGAAAAAAACTACTGTCAATAAACATGTTAGGGGTAGTTTTCTCTTAATGAATTTGGAGAGAACCTCTTATTTATTTTTTCAGGGAAGTTTTGAGGCAAGCTGGCTACAGGCTGCAGCTGGGGTCAGGTGTGTGCCTGCTAGAACTCCAAAGGAAAAAGTCTCTCTGGGAGCTTTGTCTAAGCTGGAAGACCTATTCTGTAGATGGTGTGCAGACCCAGCTACTATGTTCTCTGAGTTAAGAGAACACAACATGGGTCAAATGACGTGTGAGAGGTTGGCACAAGAGGTTATGTGCTAAAGGAACAGCCACACTCTGAGACTGCAGAGTCGAGTCATTCCATCTGTGAAGAAGACAACTTCTTTGCGAGGACAACTGTTGTCTATGTCCATTTTTATGAACATGCTTGCCAATGCTGTGGGTGGCAACCTGAAGAGTGAGAGAAGATAAAGCATGGTACAAGGGCATGCAATGCAAGCTCGACTGCGGGAGCTTGAACTGGGGAGTTTATGTGAGTGAGCCTTACACACAGGATGACTCTCATGCAAATATCGGATTTGGATTATCCCGGTTCAGACCATTTTAGGGCTGCTTCAATTTATGGACTGTCACTGTGATCTAGAGGAGAGTCATCCAATGGAAACCTTTGAAAAACAGTGTCATCAGAGTCTTCCCTGGCATTGATTTTATTTTGGGGCTTAGATCTTGGCTGTGCTAAAGCCAATGAGGGATTTTACTGTTGATTTCAGAGTGGTTCAGCCAAAGGATCTCTCCTTCTTGAGGAAGTTTACAAGCTTGAACACAAAACAGAACAGTAATGCAAAGGAGCTGCTGTTTTCTATAATTGCCTTCATTGCTGACGTCCTATTTTTCTTCAGTCAATGAACTCCTGCCTTAATTACACTTTAGAGAGCCCATGGACACCAGTATTTGCAGGGCTGATTCCCAGAAGCATTTACAAACCTGCCTTGTTTTTAAATGGACTGAATTGTGTTGCCTGTTAAAATAAATGTACTTGTCAATTCCTTTTCTTCAACAGCCTTGCCTTACACCTCGCCTTGACAGTGTAATAATGTCTGTAAAAACAACCTAAAGGCCACTTTCTACCTACAGCCACTCCTCGGTCCTCAAATGAATGGCAAGAAGGGGGCTGGGGAGTGAGAAAAAATAAGCCTGCACTCTGGGATAGCGTCACAGGGCTCAGATTCTTTGGCATCACTCACAGAGACTAGTGAGACTGGGAAAACTGTATGCATTTGTGAAAATGGTGTGGGAAAAGAAGCTAAGAGGAACTGATGGAAATAGTCCATGCAGATTATTAAGGGGAGGGGAGAAGCTCTGTGCTCTGTTGCTGATGTGACGTTTGGGACTCTGGGATGGACGGCCTGGTTGGCACCTAATGGATCCCCTGAGTGATGTCCTCTGCCTAGAAGCTGTATGTGTCTGTCTGGTCGAGCAGGAGTGGTTTAATTTCTCAGCAGCTCCGGCAACACTGAGATTTGACATGCTGGGATGAGGAGATGGGACCAGGCAGCTCCTGACATGGGAAAAGAGAGTTTGAAAATGGAGGTTGGGCAGAGCTGGCAGGAGAGCCCAAGCATCTCAACCTCTCCACTCCTGAAGAGGAAAGTCCCTGGAGAATCATGCCCACACTTTCCAGTGGCTTTATCCATGACAGCAGCAACCAGGCTGCTTCTGAGGGCTCACAAGTGAGCATAGGAGGCAGCAGAACACAGCTGGTTTGCTGTTCCCCTGCTGTCCTCTGCCACTTCAGCAATAACCCTACCCTACATGCCAGGAAAGCATGGGTACTACAGTGAGTATGAGCCTGGCTTGTACTTGTCGATAGAACCGGCCAAAAATCAAGCTAGAGTATTGTTACCCCATGCATAAATGAAAAAAATATGCAAAGAGACAGAGGGTGTCTCAGGAGGTTCAAGACTGTGGTCTGGGGCAGGGTGACAATAGCAGTGACCAGCTGTCCTGTTGCCCTCTCCTTCAGTAAGCCCCTAAGAGCTTTATATGGAAGAACTGAGTCTTCTCAACAGTGATGGAGAAACTGAGGCACAGAGAGATGACATGAGTTGTCCAAGCTAATTTAGCAGGCTGGTAGCAAAGACAGAAAAACAGTCTATTTTCTCGTGCATCCCAGTTAGATGGAACTGAATGCTTAAAGTTTATGTTATCTCCTGTTTTCTAATGCAGTTGTAAGATAAAGGAAGAAAGACAAGAGTTCTGGAGAGTCAACATGAATTATACTCCTCTGGGACCTTCCTACCTATCAGCTTCTGGATTTGAAGCCTTCTTTTTTGCTCCTTCAAGAAAGAAGCCCAAAGGAGTGCCTTTTACACACCTCCTGGTGCAGCCAAAGAGTTAAATCACTTCCCATCACTGAGTGGGATACAGAAACAACTTTTCCTACTGCATCCGCAGCTGCCAACAGAACTCAGTGACAGCTTTATAAATCACACCTGAAGCAAATAAAAATGCTGTGTTCAAAATGAGCCCTTATCTCTTCTTGTTTGCATTTGGCTATTTTGTTTCTAAAGGTCACGGGTGGAAGCAGAAGGAGCCGTCACAGGGTGATGTATGTTGCCTTTGGCAGTAGGTGACTAATTCGCTGTTAGGGCACAGTAACACTAAAGTGAATGGCAGAAGTGTGGTGGGGGGAGAAGAGAAAAGGTGAGAAAAGTTTTGAAGCAAGCACATATGTTAAAGAAAAGTGAAAGGGTGAAAAAAAAAATAAATACCTGTATAGCTCCCAAAAAACATGAACACCCATGCAGTTGTTAAGAAAAAATGGGAAGGACGGATGAAAACCAAGGATTTCAGCCAGCTCCTGTCTTATTTTTTGGTCAAATGATGGAGAACCACTTTCTTTTGTGTCCCTTTTGCCTGGTACCTCTCGGATGGTATCTTAATCTAGTTTGGACATTCACTGCACACTTTATCAGGGGTCATCATAATAAAAATGCCATATTTACTTACGTACTCACTAACCTTTAATGAGTGGGAAGTGGGAGGGGAGCTATTACAGAGCAGCAGCCACTACACTTGCTAATAATGTAATAAGAGAATTCAGACCAGAGAGTTTCCCCCAACATCTATGCAATGCCTCTAAAAAATTCTGTCTGGGCTCGGTCATCACTTTCAGAAGGTGATTTGACTTTGATTTTAAAGCAGTAGATGATGCAAAACCCACTGCCCCTTGGGGAAATTGTTTTAGTGGTTAATACCCCACACTCTAAAAAATCAGGGATTTAGTTGAACCCGAATATGATGCTTCTGTGTCATTGGGTCTTGTTCTGTCTCCTCCTGAGAAACTACAGCATCTGCCCGTGTTCAGACAACAGCAACACAGGGCAAAATCACAGCCACCAGACCCTCCTAACTTGTCTGAAATGGAAACAATTATATTTACTTAGCAGTGATTTGACTAAAAGGAGGTTTACTTCATTAAAAAAAAAATCTCTGGGAAAATCAGCGAAAATGGATTTTGTCTGGGTGCAAGCAAACTGTTCCTCTCTAAGCCTGGTATCTTACAAACACTCAAAAGAGCACATCAGTTGCCCTGAACTGCAAGAAATGCCTCATACACAATGATTCGTGTTTTTAGAGGTCCATGCCCTCTGTGCCAAAAATCCTTTTTCTCATTCAAAGAAGTAGCACACACAAAAAATTTGCTTAAGGTCCCCTGACAAGCCTTGGTATTGAAGCAATCAAGCAAGCACAAGCAAGACCATTTTAACGTATGTCAAATTGGGCATCACAAACCTTAGTCACCTGAGAAAATTTAAGCCAATTCTTGCCCAGCTCAGGAACTCAAAGCACTTTGAAAACATGAAGGAATTAAGCCACATGTCCTGTCTGAGGTGGGTGAAGTATTTTTATCCCCATTATATGGCTGGGTAAACTCAGACAGCGAGAGGTTAAGTGACTTGTTCAGTGTCACAGTTGGTTGGGGGATGGAAGAGATGAAGCATCAGGCAGAGGCTGACCTGGGGCACATGTGTGTGTGAATGTGTTTTTACGCACACTTGCTCGAGAGTTTCTTTCCCTATAAAGCACATAACTCCATTTCACAGAGTGCTAGTTTAAAGTACACGCCTTGTGCAGGGGGTGGGAGCAGAGCCTGTGGATGAAAGAATCAAGATGAGGTCAAACAGGAACACAAGGACAAGTTGGCATAATAGTAACTGGATAAAAGGATTAAGGAGTCGGCTGGGTTGTAGAAACAGGAAACGCTGTCTCTTTCTGAAGCAATTGGAATTAGTTCAAAGTGCCCTGCATGGGATACAAAAGCCCTGGGCTTCAAGGGGAGGGGGCAGGCCCAGCATACATGTTTAGATGTGACCCAGCGGAGCTAGAAGCAGGATAGATCAGTAGTTCAGGCCAAGTCTCTAAAACTATGGAGCTAAAATCCAGTTCCTTGCTTCTTTTGATGCCTTCTTGGGTGACTTGAGCAAGCAACTGACAACAGGAATCATCTGCTTTCTGTTAGAAATCTCAAATGGGCATGAATCAGCTGCCTACCCATGGCCAAAGGTCATTGGAGGTGCCAAAAAGCATAAGACTTTGATATGGGTCTGGCAGATACAACACAAGATTTACAGAGAACCCAACCCTCTGGAGCATTAACTGGGGGTTATGTTGACACTTCATGGCTTACCAATTTGTACCAGATGCCTATTTAGGCACCTGAATCTTCCCTTTTACTGTATGAAGACCACACAGGTCAGTGTCTCTATGTGAACTAGAGATGTCCAAGTGTGTATGGCCAGTTACATTGGACATGTCTTGGCTTCCAGCTGCTGGTCCACATGGTCATAAGTCCTTTGGCCAGCTCCATGTGAATGTGTCCACTGTTTTTTTGCCACACTAGGCACCTCTACCTAGACAACAAAATTGAACCTCTAATCTGTACAGCAAATGTATCCCAAGCAATGGTTCAAGTCACCCTGCCCATCTATATTGACTTTTGACTGACTCTTCAACAACTCTATGGGGTATATAGCAACACAGAGGGACCTACATCCAGCTGTTTAAATTTGCAAGCTAATTTGCTTGCTAAATTTGCTTGCTAAATTTGCTCTTAGAAAATTAGATGAGTTGGATCCTACATTTACCCATTTTAGTGCTCTATTATCATTTCCAAACTTTGAAAAGGGCTTGTCATAAATAAAACAAAAAATAGAGGTGACTTGCATTTTCCATTCAGTGTCTGAGTAGCTGCAGGTGCTCCAGCATTTTTTTGGGGAAGAACTGTATCTCAGACAACAGTTAAAACAAGTCAATAGAGCAAGATCATTGTCTGGGCTTGGGAAGGGATTAAAAAAGGTATGATCATTAGCCTGGACAGATAACCCAGTACCCCATTTCAGGAGGACATGGAAAGCCTAATCTGTCTATAATGATTTACTATTGAAGTCTTATACCACTCTGAAATGTTGACCAAAATAAGTTGTTCTCATTAAAATACTTTCAGTCAGTGGAATAAAAGTTATTTAAACATCTCTTACACCAGAAAGGAAACTAAATTATTCAATGTTTTCAATCAGACAAAGCAAGAAGAATGAATACGTAATTTAGGAGCAGTGCTGAATAGCCCCTTGTTAACATGGGGATAAAACGGTCCTTGATGAGGGTGCAGATTTACAAAGCGGGCTGTAGGGAAAGAAGCCCAGAGGTGATGTCAATTCTCCTCCATCTCTTGTTCTTCTTGTAAACCTTTCTCCCTGTCAGCACCATGAGGCCAGAAACAGCGCTAACATCACACAGAGAGAGTGAAAAAGAGTGTGAAAAGAGACTGAAAGTCCTTTTTGTGGCTGTTTGGTCCAGGTCGTCTTTGGAAACAACTGTGATTTGTGCATCGCTGGGTGACTGGGATGGCCTGGATGTGTCTGGACCTAACGCAGGGTGTGTGCCCACCTGCTGTGGCTCAAGAGGAGCCACACACCTCTTCTTACATGATTCAACATACAGAAAATATACTCTCTGTGTACACATACATAAACAAATGGGAAAATCTGAAATATTTTTGGGGGTGTTTTAGATATTGAGCATTTGGGTTTTTTTGTTTTGTTTTGTTTCTTTCTTTCAAATAATGCTTTGACACTCAATTAAAAACAAAACCCAACCAGCTGCCTTAGGTATGGAATAAAATTGCTTCCTTAATTTTCATCTTAAGAGTTATTTTTAGGGTTGTGGGTTTTTTTTTCAGAGAGAAAAAAAATTAACAACTCATTTTTAAGTCAACTTTAAATAGTACCTCAATCTTTATTGTTATTCCTTTGCCCCATTCCCCCCTCTCCAGTTCTATAAGCTTCGTTTTGCACTTGAAAAAGTACACCTAGTGCATCTAGGTACCATTTGACTTATGGTCCTTGGTTTTCACTCCTCTCTGCTGTTTGATTGCTTTTTCAAAGGTATCACCTGCGTGAACCTGCAAATCCCAAGCCTGGCTTTAGCCATCATCCTCCCACAGTGCTGTCAGTTTGCTGCTATGGAGACAGTGACATCATGAGGATGTCCAGCAGATTAAAAATTTCAGGTGATGAAAAAGCAATGGGGATAAGACACACTTCTCTGAAACACAGATCCTGTTTGATTTTCCATGCTTCTTCTGAACTGAACAGAATTTGTGCATTGTAGAAGAAATATCCCATTTTGGCTAGAGAGGGAATAGAAGTGTCTCCAGCATGTCAAGGGAGGTGATTCTCCCCCTCTGCTCTGCTCTGGTGAGACCCCACCTGGAGTACTGTGTTCAGCTTTGGAGCCTAAGCACAAGAAGGACATGGACCTGTTGGAGAGGGTCCAGAGGAGGACACAAAGATGCTTCAAAGGCTGGAGGCCCTCTGTTGTGAGGACAGACTAAGAGAATTGGGAGCGTTCAGCCTGGAGAAGAGAAGGCTCTGAGGAGACCTTAGAGCCCTTTCCAGTTCTTAAAGGTGCTCCAGGAAAGTTGGGGAGGGACTCTTGATCAGGGAATGGAACAATGGGATGAGGGGTCACAGTTTTAAACTGGAAGAGGGGAGATTTAGATGAGATCTCAGGAAGAAATTTTTCACTATGAGGCTACTGAGAAACTATCAGAGGTTGCCCAGAGAAGCTGTGGCTGCCCCATCCCTGGAGGTGTTCAAGGCCAGGAGAGATGGGTCTTTGAGCAACCTGGTCCAGTGGAAGGTGTTCCTGCCCATGGCAGGGGGCTTGAAACTAGATGATCTTTAAGGTCACTTCCAACTTAAAACCATTCTATGATTCTATGATCCTATGATTTGAGTTTGTGTGTTTTCTGCATGTCTGCCAACTCAGCCATAGGGCAAGATAATTTTTTCTTAAACCAAGAGCCCAGGGAGAGCAAGAGACAGCTTCATAAGGTGGTTGACTGAGTATTTTGAGAGGAATGTTCACTGGAAATACCATCTCTCCTAGGCTGTAGAAGAATCTCAGGAGCTTGTTTCAGCTGTCAGAGTACAGATAGCAGCAGCCAGTTGGGTTCCTTTAGGTGTCTCCGACATGCACAAGTCGCTGACCGAGCTGACACAGGACCAATGGGAGACCTTCAGGAGCTGATGACTAGGCAGGCTGTCCGAGGGCATCTTAAATGGTCCTGTATGTGAGCAACTGAATCAGGCCCCTGATGGCTCATCTAATATCCCACAAAAGGACTGTGGCAGTAAGCCCTGGTCTCCACTCTGTTAGATATTAAACAACACCTCTGATCATAACTCTATAATTCCTGCCAATCTTAGAGAAGTACCCTTGAACCTTCCTCTTTGGCAGAGTCCATATCCTCACCTGCAGGAAGATGATTCAGAAAACCACCTGAAAGAGGTCTCAATGCTCGTAATCCATACCTCACCCAAGGGCAGCATCAAATATGGAAATTTTACCCCTGCAAGTATTTATGTAACTTGTATTTAAATAATAACAAAGGCTCCATGCCTTCTCCAAAGTGAGATATCCTTCCACCCTGTTACAGGTGTCACTAGAAAGTTTTCCCAAAGACAATAGTCATGTAACCTCTCTGTAAACTTGTGGTGTTTAAACGTTAGAGAAGAACTTGTGCATCCTGGGCTCCCTTTGTAGTCAATCATGGTAAACAGACATTTTTAAAGTAAGGTTCACTGGACCCATTTTAAATGTCTGTGTCAGAATAACATACTCTATCCTTGACTTCACTGCATTTGTGACTATCTTCAGTAGCCCAAAGGAGTCCTGTTCCAGTTATTTTATCATTTCCTTCGAAGAATAATTCCTCTGTTTTTCCCACCCAGTGTACATGGCCTCTGCAGAGGCCTCTTACAATGTTTAAGATAGTTCTTTGTTTTCCCCTCCATCTTTTAAACTTCCAGAATAAAGGATTATTTCCTTATGTCTTTGATCTTGTCATTTTTTCAAATCTCTGATCATTTTTGCTATACCCCATTCCCAACTCATCTCAAAACTGTGTTAGAAACAAAAATAATGATTAAAATTACCCAAAAAAAGTGGTTAGAGAGACAGAAGAAGGACATATACACTAATAACAAGGCCACATAATCATGAATTTTGTAGATTTGGCCTAAATCTTGCCTGTTGGGCTCTTCCATATGGGCCACCTTCAGATAAAAAAGACTTCACTTTCCTCAGAAAGACATTTAACCCTTAACTTTTCCACAGAGCCTGCCAAAAAGATGACCAGTATCTCCAAAAGAGCAGTAGTGCTCCAGTAGTAGCTCCAAAAGTAGCTCCAGCAGTAGCTCCAAAAGAGCACATCCACCTAGGAGGGACCACCAGCTTGTCCTTATGGAAGGCAGCTATCCCAGACAACTCGGGCAACTGACCTTTTGAAGCTGTTGGCCTTTGCCACCTTGAACCACTGACCCAGAAGACTGGATGGGACTTAAAATCCATTTGCTAAATATTTGATTTGTATTGTTTTTTGCCTGATCCTCCCCATGCGGATTCCTAATTGAATTACTTGCGCCATGTGTAGCACCAAGGCAGTAATTACAGATCTTGCGTTCGGCTGTGCTTCTGCTGGGGCTGAGCAAATAGGATTAGAATTCTTCCTCCCAAATCGGCAGTGCAAATTAAATGTTTATTCTTTCATGTAGGGAAAATGTCAGCTGTTTCAAATTACCTGCAAAAGATCTCAAATGATTGGAAATCATGAAAGATAGAAGTCTGACTTTGGATTGAAAATGTTCTGTAGGTTTGGGGTTTTTTTTCCATCCTTTTTCTCTCTTTGGGTTGAGATCGACCCACTAACTGAACACATTTATACTATTATTTATTTTTAATTATTCAGGGTTTTTTTATTTATTAAAGTCAGTAAGGTGCTTTAGTCAGAACTGATCATTTTACTTTTATAATCTGTAAAATTCCAGGCTTAAAAGGATACTGTCAAGTCATATTTGACTCCAAATTAAGTTGTGGGCTGGGAGTCAAGAGACATGAATTCTAATCCCAGACACCTGCTGTGTGCCCTGCTTCACCTCTTTGTACCTTGGCATGCCTCTAGGTAAAATAGAGATACAATGCTCCTTCCTGCAATGACCTGTATCTCCCATGATGGTCTCACACTTCCAGGCACGACAAGACAGCTTTGCCCCCTTAAAGAAGAATAACATGGAAAGAAAGGTTATTTAGTAGTCAAAGAAACAGGCTGTGGAGCCACTTTTAGCGTTACAGGGCCAAAGTTGTCCCTATTACAACTTCACTGACGCCAAATGGTGCTGAACGTAGTCCAATGTGTACACTCTGCTTCCTGAGGGACGTCAGTGGTGAAATGCAGCCAGTTAGAAAAAACAACCCAAAGAAAATCAATCTCTGCGCTCCACCTGTCTGGACAAGTTCACTCATATCCTTATCAGTGCTAGTCCCAGCTCTAACCTCACACAATTTTGGAAGTCATTGGTGAGGCTGTGGGAAGGACGCCAGCTTTCTGAACCCTGCAAAATTTTACCTCTTTTTCTGTACCATCCTGTGTCTTATCTTGCTTTCAAGGGTTATTCCAGAAGGGATGCATGAAGAATATCTTATTGCATGACAGTAGCAAAGCAGCAGTTATCTTTAGAGAAACTCTTTTGTGTTCAGGGCTCTGTCAAATCAATATTTCTCCCCTTCTCCACCCATAAATATTAGAATCATAAAATGGTTTAGATTGGAAGAAACCTTAAAGATTATCTAGTCTCAACCCCCTGCCATGGGCAGGGACACCTCCCACTAGACCAGTTTGCTCAAAGCCCCGTCCAACCTGGCCTTGAACACCTCCAGGGATGGAGCATCCACAGCTTCTCTGGGCAACCTGGGCCAGTGTCTCACACTCTCATAGTAAAGAATCTCTTCCTAATATCTAATCTAGGTCTACCCTCTTCCAGTTTAAAACCGTTACCTCCTTGTCCTGTCACTCCACTCCCTGATTGAGTCCCTCCCCAGCTTTCCTGTAGGCCCCCTTTAAGGACTGAAAAAGACTTAAAATATAGCCTTTCTCCTCCTCTGTGAATCGCTCCACATGCAATAAGACCAACTGTCAAAATAAAGGAGTATCTGTGAATGGTTTGTGAAACATGCAGCAGAAAAGAGGCCACAGCCCTGCCTGACATTGGGCTCTAGTTGCAGAGACTGTGGGAATCAATAATACATCTTATCTGAGCTTGACCACTGCCAGGCTTTGTCTCTCTAGGCTGATGTGGCCATGTATGAATTAATTCCTGCTCACTTTAGCAATAGAAATACCCACCTTGTATCTATCTGTAGATTAGAGGAAATTTTGCACAAACCCGTGTTAACATCACATTTGAATTGGATTTCCAAGACACGCTTACCTGGCTAGGGTTGGTGGATGGTATCCCTGAAGGAGGGATGCTAAAAAGAACAAGGCAGAAAGGGGTCTTTCCCCCTCGCAAGTCAGGGCCACTTGGGTGATGGATTGAACTTGGGATGGATGGAACCTTGCAGGATGCCTGATATATGTATGCACCAGCCCCAGTGCTGACTTAGTCTTCCTATTAAAACAGACCATTGCTTTGCCCATCAGCAGAGAGGGGAAAACTTCACATCCACCCCTTCCTGAAGCTATTACCTCTACTCTGTTCCAGATGGAAAAAACAGGCCGTTTGTTTTGGGGTAGAAGAGATGAATGTGACTACTGGGACTCTGGGAGACAACTTTCTGACAGACAACCTGTCTCAGTGCATTCCTTCATGCTCCTTTTTAATGCAACCCATGATGATGTTTAACCCTCTGCAATGTTCTACCAACCCGAAACAACTATGGGCTGCCTACCCAAAGGGGAATTCCACCCAGGTTTTGCACCTAATCGGTGGTCCTGCTGAGCTGTGTTGCACCCCAATGCTCTGAAAACCCCTGACAGATATGGCTTGGGGCCAAGCAACGGCTTGAATGGTGGAGATTTTACAAGCCCTTCCTTGTGTGGCTATTTTTGTGCCCCCTTCCTCACTCTGGGAAACACTAGGGGACAGCCATAAATTTGTGATACATCATCGCTTGCACTCTAGGTTGAATGCAATATTCCCTCAGCGAGGCTTCATTAAGAGGAAATTCATGCCTTAAACACCTTGCAGCCTGCATTTTTGACAAGTCATCACATTTTTGTGTGCCCTGCTTTATTTTAAAGCCCCTCTAGTAATGACATTCCTGAACAGGGGCTGCTTTGCAGCTTGCGAAGGGGGAGCCTTTGTCATCTGGGAGCAGTGGAGAAGGAAAAATGTGATGTACACTATGTATTACAATGCAGAGGAAGAACCTGTTGTGTAATTTTGTCTTCTTGGACAACCCTACTACTGTCTCTTTTTAGCAGGCAGGTCACGACAGAAAGAAACTCAATTGAATTGAGTCTTGAATCATTAAGAAAGTTATCACACATGAGCAGGGCATTCTGGAACTTGTATAACAGAACAGAGTATTGCTTTTATCTATACAGGACCCTGTGGGGAAGCTGTCTTCAAACCTCAGAGCCCACCCCAAATTGGCGTCTTTTTCATTGCAATGTTGCCCCTGCCCAACCAACTTTGCTCATAGGTACCAGAGGGGAATCCCGCCAGTCTTGTAGTCCTCAGGATCACCTGGGAAAGCTTTCCAGGACTGCTGTGATATCATTTTTTTTTTTTTTTTGTCTATTTGCAAGTATCTATCTCTTAGCCATTGGTCTACAGCAAAGTTGTGGCACAGAGTCATTAATAACTTTAACCATGGACAGAAAACTGTCTCCAAGGGTTCCCCCTAGAATCAAAAGAGCACAAATCAGGACAGAAGGAAAGATCTTTTAAAAGAAGTACTTTTCTTTGAGAATTTAAATAGACAGGACAATGCTTTCCTGCTTGGAAAGGAGATCTGCCTAAATTCATGTGCAGACATCAGAACAGAATGATCTGTCTTTGTGGAGAACCTGGGCATCTTCACTGACTGTTGGACTGGTAAGTGACAGATAAGTGATTTTTGATTTTGGTTTTACCTCTATTAAACTCTCACACCAATAAAAATGAACAAATACAAGCCCTCCTAAACCCCAAATAGCCACCATCTCCTACCAATGCCTTTACCCAATACATCAGCAAGGCTCCAGGGAAAAGTCTCTACTTTGAAGACCTGAAGTTCCTACCATATTTGAAAGCCAAGAAATCTGTTGTGTCCTGAAAATTTTGATGAGCTGTGGAGACAGTTGTAAGCATTACAACTTGTTTAAACTAGTTACATAACTTAAACTAATCATATTGATGTCGAACTGAAGAAAAACAAGGTGTGCTGATAACCCTTGATGTAGCTGTGCTATGAGTTAGGAACCAAGAACTGGAGAGCTGTGATGAACATCTGCAGACTGGCACCTCTGCAGTTGTAACTGCTAACTTTAGAGATCAACTGGCTGACACCCTCAAGCTGCAGGTTCCATCACCCGCCTCCTGTTGAATTCCCTCTGTAAAATCATTTAATAACAAGACAATTGTCTGGTACGTTGTGAAATCTGCCATGTCAGTTCTTAGGTGAACAAGTTTAGGTGAATCTTCACCTCCAGTCCATCCTCTGATCTGAGAAAAAGAGAGCTATGAAGCAGGGTAACCAGGATGTACTCGGCAAACAGAACACCATAAATTGAGAAAAAAATATTTTTCATTGTCATACATTATCCCTAAGGAGCTCAATACCACACAGAGCGAATTCACTGAGATCTGAGTTCACAGGTTCCGTGGGATTCACACTGTATAAGAGATTTCCTGTAATTCATGTTGAAATAAGCGGATGGTCTGATGGCCAGATAAGACTGACATACAGCCTGAACCCAGCTTGGTTCTGGGGAAATGGCAAGGAGTGCACAGAAATTAAAAGAAATAAGGATGAAGCCCATGAGACTTAAACAGGACTACAGGTGGCCTCAGAAACTTACTATCTATGTACCTTTTTCAAGATGTCTGTTTTACAAACACCACAGATTCCAGCCACAGACTAAGAAATTACATCTCTTGCAACCAATGCCAAGGATGGACATTGCAGAAAAATCTCAGTGGGTCACTTCTAACGCTTTGGTTTGTACCTCCAGTGAAGATCCTGCAACTGGCACCTTGTTAATGATGTGAGAGAAGGAATTAATTGTGTTCTCATAGAATATAAAAGGGTGAGGCTAATGTGCTTTCTGGGGTCATCATGTAATCACAGGCCCTATGACTGGTATGTCAACTGAGCTAAGAAACAAGACTGAAACCCTGTAGATTTAGTGACTTCTTGTCACCACAAATGGTTTCAGTGTTCCACCTTCTCAGACCAGGATGGCAGAGTGTAACCATGCATACCTACAACAGTTAGTTTTCACCATCAGGAAGTGGAGTTCAAACACACAATCAAGATAATGTGGCTTGAAACTGTCTTCCGTTACATGGTTGTGTAAGCATGCTCTTCACCCACCCCAACTGCAAGGTCAAAGCTCACCTCTTTCAAGGGTTGGCTAAGCCAGAGCACATCATACAGCTGAAGACTGTATGACCTACTGATCAGACCTACTGATTCGAAGTGTAGGTAGTGCACTGCTGCTGCCCATGCAATATCTGCAATGTCCTTTTTTTGGGGGCCTGAGCAAGGGGATAAATAATGTAAAAAGTAAATATTCTAGGGCTGAAGTCCTAGGTTGAACATGGCCATAAAGAGAGGAAGGATTCGTGGATCTAACCTCACATCCTGACATTGAAACCTCCCATTGAGCTGTCAGGCCCAGACTCTAAGGAGTGTTTGAACATCAAGATCTCCTGGAGGCCAGGGGGAGTCAGGAACTTCAGTTGCTTAAAAAATGTGTGATGTGTGCCTTGGTCTCACTTCTGTCTTGTGACAATGCTTTACAAAGGCTAATGGTCGCAAGAAGACAGTTTATTAATTATGAATTTAAAAACATTGCAATAATAATGAAAAAAATCAGTTATGTCATGAAAAAGAATATCTCATTTTATTGTAGTTTAAAATCACACATGTGCGAAGTAGGGGGAAAGAAATCCACCTGAAAACGCCAATTTCAAACTAAATGGGATTACAGAACAACTTTCCCCAAGGGATAGATTGCAATGGTCAGACTCTCTGCTGAAATACATGGAAGAGGTCTCTGCAAGGAGGCTGGACAGGAGCAGGTCTCAAAGGCATAGGCTCAATTAGGTGACTTGTCCAAGGTTTTCAGGGAAGGACAGTAGACTCAAAGGCTGACTCTATACCTTTTGATTTCTCAAGCTGTGCTCAAGTTGATAACCCACTTCCCATTCCATCTTGCTTCAGTTTTGCCTGAAGACCTGTTTGGGGATAAATGTCTAAAGGCTGTCTGAAATAGCTTATGTTCCCTTTGAAGACATTTTAATGTTTGCTTTTCTTCCACTCCATGGCTTTCTTCATTTTCTGTCCCTTTTCTTTGCCTTCAGTCAAGAGGATGGAATAAATTAGCAAGCAGCATGTGAACCTCTGCTCTTGTTAGTTACACCTAAATACTACTAAGCCTATTAAGTTTATTCCTGGAACTGTCCTGTGCTACCACCCCCAATAACTTTTCTGTTCAGTAGATTTCATTTCCTTTGTTCTTAATTTACTTGCAGCCAGGGGCTCCAGCAACCAAGCCATTAGCTTGCTGTTAATTAGCTGGCACTAACAGCCTCTCGTTATTCGGGAGGCTTGGAGAATGTTTGCTTAGAATCACATGGTGGGACAGCCTTTTAATAACAGCCATCCTGTCTAATTCTGCCTTTCTCCTGGCTCCTCATATGGGTATCCAAGCTGAGTCCACTGGCATTGCCAGGGGGTATTTTTAATACCAGATGGAGGAGAGGAAGCTATTTAGTGACACACTTTTTCTCTGGAGATTGTTCCTCCTCTGGTGTGTCCACAAAGGGTCAGGGACAATGTGAGATGTAACTGTAGCACCTGTCATTGCAGAAGGAGAGGTGAAGCAATTGCCTCCCTCCTGCCTGCCCCTGGCTGCAGCAGGAGGTCCCTGATGCCCCCCACGCTGAGCATAAACCTCATCCTGTTATCTGTCACCATATGCTCCTCACCCAGCTCCTTGATTTGGGCACTCACATCATGGTGCTACTCTCTTCTGCTCTGGGACATTAACTGTAATTGCCAGAGGGCTGGCAGATGGGAGTCACAATACTGGGGAGGATAACGCACCTCTGGCTGGCGGGTTTCCCAATCTCCTCCTCCCACCGCCGTATGGGATCCAGGGTGCCACCCCACCCCGTGGTGTGACAGATGTCATTCTATCACACAATCTGGAGCATGAACATTGGCTATCAGCCTTCCAGGAACCACAGAGGTTAGAACACATATCAGCAGGTTGCAAAGAGCTGCAAACCTCCGAGCATCTGCCCCACTTGCCAGTAGATCAGGTGGTGTTTTTCCTGGCATGTGTAGAGGTCTGGTGATCCAGGGAGCACATTAACCCTCCTCACACCCTCCCCCAAACCCCAAAGATGCAACTTTTGGCACTTGCTGGTCACCAGGTGCCTCTCTTCCTTTGGCGGCAAAACAGGAAATGAGTCAAACAGGGAAACACATGCTCACATGAGGAATTGCCCTCATAAGGCTTGAGAAGAGACCGCCTCAGAGGTGTTTGTTATTCCTGGGCAAGGAGGATGCATCTGGACACCATTCCCTGGGGTGACATGGCTGTAGGCTGTCAGCAAAGGGTGGGGACAGGTGGAAAAACTGGTGTCTTCCGACACCTTGTTTACTGAAACCCTTCTGGCTCATGATGATTCCTCTGAATCCATTTCTCGATCATCTGGAATGAACATCCAGCGCCTGGGGTGCTCTGCATTTCTCAGTGACCTGAAAGAGGGTGCCAGAGGTGCAGCTTTTCAATGAAAGCACTGGCACCCTCCCTGTGAAGTGCCAGGAGCCTTCTGGGACACAGCAGTCTCTCTCCAAGGAGGAACAATGCAACAATTTTTAAGGTCAGCTCTTCAGCGCATCACACAGAGGGAGGCAGCACCTCTGGTCTCTGGCTGGCACCACACCAGCATGCCCCTTGCACCATGACTTGGCTCTCCTGGACAGGTTTCACAGCTCCCCCTCTGCTGCTAACATCTGTCAAGGCAAACTGAGGGAGGAATGACATCTACTCCAACATCACCCTGGGCCTGTCGTGAAACTCAGTTTACAATCAGTCAGCCTTGTAAATCCTACATCCTTGGGCTGAGGGACTTCTACAGCTTCCAGAAGGGGAGAAGCAGCACATGCTTCATGACTGAGCAGGGCCCTGAGCTACGGGTGTTTGAGAGTTGCGCTAGTGATGAGAGCAGGAAACTGTGTTAGTGTGTGGTTTCAAACATGCCCTGCCTCTCCCACCTTTTCGTTCCTCTCCTTGTGGAGAAGTTAAAGCATTTTTCCTTGTTCCTGGCTCTGTCCCAGCCTCTCCGTAGGATCCAAATCAAAATGGGAGGCTGCTCTGTGTGCCTATTTATCATCTCACTGACAGCCACACCCCCGAGCTCCCAAGAAAGGAGGAAAAGGCAAAGCGTGGCTGTGTTTCCTGTGATACCGCTATTATCATCTCCCCATGACCTTGATCAGGAAGGCACAGGAAAGGAGGGGGAGCACAGCTGCAGGAGAGCTACATAAGGTTTGCTGCTTGGTAGACCCTGTGCTGTTGCATCCTCTGCAAGAGCAGGTGGGGAGGAATCAGCCCAGGAGCCCTGGCGATGGGCTGCAGCCCACAGGGTCTCCATATGCTGCTGAAGGCAATGCAGAGGGGGCAACTCTCCAAAATCACCTTTGCTGACTTGCACAGAGGATGCATCTGAGCATCCCTGGCTCCCAGTGAGCATCGCAAGAACAGAGCAGCCCAACAGGAGGGCACCCTGCCCAGATGGGATTGCATTAAAGCCCAGGAGGGGTCACTTTGGCACTGTATGATCCTGTCCATCAAAGATACTTGCTACTCCATGTCGCGTAGACAGGCTCAGTTCCAAACCCTCGTCCTCCCTCGTTGTGATTTTCCATCCATAAGTGTTGGTGGGTTTGGTTTATTTATTTTTAGCAGAATAGGGCCTTTTTCCCTTTCTTGCAGGATAAAAAGTCTGTTTAGTCATAGCCAGACTGGACTATTGCTTCAAAGAACATTTGTGGCTGAGATTGAGTTATTAGAAGAAGCATAAGAGTTGGTGTCAAGGTGTGTATGTGCATTTATATGTTTGTATATAGATAAGTATATATTATATGTAAATATATGTGTATATATACATATACGGTTATATGTGTGTACCCACTTCCCACAGAATGTTTTATATTTGCAGTTATATTGAATATATATCTAATTATGTATGTATATATAAGCTTGAATGTGTGTAGGAGTGTGTGTGTAAGGAGAAAGTGGGGGGGATATATGACATAATGGAATGCCATCATATCCTGCTAAATAGTTCATGGTCCCTCTGTTTCCTTCATATCCTCTGACTCCCTCTATATTAATAAGGCAATCATGGTCCAGGTCTGGATCTGGCTGCCTGGAATAATTTTAGCTTGGGCCAGCAAACAATCCCCCATACCAGACCCAGCCCCATCAAGGCACTCTGCTATGGACACCATAGCATGTCTCCACATCCTTGGAGACATTCAAGGTCAGGCTTGATGAGGCTCTGAGCAATCTGATCTAGTTAAATATGTCCCTGCTTACTGCAGGGGTGTTGGACTACATGACCTTTAAAGGTCCCTTCCAACCCAACACATTCTATGATTCTATGACACAACCGCCCTTTCTGTGGGGCAAAAAAGAGAGGTCAGCTCTGCAGGTGTGAACCATTGAAGTCCAGTTGATCTTTTGCCTGTTGGGAGGAGACGGCAATCCTTGTTACTAGCCCTTTTTCTGAGATTTTGAGTGCTGCAAGAGACAGGAGCAAAGTAACTACAAGTTGGAGTGTGTTCAAGCATCAGTATGTGATAAGTATGTCCTGTGTCCTATAACTTACATTCATCTTCGGTATAGCACCTGAGATGCTCAGGAGAGGACTACACATCTCTTCTTCAAGACATACCATAATAAACTGTGTAAACCACACAATCTAGAATCTTTCATGAGGGTTATAGTTCAACCCAAGTCTGAAAAGGACAGACAACTTTATATAAGCGAAGACCTGTTTTAGGCTAGATTCCCAACACGTATTCAGAGAAAACAAGCAACCTGATTTCCATCTGAGCTGAAATCAAGACAATCTGCTAGGCTGCTTCTGCACTGGTGCTAAACCTTGCTAAATTGCCCTGCCTAAATGTGGGTGTAGGACATCACACTTAAGAGGTATTTTTCTTTCTTATTTTTTAACAGATAGCAAGAAAGACTAAAAAAAATTAAAAAAAAGGCAAAGAATTGCTTCAGCATTGGTCTCACAGGTATTTAAGAGTGTGGTAGAGCTGGTAACACGATGGGAGATGACTGAAGTGTGTTGGGACACGAGAAGGGAAGGAGACGAAGAGTAAAGGCTGAGGAAGGTGGAGGCAGCTGCAGCATGATATTTGGTCTGTGACTGCATGAACCCAGCCTGAATGATTGACAGTTCATAGCCATGCATGGGCATGGCCACCCAAATGAGGCTGTGGAGAAGTACAAGGGGATGATCTCTGCTAAATATGCTAAACTGGACCAGTATTTCAAGACCACTCATGCAGCCCAGTCTTAGAGCACTAATTGGGGCTCAGAAAACACTACTGCTGATGGACTGCAGAGTGAACTCTTCCACAGTCCGTTTTCCTTTCTAGTGAAATGGGGTTAATGCTAATTCTTGCACTGGAAAAGCATAAGGACAGTGGAGACAACTCCTTTTAGGAGGAGTTGGCATGAGCGGGGAACTTCGCCCTGAACTACAGGCAGGGCAGGGTTTCCAGCTTGTAACTGATAGACCAGAGTCCAGATGAGGATGTTTATCCAAGAATTAGCATTTTTAAATCTCCTCAACCCCTGTTTATCTGCCCTTTTTGCTCAAATCCATGTGTTCTTTCCTGCTTGTTTAACAGTCCAATTGCTGAAGCCTGGAGACTGCTGAGATCTGACAGATGAGTCTCACACAGACACCTATGGCAGGAGTGGAAAGACCACAAGTGCCAGCTGAATTTATGCCATGCAGGTACACATTTAGCCTGATTCCCTTCTTTTGTTGAGTAGAGAAGGTGAAGCAGATGTAGATTTGAAAAGGAAATATTTTATTTGCGTGAACTCCAAAACTTTTATCAAACATGATGGCTTTCCTACAACACTCTGCGATTTGTGCTTTTGATTTATTTGTGGGGTCTTTTGTGACCATCTGACAGCAGTGCAATCTCAGTCGTCATGGCCTGGAAACATCTGTGGTGGGATTTACTTGAATTTTAAACTTCTCAACCTGAGCCAATCACCTTGGGTTGCCTTCATGATTAACGGAGGGAAGAAGACATTTTAAGGAAGAATATTCTCACCTTCTTTAGGAGGAGATGAGGACAGCAGGTCATAGACTCTGCTGTCTATACTGTCATTGAACACTCAGGATGATCACCTCAGACAGGGGTGTCTGCAACAGAGATGGTTGTATCTGCTAGCATGAATACCATCCACATTGTTGCTGATTTTTCCTACAAATAGGATTTCAAATCCTGCATGCAGCCTCTGAAATCTTCTAGTAACTGCTCCAGGCAAGGTCTATCAAAATCCCTGAGGAACTGAAGTTACTGGTTAACTATCTGAATAGAGAGGAAGGAAACTTATGGTTAAGTCCTACAGAAAGCAGGGCATGTATCATTAAGATTTGAACTCCTTACCATGGGATGTTTTGGATACTCAAAGTTGACATGGGCTCAAGGGTGAGCTCATGGAAGTAGCATCCAAGGGGAGTTATTAAGCAGAAAGACAGCCCCTGTATTTCAGGAAGTACTTGAGCTGTAAATTCTTGGATGTTGTGAGAATATTTGGAGAATTATCACTATGTGCTTGGTCTATCCTTACACTCTTTCCAAGGCATCTGCATTTGGAAATGGTATTGGCCATTTATGGAAACAAGTTATTGGGCTAGGTGGGTCTGTGGTTCGAACCCATACAGCCATTCTTATGTCCTTGGCCACTGGCAGCAGATGGGCTATGGAAAGGAAGGACAGGCTGCTGCTTGAATAAATAAGTCTGTGACAAATTCAGAACCATAAAGGGGGTGAGTTTAACATTAAGCAAGTTCAAAAGAACGGAGATGAGTACAAGGTGGAACTGTTAACTTGTGTGAGCTTTTGTTTGTTTGTTTGTTTGGTTGGTTGGTTTTTTCCAGTTATCAACTTCACACCTGAGTATTGCTTCCAAATGTTGGATATTTCCCAAAGCAAGAGGATCACACACCTCCTTTGGGAGTGAGAATAGTGGGTGAGGAGCGTAAGACCATGTCTTGAATAATTGCAGTATAATGGAAAATGATGAAGGTTGGGCTTGGGGTATCTTCTGCTACTTAAGGAAAGACTACAGGGTGAGCTCAGCCATCATCAGCTATCAGAGAGCCCATACATTACCTACCTACGGCTTTATCAATTCCTCTGCTGAAAGTCCCTTATCAGCCCTTAAAGTTCATCTGCTGTTGTGTTTTCTGGACCGACTGTAGACTGCACGTTCATAAAAATGATGTTTAGACTTACCACTAAGCAAGTTGGACGAGGGGGGTGTGTGTAAGATGGACCTCAAGAATTCTTAGATGTGTCTCTGATGCAGATATTCATCCCGTCACCAAAGTGGTGCAGCTGCATTGCAGTTATCCCCTTGGTGCACTGGCACTTTGACTGAGAGACCAGGGAGCTCCTGCCCCTCTCTGCAGACCACAGATAAGGCAGAATATTATTAATGACTTTACTGTTTGGGTATGAGAACATGCAGAGGTGGGATGGAGGTATCTTTTCCAAATAGTTCCTAAAACTCATCTGTCTTTTCGCATTTATCCCCAAATGCTCTTCTTCCATGTTTAAACTCAAACAAGGCAGATTTCGCTTCAAAAATTGGCTGTGGTTCATCAGTCACTTCTGTTTAGAATGAATTGCTTTACTTCCTGCAAACAGCTCGTGTTACACAGTCCATATGCCTCAAATTCTCAGTACAGATACTCTATTTGACTTTCCCATCACCTTGCTCTGCAAAGCAAGCATATATCTCAGAAGCAGTTGGTTAAGTAATGGAACAGTACAGTGTTAACAATTGGGGTTAGTAATTACTAACATTTCTCTTACCGGGCAGAAAAAACTACCTGAAAGGTGGCTGTAGAGAGGTGGGTGTCATCTCTTCTCCTAAGTAACAGGTGATACGACAAGAGGAAATGGCCTCAGGTTGCTCCAGGGGAGGTTTAGGATGGATATTAGGAAAATGTTTTACACTGAAAGGGTTATTAAGCATTGGAACAGGCTGCCCAGGGAAGGGGCTGAGGCACCATCCTTGGAGGTTTTTAAAAGACAGGTAAACATAGTGCTTAGAGATATGGTTTAGTGATGGTTTTTGTCAAAGTTAGGTTGATGGTCGGACTAGATGATCTGAAAGGTCCCTTCCAACCTAGGCAATTCTATGATTCTATGATTGTGAGCTGTTATTTGTTATTACAGCCATAATCAAGGTACACAAAACAATAGTTATATTCAACATAAAATGTAGACACATTTGAAAAGATGCATTCAAAAGAGAAATAATCAATAGGCAGAGGGTTTGAGGATCAATTTATTTTATCCAAACAGAGTAAAGCTGATACTTTGTACCCTACCTATCTTTGTGCTCTATAAAGTACAGCAAAGATGTCTAGTTCATTTTTAGTGATCTACATCATAGGTCTTTAAACCTAGAAAGAATGTATCCCAGGCTTGTACCTAGCTATTGCAGCCACTTCTCATTCTCATACCCTGGAGGAGCTGACTTTCTGCAATATAATCTAAGAAACTGTGAGAAAGGTGTTAGTACTTCACATTCCTCTTTGAATCTTTCTTCATGGGCATGGGGACCCAATGATTTAAGCTATCTGTTAGTTCCATATTTCAATTGATAAGTGACTGAAACATATACAAAAGCTAATGGACATCCAAATGCAAACCATTACTTTCTGGGGAAAATGACAAATACAGGGAGAGAAAGCAACACTAGGATCATTCTCCAGTCAAGACACTGGTAAAGAGTAAGTCTTTCTACATGCCTCAATTTTTATGATGCGTGCATTGTGTGTGCTCATATCTTTGCCAACTCAAATGGACAGAGCTAGGCAACATTTCAATGGTTTTTCAAGGCTGGATTTAAATAATATTTTGTTAAACTCCTGTAACAGGCTTTGACCTTTCCAAGAATATCTTGGATGGCTGTCTATGGCTCACAATTTCAAGGTGGCAGTAGGAAAAGAGCACAGATCCTATTGTTTACTAACTGCTTCGACATTAGCTAGGAACAGTCTTCATTAGGTGGTTTCAAGAAAGGTTTGTCACAAATGTTTGGACCATGTTAATTCAGTATAATAGAGGTTGAACTGACACACAAAAATAATGTTCAATGAATGAAACATCATTTAAATAGAAGTTCATTCTGTATTCTGGCTACCTATTAAAGAAAAGTCTGTCTTATGTGCTTAGCAAATCACAGAAGTACTCCCATTAAATAGGTCATGTTTGACTATATCATGAATTCAAATCTTTTTCCCAGGTCCTACCAAAATACTGCCTTCAGATGACCCAGATGTATCTGAAGACACAGTCATTCAAGCAAGGAAACCAATGTTGTCTGACATGACTTGTAGCCATAGGGCTCCTTGGTTTACAAGTGGCTACAGATGTTGGAGTGTATTACTGCCAGCAGCTTCCTGGGTCACCTGCTTTTGGAAAGGACTTCATACTTGGATTCTCATTGACTTAATAGGAAATTATTATTTGAGGAAAGACAGGAGGCAGGCTTGAGCTTTCTTTGAGAAATCATTTGTGCCAGCACCATTTAGACACTGGTCCCAAAGTGTGGAAAAGTGCCAGGAGAAAGCAGTCTTAGTGAACATGTGTAGGCCAGGGAAATGTATTTTATTAGGTAAGAAGATAGCCAAGCTCCCCAGGAGCTATCTCAAAGGCATTTCCTCCAATTGTTTAGTCCTTTGCTTTTACCATCATGCATTCTCCCTTCCCCTCCTACCGGAGTGTTTGCTGGGAACTGGCCAAAGGCTGGAGGCATTTGTCATGGAAGTGGCACATAAAAGGCAGCGTGCCACGGTATCCACTGCATGTCAACAAATCTCTGTTTCAAATACTTTGTAAACAGCTTGCCTTGGTGGCTTCCAGGTCAATGAGGGTTTTTTTTGTTGTTTTTCCAAATATTTGGTATCTTGTCCATTTCCTTTTCCATGTCTCATGATGCTTCATAGTACTTTGACATTTATTAGCCACGTGTAGCACATTTTGGAGGAATCATTTAATCATTTCTGACCTCTTCTCCTTCCTCTCTGGGATATATTGTGCACATCTACTGCTCTTCATTGTCTGTAGTCATGCTAAACTCCTGCCTGGATTCCACTCATTGCTCAGCTCTGCTTCTGATCAGAAGAGGACCACGTCCTTGTAAAACAATCTCAGCTGAGAATCAGAGCACTGTAAAACACATGGTGAGAGTGAGCCCATGCACTGAAAAACTTGGTATTCAAACAGGCTAAGGATGTGTTTTCACAGTTATTGAGTGAAGTTGAGAGGCAAATTGTTAAATGGTGTTATCCCACAGTTGAAAAACTGCCACAATCATAGAAACAGACGTGATGTATGCTCCTAGCCCATCTCTCTGGCAGTGGCTTATGTTAAACACATCATGCTTGATGACACCATTGGACTGAAGATGCAGTACGGGGACTCACCTGGTGAAAATGAACTTATTAAGTTGAATTCAGTAGCTGATTTGATCCTTTGGCCATTTTCAAAATGTGGAAAGCATTTCACTTACTTCCACCTGCCAAAAGTTACAGTTGTATCTGAACAGCCAGCAGAGGAAAAATAATCATGTATGACAAGGCTCAGTTTTTCCAAACTGCTTTAGTTGTCCTTTTAAGAGCAAGATGAATTATGCTCTGTTTGTCTCTGTTGACTGTACAGAGCTTGAGATGACATCAGGGAGCAGCAAAGCAGGGCTTCTTCATTAGGGCAGAACAAGCCAGGAGCTGAGGACAACCACAGCCCAGGGCTATACTCTCACTGAACTTAAACAGAGCTCCTGGACTGGTGAGCAGAGTGTGGACGTCCCAGGTGAGACTGGCTGGTACAATTCAGGCCTGATAGTGTACTCAGGGCCCTGACAGAGGTTGACATTTTAGATATGCAAGGTCCCCCACCATATATGACTTGTCATGTTGGAAAATGCTAGTAAACTCTGACTATAACCTAGATCTCCAGTTTGTCATGAAATCTCAGCTATCATCAGCTCTGTCAAGTATGATATCTGCTGAATGACTTCCACAAAGGTTCTTTGGTTTCCATCTTAATCCAAAAATTTAGTGGTCACTATGCTTATTTGTTATCTTGAAAAATGACACCACTCTAATGCATATCATTAAATAAAAAATAGCTTGGGAACAGAGTTTCCTTTTCACCCAGTTAAATCTATTCAGAGCTGCAGTGCACCAAACCACCAGTGAAATCCAAGGATTCCCAGCACAATCCAGCACAGTGTTATATCCAGCACAATCCAGCACAATCCAGCACAATGTTGTATTGCCTACTCAGGCTAAATCACAACTCTTACTGCATTTTTGCTTTCCAAGTTATCCATTTTCAAGAGAAAATGTTGATAAATCAGAGATATTTTAATGTAGAGCTTAGTGCATTTAGTTTCTCAGGAGAAAATAAAGGGATAAGGTGGTTACAGTTTTTAAGTGCATGCAAATACCTGCAAATAAATCAGTCAGACTAGACACTTTGCATATTCAAAAGGTCTTCATGGTCAGTACTGTTGATGAAATAAGCGTGAAATTCACCTCTTACTAACACAAATATCTAAATCAGGTCAGACGAATCAGTATCTAAAACAGCTCCCTTTTTTCCCTTCAACGATAATAGGAAAAATTAAAGCTTGGGCTGGAGTGTTGCTTAAGGTAGAAGTTATATCCTACATAACTATATTCCTACGTAAGAAGTGTATCCTACACTGATAATGATGCTTTGATTAAATAGTTGCTATTTTTGACATATATGCTTACCATTAGCCCTATTCAGATTGTTATAAAAATGACACTGTTACTGAAATAGAAATCAAGGAGTAAAGTTAGTTTGTTAATCAAGAAACCTTCTACAAGGCAAAATCTTGTAGAAGGGAGTTTGCCATCCCTTTCAGACTTTCCACATTCTTGGCCTGGCAAAACAAGTAAGTAACATGCTAAAATGTCATAAGAGTAAAATTCAACATCGTATATCCTTTTAGTACCTAAACTGCTGGATTTACGTATTCATTGACAGCAGCTAAGAAACATCTATCTCACAATACTCATTTTCATTAGCTGAATACCAACTCATATGTATTTACATCACCATTTAGGTCACTGTGACCTTAAAAACAGCCAAAATTCTCCTTGTCAAAACAGCCTGGGCTCAGAAATTACTTGGGAAGTTTTCTGCATCACACAGTGCCAGAACATCCTCAGTACCCCATCTCAACACATGCCAGACTAACAAATTAGCACATCTGGTAGCTTTCCTGCCTTGTTACCCAATTAACGAAAAACAGATGCCTTCTCCTGTGTCAAATGCAAATTGTTTCCCACATCCCATTTTGCCAACAAGCATCACTTCCAACCCGCTTGGCTCCCAGGGGCCCAATTCCTTTCATTTGTACTGATGCAGTTGCCCAAAGCCTTAAAGGGATTGAACAGAGAAGTTAGTTACTTGGTAGTCTGGTCTTGAAGAAGATGGTGAGGTTGACCCTGACTGTCACAGTGAACAGAGCCATGATGCCATGATGCCATTGTCTTCCTTATCAACCAGGGAGATGGGCTGTGCTTCAGTTTCAGGGCACAGAAATACCCCAAGAAAAAACAAAATTAAAGGAAATCCCAGAACCCTTGGCTATGCTTCCACACCTGACTCACTCATTAGGTTAGGTCTTCCCTTAAAATCTGATTCCTGTGAAGAGTTTTCATACAGTTCCTTTCAGAAAAAGACTTAAGGCTCTTTTGAGCAGCAGGACCTACTGTTTCTGTCCTAATTAGTGTTTCCTGAAAGTTTTCTATGAGAATTGTTTCACGCATTAAAATGTCATTTAAAAATAAAAAGACATAGAATCATTTACGTTGGAAAAGACTTTTAAGATCACCCACCAAGTCCTACTATTAACCTAGCACTGCCAAGTCCACCACAAGACAATGTCCCTAAGTGTTACATGTACCCTTCTTTTAAATACCTCTAGGGATGGTGATTCAATCACTCCCTGGGCAGCCTGTTCCAATGCTTGACAACCCTTTTTGTGAAGAAACTTTTCCTAATATCCAACCTAAACCTCCCCGGGCACAACTTGAGGCCATTTCCTTTTGTTCTATCACTTGTTACTTGAGAGAAGAGACCAATCCCCACCTCTCTACACCCTCCTTTCAGGTAGTTGTAGAGGGCGATAAGGTCTCCCCTCAGCCTCCTTTTCTCCAGGCTGAACAATCCCAGCTCCCTCAGCTGCTCCTCGTAAGACTTGTGCTCCAGATCCCTCACCAGCTCCATTGCCCTCCTCTGGACACACTCCAGCACCTCAATGTTCCTCCTGCAATGAGGGGTCCAAAACTGGACACAGCACTCGAGGTGGTCCTTCACCAGTGCCGAGTACAGGGGGACCATCACTGCCCCAGTTCTGCTGGCCACACTGTTCCTGATATAGGCCAGGATGCTGTTGGCCTTCTTGGCCACCTGGGCACACTACTGGCTCATATTCAGCCAGCTGTTGACCAACAATCCCAGGTATTTTTCTGCCAGGCAGCTCTCCAACCACTCTTCCTCAAACCTGTAGCGGGGTTTGTTGTGACCCAAGTGCAGGACCCAGCACTTGGCCTTGTTGAACCTCATACCATTGGCCTTGGCCCATTGATTCAGCCTGTCCAGATCGCTCTGCAGAGCCATCCTACCCTCAAGCAGATCAACACTCCCACCCAACTTGATGTCCTCTGCAAACTTACTGAGGGTGCACTTGATCCCCACTTCCAGATCATTGGTAAAGTTATTAAACAGAACAGACCCCAGTACTGAGTCCTGAGGAACACTGCTTGTGATCGGTCACCAACTGGATTTAACTCCATTCATCACAACTCTTTGGGTCCTTTCTTTTACACCACCATGCAGAGTGCATTTTTTATGCCAACTTTTAGTTTATTAAGTCCTCTTATTTCCAAAGACGATTACTTGGATGGGAAGGAGAACTGCACGCAACTGATCTCTGCTTCAGGCATTTGTGTCTCTTCAGAGAACCCAGAAATAAACCTTAATTTAAGTGACACATACAGTAGACACACCCAAAATTTGTATATATGCTTAAAATCCCTCTATCCCAAACCTAATCATTTAAGATATCGTCTGCCATACATTTAATACCTTGTATTTTAAATACCTCTTTAGGAAAGCCTGATAATGGCCACACTTCTTCTTTTTCCAAACCCTTTCCTTACAGAGCCTCCATGTAAAATGCTAAATTAATACTAGTTGTGTTTAGGAAGCGGTTAGCAGGAGTCAGAAATTTCAATGAAGTGGAAGTGACTGTTTTCATGGCTTGGATGTATTTAAGATCGTGGATATGCATTTTTAGTTAAAAAAGACACCTTTGGGATATATCGGTCTAAACAGAAAAAATAACAATATCAGGAGAGTCAGCAAAAAGTAAAATGAAGGCAGACCAGCAATCTGGAAGAAATTTCAAAGAACCACGGAAAAGAAGGACTGGTAAGAAACTCAAGAAGTCATCTAGTTTAAGGGTGGATTAAGCATTCCTGATGTAGGGTTTTTTTTTAGACTTCTACAACTGCCAATAATAAATATTCTTCCCTTCCCCACTGCCAATCAAGTTTAATTCTTTTCTTGCTTTACCACTAAGATAATGAGCCTTGTATCTCACCTGAGTTTTCAGAGGTGCCTTCCAAGCCTCTCCTGCCCTTACCAAACAGAGAAATTTGTCCCTCTGCTTTCCATAGGAGCAACTGTCATCATCATTATTTTCTAGACTGTTTCTTCAGACCATTAGCTCTTCAGGAATGCAGTGGGTAGAGATAGATATAGTGCTCTATATCAATACTCAACAGTGTCTTGAGTGCCACTCAAGTTTGCTTCTAAGCTTTATTCACATCTGTCACATATATTTTTTTTTTTGTGCTGTGCCCAAATAATATCTAAAATCAAAGGGTAACATATCCATGATACCCTGGTTTTAAAACTCTCTTTGGGCACAAATTAGGACTATTTGGATGAAGTTACAGGGTATCTGCTAGATGAGTTAATAGAAATAGCTGAGAATTAGATGTCTCAGTCTGAGCTAGATACCCATGTCTCTCTCTCTCTAGTCAGCCAAGAAGAACAAGAACTCAAAGTGATGCATATGACTTATTTTAGATGTCTGCCTTAGGATAATACTAATTTATCTCCAGATTTTCTTTCAGAAACCCTGGATCCCACCTTATACATCTAAGAATTCATCATCTTATATTCTTTCCTTTTGTCTTTTATCTTATTTTTTTTCACGGAATCACGGAATCTTCAGAGTTGGAAGGGACCTCTAGAGATCATCTAGTCCAACTCCCCTGCTAGAGCAGGATTGCCTAAAGGACATCCCTCAGGGCTGCATCCAGGCGGGTCTTGAAAATCTCCAGAGAAGGGGACTCCACAACCTCCCTGGGCAGCCTGTTCCAGTGCTCTGTCACCCTCACTGTAAAGAAGTTTTTCCGTGTATTTGAACGGAACTTCCTATGTTCTAGCTTGTGCCCATTGCCCCTTGTCCTGTCGCTGGCAACCATTGAAAAGAGCCTGGCTCCGTCCTCCTTAAACCCACCCTTTAGATACTTGTAAACATTAATCAGGTCCCCCCTCAACCTTCTCTTCTCCAGGCTAAAGAGTCCCAGCTCTTTCAGCCTTTCCTCATAAGGGAGGTGCTCCGGTCCCATAATCATCCTGGTTGCCCTACGCTGGACTCGCTCCAGTAGTTCCCTGTCCCTCTTGAACTGGGGAGCCCAAAACTGGACACAGTACTCCAGTTGTGGCCTCACCAGTGCAGAGTAGAGGGGGAGAATGACCTCCCTCGACCTACTGGCCACAGTCTTCCCTATGCAGCCCAGGATGCCATTGGCCTTCTTGGCGACAAGGGCACACTGCTGGCTCATGGATAATTTGCTGTCTACCAGGACCCCCAGGTCCTTCTCCTCAGAGCTGCTTCCCAGCATGTCCGCCCCTAACATATACTGGTGTTTGGCATTCTTCCTTCCCAGGTGCAGGACCCTACACTTGTTTTTGTTGAACCTCATTAGGTTCTTCTCTGCCCAGCTCTCCAGCCTGTCCAGGTCACGCTGGATGGCAGCACGGCCCTCTGGAGTGTCGGCCACCCCTCCCAGCTTGGTATCATCAGCAAACTTGCTGAGGATACACTCTGTCCCCTCATCTAGGTCATTAATGAATATATTGAACAAAATTGGTCCAAGTATTGACCCCTGAGGGACACCACTCGTTACAGGCCTCCAACTGGACTCTGTGCCGCTGATCACAACCCTCTGAGTTCTGTCACTCAGCCAGCTCTCGATCCACCTCACTGTCACCTCGTCTAGCCCATACTTCCTCAGCTTCCTAATGAGGATGTTATGGGAGACAGTGTCAAAAGCCTTGCTAAGGTCAAGGTAGATGACATCTACGGCTCTCCCCTCATCCAGCCAACCCGTTATAACATCATAGAAAGCTATCAGATTGGTCAGGCATGATTTGCCCTTGGTAAATCCATGCTGACCACTTCCAATAACTTCCTGTTCCTCTATGTGTTTGGAGACGACATCCAGAATGAGTCGCTCCATTACCTTCCCAGGGACAGAGGTGAGACTAACCGGCCTGTAGTTCCCTGGGTCCTCCTTCTTGCCTTTTTTGAAGATTGGAGTGATGTCAGCCTTCCTCCAGTCCTCAGGCACCTCTCCTGTTCCCCATGACCTTGCAAAGACAATGGAGAGTGGTCTAGCGATAACATCTGCCAGCTCTCTCAGCACTCGCGGGTGCATCCCGTCAGGGCCCATGGATTTATGAATGTCCAGCTTGACCAAGTGGTCTCTGACCTGGTCCTCCTCAACTAAGGGAAAATCTTCCTCTCTCCAGACCTTCCCCCTTGCCTCCAGGGTATGGGATGTGTGAGGGACGGCTTTATCAGTGAAGACCGAAGAAAAGAAGGCATTCAGTAACTCTGCCTTCTCTGTGTCTTCCACCACTAGGGCACCCGTCTCATTCATCAGTGGACCTATATTTTCCCTCGTTTTCCTTTTTCTGTTGATATACTGGAAAAATCTCTTCTTGTTGTCTTTAACTGCAGTGGCCAAGCTGAGTTCTGATTGAGCTTTGGCCCTTCTAATCTTCCCCCTGCATAGCTTTGTTATATCTTGATAATCCTCATAAGTTGCTAAGCCCCTTTTCCAGAGAATGTAAGCCTTCCTTTTTTTCCTGAGGTCCAGCCAAAGCTCTCTATTTAGCCAGGCTGGCCTTCTTCCCCGTCGGCTCGTCTTTCGGGACATGGGGATGGCCTTCACCTGTGCTTCTAAGAGCACCTGCTTGAAGTATGACCAGCTTTCCTGGGCACCTTTGCTCTTCAAAACTGCCTCCCAAGGGACACTCTCAACCATGCTCCTAAACAGGCTAAAGTCTGCCCTTCGGAAATCCAAGGTGGCAGTTTTGCTGGCTCCCCGCCTCCCTTCACCAAGAATTGAAAACTCTATCATTTCATGGTCACTCTGCCCAAGATGACCTCCAACCTTTACATCCCCCACAAGACCTTCTCTGTTAACAAACAGTAGGTCCAGTAGGGCACTTCCCCTAGTAGGTTCCTTCACCAGCTGTGTTAGGAAGTTGTCTTCCACACACTCCAGGAACCTCCGGGACTGTTCCCTCTCTGCTGTGTAGTATTCCCAGCGGACATCGGGGAAGTTGAAATCCCCCACAAGAACAAGGGCAGATGATCGCGAGACCTCTGCCAGCCGCTTATAGAATACTTCATCGGTTTCTACATCCTGATTAGGGGGTCTATAACAAACTCCCATCATGATATCTGCCTTGTTGGCCTTCCCCTTGATTTTTATCCATACACACTCAACACTGTCATTCACACTGTTGAGTTCTAGACATTCAAAACCGCCCCTAACATAGAAGGCCACCCCACCACCTCTCTTCCCTTGCCTTTCTCTTCTGAAAAGCTGGTAGCCATCAATTACAGCACTCCACTTGTGTGTGTCTTCCCACCACGTTTCCATGATGGCAACCACATCATAGTTTCCCTGCTGCACGATGGCCTCCAGCTCGTCCTGCTTATTCCCCATGCTGCGTGCATTAGTGTAGATGCACTTCAGTTGGGTTAATTGTCCTACCACTTTCTTGGGGGGACAGGCCCTGATTTGCACCTGATCATTCTCGGACACTACTGTAGTTACCAAATTATCACTACTCCTTTTTCTATTGCCTGTTTTTTTTTTTAACAGAACATAGTCCTAATTTTGCTTGATACTGTGCCAAGAATGCTAATCAGTAGCAGCTGAGATTCATAGCATAATTAATTTTGTAGGTTGGATCTAATTATTGTTCTAGTGTCCACTGGCTAAGAACCCATGATTACATAATGTTAATAACACTGCCATTGATTTCAGCTAATAGATTCACATAGCACTGAAAACTGCAAGGCTAAGGCTCAAGCTGTGAAGCTTCTTCTCAGCTTCAATACGAGCCTTGGGTTTGGAGGGGGGTTATCTGTGTTTCTCTACCAGAAAGACCTTCTTGCCTGGGATAATATACAAAAATATCTTAACTTCAGGAATTTAACAGATTAAGACACCTATGTCAGTTCACGCTTTGGTTGCTATCATTCTTTCAGGTACTCTATTATATCCCACTTAGCTCCTACCTGCTGAGCCAGAAGAGCACAGACCTCCTGTAGATTCTGTCCCCCCTCTGCCAGCTCTGTTTGAGTGCCACAAATAGAGTTTTTAGTAGACTTTATGTTTATAACTGCATCCCACCTTATATGTCTTAAAATGCAAGCTGAATTATGCCCTGTCAAAAATACCAGTGTCTATGTGTAACCTAGGCTTCCAGCTCCCAATACATCTGATGGAGATCTAATCAGTTGGTGGAGCTTAGAGGGTGATTTATCTTACCCTACTGCCGACAGCCACTGGCTTAGCTGTATGGCTCTGTAGGCTCCATTTCTGTACTGGCTGGTTTCCCAAAAATAATTTCCCAAGGCATTTTTTTTATCTTATGCAATATCCAGTATGAATGGCTATGCACAAGCTACATACTCTATCTTCCTTTACAGTTAAAAGAGAGAAATAGGCGTTTTTAAGACTTAAACTTCCCATCTTTATTTTAGACTTCTACTTTGGTATGAAGAGTCACTGTCCACACACTGCCTCTAATCGTTCATCTGATGATTGGCTCATATGGACAGGTCTGCACTAAGCAACAGATTTATGGAGTGAGGGGAAATGGTTGCAGCTCTGGATGGCTTACATCCCCTCAGTATGCTGCTGGGTGGAGACAGCGTGGGCTGATGCTGTGAAGCAGCTGACGTTTAGCACTTCAGTTCCTAACCACAAAACTGGTGTGCAGTGCCTGTTACCCTGAAAGATCCCACGTCACCCCAGAAGATCCCATGTCACCCTATAGGATCATAGAATCATAGAATGGTTAGAGTTGGAAGGGACCATAAAGACCATCTAGTTCCAACTCCACTCCCATGGGCAGAGACACCTTCCACTAGATCAGGTTACATGTTCCCTGCTGTGTGGTGTAGGGTTTTGTAACCTATTACATGAGTTGTCTTCATGCAAAATATCCCTGTGGTGTACTCGCACTGCTCTCTAAGAAAGTCTGTGGATGGTAATGTTCAAAGTTATTTGGGTTTTGCAATGGTGTTGAAAGGCTGCCAAAAGGATGATTTGAATGTGGAGAAATTTTTTTGTTCTTTGGTTCTTCTTTGTTTGCCTAAGGTGGTTGTTTTTGGAAATGTAGGCTTTTAGGAAAAAAACTGCCTGGAATTCAGTCACAAACAGGAAAACCAGAGTGAGGAAAGTGAGAAGTTGTTCACATGGATGTTAGAAATTCTGCCATCAGAGACCATTTCTGGGGAATTAAAAATGACCACAAGGCATGGCATCCAGTTCAGCTTGGGAAGCTAACACTCCCTTCAGGGCCTTTTAAACATGAAAATGGAGTCTGAAACCCAAGAGTGCTCCAGACTGCTGGTTGAAAACCTGTCTTGGAGGAGCGGTATGACCATGGGATGGTGCAATGTGCCAAGACTCAGGGAGGCAGGTCTATATTCCCCCAGGTGTGACTAGCCAGTAGTAGCCCAGGAGCCATGAACAGATGCGTGCGCTCTGGTTTCCCCTTCTGGAAGGCAAGGATAATATAATAATGCTCTATCTAAAAAAGAAGAAATTGCAGCAAGCTCCTGCTATTACAGTCCATGACTTTGAGACCCTCAGCCCCATCCTGAAAACCTCTTGCAGCTTTGACCCCCACTATAAGTCCCTGAAGGAAAAAATCGTTTTGTCACCAAACTGATGTGTCTCTTCATGGCACCAATAATACAAAAGCTTCAGGGTGGTCAAAAAGATATTGATATAATGGTTCTTATGCTGGAGTTGAAGGAGAAAGAGGTCTGCCATGAAGCATGCATGAAGTGCACACAGGTCACATTATGTACAACAGAGCTCTACCCTATATATCTGCAGGCCAATTCCAAGACTTCTCTCCTTGGTTTTAAGCTGTGTGTTGGGAATAGCTGGTTGGCATGGGTAAGGTCATCCAGCTACCTACATGCGGGTTTCTGTGACAGAGGAAAGGACAGTGGATTAGTCTGGCTGCTGGGAACCCTCTAAGACCCTACCTACAAGGTTTGCTTTTCCACTTCAGCATAACCCACATTATCTCTGTGCCACTGACGTCTCTATTTGTTTTGCTTGTTTGATTCACAATCACAGTGTGTAAGAGTACAGTATCTTGCTCGTGGCTAAAAGCATTATGGTCCAATCTTCATGTACGCTCCAGTGTAATAGAGATAAATTGTTAGGATGTAGTTCTTTTATAAGAAAGATACCTAAAGTTTGCAAGTCTGCCTGACCTCCTGCAGGTAATGAAGACAGCTAAGAGAAGCTGAGGCTCCTGATCCTCTCTTCCTCTGCTCTTTAAGCCCAGAGCAAGCTGATGAGCAAAGCAGAAATGAAATGATAAATGACCAGGCGCTAGTGCATGGTGAGGCCTGAACTGTGAAGGAAGACCACATCAGGCTCCCTTGCCCGGAAAGACATTTATCTTCTGCTTGCTCCTCCAGCCTGCTTTCACCACAGCTGAAAGCTGGAGATGATGAATATGCAGGAGGACAAACTGTCGTGCTAAACAGATTCCCACAGCGCGTGACAGGATTTTGCCTTTGAGGAGAATAGACAGCTGAATCAGTGGCAAGAGATAAACTTGTCAAATTTGCTGCTGATGTGCAAGAAGGTCACCTCACCCAAGGGAAGTTTAAATAAACAAGTGGTGTCCAGGGCTACAGCAAGATCAACAGTTACTCATAGACTGTTCTTCCAAAAAGAACATCGTAAAAGCAGGTTCAACTAAGTCAGAGTCACCAGAGAGCAAAAACGAAGAGTTCCCTTCAGATGTGTAAAAGCTCACAGGTTTTGGATGAGAGCTGCCATAATTGGCTTCTCCACCTCCTGCAATTAGAGGGCAGTGACCTTTCTGGTGAAAGCACTGTTGCACCCCTAACCTTGACCCACAGATCGACCACATCCAGGACACCTACTTGGAAGCTTGGGAAGGATGAGAACACTATGCTGTAATAAGAAGAAGTGGTTAAGTCCTGCTGAGGAGAGCCCTGTGACTGGACACACTCTCCAGACCCCTAACTGTGCTGCTGCCCCATCAGATGAGCTGCTGTGGGCTCTCCCCCATCACATCTCCCAAAATGAAACTTGTTTTGGGTGATATGAATGAAATGTGTTTTTCCATACCCTGGGAAAAGGTAGGGCTGTTCCTGGGGAGTCTCCTGCTGTCAGCCCAGCACAGAAGCACAGGGAGACAGGTAGTCTGGAACAGTGTCATAGAGCAATGGAAAGGAAAGCCTACTAAGTCCTGTCAAGTGAAGCTAGGACAGTTGACATTGATGGTAAAGGGACATGAACTCACCCTGTAATTGCGGAAAAAACATTCTAACAAACTTATAGGTTAATGAGACTTTTTTTTTTTTTTCTAAGCACCTGGAAATGGTGAATCTCAATGTTGTGTATTTGAAAACTACATCTGAACACATAAACTTAACCATGACTGAGAACCTCCCTTGGTATAAAAACGCAACCTTGGCAGACTGTGGGGAGTTAGTGTGACTCAGGGACCATTTGTAGGAGGCAGCTGACATGTGGCTGCTCTGTTTTGGGAGACAAGTTGTTCCATGTGAGGTGGTTTCTGGGCCACAAAATGGTTACACGTATTTGCCCAGATCTGTGGTAAAGGGAAGTTTTCAGATGGCTATAAGAAGGCTCCAGACACTGTTTCACATGTTGTACGAGTAAAAGAGGAAAATAGGACCCAGACAAAAGTAGGAAGCAAGACCAGAGATAAAATCATATTTGAAGGTAACTACTAAGGGTTTACTGTTGAAATGGAAGGATGCATCAAGCTGGGACATGTTGGCATCTGTGCTGCCTCTAGCAATATTTGTACTTTCATTCAGGACAGGGGTGGTGGAAAAGGGAAGGATCTTATTATATTTGTGGATGACACAAAGCTGTTCTGGACTGCAAGGTATGTTCCAAAACTGGATTAAAATTCAAATGACCTTGGTACATTGGAGGTTGGGCTGTAGGGGAAAAAAAAGAAAAAGAAGAAAAAGAAAAAGAAAAAGAAAAAGAAAAAGAAAAAGAAAAAGAAAAAGAAAAAGAAAAAGAAAAAGAAAAAGAAAAAGAAAAAGAAAAAGAAAAAGAAAAAAAAGAAAAAAAAAGAAAAAGACCCAGAGGTCTGTAATTCAGAGGAAATATTTTTTTTTCCTTTTCAATTCTATTTGAAGCAAAGGGAAACAGTCACTTTATTGAAAAAAAGCCAAAATTTAAATGCAGGTGGCAAGTTCAAAACAAACAAAAGAAGGTTTGTCATACATGGGTATGAATATGGGTTCACCACATGGGTAATGAAAGTGTGGAACTCTCTGACATTGGGTGTTCTAGACACAGAAAGTTTTCACAAGTTCATGGGGAAGCTAAACAAACCAGTGGTAGAGAAAACCATTAAAAGGTACAAAATGCACAGAAATAATGTCCAGCTTAGAAAGTCCCAAAGGTAGAAATTGTTATAGACTGTGAGAGTATTTGATGGAAGCATTGCCATACGCTCACTGCATTCTTACACTCATTTGGTATTTGCAACTTTATGAAATAGGATATTGCGTTAGGTGGATGTTTGGTCTGACCCATTTGGCTGTTTTTATGTCCTAAACCCCCAACAGGCTCTGGGCCTTGGAGCAAGATGTTCAGCCTGTCAGTTAATTTAGTCTGGCTCACCTGCAGCCCACAGCACCTAGGAGGAGACAGATCCATTCATAAGCTGTCAAGTTTCAAACAGGAATTTTTTAGCAGCTGTTAACTCAAATGGTAGGAGCAGCTCAGGCAGATGATTTTAGCAATGAATAGACACAATTTTTGTAAAGAACCTGGAGTTCATCTGCATCTTTTTCTCCCTCTTTTCCTCTGGCAGTTCAGTATCTTTTCTCCGACCCAGTACATTTGACTGGTAGGTTGAGTGCAGCCCTTACTCAGGTGTATTAGGAACAGAGAACTGTATGTTCTTCCACATCTAGCTGTGAGGAAATCCCATATAAACCCCCACAATAGATACTTGCCATCCTACACCTCAAGTTCTTTTCAAGAAAAGGACAACCAAATAATGAGGAAAATCAAAACTGAGAGAAGTGTGCTGAAAAATCCTGCCACCACTGTCCAGAAGAGGTTTCTGGCCTTATAGAGGGAAGACAAAACACGTTGTTCATAGTCCTTTTTGCGAGTCTAAATCCTGGAAGTTAATGCACTAAACCAAGGACTGGACAACCATTTCTTTCTATCGTCTCTGCTGAAGGGATGGGCAGGACTGTGCAGACATCATAAACTAGCACAGGAAAATTAATGAGATAAACACAGATTGTGCCCTCTTGTGATGGAAATCATATTCTTCTTCTCCATGGGTACAGCACACAGCAAAGACCTCTCCTTCCAAAGCCTTCCAGGCTGAGAGAATTGGGGTTGTTCAGCCTGGAGAAGAGAAGGCTCCGAGGAGACCTTATAGCCTTCCAGTTCCTAAAGGGGGCCTATAGGAGAGATGGGGAGGGGTTCTTTATCAGGGAGTGTAATGATAGGACACAGGGTAACAGTTTCAAACTGAAAGAGGGTAGATTTAGATTGGTTATCAGGAAGAAACTCTTTACTGTAAGGGTGGTGAGACACTGGAACAGGTTGCCTAGGGAAGTTGTGGATGCCCCATCCCTGGAAGTGTTCAAGACCAGGCTGGACAGGACTTTGAGCAGCCTGGTCTAGTGGGAGGTGTCCCTGCCCATGGCACGTGGGTTGGAACTAGGTGAACTTTAAGGTCCCTTCCAACCTGAACCATTCTACGATTCTATGAAATGACCTGCCCAAAGTCATGTGGTTGCAGTGCCAAAGTGGCACCTGGCTCTCCTGGAGATGTTGTCTTGTGTGGCTACAGATCCATCAGTAAAAATTTACCATTGTCCCATTCCCTCCACTCTTTTTCCTCACTCTGTCCCTTCTGTCCTTTCCTTCCCTCTTCCAAAGATGAGCATCATCTCAAGAGGAAGTACTTTGGGAAGTCAAAACAAAGGGCAAGAGAGACTGCTTAGACACACTTGACCAGAAAGCAGAGGCTTCCCTGGCCTTTCAGCAAACCTCCCACTGACTTCGCTTTCAGCTTTGGCAGCTGCAATGTTTTTGTTCTTCATAAATCAGACAGAGAGCTATAGGAGACCTAGGCTGGCCACGTGTCCCCAGCCATCAGCTGAATGCAGTAAGCACCACTGGGAACACAAATACTGACCTTCAGATGCCATTGATAGCTATTCAGGGAGCAAAAAAAGCAAGAAGGGAGATGTACCAGGAGGAAAATAACTTTCTTATCACTTCTTCTGGGCTGTGTAACACTGCACGGGAGCTGAAATCAATAGCTTACCACCAGTTTGTGTTGGATGGGGATCTGACCATAGCAAACACATCTTGCCTATTACGTCTGGCCTGAGGCTCAGATGGAGACCTTGCAGTTGCTCCAGAAGAGTGGGAAAGAAACTTTGTGCCTTGTTGCCCTTAGAGGCAGGCTGGGATTTTTGATGGTGTTAATCCCAGCTAACAATGAATCTGTCAGTAGCACATAACTTACCGACGGTGTAAAATAGTGACAGTGTGAACCAGGAGGGCTGAGAGGAGCTGGGTGTCAGCCCCTCTGGGTTTGCTTTTCTTTCTCTCCTTGCCTTTTAGGCAGTTTGTTCTGGGGATGATGTGTTCATGTCTTTTAGCACACTATGACACATTTGAAATAAGGGCTGTAATAAATAATAATGCCAGGGCAAGTGTTAGCATGTGAATTTTTTAATAAAGGGATTCCACTAAGACCTCAGGAATGAATTAGAGATAAATTGAGCCTTCAGTATTTAAAAGAAGAGCTTCCTCATTATGTGAGCTGGCCATGATGTTCTGCATCTCCTACCTCTTTTTGTCAGGTACAACTACTAAACAGCTGCCGTATTGCTCCCAGGACTCGGCCATATATATGAAGTGGTTGAAGGGAACATTCTTATTTTCTTCCAAGTGTTCTGGGGATGAAAGATTTTAACTAAATGCCATAATTATAAGCAATAAATATTACTTAGAGTATAACTATGATACTATGCTTATTTTTATATGGGAGAAGAAGAAGAACCCCAAAACCCCAGGCTTTCTGTCTTGCAGTTTGTGAGAAACCAGAAAGCACAATCTTGAATTTCAGAGCTGGAGGCCAGGACCCAGGCATGATGCTGTTTTCCCAGCAGAAGGAGCTCTGGACTATCAGAAGGGCATCTACGGCCCCAGCAGTACTGAATGTGCTACTCCACCAGACACTGGCATCTCAGCTTTCTGCTCCCTGCCCAGAGCACGAGCAGCTTTCAGATCCATTAGGCCGCTCCGATCAAAGAGGGCATGTGTGGAAAACATAGGTCGCTTTCTCAGGTGCTCAGGTCATCATATCCTGTCAGATGTGGATGGAAAGAGAGAAAGTTACCTAAAAATACAAGAGCAATGGTGGATTCAAGGCCAGGTTGGATGGGGCTTTGAGCAACCTGGCCTAGTGGGAGGTGTCTGCCCATGGCAGGGGGATTGGAACTAGGTGATCTTTAAGGTCCCTTCCAACTCTAACCATTCTATGATTTTGTGATTGAGACCAGCGTCTTCTGAGTATGTGAAATGAGTGCATCCCTAGTGAATGTCCTGTATGGCACTCTGGGGTTCATAGCATAGAGTCCATAGGGTGTCATGTAGACCTTCAAGTCCAATTCTTGATGCTTCTTCCACCAGAGCATGAAGAAAGTCTCACACATTTTCCCATATCCTAAATGCAAGGAATACTGCCAACTTCCAGGGCCCGCAGAAGTTAAAATCCAGTGTGATGTGTCCAGAGGAGAGAGCAGAAGAGACTGGATGCATAGCCTCTGTCTGAAGATCCTGCTGTAAGCAGCAGATTGTTAGCTAGAAGGTCCAAAATAAACTCAAGAGATTCCTACCAGGGAGAACCACAGCTAAAGGTGACTGAGGACCTGCAAAGGTCAGGGGGGAGCTGATGTGAAATAGAAGATGTTACATGGTTTCTGCAAGTGTGAGAAAAATGATATGAGAGGAAACATGAGAAAAACGATATGAGAGGAACCATGAGAAAAACAACAGGTTCTGAATTTCCGTCTGTAATCAACTCTGTGCAAAAATCTCATTCCATTTGCAGTGAGTTTTACATGCTCAGGTGCTGGGTAGTATATTTATTATTCCTTAGTCACTATGCAGTTCACCTAGACTGAAAGAAGAACAAGCTTATTGTTTTCTGTTAACTAAAAGGATTTAAACAATCATACTTGCTGCTGGAGACTATTGGATGGTTTAGGAATGCAAAACGGGCTTTAGACTGTTTTTTCTCTTTTTTAAACAGCTTAAAAGGAAGAATTATCTGAGAGGATAAGAAGAAGACTGTTTTACTCCCTCTTGCAAATTAAATAAATTTGGAAATATATGTCCCATTTATTCGATTAGAAAAATTGTTATTCCAATTTTCAGCTCAATCTTAGAATATATTATTATAATGACATGCTGTTGTTTTTTTTTTAAAAATAATATTGACATTTTAGCAAAATTCACAAAACATGAATAAAAAGGAAATACAGTGAATCATGAAAAACGAAGAATTTTGAGCTTTCATTTTTCAGTTCCCTCTTAAAGCATTTCTGGTGTGTGGTCAGCTGTAATTTCTATTCATTCAGTCATAGAGCTTCTGAGTGTCCTACCAAGCTAGAGCCCTGTTGCTCTAGATGCTCTATTAGCATCATTTGAAAACACAATTTTTTCCCCAAATACCATTTTGTCTGTGCAAAGCAGCATAGGCTTCCTTTGTATTGTTTCATGTATGCAGGCTGTATACAGAGGAAGACTCTCTTTCTCTAAAATGATGAGTAACAGAGATATTAAAATAATAAAATCACTAAAAATAATAACGTTACCCATGTCCCTAGTTCTCTGTATACATGAATTTCCTATTCTGCTTCCTACTACAAGTAGAAAGACACTTGCATAAAAGGAGAAAAGAGCCAGAATTTGTTCTTGCTTGGACCCTATTCTAGCATCCTTTAAACAAATATTTTGACTTAGTGCAGGGGTGGGTTGCAAATCTGCCTTTACAAGGGCTCAGTTGCTCCAGCTATAGTTTTATGATACTGAAGTAGAAACTGAAGGTATAACATGTTCCTCTAGATTGGTCATTACAATGTTGTAAGAATTAAAATCCCCCAAGGAGCACATACTTCATCTGTGATGTATGCCAGAGAGAAATTTCAGGAGCCCTCTGTGACTTGAACTTGAGTAAATTAAATTCATTGGGTACCTTTGCCCTTAGGAGACATCAAGTTGGTTTTTTTTAAGCTTAGTGTGGTAGAATAGACAGGGGATCATTTCACCTCTCCCTGAAATGCAGCCACATCTGCAGTAGAAAGTCATCATATCCGCTACCAGTATTATAAAGCCTCTTAGCTATGAATGAACACTATGACCATGCCTGCTGGCTAGATGTTCATTTGAAAAGTTTGCATAGCCTCACTTTGCCAAAATTTGAAGGAAAAAATGGTGAAATTAGAAAAACTGGAGCAAATGGTCTGATGAAATTCTTCCCAAAGCAGATCATGCCTGCCCTTCAATTCTCAATGGAGCTAAACCAAATCCAATCAGTAGGCCAGTACTGAGAGTCCCTGATGCCAACCATTAATTTAGAAAACTCCAAATAGGGACAGTCAACAAACTGTAATAATTAGTAAACTTCTCATCTCGTCTAGATTTTGGATTTTAACTTTGTAGTACCTATTATTCTCATCTTGGAAACTGGGATGCTGAATAATGTTGCTTTAAACACAGTTTTGGATCTCAGCCGTGGACTTTGAGCCTTTTTTGGATGGTGCTAGTTTCTTGTTTTGTCTGTACAGCACCCTCAAAGGTTCATGACTGGGTCTCCGAAGAAATAATACAATATATATATTTTTCTTGTTACTGTTATGTGCATTACTGGCATCATTATTAGGCTGAACTCATTCTTGTTTGAAGAAGCCTTTGAAAACCTCCGGTGAAAGGTTCCGCTGGGACTTGCTGACATTCGAGTGTTTTGCGTCAAATTCCAAAATGGCAAAGAGTTGTTATGACCTGAAAGGGAGAGAGGGAATCTCCAAAGGACCCTGCAGACCCCGCTGACTCTCTGAATCTACGTAAGTCGGGGAATTGAGTGATAAAACAAACATCCCAGGTTATGGGGGTGTGAAGTTTGCTTAATGGAACAGACACGGTAGCACCCCCGGGCGACGGGGGAACGCCTGCGAGTTGCTTTCCAAGCAGGGGAATACTCAAGAGACACAGGAGCTGGCAGGCAACTGGCTGATATATGTGGGCTGCCCTCTGATTTCCCTTTCTGCTGGGCCAACTCTTTCCTGGCTGACTGCAGGATGTCTCGCCACAATCCCTTTTTTTTGTCTGGCCTAAGCTAATCAAGTCCAATGTGAATGAGGAGTTTCATTGGAGATCTCCAAGGAACACCTATCTGCCGGGGAAAACTGTTCTGGTGATGCAAGAAATGGCAAATTTCCCTCTGAGTCAGAGCTGGATTGGTCCAGCTGGCCAGGAGGAGGGAGGTTGGAGCTACGGAGCAGATAGCAACAGAGACACTAGGGCATTTCCTATCCAAAACGTGCATCTGATGTCGGTGTAACTCGACTATCGCCATGCGAGTCTCCTGCTGTGTCATCTCAGCAGGGTGGTAAATATAAAACCCTGAGTAATTGCACCCCGAGCAACTGGTAGGACTGAATATTTGAGGTCAGATTCTTCTCACTTAACTTCAGACTCTTAATTAAGGCAGTTAATTTCTGTCTCCCTAGAGTCAGAAAAAAGAGGGAGAAAAAGAACTCCAGATTGCAATGCCACTCTGAGATGTTCATTCACTATAGGAGCCTGTATAGTGCTGTTTGATAACCTCATTTTGTGTATTCCAAGTCTAAGATTGAGAGACATGAATTAAGACACTTAAGTCTATATATAATTTCAATTCTGTGATTGATTAACTTTGTTGATTGAGAGAAAGCTCTTGATTTTAACTTAGGTCATACTATCCTCTCTGTTATTTTCTGGGAAAACACAGTTTGATTGTACGTCTTTTGTCCTAAGTCATATGTTTTTGGGAGGATGCAAGAAACTAGTGTTTGGGGCTGTCAGCACTGGATGATCTGGATATCCTGGATTAAACTGTGCCACTTTCGTGTGTGATTGCAGGACACCAGAGCAGAAAACCCACTGTAGTCACAAGTAGGGTACAAAAACCTCCCAGATATGATTCTCATGTAAGAAGATGTTTAGCTATTTTGCAGAATTATGGCCTCACAATGCTGTACTTTATCACTCAAAAAGGATACATTTCTGTAGCAGATAAAATTAAGCTGACCTGGTTTGTCCTCCCTGACTGCCCTGGATGCTGCACCAGCAGGAACATTGACTAATGCCAGCCAGCAACAAGCTTCAGTGTTTGGAGCAGCATCTCTCTAGCTTTTTCACAGAACATTCAGTGATTTACCAAGTATTGGGGATTTTGCTAAGAGGCCTGCAGGTGTAGGAATAAAGGAACACATTGCGGGAGCAGATACATGATGGAAAGGCAAACTTACATCCATCTTTTGCTGGTCTAGATGGAGAATCACTGGCTGGACTGCAATGAGATTTACACTTAGGGTCCAATTCAGTTTACCAGCCTTTGAAGACTCAAACTGAAGGATGCACTACTAAACTAAGTAAGAAGCAACATCATCACAAGTATAACCGAAAGAGTTGTACAGCTATTCATGAAGTTACATCCACCTATCCAGCTGAAGTGTAGCTCCAGAGGACTGAAAACCTAAGACACCACTCATTTCTAGTGGCTGTCCTCATAGATGGTACGCAGAAAGAATTCCACTAGACACTGTACATAGTAGCTTAAAATAGGTCATATTTGAGGATGTTTTGTTGAGCAGAAGTCCAACCTGTGAATCCACAAGTGAGCTCCAGCTCAGTGGCAGTTTCCTGCATGTCTTTGGCACAGCTCTTGCACTTTTGCTGACAATTTCTATGTCCAGGTTGCACGAAGAAAACTGGGTTAAAAGAACCAGTTCTTCCTCTGATGTAACACAGATGCATCCACTATTCTGGATTCCCACTAGGGCTGTAGATGAAACACTTTTGGAATTACCCAACAAGGATCTTACATCAGCAGATCTTTCTGTCTTAGAAGCTATTCTATACAATACAGGTCTCAAGGATGTAGCTGAAAAAAAGGAGGCTGGTTTAAAGATTATGTCCAGGATATAAAACATAGACTATCACAGACTATATATTCTTGCCTTTTTTTTACTTTCTGCATTATGATGAAAATATATTATTAAATAGATTCCTATAATAATTGCCCGTATAATAATATAGAAAATGAGGTGCCAGCCATTCAGTCTCTTCTTTCAGGTTCCTATGGACTTTGACAAAATAATTCAATTCACAGGATTATAAAATTTTATGTTCATGGAATAGTGCTCAGCTGTGGGGGGAGAGGGCAGTTGTTTTTTCATAATACATTGAGAACACTTTTTTTAATTTGGGAGTGATGGAGCTCCAAACCAAGGCCTGATGGACAGAACAGAGTGGTGGGAGTTCTTTCATTAGACATACAAATGCAGAAGGATTTTCAGATCTCGCTGACTCTGAAAGAAGTGGAGGGTAACCTGGCCTTCAACCCTTGATGTGGGTTGACCTGGAAGACCTGAAGGGGAAGAGTTTGTGCCTGAAAGAGCGAAGGAGGCTTATAAATTTTTATCATATTGGATTCTAGAAGCAGAAAAGGTATCTAGCCCCAGCTAATGGATATCTCCGCATTTTTGTCAGTTCTACCAAGGCTCCTAAAGCCAGCAGGGAGGGAGGAATTGGTACACATAATCCGTGGGAGATTCCCAACCCATGACAAAGATCATACAATTTCTACCACGTGAGAAACAATGCCAACTCATTTTTCCTACATATATCCTTACCCTTCTGTATGTCCTGAGCCCTCACAACCTTAATCTGTTCCTATTCCAGCAGCAAGCCAAATGCCTTGTTGCATGAGAACAGCAAGAAAGTTCCCTAGACAATGTTGAGAAGTGATCATTTCTCAGGCAAACTCAGCTGCACAGTAATGTTCTTCTCCAGCCCTAACGGGGAATGGGCACCTGGCTCCTATGAAAGTGTGTTAAGTAGTTCTGGGGAGCAAAGGTCCATGTGTCCTGAGAGCACCACATTAATCAGGAATCTCTTGTTCACTGTTGGAACCCAATGTCTGATAGAAAATAAAAAAGATTGTTTTGACAGCAGGGCATGCTTTTCTCAGTATTGTGGTCCAAAGGACGACACGTCTGGGGGATCATTCCTTTAGACACCATGGTACATCATTTGGTCTCCAAAGCTCTTGCAGTGCGAGAGTTTCCAAGCTATGGAGTCAAGATGGGTTCCTGAAGAGCAGGACCAGTAAAATCTCTACTGTTCCCAAGTTTTCCTGTGTGTAAAAGGGTCCGTACAGGCTCCAAGTCTCCAGGAAACATGAGCTCAGAGTCTGAAACCTACCCAGGAGACTGGTATAACTAAGTCCATCTCATTGACTTAGTTCGCATTGCCTTTGTTTAGCCCTATTATTGAATCTCAGAATGGGATGTGTGCATGTGTGTGGGGCAAGCATTACAAAGGGAGAACTCAATTGGGCATCCATTTCCTTGGGGAACTCTTGATTTCTCATGTTAGTAGGTGAATAACTGCTTTAAAGCACAAGGGATGCTCAGCCTGGAGAAAGGGGAAGAAAAACTTCAGAACATAGGCAAGGCAGATTATTTAAAAAAAAAGCATTCCCAAGACAATCCCCAATTTGTTTTAAATTCCAATTAAAATTGGAGAAGGGGGAGAGGGAAAGGAAGAAAAGTAAAAAAAGAAAAGAGGAATGTCGTTGACGTCTATTTTCCAGTTTGGTATTGACCAGGGGAAAAAAAAAAACCACCACCCAGACTCTTTTTCTGATTAATAAAAATGTGATGGAAATTTCATACGTTGCCTCAGCTCCTAAACACTTCTCAGCCACATCTGGCACTGCAAGCTCCTTCCAGCCTGTTTATGTTCACAATGAGAACATTTTTTCCAGCCCTGTCAACAATTATTGTTTCCCCTGTGGGGAGTTCAGAGGTTGTCCCTCACTTCAGTCATTAAAAAAGCTTTGGCTTTGAAGTGCCTCCCTGGTCATCATTTGTTGGTGCATGTCTGAGCTGCAGAACAGAATGAGGACAAACACGGAGGAGATATGAACCTTGACTGTATCCCCTGTCTTGCAGCAAATGAGAAGAGATGGTGTATGGAAAAAGGGTGCCGCTGTGATGGGATGAAGTCAAGCGTTCCCCGAGGGTGAGCGGGAGGGTGGATGCACATCTCACCTCAGGAGCCCATGGTGGCTTGTGACCCTACTGGCAATGCAGAGAGTGCAGCAGAAATGAGTCAGCGTCTTTGATTCTGAGATTTTGGCTCCCCTTCATGCCTCCCTTTGATGTCAGGGTTTGTTTGCCGAGAGGAGGCGTTTTTATGGGCTCTCTTCAAACTTGTACGACTTCCCATTGGAGGCCAGGGGACGTGGGGCAGGGGGGAGAACAAAACCCAACCAAGCCCCCGAGGCCCCAGGCCCAAACCACAGGAGCCGCAGGTGAGCCAGATAGTGTGTTCTCAGAAACCGAAGGGAAATCAGCCACATTCTTTCTTTATGCAATAAAAGGCAGTTTCAGCAGCACAGCCAGCCCCCGTCTGAGCTCCCTCCAACTTTGTGGGGGCAGGCAGCAGCCTCAGGAACTGGTTGTTCCCCTGATTTGACATACCATTGCTGGTGAGGTCCTGCAGCCCTGAGCAAGGTGGGGTTTTGGGTACATGATCAACACATTTGGTTCGGTGTCTCTTCCCCTATCACAAAGTTATTCTTGAACTTTCAACCTGTACGGGTAAGGGCAATTGGCCCTGACTGAGTCCTTACCCCAGTTTTAGAGAGGAAAGCAGTAAGGTGAAGTGAAACATCCAAGGCTGCAATGAAAATCAGTATCAAAGTTAACAATCAGCACCAAACTCACCTAATTCCCTAGGATTTCAGAATCGGCACTGCCTGGTCCTAATCTATTCACAGTATGACTGCTCCTAAGGAGAAGAAATGCCCTTTTTCAGGTCTTCAGCTCTACCTAGCTATTCCTCATTTTTATGACTTATCCAGAAGCATTTGGAGGATCAGGGAAAGTTGGCAAGAGGGAGCTCTGCCACTGACCCCATAGGAGAAATTGAGCCCATCCGTTCCCTCCTACGTGAGAATGGACATAACACCACCCTGTATCATAGAGCTGTGAAATAACCGCAAGCACAATCATGAGAGAGGTCAGCAGGTGGTTCTTGAAGAAAGGGGCTTGTTCTGAGCTCTGAGCTCACAGAAAGCTGAGGTTGGAGGGGCCCTCTGGAGATCATTTAGTTCAACCCGTTCCTCAAACAGAGTGAGCTGGGCAGCAATGGTCCATGTCCCCTGAGAGCAGTCCCTTGAAATTGCTCAAGGTCTTGTCCAGTCAACATTTGAATGTCTCCAAAGATAGAGACTCCACAACCTCTCTGTCTGCTCCAGTGTTTGACCATGCTGACAGTAAAAAAGTTTTTTCTCATGTTTAAATGGAATTTCATGTGTTTCAGTTTGTGCCCATTGCCTCTTGTACCAGACCAAATCAAAGTGAAAGAAAAGTTTATGCTCATGTCAAAGATCAAATTAATTCTTTCTCAGAATTCACTTTGAGATCTATGACATTTCCAGTCTCTTATGTTCCTTATGAATTTGATTTTAAAGCACATTAATTTCTTGTTGGGGAGGTGAAATCTTAATTTTTTACAACCAAAATTCAGATAAAAATTATTTATTTTCTTTAATCAATCTGACACATTAAAAAAAAATAAATCCACTAAAGTACCCTTTGTGTACCTTAGCCTTAAGTATCCACTCTGTGAAATACAAGGGCTCTTTAGCTTATTTAGAATTGGTCTTCAAAAACTGAAAAACCACCCTCTTCCTTCCTAAGCTTTCTGCCTTCAAGAATGCTACACAAAGTGCTGACACTCAGCAGTAGATTCATTCTCCATGCTTTGTGTTCTTGCAGAATAAATAAATAAATAAATAAATAGTCATTGCTATGGCCATTAACACTTTATTTGGAATTTTTCTTCTTAAGAGTAGTTTCATAGAAGGAACTGAGAGACTCAGAGTGGGAACTCCTGTTTCAGAGTAAATTTATGGAGGCAGCAAGGGGCTGCTTCTCTTTTATGACCTCCTTCCTTCCTACCAGCCAGCCACGCACCCATCCAAGGAGGGAAACTTTCTTGTGTGACAATCTCATATAGCAGGGGACTGCCACACAGAGAGCGCTGTGCCAGAATCCTTTCTGAAGACTTCCACATGACAGAAGAAATAGTATAAGCCTTTTTAACCCTTAAATCAGTGCTAACTAAAACCACTGCACCCCAACCCCTCTCCTTTTAGAATCTCTAGTATGTATTCACTTATCATAGAATCATAGAATCATAGAATTGTTCGGGTTGGAAGGGACCTTAAAGATCATGAAGTTCCGACCCCCTGCCCTGGGCAGGGACACCTCCCACTAGACCAGGCTGCTCAAAGACCCATCCAACCTGGCCTTGAACACTTCCAGGGATGGGGCATCCACAGCTTCTCTGGGCAACCTGTTCCAGTGCCTCACCACCCTTACAGCAAAGAGTTTCTTCCTGATAACCAATCTAAATCTACCCTCTTTCAGTTTGAAACTGTTACCCCGTGTCCTATTATTACACTCCCTGATAAAGAGCCCCTCCCCACTCCTTCCTGTAGGGTCCCCTTCAGGAACTGCTTGTCATGTTCTCATTTTATGCTCAGTGTCTTGTACAAACCTGTTGCTATTTTATAGGCTGTTTTCTCACAGACACTACAACCAATATTTGCTTAAGTTACAAGCAATATTCTTAAATCTTCATGCAGCATCCTACACAATGAAGTCCCAGAAATTACTGGAACAGAAATATCTAATCTGCAGTGTACCTGCCTGAACGGCTGCCCTTGGTTTAGTTTCCCATTGTTTCTTCGAATCTTAGAATCTGTTACGTTGGAAGGGACCTTTAAAGGTCATCTAGTTCAACCCCCTAGTTGACTTCTTCAACTAGATCAGATTGGTCAGAGCTTCATCAGCCCTGGCCTTGAATGTCTCCAGGGATGGGGCCTCCACCACCTTCCTGGGCAACCTGTTCCAGTGTCTCACCACCCTCATTGTAAAGAACTTCTTCCTAATGTCTAATCTAAACCTACCCTGCTCTAGTTTAAAGCCATTACCCCTCATCCTATTGCTACATGCCCTTGGAAACAACCCCTCCCCAGCTTTCTTGTAGGCCCCCTTCAGGTACTGGAAGGCCGCTATAAGGTCTTCCCAGAGCCTTCTCTTCTCCAGGCTGAACAACCCCAACTCTCTCAGCCTGTCTTCATAGGAGAGGTGCTCCAGCACTCTGATCATCTTCATGGTCCTCCTCTGGTCCCACTCCAACAAGTCCATGTCCTTCTTGTGCTGAGGGCTCCAGAGCTTGTGACATGACGTTTCTTGTGACATGAAAAGCAAGAACACTATGAAAACTGGAAGGGGAATTGAGTTAGAAAGAAAAGTTTGGACAAATTTATGGTGGGTTTGTTGGTCAGTGGAAGGAGCACAGGGAAGAGCTATTCTGTGCTCAGCAGTTCCTGATATCCTGCCGGTCCTGAGCAGTGATGGAGATGAGGCACTTGCCTCCCTTTCTCTGATCTTGTGCATTCCTGAGTTCACCCAAATGCTGTGCTACACCCCCATCATGTCAGTACATCAGTCATGCACCCAACAAGGAAGGCCAGGAGTGTTTCCTTCAGGCTGCTGGGACTTCTGCTGAAGATGTTGTGTGCACAACCAGAAGTTAGTGATGGAATGGGTGTGAACTTCATCTGACTTTATGCATATATCTGCAGTGGTGCAGCCACCACTGGAATTAATCACCCCACCTCCCCTTGCCAGTTCATGGGGATATAATGAATGCAGTCTAGGGCAGGTTCGTTGCCCTCTGGTCAGGTGCTTAAAAAAGGCCAAGAAGACATGTGCCTTGGAAGTGCCTCTTTCTCTCTACTGACTATGAAGAGGAGTCTGGGATGATCAACTCAGCTGGAGGCTTCTATGGTGTACACAGGGGACTAAATGAAATCCCAGAATGAAAAGGGATACCAAACTTAAAATGCACCTCAGTCTTGCACTTTTTAACATACTGCTTCAATAAACAGATAAAAGCACATCACCATTTACTGTTGGAAGAGCCATGTCCTCATATCCTGATTGATAATGAAAGATACCCTTCTGCTGACTTTCTTCCAGCTCCAGATCTGGCCTCTTCAATGGTTAGAAAACATCATGGTACAGACGTAAGCGACCATGGTCAGTTGTACCCACACACTCTGTCAATCTTAGCCAGACAGACATGCTCCGATTCCGAGAAGGGAGCTGGGGGGCCCTTATCACAGTTGTACCTGGCTGCACAGAGAGGAGTTTGTGAGAGCGAATTCCGTCCGTCAGAAAGGAAAAGGGCTCAAGTTCCTCGACAGTGCCCAGGAGATGAGTGGGGAAAGGGAGCCAAAGCTAACTTGACCTTCAAGTCTGCAAAGGCATGAAAACAAATGCAAATTTGGCACCAGGCAAAATTGCTCAGGCAAGCTTCTTGGGGGGCACAGCAGTGCACCCGGTGTACTGGAAGTTAACAGCAAGAGAAGCTCTTGTCCAGAGGTCAGCGCTTTGTCTGTTCTCTTCTTATCTTCAGTAGTTGCCCAAAGAATACCCTATTTGCTGCAATTCTCTCCTTCCTTTCTTCTCTCCAAGATATCTGTACACATGACAGGTAACAAAGGTAAAATCAGTTGCAGGTTATTCCAATTTTTAAATTAGCGTGAAGGACAGCCCAGGCTATTGTGAAGATCACGGTAACTGTTTATTTAGGTAAGATAACTTGCTTTTCGTTGCTCAGATTTCTACTAGAATAGAGGTTCTAGGTTTCTACTAGAGCTGTGTTTTTTTAGGGCTTTGCAGAGGTTCTTACTGCAAAGCCTATCCTTAAATCCCTGAGTGGGTGAGATTACCATTTTTTTTTGTGTAAAAGGAACGGAATCTATGGACAAGCAGGATGTTAATGATGAGTTTCTATTTATAATGATGAGTCTCTATTTTATACAGAGCAGCCAGAGAATAAGAAGTTAATTAGTGCTCTCTCCATCCTGTTCCCACCTCCAGGTAGCCAAGCAACCTTGGCAACTCTTTACCTTCCTATATTTAGAGTAGGTAGGAGCACGGATGTTATCAATCTGAGAAATGATACTTTGATGATAATACTCTGTGTTTGCTTACCTGTCTGTTGGTCTATCTACCCACCTACTCTTCCACCCCTGAATGTCTCATAGTGATTAATGATTTTCCATGGCTCCATTTTTAACTGCGTCACTGGCTGCGTCTATTCTGCTAATTAAACAGGATTGGGGAGCAAAGTTTGGTCATGACATCAGGAGGCACACACCGGCCACGTCTACATTACATAGCACTTGGTTAGGGGTCTCCTTTGGTTCACATTTTTTTTTGTGAATTTAAGTCATCCTTCTTGTTCTGTAAGGGCTTTATTTGTTCAAAGTGTCTGATATAGTATGAAGGCTCTGCTGAAGTCCAACAGCAGTGTTGTCACAGGAAAAAAAATAATCAACAAATATGTTTCCCTTTCTGTGGGGTGTGACAAGAGGACAAAGGAGGATGTTTGAGGATGCAAAGCTTTCTAGGCTAGCACTGGAGGATTGGAGGACGTAGTCTTGCTCATTTTGCTTAAGGTCCCCAGGGCTTGATGTCCTAAGCTGAGCTGTGTCTGGGCTTTGTCTAGAAGAGGGCTATGGATCCAAACAGGACCAGGTGGGTGTTTGAGCTTGTTTTTTAACTCTTTTATCAGCATAGACATGGTCATCAGGGCCCTAACTTTCAGATGGGCATGCAGTATTGCATTAAAACCTGGTCCCATTGGAAGCCTCTTTTAGGTTCCAAAAAGAGGAGGCTGCTTCTCCCTAAGCTCCTGGCTAGACCTGTCATTAACCATAAGTATTAGGCAGATACAAAACTCCCTCAAGGAACCTTTTCTTTTTGCAACACAAAATCCTTCTTACTCACCAGTAACAGAAAAATAAAGCAGATACTTTTCCTTAGTATTGAAGACATTGAGCCTTGACAGTTCTTTAATTTAAGTGTTTAAAGAGTCTCCAAGCACTCCTCTCCTCTCTGTGCTCCTCTGATCTTTCACGACCTTCTAGGAGCAAATAGTCTCAAGCAAATGCTTGAGTCTTTGCAGCCTGCATTGCTCCCAGCTTGAGCAGTAGCCAGGACAGCTGCCTCCTAACCTCTGCCCTTCAAGCAGGTGTTTACTTCTGCACAGTTAGAGCTGATTCACAGCTAGCGGAGTAAAGAGGAGTTTGTTTATCACCTTCAACCACAATATAAACTAACCTCTTTCTCCCGGGATTGAGCATGGTCCTATTTCATCCTTGGTGTTTGTGCAAGGAGTGTTTCCACAGATCACTGTTTAATCATAGATGGAATTGGCTCTCGCAACATGCGATACAGGGAAGGGAATATATTTGCCTGTCTAGATTGCGTGTCATGTTTTTTTGGCTGACTGGAGGAGAAAGAGTAGCAAATGTCTTGTTGATATCATCCCTGCACTCTGCCTCATAGTTTGCACAGCCTGCCATACTCTACCCCAAAGTCATCTTTATTTCAGCACAGAACAAAAATTTCATTCCAGAAAATCTTGGGTTTTTTCCGTGTAGGTTGCCAGCAGAGGAAATCAAGGAGGCAATGTCAACCTTCGGAAGCTGAGCATCTGAAAGGGTTTCAAGGCCCTTCTATCCCACATAGGGATATGGGTGAAGGAAGAGAAAAAGGGCCTTGCAGAAGAAGATGGATCCCTTAAATATGCTAGTTTTGCCCTTAACCATCTTATTCACTGAAAATCCTTGACAGCAGACAGGTGGGAAATCAGGAAACAGGTGAGGAACTAATGGAATTTGCCTTCATTGGATTCCACATAGCATACTAGTCTAATTAGCAGAGACAGGAATTAAAGTGATCATTTGATAAGATCATGTCATTGGGCTCTGGTGGAATTTTCTGCCTTATCTAGCGTGTAATCTTATCTAGTTTGATTTTAGCAAGAGATCAGGAATTAGGTAACATAATGCGATTGTATAGTCTAGACTAAACAAGGTAGCGAGCATGGTCAGATGCAAGGGATGGGAGGAGGGACTGGGGCAAGGAGTGTTCAATATGTACTGCATCTCAGGTTGCTGGATCTGCAAACCTGATATTATTCACAGCAAGGTTCTCAAAATCCAGTAAGCATGCTTCAGTTCAAGTCCTGGAGCTGCAGACTTTATTACTCTCAGCTAGAGGACTGGGCTAAGTTTAGTTTCCTCTCTGCCATTATCCAAAGTCAGTGAGGTTTTTGTTCAAACTATCCCCTGGGACAATTCAGAGCCTGAGCCCTGTTCCCTATGTTGTAGTTTGAATCCATTGAGCGAGAGGCGAATCTTAGTTAATGTGTTACCCTCTGCCAGGGTCCTTTTGATTTTTAAGGGGCTTGATTCACCATTTTGGCATTCCTGTGTTGTGCTGAAGTCATTCTCCTGTTTTTTCTGGCACCAGAATCTGTTAAACCAGCATCTAATTGTATAGCACAGTTTCTCTCCCTATCTCTGCCCATATACCATACCCTACAGGTTGGTGTAATACTTCTGTTAGTGTAATGCCAGTGATGTCAAAGCTATTGGGTAGTGAAACACCAGATGAGCCTTGCCCCATGGATAATATAAGAAAGAAAGTGAGGTTTTGAAGGTAACTCACTGACCACCAAGCTTCCCCCAAGATGCCTCCACATATGATCCCAACTACTAACTTAGAATGCTCCTTTGTCCAGTTACCTAAGTGCTTGGATCTTCTGTCCTGTTTCCCTTCTTAAAGGCCTCTTCTTTCCAACTCCTTTTTTCCAGGTCAGAATTATTGTATTACTTTGGTAACTCATCTAGTTCCTTGAAATTCAGCCACATTTCTCCTCACTGCTTTCACTTTGCTAGGCTGAACAAGCCAAAGCCCCAGAAGCTTTCTTTGGTAAGAGAAGCTCTCCCATCCCTCGATTACAGCAGGAGCTATTCTCTCCAGCCATTCGTGCCATAACTCAGTTTTACCAAATATGAGACGGTCCACTCTGTAAATCATCTGCAGTCCAAATGTGATTTAAGAGCTACTGCAATTTCAAATCCAGAATTGGCCATTGCTCTTCACAGGGAACAGCCACAGGGACACTGAAGACTAATTCTTCTTCCTGGGACAAGACATTTGTGAAAGGACTCATACTCGGTTAATTACGTCAACATAACAAGATTAGATGAGTTGGCCAAGGTCATACTATGAATCACTGGCAAGGTCAACAGTGGAACATAAGAGTCCCGGTTTGTTGTTGTTGGTTTTATTGGGGGGTGGTTGTTTTGTTTTGTTTTGTTTTCCCCTCAGTGTTTTACATACTTTTATGGCTCATCAACACTGTGCTTGGAGCCATCCAGAATCCCCAAGGGGATGCCTGTCCAGTCAAAACATGAAACTCCTCTGCCCATGTTCCAAACCTGTTGGCCATGAACTCAGGCCTACCCACAGGATCTGTGCCAAAAAGCCAGAGGATAATTAATAAAACATTCAGCACAGTTGAAGTGTCTACACAGTCTGTCTACACAGGATCTGGAGGTGGGATGGAGCCTGCTCACACCTGTTTTCAAAATGCCATGCCAACAGAGGTTATATTGGCATTTGCAACCAAACCAGAGCTGAATCTGCAATACTTACCACTGCTCTCCTCTCTTGGCTGTTAGAAATTAAACTGGACCTATTCCTATGTAAGCCTCTCATCTCTCTCTCTGTTTTTTTTTTTCTTTTTTTTTTCTTTTCCTGATGCTTAATGAATAATTTTTACCCTGCTTAGTATGTGTTGAAATTAGTGTTTCATAGGAAACTAAATTGTTTTCTGTTCCCAGTTGCAGATGGACATCTAAGGAGTTTCTGGAGTTCACAGGATCTTTTATATGAGAAATAATGAGGGTTTTTTTTCCCTCCTTGCTTCTCCTCCCCTCCCACCCCCCCCCTTCTGCTCATCTTGGCAAAAACTGTGAAATCTGGGCAAAATAGGACGGTCCATCAGGAGGAAGTTCTGCCAGTGGCTGGCCTTCAAGGAGACCTTGAATGTTGGAGGAATTAAGGAGGAATTAAAATACTGGGTGATGGGTTTATGGCATCAGCATTTCCCCAAACCAGAGAGACAAGTAATTGCAGCTCATCCACCCAAGTGTGGTGATCCCAAGAACATCTTTGTGGGTGCTTACTGGGACACGCTGTGAAGAATGTTTTTCCTCGCTTATTTGAAATAATTATCTGGACGAAAATCTTGCCCTTTCTTTCAAGGAGAAAGATTTGTATCTCTTGTTATTTCTAGTGCTCCTGCCTTTTTCTGTCAGTCATAAAAGTCCAGGTTTTTCACCATGACATCTGAGAACCATCGGGTGAAGGTGAATAGTCTGAAACTTTGGGACTAATTTGATTTCTTTAATGTGAGAACATACATCTCTCTCTCTACATATAAATGTTTAGGGAGAGGTCCATCTGCAAGGCTACCTTCTGGCATTGCTCCAGACAACCCTGTGATTGCTTCTCTTCTGCCCAAGAAAGGAAGTTGGGAGTGAGAGGAAGTGTGAACATGAGGGGAAGGAAGAGATTTTAGGTGGCTGCTCAGAATAGACATCTACATGCCTCAGCTCTTTTCCTGACCACTCATCATAAATAGAAAAGCAAAGAGGTGTCCTGTTCTGCAGACATTGGTGGTGGGGTAAAATCTTCTGCTCAGGAGCAAAACTCATGTGTCCAGATTTCCACACCTTCATTCGGCTCACAGCAGATCTTTATCTCTATGCTAAGGAGAAAGAATAAAAGAAAAAAAGGTCTTTTTTTCCATGATAGTGAAGATTGCTTTCCTTTGGGCAATATCTTCAGTCCACGTATAAGCACAAGAAGAAAGGAAGGGTAAGACATCAGTTCAAGCTTTGATCTAGACCTCCCAAGGGCCTCAAACAAAGGATAAGACATCAGTTCAAGCTTTGATCTAGACCTCCCAAAGGCCTTGGCCATACACTTCCTATCTGACCTTAAGCAAGTCATTTAATCTCCACACACTAATTTCTTACAGTATAATATTGCTCTAAAATGATTTTCCACTCCTCCTCTTCCTTGTTGTGTCTAATTTAGTTGGGGTGGGTGAAAAATATTCATCCCAGGCAAGCCAAAATATTTCACTAATTCCAGCTCCATTGCCAACTTATCATTTGCTCAAGAAGCTCTGGACCAACAGTCTGGAGATTTTTTAGAATATTTTCAACACACGTCTGTCGTGGTTGATTTAATTTCAGTAGATGTCTTCTCTATCAGAAGGACTGTCTGCCATCTCCTCAGGACACTTCTAACCCTCTCCAAATCAAATGGATATTTTTGGAACTGGTTGAAACGTTTCCATGACGTGACATATGGATGAAAGTTTCCATTATTTCAAAGATATTATTTAATTTTGAAATTTTCTTCCATTTTATTGTACTAATCATTGTAAAGATAAGAGCAGGAATTTCAAGAGAGAAAAGTAATAAGAAAAAAGCTTCTGGGGTTAAGAATAAAAAAGCTTCTGGGTTTTAATTTGGATTTTATTGTTTTAACTTTTTATCTTGCTAGAATCAAATGTATTTGTAACCACCAAAATCTTTTCCTCTACAGTTTTATGAAATCCATAACAGAGTATACGACTTGTCACTTGCCACCTGGCTATGCTAAAGGCAATTCAGTCCTATGTACACGTAAGAAAAATCTGAATCCAGCAGCTGGCTGTTAATATATGATGGCTACAGCCCTTATGAAAGAGGGCAGGGATACCATTTCAGCCATTTCTTTTTGCTAGGAGGACAGATCTAAATCATTTTAGATGAGAAACTCTTGCTTGTATAATTAGAAAAAAATATTTTTTCATCAAACCCATTTATTTTCATATATAAGAAAACCCAGCATCTATTTTCTTTTACAGATACTTGCTGATGTAAATCACACCCCTGAAAACAATTTCTATCATCACTACATAAGTTTTTCTGGGTTTTGCTAACTAGTAAATTTGAATTTCAAATATTTACTGTAGCTTTAATTTAAATCTTCATGTCATGCAAAGAAAGGAGAAATTTATTTTTTAGGCTATTTTGCTTTAAAAGAATATAAAAAAAATCAAGAGTATTTATTAAGCAAATAGTACTATTCTTCTTGCTGCTGCTATTAGCTTGTTATTTATTCATTTATTTTCCTTGCAGATCACCTCTGAAATAAGGATTTAAGTTTTGTTTTTAACAGTGTGACAAAATAAGAACAGCATCTTATGAAAAATATCATAACAACTCAACTAAAACTCATATGTCAGAATTTTAGAAGTGTAGAGCTGCCCCAAATTGTATGCAATAATATTTGTACTTCTTGTCCAGGCAGGTGGTTAGCAATATATCTTTTGGGATATGCTTGCCTTCATCTATCATCACATAGTGCATTAGTTGCCTTAAATCATGTATAATTTGGCAGAAGCTATTGATATGTGTCAGCAAGCAATTCATTCTGCTTCAGTGTTGCCTGATTAGGAAAGATGCTTTCCTCGAGCTAAAAAACTCTGCTTTTTGAGAGGTGGAGGTTACCATCCCCTCAGACCTGAGAGCAACACGTCTGGAAAATTTAGTAGACAAACTGCTATGCCTAATTGCTTCCTTAAGAGCATTTCCCTTGCACAGGAGAGCATCCAGGTCAGTTGAAATTTTGCTAAGTTCCTAATTTATTCCAGTTTGAAACGGTTGGTATGAAGGAGACGTCACAGTAATCGGTGTAGACTATGAACCCATTGGCAAGGAGAGGCTGTCTCTGAAATATGTGATCTTTTCAGGCCTGGCAGCAAAAAAAATAAATAGAATAAATATAAAATAATACTTAGGTGAAAGAGAGTGCCTTGCAACCCAACCATGAAGGCATAGGAATAGTGCAAGGTGGCCACTGCCGGGGTGCAGAAGGTATGACACAGAGACCAGCAGCTGCAGAAATGGTGATGTTAACCTAACTCATTAGCGCAATGTGAGACATAAGCATGAACAAATCCTGTATTTTTTATGACCTCTCTCATATGAAAAACCTTCTTGTCTGTAAGCTGTGTAGAGTTCAATTTGTTTTATCTGGGAATATGAAGACCTACGTAGATCTTAGGAGAGAAGTGCTTATGAATGTAAGGATGTTCTGGAAATCTATGTCACAAGGTCACTCCGTAAACTGAATGCTGACCTAGTGAAAATTCAAGCTTATCCTATTATTATAATTTCCTTTACTGTATTCATCACAGCCTGAAGGTCCTGTCTGTGATGGAAATGTCAATCTGCTGACTGCAGGCAACAGCTCATTTCTGCTGTTAGGCATTAGCAGTCTGAAGTTCCAGAGAAGACAGAGACAAGGAGTCAATAACCACCTGCTTAAGAGAAAATAATTTTTTAAAAAATCTTCTTGGAGTTAAGGACAGACAAGAGAGGGAATAATTCACTGATCTTTATTGAAAGTTGACATTCGTTTCTTTTTCACCACTTCTTAAAGCTGCCGTGAGAGGTGTTAATTTTTCACTCAGACCTTTTTTTTTTAACCTCAGTACTGTTATTTCCCCTTACAAAGTCATGTCTTGGTGTGCTAGCAAGTCAAAGTAGGAAAGAAAAGGAGAACCCAGTGGGCAAACTATGCAACACCTTGGGTGCCTGAAGATTCCAGCCTGTTCTGACTATCAGTTAATAATGCTTGTCCTTCACCTCAAGTGCTAGCAGCCTGTATTTCGGCTGCTGACATTCTTCCCACTGCATCTTGGCCACCTGCAGACACTGGTGGGTCTGCTCTCTGTATCACAAGAAGGAAAATCAGACTAAGCCACTAAGACAACTTGGGATATTCTGCCTAAGAGCTGAAGTTTCACAGGGGAGAAGGAGTACTCAGTTGCTCTCTGTTGAGGCTCTCCGCAAACTCTCAGTCAACTGATTTGCCTTTCAAGCCTTTCACCGAAGCTGTAAAGGTGAGAAGGATTTCCCCAGCACCACCATTCTCTTACATAATGGTTGAGATTCGAGCTTGCCCTCTGTCTCCGAGAGTGAGGACTCCAAGCACAGATTCAGGTTACCTTAATCTGACTCTTTAATATGGAGAAAATTCTCCTCTTCCAGCTGAGCATAAGTTCCCAGCTGAACAGACCTCTCCTGCCTGTACATCTGCATGGAGGAAAATGACAAAATGTTCCAATTTTTCTAAAATGTCAACTTAAAAAAACACACGCATGCAAGCCCAAATAGAAAACAGATGCACTGTGGCAGCCTGGGAGATATAAATTTAAGGCTTGGAGCTGTCTTCACATCCCTCACTACCACTTTTATGGTCCTGCTTTCACTGGAGCACACCTGAGACCTCCTGGCAAGACACTTCTTCTGAGTGCGGGTGACTCCCCTGTTGAAAACAAGCCATGAAAAAGCCTACTATGTCTGAGGAAAAAAAAAAAAAAGGTAAACACAAAAAAAGACATCCCTGGCACTGAATCAGATCCTGCCAACTTTATTCCACTTTGTCTCCTGTTCACCCATGGAAGGTCTGACCCGTTATCTTTAGAAGCGAGAGCATATAGAAAATATCTCTCCCGTAGTTTCTGGTTGCACTGCTGTTCAATCTTCCCACTCCCTAACAGGAAGAACAGATTAGGCATGGACAACTCCAAGTGTCCTACTAACAGAGACTCACCCGTTATCCTTGCTGTTGTTTATTAAAATCTGTTCTTACCCGTCCTCACTTTATTTTCTTTCCATTTCTTTCCTTTCCCATTACACATTTCCTCACGGATCAAAGGCAAAACTCACTGGTGGAAAGGAACTTGAGTTCAGGTCAAAATATCTGGTGCATTAATTCTTAAGAATTGACCATTTGGTAACTTTTTTCAATATTTATTACCTTGTATCAAAATTGAAGACTCTGATATAAGACCTACCATGTCCCGATTAAGTTCTTGAGGCATGGAATTGTTTCATTTCAATTCTACTGATGGATTTAAAAACAGTAAGTAGCAACATTAAAAAACCCAAAACATCAAGAGAAAGGAAAATGGGGAAAGCAATTAAACATCAATAGGATTTGGGATACTTAAACAGAGGTAGGGTGCCAATGTACTTCCTGGAGACAGATTCCATGTGCCTGGAAGACCTACATGTCTAAGTGACCATGTATCTACATCCCCAGCCTTCCTGAACACACATCATGCATTAAACCAGCAAAGCCCCAAGACTTGGTCATCAATAATTCCCTCAGTAATCCCATAAAGAGCCAAAAAGCCTGTGAATGATAACACTGGAGCCTCTGGCAGGCTGCTCTGCAGTTTTTGAGTCTGAGTGTGGTCTCCATGAAAAGCAATACGAGAATAAGCTTTTACTCACCTTCCACCACTGCCTTCGGAAACTTATCAAAGAGGAACGTCGAGATGAGGAGCCTATCAGGACTCAGAAAGGGACTGGAAAGTTTGTCTTGGCAGTAAAGTTGTCCTAAGCTCTGATAAACAGGGCTCATAAATACTACAAGAATTTAAAAAATAAATCAGTACAAACTATAAATATGTTGTATCGGTCAGTCTTTCCATGCACTTCATTTGTGATGCATGAAGGGAAAGGGCAGGTTAAAATACTGCTTTTTCTCTCCTTTCAGCTCCAAGTTTCCTAATATATCCTTTACCATAATGACTTGGGTAGTAAGTGCAAACTGAAAGATGATGAATTTTTATTACTTCAGTCCTCCTTCCCTTTATTTTTTTTTCCCCTTTCCCTATTATTCTTTCTCTGCAGCTTTCTTTCTCCCAATCCCATCCTGGCTCCCCTTTTGCCGGCCTCACATTTCTCTGATAAAACAATTATTGGGATTTCTGTAGATACTTTTCACTGCCTTCTAGTAACTCAAACTCACATTAAATGTTCAGGGCCAGTGTCCTCTCAGGTGCATGGCACGTTGCCATGCATTTCGGGAAACCAGCTACTGAGCTCACATACGCTTGGTGATAAAACGCTGGAAAGGCCAAAGCAGTGAAAGCTGGAGACCTGCACAACTTGTGCTACGTGTCAGCTGCCCAGATAGTGCATGAAAAATAAATGGCAGGTCACGACAGGGCTCTGGCTCCATCTGAGCTTTGAGTCGAGCATCCGAGCCTCAGAATTAAGGCTCTCTTAATTCAAATATTTAATTATTCATAATACACAGATAACGTTTTCCTCCAAAATTTTTCTACATCTGATTTTTCCAGGCCACTTAGGGTTCCCACCATGTGCTGGAGCAACAAAGTGGAGACACTGCTGATGTCTCACTTTGTACCTCTTGATTCCTCATCACCTCCATCCCATCTCATGCAGGAATCTCATTTTTGTATTGAAAACTATGTGTTCCTTCTTCAAAGTCTGCAGTTACAGAAGAGACAAGATTTCCCAAATAAATAGCTTTTCAGCATCTTCCTTTAAATAAAGCAGATAAAACTGTCTCACAGGAGGCATCAGTATTTACCAAAAGTCAGTACATCTGAAAAAAATGAGTAGAGGAGGCGAATCCACAATTTTGCTCTGAATTGATGGCTAATTTCAGTTTATTTATAACAAGTAATGAGGAAAACCACACCTTAAAATGAAATATTCATAGTGAAAGGAATAATTTGTGGATAAAAGATAGGAATTGCCAGTGAAGTGCCAAAAGGACCAAATTTGTGACCTCTACTGTTCAGTATATTACCAAGTAACCTGGTACAAGGAGGTAAGAAATAAGGCAATGGACTTTTCCAGTGATAGAGTAAACTCTTCAAGATAGGAAACACTAAAAGTGGATGCAAAGAATGCTACTAATTAAAAAAAAATAACCTAAAAGGAAAAAAAGAAACAAAGTGCCTATTATAAATATCCGTGTAGGTTGATGGTCTCTCGTAGATTTTACCATTCAGGAAACTGATCTTGGTTCCCCTGTGGAGAAATCTACAACCAAAATTAGCTCACAGGCCAGTTACCTGTCAAAAAAGGCAACGAGGTGGCTAGGAATTGTTAGGGAAAGACTAGACAACAAAACAGAACAACATGGTTATGCTCCTGTAAGGATGGACAGTGTCTCAGTGTCTTGAATACTTGAACACACCTCTTCCTCCACTCTCAGAAATGTATAATGGATGTTAAAACATTATGGGGACACAAGGATAATGAAAAGTATAGAATAGTTTCCATATGAGAAGAGAATAGATAGATTAGTTTTCTTCTGCCTGTGAGAGGCATATTGCAGAGATCACAGAACCACAGTATTTTAGAAAAGGTAACTGGAAATTAGTCATTATTCTTGTAGTAGAAGTGCTGCAGGACACCTAAGCAAGAAGAAAACCTTAAACAAAAGGATAAGTTACTGTAACACACTTCAGCATCCAAAAATATCTGTGGATTCAAAATTCTATCAGATACGTTTATGGAAGCAAAACTCATCACAAACTTTTGGATGCAAAGATACAGGTACGATGGTTCATGTAGCTCCTTCAGCAACAGATTCACAGAAGTTCTATGTGCATGTGAGTCTGCAGCCATGTGTGTAAGGGAGAGGTGTCCTGAGGGAAGTAACAATCCATACGAGACCTGTTCTTTATACTCTTTCCTAAACAATTTATTTTATCTCACTGATGGAAACAAGACGACAGACTACAACAGTTTGGTCAGACTCAGAATAGCCATTTTTATTTTTTATGATACAAGCTGGATTTCCTTTTCTAGATTTTTAGCATACACTTTATTTTAATTTTAGCTTTCTATCTTGATTTATCATAAGTATTCATGCTCAACAGCCCATATTTTTCCATGCCAGATGTACATAAGCTTCCTACCCATGCATGCTTACATGAAAGTAACAGATGCGTGACAGGATCCATCATGATGATCTTTCACCTGGTCTTTATACCTGCAGAAGACGCAGTGACTTGCAACCAAATTTCTCTTTCCATTGTCCTTCTGGGCAGTGTGACCTAATGAAGTCTAACTGGACTCCATTCATCTGGAGTTTCTACTGGATGTATTGCCAATATAGATCATGACTTCCACATTAAGCAACCTTCTGTCAGTGAGAATCAGCTCAGAGTCATGGCAGGACTCTGGTCCTTATCTCAGAACCTTATCTCAGGTTCTGTCTGGGACCCACTCAAACATCCATAATGGGACAATCCAGCACTTTTTTATAAAGAGAAAGAAACCCCATATTCCCCTTGTCTCTTGATATGTCTCAAGCTATTTATGCACTGTTTGGCTTCAGCATGGAAAAATAAAGGTTAATTTTATAGAAGGCTTTTGTGGCCTTATAAAGTGAAATAAGAATGCTATAGAACTCGTTGCATCTGGACTGCTGGATATATTGTGGTTGCCATCTGTTCTTTTAACACTGTTTGTTATTTTTGTGGGCCTGGCAGATTTCTATACAAAAGAAACTGGAGAGTTTAATGTTCATATTATTATCTTAGTTAAAAAATGGATAAACTAGACACATTTTTCATTTCTTCATCTCTGATCCCCAGCATACTCCCAGGCTTCTACTGAAGTGTTGCAGCTCAGGTTAGCAAGAGGAAAAAAAGATAATAAAATGAACAAAAGAAAGGATGGTCAGTAATATCTATATTCACTCTCAGGATGAACATTGCATTCCACCTGTCTCTATTAACTGTGTAGCATGTGCTCTAGGTATTTTTATTAACAGACATTTCTGTCAGTAAACTGGGAGGACTTTACTAGGACTGCAAGAAAAATGCTTTGTGGAAGGAGAGCTTCTAAGAGATAGAGTATCCCTCTAACCCCTCTATTCTGCTTGAAAGTAACACCAAACTGCTCCTTACCAAAGTTCTAAGAACAACTAAAAGAGAACAATGAAACTTATTGTTGAGATGGAGCTCCTCAGAGCTGGTGGTGGAGTGTAGTCATGGAGGGTATATCTACTCTTGCGAACTTCCTGACTCCTTTCTCCCTCAAATTAAAGCTCTTTTTAAAAAAAAAAAAAAAAAAAAACCCAACAAAACAAAAGAAAAAAACGCAAACAAACAAAACCAAACCCACCTATCTGAATGTCTGAAAACCTTCCCTTTCTGCTCTGAGTAGATAATTTCACTTCTTGATTGTGTCTCTCACCTTATGCATAAACATTCCCATCTTTTGCTTTCCTTCCTGACCCAGCATGATTCCTTAGACAATTTTTTTTCAGTTTCTGGGTCTGTCTTGGCCCTTGCAGTCTCACTTCTTGGAAGAATGTTTCCTTTTTTCTCCTTCAGGGTACAATTCCTTCTTCTCCAGCTCATCTAAAACAGAAGCAGAGAAAAGGGAATGGTGGAAGGTGAAAGTTGTTTTCACTGCATATTTTCATTAATTCCTCTAGAAAAAAAGAGTCTCATCCTCAGTTTTTGGGATCCTTCTGTATACTCAGCATTAAACCCCAGTGGTTATTACAGCCACAGCTCAGCTAGCAGAACTAGGACTGGCCCATGGATATCTGGTGCTAAAAACTTCATCTAAGGGTTTTTAATAATTTCTAGGACATGAACAACTAGGAAAATTCTTAGAACCAGTATAAAGACCACATGAGACTCCCCTAATTCAGATGCAAATTCTTCTTAGGAGTATTAGTGGCTGCGAATACTTCTTGGGAGCATTAGTGGAATACAATGAGACAAACTTTTCTTTGCTCCTAACCACCTAAGAAGTTGTTTTTGTCCTGAAGGATGAACAGACCAGCCCTTTTATGTTATTACATCTTAGGCTTTTTCCTGGGCCATTGATGGAAATCACTTATCTTCTAAACATTGCACGGGAGAATTGTAGCTCTATTGTTGCAGTTGTCTTGGGATTCCTGTTTATGACGACCTGCCTGTTTAGTTTACCCATTGATTAATTTCCTTATCCTTCTGGACTTTTTCTGCTCCAGTGCTTGAACTGATTCTCTCCTATATGTTATTTCCTTTTATTATTTTCCTCTTCTGCTCATCTCTCTGTTTGCTTTGTTGATCATGCAGTGGAGACGCCCTTTATGTCAACAAAGCACCATATTCCTACCTACTGTTCTTGTATTTTACAAGACTTATGAAGAAAGAATTGAGGACTACAGAAAATAATTTATTCGCTTAGAGCCTAATCTACTCAGTCTATGAAAGGAGATTGACAGCTGACTTGATTATAATGGCTACGCACCTTTACAGGCTCACAGTATTGGCTAACGATGCGTTCTACAGTCTAGAAGGAAAAAAAAAAAGACAAAATGAAAACCATTTGTAGAAGCTGAAGCCAGGCAAGTTCAAATGGGAAACAAACTACACATTTTCAAGGGAAGCTTGCCGACACAGAAAACCCCTGAAAGACGGGGTAAATTTTCCAACATTTGTCATTTTGTGATGGCAAATTTTCAAAATGCTGATGAAGGTCCACTGAGATGTCTCTCTGTATATGATCTGTATCTATATGTGTGTCTAAATTCCCACTATAGTGAATGGAGATTCCCACTATAGTGAATGGAGATTTTTGGTAAGATTCAGTTGCTTACACACAGATATCACTTTAGGGGCTGTGAGGTACTCTACCTGCTGTCCAGCTGCCTGCTTGAGAAATACTTTCATATACTAAACTTCCTGTGTCAGAGCTGACAGTTCTTGTGGGTGTCTGTGATAGTCAGGGGTTTCTCATAAGGCATTAGACCATTAGACAGTAATTGGAGTCAAAAAGTCATTGCTCTGGCCAAATAATTCTCCTTTAGGTGAGAAGAGATGCATTTTAAACTCCACTAATCGTATTGCTTAGGTACTTGACTCAATTACACCTTGTCCCATCTGAGATAGATACTGTATGGTAACCCTCCTGGATACCAAATACCTTGGCTCTGTTAGGTTACCTCAAATGGGATAAAGCATCTGTGTTTAGGCAATAAATTACATCTGTAGCCAATGCAGGTAATTGAGCCTAGAGAGCTATTCACCTAACCTACATGTGACCCACTCTCTTCTGGAGCAGCATCTGGAAACCAGGCAAGATACCCCATGGTATCTAAAAAAAATATAGACACCTCTATTTTCTTACAGTTACAGGAAGTTTTGGGATGGCAGCAGTGGCTTTTAACTAAGTGAACTCTGAAAAAGCTCACCTGATTGAAATACATGTGGACTTCTTTTTAAGGTTTTCCAGGAAAGGGCCCAAGAAAAGAATTATTCAAGTATCAAAAAAATTCCAAGTGAGAGAATAAATTCCTGGGATGTGAGGAAGTTGTAACAGTTTACACCTGTAGGTGGTCTTAATTTCAAGTCCCAAAGGTGGCATTAGATCACTTTGTCTCTCTCAGGTCATCAGGTTTCACCTGGTCACCCTGTAACAAGCCCAAAGGGTAAAGGATTTCAGTCCTTAGCAAACAAAGCCACATTTCAAGGCAGAGACAGAAAGTTCAGGCTGCTACAGGGAATTGGTAGGTGAATTATGCACAGTTATGCCAGCAGGTAAAATACAGTTTGTATACCAAGGAAAGCTGAAATCAGTGTGACAAAGGGGAAAATAATTTCCAGACCAAGGTAAATAGCGTGGTTGTGAGCAACATGGCGTACAACACCAAAGCGATGTCTGTTTCTAGCCCTTGTGAAGACTGTTGCTTCATTGAAAGAAAGAAAAGGAATCCCAAATGCCTTCACAATGTTTCTGCACCCTTGCTTTCAGAAGACTATGGCATTTTACAACCACACAGTGCAGAATATTTTCTCTGGCTTCTAGAGAAAAAAAGCCATTATCAATTAAGAAAAAAGGGTCAAAATACAACTTCATGCTGGTAAGGTTTGCCAGCAACTACCTATCAAAATGGCATGAATCATGTGTTTCATCCATTACTGTTCTCAGTCCACCATTCAAGTCTCCTGTTTCCAGTTGCTCAGCAAGAAAACCAACCAAACCCAATCACAATGATGTGAAAAAAATAATGAACTTTGAAATTTGACCTTTCTATAGCTTTTTTGCCATCTATTATATCTTTTCCTTCTTTGTTAATGATGGGAAACCATTGAAGTTATTTTTAATCTGGTGAAAATCATGTTACTGTGGACTCTGCAGTCAACAGCAAGACACGTTGTTCTAGAGGACAATTCACATCAAGATCTGCACTAATGATTATTGCATTAGTCCCACTAAGCCACTGTCAGGAGGAGCAAATCTCTCCACCTGCAGAAGACGCCTACAGATAGTAGTTCCAAACAATAGTAGAGTGTAGCTCTCTCTATCTTTTATAAGGAGTTGGGAGAAATCTGTGTTGTGATATGAAAGTAATGTTGCTGAGGTTTCTGCGACGTCATGCTTAAGCTAATAACCCCTGGCGAGAAGGACTTGGCTTTACGTCAATCCTGTGTTACTTATTTGAGACCTGGCCCCTTTTCCAGTGTGAACTTGAGGTAGAAAAAGCACATGACTTCCCACAAAAGACTATGGCTTAGGGCCCAAAACTCATGTTCTCCCCAAAGGCTGAGGAGAAAAGAGGTGGACTTCATCTCACCTAAGTTTAACCATGTAAGAGGAGGGCACCTACTTTGAGCAAATCATCAAGTCTCCTTCTACAATCAGTGGACAGTGAAGGATACTTCCAGGTTATGAGTCATCCTGTCCTGGCAGAGATGTCCAAATTAACTGGAATGAGATGCCTCTCTCTCACTTCATTGACTATTAAGGAAACCTAGATGACTGCTTTGGACCACAGGCGTACATTTTTGGTGGTTAAAGTTACACACGATAAATCCATCTCTCACTTCAAAGCTTTCAATAAATTTGTCTTTTCATCACATTAGAGAACCAATTAGGAACTTCTCCACAAAATTTGGCTTAGAAAACATATAACTGTTATATAAATACATCTCCTGACATGAAACAAACAAGCAAGAAAGGAAATAGAGACTCTCTGTAGCTCTGAAGATGTTTGAAAACATATCAAGCAGGAGCAAGTTGCAAAGTTTTTTCGTTTTGTTACATTTTTCTTGAGACTTGTATTACGTTGTGACATTATGTATTTGTTAAGTGACAGTTCAGTCCGGAGCTTTGGATTAGCTACTGTATTTTTGAGGTTCTATACTGCAAACACATGTTCATGCAGAAAGGCTGTTTACATTTTCTGTGTCAAATGGTTTGATTATTGAGTTCTTATCACCTTTCCACCTGGAACTGAAAGAATCAAATGTCTAGATGATGGTAGCAAATTTCGCCTTCAAAAGGTTTTGTACTTTTAACTGAAAACAAAAACAAAAACAAAAACAAAAACCAACACAGCAACTCTTTTCCATAAAGTGCATGAGATCTTCACGATTTCTGAGAATACTGGATCTACTCTGTGTTTTTTACTTTGGCATGGGACATTTCTTCCCAAACAATGGAATAGTTTAATCTGTCTCATGTATTCTGCCCCCTCGCTATGACAGAAGCCGGTGCCTTCTCTTCTTTAGCTTCAAGGATTCTGTATATTCCCTGCCTCCCAGCTCCTGTGGATGTTGCCACAACAAAGTCATTGCTAGTGAGGGACAGGCTAAGACTCTGTTCTATGTTATGCAGCTGTAACCTGAGATAGAAATTAGGTTGGAGTTTAAAATAAATAAGTTTGGCTTGTAGGGAGAAGATTCACTTATCTGAATGTAGGGCTTTAGTGGTGTTGATACATCCTAACATCCAATCTGTAAGCCAAGCCCCATGTGGACCTCTTAGAAACCCATGTGTCTCAAGGGTTGTAAAACACACATGGTTGGGTAAATTACATCACAGCGGCCCATGTGAGCAAGGAGTCTCAGGTCACATAATATTTACTGTAGATCTAGTCAGTAGGATCAACTGAGTTGAAAGAACATTTTAGCTCATGAAATGTAGGTGAACTGAATTTTGTGATGTAGGTTAACCTTTTGTGAACTGAATCACTCTAAGTAACTATCCGAGGTTTATGCCCATTATTGTCCTTGTTTGGGGAGGTAAGTGCATCTATTTTACATCTTGCACCCCAGAGTCAGATACCTAAGTTCAATGGCTTGCATATCACCTTCGTATTGTCTGGGTATGCAGAAAAGAATAACCCAGGTGTTCCTTCTGACTTACAGCTGGACTGGCTCCATATTCATCGGCCTTCATATCCTTCCTTCAAAGTCTGAGAAAGTCTTGCATTTGTCCTCCTGTCACGTGGGCCATAGTACCTTTCCCAGAATCCTCTAGGAATGCAAAAATATACTTTTAAGACTTGGAATACTATTGGTTCTCATTGCTCACCCCATCTCCTTTCATAAAATATATTAATGCTTTGAGTTTGGGATGTTCACTCTGCATCTAAATAACATTATAGGGTGAGGTGGTCAGTTATCACTGAGTAGTATGAAGTGTGTTCGTTGATGACCACTGAGGACTATTCTCTATTCTATGACTAAGGGGACTATTCTTGAAGATCTGGAGAATTCCTTCTTGTGCCATTTTCTGATCTATTTAAAACTATTCAGTGTTGTAGGGAAGTCTAATAGGTAAGCCAAGAGCAAAACAGAGTCCATATCTCATTCTCCTGTTGTCAGTGTCCAAATACTGTACTACACCTCCCTTCCAGTAAGATCATAGACCTGCATAAGACCTCTTCATCATGGAAACCAGTCCTCCTGCTAGTTTCTGTGCTTAATCTGCTGTAGCAGTCCTCTGTGACACAATTTTTACATAATTAAATTAATCATCCCTTTCTTCATCTTCAGATTTCTTCTAAGAGAAGGTCATGGTGAATGAAGAATCAAAAGTGGTCCAGATATAAGGCTGTAGCTTGAGGACTAAATGAAAACATTGCACTATATTTAATGAGCACATTGTGAAAAACCCAGATCTGTATAAAATGGTACAGCTTAAAGAAATGAAAAAACCTTATATATGTTACCCACAACTCACTGCAAAATAAATTTGCATAATATTCCACCGAAACGCAATTTTTACTTCCACCCACTAGATGGAAGCAAACATTAATTTATATGATCGTGCCAGCTGTGCACAATATATTTAATGTCTAAATGCCAACGTGTGTGGTCTTGTGGGTTTCACTCACTTTTTAGTACTGTTTAATGAGGGAAATGCATGACTTTGAGCAAATCAATTCTCGAACATCATAAAAGGTGCAGATTGGCTAAGGACCAAGGGATCACTTCAGTACTAAAAAGGAAGGAGTGGAAACCTGCAGTATCTTTTCCTATAGACCAAGTCAAGTGTACATGTTTTTTCATGGTGTGTTTTATTTTTAAGCCTTGACTATGCATCTAATGTTTTTTGAATCTGCCATGAAAATATTTGGAATCTGGATCTCTCAATGTTCACTCACTAACACCCTGCCTTCATTTTCTGTCCAGTAGGCCAAGAATAAAATCATGTGTCACGGAAGGCTGCACCATTAAAGAGAAACAATTTCCAGAGTTTTATTTGGTATATATGTGTCAGCTTTCCAAGAACTGTCCATTAAGTGAAACACATTTTCTGTTGCAGCAGGGAGAAATATGAATCTTGCCAGTCGCTGTTTACTGGAAATTGTCGATAAATGAAAGTGTCAACATGGTGGCTTCTAAGTCACTACGGCGTGCAAGAAATTCAAGCAGAGCTACCTTGTGGGGCATGTGTCATATGGTAGATAATGAGATGACACATGCATAAGGGCTTCTTCATAATCCAAATGCCCAACATGGGGAGGGAGTTGATGGGCAGAGACAACTGAAACCCTAACGGAGATGTTTGCCTGGAATCCAGCCTTAGACAGGGAGGGAATCCCTAGTGAATCTTTGGTGTTTTTCACTGTGATCAACGTTTTAGGTCTCCCTCCCTCAGCTCTTAGAAGTACATAACATGGTATGACTCTTCTGCCCTCAGACTTTCCAGGTACCTTAGAGTGTACTGGTAAATTACTATAGAAGGTTTATATTTGTCCTTCTGCCTGTAAGGTAGCCTAAGATGACCAAGTTTAGAAATAAGCATTTAAGTTTATGTATATAAAGTCAGGGGATATATGTGCCACAGATGTTTACTGCCTGATAACCAATATGTATGAAGCAAAATAAATTTTGCAATTTCTCTTTGCTTTTAAGATTTTGGTAACAAAGTAGGAGCTTTGCAGGTACCTATCCATTTCAGTGATGTTCTAATGACCCATCAGCACCAGATAGAATATTTTACCCTACATACAGAGAAATGGAAATAAGAGTGCTATTTACTACTATTTCACATTTGCTTTTTGGATTTATTATATTTGCTGGTTAGGTTCACAGAGGTGCAAATCAGTTGCCTTAAATTATCAACAAGTTAGCGATTTCAGAATTAGATTCAAAGTCCTGTGCTCTAACAACAAAAAGAGTATGGATGACAAACACCTTACAAGTAGAAAAGGAAGGAAGGATAGAAGGACAGAAGGAAGGAAAGTTGATTCTGTGATAGTATTTTCCATCTCATAGTACTGGAGATACTTTATGGAGGCAATTGTAATTTCATGATCCTTGTTTCACAGGTTGGAAAAATGAAGCACAGTTGATGTGCCTGCTCAGGGGCATCTAGCATCTATCAGGCTAGAAGTAGAGAAGGGAGTAAAACTTAGGGCTATTTGAGCCCCTTTCAAGTACTTTATAAACCAAAAAACAGAGTCTTGGTGGGTTGATAACAGACTGCTTTGTGGTCTTTGTGCAGAAGGAAAAGACTCACGGTTTGTCCCTGCTCACGCTATGCTACACTGAAAAAGAATATGACTAAGCTACAGATATTTTTGTGGAAAAAAATCATCACCAAAGCAAAATTTTAGGAGAAGAAAAAGAAAGATGCATTCACCAGCATGAAAATGAAAATTTCTACCAGTAAACTTAAAAATCTAGGATCTCAGCACAGTATCAAGAAGATAAAATCAGTCCCATGCCCTAACTTTTAACTGCTGAAGTGAACTGACTTGCCTTCTAATAATGAAACTGCCTAGTCAGATGATAGGTTTCATCGGCTAGAAAGGGAAACAATTTTTTGTCACTGCCTACTTGAACTCACAAAACAAATAAAGGCATGTAACAATGCATTATTGAAAATACCTGGCCAATTGAGTAGAAGGAGAACTTGCCAAGAATAATTATCCATCCAAGACTGCTATGGAGTGAAAAAAAAACAAAAACAAAAGAACAAAAAACTATTGCAAAGTACAAAACTGTTTGCAGTGCAGCAAAGCAGGTCTGTTTGTTGCAAGATGGTTTTATAAGTAGACAGAGCAATATTCTGGAGTTTATAATGGCAATTGCACGATAATTTGGTGAGTTTAGACTCTTTTCTGCCTAATTTCCTCCTCTTCCTCATCACTGCTTTGCAATTCTTATGTCTATCTCTTCTCTGTCTATTAGAAGGGCAATATTCACAATTTCTTGCTGTATGGGACTCCTGAATATTATATGACTTCTCCCTCCCTGCCGAAGCATGGACTGGTGTGTTGGACTGAATGACCTCAGGGAATTGACTGGGCAATGAATGATTGGGCAAAATTGGAAGTAGCCCAGAAAACTGGAGATGCTACTTCCCAGGCAATGATGAAGAAGCCAATGATGTGAAAGAGAACTGAACGATTCACGTTTGACTATGGCCACATGTCTCAGATTGCACAAAAATAAAGTTTTGCAGGTGCAGAAGAGAATTTTCATTTCAAATGAAACATTAAATGCCAATATAGCATATTTTTTATGAAGATTAAGAGCTGAAAACTGAGACAGAATGATATTTTGTTTCAGCTTTGGAAATCTCTGTTGGGTTGCTGTGGTTTTTTTCAGGTTTCATTTTGCTAGGGCTTCATTCCGGAGTGGGAATATAAGAAGAAATCACAGAACTACTAGCTAGTCTACAGAAAGACGTAAGTTGACTGCTCAACAGCTGATGAGACAGCTATTAGTTGTGAAGTCTTGGATTCAGGGCTTACTTTTGTTGGACTGTCTCTGGGATGGACCATAAACCAGGGATGCTCTCAGGTACCTGAAACCATAAATCCATCTAGCAATTCTGGGAGATTACCTTGGTGCCCTACAGCCAGCTCTTCTACATGGTGTTCAGTTATGCTGGACTCTCTAATAAATGTTTGCATGTGTTTCTAATGTTTATGATTTAATTGCAATTTTTCATGAGTTCCCCAAGTGTTCAGTGCTAGAATTCATACAATAGTGGGAAATTCATTTTTGTTTTATTAAAAAAGAAAGTTCATGATCCAGAGTAAAGACTGCTGAGGTGATTTCAGTGCAGCAAGGAGGGGGAAATGAGAAGCAATCTCCTAGTATATTTCTAATAGGGAAATGAGAAGCAACCTCCTAGTAGATGGTAACACGCAACATTCACAGCATCCACATTATGTCATGTATTGATCAGATGACACGAGAGCAGCTCTCCAGCCCCATAGTTCTCCCCTCTTATTCACACATTGGCCCCAAACGTGTCATGAAAGCACAGGGAGTTGAAAGGCATAATATTATCACCTTTATTGTACAGTTCCCTGATATTTACAACCTCAACATTGCTAAAGTCTTCTTGTCAGTAACATTGACTTCCAGCCACATCATCGGGGGGAAAAAAAAAAAAGAAAAATAAGAAAAAAAAGAATACACATTTCTTCAGTGCAAGCACCCCTTACTTTAATGAGAAGAGCAATGCAAAGGGCACTTAACATAAACCAGAGAAACAAGGCCACTTCTTTTTAATTAAAACTGCACAAACCCCAGAGCAGATTTGCCCAGGGCATGTAAGTGACAGCAGAGAGTGGTCATTAGTCCTAAACGAAAGAGCTGCCAGGAAGCGCACAGACCCCTAAGTGAGAGAGCTTTAGCTTGTCATGGTGAAAGCACATTTATTACAGCTAACGAATCTTGGCCGGGGTCTATAAAACAGTGGTATCTGACTGAAGAAGCCCCAGCCTCCTTCTCCAGCAGTAACCTTGTCATGTACATTGACAGAGGCCAGAGCAGTTCTTCGGGACTCTCAGGAGGTTACAGGGTCTCTGGGCTGCTCCTTTAATTAGCCTTCAGATAGCTCAGGAGAATTTCCTGCTCCAGTTCACGGTGGGACAGGGCAAAGGCCTCTGAAACAGCCCCGTGAAGAGAAGGCGATGTTTATGCAAAGAGCTGACCCCCATAATCACTGTGCTGACTTCAGTACATGTGCTGGGAGTCCAAAAGGAGCACAGCCATGCTCATGGCTATTTATAAGTGAGAGCCGGGGGTGGGAAAAGGGACAGGAGGAGATGGGGGAAGCAATACCATGAGTGTGGAAACAGAGTGCATGGTGTCATGTGCATGGTAGAGATTTGTTTTTCTCTTGGTGCTTGCTTCAAAATGCACAGGCATGGCTGAACATGACCTGTGCAGGGTGACCAGCATTTGTCCTGTTGTGCCCTTCCACCCTGCACCCTGCTGAGCTGCACTGCAGCTCATCTGTACATCCCTCAACACTGTTACCTTCTCGCTATTCCTGCCAAAGTGGGTTGATGTGCTCTATGACATGATGAGCTATTCTTGCTCGGTGGGTTTTGCATCCAATCACCACATTTCAGAAGAGCCCAGCAGCAACTTTGGTTTCTGCTGGAGGCTGCATAAACTCCAGAATGACCACAGGATCCAAGAAAAGGAAATATAAGCTGAAAGGCTTTAATTTGGTTCTTTTCCACTGAAGACACGCTCACCCTTACATAGGCTCAGAGGAGGCAAGAATGGGCCCTTCACTGGGCTAACAGCACTAAGGTCCTGTGGTGCTCAGTGCTGCACAAAGAAATGATGTGGCACCTGCCTTATTGGATCCAGAGCTGGAGCAGACCAGAGAGACACAACAAGCATATGTAGACCCTTTTTACAGATATTAAAACGACAACCAAAGGAGATGAAAAAATCGTACCTACAGTCGATCACAGATCTGTGAATGTAGTTCCTAGTAATTTGGCAAAGTAGATTATTCATTGGGCAATCGTAAACTTTGTTAGCTCTGTGAGTCATCTTAAGTGCTTTCCTGACAAGTCATCAGGATTTAAAATCTAAAGAAGAGAGATGATATTTGTCGTACATATATGCTTTCAAATGAGAAGACCTTTACAGCTGTTAAATAAACAATATACACACTCTAAATGACTAAGAAAACTGATAAAGTCCTCTCTTATGCAGAAAGATCAACAAAACGAGTAATATGCTACTTGTACCCTGCTTTGAGAGGTTGCATGGGGCAGCACCAGATGACTGATACATTTGACCATTTTGAGGGTGGGATGGGGAGGGTTGTGTTTTCTGTGATGCTGGAAGCGCTCCTCATCATCTGGGAAGTGGTAGCTACCTAGAAAGAGGATTTACATTAACTTGTTTTACATTGCATCTGCACTGTTCTGGGAATATATCCCTTATGGCAGCCCCTCAGAATTCCTAGAGTCTTCTACCTGTGTGCTGGTCTCCTTCTCCACTGACCTACTGAGATTATGGGTTCTCTTTCCCCAGAAGCTGAGAAAAGGGAAAAAAGATCATTGCCCTCTTGGTAGATAGTGTGCTGGGCTATACTGGCCTTTCGTCTGACCCAGGACAGCTCTTCCTGCATTCATTAGCAGGACCAGGACTTTTTAACAGCTGCTGTAGCAGCTACTGATTTTAGCTCTGGAGGTTTCCAGTGTGATTTCTGCAGTTTGGGATGACAAGGTAGCTATCATCCCAGCCTGTCTTGGGATACATTTAAGACCAAGAGTACCCTTCAGATATCATGGTAAAAGATAAATCAATGGCTTCGCAGGAATTCTTGCCCCCCCTCTCATAAAAATTTAATTGGATAATTTGGGGTTTGAGGAAGACTCCTGTGAAAAAATGGTGAACTGGAACTGGGTTTACTTTTTGGCAGATCTTTACAAAATACACCCCAACTCTTGGAGTAAAGAGATTATATTTTATAATCTATGAGGGAAAATACATTTAAAAAGTTTCTCTTAGTAGTATTTTATAACGTTTCATTCTTGGAAGAGAAGGATGAGAAAATAAAATACAGTATTTTTTTTTCAGTTCTCATTTAGTTGCCACTGCAGTGTGATGCCTCAGACGTACTCCAGTGACTTCACATGTAGCCAGAGGCCTTTGAAGAAGACCTTTACAGACTCATTATGGAAATCCATTGAGGATTGTTCATGGTTTCCAGTGGGCTATTGTCTCCCTTCTCACTTCTTCTCTGGTATCTACTCCCAGTGGAGCAAATTCTGCAACCAACACAAGGCCATTATGCCTATCATATATACCTATTCATTGCCAGTATGCAGCCAGTGGTATTTATCACAAATAACAGCACAGTCTAATATGTTGGGGCAAGGCACATCTTGGGGTTTCAGGAGTTGTAGCCTTTTTCTATCTCAAATCTTTTGGATAATCATAGGTTGACTACTGTTCTCCACATCCATCTACCATCTATAAAAAAGGAACATTGATATTCACCTCCTTTGAAACACAGTTTATGGATTGAAGTTCCTAAATACTATCAGTACTAGAGTAACTCTGTTTATTTCATGGAAACATAATGTTCTTACTTAGGTTGTAGGTTATAGCCTGGAACTTAAATGCTGAGAAAGATGGTCTTTTGGTCCTACCATTTACTTCCTAAGTCTGTCTACACTACCCATAAAGAGTGGTCCTGAAACAACTTCAAGATTTGTCCTCCTTCCATAATGAAAGTGCAAGCATGTCTGGACTGTGCTGTCAATATTGCCAAGTGTAACAGGGGAGCCAGCTATTCCCAGACAGGTTGTGAAAGGAGGCATTTGGAGGGTTGATAGGTGAGAGCATGGGGTGGGCCATGAAGAAAGCTTCTGTGGAGGTTGTTGCTTCACAGAAGTGTAAACACAACCACTTTTTGCCAGCAAATAGAATATCTCACCATCCTGTGTGGCTGGACAGTCAGGTGTTGGGTGAGAAGGGGGAAGGAAATGGAGGTAGGTGATGGGCAAAGCAATTCCTGGATCTACTGAAACTCTAGCATAGCCACTACTATGGTCTTAGATGAAAGACTCTTATGGTGTTTTTCATGTGGTCTGAGCACTGGTATTGCCATTGAGGGAGAGTTGAATGGGTGCGGTGGCTTTGTGAAAGTACTTTTTTAGTTTCAGAAAGAAATTTTTTACAGGGAGAACAATCATTCACTGGAACAACCTCCCCAGGGAGAGTGCATAGTCCCCAACACTGGAGGATTTCAAGCTGTGATTGGAAAAGTTGCTAGATAGTCTCATCTAGGCTTCCTTTCCCATGAAAGGCTGGACCAGATGACCTCTTGAGTTCCCTTCCAAGCTGGGCTGTTATATGAATCTATATTTCACTGACATTGAAATAGCATTTAAGAATCAATATTAAGCAACGAAGGTGGGCAAAGTTTATATCTTTCTCTCCCCATCTCAATGAATGCTGAGTCCTCTCCACATTCCCCTTGTCTTTACATGACTGTAGGCTCTTTGTGGCGGGTATTACAATTTTATGATGTGGAAAATGCTGTAAAGTAAAACCGTCATTTTCTTGGTGATGCATGTAGGCAGTGATGAAAACATTTAAGCACTGGTAGGCAAACCAATAGTTCCTCTATACTGGAGAAACCTTTCCACTGACAGTGTAGAGATGTGTAGATGTGTGTAGACGTGCAATGTGGATGTCTGCATGTGTATATGTCTCTTCTTGGTTTGTGTGTGCCTGGCTTCATTGAATTCATGCACACAACAAAGTCTGCAAATCTGGTCCCTGACATATTATTCCCAGCTTTCATGAGCAAGTGCAATCTGTGTGGTCTAACTACAGCAAAAAACAATACCTTGAGGGAACAGTAACAATGCTGCTGATGTCAGAACACCAAATTGTTCTGCACAGGGATTTCTCAGGCCACATCCCCATGATCCAAAGGTGAAAAATCAGGGTTAATGCTTTGAGAGGAGCACTGTGTTTTGGTAAAGCAAAATGTGGGCTGTGACACATAAAAACACCACTTCATTAGTTCTTTCATTTTAAAAGCTCAGATCCCATTTTCATGTCTTCGGGTTTATATCGACATACTATTGAATTTGGAATTCCCTAGACCCATTTTAAAGGCTTGCTTTGCCTCTATAAACCCACATCTGTTTTGGCTGGAAGTTCTCTGGTCTTGGCATGGGCTTCAATTACCAACTTGCCACCTATATAGTCTGAACATATAAAGCTTTGAGGTTGTTGCTGCTGGAGGAATGATTTTTTCTTTTTGTCTGTTTGTTTTCATACAGTATCCCAGCATTCTCTTAACTCTTTCCTTTTTCCTTCTTCGACATCTCTCAAAACACCACAGCCCCCCCCCCCCCCCCCCGCAATGATTTGACATGCCCCTAATCCCTTTTCGGATTGGCTGTGCTGCCATTGCCATGTTAACAAAACCAGAATTTCCTCTCTCAGACCTTCCAGTTTATAACAGCATCTATCATAATTTCCATCTGATTTCAAGCTCCACTTGACAGCCAAGTGCTGGTTTGTGTTGCCAGTAATGCATGTCAATCTGAAGGAAACAAATTAATTTGCTTGTGCAGAGAACCTCAGATGACTACAAGACAAACCCTTCAATATTTTATATGGACTAACAACTTCGAGTTGTTTTGTTTTCTGTTGTAACAATTACAGTGGGTGCTGCTACAAGAAAGAGCGAAGTTCTCCAATTTCTTTTTTTTTTGGTGTGTTACAACAATGAGCCAAGAGCTCATTGGATTTCACTAAAAACCAGTAATGACTCAGAGGGAGGAAGGAGGGATATACGATCAAGCATATTTAGTGCACATCTTTATATGAGTGGGGTGATCTTCATAGCATCCAGTAAATAACTCCATACTTCAAAGCATGAAGAAGAACCACAGTGAGTGTGTACATATTTATCTTCTGAATTCCTCCTGCTGTCACTCCAGGAACAAAAAGCCTCCTGTCAGTGCACAAAAACATCACTTTTAGCAACATGCATCCCTGATCTTTCAAACATTTCAGCGCATGGATGGTTTTATAAACATGATATAGTATCTTATTTTTTTGAAGAACTGTTTGTTCTTCACATGCTGAAGTATTTCCTGTTTCACAGGCTAATGGCTAGTTCTTTGGTGGAATACGTCAGTGATGAATTAGGAAATCTGCCATCATTTTTTAGTTCTGAGACTTACTTCCTGAAAAATTTCCTTGTAAAATCTATAGGCAGCTAGTTCCCTGGGAAATAATTGATGACCTTCTGATAAATTGGAGTTTTATTTTCCTTTTCAAACAAATCAATAATGTTTGGTGAAACATGTGCCTCAGCGGGCAAAAGTGTGCTTGTCTACCACCAGCAGTTCATCTACACAGCTGGCATTAGGATGCCTGGTGGTTGAACACTGTTTTAAAGGCAACTTGAATTAAAACTTCCTGCCTGTAGCTTTGACTTCTTTGCTGTTTTTGCAACAGATCATTCTAGGAAGGACCTGAATCCAGTTTATGTGTCTAGTGTCAATGCTACAATATTGCTGCCGGTGTGGAGTTGGTAGCAGGTGGCATCTGCCTCCTTCAATGAGTCTTAGAGTTTACTGAAAGTCTGTGATGGTCTTGAGTCTGGACATCTGGAGAACATGGGTAGGTATGTAGAACCCTTAAAGGCAACCTGACATTTCTTCTATGCCTCAGATCCTTTTTCCCACCCATTACAGGACATGAACTACCTTTTCCTATCTGCATACACATGAAGCTTAGTGTGCAGGGTCCTAACCTCCTATGAGGCCCCTAGACAATAATATAATGTCATTCAGTAAAAAGGAAATTTTTTTCCAATTCATGAATCAGTGGTCTTGGTGGTTTTTTTTTTCACTGATGTAAAATTGTGTCAGCCACAGAAGAAACTATCATTACTTGCTCCTTTTCTCATTTTAACTTATGTTTTTATATCCTTCAATCATATCCATCATCAAGTCTTTATCTTCCTTGCTTTCAGTGGTGCCTGGCAACAGGACAAGAGGTAATGGGCACAAACTTGAGCATAGGAAGTTCCACCTAAATATGAGAAGGAACTTCTTTCCTTTGAGGGTAGCAGAGCACTGGAACAGGCTGCCCAGAGAGGTGGTGGAGTCTCCATCTCTGGAGACATTCAAAACCCGCCTGGATGCATTCCTGTGTAATCTACTCTAGATGACCCTGCTCTGGCAGGGGGGTTGGACTAGATGATCTCCAGAGGTCCCTTCCAACCCTACGATTCTGTGATTCTGTGATTCCTTGCTGATTTCCTAGTGTGTTCTTCATTCTTTGTAAAGACTATTCCATATGTTTAATCATCATATGACACTCCTTTATTCGTTTTCTCTTACTGACCCTTGCAGAAAGGGGAACCAGAATAGAAGTATAACCCAGGAACTCTCTGGCAAGACTATGTTATCTCCCTTCTCCCCTGAGGAACCCAAAAACTCCTCCTAGCTTGTCACACAAGCTGTGTGTGTCACACCACCAAACTGTGGTGTGACACAGTTTTCAGTCTTCTTAATGAAGCAACAGGAGGTGCAGATGTGGCCGGTGCCTTCAAGCCGGGTTCTTAAGTTCATTTACTCCAGAATCAGTTCAAAGTCACACCCCTGATGCCAGTGGTGACCTGCATTGCTCCTGATTGGCATAAATCAATTCAGGACTTGGACCCTTTCACAAAAACTGCTGCTGACAAGCCACATAGTAATATTTCAGGTTTTCATCTGCCAAGTGGATGAAGCCCAAGGTAGACTTGGTTTAATCACCCTTTTATGTCCTTTGTAGGTATTCCAAATATAAAGCACATGTTGGGTTTTTTTGTTTGTTTTGGTATTTCCCTCATCTACAACAAATATAGCTGGTTGAAACTGAGTGGGTGTCAGTGTTTTCCATCAAATCCTTCACATGCTGATTCACCGAAGCAAATTCCGTCTGCTAGATAACATATACACATCATACCCACCAGAATGTCCTCAGATTCCTGTGTGCAAATTGAATGTACTACCCCAGAGTGCACGAATTGGCATGGATTTCTCTTATGATGTTTCTTGAGGCCTACAGAAAGGATGGGGAGGGACTCTTTATCAGGAAGTGTAATGATAGCACAAGAGGTAATGGTTTCAAACTGAAAAAGGATAGATTTAGATTGGATATTAGGAAGAAATTCTTTCCTGTGAGGGTGGTGAGGCACTGGAACAGGTTGCCCAGGGAAGCTGTGGATGCCCATCCCTGGAAGTGTTCCAGACCAGGCTGGATGAGGCTTTGAGCAGCCTGGTCTAGTGGGAACCCCATAGCAGGGGGGTTGGAACTAAATGGTCTTTAAGGTCCCTTCCAAGCTGAACCATTCTATGATTCTATGACCCTTATTTCATCCCTTCGCTGTGGGAGGGGGTCTGGGAGCATATAGACATCTAGGCAGGAGAGGAGTCTGTTTGAATTTCTAACAGTTCTAACATGGAGAAGGGTAGACGGAGTTAAGGTCCTGGTTTGCACTGTGCATCTAGAAGAAATTCAAGGAGGGGAAGAGACCACTGGTTAGAGACAGATTTATGGTAGATGGCTGGAGAAGATAGAGATCATACCATTGAAGTCCTGTTTTGGATGGGTGTAGTAAGCATCATGGGATAAGGGTCCTACTTGAGAAGGTGGGTTGGGAGGTAGAAGGGGAAAGGAGGTGAGAAGTGTGGGGAAATGAGGTCTGGGCAGACAGGCAGTGAGTCCAGCAAGAGTTAAGTACGCAGCCAGTCCCTGGTACGGCATTCGGTGCCTCACTGCCCCTCCTCTCAGCTCGCTGCCTTTCACACTCTACAAACTCCAGTCTGCATCTTCGTTATCAGCCTCTGGTGATGACAGTTTGCACAGCAATGTTTTCCACTGCAGGACTGTGTAGTTTGAGGTATATCAGTGGTGCTGCTTCCCTTCACAAGGGCTCCTATCTTCCTACCGTTTCTCAGAAGCAATTCCATTAGGGCAAGGGCAAGGCCCAGGCAACAAAGCTTTCAGCTTGGTTTGGAAAACAAACCACACACGCACACAACAAGAAAAACAGACCCACCCGACCCACCCATTTTTGAAAGCCTGTTCCTTTGCAGGTATTGCCAAAAAAATCCAAGAAAGATTTGTATGCTGTAATTAGAAGTGTAATCATCAGAAGAAAAAATGTATATTTATGTGTATATTTATATATAAACCAATCCAAAATTTAGCCAGAGATATGTTGGACATTATTACTTTTCCTTTTCTTGAAAGAAAACTATGCTAACAGGAAAAAGTGTCTGCAATTGCCATTTCTCCCTGGAACTGGAGTGCTCAGAGAGATCCATTGGCTGGACATTGATGGTTACAGCTCAGACCCAACTAATTCCACTTGCCAAGAGCTGACTTCAGGCCTCTGTGCTTCCCTCACTGAAGCAGCTGATGACCTCGCTGGTACCTACAGTGAGTCAATACCCCTCCCTGCTCTGCATGAGGTGTGAGTGATGCCATGGGACTGCAGGGTAACATACAACACGACTGTGAGCTTAAGCCTTAGCAACTAACTGGAGTATCATTCCTAACAAAGAAAATAAAAGCAAAATCAAAGGGAAAAAAAAACCAAACACAACAAACAAACCAAACCACACTTGTGCCTTTTTGCAGTCCTAGGATTCTGAAGCATGATGGCAGGAGCAATGTCGGGGTTCTTGAAAAAAAAAGGGTATTGTTTCCTGCAGTTCTTACCCTCAAAAACGAGATGCATCTTACGTTGGAGACATTCTCAAGGAGAAAAACCTATTTCAGGAGTGCTCACTGGCATCCAGAAAACAAGGCTAGGGAGCTAATATGGTGTCTGATTTGCAGTTAGGGAACAGTGTTACATATCAAAGCCCACATCTGCCAAGTCTTTAGACATCTACCTCCTGTTATCACATTAAATATTTGAAAGGTTGTGGACTTTATGTGATTTAAAGACATACAATGAGAATGCAACACAGATAAGCTTTTTAGAGTCCTGGGAGGAGAAAAAGCAACCATTGCTGTCCTTGGTGTGGTTGTGGGCCTCATAGACTGCTGATCATGGGTGCTCTTAGTAAGAAACATCCCAAATATTCTGCTGTCTTGCTCCTTGCTTTGGGCTGAGGTGGTCTTGGTAGGGGATACAGTGATTATTTTCTTCTGCTGAGGCCTCTTCTAACTTGGATGGATTGACTGCTGTCTCATATGTCCTTCCATGGAAAATGAAATATCATGGAATGCCTCAAAAGGTAGAAGCCTCCATAGCCTGTGAAAGGATGAGCAGAACCCATGGTAAGTGTCAATCAAGACAGGTGAAGCAAAAGGGTTGGAGTTATTTCTGCTAAGTACATCAGCATGGCCAGAACAAACTCAGCTTCTCATCAGGGGTAACTCTGCTGGGGTAACAAATCCATTACAATAAAGAAGGTAGACGATCATCTGAGGAAATACATAGAGCTTTGTTAGAGAGAATAAGGCAGTTTTTCTGGCGATGCAACTCAGCTGCAGTAAAGGTCAGCTGTCCAGGTTCCCACCTATGGTAAATTGACACTGCTCTGCTGATGCTTGGATCTGCCTGGTCAGCCTAGATGTTGATTTGACTCTATATCATGGTTATTTTTGTACTCTTATTAACTGAAGAAAATAATAAAATTTGCTATTTAGATTCCTGTCATCACAAGACCCCAAAGTGAAAAACCACAAGCTCTTCCTCATCTGGCTCTAACACCATCCTTCCTTCGTGGTCGTGAGGCCACTGCCTTCTTGCTGATCTCCCCCAGCTGTTTCTGCTGTGCCCTTGACCACTGATGCTGGCTGCTGTAGTGCACGCCCAGACGTTTATTTACTCTTTGCTTCCTCCCGTGATTGCATCTGAGGCCCCCGTTCCCCTGCTTACTCCTACCACCACCCCCTGTGAAGCCCAACCATCTGCTGTGTGTGCTGACAGACCTGCCTTCACGTATGGCATCAGTTCTTCAGGTTGATTAGCTTTCAGCTGTAAAAAACGGTGCCTCAATGAACCAATGTTATTCCTTGGCATCTTCCCTCTGTGTGATATAAAAAAAACCTGTAGCATTAAACAAATACATTAAATACAGTTGTTTTCATAGCCCATTCTCTCTCCATCCCTGTGGTTGACCATTGCTTCAGACGGCTACTTGGTGCTTTAAGTGATGAATGCTTTCAGGGTTCACTATTACAAATACTTCAAGCTCCAGAGAACCAAGGTCTGCTGGCTAGATTTATGATGTAAAGACAAGAAAATGTTTCAGCAAAAAACAACAGATTGACTGTGTCTTCACTCCTAGCTGAAATATAAGTGTCTGAGTGGCTTTAAGCACACCAAGACTCTTGACCTGTGTGCTGGCTGTCAGCCCAGATATATCTCGGACTGAGAGGCAGCATCTACAATATATAGGACTGTCTGTAGAGCACTCCCAAGGGCCTTCTTAAGGTCACATTCCTTGATCCACCACACAGACCAAACCCTGCAGGGCCCTCCAAGAAGTCTGAAGATCACCTATGCTCCTGTGCTGGACTATTTAAATAAATCTACAGCAAAAAAGACCTCAGAAGTACCATCACATGTAATCTGGAGGACAGTCAACTCAGAGTGACTCTGTCCAGGCAGTGTCCTGAATCAGCCAACATGGATGTCCTCCTAAACCCTCTCTGAGGTGTTCATCTGACCACAGGCTGATGCTGAATCTTTCCACACATGCCTTTGTATGGACCAGTGGATGGAAGGGACTCATCACTCATGGAGGTCAAGATGGGAAGGTGACAACTCTGGATTAAAAAAATGTTCAGCATGTTCACATAGTTACAAGCCTTCTTACATTCCTGTTCCTTAGGGGAGGCTGCTGAGAAGATGATGCCAGGCTCCTTATTGAGGCACACAACAGAAGAATTGTACACAATGGTTATAAATTGAAACAATTACGGTTATGTCTCAGTATAAGGGAGGAAGAAAGCCAGACACAGTATTAAGGTCTGAAATAAGTTGCCTATAGGGGTGCTGAAAGCTCCATCCTCAGAGGTTTTGAAGACCTGATTGGACAAAGCCCTGAACAACTGGCTCTAAGTTTGGTGTTGACCCTGCTCTAAGCAGGATTTTGGACTAGACACCCCTCCAAGGTGGTCTCCAACATAGGTTAGTCTGCAATCTGAGATACTTCACCAGTCAAGATGTAGCCAATGGTGCCCAACATGGCAGCTGCATCCTAGCCTAAATCCCTGCAGACTAAAGTGGGAACTCAGACATCAAGTTCATGCACCGACTCCTCTCTTAGAAGCTTGCATTTAGGTCTATGACTTTGTAGCTAAATCCCTCCCTTTGCTTCCAATTTTCCTGCTTTGCAAAATTGTTCCAGAGACTCTAGTTGAGCCCCAGTATACTCAACTTGACAAGCAGTTTTCCCTGCAATGCTGTGTATCCTTATTCTCAAGGCCCCTGCTTTCAATACGAGGAGAAGCATCTTTCCTCTATCACACTGACCTCACCGAACTCTTTTAAACCCCCCAACCCAAATTAACATAAATGGAGAAAATCGTGGATGGAATTGGGACCAAGGAGAATGAATGTTAAATGCTTATTATTCTATAGTATCTAGAATTGCAAAAACATGCTAATTTATAGATGCTAATTTACATGTGCATTTATTTCTTCCAGATGTATACAGAGACACCAAGAACAACCTGGGTAAGTACAACCATTAATTTGCATGAACAGACAGAAGGATGTATTTTTGTATCCCATTTTATAGAAAATTTGAATAAACTGCCAGTGGATTAAGGAGATACATAGTGAATAGCTATTAGCTAGTTAGATTAAGTACAGAATTTTAGAACTGTATCTTTTGTTATTTTTGTATTTTTTTTATTGGTAATCTGTATGAAACTTTCAGTGAATAGTAGATACTAAATAAAAATTAAACATAATTTTCAATTGGACAAGACTGGCCACCATTGGCAAATCCCTTTCCTAACTGTGTTTGGGTAACCTACTACTTTGCGCACATTATTAGCTCTGGAGTAAGACTTTGGTGCACTTAAGTCTCACAAGAAACTGTTAGCAAGAAAATGGGGTAGTCATCTTTGGTTTCACATGGCTGATGCGAGAAATGCCATTACTTGGTACAGTCAAGGTAACTTCACATTAAGCAAATTAGGGCAGTTCAAGCATGTGCATCTAGTCCCTGCTCTACGGATATTCTTAGGACAGTATCAGTTGTACGCATCCTCTCGGTCCCAGCTCGTGCTGTAAATAGGGGCCTTACTTGGGTGAGGAACTCAGTGATTTTGGGAACTAGTGGTTAGAACTCAGTCCTGAGTAGAAAGCACTGCAAAACTTGCAAACCAGTTTCTTTGCAGATGTATTCCAGTGATAGCACATTTGAGGATTCTGTGGTGTAAGGTATGCCAGCAGTCGGATGTGTGACCACAATTGCTCCTTCCAATCCTAGTAAAATAAACAACAACTAATGATAACATTTAAGGAAGTCTTCACAAAAGGAAATTGAATCAAAGGATTTTTTTTTCCTCTTGCTTTTGCCTTTTTTTTTTTTTTCCTTAACCCCAAATTGGTGATGAGAGAGCAGCAGCTGAGGAACGCACATTATGTTCATTGCAAACAGAAGTTAGAAAAGGCACTAATCAACTCCGGAGAGGAAGCCAACCACTTCAGAGGCTTCTTCAGACAGCCACCTCCTGCAAATGAAGGGGGCTGCTCTGTTTCTCATTCAGTGAATTGCAGCTTTGACACTTCAATGGATTTATGCTTGAGGTTCTTTCTAAAGCTTTTATAGCCTCTTTAGCCTGCTACTATAACTTTCTTGAGGAGGTGAATGTGGGGAGATAAATAGATTTAGTTTTCGCTGCCCCAGTTTTGCCCCCATTGAAATCAATAACACAAGTCCCCAGTAATTTAAACGAACCATGGGCAGAGCTCAAGACTTTCTAAAGAACCAAGGCGAAATACTTTTCAATGAGTAATCTAAAACGACAAGATGCTAACGCAAAGCAACCTTTTTAACAGACGCAATCATTTCCAAAGTTAAAAGCAACCAGTACTGTACCTTGAGCTTATGCTTCTAAAGCAGAATATAAAACTTAGCTGCTCCATATGTCAACACACAGGCCTGTAACGCACTCACAGTAAGTGTGGAGAGAGTTCATTGATCATAGCACCAAAGGCTGATCCCCATGTTCTTAAACTGAGTGCAAGAGTCAACAGAAACGGAATAATTTTTCTTGATAATTTGGGTGTCACTAACCCAGTTATTATTAGACTAAAAATCCAGTTGTTCAAGTCAGGATCATTAGTACTGGAAATGAAAGAGTGAAATTCAGAGGTCAGAAACCTCACCAGACAGAACATTGACAGCAAAAATATGCAGAGTGGTTTGATGTGACCAGATGCTAGTGAAGTTTTTTTGAGAAATGGAGACCAGATCTAAAAATATTTGCTCAGCTCAAACTTTGCTAAACTCAAGAAGATTGTGTGGTTGGTGCAGGGTCTGGGTACTCTTGGCTCTGCCCCTGTATCCCCCACCTAAACTTAATTGTTTCCTGCCCTTTTAGGTCTAGTTTTACTTAAACAGTCATTAGAAGAGGGATGGTCTTTATTCAGGTTTATATAGAGCCCTTTACCATGGCTGGTGCCACCACCACAATTTGGGGGTTTTCAATAATGGGATGGCCTATAATGGCACCAGGCTTGTTGGTGTCCGGTGGGATTCACCTCTCTCAAAGGGGGAAGAAGTTCTTTGCTCAGGAGCTGGTGGGGCTTATTGGCAGAGGTTTAAACTAGCCTAGAAGTGGAAGGGGGATACCAGGCTTGCCTGTGACAAGCCCTGGGATGACACACCAAGCTTAAAGGGATGGAGTGCTAGTGAGGGTCCACAGTCTGTTGGTCCAAGATGTGCTGTCTACACTGCAGCACACTTGAAGTCTTATGAAGATGAGCCAGGGGCTCCTGAAGTCATAGGAGCCAACAGGGAAACACCAGTGAAATACCCCACAGGAATTAAGGGGTGTTTCTCTAGAAAGGTGGCATAGCTGACAGCCCAGCTGAAGTCCTCTACATCAACACACACAGCATAGGCAACAAACAGGAGGAGCTGGAACCCGCCATGCTGCTAGAAAGCTATGGCCTAGTTGCCGTTGCTGAAACTTGGTGGGACAAGTCCCATGACTGGAGTGCAACTATTGATGGCTACAGGCTGTTCAGAAGGGACAGGTGAGGAAGGAGGGTCGGAGGCCTTGCCCTCTACATCAAGAAAGAGATAGAGTCTGAAGAGCTATCCCAGGAAGAGTACAGGGGCGCCGCTTGGTTGTGTAGGGATGGGGTCAAGGAAGGCCAAGGCACAGCTGGAGTTGAACTTGGCAAGGGATGCAAAGAATGATAAGAAGGGCTTCTACAGGCATGTCAGCCAGAAAAGGAAGGTCAAAGAAAGCGTAAGCCTCCCTGGTGAGCAAGACTTTCAAACTGGTAACAATGGACGAGGAGAAGGCTGAGGTACTCAACAACCTTTTTGCCTCAGTCTTCACTGGCAACCTCTCTCCCTACACCTCTCAAGTGGATGGACTGCAAGACAAGGACTGGGGGAGCAAACTCCCTCCCGCTGTAAAGACAAGATCAGGTTTGAGGAACCTGAACATACAGAAGTCTATGGGACATGACAAGGTGCATCCCAGAGTCCTGAGGGAACTGGTTGATGTAGTTGCCAACTCACTCTCCGTGATATTTGAAAAGTCACAGCAGTCAGATGAAGTCCCCAGTGATTTGAAAAAGAGAAACATTGCACCCATTTTTAATAAGGGTAGAAAGGAGAACCCTGGGAACTACTGACCTGTCAGCCTCACCCCTGTGTCTGGGAAGATCATGGAGCAGATCCTCCTAGAAGCTGTGCTAAGGCACATGGAGGACAGGGAGGAGGTTTGAGACAGCCAGCATGGCTTCACCAAGGGCAAGTCCTGCCTGACCAACCTAGTGACTTTCTATGATGGAAGAGATGCAGGTGTCATCTATCTGGACTTCTATAAAGCCTTTAACACGGTCCCCCACAACATCATTCTCTCTAAATTGAAAAGAGATGGATTTGATGGGTGGAACATTTGGTGGATGAGGAATTGGTTGGATGGTCACGTCCAGAGGGTAGTTAACATTGACCTTGTTTTGCAGTCCCCTGCTTTCAAAAATGAGTTAGATGCCCCAATATCTAAAGATAAGTAGAAAAATCATAAAATCACTAGTAACAATAGCATCCTTTTCATTTAACTTTTGATCTCAGAGTCTTTAGGAAATCACACTTTCAAATGTTTCTTTACAAAGAACAAGGAAGAAATATAATCTTTGAAAAAAATAACAGTTTGAGAGTCTCACACAGTCACATGACTCCTGTAGCTGGGAGTTCTGAAAATAAAACACTAAATGTGGGAGCCTGTACCAAGAAAACCACAAGAGTCGCCACAACCACTGGACTCACACTGGTATGTATGTTGTGATAGCAGAGTATTTTACAACTCCTAACCAGAGAAATAAACAAAACAAAAAATCAAAAAAGCTTTGTTCTTCTGGGCAGTTCTGGTTCACCAAAAGGTATCACTTCAGTTAACCTCTTTGATTTAAAAAGGAGAGTTATTTCCCTTGTATGCCTATGAAAACTCCTTTTACTTGCAACACAAGGAGCAAGATACCATTTGTGCATAACCTTTGCATTGTAATTTACAGCAAAGACCTCGGTTGGCTGCCAGTCTAATAATCTCAGACCCTACAGAATGAAATGAAGACATTAATGTTATTTTTATTAAGCTGGTAATAAGGCAGGATGAAGCAGAGTTTAAAGCAAATGCAGGTGGAAGAGATTTTATGCCAAAGCATTAAGTACATTGCTTGAGCATGGCCAATCCCAACTCCAGGCAAGACACTTGGGAGGTGCAAGCAAAATTCCTTCCTTTTAGGTGTTAGTCTTGAGATATACACAGCCCTTCCACTGCAGTCAATGGAAGTTAGGTCCAGCTGCACCTTGAAAAGATTAGTTTTCATGAGTTTTTTTACCTATAAGCTCCCTCCATGCTCTGTACTGTTTCTGAGGAAACTCCCTGAATTTTAATGCCTTTGACTTCATGATGCTCATCAGAAAAAAACACACATAGACAGAAATGCCAGATCTAACAAATTTGTACGTGCCTGTGAGGTGACCCTGGTGGTTAGCCATTAGGTTTTGAGACAGCCTAGGTATCTCACCTATGTCTTACCTGACCTCTCAGAGCTGAACTGCTTGCTTGGTCTTGTGTTACATCTGTCATTTCTTTGCAGATGTCAAGTTACCAGATTATTTCTCTGGACACCTGAATCCCACTTCTGTTTTGGGCATGAATTGGTATGGAACTCCTCTTGCCTAATGCTATGCGTTTGGATTCAGCTTCATTTAGATGTCCAGCTGTAGGAGGTTTTAGACTCTGAGGTTGTAGATAATGGAGCACAGTCCAGCACATGAACACAGCTAACACCATTTGAGATGACAAAGTAGAGGTCTCTCCCATATCCCACATGAAGTGTGCCAGACCCGTGTGGATGTCTGAGATATCCCTACAGTACCTCCAATGGCTCCTGGTATCTGTTTTTGTGCAAATGAATCCTGGTGCTATCACTACCTCTCGTCTGTATGGTGAGAGGATTCATCTCACCCTAAAGCTGATACTCACACTTGGGTGATTGAGTTCTTCTGTAATTTCTGAGACATTAAGACAGTTACACAACAGAATGTGACACGGGAGCTGTAGGAGATGCATGCCTCTTCTGAAGCAGCAGCTGGAGACCAGGCGAGATACCCTACTCTGCCTGAAATGGAACCCATTGATTAAAGCATGAGCTTAGACACCCAGAGAAAAGAAACAGATGCATACACGTGCCTGAATAGAGTTCTGAGACACATTTCTAAAATTACCAGTGAAGAATGTCTCAAACCATGTGTCTAAATCCTTTAGGTATCAAGACAAAGAGTAGGATTCATTGTAGATGTCTCCACCTGGATCAGTCAACCATATTCCTTCCTGTTGTCAGTGCAGATGTACCTGCTATAGTCAACCGAAGTTGTTGTAAACTAAAACTGGTCAGATGAAACCAGTTCCTCAAAAGTGTCCCCATTTCTTCTAATTCAACATAAAGGGAACCTAGGCTGTCCAATTCAGCTGAAGAGCTCTTTGTTGCATAAGTCTATTGAGGGAATTTGATCTAGAGATAATAAAGTCTAGATTTCTATGGGAAATTTAGGAAATCCAATTCTGACTTATCTTTAGGATGTAGGTTCCGTTTACAAAATGGAAATCACATCCCCAGTAGAAACAAAATTTCACAAATGTCATAAAAAACAGACCCACTTTTCACATCTGTAGCTCTGTCACCATCTCCACACAGCAGAGAAGTTTGCAACACACAAGTTTTACCTTCTTTTGGACTTTAAATCAAAGGTCTAATCTGAAATGAGGTGCCTCCTGGGGTTTGCAATGGCACAACATTTTGGATGCTGTGCACTGTGGTCCACAAAAGAGTGAAATATCAACAGCATGTGCAGACAGTGAAACCCTGAAGGACCATCAGCTTCTCAACATGTGGGTGAAACAGAAGCAGTTTTCAGCCTGTCTGCAGAGCAAGTCCTCATCTCACAACTCTCAAGCAATAACAACGACGTATAAATTGCTCATTTAGGACAGTTGAAGCGCTTTCTGATCTGTTACATGGCAAGTGAAACCATAAGCAACATGCACCCCTTGTCTTTCATGGGTAATGAATATATTTTTCATGGTATTGATATAACAGCGCTCTGTCTGCAAGAAGAGTCCCTAAGCCTTGATTCACTTTTCAGTGCCCTCCCTCCGTTTTGGGGAGTACAAGGAGTTAGAATGGCAACAGTAATTCCCTGAGCTGCCCCACAGAGCTCTTTGCTGTACTTGCTTAGAAAATCAAATGCTCCCCTATCTGGGCATGCCCTGACATGCTGACGCCTCCTTTTGGGTTATCTGCAGGTCATGGGAACCATAATGTATATTTAAAACCCAGCAGATCTGCTGAAAAGCTCAGCGTAAGGAGTTAGCCAAGGGAAATTGTCACAGTCCCCTAATCTCCACTTACAATGTTGATTTGAGCTACTATTTCCACTGGTCCAGAAGTGCAATTGTCAGTGTGGAACCAGGTCATGGTATTTATATCACATGCCACACACTTCATGTGTCATGGAAACAGGCTACAACATCTCACCAGCCCTCCTTCCTTTTTTTTTTTTTTTTTTTTTCTTCTCCCTCCTCCTTCTCCTTCTGGTTTCCCTCGACTCCTTTTAGCTCAGAACATTTTTAAATAGAAACACCCTCAGCGAGCACATTGCCTTGCCATGATAAACTGTTTCAGAGGTCAGAGAAGGAGCTTGCCAAATCACTGGCCATTTTTTGCAGGCAATGCTTCAGGCCAAAGCAGGATGCCTATGGCTGTGAGCAGGCTGACCACACTTAATTTGGAAAATTCATTCTAGGAAGCATATGAGGCAGCAAGACACAAAAGAAGGCTGTAGCCTTTCAGGTTGAGGGATTACGTACCCATGGCTACTTCTCTTAGCTCAATAAAACCGAAGGTCCGCTGTGCTTGGTGGACAAAAGAAGCTATGTTCTGGTCTTTTTAGTCTGGGAAAAAGAAGGCTGAGAGGGGATCTTGTCAATACTTATCAATACCAAGGGTGGGTGTCACGAAGATTCAATTGCCCTGTGCAGAATTCATGTGAGTCTCAATGTACCAGTTTCTAAGGAGACTTGTTGATCACTTAACAGCTAAAACGTCATGTCCTGTCATGACATGAGGAGGAACTTCTTTACTTTGAGGGTGGCAGAGCACTGGAGAGGTGGTGGAGTCTCCGTCTCTGGAGACATTCAAAACCTGCCTGGACGCATTCCTGTGCAACCTGCTCTAGGTGAACCTACTTTGGCATGGGGGTTGGACTAGATGATCTACAGAGGTTCCTTTCAACCCCAACCATTCTGTGATTCTGTGATTCTGTGAGCTACAAAGCAAGAAATGAAGAACTAGGAGATTCACCCAGTCAGACAATGAGATTTTCTTAAAATGTAACTTTGTTACACGAAAAAAAAAAATAACTTTGCAATCATTTTAGCACAACTTTTTATCGTTTAAGTAACAAAGGGGTTAGAAAATTGATTTCAAAGTCAGCATCTCCAAGTTAGCTTAGGTTAAAGCATAGGGGGGCTTTTCTTTTTCTAGTCATCCCATCCCGTTTACAGTGAACTTATCTGAATCAAAATAAAATGTTAAAACATAGCGATAACAAAAAAGCCAACCAAGAAAGTTTCGAAGATTTCAAACATTTCAAAAACTTGCTGCTGAAAATTTTGAAACCTAGGTGGGTAAGCTGTGATGGAATAATTAATGGTACTATGCTGCAAGCATTTAATTAGGTAACTACTGTCCTTAGTTTCTTGCTATAAAGAAAGGGTCAGGTTCCTTCATATGTTATAGTAGAAAATGATGGCAAATTAGATGAGTGTCTGAATCCTCCTCAGGATAACTCACCATTGAGTAGAAAAGGAGATTAGGAGCTCAATTTTATAAACATTCATGTTAGAAGGGTGCCTAGAGTATTCACTGTACCTGTCAAACATTTTTTTTTTTTTTATTTTGCAACATTTTTTTAATTAATTTTTCCTGACTGGAAGAGAAAGAAGAGTAGACATAACTATTCCTTTCAGATCATGCTGATTTGAATGATCTACGTTTTCAGCAGTTGTAGTAAAACTTTTTGACTATTTTCAATTACCAACAGATTCCACCGAGTTCTCTTTGAGTACATTACTACATGACTATATATATCAATGTATATATTTCCTGGCTTGATTAAAGCCATAAAAACCCTGCTTGGGGGAAACAAACATCACAGCTCACCAGTAACCTTATTTCTGATCAAGAAAAAAAAATGTTTTATTTAGTCATTTTAAATTTGGTGAGGAATTGGAATTCTATTGGAATTCTGTGAAATGTTTTAGCTATTTCTTGCTTGAAGTGAGACTAAATTGACAGAAATTGATGCAGATGATTAGTCCTGTGAGCATCCCTCTCCTAAGAGAGAAGAGATACTAGTTGACATTCAATGAGATTTTGTTCCCATGAAATTTCCAGCTTAATTTTCCAAGCTCCTACAAAGCCAGGTAAGCTCAATCAGATGTCCTGGCTCTGGGATGCTTGTTTTAAGTGAACATTTGGAGTTGTGAACACTTGTGTTGTGTTCACATTAAGTGAACATTTAAGTTGAACATTTGGTTTGGCAAAGGTTGAAAATATTTCTCTTTTTTTAGCCTCATGAACAATTAGAAAGTTGCCTGCAATTGCATGGAAGGGAAGAAGACTGGTCTCGAAAAAGAAGTCATCAAGAATGTACATCAAACTAATATAACCATTGCATACATATATACAAGCACATAATAGGGAGAAGAAGAAGCAGTCATGAGTAATAAAAATAACGAAAAAATCATACATAAACTGTAAAGTATTCTCACTTGAAGAATTTTGACACCTGTGGGTTTGTATAGACTGTATAATTATAAAGAAATAGGGATGCTTTTTTAAACGTCAGTTCTCTGAAGCTGTTTGAGCCAGAATTTTGCCTCCATACCTTACAGAAATGACAAATATCTAAGAAAAAAAATAATCTTGAATTTCTCACTCTCAAATGATTCAAATTTTCCCATTCTCACAATGATTGTGTAAAAATCAGCTGTTAGCTGCAATTTTCTAATGCACTTTTTGCTAGCTAAGAAATGAAGTGACTGAGCTTCTAGTCTTCGTTCTGCCAGTGACCTTTCTTGACAGCTGGAGAAGTTGTATCAGTGCCATATCATTTCTTGTACACACACATACATGGATACATGTAGATGTATGTCTGATTTTTTTCACCCTATTTTTTTATGGATCTCTTAGCTAAATCTTTTCATACCTCTGCTGAATGTTTTACTTATTTTTAAATCTATACACTCTTTCTGGTGCCCAGTGTGTTTTGTTAACCTCTCTCTAAGGATACTTCTTAGAAAGAATCGTTATTTGTCTTGTGGTTGTATCCTGGCTTGGTCCTTACCTCCTTCAAGGAGGTTAAAAATGCTAGGACCTTTTGCCAGGCAGAAAATATATACAAGGGACAGATAAAATTTTATGTAGTAAAAAATATAAAAACTTTCTGCCTAAGGAAGAGCTCCAACACATGGATTCATGTTCTCGCTGGGTTTTTAGCTAGAGAAGGCAGTGGGAATGTGTGCATGTGTTTCTGTATGCTGCAGGAAAGCTTGGTTATGGATGATCTGCTATGAATATTTAGATGTTTATTGCCACTGTCTTTTCATTAAGTTTCTTCCTCTCTTTTCTACTCAATTCTCTTTTCCAAAAGAGCCATAAGAATAAAGACTCCTCTTTTCTTCTGGTTCCATTCTCTTTTCTTGTTCCTTTTGTTTTGGAAACGTTGTGGTCATGACTGGGAGAGAATCAAAGCACTCTGTTGCTGATTTTCACTCAGTGATGCAAAGGAGACTGCAGTGGTCTGAAGAGGAAGGCAGAGGAGAGGGATGGCAGGGGAAGTGATGGTGCTGTCTAACTCTGACCTGAGCTGTGAGGTAGCATAGGAGGTAGAAAGACAACCTGCCAGGTATTAAAAACAGGGAATGAGAAAAGTAGGAAGGGTTCTGGAAAGGCAAGATGAGGAGTTTTCATCTGGAAAAATCTCTGATCTTATTCTGTGGACTCAAGTTCTTGCTGGAGGCATCATATCTGAATGTCCTTTTTTCTTTCTTATGTAGTACTCTATTTGCTTTGAAGTGAATCCCCAACATACTTGCTCAGTAGGTTGAATACCATTGGAAATAGGGAGGTAACAAACAGATCTGCAAACAGAGGGGAAAAAAAAATAAAAGGACAAAATACAAAGAGAAAAAGTCCAAGTTATGTTTGGATTCACTTAGTTTATCTTCTTTATGCCTATTAGCTGTGGTCTTTTTATATTCCAGACTTTGCATGATGTTACCATGCTTAGTAAGCTTCCTGTATTGTATTTGCTGAAGCAACTGAGTTCGAAGTAAAATAATTAAATTCCTTACATGCTCGACTGTGGGCTAGATTTGATATACCATGATTCAGAGAGCATTCTCTCCTCCTTCTACTTGGTAGCAAGGAGATAGTAGTCTTCTATTGTTGCATTTTAAATCAGTTTCTGTGTTGTCCCAGTAAGAATAATGACCCTTTGCTGGCCTTGAGGACAAGAAAGTTGAAATTAAATACCTCAGAGCTTCAATTGATGCTGCATGTCACAAACTGATCAGTTTATGTCATATCTCATTGTGGTCCTCCTTCTCTCTAGATAATATCAGTTCCTTGAACACCCTAAGATAGAGTTATGCAGTTTTGTGCTGTGGTTCTTGGTGGCAAAAAGATAGAAAATTAAACCTAAGAAGAGATGCAGATATAAACAGACCATGGTCCTTAGCAGAATACCAGAAGTAGATCTGGATTTAGAATAGGCAGCTTGCAGCCATATATTTAATGATAGTCAAAGAGCAAGGAAGAGTGAGAAATGGTCATTGCACTGGTCTGGCTCTCCTGAAATTTGAAAAAAAAATAAGAAAACAAGAACTTAAATAAAAATTCTCCCTTTTGAGAGTGGTTTTCTTTGACCCTAACTGGGGAGAACCCAAATTTGTAATGGTCCAGCTGCAGGTGTTGTTCTAAAGCTGCCACAAAGCTGTAGCCAACTCTGCAGTGTCAGAGGCAATGTTGGGTTTGGGTATTGTGGATAACATCCAAGAAATCTGGACATAAATGAAGTGGTCCTGAATCAAATAGGGTATCCTGACACTGATGTCCTTATGATCCTGGGAGGGTCTGTCCATTCAGGAAAAGGTTTGTGGAAGGCAGTGTATGCCCAGAGCAGTCTTGTCCATATTTTCCTGCATCTTCGAAATTTGTGAGGCAAATCCAGTGCAAATTCTTGAGTAACAGTTCCCCGGGGCCAGATCTGGGAGACAATCTGGGTCAACACTATTTTCTTTTGGGGGGGGGTTAGTTTCAGCCTCTTCTCTCATTCCACCTCACAGATACATAAATGTTTGGGCTGGCAGAGGGGAGCGGGAGCAGCCGTTGGTGGAGGGAGACAGAACCGCTTCTTTCTGCAATAAAATGCCAACTTGCAGTGGGTTACAGAGCATGTAAATCTATATTCTACATTAAAAGGCCTTGCCAAAGCCAAGCTGGCCTGCTTAGGGCCAGTCAGGTGTCTCTGTAGCCAGGGTATGGTTTATTCACAAAAAATGTGGAGGCTTGAGTGTATACTTAAAACCTTTCTCCAAACATCCGGCATTAGAAAAGTATGTACGAGTCCTGGCCACAGCGATTCAGCAAACCATATTTTCCATGAATGCATTTGATCGCAAATATGAGAAACGTATGGGGATCTGATGCCTCTATTTTCCTGGTAGGGGGGAAAAAAGCACAGAACGCATATATCAAATAATCAGAATAATTGCAAAATAAATACAAAACAGCCAGTTGGCAAGCACAGTCATTCAAGAGATATTTCCAACCAACACTGTCCAGGACCACTGGCTTAATGTTGTGTATTAAAAAGAAGAAAAAAAAAAAGAAAAAAGCACAAGCACTCATGTGACCTACTGTGGTTGTCTTGCTGAAGAGAATGGCTTGACATTTGCTTTGAATTATGCTGTGCATGGTCTGAAAGGTCATTTCTTTTTTCTTTTTTCTCCTTTCCTCTGTTTTTGCATTGTTTTTCTATGTGTTTCATATTGTTTTATGTTTCTCCCTCAGAATGTTTAATCCTCCTCTGTATCCTCCAGCCCTGTTACAGCATTACAGTAAAGGGCTGCTGAATGCAGCTCTTTTTGTTCAATTTATAGCTAGTCAACAAATGTTTCTTTCCCCACCACTTACGATAAAGCAGCATGTTCTGTAGCAGGGAATAATGGATGAAATCCAGTGTTATATACCTCACAACTGAAGGGGGCACACCCTGTCTGCAGAGACTTTTACGCCACAACAGCTCTCACATCTTCTCTTTTAAATTTCATCTAAGCAGCAGTTAATAAAATGCAGCAACTTTTGTTATATGCTTTATATACATTAATAAAATTTCAATATTTTTCAGCCTGAACAGCTGCTTGCAGGCTTTCGCATAAAGATGCCATTAGCTGCAGTGTGCTGGATTTCAGACCCACATCTCTTTACATACTTGACTCCCTTAACTAAGGGAATGTTACTACTACTCTCTAGATGTTAATGATGATAAGATTTGGGTACTTCATGGAACTGCCTTAGTTTGTACTGCTCAGGGCAGATTGAAGCATAAATCCCAATTCTTGAGATTTCCAGTCCCTTTCCACATTCACTAGGCCATGTGCTTTCCTTCCTAATTCTTTCCCAATTAAGTCAAAGTGCTTAAAAACTTAAGGATGAGAATAATTGTCCTTTGCAATCCACTGTCCTTCTTCCAACAGTAGACTGCAATAAACTATTTCAGGGAAAGTGAATAAAAAATAATGAAAGCAGAGAGTTCATTTCTTTCAGATATCCACTCAGGACGTGATGCCACGTGACACATTTCTACAATCAATAGTGATATTTCCCTTGTTATTGGATGTTTTTCCTAAAACTATGTGACACCTTAACCCCATGACAAGGACTTAATGCAGAAATTTGGGGTAAAACTCCAAGGTCACAGTCTGACAGTTTGCCATGGTTTTATATTTCATGAATACAAAGGTAGGTCATTGCTGATAACTGCAATAGTCATCTATTGTGACATCTCTCAGAAACATTGTCCAACCAGCAACAATAATCAGGACTGAAAACAACAAAAGCATCTACTCATGAATTACGTTGATTTTTGTACTCTTGGTCTCATCTCAGTAAACTGTATTGGGTGGGATTCAGCTACAGATGCAGAAGTCTTCATGGGGATGTCTACCTATGTACTAGAAGCTCAGTTCAGTTGCTATAAGTGCCATTTTGGATGCCAGCTCCAGAAGGCCATGGGCTTCCCACAGGACCTTACATCTTATCTAGCAACTCCATACAGACATTCAAATGACACAAGGCACCTAAATTGAGAAATCCTGACTTCAATGATATCAGCAAACTTGGTGATCATAAGATCCAGACAATTCATTTTGATTAAGTACCTTGTTGAATCAAGATGTTCTTTCACTATGAAGACCTCAGCTTAGAAGTCTCAGCTGTCAAAGCTAGTTTTAAGAAACTGGTATTTGAAGACAAAATATTCAACTGTTTTGAGGGGATTTTCTGCTATTTTTTTTCTATATTTGAATAAAGGAAATATTATTGCTGCTCGGAACTTTTTGTTCTTCATCATTCTTTGGAGGCATAACAGTATGTACTTACATACAAAGGTTTGGCTGACACAGAAATTAAAACATTTTTTAATGGATCTAGGGGAGCATGTTCTAGCCTTGCACAGTGCTTGTTCCAAAGATTTTGTCATCTGACTCAGCTATAAATGAGTGGCTTACCCTTTGAATTGAGTAGTCCAAGGTGGCCAGAAACTCCCAGAGACATTGACTAGCATTGAGACCACTTCATATGCATCCCCTTCCTAATGCATCCTGGTAGCCAGGCATACATAGGTGGTGGGATTTTGTCTAAGTGCCCATGATGAAAGCCAGATCTCCAGTTACACAGTGAAAACTAAACCATGGTAGGCCATGGCATAAGTTAAGGGAAAGAAAGAAGTCATCCCATTTTTTCTACCTCACCCAAGATTTCAGTAGGCCCTCAGAGAGGTTAAAAGTGTGCTTTTGGGGATGGCAATTTCTGAGAAATCTGATGTTATTAGAATCAAAAAATCATAGAAGAGCTGTTTGGAAGAGACAACCAGAGGCTTTCAGTCCAAACTCCCAGCTGGGGCAAGACTAGAGGCAATCATAGATCAGGTCAGCCATGGATTTGCCTAGCCATGGCTTGCAAACCTCCCAGGACATGTGTCAGAACTTATCTGGGTAGCCTGCTCCAGTGCTACACTACACTGAAATTGTTTGATTCTTGATACCCAGACTAAACCTCTCAAAGCAAAACCATTGCCCTTTTTATTATGTAGCGTGATTAAGAACACTTTTGATATGTCATTTTTCTTCTAGCTGCCACTCAAATAGCTGTAGGAAGCTATTTGTATCCTAGTCTCCACCCAACATGCAAACCTGGCTCCACTGAAGTCTTTTCATAGGCCTTGGCATACTGAGACCCCTATAAGGCACCCCTCCAAATCCATCCTCAACTCTACACAAAATTAAGTGCAGTACTACTTTTGGTAGACTGGGCATGCACTTTCTAATATGCTACATTATTATGTGGTTTGCCACAGCGGGAGTGAACTGGTGGCACTCAGATTTATTCCTACTTTGCATTCTACTTGGCACTCACCATTACTCCCAGGTCCTTCTTCTCCAGGCTAATATTTATCCTGTCACTTTCCGGTATATAATCATGTGTGGCAGTAATTCCGTTTGACATTTCAAAAATCTTAAATATTTCTAATTGAATATGATGCTGGATTCTGAGATTGCATTTATTCCTATCTCTTTCTTACAACACCAGGGAGCTCAGTCTCATTTTGGACCTCCAGGTCCCCATGGATTTCACTGTGGAAAGTCAATCACAGAATGGTAGGGGTTGGAAGGGACCTCTGGAGATCATCTAGTCCAACCCCCATGCCAAAGCAGGTTCACCTAGAGCAGGTTACACAGGAATGCTTCCAGGCAGGTTTTGAATGTCTCCAGAGACAGAGACTCCACCACCTCTCTGGGCAGCCTGTTCCAGTGCTCTGCCACCCTCAAAGTAAAGAAGTTCCTCCTCATGTTTAAGTGGAACTTCCTATGTACAAGTTTGTGCCCGTTACCCCTTGTCCTGTTGCCGGGCACCACTGAAAAGAGCCTGTCCCCATCCTCCTGACACTCAGCCTTTAAATATTTGTAAGGGTTGATAATATCCCCCCTCAGTCGTCTTTTTTCCAGACTAAAAAGACCCAAATCCCTCAGCATTTCTTCATAAAAGAGGTGTTCCTGTCCTCTAATCATCTTCGTACCCTTTTGCTGTACCCTATCCAGCAGTTCCCTGTCCTTCTTGAATACTCACAAGGAATATTTGCTGGAAAAATGTGAACTAGGCCAGTACATCTGACTCCTGCTGAGAATCCCTCTGCATCTTGTTTTGCCTTGCACCAGCATTTGGAAAAAAAAAAAAAAAGTCATCTTCCTTCACAAATACCTCAAATGCCTCAGCCTCTTACGATGGAAGTCTTGCTTAAGTGTTTTTGAAAATTTGATCCCAGATTCATATAAACCTGAGATCAGCCCTGAAGTAATTCCAAGGCAGAGGGAAGGAAGAAATAATAGGACTTTGCTGTTCAGAAGGATGGGGGTGGGAGAAGAGGACAATTAAATGGGAATTATTTTCCTCTGTGGTTAGTCACAGGGGACCGATCTGATTACGTAGCCTAACTTAAATGTTGACCTTTATGTTGTCGGTTAAAAACCAAACATATTAAACATGGCCTTGGGTTCCTGTACAAGATACAACAAATTGAGGAAGAGAGGGAGAGAGACTGAATATTCTGGGGCCAAAGGAAAGACCTGATTAATAGATGAGGCTCTGGGGAGCGCAGTGTTAAGATTTCCTGTCTTTTCTGAAGACCTCAGTGTTTCTATCTTGAAAAAAAAAAAAAAAAAGGAGAAAGAAAAAAAAAACTGAGGGAGATTTCTCATATATGTGGTTGATGCATACAGGTTTCTCTTTTCCCCATTTTTTGTTTTGAAAGGCCGGGGGGGAATCCCCCTCAGATTTTTATTAGGCATCTTGCCAGACTTCTGTCATCACCAAGAAAATGGTTCCCTCAGCAGACACATCTGGGCAACTTCACGCCCATTCCTGATGTAAGCTGTCAAATCCTGTCCCAGATAGCAATGAGAATGGTTCACCATTCCAAGAGGAAAAAGATTTACTTTTATTCAATTGGAAAGTGGGTGTATTAAGGGGAGAACAGATAATTTCTTAGACACAACATCTTCAATGGCCCATCTATTTGTAAGCACTGGTCTCTTTTCGTTATTGTCCTGCCTCCTATCACAACTCCCTTTTCCTGTTTTGTTCTTTGCCTTGAATCATACAAATATATATACAAAAACTTTACAGATTTATTGAATTCTCTACATAATTAAACGTTCTGTGTCTAGTTTGAGAAGCAAGGAGACACACATATCTATAAATACATACTATACAATGTGTATGTATACAAACATATGTGTGTTGTATATATACATATACCATGTGGTATACAGTTTAACATGTGTACATAGTGTGTACACTGTGTTTGTGTAGCTGTAAGAGATAAGGTACAATGACGATGAGCGTGCACATGCACACATTGGTTTATTTAGAGATAGCTCCAGCCTGCTTGAAGAAGGGTTGTCTCCTAATTGCACAGGCTCTGGCCAGGGCCAGGAGATTTAATATGACACAGATGGCCCCTGTCTGCCTCTTTGCTCTGTGGGAAGCGATCCATCTCACCCCACCTTCCCCCTGACCATGAGATATGGGAATCACAACCCCTCTTGGTCCTTGCTCTGCCCTCCTGTTCCTTGTCTCCCTGCCTGGAGGGTCAGGAGGAGCTCTCACCCCATGCTTGGCCAGGCAGTCTGCATGGCAGCAGAGGGGTCCCTTCATCTCTCCTCTCCTGCTCAGTGTGTGTCCAGAACTTGCTGTGAGCTATGTCCCATCAGCTAGACGTTTGGCAAGGCTTGCTTTGAGCAGCACTCTAGGCCCTAATTGAAAATGCATGTTGCTTTATAATCCCTTTTATTGGCATTTACTTTCCCCGTGGAATAACAGGATAGTAATAATATACAGTGCATTACTATTGCACGGCAAAATGGATTTCCACTTACCATTAATTTTTTTCTGTCTTGTTTTTAAAGAAAAGCAAAGAATTTACCAGCATGTTTAAAATGTATACTAAATGAATATATTTCATCTTTGTAACCAAACTACACAAAATGCATACACTCTGCTTTCCAATGGCTAGCATTAAGCACCGCATCTCTATGAAAAAACCTGTCGACAGGGGCCATATCTCCAGCTGCTGGAAACTAGCAAAGCTCTGTTGAAGTCAGTAAAGCCATAGCAGCTTATGCCAGTTAAAGCTTTGGCCTTTGCACTTCCCTTTGCTGGTTCCAAAGTGATTAACAGGAAAAGGAGATCTCTACAAGCCTGAAAGGGCCTCCATACATATAAGTGCTGCACCCATGATTGTCCCTGTTGCAACATCAGGCAAAGCCACACAAACACAGAACAGACATCTGGCTATCACAGATCCAGAAAATGGCTCTTGGCCAAATCAGAGAGCAGAACCATAAGACAATTTTTTGGAAGGACCTATGGAGATCATCTGGTCTGGTCCCTGTTTCAAAACCATGTCAGCTAAGATCAGGGTGTGCTCAGTGAGGTTTTGAACGAGATTAGATATCCTTTCTGTGTAATCTGTTCCTTTCATGGTTAAACCTGAAGTGGCTTCATCATCCATTGAGCAACCAATGCCCCTGGACCCTGCAGCTTCCTTTGCATTTACAAATGGGAGCTGCACTGGATTTTGTGATTGGAGTGGCAATAGGTTAAGTGATGGAGATACAGCACAGGGTTGCAGCTGAGGAAGGCAGAGCTCTGACAAGCAACACAGTAATGTGGAGTTACAGCCTTCTGCAAACCTAGTATGAGCAGGCTCAATTAACGGAGATGTGTGAAGCTTGATTGACTATTGCCCCATGAATTCCAAAAGAGACCCAACAGACCTAATGGGGATGATTTTCAGCTGCATAAGATCCTACCCCAGTTAATTTACTAGAAAGATTGTAATCATTGTTTCCAAATTTCACCTTGCTGATTGGAGCTTTGTTGTGCTAATTAACACCAAACAGAAGCTGACCTACCACCTTCAGCAAGGACACATCAAATTGTACGAGGTGAGTAACCAACCTATTTCAGCAGCACTGGGCTGAAAAGAAAAATGAAGACTGATTTCTCTGACCCCAGCATCTCTTCCTGATGCTATCAAAGACATCACTGTTTATGGCGTATTCTGTTTTTTAATTGGAAGGTGTTAAATAATTCCGATGACAACGATTATGTAACATCTCCAGGCTCTTCCCTTAAAATTGCTCAGATTCTGAATCATAGCTTTGTCTCACATCATCCTTCTGAGTGAGGAATATTGTAGTTTGGCTTGGTACCTACATTTTTATGAAGACCATCTAGCCTTTCCTGTGTCACAAACCATATCCAGTTGCAGATGTCTTCCTCAGACCTTTCTCCTGAGGAAGAGAAAGTGAGCTAGAGGAGATGCTTCAGACAAAATGGCCCAGTTCTCTTGGAAGAGGTTAGCCAAATGGATTATTTACATAGATAATAAGGACATTATATATCCATTCTCATAGCATACAGTAGCATAACTCACATGTAGGTATGGCATAAAGGCTGTGTAAAAATATATGTGTGTGTTGTGCATGGAAAGCACAGAACACATCAAAAAGTTTTGGAAGTCTTGCTGAGAAGATACAGCAATCATTCATTGGAGATGCACTTGAAATTCACTATGAATGACTTTTTAACGGGGCATTTATTGGAAGGTTTTGGAGGTATACACGTGCTGAAATCCTCAATCAGCTGAAGGCGGTGTACGTGAGGTTATACACTCCATCTCTCCTCTTGGGTTAGCATGTTCTGTCCCCCTTTTTCCTCCCCTGTCTCCTGGGCACAGTTAGAAGTGCCAGAAAAAGTGGGGTTTAGCCTCATTTAGCATTTACTGTATCACACAGCTGTGAAACAGTCCCCATACCTAGGAAATGCGTGCTCTTAATCTGAATAGTCCAAAGCAGCAGTTTTTCAATGGCGTGAATCTTCAGTGTCTCCTAGCCCTTTGCAGTGAGAGTTTATCTCCCTGGGTTATATGTAACCCTGCCCATAGGAACCCTTATGATGGGTCTGGCCCTGGTATGTGACCTGGGGCAGGTCTCTGTCCCTGCCACCCCGTTGATCTCTCTTATCTACTTGAATTATAAGCAATTAGGTAAAAGTGGTTGATTCATGAGAGCAACAGGGGCAGTTAGTGCTTTAGCGATGCTCTTGGGGAAAATGAGGATTCCACATTGAGGGAATGAGATTACTTCAGGAGGAATGGGAAATGTCTTCCAGTATCCTTCTGAAGCAGATGGAAAAGGCTTCAACTTCTTCCCATGGGCAACCTGTGCCCTCACTTTATTGACGCATATCTGAAAGAAAAGATGTACCAAAGTTGCCCAAATCTTCATCAGGTTTGGAGAGCTGACTGTACATTTCTTGAATACAAGCAAGTGACAAACAGGCATGGTAGATGCCTGTTCTCTCCTCTTCAGTCACCTGAAAACCTCTCTTGAAAAAGCCTAAGGGAGGAAATGATTTGCCATCCCTGGAGGTATTTAAAAGATGTATAGATGTGGTACTTAGGGACATGGTTTAGTGGTGGACTTGGCAGTGCTAGGTTAGTGGTTGGTCTTGATGATCTTAAAGGTCTTTTCCAACCCAAATGATTCTATGATTCTGTGAGCCACTGGCTTTCATGAGTTGCAGGTTTTTATTGTTCCCTCAAACTCAGAGCAAGAAAAGAAACCTTGGAAAGACTACGTCTGTGTACCATGATTAGCCAGTGTGCCTTACTCAGGCTGAGCATGAAGGATTAATTGAGCCCTAGATAATTTGGAAGAAGCTTCCTGTCAAAATCCACTCTGAGACTTCCTCCTCACATCATTTTAAGAGCTGTTGCTTCCTTATGCATTAAATTGAGGTGAACCTTTGGGGACAGTTTGAAAGCCCACTGAAGCTTGTGGGAGTCTTTGCATGGGTCTTTGGATTGGAAGATAATGCTTTCCTGGACAGAGCTTTGTCATGAAGCACTAGACTGGGAATTAACATGCATTTTTGAAGTGTTTCAGAATATCACCAATAAAAAAGACATATCACAGCAGCCTTTCAGATAAGCTATACTACCGAGTCCCTGTCTGATGGAGCTCCTAAAAGCCCCTCTTGAATATTTCTTAGGAGTCATAACTGGGACTATTGCCCTTGTAAGTTATTTTCCCCATCATCGTTACAGTGCACTTGGGGTCCATAAAGTCATATTGCAATAAATAGTTTAGGTAGTACTATGGAAAAATAAAAAAAAGAATCAACGAAAATATCCCCCAAAAAAACTAGAACATAAAAAATACAGGAGGAAGAAAAGAATTCTACCATTGAAAAAAAAAAGAAGTTTGAAATGAGAGGCAAGATAGATATATATGTAATATGGATGGACAAATGGATGGCTAGATGAAGAGGCCGTCTTCTAGTGCTTAGGAATATGAACTGGAACTTCTAAATCAGAGCATCAAGGAATTTGTTTTCAGTGTGTAGGTCTCAAAACGCAGTTCTTAGCAATGGAAAACACAATTCAACAGAGGATAACTCTGCATCCAGAAGTCTAAGCGCGAAGGACATAGATCACTGCTGGGAGGCAGAAGAAAAAATAAAAATGGTACTAAAAGCCATCAAAATGGTATACAAAAATAATAATATTCTGATTCCTCTTTCTAAGGTGAAAGGGATGTGAGAATCCCTCTTTTTCTAAGAGGGATGTGAGAATTTTAATTCTTCCTCTCTTAGACTCAGAGATTTCAAAGAAGCAAAATAATTTTGTGCCATTAATAATCTTGTCCAGTAGTTTCCATCTATTGAGGGAGCCTCTGAAGAAGTTTTACTTCACCATCCCACCACTAAATATCTGTATACTCCTTTTTTTTTTCTTTTGTCAAATATGTACTTTCTTTGAGTACTACTTGACATTGGAGGCAGATGAGAAAACTTCCAAAGAAAGTGAATGAAGATTTTTCTATGTTTTGGAGGGTTTGTATAGATGGCTTTTTAAGTTAAAGGAAGTTATAGAGAAAACATATGATGTAAGGGAGAAATAATTTCTGCAGCTAGCTGAGAAAATGTAAAGTAGGACAATTTTAACTTTAGCTGACAAGTATCTGAGGCTAGGCCTGAGACCTTTTGTACAAGTTGAGGTCTTCTGAAGTCTTTTGAATGAGAGTGGAGGATGCTTTTGCATGCACTAATCAAGATTTAGTGCCTATATACTGTGTTCCCAAAATTTGCAAATAGGAAAGTCTGACACTTAATCAGAGGCCAAAGTCAGTAGGAGACGGTTCATGGAAGATTCATTATTGTTTTTTCATACAAACCTTTAAGGGTAGATTTCATACTTTCATGAAGCTGTGCTCTTCCTTGCTGAATAAGGTTCATTTCAGAAAGAAAATTTGGGAAGCATGCCTATGTGTCATACCAAAGGACTTCAATGCACCATTAAGGGCATTATTAGAAAGTTTAAGTGATATGCAAGGCTTTGCTTTAAATATCTCCAAGTTTGCTGTCTGATCTAAGCCAATGATTTATTTAGGTTCCTACATGGTTAATGGAAAAAATAAGCATGTTTAAGTCATGGGTTTCATCTCCCCGTTCTTATCTATCTAGATCAGAATAGGATGATATCTTCTCTAAAGGTATTGATCCTCTTCAGTGACTCTAGCCTATACAACTGCCCAAGTCTACCCTTAGACAACAAGAGCCAGATTAAGTGAATCCCGTCCTCTGTTCAGTTTGTTTTTACTTTCGTGCTTTTCATCTGTGGATAACCTCTTGTTGATTCTGATCTAGCCACCTTAGTGAGCACTTAAATTCACTTTAAACATCTGAAAAATTGGGGGTTTGGCTCAATTAATGCTGAAAACCTCTGAGGTTGGTAGATACCAGCATAAAAAAGAGGGAGGAGATGAGACGGAGCTTTCATTTAAAATAAATTAAAAAAAAGTTTAAGGATTGATTGCCATCTCTTCATTTACAGGTCAAAGCAAACCCAATGTTCCTTCAGTGTCCAAAAATCACAGATATTTCAATTTCAACACGAGGGAGATGTTACCAGACACTATAAATCAAGACCCTGGGCTGCAGGGTAACATCACGCATCCAACCGTGCAGTATATACGTCAGTGTGGTGGGTAACGGAGCGAGGCAGCCCAGCCGACGGAGTCCATGTGCCTTGTAAATATTATTACTACATTGCATGGAGCCTCAGCAGGCGTAAAGCTTTAAGTCAGACTTGCAGTTTGTTTTCATAATTTGCAAGCCCATTGCCTTTATACAGGGATGTGTTTTTCTGCATGTGTGTGTGTGTGGCGGTGGACACCCCAGATGACTGTCAGGCTAGTCACCATGAAATACTTTGGAGGCCAGGTCATGGGATTGAGTAGCTTAATGAAGCTGTTGTACAAAGTCAGGGATTTGAGTCATTCTAAAGACAAATCACAGCACAGGTACTCTGGCCTTTTCCAAAAGTGATTTACTAATCCCTTCTGGCTGTGTGTAAATCTGATTGTGGTGTGTCTGGCAACTGACAGAGAGAAGACGCCTGATGCTGATTCTGCTGTCTTTGTTGGTATCTGATGGTATCTCGAATTGGCTGGGCTTCCACTCATGCCCATTTGAATGATACTTTGCTGGAAAGCAATGCACCGCCCCCCCAGAAGAAGAAACAACCAAAGAACTAAAATAAGACAAAACCCTCTTCATGGTATTTTACCTATTTTCCAATGCAATATCTCAGTAGACATAAGGCTTTCATCAGAATGAGAAGACCCTGGAATAAGTAACAACCTTCGAGAACTCAGTGGTGGCTGAAGAACACTTTAAAGCGGAATCTCTCTTATTGTTCAGGAAAATAACTGAACACTTTGGCTGCTCCCTCTCAAGTTTCCTGAGAAGAAAACCAAAAACTTCTAACAGACTTCAAGTGTTGTCTCCCTCTTAAAAAATAAATAGCATTTTTTGGATTCTCAAAAATTTGCCTGTGAATGGGAAAAATGTTTTTAACCTAAGAATGAAGAAATTGGACTTAGAGTCAGCCTGCATTGTAGAAAAATGAATAATTGATGGACACAAAATTGGAAGAACAGTGATTTTCTACTCTAGGTGACAGGTTTTGACTAGTTAGGGCAGAAAAAGACAGCTGCCTATTCCTAATCAATACAGATATGGATTCTGCTTCAATTTGTAACAAGCTAGATGATTATTTAATTTCTATTACAATGAGTTCCTTTAGCTAGACATTATCTTTAGGGAGGGATCCCCGTACACCTAGTTGTAGGCTCATTATCCTACCATCCATATAGCATGATCCAGTTTAATTTATGGTGAAGATGACTGCAAAAATTATAACCAGCATAATTTATGTAGCATCTGAGCCAAGGCTGGTAGGAAAATCTATGTGCAAGAGAGAAGTTTTCTCTATATATGGCCTTTGTCGTAAACGTTTGTGAGTAGAGACTCTATACAGTCAAACATTTTTATTTTTGCAATGGACACTTTGGGACCAGATGGTTTTTAGGAGGCACATATTTCATGCTAATGGGTCTTTTATGAGCTCCAGGCCAGGTCACCTAAAATTTTTGAAAGTTCTCAGGCGGATTCATCCTGAAGTGGTGAACAGTGAATCACATGGAAGTTGTTACTGTCAGGAGCCAATTGGTAAGAACTATTCAAAAGATTTCACTCTTGTTGAATTGAATTCAGATTGTATCCTTGTTTTAGTCTCCAATGGCAAAAGCAAATCCTTTGATCATAATTCAGATTAAAATGACTCCAAATGTGTTTGAATGAACTGCTATTTCATTCCATTATGTGTGTAAAACCTGGTTCTGACTTATGCTAAGACATTTTTCTGCAAAAATATGGAGGTTGCAAGCAGCACAGTTATCATGTTGAGATTAGCATTAAGTCTGAAAACCCCTAAATTGAGAATCTGAAAGGTCATGGATGTCTTGAGCTTTCATTTGGGCTCATCAGTGTCACTGTGACATGGATAGCTTCACCTGATTTCTTCTCCCCAAGAGGCTGAGTTTGGAGAATGTACAAATTTACTAGATACTTGTCTTACTGTTGAAATTAATTTCTGTTGCAGGGCACAAGGATGTCTTAATTGAGATTTGAAGCCATTATACAAAACAGAAACACACAGCTAATCTCAGTGCTTGCAGGTTACAAAAACAGGGCAAACCACAGGTGAGACCTGCTAATTTTTTTGTCATCATTTCGAAATTTCAGCACCAAGGGACTAATTCAAAGCCTGCCAAATGAAAAGCAAAGGAAAGCTTTGTATTGAGGTCAGTGGGTTTTAGATCAAGCCTCATAAGCAGCTGACAGCTGCAATGACCCCCAGGTGAACTTCATGCTCTGGTTGAAACATCCACACTTGCCATGACCGCCAGCCCACTGCGTCATGTCATTGCTCAGCCTTGGTTCTCCTACACTGAATTCTTGCTGCCAGCAGGCCAGGCAGAGAAGTGTGTAGTTTTCCAATTGCTATAGGCTGCTGCCCAGTCATTCGTTTAACCTTTTGAAAGCCCTGCCCTGCCCTGAAAAATTCATAGCCTCTGAATCACACCCATGACCTCAGCTCCTGCACCAAAGACATAACGACTGCGGAATTCTGCTGTCTAGGGAAGGAAATGTTGGAGTCTCCATAGGTTTTGTGCCTTGTAATGGGGGAGCACTAGGGCTGTCATTCCACCTAGTGAAGATTCCAGGCAAAGGAAACAGTGATGTGGCTGCTCTTCTCCAAAGTACCAATCACACTCTTCTGCATGTAGAGGGAACTTTCCATTTTCTGATCCTAGAGCTATGTAAATATTAATTAAATAAGCAAATAAAAATGTTATACTTTAATATATGCTTGCACTTGTTGCCATGTATGATAATAATAACTGTTGCTAAGCAATAACTGCTTGACAATCCAGCTACTCAGTCAAAAATATACACAATAACTGTTAGAAAGCAAGAGTTTTCTGCCCAGTGTACAGTAAGTGTCTAAGGGAGACACAGATATTAAATCTTGCAAGTGTTTTAGCTCTTTTACTTTCCTTTTTCTTCTAAGATTAGCTGTTTCTCATGACAATCTGCATGCCTCATAGACTGATGACAATATGCATTAATTTACACTCCTGATTATTTGTTTGGAACAAACTACATGCAAACATTGTACCATTTATTCTAAGAATGCAAGTAGACCCTGAATACAGCAAGAATGACTGCAGTGTGAGGACCTGGCCAAAGCCCATTATAGTGAAAAGAAGCAATCCATCATCTTCAGTCATCTGGAGAAGTCATCAAAGCTTCAACATATTCTTCCGAGGTTGCCCTAAATTGCCTCATCTCACAATTATCTTGTCTGAACTGGTCCAAAGCTATACATACAGTCTTGTTCTTGTGAAGAAGAGACTTTCTAGGAAAGTATCTGCAGATAGTTTAGTTTTCCCACTTTATTTACTTAATTTATAACCACCAGAAGGAAGAAGAGGGAGCTCATAAATCAAGGAAGAAACTTCATTGGGATTAATGCTGTAGGACTTTTAATACTAAAGCCTTAGTAAGGGCAACCTTAAAACTCACCTTAACTACCATTGCCATTCAAACCTTAAAGCAGGGGCAGAATTTTGCTCAGAAATAGATGTAAGTTTCCTTCTTTAATAGACTGGGTATTTGCATCATTGACTCAGGAATCATGTTAAAAAATGAAACTACAAGAAAAACAAATATTCCAGGAGTATATGGAATTATCTGTGGGACATTAATGATAACTAAAAAACAACCATAGATGCAGAAGGAGAATGCTTTTTGTGAACAACATTCTAAATCCATGGTCAGAGATATGGCCTTGTTGGTCCTGCCTTGAGTGAAAGGTGGACCAGATACCCATTGTAGGTCTCTTTCAACCTGTATCATGCTATGAGCAGCCACAGGCTTTCTGTATGCTTGCAACTCATTCGTTCAGCCATCCATACTCAATTTCCCTCCTGGTAAAGTGGAAGAAATGTTTATTTCCTTACTAAAGGGCAAAAATCCAACAGTTCTCAGGAGATAATTCTAAGAAATGGATACTGAGAGCGCTCCTTCAAGTGAACTGTTACAGAGAATCTTCCTTTTTGTTTGCCCTTGACATCACCTGCACAGATGGAAGAACGTTTTAAAATTAAATACATTTTAGACTTTAAGGATTATTGACCTGAATAATTTCAGCATAAATGTTTCCTTGTTCAGACATGCCTTGTTGAGAATTTTGTGGTTTTGTGCCATCTAATATGCCTCTAAAATACCTGTAGTGTCTACATGGATCATTTAGATCTGACACAAAACCTACAGCAGATCTGTGCTTCACCAAGGGGGCAGCTAGAAGTGAGGTGAAGTCCCAGTGGAACCTCATGCGGCACTAGATTTAGTAACCCAAGCTGAGACCCACATCTCTGTATGACCTGTTTATCTATCTCCTTCTGTCACAGTTCTTGAAGATCTGAAGTTGTTTCGGTACTAGGCATTTAATGTTGAAACACTTTATCGTATCTCATAGGTCCTCCAGCTCCACTTCAGAAAGATGCAGGTCTCCCAGATGTCCTGTGTCATGTTTGTGAGCCCTGTACAGGTGTCTTGGATACCCCATAGTCTGCAATTCATATGTGTGTTTGGAGATTGACGTCTTGCCTGTAGTCAGTTTAGTTGCTGCAGTTGGAAAAAAAAAATCAGGTCATAAACTGCTAGATGTCTATTTTTGTGTCATCTGTATTACTCTTCAGGATCCACCTGGCTGCACTGAAAAGATCTCCAACAACTATAATGGTAACTTGCACACCCGGGTCATGTGAACACACCAGCACTGAAAACAGCTGCTCTTAGGGATCTGAATTCTACCCTAGCCATTCCCAGTTCATTTCAACCCCCCTCTAATAGCCCCACTTCACATTTGACTTCTATATCTAGCCAATAAATACTAAACCAGATCAGCTGAATTGCCCTCTGGATGCATCTGTCTCTTTTTATCGACTACAGAGAAGCCCAGAAAACTAGGCTAGGTTTAAAATTTTACTTTTACTGGGCTAACATTAGCTGAAATGAAATCCCACCTTAAATACACAGGGATGTTATGAGCGTTACTTCATATTTTATCATTAATAATCTGTAACTCAACTCTAGGGAAAATTTAAACAGAAAAGGTTAGAGATTTATAGATATCTAGGTGAAGGGTTATAAAATGCATATGTGTGTGTGCATACTTTCATATATATGTATGCGCACATATTTATCTATACCTGTGTATTTATATAGGCAAAGAAGAATGAATACTTTCCATATAGTGCATTCAATGAAATGAGCAGATTTTAGAGCCAGAGGGATTTGTTATCTCCATCTAGTCTGGTGTTAAATACAAGATCAGATGTAGATACACAGAAACGTAAGCAAAAATATTGTCCGTTTCACCACTTCTGTCTTCTGTGGAGCAATGCTGGCTCCCCAGATTTATCTGTAGTGATGACGCCTGTGCAGTTGCAGACAGCAAGCAGGGGAGGGATGTGATAAATGAGGAACTGAGAGGTGGGGAGCTTTGGCTCCTCACACTTGAAGTGAGTCACCCGGCATGGAAGAGCCATCACGATCTCAGTGTAGAGGCAGGAAGCCTTCCATAAAAACATGCGCAGCAGTAGAGACTGGCTGGGATCAGCCCAGGACTCTAGGCTGCTTGTGTTTTCTTTGGTACTTCTCATATGTATGCATTCTCTGTCGTTACTGGATGGCTACAAATATGTGCCAGATGTTTTGCATGTATTCCTGAAGCAAACTGAACCTTTTGAAGACTGGTGTTTCTTATTATTCAGACATATTTTTTCTGTGTCCTACCTTAAGTAGTCACATCGTTTAAGTTTCTTGAAAGACAGTCTAGTGGTGAAAGAAACTCTGAAGGACAACCAACGTCTACCAAAGTGACCTTGAGTGAGGCAGGCTGGTTTAGGAATCCAGCAGTTGAAAAAGATGCTGGGAAGGATTATCAAAATCAGGTACTTTGGCTTCATTCACCCATGGCTGCTGAGACACTTTTGCAAACCTGACCCTTAATCTCCCTGATCCTCAGTTCATCTCGTCTGTAAAACAGGATAAAATCACTGCTGCCTTTCCCTATTTAAAATATAAGGTGATCAAAGCAGTAGCTGTCTCTTCAACGTTGGTGCACATTTGTCTGCATGGAGTCATGTGTGTGCATGTCTGAGTGTTTGTGATGTGCTCTGCATATATATATATTTATAAAGGAATATGTGTGGGGCCTCTTAAGGAGGAACATCTATTACAAACAAACATGACTTAGCTGACTTTTAAAATCTTTCTGTCTTGTGTATGAAGCACTGCAACCTCTGCTGAGCCTTCCAGCACTTTGGGAAGACCAATATGTCATAGAATCATAGAATGGTTAGAATTGGAAGGGATCTTTAAAGGGCATCTAGTCCAACCCCCCCTGCCATAGGCAGGGACACCTTCTACTAGATCAGGTTGCTCAAAGCCCCATCCAGCCTGGCCTTGATCTCCTCCAGGGATGGGGCATCCATGACTTCTCTGGGCAACCTGTTCCAGTGTCTCACCACCCTCACAGTAGAGAATTTCTACCTAATCTAAACGTCCCCTCTTCCAGTTTAGAATTGTTACCCCTCTTCCTATCACTACACTCCCTGGTAAAGAGTCCCTCCCCATATTTCCTGTAGCCCCTTTAGGTACTGGAAGTGGCTCTAAGGTTTCCCAGAACCTTCTTTTCTCCAGGCTGAACAACTCCAACTCTCTCTGTCTGCCCTCATAGCAGAGGTGCTCCAGCCCTTGGGGCATCTTCGTGGCCTCCTCTGGACCCACTCCAACAGGTCCATGTCCTTCTTATGTATTTTAGATGATTTCTAGATAGGAAAAAGAGGTGCATTGGACACATATATGTTCATAACTGCCTGGAGGCAAGCAGGGAAGGTAATTCAGGGAGCTGTGATTCCTCTCACAAGGACAGCTGCTTCTCCTCAGGACTGTCGGGATAGAGAGTGACAAGCTGAGGACACACCAGGTCACTGCTATCTCCCCTGGTGAAGCCAGTGTGGCTCCACACTGAGTCCAACGGGGCCAATATCAGAGTCCATGGCGGAAGCAGATGGGCAACTTGATCCTCGTGTCAAGAGCGGGGAGCGAAAACATGCCGTTCGCCACCTGCCTGGGGTCCACAGGGCCAGGCACGGAGCCGACTGTCGCAGCACATCCCTCCACGCTGACAGCATCCTCAAGACTTGGCTTTCACCCTCCTGCCTGTAAGGTTTGGCATTACATATCACCTGCCAAAAGATGGAGTGGAAGGCCTTGCCGTCTCTGGAAAAACACTCAGCGAGCAAAGGTGCTTGGGACAGGGTGTTCCTGCCATCAGTAATTCCTGGGCAGATTGTGAATCCTTTCTGACTATGGTGTAGGTGTTACCTTGCTGAGAGTAGAAAGATTGGGCAATTTCAACCTAATATCTCAGAGCCTGACTAACCTTCAAAACTCCAGACCACAACTGTGTAGGTAAAGAGTTTTCTCATTGTCTTCCTGTGTTTTTCTTTTTATTGTAACATAATGCTAGAGTTTCCTTTAAAAAAGTAAGGAAAAGGGAAAAATAAAAGCTTTGAAAGCTTTACAAATGGAAAATTGCATTATCATTATTCTGTTACAGAAAAAAAAAGTAAAAAACCCTCTTTTCCTTATCAGTTGGAATATGTCACGATAAATGCCAAAAATGGAGGAGAGAGGGGAGGAAGGGTGCCAGCAAGAAAGCTGTGACAAGTGGAGAACTGATTGCATAGTGAAGAAGTTCCAGTGCTTCGTGGAACTGCAGGTCAGAGGTGGTGGTTTGCTACTCAAGTGCCTCTCCTTGGATAAGATCGGTTGTCACATTTAATCAAATACCCTGTACTAAACCCAAAGCATTTCAGCTATCAGGGCTGAGATTCATGCGCTTTAATTGTCCACTCACAAACAACCTTGCACCACCAGAATCAGCCTCTGGAGGTGTTGGCTTTCCCCTCCTGACTGCTAGGAGAGCTGCAGGTGAACATAAACCTTATTCAAACACTTCAGTTTGGTGCCCAAGTTAGATTAAATGAATCTGGGCTCAGAAAACTTAATGATGAACACAGCCAAGGAACAGGAAGCCAAGAGAAGTGAGGTGGGAATAACACCTGTTTATAAGAGAGATTTGGCTAAGAAAGAAAAGTCCAGGAGTCCTTTGCAAGGGCACCATGATCCAGATGTCAGAGGAAAGAAACACCTTTTCCCAACTCTTGCTTCTATCCTTCCCACTTACCAATGTAACCTGTGGAAAAGTTCTCCTAGTACTAAATTAGGCTACAAATAAGCAAGACATCCAAAGCTGGTGATAAGCTGAGCAGTTAAAACTTAATTTAACGTGGTGAACCCCGTGGTACTAATTTTTTCCCAGGAAACAAAAGAAAACAAGAATAAGAAAAAGACAGTATTTACACTTCTGGTCTATTCTAGACCAGAATAAATATGCTCTCCTCTTTTCATAAAAGTCACTATTTCAGCAACTATTTTTTTCAGTAGATACTCAGTGGATGAGGAATTGGTTGGCTGGCCACATCTGTAGGGTAGTGGTGAACAGCTCAATGTCCAGATGGAGATCACTGACAAGTGGTGTCCCTCAGGGGTCCATACTAGGACCAGTACTGTTCAATATCTTCATCAATGACATTAAAAATGGTGGGATTGAGTGCACCCTCAGCAGGTTTGCAGATGACACCAAGCTGAGTGGTGTGATTGACACACCTGAGGGATGGGATGCCATCCAGAAGGACCTGGACAGGCTGGACAGGACCTGGAGAAGTGGGTCTATGTGAATCTCATGAGATTCAACAAGGCCGAGTGCAGGGTCCTGCACATAGGTCAGGGCAAGTCCTGGTATCATTACAGGCTGGGGGATGAAGAGATTCAGAGCAGCCCTGCTGAGAAGGCCTCGGGGCTGCTGGGGGGGTTAAAGATGTCCATGAGACAGCAACATTCACCCACAGCCCAGAAAGCCAACCGTATCCTGTGCTGCATCCCCAGCAGCATGGCCAGCACGGTGAGGGGGCTGGGGTTCTGCCCCTCTGCTCCGCTCTAGGGAGACCCCCCTGCAGTGCTGCCTCCAGCTCTGGGGTCTCAGCACAGGAGAGACACAGAGCTGTTGGAGTGAGTCCAGAGGAGGCCACAGAGATGCTGCAAGGGCTGGAGCCCCTCCGCTGTGAGGACAGGCTGAGAGAGTTGGGGTTGTTCAGCCTGGAGAAGAGAAGGCTCCAGGGAGACCTTATTGTGGCCTTTCAGTACTTAAAGGGGGCTTATAAGAAAGGTGTGGACAAACTTTATTAGCAGGGCCTGTTGCAATAGGACAAGGGGTAATGTCTTTAAATTGCAAGAGGGTAGATTTAGACTATACATGAGGAAGAAATTTCTTACTCTGAGGGTGGTGAAACACTGGCCTAGGCTGCCCAGGGAGGTGGCAGATGTCCCTTCCCTGGAAGTGTTCCAGGTCAAGCTGGAAGGAACCCTGAGCAACATGATCTAGTTGCAGATGCCCCTCCTCATGGCAGGAGGGGTGGAAGTAGATGACCTTTAAAGTTCCCTTCCAACCCAAACTATTCTACAATTCTATGATTCTGTGATTCTATTCCTACAGGTGTGTGCATGATTATGGTGATAATTTAGCCTAATCCAGAAGAAAAGGGTTTGAGGCCAAATGAAGCAGAAAATGAAAATGTCACCCAGGAAACAAAGAACAAGTGTGAGTGGAAAGATATCTCAGTGGGAAACAGAGGAAAGTGCGGTTAGATATAATGCAATGCCCTGTTGAACCGTGGTCTGTCAGACTCTGAGAACTTCAAGCACTTGGATGTTAGTGAGCCCTGTGCTTTGTTGGGTTCTAGGGCACACACTCTTATCTATTAGCATTCAAAACACAGTCATAATTTTTGGCTCATTTGCATGGAAAAAAACCTTTCATGATCCTACAGCTGTTCTCACCCCAGTATTTGTAATTTTATTACTCAAATATCAACTTTTGTTCGCTGTCCAAGTGCAAAGAAAACATAATATTTAAATATAAGCCCCATTTACCTTTCAAGTATTCTTCCTGTCCAAAAAATTCCAAGTAATTTGTGTCTAATTCAGGCCCTGAACTCATTTTTCATCTCTTCTGTGTGCCTATTCATATTAATAGGTGCTAATTCTACCCTTGTGACATCATCACTGTTCCTAAGGCAACGGACTGTGATGTCAGAAACACAAGACAATAGCCTCTGGCTATGAATAAGCAAGTGGGGAAAATAAATAATGAATTAATTGAAAGGCTCGTAGACTGTAGCAAAATATCTCTGGATCCAAACTTCCCACAAATGTTTTAACATACATTACCAGCTTAATTTTCAACAGATTAGGTATTGGCTGGGTGCACTGGGTGTGGGCCATTTGTGCGTGTGTGTGTTGGATTCTTGATGGATAATGTTATGTTAGGTGAATAGTATTTAGTCATGCCGTGCTCTAATGGCTGTCATCTCACGGGCTTTAGAGTATTTAATTTCATAACTGGATAAAACATTCTCTTATCCAAGTCTGAGGCAAAGATATCAGCGTAGCCTTGTTTAAAAAAAAAAAGAAAAGAAAAAAGAAAAAAAAGAAAAAAAGCAGAAAGATCTACTTGTTTGTCTAGTCCAATGTCCTAGGTAATGAAAATTGTGTGTTATACTGTATATAAGTTGAACATAGTTGCTTTCCTTGAGAGAAAATTTAACCATGGGCCAGCTAGCGGAGAAGATGTTTTCTCCTTGCCTTCCATGTAGACTACTAGCTGAATTTTCCTTCTTCTTCCTCTCTTTAGCTTAATTTTAATTAACACTATGCATTGATTTTCTCATTTATCACTTCTCCACATAATTCGCTTTGCAATGTTTGCGCACTAAACACAACAGACGAGATCCACAAAATTATTCAGGACCTCAGCTGAAATTTTAGGATTGTAAGTTTAGCTTATAGGTTCCTGATATATGACTTTTCCTCCCTATCTTGAATTCCTTAACTCACATCATCTCCACTGCATCTACTTCTGGGTCCTTACCTGTAAAGCTTGAAGAGTTTGAAGGGCTCCCAGTCACTTTTTTTCAGGTGCAGGTGTCTGTGAGGTCTCTCCCACCTGAAACAAAGCCCAAAGTGTTGCAAAGGAAGGATAGCCCCATCTCTAAGGCCAGATTGCTGTGCATGCTTTGAAAAATCATCTGCAAAACTAAACCCTTGATTTTCCCTCCCAGGCTTTGTTTTCTACAGGAGAACCAGCTTCACAACACTGTCTGCTTTGCAAAGTCTTGAAATAGAGGCAAAGAAAGCCTAGGCAGCAAATGAAACATCAGCTCATGGTTCCTTTGGACATCTGTTTAAAAACAAAACCCAGAAACTCCCATGACTGCCAACAAGTTTTACAATATTCAGACATGCCAGAAAAAGGGTCGAAGGTCTGTCTGAATCCAGATGGCCTAGTGGGCTAGTATGGTTAAAGCATGCCAGTTTCTGTAGCCAACAGCACAGAAGGGAGTGATTTGGCTAGCATCGTGGCCATCTGCCTTTAACTCCTCAGCCCAAATGACCGGATACCCACTGCAGCTGAATCAACAGCGCAAGTGCACAGCAAAGCTCAAATTTACAATGCTGGATTTGTATCAAGATGCTTCAAAATGGTGATCTGGGCTGGGAAGTCAAAGATAGATGGGCCAGCTGCTGGTGAGATCCCTCAAGTGCTCTACAGATAGTTGTCTTCCCTGTGTGTCTCTCTACCCACTGACTGGGAATATTTTTTGGTATTGTTTACAGTAATTCTCTCTTAACACGTGCATTCACACTCAAGATAAATAAAAAATAAAGAAAGAAAGGAACACCAAACCCCTAAGCAAAATTCACTGTACAGTGGAAACTGAGTCCAAGCTTGAAAAGCAATGTTAGGATGTCATCGGGATTCAAGACAGTGATTCAAGATGTTATTCTTGTGGTGTGTTTCTTGGTTTGCTTTGGTTTGGTATGCTTTTCTTTGGTTATTCTGGAAGATCTATATATGTAATTCATCCCAGCTTGGGGTAAGACATCAGATACAGTTAGGTTAGGAGATGGCTGAATGATGATAAAGATACAACATGGAACTTTGTATGAATCCAAATTTTGTACTCCACTCATTTTCTGTGGTCCCTTGAGGCCTTAGGATGAGTTAGTGAAGTCCAGAGCTCATTAATTTTTCTGTAAGGACAATTCTTCTGCTTTTATGATGGAAGGGTACAAACTGGCTAACTTCTCTGGGGACATTTACACTCTGGAAGTTTAAAGTTAGGAAAATAACCCCTTGGTCTAAAAAACTTTATCACACTTTTGAAAACTAATTACTGGAGGGGTGAGACAGATTGTTCAGCCATCCTGTGGTTATTTCTGCAATTTTTTTCAATGTCCCCAAATCTGGCCAAAATAATCTTGAAGCAACTTATTTCAATAAGAATGTACGTGTAGACATACCAGCTCAGACCAAAAAGCTCTTTAGGAAGAGACCCATAGGAGATGCCTAAAAATAAATATAAGAAAAGTGTAATTTCCCCCACGTATTCGCTTTGATCTTCTGTGGGAATGGCTAAGGGAATTTCACGAGAACCAGGGTTGCTGACTTTGGACATCTTTAATTTCAAATGTCAAAATATTTGTCCAGAAATTTTTTTAATGTTTTAAGAACTCACTTTCCATTCTCAAAAACTGTCAAAAGTAACAGTGGAGAGTTACTTTTTAAGGAATTTTGCCTTTTAGGAGAAAAACTATTTGGATGTAATTTCCCCGTCAGTTCTAAGAATTACTAGGGAAAAAAAAATCTATTTAAATACACGGCATAACTTTTTAAGTTTCTAAATTCATCACAGTATGGTTTCAACAGATTTTAAACACTGCAGTAACAACAGAGAGTCGTTACCCTTATAGGCTGTGTATTAATGCTGTTTAACATATTATTGCCAGTATTGGGCACCTTCAATTTTCGCATTATGTTCAATTAAAAAGGAGGTAATAGCAGGAACAACTCTGAAAGTTACATGGTGCATGTAATATGGCTGAACAACTTTAAAGAAATAAAATTTTGAGATGATTCCCATATATAAAAGACAAAGTTAGAAGTCTCATTATGTGCATTTGGAAATTAAGATGACAATTTGCATTGACTTCTTGTCTGATGGACGACCCAGCAGTAAGCGTGGTGGAGATCGGACTTCATTACAGCTTTTCTTCTACTGTGACATTCTGGGCACGTTGCAGTAAAGCTGTCAGCCTTGGCAATGCAACTGTTGATTATTTTAGGTTAAACCATTGATGCTTCAATATTTAAAAAAGAAAAGCAATTCGTTCTTCAGTATTTCAGAAAAAGAAATGAGAGGGGATGGAGTTCATAGCTAAGATTATAAAATGAAGAAAGCAAAGCTGGTGCACAGCTTCTCCAGTCTCTGACTTGCATTTGTTCCTCAAAGCGAAAAGGCAAAGCAAAGGAATTTTTTATATATTTAATTATTTGATTCAAGGGCATGTCTCCATGGTAGCTTGGATTTCCTGTAATGATTTCAGTGGACATCAAATGATCATAGAATCATAGAATGTGTTGGGTTGGAAGGGACCTTTAAAGGTCGTCTAGTCCAACCCCCCTGCAGTAAGCAGGGACATCTTTAACTAGATCAGGTTGCTCAGAGCCTCATTGAGCCTGGCCTTGAATGTCTCCAGGGATGGGGCCTCCACCACCTTCCTGGGAAACCTGTTCCAGTGTCTCACCACCCTCCTTGTAAAGAATTTCTTCCTAATGTCTAATCTAAACCTGCCCTGCTCTAGTTTAAAACCATTGCCCCTCCGCTTGAGTTCAGGACAATTGTGTGCGGCCAGGCTGGGCTGGTGGGACTGGCACTTTGTAGCTGGGACATGACGTACACCTCAGTATCATAATTTCTGCTGGTGTTGTGTCGGATCCAAAGGCCAAAGCGAGTTGCAGTACTTTATCAATTTTCTCATGTGAGGTCTGCTTAAAAAAGAGATTAGGAAACCCTGTTCTGGGGGAAATTAGTCTTTGACTGCCTTTGTTTTTTGTGGTTTTCAGTCAAACATTTAAGCCTGGAGGGAGCAATGCATAGCTCTATTTAAATAATCCACTTGTATATTTTGTTCCATGAATGCTGATTTTATTTTTCGGAATTACGCGCTTACATTGCTATGTTTCGGGTGCCGCAAATTACCATTAAAAAAGAGGGTTTTGCTGAGTGTTTTTTTCTTTTTCTTTTTTTTTTTTTTTTAAATGTAAGACTGTGGTGGGTCTCTGAGTTTCATATTTGGCTCTAAGAGATCAATCCCAGTCAGCTCTGATGGATCCAGCTACTTTAGCCAATGGTTACCGTTCTGCTAATTCACTTGTGGGGAAAAAAACATAAAAAAAAAAAAAAGAAAAAAAAAATTAAACCCATTGTATGGTGGTTCTAAAATCCTCCCATCCATTGAATTCATCACAGCCATACACACTGAGAATGGAATCCATCCATCCTTCAGTATCATGAGTTTGGTTTAAAGAGCTGCATGGATGGGAAAGTTTTATAATCACATTCCCTGGACTGAATTTATGTGGTAAAGATCAGGTTAACCTGGGTATAGCTGGCTGCCAGAAAACACAGAAAATGCCTTAGAAAGCCAAGCTTTCTGCTCTGCCTGAGCTTTAAAGCACAGTATATGTGTGCATGTGTCTATTTACGCAACGAGAGAGACGCACACATACATACGTATATACGCCTCATTTAAATGGAGACATATATGCACACACACTTACACCAAAATTCATCCCTAGTGGTAATTTCATTGGCATCAAGGTGCTGATATATGGGACAAATTCAGACAGTTATCTTTAATGAACAGATGAAATCTGTGACAATATATGCAATTAAAAAGGCTCTTTTTTTTTTTTTTTTTTTTTACACAAGTATTTCACATTGGATAAAATGTGGACCAAAATTTGAAAGAAGTGGATACTCACACTGGCAAAACTTTGGTTCCTGTCTTAGCTGACTCAGCCACTGAGATTTCCTGTTGTCAACAAATGTGTTGAGCTTATACTGGGATGATTCAGAGCAGGAGCCTGGTTAGGTGCTTTAAATCATCTTTCTGCAGTCTCTTTTTCTCCCTATGCATTAATTGTAGAAGATGACTAGTCAGTGAAAATCTACTTGCTGAGTACCCAAAGTGTGGAAGATGTCTGATCATACCAAACGAGCAAACAGATCTAGTATAAAACAGCAAACCTGATGTCATGAACAATTTCAATATTGGCAGCTTATTACCACTTTAGAGTGTTGAAAGCTAATTCCCTTTTTCTAATAAACTTTTTCCTAATATCTTTTCTACTAAAATTCTCATGGCCATTTTTAAATTTTTCCCTTTACTTAAAACGAGTATCAATTTTATTTCTTTTTTTTTTTTTTTGCCACTGAAAACCATTTTTTTATTTCCTAGAAGGTAGATTTTAAGTAAACCAACAGATTTCACACCTTCAAAAATTATTTTGAACAGAAAGTACTTTATGGTTGGTTTGTTTTCCAAAAACTCTAATATTTTTATATTAATATAAGAAAAGAAAGCTTCATAGTGATTACGTCCTTTCACTGAATTCATCATTTTTTGAGTTAATAATATTATTTTTGGTAAAGAGGAAAATATTAAATGAAAATAATATAAAAAAATCATTAATAACATAGTATAAAGCAGTAACTCCCCACATTAAAGAGCACAGACCACCAGTAATTCATACAGACCATTGTGGTGGTCCACAAAATAAACATTTTGGAAGCAAAGCAGTAGGGGATCCTAATAGTTGTATGAAAAATGTTTTTTTCATACAGAAAACAAAAGTTTTCTCTGCCGCTCAAGTCTTCATCAAATGGAAAAATTAAATGAGCTCCTGCTTTGTGGCATGGCTGTATGCATTATTGAGAAATCAGTACTTGCTAAAAGAGTACCAGTATCTACTCAACTGCCTCAGAGCAAACTTTTTTACGGGTCAACTCTCCAGGAACTTTCTGAGACTGCCACAAGGGTTTTTTAGTCTGTTCAGAGCTGCAAAATTCCACAAGTATTTCAGAATTGGCTAGTTTTCAATCAGATCATATAGTGATGAAGAACTTGCAATGGACTTTGGTTTTGGCCTTAAAAGTCTTTGAATCACCTGTGTTCACCAAAAGTACCTAGTTCAGTTCTGTGCTGTATTTGAAGACTGTATATAGTTTATAAACTAATCCATGTGCTAAGCAAAAATAATTCTGACATAAGCAGTGGCTGTCAGATTATGCAAAAACCACTGAAAAACCTAAAAATGCAACAGAGTGATAGCAAGAGGTTGAGAGAAATAATAGCCTGAAAAATTAGGAAGAGTGTGGAACGTGAAAAAGGATGAGTTATTCAGTGTTACTCATAGGGGGATGATTTGAATTAATGGGATGAGAAATGGAAAATTTGGATGGAAGACTGTAAGACTTCTAAACACGAGAGCCTTAGAAGTTTTTAGAAACAGTAGTGTGTCATCTGGGATCCTGAAAGCTAGACTGAATGCTGAAGCTGCATGCTTGCTGGTGAACTGAGCAAGGTCAGAGGGCCCAAAGAGCAAGTGTCATGGCAGAGTTCACATTCATACGGTGGGATTCTCCTCCCAAGATCAGGTTGACATAATCCATCCTGATGACTGAGAATCTAAAGGCCTGGCAGTCTAAACTGATTTCTGCAGACCACATTAGGTGATGCAAAAGTGAAGGCTTAAGTCTTGCCAGTGGACAAAAGTGGATTAACCCTTTTTGTTTTGAAGCTATTTCAGACGTGCTCAAAAATAGCTGCTGTAGTCCACTACAATGGCTCTCCTGGATCGCGACACTGTCTGTATTTCAGCTCATGGATCAGGGTGCTCCCTTGGTGACAAAGCGGGGGTGTTATCAGCAAGTCGATGCAGGGCCGTTTATCTCTGCACTGTCACTCACTGCAGAGCTAGTTATCTCTGAACGGGCTGATACTGCCTCTTCTCACCCAGTGAGAGTGAGGCGATAGTGGTACTATCTCTGAGGCTTTACACCCAGCTCTGGCCTCAGTTAACATCCTCTCTTTGATAGGAGAGGAGGAGGAAGGGCCATGGTGGAGCACAGGCCCTGGTGCCAGATATAGTCAGCGAGGGAGGTCTGGAAGAAGGGGAAGCTGTAAGGCAAGATCATCTGGGTGATTCTCACAGGAAGGATTACTTGTTAAATCTATGATGCATTTCACACTCAGATGAAGGTATCCATAGCCAGCAGGCTGTTTGTTCCCCTGGCACAATGGAGAGTTGGTGGAGAATCTCAAAGTGAGGTGCAACAGAGGTGGGCAGAGTAGCTGAGCTTACTGGCATTGGTGAGATGGTTGCATGTATCTTAGTTAATGCTTAGTTATAGTGACATGGATGGGGAAAGGCTAGGTACAAAGACAGGTCTCACTGTGAGTTGCCTGAAAAGCACAAGTAGCTAACACAGCTGATCAGGAGCAGGGTATTTACCAGCTTTCTTGGAGAAAGATGCCATGCCAAGGCCTTTAACTGCTATCATTCATTTGTCCTCAGAAAAGGAGAAAAAGGAAATAACTTGTAAACCAACTATTAAGATATCTGCCTGGTGCAAATACATGCACCTGAAGGTCTGAATACATTCTCCAGTATTTCATTCTCCAACCAGGATCGTGAAATGAGCAAACTCTTGTAAAAACAGCGTTCACACTTCTTCAGTATTTAGACAATACCCACTGTTTCTGCCAAGCCCACAAAATATATGGTTCTTGGGTTGTAGATAATCTTCATAAGTGTTGTTTGGTCTTCTGAGCAACGAGTCAGCACATCTTTCATTCTTACTTGCCCATTGAATGTACATAAGCCTCATACGAGTAATCAATGCACATATACCTCTTGGTAATTTAGAATCATAGAATCATTACGGTTAGAAAAGACCTTTAAGATCATCAAGTCCAACCATCAACCTAACACTGACAAGTTACCGCTAAACCATGTCCCTCAGCGCCACATCTACACATCTTTTAAATACCTCCAGGGATGGTGACTCAACCACTTCCCTGGGCAGCCTATTTCAATGCTTGACCACTCTTTCAGTAAAGAAATTTTTCCTAATCTCCAATCTAAACCTCCCCTGTCTCAACTTGAGGACGTTTCCTCTTGTCCTATCACCTGTTACGTGGGAGAAGAGACCAACCCCCACCTCACTGCAGCCTCCTGTCAGGTAGTTGTAGACAGTGATAAGGTCTTACTTCAACGTTCTTTTCTCCAGGCTAAAACCCCACAGTTCTCTCAGCCACTCCTCATATGATTTGTGCTCTAGAACCCTCACCAGACCCCTCACCACTCCTTAGGTGGCAAGACAGACTGAAAATCTTCTCCTGGAAAGAGGCAAGGAAGCAGGAGAGGAAAACAGGCATCTGGGGCAAAGGATATTGTCAAGGAAGGGAAAAAGCATGGACTACCTGTTATTGATAAAGCTGACAACTTTTATGGCCCACCTGCGTTGTTCACATCTGGTTTGCACCTGCAACACCAAGAATCGGCTGTCAGTCAATCTGTTTGTGTGACTTATTTAACTTACCCTTGTGCCAGGATTCCCAGGAGGAGTCTGGAGAGTACTATCTCCTTTAGCATGGTCAAATAACACCACATCTCCCCAGTTCTCCCAGTGTAAATGTGAGAACGCAGATAATTCTTCCTGGTGGGTCACAAATGTTTAGTATGCAGACAGAAGCATAATCCACCAGCTCCATATCTGCCTCCCTCCAACTCCCCTTGTTTCCTGTATTAAATCCACAGGAGCTGTGAACCTACAACAGAGGCAGGAAAATTTCTTGCTACTTATCACAAGTTGTAGGAAGCTCATAGTACCCAATGGAAACCATGTTTCTGGCCAAAACAACACCCATCACATAAATAAGAGTTGGAAAGCGCATAAGACATTTATATTTATTATTCTAGTAAATCTACCTCCTCCTCTTAATGTCTTCTGGTGTGCAGTAACTTACAATGCGCCACAGCACATGATATACTTAATAAGATCCTTATTTCTCCATCTTTCAATTCTTTTATTTATTGCTGTGACCCAGACAAGGTGGTACCTGAGAAAAGCTGACACAGGCACTTATGTGTCCAAGGGCAAAATCCAGAACTGGTGCAAACCTGCTTGATTCCCCTGTAGTCAATAGAGCTATGTCAATATTCATTGCTTGTAATCCAGTCCCTCAAAACAAAGTTCTACAGCCGTTTTGTGTCCTTTATTTGTGTAGGATAGACAGCTAGCAACTACTGAAATGTTAACTCCTAATTTTCTGATTTAAATTGCTACATTAAATCGTCTAGCATGAGACAACAGGTAAGATTTTCCAGTGCAGCTAATGATGTGAAGAACCTCTACATTTTTTTCTTACCCAAAACCCAACTTTAGAGATTAGAAGAACAGTGATTTTCCTGATCTTCTGAAAACTCAACAGCCCTAAAATGTCTGAAGCTGGCTAGTTGGAATAACTATTTTTAATGTTTTAATGCACTGTATGTTTCTGTTGTCCAAGGAAATTTCCAAAATGCATAGGAGTAAGCAAGACAAGAGACAGAGTGAAGAGAACTTAGAAAAGCAAGAACACTATATTGCTCTTAGCTGAAAATAGACGCAGAAATTGAATACAAAATAACATAACGCAATCGTCTTTCAGCTGGGTAGAGGTTCTGAAGGAAAAATGAGAAGTGAAAATAGGGAGAAAAAAGAAAGAGTAAGAGAGAGACAAAACTAGAAAAAGAAGAGGAGATTTTGTGAGTGTGTGTGTGTGTGCGTGCAAAACTTTTCCACTAGAGGAGAGCTGTGTTGGTCTGGAATTCCAGCCCAAAGGAACGCTCCCATAAATTAACTCATTTTTGTTTTTTCAAACATCAGTTAGCCTCACCACAAGGTCTCAGTGCTGTGCCATTTCCAAACCACTTTGGGACTGTCAAACATAAATCATGGGGTGTAGAAGCAGTGGAGGCAGAGAGTTATGATCTGGGCACAAGGTGCAAATTGCTTAGAGTTAACGCCAGACTTTTTTTTCTTTTTTTTTTTTTTTTCCTTTTCACCACAAGAATTTTTTTTATATTATTCCCTGTTCTTTTTCTGCCTTTCTTTCTTCCATTCTTTTCCTCACTGCCTCTTTTTCTTTTTCTTTTTTTTTTTTTTAAATTATTACTAAAATCAGAAAGAATTAACAAGAAGCAATTAGGGTAGCATTTACTATAAAAAAGACCTCTATCGGAGTGCTGCTCCCAGGACGACATCCATAGTAAACTCCTACCCTGCTGAGGGAGTATTTTCCTCTCTTTTCTTTCTTACTTCCCTCCCCTTCCCTGCTTTATGTTCTCTAGCAGTGATGGTGGTCTCAGTCTCACAAAGAGACCCAGCAATTGGAAGGTTACTAAATGAAAGTTGCTTTTTAGTACCAATTACTGCTTCCTTGAACACATGATTCCAGTAACCTAGGACACATTGGCTCTGATGCTCACAGATGACTACAGGTGATTCTTTTGGTGAGGGCAAAGAGAGATATAGAACTTGATTATCAGCAGGGTGCTCTGCATAATCAGAAATTTAGGCTGCTTCTACTTGCCTACCATTGGACAGCTCAAGCAAAAGCAAATATAAAAAGAAAAGTAATGGTCAAAAATATATGACTGAGATTGTGCCCTTTTTCTCTGTCCAGTGATGGTGCTGGATAATTATAGGGAGAAGTGAACAGACTTCTTTGGACATCAAAGACGTATTGTCTAAACTGGAGTTCAGTAAAGCTTCCTGGAATTACCTGTTCCTGTATACTTCTTATTCCAAACAATCTTGGGAGATTACAGCATTTACATGTTAGGAAGTTCTTACAACTGCATTGTACCCTCCTGCTACTCCATGATCTGGTTTCAGTCACTCTGAGTGAAGAAATAAAAATAATTATCCTGGTTCTATCACATTTCAGGACTTTTGACATAAGTAAGCCTAGAAACCAAAGCATGGAGTCTCATCTTCCAATGACTGAAGCTTGGACTCCAATCTTGCCAACTTTCTCACCAAAACATGTCTTTTAGTTGCTGATGGATCTTCTGGCTTGTTTCAACTAGTTCCACAGAAGAGAGAATGTTCAAGAAAATATGTCCAAGGTCCACAGACAATATGCTATAACTCTTTGTAAACAGCTTGTAAAACCTGTAGTTTTATTTCCCTCTTATATGTTTATTTTAAAACCACATCATCTCATACTCTTAATTCTGTGGAGTGGGATTTTCCTTTCTTATGGGTCTTATTCCCTCCTTTGGGGATAAGAACCTTGACTTTGTTTGGAAGAGGGGTATCCACATGACCAAAAGCTGAACTGGTTCCTTGTCTGGCTCCAGAACTAGCCTATAGTTAATGGCACAGATTTATTCTCACACTGAATCAAGGGGAGCCCAAGTGCTGGAGTGCAGAGATGAAGAAAGGCATGGACAGAGTGGACATCAGTTTGGCATGGGTTTTCATTTCATGCTTCTCAGTAACACCCTGTGTAAAATTTTCCAAAGAGTCCATTTGTAAAGCTGTAAGTTGTAGTCAACAGCTGCCTCATTTGTGGTCCCCAGAGAAGGGTTTTTTGCACATCTTGTACTATCCAGGCCATGTAAAACACAGTCATTCCTGAAAATAGTTGACCGCCTTTTGCAAAATCATGATTAGGTCAGTCACATTTTGTTTTCAGCTATGTACTCTAAAACCACTGTTCCCTTTCAAAACTTCTGCCCTAGACCTTCCAGTGTTTTTGTCTTGAGGGATCTGAAATAGCTTCAATTAAACATTTCTACATGAGATTTGTATCTTTTTTTCATTTTTCACTGTCATATTTCTTTGAGAGTTGAATATTGCATCCAAACTGAAATAAGATATATCCTGCATTTAGATGTGTTTGAATTAAGCATAGCCTGGAGCATGTTTTATGCTTGCATCATGTACACTGCTGCACTGCAGCCTTGCCCTCAGCTGGTCTTCAGTTAGAATTGAGTGACTTGATCTCTGCCCAGACCTCTCTTGTCCTGGGGGAATGGGGAGAATGTAGGGGACGAGACATGAAGAGTTGGTTATGCTCTCTCCAACGATTTGCCCTTCTTTCCTTTGTAGCATCCGCTGTCATAATCCAGACAGAGAAGATTTTGGATGCTTGAGAAACAGGCAGCGAGATTTTTATGTGAAAAGGAGTTGCAGTTCACAACGCTGTAAGTAGACAACACATTGTATGATAACGTTCACGTGGCAGCATGAACTACAATGGATAAACTTTAGCAGGTCAGCTGATCACATTGGGAGGCTGAGTGACAGAAAGAAAAATATATAAGCAGAAGCAAGCTTTGGCTGTCAAGGAAACAGAGTCTATTTGAATGGTGCTGTTGTGAAAAGAATCGTTGTTGGTGTGTGGGTTTCTTCTCCTAATAAAAGGTAATCTAATAAAACCTGCCAACTTGTTTGCTTTCGCTCTTGAGTATCCCATGTTGAGAACCGTATCAAGTTGAAACTGTATTGAGCAAAGCGTAAACAGCATTCTTCAGGAAGAAGTTCAGCTGGTTTAAGAGCACTTGGAGGTCTCAAAAGGAAAATATAAGGAGGGATTTGCATACAGCAGATGGAACGTTGAATTTTTCATAACAACATTAAGTCTCAGTTAGAGAGGGTTTGAGCCATGAAATTCAGAACCAGACTATCCATATCTCCAAATTCTTATGAACTTTGAGCTGTGTGTTTTACTTGGTCCCTTACAGAGACATAGGATCCCACATAAAAATAAAGCACAATGTTTTACTTTGAATCTCCTGTCCCTCTGGGGAGAGCACTGGTGTTGGCATTAGAAGCGTGTGAGCTGGGGTCATGAAAATTCATCCGTTGTGTCGTGTGTCAATACATGGCAACTGCTATCACAGAAGACCTATGAAAAAGGGAAAATAGAACAAGATCTGCTCTTCCTAAGTCATTCTTAATAGATACTTGTCTGACTCACTGTCAGGCATCACCCATGATGGGAGATCCTCAGCTGCCTGAACACTTCTCAAGCAATCTAGGTCTTCATGTTTACAAGCCTATTCATACATTCTCAGATGGCCTTTGCCATTTTTCCCACAGGCAAATGAAATTGGTTCTCACTTAATTAGGATCCATCTTAATGCCCAGAAACTACTCTACAGAAATGCTCTGTAACCACTTTCCGAGCCTCTCATGTTCTGTACAGATGCTCACCCCACTCCCATCCACAATACCTTGTAATAGTCCTTTCCTGAATAAGATGCTATTTATTTCTGAATAAATTACCACATTCTGACAATTTTGTGTTGATCTGTCCTTACTATTACATAAAATCTTAACCAGTGTACTTTCTCTACCACTCTAAATCATTAAAAATGATCATGATTCATCACTACTCATTATTTATTGTCAGAATTTTCCCTTGCAGAACCCACTTAATACATATTTCCATTTGTACCTATTTTGTCAGTAGGTTTTCCAGTAATTTTTGCCTCTAACCCATAGTAGTTTAATCTATACTGTCTTTGCCTAGTTTATTTCTGAGAATGTCATATGAGACAGTGTTAAAAGCTCTAATAAAATTGATGTATGTATTGGCAGCTACTGCTCCTCCTGTAGCTACAAACTTGTTACTGTCTATAGAAAGACATTTGGTTGCTTTGACATGTCAGGTTTTACTTCTTTTTGTCTTCTTTTTTTCTTGGTCTTTCCGACTTTGTCTTGCTGGGTATCTGGGCTCTTTTTGCACATCCATAGCACCTTGGCCTGAATTCCCCTTTCTGTGTGATGTTTGTGTTTGAAACAAATAAAGATCCCATGATTTAGCAGCCTTTCTCCCTATTTACACAACTTTCTTCTTCAATGGTATAGTTTGCTTTATAGGCTTATCTGTTTTTTTATAGAATGGTAAGCTTTGTTTTACTCTTTTATTCTTTTACCTGTTTACTCTTTTCGACGATAGACCACCTCCAAGAAGATTTTATTGGCAAATTTTCTGTGTGTCTTCACATGTGCTTTTATAAAAATCACTGTTCAAATTACACTACTCTCTGACAACTTTGACATACGAACTGAAATAATGGAGAAGAAAGCTTCATATTCACGAATGTTATTGTCATCTGATCTTTTTAAAGCCCGGCTGTTCATTATTTTTCTATTGCACTAGGTAGTGGCAAACTGCATTGACAAGCTACTTCAAGAATAGAAAGTATAACAAAAAATAATGAACAGAGAGAGGGAGACAAAGAAAATAATGGATTTTAGAATAGCCAAGAGATTAGGACACTGTCAAGAATGGGAGTTTAGGTTCAAGTCCTTGATCAACCTGAATGAATCTGGAGAAGATTCTCCAGTCTTCCAGGTTATTTCTCTGACTGCTGAACTGACGAAAGGTTTGTTTGTTGTTGTTTTTTATTTTGTTTTGTTTTTTTTTTTTTTTAATTCAGTTGCTCCTGTTGGAGCTTTTCCACTTTGTGCGAGTAATTACAGGCATTAATGAAACCAGAGAGCACAAGGATGCGTTTTGGTGGTCAGTACATTGTCTCATGACTGAAGTGGGGGCATAATCTGAATCCAGGTCTTGGGTCTCCCTGATGCAGCTAAGGAAGAATTTGAGCATGTATCTCCCATAGACAACTGTATTTTCAATTACTGAATACTTCAAACAAAACACTTTCCCTATGTACATGTTCTTTTCAAAAAATTATTGCCCTGGTTCCCCTCCAAAAAACATTGCAGTGAAATTTTAATTGGTGCTGGTGGTTCTTTATTTTTAGAAAAATATTTTTTTCAAGGAACTAACATTTTCTCAAAACAAACAAACAGAAATGTGAGAGCACATTTAGTTGCTCTGGGTTTTAATTCCAGGTCTGTTTAAGGGTTGATAGGGTATGTTGGGTTTTTTACTTGCACTATTCTTCTGTCTTGTCTACTGTCACTGAAAATCTTCTGGGGAAGGAAAATATCTTTCATATGCATTACTGAATTCCCAGCTTCTATGTTCTATCTCAAGGATTAAATTTTTTTTCATACACAAAAGCTTATAATGAAAGCATACAGAGTATTACCAAGTCATAGATTTTGTTTATTTATTTAAACTTTTTTTTTTTATTGGTTCACTCTGACAAGTCCCTTCCTCTCCTGACGAATTGCCTTAATGTCAAATCAATTGAATCTTTGGGTTTTCTTCTTTTATTATTATTTTTTTTTAAATTTTGCAAGCCCATCATACAGATTTTAACAACTGAATTTTCAAGCTCTTGAGACAATAAGCATTTGTTATGGGAAGGCTGACCTTATGCTCAGCCCTGCATGGAAAATGGCTGTTCTATAATAAACAAATTAATCACTGGGGCTCATTTCTCAGTGTGATATTTGTTCTTCTGATGCTTTTACATGTGTTTGTAGAAATGTCACACAGTTTTGGGGGTTTACTTTCTAAACAGCTGGTATGCTGTCTTCTTCATCATCCAATCCTGTATCACTAATTTCCAGTTGCAATGATGAGCTGGGAGGGCATTAATTGCCTTCAATTTCACCTTTTGGTGATTAATTACTGCTGTGATCAGACCAGATGTCAGAGCTGAAGGGACACCTGCCCTCTCTCAGCAGTTAGTTATTTCAAATATTAGACTCCCCAACTTGTGAATAAGGTCTTGTATACTCCTCTTCCTTCTTGCATGACTGATGGTCATGTAAATAACTGTGGTCCTGAAACAGATCTTGTTATTGACACTTGGGAAAAACAGCTGCAGGCAGGTCATCAGACTTTGTGATGTTAAGACCTGTGAAAGAGAGCATGAGAAAGAGTGAGGAAATGAGAGAAAGGCAAAGATAGGAGAAAAGATAAAAAGAAAATCTTTTTTTTTTAAAGCGAGTGGAAAGAGAATGCTAGATTAAATAATTCCCAGAGCACCACCTTTACTTTCTTGTGACTGAGGTGTTCTGTCAAGTAAGGCAAAGACTGCTGATTTACAACTAGGCAATAATTTTTTCTTCTCTTCTTCTCCAGGGACTACAGATACAATTTATCTGTGGAGTCCGTTCTCCTTGATTTCTTCTCAAACACTCGTTCACCAACAGGTCACGGTCCTGGATCTTTTTTGAACTGAAGAAACCACATGTCATCCTGTAAAGCTTGGTTCCTTTTTCATGCTATTATTTTGTGAGCGGTTGATTGACAATAGACTGTATATATATGTAGCCATGGATGTCTCCAGGATTTTCAAAAGGAATAGTATATCAAATTGACATTGGATATAGGTGGGGTTTAGGAACATGCTCTGCTAGGCTTAGTTGGAAAATCTCACTATAATTCTGCAGGCTCAGTGGATGGGATTTTCAAGAACCTATGGAAGTTAGATAACCAACGAGAAGAGCTGAGAACCCAGCTCCCTTACCTTTTCCAAAAATCCCAGAACCATTTCGTCATGACTCTGTAAATTGAAAGACTGTGTCTCGTGACTTATGGGATTGTAGAATTATTGGTTGGAAGGTTCAACTGGAGGTCTCTAGTCCAAACTTCTTCAACTCCTTGGAGTAATCAAGTGATAACCAGTGCTAGATCAAGTCAGGCTTTAATTTTTTCTAGACAAGTCTTGAAAATCTCTGAGAATGGAGATTCTACAATTTCTCCAAGCCACCTTTTCCAGCTCTGAACTACACTCCTAAAGAAAAAGTTTCCCTTTATGTCCAAACTGAATGTCTCAGGTTACTCTTTGTAGTGGTTGTTCCTTGTTTTTCCATCTAAGATCTACAAGAAAAGTTTTGATCTCTTTTCTTTGTAACACTTTTTCAAATTGAGAACTGCAATTAGATCTCCCTTAGCCACCTCTTTACAGGAATAAGCAAGCCCAGTTTTGCTTTGTTTTGTTTTTATCCTCTCTGTATACCTCAGGTGTAGCCTCACCAGCATGAAATAAAAAGATAATAACTTCCCTTGGTTTGCTGATCAGACTCACAATCTGACTTAATACACAATTGGTCCTGTTCACAATGAAAGCATGTTGTGGGTTCATTGCCAGCTTTGCATTCACTGGGACCTCTGAGTCTTGTTCAGTGGGACCTCTACTCGGTCATTCACTTCCCAGCATAGGGTCATTCTTTCTCAGTGCAACACTTTGCTTTGATCCTTTATTAAGTTTCATAAGATGTCTGCAAGTGTAGTCCTCACATTTCTCAAGGTCTGCATGGACTGAAGCTCAACCCTTCAGTGTATCAACCATTTATCCTCAGTTTCATCTGTATATTTGCTAAAGGTATATGCTGTCATCCTCTGAGTTGAGGGTTTTGTGGTTTCTGTTCATCCAGTTCTAGACATTTCTAAAAGTTTGTTCACAACAGACCGTACAGTTTAATTTTGATGAATTTTTTCTCTTCTTATTGAATAGCATAGTAGGAGTGAAGCACATTTTATGTGCTTGAGGCATTCAGACTGGTAAGATCATTGTTATCTCACAGCTGCTATGCTAACGAATGAAAGTGAACACCATGTACCTACCCATGGTTGTGCATCAACATAGTAGGTGGAGCTTATCTCATCAAATGTAAATATTAGTATCTGACCTATCTGGGGCCATGAAAACAAATAGGCACCTTGAGATATAATTCACCTTGTCTAGTACCTATCTACGATATCTACAAAATACACCTGATGTCCCAGGTGCTGGCTATGTTAATCAAGACTTGACCTAGTAATGGGAAAATAGTTAGAAGTCATACTATTAAGTTCATCTTAGTTGGGGCTGAGCAAGAAGTTTTTCACAGGGACACGTGGGGGTGACTGCATCAATGATGCTAAGGTGAATCTCTTCTTTTTATCAAGGAAAAAGCAAAAAGACAGCTGCAGCTCAGCCCAAACAACTAGGCCCATGACACTATGAATATCTCGTCACATCTTCTGGCCAGTGTAGGATAATGTTTCTTTTATACTAAAAAGGAAGACTAAATAATTAACTAATGGGTAATAATGACCAGATTTAAACTGGTGGAGGTGGGAGCCTTTCTGTGCTTCTGAGTCTGGATGTTAGGATTGGCAATGCCCTGAAATTATTGCAAGGAAAGATCTGGGCATGCGCCACAATCGTCTTGTACACCATGTTTTTTATGAGAAGGGTCCATGGGATCTTATGGGATACACCCATGAGAGCTAAAGAAGCTGGCTGATTACATTGCAAGGCAGCTCTTGATTATCTTTGAAAGTTTGTGGCAAGCAGGAAAGGTTCTTGAGGACTGGAAGAAAAGAAATCTCACTTCTCCCTTGAAGAAGAAGTTGTCTCTTGTTTTTCCACCAAGAAAAAATATGGGAAATATCTTTGGTCCATTCCAAAGGACTACAGATTGCAGTTTACAGCCATTTCTCCTGGATGAAATTAAGATATAGAATCTGAGAAGCAAACTTTATGCCAAAGTAAATGATGAAGATTGTTTCCTTTAGCCTGAGGCAAAGCATTTGTTTTTCTCAGTTTTGAAAGACGGGGATTAAATTCAGTTTAAGGAGACACCAATATTTGGGCAGCTAAGCTGTTCTTTAGGCTCCAGTCTATGTTGGTGGGAAGGAAAAAGGGAGAAAGGAAGAAAACAGAGGAACAGGTTTCCTAAACTCTGCCATTTTAGGCACTTCAGGGTACATTATTTGGCCTTTACTTGCCTCTTCATAGGACTAGGTCTTTCTTATGTTCCATGTCTTATCTGCCCGCTCAGATGAAATGTGCTGGTACCTTGAATCTCTACAAGACCAGTGCATCAAATAAGACACTGGATACCTATATTTAAGTAACTGAATCCTACTCTTGATCTCCACTAGTTTTAAAGAAAAATCTGGACACCTACTTGCTAATACCTGAACGTATTCCTTGACCTAAACTCTATGAGCATCTTAAATAATGAATTCATTGACATAAACTCTATGAACAACATTAAAAGATTTGTGAAATCATGCAGTAAGAGACCTAAAGTCAGCTGATTATGCAATATTTTGTTGAAAAAACATGGATGACCTGGATTCAGAGATAACCATTTTTCAAGTCAAATTGTTGCTGAATAGTTCTTTCATGAAAAATTACTTTTCCATCTAGAAGGAAAAAAATAAAAAGAAAAATAGGTGTTTCTCTAATTTAAATGCAAATAAAATATCTCAGTGCTGCCAGAAAAGCCAGAGTTTTGACTAGATGTCTTCCTGATATCACTTACAATCTGAATTATTCTATGATTCTAAGAATTTGGTAGAAATAAAAAAAAATAAATAAAAATAAACACGACCCCCCCAAGATTTTTCATTGAAATGGGAACGATGTTAACTGGCTGAACTCAGAAGACAGGAAAGTAAATATAAGCTTGCGCTTCAATTTATCATCAGAATATGTTTTCAGAAAGGTATGTTTAAGGGAAAAAAACACTGATGGGCTCTTTATTTTTGTTTTGGTTTGTTTTGTTTTTTTTTTCCCTGAGAAAGCTGTTCTCCTTTTTCCAGCAGCTCTTCTCAGAACACTCCATGCTGTCTTAACAACAACAAATGTCAAGGGTTTCCAGTTAGATTACTGCACCATAAACCAACAGTTTATCTGCTAAACAAAGACATAAAGGGAGAAGTCCCAAATAAATCCCAGGAGGTGTGACAGTATCAGCTAAATGTCTTTAAATAGCTTTTCATTTTGCTTCTGCCTGTCCCAGAGAAATTCCATTTGAGCGCAGAAGGGAACATTCTGATAATTTAGTCTTGTCTTTTTCAGAAACTCCTTCCTTTCTGCTCTTCTCTCGGCTCCCATTCCCCTCTCCCTGCATGTCTCTTCTTTGAACAGTCATTGCCTTTGAAGACACACCCAAGATTAGTTAATCACCGCCTCGCTCCACCAACACGCCATTATTCAAGCAAACCACGCCCCCCCTCCCAGTGTCAGACTCAGTGGAAATTCTTACATGACCATGGCCACACACGGACCTTGAGCACTCATATAATACAACTTCCATGCTTATTTTATTTGTTATGGGGCTATGCTGGCTGGGGAAACCAACCACCGCCTTGCTTTACGGGACACCATTTGCTGTCATTTGGCACCCAGAAGCACCCAAGATTGACACTACAATGGGATTTATCACACGTGGCTATTCCTCATGGCATCTTCCCAGGAAAAAGCCCAATGGCATTGTTCAAATAATTCATTATTTTTATTGCAATTGGACCTGAAGGCCTTAAGTAGGAGTAGGGTTCCCTTTAGATAAGTGTTGTACAAACATCATGGAAGAGTCATACTGTGAATAACTTCATTGGGAATGCTGAGAATGGATATTTTAAATTACAAAACTATTTCAACTTTTATAATCACAGCTATTTAAAATTGCAGAGCTAGCTGAAGTTTAGGAACTGCTTCCTTCATTTCTTAGCTGCTAGCTCCAAACCAGTGGTTCATGATACCAAATCCAAAGTGCTGTCTTCCCCTGTCATAGAGGTATGTGTTTGCATGTTGGTGAGTGTGTGTGAGCTGTGAAGAAATAAAATATACAATGGTTGTTTCACTGTGCCAAACACATAGATATGTGCTTTGTGTTTTCTTCTATTTCACAGAATTGGCATGACAAATCGGGACATAATCCTGGGAGAAATAACTCCAGGTGATGCCTTAAATTACTCCCAGAAATGTGTTTTTTAATCTGGAAAGTAATTATTTTTGGGATGGATAAGTCCCCGGACAGATTAGGTTAGGTTTGAATTCCTGGTTCAGGCTTATAGTACCCGTGACAGTGGGCAAGATGCTAATTTTTCTAAGATGCAGTTGTTAAATGGGGATAATGGCACTTCTTTCATCTATCATGCTGATTTACAATGATAACTTCTGTGACGGTGCAGTATCTCAGTGAATTAGTTTAGTCACTAGGTCTTATTTATATTAGGGTAAGAAAACAACTTTGAAAATATTCAGAGATGGTATCTTAAAAAATGATATTAATAAATAGGATTTCTTTACCAGTTTGAGAATATTTAACTGAAAATGTTCAAAGAAACCTCATGATGAGTGCCATGGACATTTTGTCCATTTTTTTTTTTTCTTATCATTTATAACTGTGATCTGTGCCCAGAGATAAAAGCACAATTTCAAGACTTACTTAATTGCTTTAAGTATAATCTTTATACACAGTTTAAAGGCAAGATCAGCTTGTGTGACTGGAATAGGTTAGTAATAATCTCGTATTCTTCCAGAACTGGAAGACTGGAATTGTCAGCCCAAAGAAAATGTGGAAGCCCCATCGTTGGAAGTGTTCAAGGTCAGGTTGGAATGGGCTTTGAGCAACCTGATCCAGTGAAAGATGTCCCGGTTGATGGCAGGGGAGGTGGATTATATGATCTTTAAAGCTCACTTCCAACCCAAAACATTCTGTGATTTTAGTTAGGGTAAAAAGGCAGTTAAATAAAAGAAGAAAAACTGGGGCAAAGAGAGAAAAGGAAAAAAAAAAAAGAAGAAAAAAGTTTGATTGTTCTTATTTAAAGAAAGGGAAAATTAACCTCACAGTCTAGATCTTGAAGAAGGTTCCTTCTGGGGCTTGAGAGCTTTGGAGTAGCTCTTAAGAAGAGTTACTACAATGTGAACAGGCTTTGCCCATCTGACTTCTAGTACCCGGTCCATGCCAACTGGCTTGAACTGGAAAGAAAGAGAAATCTGAGTCAGAGAAACACTTTATTTAACACACTATATTAAACGTGGTTTCCCTTGGACTGAGAAACTACACCATGAAATGTGCCATTCGATGAATCTTCTGCGATGAAAAACATGTGTAAGCCAGCAAAATGAACAGGGCTTTATTTATGATGGATCATAAATTCTGCTTATTTTTACCCTTCAGGCAGGGGGAGTTTTCATCGCCGTGCTGCTCCTGTGGATGGAGCAGCTCTGATGAGAAGGAAAGCTTCACAAAAGTGTGGCTGCTTGGGTCAGGGGAACTTCTTAGTTTCTAATGCACAGTTAACTGTGTTGAAAGAGAAAGAAACAGAAATCAGTGTTATCCTCCTGCTTGCTTTCCACCTGCATTTCATACACAAAACATAGAGGTGATATATTCACGTGATATATTCAAAAGTATTAAATGCCAGAAACTCAAATAAATCCCATGCCCAGTAATTCAGACCCTTTCACCACTCTGCTTATGCTTGCTCTGCTCTTCAAAGCACATAACACTACACTCAGCTCTGCCCTACAAAGATTTCATGACCTATCAAAACTTTCAAGTAAGATATGAGCTGAGACACCAATTTCCTTGAACAGGTAGAGACATACAGAAGCAACTAAGAGGACTGTAGTTACCTATTTCCATATGGACCACTGGTCCATAGCATGTAGTCCAGGTCAACTAAGAGTACTGCAGTTGTGTGGTTCTGTCCACTTGTTAATTCATGTGAGTGCTGGATTCTGATAGTGCGGTGACTTAATATAAGATCATCCCACTAAAAATGAAATAGCTTCCTCAGAATAAGGGTCCAGTCTTTGACTTCTCAGCTGAAAAAGCAATGGCTTCTCACCAAATATTTATGGTGGGAAATTTGAAAATTTCCTTTTCTAGTTAACGTCCTGAAATGAAACAGAAATCTTTAGTTTAATTACAAACATTTGCTTCTTATAAATGTTGCTTATTAAAAAGAAAAAAGGAATCAAACATACATACTTAAAAATAAAAGTTTATTTTTTTGAAGTTTCTCCAAATAGAATTTTGCTATGCAGCATTATTTCCCAACAAGATTTTTTTAAGTCAAAGTGAAATAAAATCCATTCTTTAGCTTTGAAAGCTAGTTTTTGTATGGATAATTATAGCTTAGATTAAGGAAAACTAACTTGTCATCTATAAACCGCCAACAGTCTTCCAAGACATGGCGAGTGGTTAGGAGCTTGTCACTCATTTTTACTACCTCACTAGTATTTTTCTCAACTAAATGTAGGTAATAAGGATGTCTCTTGGTCACATAGAAATTCTGAACACTGACAGCAGTATGAAAAATTTGGGATTCGTTCGGTGAAGGGTGGTATAAAATTTGGCGTGCAGATAGACTCATACATGTGGACAAACACACATAGATAAACACATAACTTCAATTCAACAATTCTTCCATGAATGTTATTTAAACAAAACCCAGTTTTACCTTGAGTTTGAAAAAAGATTGCCTTGTGTTATTCCCATAGTTTCTAACTCTCCAAAATTTTCCGTGAGGCTGATATGCACATCTATTGGTATAGCCATCCAAGGTTCCCCATCTTTAGGCTCACAAACACTTTTAAAATGTTTTTGTCAGAAAATAATCGTGTCAGCCTGCTTCACATGGCTGTTTCAATGGTCACTAAGGAACAAGAAATGTTTGAGAGCAGGGGGAAGTCATGGGATGACAAGTATCTAATACAGACAGCTTTGCATTTCAAAAATTCTGAGCATCTATTTCAAAAGTTTTAACCTCATTTCTATTGGATTGTCGTAAAATGGAGATCCCTTCTTTGAAATCTGCAGAATTGATGCAATAAGCCTTTGGAAATGCCATAAGAATTGAGGTGAGCACGTCCTAAGCAGCTGCTTGTTATCCGTGCCTCTAACTTCATCCACATTAAATACACTGCGTGCCTGAAGCTCTAGCCAGACAAATACAGATATGATTTCAGGTCTTCACTGTCTGGGTATGAGGCTGAGCTACAGACAGCAATGTGACTTGCTTTTACCAAGGCCGGTGCCAAAACTGCCTTTCCACTTCCTGATGTGCCAAGGTTCCTTTGTATTGTATGTCACAGCCATATAGAGCTTTCCCTTCATAACGTGATTAATAGACCCATGTGGGGGATCCAACCTCTTGCAATCCGATGGGGGGTACGCTAAGCCTGGCTGGAGACATGCAAAAGAGGCTTCCTGTTCTGGTCTGGGCTGCATCCATTACACACAATATGTCAGGAAAAGAGGAGAGGGTGTAAAAAAACAGTGGAAGAATGAGAAAGGATCTTTCAGGCAACAGAGAACTCATACAAAATAATTATAGATGATGTCTAAAGAAAACCTGGCTTCATGTACAGCTGTTTAACGGCCGTGGGAAGAATATGCCAACATGGGTGGGATAGTGTAAGAAACTTTCTACGCTTAAATGCTTTAAACCGGAGTGAATTAAACAAGCTATTAATCTCACAGAGACTTTAAGCGTTCTACTATGACTCTGATCATCTTGATTGCCTCCTCAAGGATCAAACTGGAGAAGCTGCAAGCTAAAAACACATAGAGCAACACCTGGACTGAATGCTAAGACTAACCTCATCTCTGGAGACAAAATACAAAGGAACATACAATACATTCACTCTCTGTTGGACATTGTGAGAAACGCCATGTAAAACACTGTGATGTGAAAAGAAATGCACCAATACGAGGCATTCACGGAAATCTATGTCTGGGAATCTGGTGATACTCTGTATGACCATACCCAAGGCTTTAATCATTAGGACTGACTAATTAAACATGGGATATTTGTTTGGGATGTTTTGAAGGAGCTGAGGATGACAGAAGTATCCCACCTGAAGAGGTGCAGGCAAAAGAGTCCTAAACTTGGAATTTTAGTATGGGTCAAAATCTTATTCTTTGGCTAAATTGCCTTTAAAGGTTCTGTCTCCTTGGGGCTCGTTGCAGAGAAATGCAATCAGCTCTTTGCACTTGTCTGCATTGCGTTTGAGAATTTGTCTTCAGAGACTTGTTGGGGTGCTCTAAAAATAAATGACAGGAGGAGAATCTCTGTCCTAGAGAAAGCTCATCCCCAGAAGAGTGTTTAAATCCCTGGCTGAATTGAAATCGTTGAGAAGTCTAAAAAATCCCATTGGAAAATTGAAACATTTCATCATTAATGGTATTTTCTATGGAAAGACTGTCAGTTTAGATAAAACCCACATTTCCTGTCAGGAAAATTTTTTAGCAGAAATAGTTTTTGACCAGCTCTATGGAAGGGAGTCCTCAAAAGAAGCAGAAACTCAAAAGATAAAACCACAATTATTGCAACCTGGGCTTCTGATTTTAGCTGTTATTCAATGAAACTTGCAAAGCCCCTTCTAACTAAGGCAGAAGCAAATTTAGCTAATCTGGAGCCTTATAATAGCAAAGCATGAGGCATTTTTGTCCTCTTTCTGGTTTTGCTTTCTTTTTTCCCCACCTACTACCTTCATTAGTGTAATTACCAGTGCAAACCATGACATGACCATGACAGTATGGCAGTGTCTTCATCTTCCTTGCGGCTGCATACAAACTGCTGACTGGAAATGGTCCGTGACTCTTGACGCCTTCTGAACCCTGGCCAGACATTGTTTTGGAGAGTGGTAGTTGGGTTAAAATCACACCAGTGCCTTTTTTAAGACAGACAATTCTGTTCCAGTGCACAGAAACCTTCCTTGCCACTCTTTTATTAACTCTCATAGTCACAACCAGTATAACTTCAGGGTTTAAATAAGGCCTTTATTACCTACACCAACAGTGATTGCCAGTCTGAGATAATTAAATGAGGGAAAACAACTTTACATCACCACAGAGGTGGCAGAATAGGACCACCTAAGCAGCCGGGGGTGATCTTTCATGGAGTGCCGGGTGTGTTGAGAAAGGGACTGGGTCTTACGAGGATGACAACAATGAGTTTCCAAGTTGTCAAGAAGTGCTTGAGAAATGCAATTATTCTGCCTGGCAGATAGGGTCACTCCTGTCTGCTGTCATAGAAATCAAAGCACTTCCACTTCTTGTTTCTAATCTCGGCAACACTGTCCACATCCTCCCAGAAGAAAGGAGGAAAATCAAGTGTGGTTACCCCAGGAAGAAAGACTGAGGAACTGAGGAGTTGAAATGACTTGACCAAGATTGTCCAGTTGATATGTTGAATGCCTAAAATTAAAATTTACGATCTAAATTCTTCAGATAGTTATATATTCTGCTTATACCACCAGATGCAAGTAGGATGATGTGGCAAAAAATGGTGGATCTAATTATTCCTGAAACTGTGCTAGCACATCCGTGGATCACAGGCCTGCTGTAACATCTCTCTTTTGCTGTAGAATAATAGAGGTTCCTTGAGATACAGCCACGAACAAGTCTCTGGTGCTTGGCATTTCTACTAACATGTCCCTTGCTAACGCAGCAATAGAAGATGACTGGCATAAAAGGCATTTTTGCCAGCTTTACACTCCTCCTATCCTCTGCAAGCTATTCTTGGATGTAGTGCTACAGCCAAGACGCAGCTCTTCTGTACCAGCTATGTAATGTAAAAAGGCTTGATTGTATCAGAGACCCTGGCTTCTGGCTTCAGGAACTTTATCTCCCAAAGCAGTGTCTGAACGCCTGCATGAGGCCATCCTGAGGAATTCTGATGCGTGCACCACAGAGTTTGGTTTAGACTAAACTTAAAAGGAAGAGGCATCAGCTAAATTTACTGGAGCTTACTTTCTTATGAAAAGGATTCTGTTTAAAATGCTGAGTAATCCATTAGACAGCGAGCTCCTGAAGGCTATTTTAAGCATATAATCATTTGCTCAGTGGTACTTTTTCCAGGGTGAGAACCGTCACCCTCATTCAGCTCTACAGAAACAATATGCCTTTAACAAATACCCTTTCTGCACAACAGCAGTCAAGAGATAATGCCATCGAGAAAAAAAAAATAAACCTTCCTTCAGAGATATTATGCAAACAGAAGTAGACAGCCAAACACTCACCCAGGGAAAGGGGTGCATGCACTGATAGAAGGGAAAAAATACTTTAGGAAAGTGTGATTATTGGTACTAATTTTGAAGGTGTGTTGAGCCTTTCTGGCTCAGCTAGAATGGAAACACATGGATAACTCAATAAGGAATTCCTCTTGCCTCATCATTAGAGAGCTGTGACACAGATGTTGGCTACAATTTAGAGTCAAAGGGAATGGGGCACTATATGTTCTTAAATAATAGAAATGAGACAATTTAGACATTGGATGCTAATGTATCAATTCTCTCTGTGCTCATGTGCTGGGGTATGTATGAGACATGAGCTACTTTGAAAGAATGTTATTCAGGATAAATATCAACCTGATAATCATGAATTTGACAAGGACTAAGTAACCAGCTATCCATTATTTTCTTCATGTGCAACACGTTGTCCCATGCTTCTTTCACAGTGCACCACTCAAAATCTGCTCTGAAGTAAGAAGCATTTACCTAGCATATGCAGTATCACAGCAGTTTAAGAAGCCTTAAAGATAATATCTTTACAATTTGTGTCAGATGAGAATACAGCATTACATAATGGGGTATTAAGGCAAAAGGAAACAGAAGACTCACTTTTCCATGGAGTATGGAGGCTGGATTCAGACACCGTGACCTGAATTAATCCACCCTGAACTGATTTACCTAAATGAGAAATCTGGTAGGCTTTCCAAAGGTGAGTTGAGGGATACATGGCTCTCTGCAGCCTGAGTTGGATCAATTTGGAGGTCTGTGTGTCTCTCTTTTGACAGAAGAGAGATTCTGATTCAACTAGATTCTCTAGTTGAAGTATTTGTATTTAGATGAGACTGGTCTGATTCTTCCAGCTTGATTTTTCAGAAGCTTTGCTATTTTTCAGCACTGTTTCAAGAACATCTCTCCCTGATTTCAATGACTGCTAGGAGTTCTAGGTGTTCCTGCAAAGTAAATCCTAGGTCTTTAGCAAGACTCCAGTTTTGGAAGGAAAAGGTTTAAAGTCACTTACTCATCAACGTATCAGAATTCTGGGCATAGATATGGGCAAAATACATTTTATCATTAGCTGCAACATTAAATTATTTTTTCTTTTCTCTCCATGTTTCAAACTCTGTACACTTTAGTTTCTGCAAAAAAGATCCAAAAAAAGTTAGGGTTTTACTAACAGTAATCTTCACTAATCAACTCTGTATCTAAATCAATCCAGCTTCCTGAATAAGAAATCCTGTGAGCAAGGAAGGAAAGCCTGTGATCATATAATAAAAGACCTAATCATAATTTATAAACATAAAGCCAAAAGCAAACCCAAAAAAGATGTTTATTAACTTTTAAAAGTTAAATAATAGGTCTTTCTCCTGGAACTTACTAAACTGGCCATCCAAGTCACACCTAAAATGCAAGACTGGCAGACTCCAAGGTGTGACCTCAAGTCCTAGTCCACACATCACGCTTTATGATCTTTGTGTCCTCATTTCCCTTTCATAGCAATGAGGGAAGGTAGAATAGCGTACAGCGATGTTTCATCCCAGCAGGGAGCAGGGATGTGGTCATAGTACACAGGCAGATGAAGAGACAGAAACTAGATGCTGAAGGCCAAGTCAGGTACAGAAGAGCATTACAGATACCTCAGCTCAAGCAATTCAATCAAGGCTTTCATCTTTTCATGCAATGACTGCTTCATTTCATCTGGAAAACACAGCCCTTTTTCATACTTCTGTCATTGGTAGCCTTGTCTGTAGCCTTTGTTTCGGAGCTACAGTCTCAGTTCTGTCTTTGCTTTTTGATAATCCTATCCCACTAAATTAAGTTGTAACTCATTTTGGTCGACTGGCTTTGACTTCACTTCAATCCCGCAGGAGATAAATATCAGTCCTCACTCTTTGGGTGGGCTTAGGCTTACTCATTTTGGGGTTTTCTTGCATAACTCTGGCCCCAAGAGATTCAGGCACGCCAGTCTATGTCTGATGAGTGTCACTGGAGAAAAGGGAAAATGAAAACACATTCTATATATCTTAAAAAATGTTAATTTTAAAAGCAATATTGGCCTATACAGGGAGTGTAATGCAAGAGGTGGGTGTAACATGTAGGGAGTAATGAATAAAAACTAAGTCAAGTCAGATGGGCGTGTTAGTCCCAAACCTTAAACAAACATGAGAGGTTGTTGGAATCCAGTCACCTTTCATGTTGTTACAGCAAAGGATCTTTGGGATACTGAAGCCAAGCAGACACACAACAAGGTTTGCTCTACATTAAGAAAATCTAGGGAAGCTTTCCAGAAATTTGCTTCATGTCTCTCAACAGGTTTGGAAGGAATATCCAGGAATAACAAGCCCTACAAATACGAAGCACTTAAAACTTTAATGCTTACATAAAACACTCTGAGCCGATTAATTACTTGTTCTTTTATGACACTAGACCTGTTCTTCATCTCCTTTACATAGAGAAAGCACTTGTGCACCTCTAACACAGTACTAGCTTAGTCCGCTAAATGTGGCAAAGCAAAAGAAAGTGTTGTTCGTCATCATTCCCTTTCACCATTTTTCCTTGTGATATCTTGTTCATATACCTCTTTATGGAGGTCTGATGCTCAGAGAGCATGCATTCATTAGAATTCTACCTGGGGAGCATGAGCTCATCTTGTAGCAATTTCTGAGTTTAGCTCTAGAGGCCACTTGTTCAGTTCCCAGAGTGTCAGCAGAAATGGTGGCTGTCAAGTTGTTTACACTCTCCCAAGATGGAAAAGCTCTAGCGTTTCACCAAGGCAGCAAAGAAGCAGGTCTTTCATTTGCCAGATCTCCACAGCTCAGCAAATGAACTTCCTGTCGTGATGTACAAAATAGCAAATGAATAAAACTGTAGAAGCCAATTAATTTTTGCCTCGTGTCTAGTGCAGTTGTTAAGCAAAATGTGAAAAATTGTGAAAAATGTCATGAAGATTTGCATTAGCAGGTTGTGTTGAGTGTGGGAATTTGTAAGCTTATCAAGAATCTTTTTTTTTTTTTTTTTGGTAAACTGGGAACTTAACAGAGGTTATAAATCTCCCTTACCAGTTTAGCTGTGTTTTTCTTCATACTGCACTCACACTTATGTGAGGTAACACAGGGGGAAAAAAAAAATCATACATAGCACTTAGGGAAGGGGATCATCAAAGCCTAGTGAACCTTAGCTTTTGTGGAACATCCCTGCAGAAGCAAGCTTGGCAAGCCTGAATTCTTGAGGATGCTAGAAGAAAAATAATGGCATACCTTACCTGGCTATGGTCTCTGAGCACTTGAAGAACTTGAATTTGAGATAGCTTAAAAAAAAATAAAAATTATTAGAGACGTCTATATGGTTGGAAAGAGTGAGACAGATCTCTTGTTTCAAATAAATCGTGTGGAGAGAGCAGAAGGATTAAATGACCTGCACTTTTTAAGAGAGTCTCTCTTAAAGAGAGTTAAAGATGTGTTTAAGATGGGTAATAAAACAGGGAAGGGAAGAGCTATCAGTGTATTTGTTTGTTGATGGTCCTAATTAAAATGAAGTTTCTTTTAGTTAGAAGCTTCTGCAAAACCTGAATACTTTAACAGTCCTGCAACCTAATGGAGGTAACTCATCAACCAGGTTACCCCAAAGGCTGGAGAAAAGAGAAAGTGGATACTTAAGTTACTGATAAGTCTTTACAGACCTAATGCAATTAGCAGCCAGACTGCTTCATTTCACTTCAGTACTTGCACTGGGTAGCACAGCCAGAAATCATGACGTACAGAAAGAGGCTGGAAAAGATGCTGGAATCAGAGACATCTAATATTGCACGTGTGTTTTTTCAAACTGCTCTTCTGCTGGAAGACTGAGAACAGAGTTTGGCTTGTTTACAATTCTTCACGGGAAACTTATTCAGAAAAGAAGTCCTACATCATTTGACTTTCCATGGAACCTATGAACCACAAGATCACTTTTTTTTGGAATTAATATGTTTCATTGTTAGAACTGTCATTACAGTAAGGTATTTTGTTGGTTCTGACTCTTGGGAGGTCCACGATTGTAAAGGTTTTAAGAAATATGTGGTAATCCCTGACACCTAGACAAATTGCTTCAAGAGATCTTCTGAGTGTAATTTTTCTATAGTCATCCATGTATTATATAGCAGCAACACACAATGATTTTACTCTGACAAAAAAATCATGCAAACAAAAAAGCTGTGCTGAATCATGCCTCTGGAGAAAAACACCACACTTCCCCAGTATACATGAAATAAAAGGTTTAATTACTTTTGACTTTTAGTCCAGTCCCACTCAATTTATACTACAAGAAAATTAAAGCGAAGTATGAAGAAAGAAAGGTTGTGGATGCTTATCTGAGGAACAGTGACAGCCTGCACGCCATGTACTGGAGATGGCCACAGGGAATCTTTGAGACTTAAATTATTTTCATCTTTCACAGATTTTTTCCTCATTTCCTCAAGCCTCTAGTTAGCCTAACTCTTAAATGCCACTCTGTAAAATGGATGTTTTCTCCTTCCCACACCGAAGCAACAGGGAGACGATTCTGGGAAGATGACCTTGCAGCAAAGAGGTTTGAATGTTTCTGGAGACCTCACTTTTTCCGTTGCCTGGGTATCAGAATACCCCCGAGGACATGGAATAAAAGGGGAAAATCTAAGATAGCTTTGGCCCTTTCCCCTGAACATTAATACCCCCAGGCACTATGAAAGGTTTGCTTGTGTAAATCCAGAAACAAGGCTGTTTCTGCTCAGTGATGAGGTAATCGATTGCTCCACATCCTAGGAGAGGAAATGAACACAGCCAATACCAACCAGAGTGTTTAATTCAGGTGGTTGTTGCTGACTCGTGTTCTGTCCAGGGGAAAGAAGGGACGACTTGGGGACAGCCTGCAGCTGCCATCGTCTCAGCAGCAGACGTAATGCAGAAGAATAAAAGAAAGCTCAGGAAATAAAAGGCTAAGGAAAGATGTGCAAGTGAGTAGGAAACAGGAGGACCTCATCCCAGTAAGCACAAGAGATATATTCAAGTCCACAGCACGTAGTCAGCAGTGTACCATCAAGGAGATTTCTACTGTTGTTATTTCACATGCCTCCCCATTTCTGACCCCTCTCTGCTCTGCTCTGCTCTCTTCAAGTGTTTGATCCCAGGAAAGGATCTGATATTTTCACCTAAATTGAAGTGAGACATACATATGAAATGCAGTCATCCACTCTGTCCTTGTCCTCCATGGGTGCAGGTACACACAGAAGTGTGTTAGTCCAGTCAACCTTTTTTGTCTCGTTAGCTTTATCATGCCTTTACAAGAATCTCCAACTAAGATTATGTCCCCACTGAGTAATTTCTATAAAGATAGATGTGCTGTGTCTATGCTCAAATATTAAATGTGTAAAAGCCTTGGCTATTGAGGCCAGCTGCCACGGAGCAGCCTTCATCTAAGCAAATCAAATCTGGCCTATAAAAAAGACTGAATGTGTGCAGATTACCTAGCAGGTATGGTCCCAGTGATATTAAAACTCTCAAAATATGCCATGAATTGGGAGGGTGTTAAATGGCATGAGTTCCTGTTACAGATTTTTCTGGTAATTTACCAACAAATTAAATTCCAGCACTGTGGACATTGTTTAATTCATTAGCATAGGTGTGGTCACACAAACTAGTTGCCTAACAAGTATATTCAACATAGTTGGGCAGGAAAACTATATATTTGAGGACTAGCTACAAACCACTAAAGTATATAGGCTTTCTTTCCAGTAAGCACCTTGTCTTTCTCTGTACCAGCCTACAACTGACTCAGATTGCTTTAGTCTTATATGAAATATCCTTCCTTAATTAACAGTCAGGTAAATAGCATGGTATGACTCGGTTACAAAGAAACATAGGTTAAATTCTAACTGGGCTCGTGCGAGGAATAACCTAGATGTTATTTCAAGCAGCAAAATTATCATGGTTAAGTTGCCTATAGGCTGTGCCAAGTTTATCTCTCCCCAGGCTATGGAAAGAAAAGTTGGTTGTCATTGTTGCCACCAATGAAAGCTGTTATTCTGAGCAACACCTGGCACTCCCAGTAGTAATAATTTTTTGCTTCCTCTGCTCATAAATTGCCCAGAAAGACCAATAAAATGCATGGGAAGTACTGGAACCTGGCTATCTACATTATACGTAAAAGCTGAGCTTTGAAAGGAGCTGTGGTGGAACAAAATACCCTCGAAACCACGGTAATCTTTAGTCTCCTATAAATGGGACTTACTCGTGAAGCACATGTTAGTTACATAACAGATATTCCATGGTGGCTTTGGATGAACCAGGGAGCTGTACCGGACCAAGGAACAGCAGGTAACAAAGAGCAGCAGGGAGCCAAGGAAGCATTATCAGGGCCTTTTCCAGACCAGGAAAGGTCTGCTCTCAGGAAGGTTTGTCCTATTGAAAATCCAGTCACTGAAAGGACTTTTGTGTCCTAGGACCAAAAGTAAGATCATGACAGACAGCTATGACAGACTTTGGTGCTAATCATTAAATCCTACATGAACATCCCCCTCCATTTCCAGTTCTATGCAAGCTTGCCACCATTGGCAAAGAAATGCCACTTGCTTCTTCTCCTTCTTTGCATATATTAATTTAAGATTTGTCTAGTTAGTCCTTTGCCAAGACTTCTGTTGTTTCCTTGGTTGAGACCTTTCCCTATTTTGAATTCCCCAATATGCAAAAAACCACAATGGTGATGAAGTAGAAACTGGAGGACCAAATATGCCTTACTTTCAGTTCCTCCTCCTCCTCCTTTGTCCATCCTCAGTCAGCTCACTGGAGAAAGGCACTGCCATTTCTTATGAAGCTAAACCTACAATGATTTAATGCTGATTCTGAATCATGGAACAAGGTGTTTAACTATATTTCAGTTGTGTGACTTGAAACCACCGTGCGGCTTGAAGCCACTTCTGAGATTGGTCTAGTATAAATTTTGGGTGTGGGGTGAGGGTATCAGGGAATGCTGCTGGTGGGAAGCTGGGCTAGAATCTTGGACAGGGCCTGCTGTGCTCTTCCCGCTGGAAGGATCCTTCCCTTTCCCATTCCATTTGGCAATACACAGGGAACCAGCTAACACGGCAAAGTGAGAATGTTTAGATTAATCAGCCTGCAAAAAGTTTACTACATTGGCATTGGATTTTCATGGACCAGCTAAAGGAAAAATAGTTTTTCCCTTATTTTCAACATTTGAAGAAAAAGAAAAAATGAAAAAAGAAGGAAAGAAAAAGACTAATATACAGGAAAACAAAATAGTGGCAAATATAATTTACTTTTTTTTAATAATTTTTATCTCATCTCCTCTCCTTCTTCTTTCTTCCTCATTCCCCTCCCCTTCTTCCTTCTCCCCTTCTCTTTAAAAGCTTCAGATAATATTCTGCTAGCAGTAATATATGACTTGATGAATGGTACAGCTCAGCAAGATGAAATAATTCAGGTTCAGCACCAAGCTAAGTGTAGTTACATGACTTTCACATCAGAACCAGCTCACATCTGGCTGGCTCATAGAGTAAGCAGCGCAAGTTCTTGTGTGCCGACAATATCCCCACTTCTAGTGGGAAATAAAGAGGAGTGATGAAAGGTTATTACCACTTTAAGGTTGTCTGGAGGTCTGTGTGACCTGAAATATGTGTTTAAAGACATGTTCTGCAGTACCAGGTCATATTTGAAACACTTCAGGGCATTTTAAGTGAGAAGAGAAAGACATAGCAAAAAACAAACATAAAAAAATGAAGCTATGGGACTTTAAATAATTGGAAATTTAAGACACGACGCCAGTCCAATGTTCTGATGTCTCCAAGTTTAGATCTGGGGAGTGATTTTGGTCAAGCAGGTCACTAAGTTTTCCCAAGCTATTCCTAAATCTCAGAGTTTTGACTTATTGTATGCCTACTTTCCTGCTTTCATGGATCACTTGAAGACAGTAGTAGTTTGGTAGTAGTTTGGGAATCTCTGTGCTTTGGGCAGACATGTCAAATTCAGACAGCCATGGAAGAGACTATTCCAGCTCTTGTCAGCAAAGGAAAAAAGGGAACCTTGGTCAGAATTACATAAAGAACACTGAAATCTTGAGCCTCTCATTGCTGTAGTAAAACAATATTTTAATCCTGTTTTAATTACTGAGACTATGTGGAAAAAAACCCAAATATAATACTGCACCTCCACTCATGAAGCATTTACAGCACAACCAAAGGCAAACATCCCAAAATTGTGAGAATCCACATAGGCTTTTTTTTTTTTTTTATCTTTTCTAGTATAATAAAGAATGTCCTTTAAAGACACTTTAACTGAGCTGTCAAAAATCCTTTATGACAGTCTTTTGCATAATTTAAGTATAGACTGTTTCCCACGGATTTACAACTTCATTTCCATTACTCTCTTGTCCATTGAATTAACTGCAGTTACAGCTTCAGTTTAACTTTGACTGAGGGTAGCTAAGACCTGCAGGCCAGTTCTGGATCACCGGCAATTAAATGACATCAAATGACACACATAGTCTGCTCCTGGTCAAGGCATGTCACTGCAATGGGATGTTAAACAAGTGTAGCTTGTGTGCAGGGCAGCCCCTGTGTGCCTCTGTAGAAGATTATGTCATATGCTCCAGCTGCAAGGATACATATCCCATAGACACATGATCAGCTGCAACCGATGTTTAAAAAACATATTTCACCTCACAGTTAGGGGTGGCTTAGAATAGGCCAGCCAAATATCCATTTAAGTTTAGCTGATGGATGGCAACTTCTCATGCAGACCACACTTATACAGAGACTTTGAGACTTTTAATTTATAATGCTCTGTCTTTAGTGGTCTAGATAAAGTGATTAAACCCCCGATTTATACCAGTAAAAACAGCCTTTGTGATACTATGGCTATACTTTTATGAAGAGGTGAAATAACTTTAGCAATCTAAATCAGGTTTCTAAATCAAACACACCAGGGTCCAGAGCAGCCTAATAAGTGGATCACCTGGAACAGACGTACCATTGTTCATTGCATAAAAAATATGGGGTTTCCAACCAGTTCTGAAGAAAAATACATTTCAAAACCTTTGCAGAAGTGTCTGTAGTTTTTTGCACGACTCCCTACTGAGCTAGAGAAATAATATGTTGACACTTCTCACCTGGGAAAGCTGAGACCTACACCTATTAGGTGTAGACCTGTTACAGGTGGCTTACTTAATCTTCACAATTGCTGCAATATCCACAAGCAAGAGACAGTGAGGCCAGGCAACAGCAAATATTGATGGGGAACCTAAGGACGTGTCTGCACTCTTCCATTTTGTGAAGTAATGGAAGTCTATTAGATGTAACACAAGACCTACTTCCAAGTCTTTCTTCTAATGTGTGAAACAATAGTCTTAAGGCATCCAAAATATCACCATACGCCTAGATGCAGGCAAATGAATCGAGCCCTTCACCATTCTAGTCAATAGAGCATAAAATGAGATTTAGTTGAACAAATTAAGGAGTTTATTTTTCGATAGTTGGTTGTCTGAAGCCAAGTCTGTCTCCAAAGCTCCCTCTAGAGTCAACAGAGAGAAAAAGGTATCGTCAAAAGTCCCACCTCATCCTCAGGCACTTGAGTATCTCACTAGGGGCACCTTTTTCACCATTGACTACTGATAGCGTTAGACTACTGGCTTACAGGTCAGACGGTAGTAAGGTATCTCAACATAGGTAAGATGAATCCCACCCTTTATTTTTCCTGTTTATTTTTTTCTGGTTCTTGCTCCAGAAAAAACTTCCAACTGAAATGGATGGGAGGAGGAGTCTAAAGGATGAAAACTGTTTGGATAAATGCAGAAAAACTTCCTTATTAACTTATTTCTATATTTTTATTTGTCTGTTTGTTTTCCTGACAGAAATGCAGTACTCGTGGGCCTCTGCAGAAGGATTTGGGAAGGCAGAAGGCTGATGCCAGCTAGTCCCGTCCAGAAAGGAGCTCCAGATGTGTTTTTTTTAAGGCAACGTGTCTTCATGATAAGTCAAAGGAGGCACACTGAACTTCCTTCTTGGACTTCTCATTTCAGTCAGGGGTCTCTCAAACAGCAGTACAGTATGAATCAGACCAAAAATATATACTTACACATATTTATTTCTCAGCAGAAGGCAAACCCTCCACACCAAGCCCCACACCATTATGGGTAACCTGGAAATAAGCTCAAGGCTGTCAGCAGCTCGCGAAGGTCAACAATTTCCTACCAGCGCCTGCCAGGAGTTTCTTTCTCATTGGGAAATTTGGGACTGATGTGCTGAGAGGTTTGCATAAGGGCAGAAAAGCAAAAGAAAGGGGAGAACGGGGTTTCCTCCCCTTCTTCACCAATGCAACATCCTGCCGTTGTCGTAGCCTCCTGCCTCCTTGCGTCATTGTCTGTACACACATGCATGCAGCCTACCAGCCGCGTCCTGAGCCCAGCCCCAAGCGTCAGCTTCTGGCACCCGTGCCTCGTACTGTATTTCTGTCTTTTTTTTTTTTCTTTTTTATTTTTCCCCCCTTCCTGTGTTTTGAAAGCCTGCAGATGAATGTTTTGCTGGCAGGGAGAGAGGGACTCCAAATTGGCATGGTGATTCTCCCTGACGGGTTGGTGATACCATCAATGCACTGTGAATCATTCCTTCTTATTGTGTTCAAACAAGTGACTTTCTGAGCTGGCAGGCAGGGCCAAGATCCGGGCTTATCCCAGGCTACCAACAAACGCTCTCTTATATTACACACTCCTGCTGGTTCCATACCCTCTGCTGGCCCTTGTGGGTTTGGGAATCTATGAGATTTTTTGTTTTGCAGGAACTGAAAACTTGAGACTATTGCTAAATTGGTCCATGAGTGAACACAGTGTAGGGACACAGTATCCTAGGGAACCGGCCTAGGCACTGATTTAACCTAATGCAGAGGTTTTCTGTCCAGACCCTTTTATGCAACTAATTCCAACTAATTCTCTCATTCTACTTCACCTTTTCCTCTCACTCCTACCCCTGGCAAAGAAGACCTCCCACTCCTCAATTATCCACACCTTTTCTCCATGGCTATCTCTCTAGTGCATGCAAAACTCTGTAATTTTGAGCTTTCTGACTGACACTGTCCTTTATGAGGGCTGAAACCTGAGGTCAGCCAAAGTCAACGGGAGTTTCCTCTAGCAAAAATAAACAAATAATTTTTTATTTGTATTTTTTTAAACAAGTGAAAAATTAGCTGGTCCCTATGGAAGTCCCACTTTCAAAGAACCCAAATTAATTTTACCAGTGTCTGAACTGACCCTTTACAGGATCTGGTCACGAGTTTTTCTGTGGAGCATTTTTCCATTGGAAAACACTTTACGGGTGAGAGTTAAGTGCTCTGTGGAAATGTGTTGGTTTTGGTGGAGCATTGGCAGGACATGAAACTTGTCAGAGTGTTTCCAGCTTCCAGTGCTCCTGCCACCTCACCCATCTGATGCTTCCCTTGGAGTTAGCTTGCTGTTTCATGGACACATGAAATGGTGTCCAGGCCTAAAACCTGTTGGAGCAAGCTGCCTGGAGAAGCAGGGATGTGGAGACTTGGCTGAGCCACCTGGGAAGCTCTTTGAATTTCTACTTTTGCTGTTTTTTAGTGGCATCCAGGTGTGCAACTGAGACCTCAGCTTAGTAGCTCTTGGGGAGCAGCTCTCATTCTGGAAGAACTAAGCTTGGGTCATGTTTATAATTTTTGACTCTGACAGAAAGAAGTGATGTTTTCTTCTTCTTGCCTGCTACCCTTGCCTTCCTCCCATAAATATCCTAAACTCAGTGGCACAGGGATTGTGAGTTCCTGGACAACTGTAATCACCAGTAGCTCTCTAAGGAAAAGTTCTCTGATGCCAGTTGCTGTCATGTTGATGTTGTCCTTAATGCCAAGCTCAGAGTCAGTCAAATGGCAGTGCTGCAGAAATGTTAAAAGAAATGCTAAATTCCTTTCCCCTTCTCTAGTAAAAGTATCATTTTTTGAATTTACCTGGGTCTTACACATTTAGGGCTTTAAGATATAATCTTTGCACACTGTCCTCACGTGCTAGGAAATGATGAACAATTTTCTGAGAAAGCTGTGCTGAACACAAGGGTCGTGTATTCAGATGTAGAAATTCAGATGTATAAATATAAAGAGGCTGGATACTGTTCGTGTTGTTCACCCAGATTTCTGAAATTCAACAAGAAACTGCCACGAATATGCTTCAGCTGTATAAAAAACCACTGTTCTTTCAGTACGCACTGGATGAATTAAAAAAGATACACTAACAAGAAAGGAATTTTCTGTTACAATGTCATTTGGCCAGGTGTTCTACACTGTTTATTTCAACCATAAATGTCCTTCACTGATGATGGTATCAGTGAAGGATGATATCACTCCTTCACTGGAGCATGATATTAAATCTGCAGAACATTTGCACAGCCTCCTACAACAAGTCCCTCTTTCTAACTTGTTTCTAACATTTTGAAAATTTTAAGATCAGAAAGGATAATTATGGCTCTATTTAAATTGATATCCTAAATGAAAGAGGGGAATTTCTTTCATGCCAATTTTTCCAACATGCCCAATAGCTTGCAGAGGATGAACAGGGTCCAGGCTATGAAAACTTCTGGAGGACCTCCATCTCCAGGTATTTTCAGTCATAAGCTTGTATAACTTTTTGGATGCTTTTCCAGTCTAAGTTAAACCACTAAACTTATGCAACGCTCACTTTAGCTGAAAAGCATACCTGAACACGTGAAGCCATCCCATAGTATATGATGTTGCTCAAGTCTCAGAATCATAAAATCGAAGTAACTGGGGGCAGCAGGATAATCAGGGGGTCATCCACTCTGTATCCTGACCCTAAGCAGAGACAGCTGCAAGTTTCAATTTTCCTTAAGACTTCTCATGTTGGTCTTCTGCAGAAGCATGAATTTCACTGTATTCGTCTTTATACACTGGAAGAGACAGAATTCCTCTCCCCTGCAATATAATTCCTATGAAACTCTGTCCTGTACTCCAGTTGTTGAGACACACAGTAAATGCTGGAGCTGTGCCGTTCCTCCACACTATGTGTCTTCATTTTGACTGCTAATCCATCACAGACACAGTGACTACTCTCATGACCTCCCACACAGAAGACAAGCAAGCAGTACTCTCATCTGTCAACTGTACTCAGGAGGTGGCAGGTCTCTACGCTTGTGCATCTGTATGAATCTATAGATGTATGGAATATGTGTGAGCATCTGATACTCTGGTAAGAGTCTGAAGTGTTTTACACTATGTTTTAGGTGATTTATTGTACTTTAGCACATTCATAAAATACATCGTGTTAAGCATATGCATAAAAATAATATATAGGTTACCACAAAACTTTTATGACCTTAACCAGATCCGTCTTGGAATGTCGTCTTGAATGTTTCACTCCTGCAGGTGAAAAAACATATTATTTCAACCAAGCTTAGGGTAAGTTGTTTAGTCAAGACAACAATATTGTGGAGAGAGCTGTTACCTTGGTAGCACTTTGCCAATCTAAGTACTAATGAGCATGGTTGATTTCTGTCCTACATCCAACATAAGGTGTCTATGACTACTGTGTCTCCAGGCTGCATTCCTCAGTGGTCCCATTCTCCTACTGTCTGCAGACAATACAGAGTCAAGAATTATATAAATACCCTGCACATTCACAGTATTCCTCAAAGTTAGTAGAGATTTCTTATGAGGAATGTTACATTGGTGAGATACTGGTAAAAGTGAGAAGACTACATACGTGGCAAGAAACAGGTTGGAGGTCTGATAATGGGCTAGACTTCAGATGGGATTTACCTTTGGTTCTGCCACTAATTCACCTTTGTAGCCTTGGCCCTAGATTTTATTCAACTAACTTTAGACAACAGCTAAGGTGGTTAGTCATGGCCAGCTCTTGCTACAGTGAGTGGAGAGATGCACTTCCAGAGGAGGTACAACCATACCTGTAGAGACCCAAGAAGAAGACAGACCATCATTTAGAAGAAAGCCTATACAACTGCCTTAGACTGCACATTTGAGAGGGGAACCATCTCACTGAGGCTTAGGGGTGGGAATTTCTCTCCATTGATGGTGACTGGATGTCACCCCAGCTGTCTACGGTATTGATAACTTCATCTAAGCCATTCACTTCAGGTCCCATTTATCATCAGTGAAGGGAAATGTATGCTTTATAAGAGCAAACTATCCTACCTGTTCCACTCAGTTAACTTAAAACAAAGTGAGTGGCATCCTCAAGTCCATTTTCTATATTGTCTGTGTCTCCAAAGACTATAAAGTAGCCTAGGGTCTAGACAGACTATATTTTTGCTTAAGATAGATAGGTAACGAAGTGAGATTAAACTAATCATTGATATCTTTTTTTTTTAATGCCTTCATTATAAATGTCTGAGATACTGTTTTAATGATGACATTGGCGGCAACCCAATTTATTTTTACTCTTGCCTTCATTAATATATCTTAAATTGTATAAAGGTAGAATCATTATGTGTTTAAACCGGTGTGAACAAATAATAGCACTCAAAATGATTAATCCTCTGAGGGAGCAGGGCAGCACTGGAAGATATAACACCAGGAGGAAGACCTCAAGTTTTGGTTAAATAACTCATTGAACATGATTACATCATGTAGTGGAAAGTGGTACTGAACTAACACTCTGTTTAACTTGCCTGTCTACAGGCACAATGTAAGAAAATAGTAGTATAAATGCTTATAGCCAAATAACTATGTTAGCAAACTGCTAAAATAATAGATAATAGTTAAGAAAGATGTCTTAGATAATATACCAAAGATAAGAGACTCTACCTCACTGCTAGACCGTTTCCAGTGATCTATCTGTAATGATATATGCTGGCTCAAAGGGTACATATTACTGAAATTGTTGCACTGTTAAAATGCTGAGTGGCTGAGCAAAGCAGAGCCAGTAGTCCTTGGGAAGGTGAGATCCATCAAGTAAAACATAATATGTCTCTTCTTTCGGAAGAGGTCTTTCAGAGATTCCTCTCCAGTAGGTAAACGACTTCAGGTAACAAGGAGGAGTATTATTCATGCCAAAAGGAATGAAGACAATCCTTGTCACTGCCTCTACTAATGGGGTTGCTGGTTTATGGGACATAAGGAAGGCTTTGTCAGTAAAGTGTTACCCATACAGCATCAAGCTAAGGGAGAAAGGGGGAGGATATCTCACTCAGAATGTCCTAATTTGCAAAAAAAACTTTCCCTTCTACAAAATGAGAAGTTCAGCAGGGAAACTATTTGCAGTTAATATATTTTGTGGCTTAGTTTTCCAGTCATAACTCTAAGCAATTAGCATTTTTTCTCATTAAACCTTTATCTCATGGAGTCTCAAATCACACTGGGCCCAAATCAAAATGTTCAAGAAATCCCAGATATTCTGCAGCTGGAATGAAGAAGCATTATTTTCAGATGTGGGGAAGAAAAGTAACCTCCTTCTTTTTCTTTTTTGTTTTTTTCCCTGTGAAAAAGAGGAAATCTGGGGGATGGGACATAAACATCATTTTAGACTCTAGACAAGTGGAAGACCCATCTGGTGAGTGAGGGCACTGGAGACTTTTTTTTTTCTTTTACTTTCTTTTTTTCTTTTACTTTTTCTTTTTAGTTTTCCATTTAATAACTTCATAAGTCATCTGGATGGTGGGATCAAGTGTATGCTGACAAAGTCTACTGATGATACCAAACTGAGTGGGGAAGTTGACGCTTTCGAAGGGAGAAGCCACCCTGCGGGAAGACCTGTATAGGTTGGAAGAATGGGCAAACAAGAACCTTATGAAGTTCAACAAGGACAGGTATAAGATCTGGGAAAATATAATCTAGGAGTGCAGCACGGTCTGTATGTTCCCGGCTGGGAAGCAGCTCTGTGGAAAGGGACCTGGGAGTCCTGGTGGATAACAAGCTCAATGTGAGTGAACAGTGTGCTGCTGTGGCAAAGAAAACCAACGAGATGCTGGGTTGCATCAACAACAGCATCACCAGAAGAGAGAAAGAATCATTATCCAACTCTGTTCAGCATTTGTCAGGCCACACCTGGAATAGTGTATTCATTTTGGTCCTTGCTATACGAAATAGACGTGGACAAGCTGGAGAAGGGCAACCAAGATGATCAAGGGACTGGGAAGCCTGCTGTATGAGGAAAGGCTGACAGAATTGAGTTTGTTCAGCCTTGAGAAAAGAAGACTTAGAAAAGACCTTATCACTATCTTCCAGTATTTAAAGGGTGGCTACAAAGAAGGTGGAGACTCCCTTTTTACAAGGAGTCACGTGGAAAAGATGAGGGGTGATGGGCACAAGTTCCATCTGGGGAGATTCCACTTGGAGAAAAGAAGAAAATTTTTCACCATGAGAACAATCAGCCATTGGAATAATGACCCCAAGGAAGTGGTGGATTCTCCAACATTGGACACTTTTGGGTGCTGGGCCACCTCGTCTAGACCGTGCTCTTGCCAAGAAAAGGTTGGATCAGATGATCCTTGAGGTACCTTCCAACCTGGTGTTCTACGCTTCTTGTGGTAAGAGTGGGAATATTGAAGACAACTATCATTTTGCCTCCTAATGTTGCATTCTCGAACATCTTGTAATCTAAGGAAGTTAAAATAATATGGCACACTGTGATGGCAGGGTAGGAGGGAGGAAAAGTCCTTTCTAAACACATGACCCAAAGCTGATATTTACCCCAGGGCTGACCACCTCCAACATAGACACCACCACTGGATTTTATATCTAGCGAGATGATTCTTGTCTCCATAAATCCACCTCAGGCATCTTGTCTGAACACATATTCTTCTCTTAGAGTCAAAGCAGAGAAAATTAAGAATCCAGAAGGTGATTCATCCCACCCAATTTAAGGAGGAACAGAGTCAACATAAATATATATATATATATAATGATTCCTCTTACTGAACACAGTAGGGACTCAGAACTAAGCTAACTTATAGGTATTTGAAACTAGGAGATATCTATCTTTCTGTTAGATTTTACTTCCTTGGGCTTTGTTTTAATGACTCTATAAACTGGTTAAACTGGTAACAACTGGTTAAAAACAGCTTTGTTTCCCGTTTTGTTTTACTTTAAAAAGAGGTGAATTTCCCATATAATGACTACTTTCTTGAAGCTGGAACTGCAAGAAGAATATCAAATACTGTGACGATTGGCACAACTGCTTTATCAACTTATTACATCATCTCCTTCTCCATAAATAAGGACAAATGTCTTATATTTCACTAGGTTTTTGATGACCTAAGCTGTACGAGGTGCTTTATTAATTCATTGTTTGTTTTCATTTATTTCATATTTCTTGTGATTCATGCACTTACTATTTTTGATGGGAGGAAAACAGTTTTTTCTGAATTTTGAGGATATGGAAGACATGATTGAAAAACTATTTTTCAGTTTTTTCTTAATGGATATTTTTCCCAAAAGCAAAAGGAAAATCATCAGTTCAGGTACTGGGGCTTTAATTAGTTAATATTTGAGATGAGTAGCTACCAGAGTAAGGTGAGATATATTATCATACAGCACTGAATGTTTCCCAGTTCAAAAATAAACTCAGTGTGTAGGTCTTTCATACAAGAACAGATTTATTTTGCACACTATGTGGACAGGGCAGAGTCTGTATTTCTGGCTATGATTCACAGTCAAAAGATTTTTCCTTAGCTTCTCCCACGATAGACTTGACCATCTTGTTTAAGACTCATAGAATTTATATATTTGTATATTGCTGTCGAAAGATTTACTTTTTAATTATTTACAGGGATGTGGAATATCTCACTGCTAAATTAAAATAAAATAAACACACCTTGATGGCATGCAGGATGCTGGAGAGGACAATGCTGCGTATGAAGGAGTCACTGATAGAAATCCAAGTCTAATGAATGAGCTGTGTTCCGCAGATATTTCCATTTTGGTATTAGCCATGAATTGCAGCGGAGAGAGAAAAGGCCTAATTTTCTAAATATTTAAAGATGAGTCTGATGAAGTAGACTCTGTTGTTAGATTTTCATTATCAGACATCTATATCTACCTCTATATCTCTATAATTACACATATATATATACATATATATAAACACTTATAAGTCATGTATATATAAACTACTTGCAAAAGGCAGATAATATCAGGATCATAACGAGTGGCTAATGGACATATAAGAACGATAAATCCCCCCCAACAATGTAACAAACCAACCCACTACGCTCTATGAGAGACTCAAAGAAGTAGTAGATTATACGTATGTGACTTGAGTAAGGGTTTTAATACTGGTGTTGTCATAATAAATCTAGGGAATTCCAATCAGGATAGACTAAGATGAGAAGATAACAAAGCTATCAATCTTTTGTTGTGAAATTGGAATTATCAGATTACATTTTAAGCAGAGTATGAAACCTGAGTCCTACCTAGTCTTTATCTACATAGGTCACTGATTTCCTCTATACGGCCCTAAGGTATAGAGGGGGAAGGATCTCATAGTTACAGGGATGACCTCTTAAACCCCAGTCCCATTGCGGGATGTGTCCCCAGCTTCAGCAGCATGCACAGCCTGCTCTGGGATCCAGGCGCAGTTGGTTGGAAGACTATAGGTGAAGGAACATCAGAGCATCCATGTGTCTAAATTGTAATACGGCCAGAAGTATCCCAAATAATGAGAGATTAAGACATAGGAACCCCTCTATAAGTCTCAGATTTAGTGCATAAGAAGGTAAAGAATTCTTTTCACCACTCTGTTTCAACCTCAGGACTTAGAAGAAAACCAGTGATCTTTAAGTTTATAAAAATTTTTCCACTGATTTTGAGGAGGTGCTGACCTGAGCTTGAGGTCACTGCAGCAAAAATATTTCTGTCTTTTTCAGTCTCCTATGTGTCATTGTTTGGATAAGGCCTGCGTTTCTTGGGGTTTGGCTGCACAGGACCACAGCCATGCAATGACTTCATGTCATCCTGTGATCACCTATGTGAGAGCAGCTCATCTAAAATTCCTTATCAAATTCACCTTGTCTTCATTTGGGGAAAATAAACAAAAATTCTGCTTTGGGGTTTGTCCTGTCTGTCCAATGCTGAGGTCGAGTGAGGGACTTGAGATGTTGGACCTGATTTTTAGGAGACAGCAGCCAAGTATGATAGTTGAGAAAAGCCAAGAAGAAAAAACAGAGAAGCCAAAGAGTGATTCAGTCCCAAGTGTGAGACAAGAGAGTGGGAAGCCACAGTGCCTGCATTGCGTGTACAAACAGGGCAAGGATCCCACAAGGCAAAAACAAAGTCAGGTGGGCTGGTAAGAGGCAAAAAAAAAACGTGTCAGAGCTAAGACAGGCGGGTGAGAACAAGCCACGGAAATGTAGCTGCAGCCAAGTTGCATACTGAACAGCCAAAAGCAACTGATGTGACTCCTTCCTATCCCAGATGGGTGGAGAAACCACGACTTGGGTTTCCAGTACAGTCCCAAATCTCCTGGGGAATGGACTGTGGTCAGCTGTAACTGGTGTGGTCAAGCAAAGACAAAGAAAGGTGAGGGTGAAGTTCAGGCACTTATCAGGGGTCAGAAGGGGCTTGAAATATTCCTGTTTTTACTAACTGGAAGGCAAGTCCGTGAAGGTACTTAGACCCAGGTCCTCAAAGGTAAGAAAGTGCCTTACTCCCTTTGAAAAGCAGGTATCACATGAGACCTTTGAAGGCTCAGCTGTACAATAAAAGGTCCCAAGGGTGATTTTCACTGAACTCAGCAGCAAACAGCATTGCACAAAAACGGCATCCAGAACTGACACAGTACAGGGCTTTAAAATGCTGGGAATCCTGTAGTGCTGAGACCAAAGGGGTAACACAGAGAAACTTATGTTTTCATGACATTAATATGTTCTAGTACCTCTCCTGTTTTATCAATTGACATCCTGTAGGAACAGAATGAATCCTAAACTGTACTCCAGAGGGAAAGGGATAAATTAAATTGAGTTGTTCTCTTGTAATACTAATAAAACAGAGTCCCTAAGTGTTATGCAATGATAACAAACCCACACCTTCCAGAGGCTGTAGCAGTCCACCCCAGTCTCCCACATGCGATACAAGATGCATACCTGACCCTTTTTCTCTTGGTCCTCTGCACTAGGCCTATGCTCTGCAACTTGTACCCAGGGCTGTGATATTGTTGCTGTTACAGGACCCTGTGCATGAGCCTCAACCTGTTGTTCTGATGCAAAATCCAACTACGGAGAGCATTTGTTGTGGCAAATCTTGAAATATGCAGTGCCAGCCATGGTCCTGTGCTGCAACAGGGAGTTGTGCTACCTTCCCACCCAAAGCTCTGTGCTCCTGGCTCTCCCCACTCCAGGCTGAGTCCTCTGACCTTCTCTCTGGCGTGTATTTTGAAGCTCCAGATGCGTTTGTATGGCTCTGTATGATGCAGCCCTCCCACACCAAAGATTCTGGCTTACTGAGCTGGGCATTTGCGCTTTCACTCCTTTTTTAATTTTGTGTTTGTACAGCATCTAACGTAATGAGAATCTGCCACCTACAAAGTAGTAGATCGATGAGTATTTGTACAGTGATAGTAACAGATCATTAACTGCTTTCCCTTGACTGAGCTCCAGGAGAAGCTGTAACAAGCTGTTCTTTGCTCCTTTTTGAAACAAGGGAAAAAATCATACCACTTTCTCCTTCTTCGAATATATATATATATTTTATATTTTGCTGTGGTGTGTTCCAAATACCGCTAGCTCTTGGCGGCTGAGGGAAAATATGGTGCTGCCAGAACTTTTGCTCTTATGTCTACTTTCCATGTTTTTTCAGGGAAGATCATGCCAAGCCCTCACTGCTATTGTCTTTTCAACAGGAGGGATATGCCAATGCTTTTCCAGCCTTTCAAGGCCATTTTATAGAGGGATATATCATGACGTTGCATCCTGTGCCCTTCCTTCTTATTTTCCGAAACTCTGTTTTGCCAGGACCTTTTGCTGGAATTTCCAAACGAGTTATCCAATGGTCCTTGCTCTGTGAGCCATTCAAGACTGTTCTTATATTGGGACTTTTTTCCTCTGAGCAAAAAGCCACAAACAAACAGTTTCTATTATTCTCCTTTGTGCGTGCTAAGGAAAGAATAGGGGGAAAAGCAGAAGCTGACATTAATGGGTGTGACATCCATGCTGTAAGACTCAATGAGTTAGATGACATACAGACTATTTTTATCACTGGGAGAGGGATCCTAAAATGGGCTGCCCAATGCTCTTGCAAGAGTAATGATTTAATGGCCAGAAAGACCCAGCAGCACTGCAGAACGGTCCCTCTAGGGTATTCAGGTACGTCCTAACTGGAGTTAATTTTTGTTTTCTATGTGGTAAGAAAAAAGCCAGCAAGCAGTTTTGCAACACCCTAGCTCTTCCCTAGAGAAAGTTCTGTGCCGGGACTCACGGAAGCACTGCTCCAGCTATGTGTAAGAGTTGCTCAGGGAACCCTGCAGTGAAGGCAGCAGCTCTGGAGAAGACAGTTTGGGAAAAGTCAAGCAATAGGTCCTAGTTTACCAGCCACAACTGCTGCTAAACAAAGTTTGGCAAACATTTGCACGCTGTGGAAAAGAAAACATGTCTGTGACAGTACGTGCTAGCAGGTGACTCAGGCTGTGGACGGTGCCTTTCATGTCAGAGCCTGGGAAAAAGAGAAGATGCTCATTCTGTTCACTCAAGCTAGTGAACAGAATTTTAATATGGCTTCATGTACTTATCTATTCGCCAGGTGGATTTGTATACAGGAGGGAGGTAGGAAAGAGGCAGGAATAAGGGATGTCACCCCATCAAATCCTATACTGCAAGAAATGCTTCCCACCTCAACTGGAGTCATTGGATTGTGTTCAGCCTGACATTTCTACTAATTTTTCTGCCTCCTTTCACTCCCCCCTCCAGACCCTAGTCCTGCCAGGTTCCAGTCTGTTTCACACTTCAAGATAAACACAACCTGAACACATGGTTGTCAAATAAGCTGACTTCTCCAAGCAGTGAAACTCCGGGAAATCAATCATCAACCCACACTACTTGTTGTAACACCTACAGACAGCCTTCATGTACCTGCAAACACAGATGCGCACACCCACCCCCCTACCACACCTACCCTCCACTCAACTAATGGACTTGAAAGACAAATTTTGTGTCTGCAGAGTAAGGGGGAGCCTGCTCCTCTTTACCTTCAGAGTCATGAGAAACCTTTGCTACTTCACAGAATAATGAATAGATAGTGCAGCACTGTGATTTTTCACTCCATTTGTGATTCCGTGTACTGATCTATTGTCCAGAGGACAATCATGACTGATACACGGAGACACAGAATAGCAGAATATCCTTGGTCTTTCATAGCAGCTAGTAGGCCCTATGCTCAATAGAGCCATCTAAGAATGTATATTCCCATACTTCAACTTAATGTTGAAGTCCTTACGTGACCTGCAGTGGAGCTGTCATATAGGGGTCACCAAAACTTGAGAATCCTCTTCCCTGGCCTGTTATGTAGCATGTTTCTGAAGCTATCCATCAAACAGAAAGAAGTGTGAACTACTGGTCTTTCCATCTGCATGAGACCTGTCACACAGAGCGTATGAACTGCAAGGGTGCAGGTGTGAACAGAAGCTCTGGCTACAGCTGTTCTAATTCCCAAAGTTGCTTATGCAGTTTTCATCATGTTGACATTGATGAACAGGCAGCACTCTGAAATTTCATAGCTTTGCTCACACTCCATTTCAGAATGAAGCAGGTGTTACCTGAAATTTCAGAATTGCCCTTGAAACAGGAATCCCGGTTCCTACCCCCTTCTGCAACCCCCAATTTCAACAGCACCCATCTGCGCCTTGTCTTCTATTTTATACCTAAAGCAGAAGATCTTCTGGGTACAGGATACCAGTTCTGGTTTTATAGAAAACATGTTGTTGAGTGCTATCTTTAGGCCTATACAGTATGACAAAGTGAGACTAATACGAGCTCAGAAGCTGTTGGTACAACAGGGACACCCTCCTCCTCTCTCTTCCATACCCTCTCCACTGCCTCTTTATTGGGTGCACAACATCTCTTGTCTAATAATGCCTAGAATTACACCAGTTAAGGGTTATGAGACAATGATGAGTGGGATACTGACTGGGAGAGAAGGAAGGAAGAGGAAAATTCAGGGGTATCCTAAGTAATGACTCGATCTAACAGAAAACTGACGGGGTGAAAATCTCTTTCAGGCTCTATACAAGTAGGCTTGTCTATTGGCCTGCAAAAGAGAGATGGCTGCAAGCAGCTTAAACTTGAAAGAGGACAACAGCAACAGGTTTATTTACTGCGGCATATAGAGCAGGTTCCCTTCCTACTGCATGTCTACTGAAAAGAAAAAAAAAGAGGAGAGGAGAGGAGAGGAGAGGAGAGGAGAGGAGAGGAGAGGAGAGGGGAGGAGAGGGGAGGGGAGGGGAGGGGAGGGGAGGGGAGGGGAGGGGAGGGGAGGGGAGAAAACCCCTGGACTCCTCTTACTCCATCTGTAGCCGGAGACCTGTGCAGCGAGACAAGAAAACTTGATGGTCTGGAGGCATGATGGAATCAAAAGAGGAAGAAGAGGGACAGGAGAAAGCCAGTGATGTGACAGATGTGAAAGGTGAAAAAGTGGAAAACTAAAACTTTTTAACTGCAAGGGGTTTGTGATGGAGATAATAACAATGAGGGTATGAAAATAAAGAGTTTGCCTAGTTACACCTGTACATTGGTGTACTCCAATACACATTGGAGTATTTCCTCCATTAGAAAATTTGGCAGATTTTTAGTCTTTCCTCCTCATAATGACAGCACGATCGGACTGGACATTTCTTCCTGGGTCAGCCAAGCCATCATCCCACACCAACTAACAAGTCGTGGTATCTGTTGAAACCTGTACCCAAGTGTTTTCACAAACATTTTTCTCAGTGTTCTATACGAACTATCTAAAATTCTCTACAAATCTGTGGCACTTTTCCTGATAATTGATGCTTTTCCAAAAGCTCATGGGAAGTCATGTCTGCCTCCACCATCTGCTGAAGAAAATTTTTGACTCCCCAGGTGTCAAGAAAAAGGTCTCAAAAATGGGATTCTAGTTACATGAAAGATTGAACAGACAATAATATTAACAAGGCCTCACTCATATACAGCTATACACATGCTATATACATATTTCTGTCATATGCATATTATTTTTGATATTATAATTTCTTATAATTTCATATCGCTAGCAAAATGCTGTGATATTTAGGATGGTCAGTGCCAGGGCTGATAGACTTGTTTATTATGCTAGAATTACCTCTGTTTTTCCAAACTATGCCTGAAGTTACACAGCAGTGAGCAGCTGCTGACACAGTATTGTGTTGCCCTGATGATGCAAATTGTCCCTTTGCTCCCTAAGGAGTCAAATACACCTTGCTTAGTGTGGCAGCAGGCAAGGAGAAAGTTCCCAGCAATATTGCAACACTAGTAAGTGTGTTCATGCTGTAAAGAGAGAAGCCACGGACTGAGAGAAAGGGGAGAGGAGGTTGCAGGGTTTGGGGAAGTTTTAGAAGAAAAAAAGAACTTAAAATTTCCAGTTTGCAGGCTGGTGTCACTGCCTCTTCTGGGTTAAAGAGCCCTGTAAGGGACACTTGGAATAGGAGAAGGAGGACATTTGATACCCGTGGTCTCTTCTGGATGTCAGTTCATCCTGGTCTGGGGTGGCTGGTGGATTCAGGCTCTCTCTTTTCATGGAACAAGCTGAGCGATGAGCACTCAGCAAGCTAAATTAGGTGGCATGAACCCTGACCTTAGTTTCATGGCTCCACAGTCTCCATCCTGTGAAGTGAAGATGGGAACCTGCCCTTCTCTGGTTGCATTGTTTGGACCTTGCTAGGCTCCGTCACAGCAACAACCACAAGCCCCACATGTACCTACCACAGGATTTTTGCTGCTCTGCAGTCAGTTTTCCTTAGCAACAGCAGCTCTTTCCACTTCTCCTCCAAGAACCTCAGCTTGCCCAAGCTAACGAAACCAGGTTAATACCTACGTGAGGGCAGTAGGCATAATCGTATCCATTTCACTTTCTGGTAAGCTGAGCAGGGGGAAGAGGCCTCAGATGAACCTTGCTGACCTTAGATGAACCTCGGTCAACCATGTGCTCTGAGTATTTATTTGCAAACTCCCAGAGGCCCCAACTCGCTCCATCCCCCTCGCTTCTCTCTTCAAAATCCTCCACATCCACAGCTTTACTTTGGCAGCAGAGGGCACTGCCCCCTTCTTAATTTTTTTTTCCACACTCATCCCCTCCATCACGGTCCTCCAAGGGCTGCAATTATGCTCTCGGTAAGTGGTGCTGTCTGTCTGCAAGCTCCTGAGAGTTTGATTTGTCTTGGCTCCCAGCTCTGACATGCCTGGGAAGGGCAAGGAAAGGAAATGGGTGGGAGCTCCCATCTAACCACGAACTTGTCCTCCCCCCCCTCCTTTTCTTTTTCTCCCCATCCCCTTCCCTCCCCCATCCCAACCAAAGGAAGGATCATACTGCATCACTTAGAAAGAATTGCTCCAAAAATTTGGTTTGGAAATTATTTTTTTTTCCTTCCCTTTCAAATGAAGTACGCTGTGAATCTCTCCCGTTTCCATGGGCTCACAACGAAAGCGGGTTGTTGTTACAAAAGTCATGTGTGCATGTGTATGTGTGCGTGCCTGCAATACGTGTTTGGTCGCTCACATGTGCTTGTGTGTGGGCGTGTAGTAAGTTGTGGTATGCACTTGTGAACAGTCAGGAACTACACCACCGCTTCTAAATATCCTTAGATTTTATTTACAGTTCTTGAAAATTTCATTTCAGTGTGGTCCTTTATGGTTTAAAAATTAATGTCTCCTACTGTCCTTCTCATCTATTTATTGTCTAGGCTTTTTAAGTTACAGGTCCATCCCGACAAGTGCTGAGTCCCCCCAGGGACCATCAAACATGCAATTTGGGTCTGAGGAATGGAGAGGAGGACTCCGGCGTGAGTCTGCCCTTCATTTCTCTGCATGTGGGTACATCCCACATTTGCTTTGCGCAGTGATACAGCCTCTCTTCAATTTTACCACACTCCTGTAACAAAAGCAGGCGAATCTTCAATCTGCCTTATACCTGTTGGGAAGTTTCTGACATTGTGTTTTGATGACCAAGATGATGATACAACCGTAACTGTGCCTCTGAATAGGACCCACAGGCTTCATACGGTGCTGTGGATCAGAGCCATACCTGGGCATGTGCCACGGCAGTTTCACAGTAAAACAGAGGGCAAGGGAGAGATTTAACAGGCGTGTGAGGAAGCTATAGTTATTGCAGACCTCCAAAAAAAAAGATATTCAGAGTCTTGCACCATCAACAGCAGCACTGATGAACTGTACCACGGGAGGTAACCCTCTTGTTTTAATATTAGATAAAAACACTCCCCAACTCTGCTGCCATCCGTACCCCATCCTTGCTATCTGAATCCAGAAAAGGTTGCCCAGAGGTGGGAAGGTAGAATAGGGCTACGAAGATGACTAGGGGACTGGAACACCTCTCCTATGAAGAAAGGCTCAGGGATTTGGGTCTTTTTAGTCTGGAAAAAAGACGACTGAGGGGGGATCTTACCAATGCTTATAAATACTTAAAGGGTGGGTGTCAGGAGGATGGGGCCAGGCTCTTTTCAGTGGTGCCTGGCAACAGGACAAGACATAACAGGTACAAACTTGAACATAGGAAGTTCCATCTCAACATGAGGAGGAACTTCCTTACTTTGAGGGTGGCAGAGCACTGGAACCAGCTTCCTGGAGAGGTGGTGGAGTCTCCGTCTCTAGAGACATTCAAAACCCCACCTGGATGCATTCCTGTGCAACCTGCTCTAGGTCAACCTGCTTTGGCATGGGGGTTGGACTAGATGATCTCCAGAGGTCCCTTACAAGCTCTATCATTCTGTGATTCTGTGAAGTTGAGAGCGTCCTAACCAAAGTTTTGCTATGGGCTTCAGGGTCTCTGAGAATCCCTGGATGTACACCCTGACTTTATTCCCACACAAGCAGCACATATCGATGCGGCACATGTCCCCCTCTTGCAGCTACCCACGCTAAAGGGCATCACTTGCTAGCTCTTTGGTGATTGGAAAATCACCCTGGTGTTCAGGGCAGTGGGGACCAACACTTCATCTTCTGCCCTTTGTAGTTGCTTTTGTGCACTTGGCTTGTAGGAGCCTTCTTTAAAGTGCGGGCTGTCCCACAGCAAAGTGCGGTGGATGACCACAATGAAGTCTGTCTGCAGAGGAAAAGTGACTTGTACACAGTCTGCTATGGGTGCTCAGAAGGTGATGATGCTCTTCCCTGTTGGCACTGGGCCACCACATGGTGTGGAGGTAAGCACTCAGAGGCCTGTTTGAAAGGGAAAACACTTCACAGCCCCATCTCGCTTTTAAAGCTCTGCACAGCCATGCCTTTTTATAACTTGGCTATATGTGGGCATTTGACAGCCAGTACTAGCATATGACCTGCTGTCCTCTTTGCTTTGAAGGAACCTCAGCAGACAAGCAAAGCTGGGAAGCAACTAGGCTCTGATTTTTGTTTTGCCAAAGGCTGGCATCCTGAACACATAAAAGGTAAATGATAGGATGGGGAGGGTGGTCTCCATACTTGCAAACAGAAATTAAACTGATGTGAAGGAAGAAACAAATATGCAAAATAATTTCCCCTGGTTTGGAAACGGAAACATGGAAAACTAATAGCCTCAAAGCACAGGTTGTGGCTTTTGGGAGAAAGAATGCAAACAGTCACTTTCTCATCCTGTTTCTGTCATTCCAAGACTTGTGTGAAAAGGCTGACATTGAATCCCAGTTAGCCATAAAATAACAACAACAAGTCTGCCCAGTGGCTGCGATTGGCCAATTGTGAGCTTTCTGCACCTACATCAGGATTCAGAAAGACGGAAATCTGCAAAACATCCCAGCTAGGAGTGCAGAATCCTTGAAAAATGCGATCTCACCCACGGGGACAATCTGATTAAATGAGTGTTACTTATTGTTCCAACACCATGGCAATGTCTCCAGAAGGAATACAAATCACTTAGTGCAATGAGATAGAGCCAGCTGAGCAGGTACCAGGAATGTGGGAGTTGCTTATTAGTCACCCAGGGGGAAGAGCTATTGCTTTTTTATATTTATTTTATTTTTATTTGCCTGTACTCACCACCCCCCCACCCCCGACACCACCACTTTTAGTAGTGAAACTAGTAAGATAGACTCTGATCCAGAAATACTGAGCACATCACAGGGTTTTTCCGTTGGCCATGGGAACCAGGTGGAACTCTTATGCTGGCAAATCTCTTTCCTGATCAAATCTCAGTGGGTACAAATCAGCACAGCTCTGATGAAGTCAGTGAGGGATTCTCATGTATCACTTGTTTTATTAATATTGCTGTCTACAGGTCCAGACTCTCCAAGAACACATCTTCTATTTCATTGCCTCTCATCGAAGGCAATGTGTGAGTGCTGATTTGCCCAGGCTGAGGATCTGGTCCAGCTCTTTCATTGTTGTTTTTTTTTTTTTTCTCTCTCTCTTTCTCCTTCTCTCTCTTTATAGCAGTGTTGGAATTGCTGTAAGGTTTACAGTGCAGTAATAATCACCTCATTATTATTAATAACCATGGCAACAGAATGGAAATTAATCACATTACTTCTGTTTATCCCCATAGAAACAGAGCCAAAACAAACAAGACTTATCCACAATGCCTATTCCTAGAAATCATACATACTACATAATTACCAATGAAATGAACCAGCAGCTACAACCTGCCTAAATTATCCAGTAGCACCTATGCGAAGGTCAAGGATATACAGTCAGGTCAATAACCAGAAGGGATGCTTCCTCAGGTTGAAATTAGTGGGTGACAAGTATCTTCAGTAACTTTGCTCATTTTGTTGGTTGGTTTTATTCTTCAGCCTCTGTCTTGGTGACTGACTGCTGAGGCACATTGACAGGGCTTACTGTTCTTCGCTTTTTTAAAAAAAATTATGGGATAAGTAGGTCTAACCTGGTCAGTGACTGGAAGGGAGGCTTCAGAGAAATATCAGTTTCTGTGAACTTCTGAAGAAACTCCAGAAGCAACACTTCTTCCCATGTGCTAAGCAATAAAGTAAAGCACCAGTCCAGCGGTGAGGATAATAATTGGAAAGAGTGCGACCATAATATAGATACGTTTTCTCTGTAGTGTCATCGTCTGTTTGCAGGAGGTATGTAGGGTGTGGTCCCCACACACATTTCCTATGCAGAGAAGTGAAACTCCACTCACTTTCGCAGGAGAATCTCTGTTCTATCACAGCCATTCTTCATTCAGATTCAATTGCACAGCAGTTGTTCTTCTGTCACCCACCCCCTCCCCAGACCATTACTGCATTTTATTTAGGCTGTCACCGACAGATAATCTAACCTTTGCATCTGCTTTTGCCTACGGCTTAATGACACACACAGGGGACTATTTTCCAGGCTTTCAAAGTAAAGAATTAATCTCAGATGATCCTTCAAACCCAGAGGTTCTGCTGACTCTTATCTGCAGATGCAGGAGCACAGATTAGAGTGGGTGTGGAAAGATGAGAGAGGCATGGGACGAAATGATGATTTAAACCACAACTCTCTGTGAAGCCTTTTTTTTTTGCAACAGGATCTGGTGAGACTTAAACCCTCAGGATACTTGAAATCAGCTGTGTGTTGGAAACCCATACTACTTTCAGTAAAGAAATGAAACTCGACCATGTGGAGGAGGGACATGTAGTTGCCGTGTCCTCCAAAACCTGAAGAGGTCTTGAGGGATCTTCTCACTTCACTATAGACTATCCTCCAACTCTGAAGAAACATACCATCTACCTCTTATCTCTATCTCTCACCTACAAAATGAGGATAACAATCCTTTTATTTTCCTTAATACCACTTATTTTATCTACATAATATATAAATTTTGGCGGACAGAGGAATTCCCTTGCTGTCTTACTGTACTGTGTATTTGTACAAATACGCTATATCGTGTTCAAATGGAGGCATTAAAACTGGAAATGACAGAGGGAACAACCCTGAGAACAATCTGCTTTTTGAGGTTTAACTGACCTTTTAAGCTTACCAAAAAGACAGAGTATAATTAGCTGGGATGAATCCCATCTGAACTTCCTCCAGCCAGTTCTCTTGAATCCAATAAAACACAACTTTTCCATGTCGAAGGACAGTTGAGGAAAGATTGATATTGCTATTGGGCAATGCAAAGACACTCAGAAGTGTTTTCTTCCTGTTTTATATGATCCACTCCTAGAATTATGATTTTTAGTCTGAAAGACACCAGCACTGACAGGTCCCTGAAGTTACAGGTCCTGTGTACTCAGTGTCCCCCAAGACACTAAACGAGCAGGGACATGAAAAAAGTAGTCAGTGCAATTGCAGTTCTGCATCATTAATATTGACATGTTCTCCACTGGCTATAGAGAAATTCCAGATTTCCTCAGATAGATATATGGGATGCCATTTGTGAGGTTATTTGAAGAAAAGCTAATCACATTAAATAAAGACTGGGTGAGGATTGGGAACATATGTTCTGTGACAGCCTGGCCACTGTCTGAACTAGGGCACACAGACCATAGACTCTGTCTCCCTCTATCAGACTGGGGCAGGAGGAAGACCCTGGGTCCTGAAATCCTCACAATCCAGCAACTTCTGACACGATCCACCATTTAAACATGGAGACCCGATGTGCATGATGGTGGCCCCCTGAGCCTCCACCTTACAGAGGGGCACAGTCCCATCTGAGTGGTATTCCTGTGGTGTACCTAGTGACGCCAGATGTCTTCAGAAAATTTCAGATGACATGACATAGCCACTCAAAGACAGCTGATCTGCACCCTAAAACATACATGTATATTTAATCAGATTGATCCAATTTGATGTGCCTACCATCCACTCACCAACAGCAATGAGGATTAGTCAACTTTTAATGTTCATGTAAAGACTTTCCTGAAGAGGAGAAGCTTAGAGGAAGACTTACTGGCCCAAATCTTCTCCTTTTATGGTCCACAGGAGATAAAGATGAATTACGTAACAATCCATTCTTGAAAACTCCATGTCAGTTTTGCCAGTTAATGATCCGCTTTTATGTACGGGAAGACTATTAAGTATGTAGGTACACAGTGAGACATGCAGATGCTTGTTCTATTTAGTTATTTCCAAAATATATTAATGTACCCACAGAAATGTTCTCACACTGTGGTGTAGCATGGAATATTCAGTGAATTGCTTGCTTTAGGGCCTGAATTCTTCCTGCAAATCTCATTAATATCACCAGTAACTTTTTCTGAAGTTGAAACAGGGCTGGCAGACAGTGCTTGTGTTGTCCCAACTTCCAGGAAGGAAGATTCAAATAAAACATTACGAGAAACCGTAGGAACAGCAGAGTGCTGTAATCAGCTGCCCGGAAAGGCTGTGGGAATTCCTTCATTGGAGAGTTTTGGAAAAATCCTAGACAGTCGTATGTCAGGAAATGTGTACGTAGAGTGGTTTCTTTCCCAGAGCAGGAAGTTGGAGTAGATGACCTTATTCTGTCTTCCTCTGCCCATTTTTCTTTGTGCCTGTGCTTCTTTGACTAGATTTGGCATCTCTCTTTGAATGCTCATGTGCATTGGTCTAGTAGTTTATCCATTAATGCAAACTTAGATCCCTATAATTGATAATAACAGCACTGGTGAGGACGCATTGGGAGCATTGTGCTCTGTTCTAGGCTCCCCAGTAGAGGAAAGACATGGACATACTGGATCAAAGGGCCACAAAAATTAAGGGAGTGGACCACCTGTCATATGAAGAGAGGCTGAAAGAGCTGGGAATGTTCAGCCTGGAGAATAGAAGCTTCAGGGGGATCTTACCAATGTGTATGAAAACATGATGAGGGGAGTAAAGAAATAAAGATGGAAACAGATTTTTCTCAGTGGTGCCCAGTGACAGGAAAAGAGGCAATGGGCACAAACTGAAACACAAAATACCATCTGAACACTTTTTTTTTTTTTTAACTTTTAATTTTCTTTTACTGAGCAGGTAGTTAAACACTGGACCAGGCTGTCAAAAGAAGTTGTCAAGTCTCCATCCTTGGATATATCACAACCCAACTGGACATAGACCTGAGCAACTTCCTGAGCCTGTTCAGGTCCCTCTGGATGGCGTCCCATCCCTCGGGTGTGTAAACCACACCACTCAGTTTCGTATCATCACAAACTTGCTGAGGGTACACTTGATCCCACTGTCTATGTCACTGATAGAGATAATTAAGAATACTCGATCCAGTACGGACCCCTGAGGGACATCACTTGTCACTGATCTCCATCTAGACATTGAGCCACTACCCTCTGGACAAGGCCATCCAACCAATTCCTCATCCACTGAACAGTCCACCCATCAAATCTATCTCTCTCCAATTTAGAGAGAAGGATCATGTGGGGGACCGTGTCAAAGGCCTTACAGACCTCCAGATAGACAACATCTGCAGCTCTTCCCTTGTTCACTGCTGTAGTCATTCCATCATAGAAGGCCACTGCGTTGGTCAGGCAGGACTTGCCCTTGGTGAAGCCATGCTGGCTGTCTCAAATCACCTCCCTGTCCTCCATGTGCCTTAGCACAGCTTCTAGGAGGATCTGTTCCATGATCTTCCCAGACACACGGGTGAGGCTGACAGGTTGGTATTTCCAGGGTTCTCCTTTCTACCCCGGTTAAAAATGGGTGCAATGCTTCCCTTTTTCAAGTCACTGGGCACTTCATCTGTTTGCCATGACTTTTCAAATATCACAGAGAGTGGCTTGGTAATGACATCAGCCAATTCCTTCAGGACTCTGGGATGCACCTTGTCAGGTCCCATAGAATTCCATATGTTCTGGTTCCTCAGGTGGTCACAAACCTGATCTTCGCTTACAGCGAGAGGGACTTTGCTCCTCCAGTCCCTGCCTTGTGGTCCACCCACTTGAGAGGTGTGGGGAGAGAGGTTGCAAGTGAAGACTGAGGCAAAAAAGTTGTGGAGTACCTCTTTTCTTTGACTTTCCTTTTCTAGCTGACATACCTGTAGAAGCCCTTATTATTATTCTTTGCATCCCTTGCCAAGTTCAGCTCTAGCTACTTCTTGGCCTTCCTGACCCAAACCCTACACAACCAGGCAGCATCCCTATACTCTTCCCAGGATACCTGTCCCTGCTTCCACTGCCTGTGCATCTCTTTCTTGCCCTTTATTTTGACCAGAGGGTCTTGATTCAACCATGATGGTCTCTTGCCTTCCTTTCCTGATTTCTTAGACCTGGGGATCAAGATCTCTTGCACTCTATGCTAAGTGTCCTTAAATATCCGCCAGCTCAGCTCTGCTCGCTTGCCCTTGAGGGCAGTTTCCCAGGGGTCTTATTGGCTAACTCACTGAAGAGCCTGGAGTTTACTTTCCTAAAATTGAGCATCTTGACTTTACCCTTCACCTGACCCGTATCCCTCAGGACTGTGAACTCCACCAGCACATGATCACAGCAGCCCCGTCTGCCTCCAGTCTTGACGTCACCGACAAGTTCACTTGTGTTGGCAACCATCAGGTCCAGTATCGCATCCCCTCTGGTGGGGCTGCAATGCTTCTAAACCCATCATGAGACATGAATGAACCAATAGGTAGGGACAAGGAGTATAAACACTCAAGAAAGAAATGATAATTTAGCTCTTGAATACTCTAGTATTCTTCAATAGATGTGTATGAACAGCAAAATTTTATTTACTTTAAGAAAATCTCATCTTACAGTTTTTCTGAGCCTAAAATAAATCATAAGTGTTTGTGTCCTGGAAGAAAAAGCATTTGTAGAGCAGTTAAAAAGGTGAATTTGTCAATCAGCTAACCCAAATTAAATGAGAGTCACAAGCTTTTACATAAAGTGGCATGAGGATTATTATTTTTTCAATCTGAAGCAGAATCCAGCCCTAATATCCTTCCTGCTACTTAGTGAAGTTACAAAAAAACAACGCATTTCATGATAGTACTGCCAACACAAAGTCATATTTTATACAAAAGACGTCTACCCACAAACTCTGACCTTTAAAATATTATATAAAAATTTTACTAAGAGATTCAAACAGTTTGTTAATATTAGCAGGGACAGTGAAGTAAGAAAAATACTTTTCTTCCCACAAGTTGAAGTCAGAGATCGCTCAAATCCTAGCTCACTTGTGTGGGGAGGATTTCAGATTTCAGACCTTATAGAGGCATTTAAGGAGTTTGACACAGTATTAGTATGCAGAGTTTTTTTATGTTTAAATTCTTTAGGCTGTGTTGGACAATGTTGATGCATAATGGTAAATTGTAGTTAATTCTTCACGTTGAAGAGAAGGTTTTCACTGCCTACTATGTTCACTGCTTCCTTCTTCTTTTGATCATTCCCACAAACACAATAGCTCTGCCTGTTTCTCTGATGCAGACTCTGACAGATGGACACTGGCCGCTTCCAAATCTTTGTCTCCCAGAACAATATTGACCTGCACCATCTTCCCAGCAGACTCTGATTGTGCCAGGTATTGTTCAAACACACAGTAAGACAGTTCTTCTCTTTAGACTTTCTGTATTAAATCTTAGCCACACAGAGGTTTACAGAACAGCCTGTGGAAAAATATACAAATCCCTGGGAAATATAAAAATATAAGAATATAATTACTAGGCCAAATTTTCTCTACAATTAAAATCATGTAGTTAAATCTCAATGACTTCTGTTTCACAGAATCACAGAATGATAGGGGTTGGAAGGGACCTCTGGAGATCACCTAGTCCAACCCCCCTGTCAGAGCAGGTTCACTTAGAGTGACTTGACTATTTCAATAAATATAAGGGTTGAATCGCATAAATGTCTCATTCCAATGTTGCTAAAATAGAAAGTTTCGTATTTCCAACTCACAAAATTATGGTTTAGAAATACTTTTTAAATGAAAAAGCTATCATTTACAATTAAAGCAACATTACCATTGTCTCAAAACAGGTAAGAATTTTCTATTCACTAAAGATATTTTGCGAAATGCTTTCATGTCTCTTTCTCATTATATGGAGAAGCAAAAGGTTCTCCTCTCCTTTTGATTCTAAATATGAATATGCTGAATTTGACCCAGAATGTTTCAGCACAGATAACTCTAATTATTAGTTGATTTAATGAAGGATATCATCTCTACTGAAAAATGTTTTGTCACTTGCAAATCCTTGCATGTATCTGCCTCTTTCTAGCTGTCTGCTTTCTACCAACATAGTAAGGGAGTACAGTGAATATTAGAAGTTCTAGCATTTAACATTATATTATCTCCTGATTATGTTACGATTGATTAAAACAATGTTGAGCGTACACATAACCCCAAGCTCAATATCTCCTAAATTTCTCAACAAATTTAATAAATTAAATACCTTTTCTTTGTTGTGTCTGGAATAAAGTCAAATCTTTCTTTGTTGCTGTTTTCAGGGACTGATGCCATCAGAAATACTGTACACAGTTCTGGCTATCTGTGTTAGCTGTTTGGCTATCACTTGGTGGGAAAGATGCACTGAAAAAGTAGGATAAACTAAGGAAAGGTAGGTCTGTCATGTAACAGGAAAGTAAATGAGATAACTTGGCTTTTTAGCCCTCCCAAACAAAATATGGGAAGAGATATTTGTTCTCTAGTAATACAGCTGGGGAATAACCTCCAAAAATAGGGACGGACTACCTGTGTAAGTGGCTATTCATTTTATGAGAATAAAAGGGCACAAATGAACCATGCACAGATGGGCTGGAAAGCAGATAGCTGGTGGTTTTTAGCAGAGTAAATGAAACTGAATTTTGACATCATGAGACCGACAAGTAAGATGGAGAAAAGGAGCAGTGGATTAGGGGATGTAACTGAAGGCAGTGAGGTAGTGAGGCAGCAGGTTTGCTGCTTTGAAGCTGCCAACAAATTGGGTGGAATAAGGCCAGACTCTGCTGTGGCTGAGGATTGTGCACAGGAATAGAAGTCACCCCCAGACACAGGCATTGGCCTGTTTTTCTTAGGTAGCTCAAGTGGCTTTGCAAAATCCTAGAGGAGGGGAAGGAAGGTTAAAAGGGACCCGTCCATTTCCATTTCTGTTGTGGATGTTGCTTACTGAGCTTGTATAAGAGCTGTTGAATGTCATCCAGTTTGGAGGCCCATGGACCTTCTGACGATTACCCATTGGTGGCTGTACCTAGTAGACTGGGTTCACCCTACTGCTCCTTTAGGTAAGGCATGGAAAACGTGCTTGACCCCCAAGGGTAACCTTGACATGTTACAGCACTAGGGGTTTTTCTCTTCAAATTCAGTTTCCTCTGATGATATTCCATGTCTTGTCTTTTCTTCAACTTTTGTCAGCTGCAAACAATCACAGGGTTGCTGCAGGATCAAGGAAAAGAGTTAAAACATTCTGGGAGACTTTTCAAATAGAAATAAAAGGCTCGAGGGGAGGAAGCATTGACACCGTACCCACAGACCATGGGCAAGTTTAGCAGGGCACTTGCTACAAGAAACTGTCTGTGAACTTTTATGTAGTGATTGAAACGACTCAACGAGGGCTAGATATTATTCCTTTTCCTTTTATTTATCTTGTTTTTACGCCACAAAAGGTTCAAGGAATGTTTCAAAAGGTAAGGTGTATCCATTTTATTTTTTTTTTTCCAATATACAAACCTTTTCTCATTTACAAATAGAAAGAAAAAAGTCTAGGTTTGTTTGGTTTTGTGTTTTTTTTTTTTTTAATTTATTTTTATTTTATTTTATTTTATTTTATTTTATTTTATTTTATTTTATTTTATTTTATTTTTTTATTTCTGGATTTTTCTACATATGTAAACCAATAAAAAAAAAGCGAAATATTTTTGTAAAAATTTACAAAATTGTTTCTTGTAATTGAATGCAAGATATTCATTTCTCAAAAGAGGTTTTGAAGAATCAAAAATTTCCTCACTGCTTCACTGTTTATTTTTCAATTAATATCTCCCAGTGATATGTGATGTTTTGAAGAAAAAGTTTTAATTTTTTTTTAAAAATATTTGCATTTTCTACTAGCTCTGTAAAACTTGTGTGTCCTGAATCTTATTTTTGGTATTCTAACCCCTTACTTTCAGGAATTACAAACAAGAAAATCAATGAAAAAAAAGTGTATTTAAAATTGATTCCACAAAGCATTTCAGAAAGTAGAATATGTCATCAGATTTGAATTTTTTGTCATCAGAAAATCAAACCTACTCATGCAACTAGAACATACCTTTTCCAGATGCAACAAAAACTCTGTACATTTCTGCAGAAAATTTGTACTCTATTGTCAACATCTTTATTGACCACAATGGGAAGTGAGACACACGTCTCACAAGACAGTGAAATCTGTGACGTGAATTCCTCTCCTGTTGTGTGCTTGAAAAGAGACAGCTTGAGTATCGGCTGTTGTCATCAAAGTGTAAAGTATCTCTATTGATATTGTACAACTGGGGTGAGTGGGAAGAAAATAAAAACCTATACAGCAGAAGTATTCAGGGCTCTAATTTTGTGAAGATGGTGTGACTTAATGGAATATAATGGGTCTTCTTTAAACCAGTCTAATTCATATCTACAGATAAGAACAAGATAGTAATACTTATGCCAAAATGTATTAGACAAGGAACAATGAGTGAATGAAAAACTCAGGGAAGCTCAAATGACCTGAGGCAACACTAGTCAACATGATGTGAGAGGAATTTCAGAAAGCCAGATGTCTAAGCATTTTCAGTTTTATAGGTATCTTGTAGATTCAGGAGATCTAAACAAGGAATAAGAATAGACAATGTAATGACTATATGAAAATTTTGGTGGATTTTTCTTCTTTCTATGAGGTGTACTCAGACAGAAACCATGGTTTCTAGTCCTTTTAACAAAGCGTCATAGCAATTCATTAAGCTTGGGGGAAGACTTAAGATGCTTTGGAAAAATTCTGCCTAAATAATGGGGCGCGGACAAGAATAACCTAAGAAATCGTCTCTTATTTCTCCTAAGTCAACATCGAAAAGGGAGTTTGCAGACCACCTACTGTGATGCCTAAGAAGGCACTGCAGTTGAAGGGTGTATTAAGTAATTCAGATCTCCTATTGCACCATGCTACAAAGCCTTGTGTGGTAATACAGTCAGTGAAGGGGAATAAAGGCTGCACAAAGGCTCCCTGTTACAGGTCCCAATGTTGGTGTCCACCGCAATAGCTCACCTAAAATGTGGCCCTGAATTTTTATGCAGATCCTGTTGAGTCCCTGGAGGATAAAAGCGGTTCCTAAGGTATTTATGTGAGTTTTTTGGATCCAGAGTGGGGAGAGACCTCATGATTTGCCATTCAAGTTTAGTTTCCTGTAATTGGGTAAGATTAGAATAGGCTGGAAATGCACTATATCCCAAAGAATAATACAATGGTCTGTTAAAAGGATCAATGGAATTCTTATATTTATTTTGTCAACTAAAATTGAAGGCAAAGATATTTCATTTTTCTAATTGTTAACACTCTTACAATGTTTGCCAGATGTGGCCTTTAAGTGAAGTGGAAAACTTTCTTTAAAAAATTAAACACTGCAATTGTACAAAGTTCTGCAGAGCTGGCTTGCTCTGTTCCCACTTCTGTTTAGTTTGGATCTTCTTTCTTAGGCCTGTGTTTCCTCATCAGGTGCTTCCCAGTGTCCTTACCGCTGATGGGATAATCAGTGAACATGCACAAGTTGAACCAGAAAGCTTGCCCAAAGAAGAGCTAGAGAGTGAATTTGGGGAAGTCAGAAGAGAAAGTTATTACATTCTCCTTCCAGTGCTGATCCCATGGCCTAAATGAAACCAATTATCCAATCACTTTCAAACGCAGATGTCTCATGGAAAGAAACTGCTTCTTTATTTTGACATTTAGACAAGCTTTCAGAATTACGAAGGAGATACAGCTGCCTCTGAACTCCCAGGTGTGGATTTTTAGTCTCTCTCCTTAAATCTCTCTTATTTCACAAAACAAAACTACGAAAATTGATTTAGATAAAGAAAAAGATAAGTGCAATGATTTAAACTGAGCTTTCACTTGAAGAGCGACAAGCCAACTCCAGAAAGATTTCGTTCTTCACAGCCTTTGAGCATTGGACTCCGAATGACCTATGCAAACAGAAAAAGGGTTGATGCTCAGCTGGAGTAAATCATCATAGCTTCAGCACGACTGCCTTAATTTACACCAGCTAAAGACCTATCCCAGGCCCTCATTAATGGTCCCTGAGCTAACCGATTTGACCAGACAGAAAAACCACAGACACATCTGTTTCCTGCCCTCCATTCTTCAACTACCACACCCACTTTTATCTGCAGTGTGCTCCATGGTATGACTCACTTTAAATATAGAGGACATACTTTCTCTATGCTTGTTAGGCTTCAAATTAAGAAGCAAGAGGTAGGTTGTTTTGAGGGGTCCCTAGTGAACTTTTGGGTGGAGAATTGAAGTTCCTTATTTTTTTTTCCACAGTTGTAAGATGGTATTACAGGAATAATGGCATAAAGTTGTTTATTAATTGTGTATATTTTACATTTCTAAATAGCGTCAAAGGCGCTAGTCATAGGGAAGGACTACCTTTTGGAGTGGCATAAATAATAATAAAAATTATAAATCAATAATACCAGATACGTTAGCTACAGATCAGCCAAGAGCAGTAGATCATGGGTTTTGCCTGCATTTCTATAGTCCTTTTGCGTGGTCACAGAACAAACAAAGGAAACATCCATCAGACCATTTGAGATGTCAAACCCATCGGAAAACCTACAGCTCTCTCACTTAGACTTTTGAACCTGACCTTTTTATTTTTCACTTGGCTGGATACGTTGTATTTGGCAGCCTCCAGAGCACGCACTGCTCCTGCCCCAGTCTCCATACAATTAATGTTCAGGAACAACCAGAGGAAAGAGGAGAAGAATTGAATAAATTAGACCACACCCATGGTTTTGAGGCCCAATGTCATGATGCTTGCCAGGGCAGAGAAGTGGTGTTGGGAGGGCCAATATTTTCCTAAGTGCCAAGAAAAAAAATCAAGGCAGAAGACCCATATAGGCAGGACCGGTTATGCATCGGGAACTTCTCAGACAATGGAAATTTGGAGATTCCCCCAGTCCTGAATGATCAGTCTCACCCTATGGACGATGCTAAATCTGCAAACTGTTGTATGAGGGATTGATTGTCCATTAAAAGTACTTCTCACGACATGAACAAGTTGTTCTGAAGAACTGAAATGCCTTTTTTTTATAGTAAGCTCTGACTGAAGCTGTTCCCACAGTTCAGGCACAAGAAACATCCCGGCTTGATACAGACAAGCATCCGAACTCACCACAAACCAGCAACAGCTATATTAACACTTGCTCTTATTTCACAGGATGCCCTGCAAGTCTTGACCTAGATATGCCCCTTTCCAAGCTTTCATCCAGCAAAGGAGAACACTTTCTCCTTTCTCATTACTTCTGGCATCATTATCTCTCTTTCCTAGTCTACAAACTTCATATTACATCACCACCAGCTTTCTATATTCTGAGGCAAAACCCCCCATTTGTACTCATTAGGATTTTTTACAATCTCCTTGAACTATTCAGAAGAAATTTAATAACCTTCCGGTACTATATGAAGATGGAGGAAGAATGGATTGACTTGGGGCTAAGGAAGAGACACAGTTATAACTCTAACAAGGAGTCAAATTCTAATCTGGACTATGTGCATGTGTTCACAGCATGCACAGAACTCTCACACAGCCTAAAACCAGCTTTGTGCCTTACCCTCTGGATTATACTTGGATCATCTACTGTGATATGTGGGTAGTGCAGTTCATTCGACCCTTATGCTGGTGATAGATATGAGTGTACCAAGCCAGATATATTGAATAAATGGTGAAAAACTTCAGGGCAGACTGATTCTGAAATCCTCTATGGCTCATCTAGTTGTAGGAAGGAGACTGTAGTAATAACTGGGATCACAGATCTTAAGCATAAAGAAAGCAGCTTAAGATGTGAGCACCTTCTGTTCCAGCCATAGCTCCTCTCTTTGCCAGGTTGTAACAAGCAGGATGTTGTGTAGGGTATATCTTGTTGCTGATTAATGTATAGCCATCCCTCTAGAGGGGTAGTCTGCTCTACATTTATGGGTATGACTTCCATGAAAAAACCCAAACTCCTAAAAACAGGAAGTCTAATACATACCTACAACATTTTCTCTTTTTACAATTCTTCCTTACATGTCCATCCATCCTATGCATTTCTACCACGCTTCCACTCCCTGACTGCAATAGAGCTTTGTGGTCTGTTACCTTAAACGTTTTGTATTTCTCAAAAATGTGACAAGATGATATGACAAAAGGGTCAGAATCTAGCTTCACAGGAGTCAGAGAATCATAGAATTGCCTAGGTTGGAAGGGACCTTTAAGATCATTGAGTCCAACTGTCAACCTAACACTGACAAAACCATCATTAAACCATGTCATTAAGCATCACATCTACCTGTCTTTTAAATACCTCCATGGATGGCGATTCCACCACTTCCCTGGGCAGCCTGTTCTAATGTTTGATAACACTTTTGGTGCAGAAATTTTTCCTAATATCCAATGTAAACCTCCCCTGGTGCAGCCTGAGGCCATGTCTTATTGTCCTATTGCTACAGACCCCATATTAATTTTCTCCACAGCTTCAAATAAATAATTTAATTTTTATGTTTCCCTTCCAAGTATGGCAGTCACATTACTATGTGTTTTACATTCACAAGAATGAGGCTAAGATTAGCTGGAGGATGCTGAAGATGTCTGATCTCTGTTCTAGTGTCAGAGAAATTTTATCTGGGTTTGGATGACACATCATGGGAGTTTTTCTGGTCACTGCCTCTCCTTTTCCTTTCTGTTATCTCAGGAGCATAAAGGTCTTCTATTTTGGCCAGAAACTAAAGAGCATTTATGAACTGTGTACCGATGTTCAAGGAAGGAAGCAGTATGTGTAATTTTTTCGCATATGGTTCCATTCCTTGGAGAGATCTCATTGATTGCTGCTCCGTACCTGCCCAGCCTTTAAGGTTGAATTAACCGCATTACCACAGCCTTCCTTCCTGATTAGACCTTTTTACTCACTGGCAATGTCCTGATCTCACAACCTTCACTCCCTTAGGTAACACTGCTAAATCTGCATAAATGAGGCTTAGGCTGGGAATTGCTGGGCAAGTTAGAGCCCTGGAATTTGTCTTTGGACAAATGGGACATTTGAAGAGGAGCGTTTCATGGGAATGAAATAAAAATATGTAGAAAGCCTCCCCTCCCTGAATTAAAACACAGGGTGATTAAATTTTTCATTCACAATAACATTTTAACTACCACAGTGTGGTAACACTCGCTAATTATTGATTATTTGTTCAGGGCAGTGAAAAAGGGTTTGATTTCCACTTTCTGGACGGTGAATGATGTTGGAAAGATATCCAACTTCTCATCTTGCCTGAGGAAAGATATCCAACTGCTCATCCTTGCACAACCTTGTTGTCCATATTTATAATTACTACACTATTTTTTTTTCTTCACATTTTCTGTCCTGTGAGATATTAATCTTCACCCAAACTTTTTCCACTGCACTCCTTAGATTCCTCTCATGTGGACAGCGGTGTGTCATTTGGTTAAGCTGGAAAAGTCAATATTAAGTTTAAGGTGCAAATGCAAAATATCTTGATGATTTTAGTAGTTCTTCAGAGATATCTTTAGCAGAATTTAACTCAGAGAGGTAGACAAGAAAGCTGGCTGATTTCTGCCCTCTCTCCATTGTCTTTGCGGATGTTCCTAATGTATGAAATTTTGAGAAGCATTGCACTCAGGTGGCTGGAAAATTTAAGGGAAAACAGGTTATGTTTTCCTGGATTTGCTCTTGCTGCCAATAAAAGACCTAGGAGACACAATTTTTGGAAGTTAGCATGACTTGAGTGCTGTCTGAACTTTTTTATTTTCCCCTTCAATTTAGTTATTTTCAGAGGACAGCTTTGCTCAAACATAAACTCCCAGAAAGCTATGAACATGAGTCCCAGACATTATAGTGAGAGGCTGTCTGACAGATACTATTGCTTCCATAATAATCTCCTATATCATAATCTCTTGTAGCCCATAGCTGGTCTACTCAGATAACTTCTAGTCAGGGTGAAGTTTTGCAAGGCCTTTTTTATTTGGTGTCAATCATAGTTTACACATCCCCTCCTGCTTTCCTCTCTCTTGCCCTCAAGTCATCCCCAGAGCTCTTCCTGCACTACATTTTTCATGACCATGCAGTGAACCCAAATAGGGAACTGATCCAGTGGAAAAAAATAAATTGTGATTTTTTTTTTCCTGTTTTTTTTTTCAGCTGGATCAGTTCCTTGGTCAGGTTCAATGCGTGTCCACACAAACATTTGTGCAGACAAAGTGTGCGTGTCAGAGGAGGAGAGGATAAGGTGATGGACACTGGGTGCAGAAATGCAGATATTTGGCCTACTAGCCAAGAGCAAAAACACAAAACTTGTAACCACAGTCTCCCTTACTTATCTCTGTGGCTTTCACATGAATGACTGAAGAACTGGAAGGTTTCAAAGCTATTCTGAAGTCCTGGACTCAGAAAGACAGCGCCTACAATGAATGCACACATAGACGCACGCCGGCACAAATGCACAGTGTGATCCTTTGTTTCCACTGAAATAATACTGTGCAGAAATGATGAATATTTCCTTATCTTGGCTGCCTTCCTGCAACTAGGGAAAAATTGGCTGGTACAGATGGGAACACCCAGGAAAACATTTAGCGTATAGCCTGGTTATTCACTCGTAGCTGTATTACATGTTTGTTGAGATCAGAAAGTTTTTCTCCAAAGGTAGAAAATAAAAGAATGAAGTCAAAATAAAAATAAAATAAAAAGAAAAAAACTAATTTATTTCCCCTCATGCTACTTGGGGGAGAAAAATCCCAAGCAAACAAAAGCCAACATGCTACATCTACCAAGAGGAAAGCAAAGAATTGAACAGTAAGTTCTTTCTCTTTCCATATATATTTTGTGAGCCAGTGCTAGGGATGAGGGAGCAGCCACTTAAAATCGAGTGGGAAGGAAGGAAAAAAAATATCAGCCTAATAAAAGCCAGTGGGGTTAGATAAATTACAGAGAAAAGGGAGAGGTAATTTCTGTCCATTTTAACGCCCACATGCAAGAGGGAACAAGTGAAAATCAGCCCTAGGGATAATTTATGGTTGCTTTTTCAAATCTCTATCCAGGTCCAGAAGAAACCATGTAAAAGAAAGTTAATCAATAACAAAAATCCACCCGAAATATTGTGGCAGAGATGGACAAAAATGCCTTGGGAATTAAAATCATCTACAGTAGACGGGCCAGACATTGGCAAGAACTGATGTTCTCTGTTGGCATTTCATGGAAGCAAGAGGTCCTGTTACAAAAATGTTCCCATGGCTACAAATACGACCTCAGTCAGCACCATTTCTGCTTATCATTACACAGTTGACAAAGATTCACTTGGCAGTGAAGACTGGCAAGTTCACCGTATAGCTACCCATGGGCCTGAGCCTCTTGGTCCACTATATACATTCTTTACAATAAAGATCACTTCAAGAGGCCACCTCCGCTAGAGCTCCAGATCTTCCCATAAAAGCAGACTCCAAGCAAATTTGATGCTTTAGGCCAATTCTTGTTCATGTCTTTCGGGTGGATTTTGAGTGGATTTGGCCTGAGCAGACCAAAGTACTCAGCAACTGAGTCCACTACCAAATACCCAGAGTCCTGCTCTTCTTAAGTATAGTATGAATTTTGTATCGTACATGAGTCCCTCCTAACTCTTTCTCTTACCTAACTCTGGTGATTATAGTAGGAATTCAGCTACTCTAGACCACCTTCGAGGAATGGAGAGAGGCAGATCTCTCTAGGAGCAAGTTAAGATCTTACAGGGGGTTGAATCACCATCATTTGGTCTCTGTTGTCTCCATTGACAATAGGGGATTAACTCCATTGCCTAAATGGAGGTGCTGAAGCCACCTGAGATTCAGTAGTCTTACCTTTCCCAGCATCCAGCAGCTGAGCAGAGTGGCTGTACCTCTTATAAGTCTGTACCAGAGACATGCTCTTCATCCTGCTCTTTCAAAATCCAAATGTGATTCTGTCATCCTTAGTGGATGGACATTTCTCTGTATGCTGTACGAGATGTGTCAGTATGCAAGCTGGCATCACTAATAAAACCTTCTGGTCCATGTAAACACTGTGTGGGCCTCTCTGTGCCTTGTCTGTTCCAGATATGAGTTTTCTACAGCTCTTGATATTGATTCTGTGCTCCGTATCGTCAAGTCCAAACTTTAATTGGGACTTGCTGATTTATTTGAAAGCCCTTATATTAATAAGTATCTTATGCATGTTCCTTGTTAACTTTTTGTCTAGGTTAGTAAGGAGGATTCTTTCTTCTAAGTCTGTCATTTTGGTAGTTTTTTTGCCAGCTTTAAAATCACTCTAAAGTTGTTGATAGCAACCATGGTCTGTAGGAATCAATAAGTTTTAAAAACCATTATGTCAGAAAGTCTTGAAGACAGTAAATGGGCTTCTGTGGGGACCACAGCAAGGGAGGATTTCATAATACACGGACAACTTGTAAACAGCACAGGTATCAAGCTAAAAACCAGAGGCATGTAGAAGAGACACACAATAGGACTGCCTGACATCAGATACTGATTTTATTCCTATCTCTGACTTTTCCAGGCAGCTGGTCAAATAGTAGTACTTCATTGAAAGTTTCCACAGAAATGTCACTAATGCTCACAATTTAGCAGTGCAAGGTCTCAAATAATTTATGCATGGTCTAGATGCAGGATGCAGTGTTTATCCCGTGGACAAAATGGGAAATGTGAGCGTTTGTCCCAAAATTTTAAGGTTGGAAGCTTTGATAGTGGGGTTAGAACGCAGCTTAAGTGCAAGGAAGGAAATGGAATCCTGCAGCTGAGTGAGGGGCAGCTGTCTTATGAGAAAATAAGGAAGGGGATAAAGGGGCAGTATTTATAGAATCATAGAATCATGGAATGGTTTAGGTTGGAAGGGACCTTAAAGATCATCTAGTTCCAACCCCCCTGCCCTAGGCAGGGACACCTTCCACTAGACCAGGTTGCTCCAAGCTCCATCCAACCTGGCCTTGAGCACCTCCAGGGATGTGAGAATCCACAGCTTCTCTAGGCAGCCTGTTCCAGTGTCTCACCACCTTCATAGTGAATCTTTTTCCTGATATCTAATCTAAATCTACCCTCTTCCATTTTGAAGCCATTACCCATCATCCTATCACTACATGCCCTTGTAACAAGTCCCTCCACAGCTTTCCTGTAGGTCCCCTTCAGGTACTGGAGGGCCGCTGTAAGGTCTCCCTGGAGCCTTCTCTTGTCCAGGCTGATCAACGCCAACTCTCTCAGACTGAAAGTTTATTTTAGTTTATACCCATCCAAAAGAGGGCACTAGGAAGTCTTTACAGCTATTGCAAAGAGTTCAGTCAGCTCTTTTCAGCAACACTTAAATCTCCCTTGAGGCCCAAATAAACATATCAAAGAAATCCAGAGCAGGTCATTTACTGAAAGTGATGTGTCTTCCATTTCATTCCCATTCACTTCAGCTAAGAGTTAGCCAAAAGCTGTCACAGCCCTGGCCCAAGAAAGGAGCAAGTCTTAGCAGAAGGCAGTAGCGTGTTTCCCTCCCTGCACTTCTCCTGTGGCTCTGCTGAAACTCTGGCATCGGGAGAGAGGCCTATTGAATTTCACAAAAAAGAACAGAGAAACTATAAATCCCGACATGGTATATTTATTGAAAAATGAAGGTAATAACACTAATCCAGATAATGAGCTGTATGTTTCCCTACCTCAGAAAACCTCTTAGCCAGCGGAAATAAATCCACCTGAAACTTAGCAGCCGACTCACTTCTAGTTCTTTTTTTTTAACCTTCTTTCTCCTCCTCATCACAAAACTCCCTTCCTCATATACTGGAGGATTTGGAAATGTGGGCATCAGACGCGGTTGGGGCATTGAAGAAGTTAAAGCTGTCACGGCCACTACAGTGCCTCAGTTTTCTGGGTGGAAACAGAAATAGCTCCTTAAATATTGGGCTTTACATCTGAAGATGTCACTCAGGTTCCCTTACCAGTCAATGGAGATCTGAGCAACTTGGATGCGGCACAATTGTGGCACAATTTTGACTTATCTTAATCCAACTGTGTAAAATAAGGGTAGGGACATTGCATTATGAATATATTGTTTTCTTTCCAGTTCCAATAAATCAGCTTTAAAAACAGTTTGGTTGTTACTCTCTATCCTTTAAATGTTGAAATTGAGGGGAGATGATGAATCATAGGGTGTGAATACATCACCTTGATGGGCTAAGCCCTACTTTTTTTCTACCATAAACAACTATATTGTGTTACACCATCCAAAAAATATGGATAACTGTTAGGCTAAATCTCTAAATAATTTACAAGTGACAACAAGGTCCTACTTAAAGCTACCCTAAATAAAGATATTTTATTTATTTCCTCAGGATTATAGTCTATTGTCACATTATCCAGCTATTTTACCCTGCTCTTTTCCTCAGACTGGTCTCAGTTCTTAACATCTAGGTGGCCTGTAGCTATCTTCAAGCGTTATTTTCTGCTGATCCTTGCATGAAGTTTTGGTAACCAAAGGTACTTTAGGAAATCATAGCAATTATGTTAGGGAGTTTCTTCTACTCCCAACAGGGAAGATTAAGCTTCAACTGAACCCTTGTTTCTTCTGAAAAAATCTTATAGTAGGTACCATAAACTAAACGCGATGTTGTCAGAATGGATGTCTCAGGAAAGGATGTTAGACCTCTGTCTGCTACAAATATCTTCATTTGTTTTCCAAGCAAGCTGAATGGTTATGAGTAATGTGCTCATGGCTTTGGAAAATCAGAAATCTTACAAAATGATGGTGATTTCATGACCGTGAACTGCCAAGATGACCATCTCATTTGGGCTTCCTTGTGGACTTATGTAGAGTTAATTGAATGATTGAAATGGCTCAATTGGCTACAATAGAAGATGACAAATCAGCTAGGATATTCCTTCTTATGTTCTTACAACGTGAAAAAGGATTTCATTGACTAAGTCTGCTTGTTCCATGTCCATAATTTTTGTTTGTGTTACAACAGCCTTTCAATAACCATATTTAATATGGTTAATAAAAATTTAACAGCCATAAATCATGGGAATTCTCTATGTTTTGACACATACTTTTCCTTGTTCTTCTTCCATCTGCAGGTACTTACCGGTGACTTAAAAATAAACTCTTCAAGTTCAGCTGTTGAAATTCTAGAGATTGAGTTTTCATTATCAGCAAATTTGCCAGACTGCAAATCTTTCTTGGAACTTTTTGAGATCTAATATTTTTTCATGCCCATGTTTCAAATTCTTAGTCTTCATGGCTCAAAATAGTATCACCACGACCTTCTTATGACTTTACATGACAAAATTACAGTCTGAAGTGCCTGTGAGATTTTAAACTTTTGTTTGTTTGCAATAAGAATAATTTTTCCTCAATTTTTTAAATATGTATGCATAGGCACATATATATATTTGGAAAATGATTCCATGGATTATTTTAAAATACCCTGAATTTAAAACTTCTTGACTTACTCAAGAGTACACACACTTAGATTTTTGTTTTCAAGCTGTGTCAGTCTTTTACCATGTTATTCTCTGTCCACTTCTATTTATTTATTTATTTATTTAGTTGTTATTGTATGAGTGAAAAGGAGCTTATTTTCAGAGAACAGATACCTTGGTCCTTCAGAGCATGACCAGAATAGGACCATGTGTGTCATGAATGTAAATGTACTGTTGAAGACCTGTTTCTGTGTCTGTTATGTTGGGTAGGGACCTTCTCTCTTAGCTGTAGTGCTTGAACCACCAGGTTGTAAGAGTGGGGAAAAGAGATACATTCACATCATCTCACTTAAAGCATCTGAGATAGGGGCCTTCAGTGGGAGTTTTGGCTCTTTCTGGTCAAAGAATTCTCCACGATCTAATTCTATATTGGGAGAGTGTGGGAATCCCAGTATAGAGTCACACCAGGGGTTCCTCCTGACATGCTCTGTGTGCACCAATGGCCAGTAAAACATTATTTGGAAGAAGATGTAAGAAACTGGATAAAGAGATGAGGGCATAAGATAATCGTGTGAAGGCAAAATGCTGCTTACTTTCACTATTTCTTTCTTTCACTAGTTTAAAGACGATTTTTGTCATGGTGAGTGAACAAAAAATATTTCCCCCAAAATTCTCCTTCCTGAGCACTGCAAATTTACAAAACTGAACATTATTGTATGTCTAAATATCCTGCATGTTCTAGCTTTTTTGAAATCTTACAGACCTTATATTATTTTGTGGCAGTTGCATTACATGGGATAAATGTATATTGTGTATAAAAAAAGTTAATTTTCAGTGATGTTACAGTTTGCTGTTCTCCGAGTTTTAATAAAATAGTCATGCCCTCCAGAAATTAATGCACATGTCTTCAGTACTGTTTGTGTTCAATGTGCTTATCCTTTGGAAGGGGATCAGACAAATTTTTTCAACACAATAAATCTCATAGCTAAATATATTTTTTTCTTACACATGATTTTTTTTGGGGAAAAAATCATATATATTAAAGAAATGTTTTGGACCATAAGGTTTTCCTACAGTTACTTGGTTTTGAGCTGTTCTCTTCAAGTACTTGGCACTGCAAGGACTGATTTGACCACATTTTCAGCAGAAAAATTGTGAAGGATTAAGGTTAATAATACCCTTTGAGATGAATTTTTGAATCACAAATACAATTCTGAATAGTTGTTATAGTACCTCCATTTTTAAATATTGAATAAGACAACATAATGAAGAGCAATAACATATTAAGTATATGTATAAAATATAACCACAAGTCTGGTTTAGGTTGTGGGTTTTTTTTTTTTTTTTTGATTGTTTGATGTTATACATTGTTTATATATTTGTGTGTCTACTTGTGCACCTACTAACTTTTATGCATCTGTATTGACTTATTTGGTCAAATAACCTGTCTCATTACATAAGGAGAAAAAGAATAATTATTTGTGTTATTAATTGTGATAATAGTAGTATAGCAATAATATAAATGATGTAATAACTTCACACTTTATGCAGTTATTGTGTAGTTGTATAATTTTGTAGTAATTGTATATTTACAGGTAGTAAGAGGGAAAGGGTGAGAATTCTATAAATACAAACGTAATTTTATGGAAGAAAAAAGCAGGTTGAAAACCTGATTTTCTGCACAATGACACTGCAGTTAAAAAAAAAAATAATTTCTTTAAATGGTAAGCAAGACCCTTCTGCAAGCATACAAAGAGAGAGTAAAAACCCCCACCACTCCCGCTCCACCAAATGGTACCTGTACTACTGCAGACCCTCATCTCAATTACAGCCTCTACTTTACTAGCATAATGCAAGCACAAGTAATAATAAAAAGCAGTAATATCCCAGTATTTCCTTGAGTTTTATTACTTGAATTCACATATCGGTCTGTCTGTAGGGCTGCTCTGTCAACACATGGAGAGCAAAACCTCTGTTAGAAGAACCAGGGAGGGGCATATTCTCTTATTTTATTATTACTGCTATTATTTTTGACCACAGCCGTCAGAGGGAAATCATTAGAGGAAATCAATTCAGGATGTGAACAAAGCAAACATTTTTAATAACAAACTTTTTATGACTCATTGTTCTCACCAGTTGCTCTGGCTGCATAGGCTGTTTGTCAAAGGAAAGTTCACCTTCAAATGTAAAAAATTAAAAAGTCCATTAAACTCTTCATGGGGTCATCTTGAAAAACACATTTGGCAGCCTCCTAGAGGTGAGGTTGGTTCCAAATATTCCAGGGGAAAAAAATAGAAAGAAAAAAAAATGAGTTCTTTCTAGGTGCACTGGGTATCCCAGACTGCAAGAAACACTCACCATTCATAGACCCACTTCTCCTGACTCTTCAGCTTTGCAGAAGACATTATTTATTTGGGCAAGTAATGAGGCATGTCTTGCAGATATCTTGTCCACTGCCATGCACTGGCTTTTTCACATCCCTGGATTGCAATGAGTGAAACCTGAATGAGAGCAGTGTAAAATCTTATAGATAGATTAAGGAAAAAAGGCAATATACCAATAAATAAATAACTATATCTATAGAATAGTCCTAAAATAATATTAAAACTAATAAGAAACAGTGTCACTTTAATACAGCTATGGAGTTCCTAAAAAGGACAAAATAAAATTATGTGCCCTGAAGCCAAAAGACTGTGCTAACTGTCTATCCCAGCATATATTATCAGTAGCTTTTGTAAAAATAGCAGAAAAAAACCAATGTGCTGGGAGATACTGGTGAAGAAAAAACATGTGTACAGGTTCAACTGACTGTTTATCTCCCAGCTCTTGAGGTACAAGATTCCTCAGTTGCCAATCAGACACGACATTTTTCCACATAGATTTTTAGATTTGGTGAGACACTGGCCCACGTTGCCTAAAGAAGTTGTGGATGCCCCATCTCTGGAGGTGTTCAAGGCCAGGTTGGACAGGACTGGTCTAGTGGGAGGTGTCCCTGCCCAGGGCAAGGGGTTGGAACTGGATGGTCTTTAATGTTCCTTCCAACACAAAGCATTCTATGATTCTATGATTTTTTATCTATAAACAAAGAAGTAAAAGAATACCTTTTATTTTCCTAATGAAGAAAAATATTTGCAGTATTTTTGTTAGAAGTAACAACGTCTGGCCAGAAAATCTCGGTTCTCTTTGATAAAAAGTGGAAGCAAAGCAGACCTGAAACCTAATAAAATATGTTGTGAACAACCATGAAAGGGTGGGAGTGAAAGAGATGGAGGTATGAAATGTCTTCTCACCAAGAGGATGTGAAATAACAAGTTTCATGAAGCTGCAGTGCTTGATTCATTTGCAATGACTTGATTCTGGATTTCTCACATCCTGTCTGAATACATTAACTATTGTCTATTTTTTCTCACACTTTTTCTTCCTGTGCTGCCAATCAGACATTCCACCCTCAACTGAATAAATGAAAATAGAGCTGAAACCAGTATATTTGCTAGAGAAAAATATATTTTAATTAACTGGTATTTTTAGACTTATTAAATAAATACATAGATACAGTATGTGAAGCTCAATTCAGAAGTGAAGTATACAAGGACACTCTAACTAAACAAAATTTAATTTTCCTTTCCATTGGAAATTGAAATTGTCTGTGGACTTCAAATGCTTATATGAAACTTCAAAAGTTTTGTGAAAATCTCTTTCTTCTGTCATGAAATGTGTTTTTGAAATGAATATTTTGATACCAGTGCTGCATAATTTAAGTTTTTTGGATGGTATATCTGAATATACCTCCACTGAATATTCAGTATATTTGGATACTTGCCTCCACTGATGTAAGAAATAAAAAGGAGACTGAACATTTGAAAGCGTAGGAGGAAGAAGTGAAATAACTGAGGGAAAAGAACTTGACAGAAAAGGAGAAAATAAAAGTTTTAAATCCATAGAAAGACATGATGGCCAAGATAATAAAGGAGGATGAACAGAACCAAAGACGGAAAATGTCTCTGAAGTTATACAGAAATTATTGCAAGACTGGAAAAAGAAGTTTGTGCTGAGAAAAGAATTGAGGGGAAAGAAATTTATCAATGTAAAAGAAACAAATTAATACCAGATCAAGAGAAGAAAGAGAAACCAGAAGATATGTGAAAAGAACGTCAGAAAAAAAAAAAAAGCCAAACAAATCTTTGGGAAAAAAATTATGAAACAAGAGATTGATCATGTCACTGGGCTAAGATCCTTTCCCTGCTGCATCAGAATGATTTCCCTCCAGGACTTCATTTTTAGAAACAAACTTATTTTCTTTCTTAGCTCTTTGTGGCTGAGAGGCTGAAAGCAGGGAGGGGAGACCTTAACCATCTGAGTCATACACAAATGTGAGAGCTAGGGCCTGAAAGGAATTTCATCTCTGATCCTTTGGGGCGTGGGGGAAGTCTCCCCATTGTCTAGTTTAAATAACATTCGCTAAAGGAAAATAAAATACATCAGCTCCTGTTTGTTAAATGCTCTAATAAGGTCACCTCCTTGGGTAACAGTTTGTGTAATGTTCCTTTTCAGTCATAAACTGCAACATCCAGGTTTGTGAAGTGCCTCTCACAATTCATGGATGAGGTTCAACCAAGGGGAGGGGCTGGATAGGTGTGTGTTCTCAATTACTAGCGTCAAGCCCTGGTTCATAAGGTGTAAGGGTCTTGTGCAGGGGGATGCTACCTGTTGTGTCTTAACACTCGCCTCTAGAACAGAAGGAGAAAGCTTTTAACCCTCAGGAATTGCATGGTCTCTTCTAGGGCACCAAAAGGGGGCATTGTACACACTTTCTCACTGTATCACATAATATTTTAATGATCACAGTTAGCACATATATAGATATTGATTTACATTTAAAAAAAAAAAAAAGAGAAAGAGAAGGGGGAGGCACAGGAATTTACTTTTTGAGGTATCTGAAACCAAACCCAGCTTCTAGGGGCCCAATTTTTTTCTTTGAGCCCCACATAGTATTTTAATGAAATTATTTTCCCAACTGGTCAGTGAAGTAGAAATATGTCATTCCTATACGTCTTTGCAAAGATTGGGCAGTGAGGCTACATCTTTAATAATAATAAATAGTGCCAGGAAACTGTCATAGGCAATGGAACTCAGTCACCCACACTGTTAAATTGTTAATAATGTCCTTAGTATGTTGTTAGCCCAGGCCACCTATCAATCTCCAAAATCAATTCCTGGGCATGAGTTGGGAGTTTACATGAGGGAGGAACTATTCTTAACAAAGATTGTGGATGTGGCCATCCCAAAAGGGGGAGAGAAAGAAGGCTTAGGGGATGCAAACTATTCTGGATTAGTTGTTTTCAAGGCCAGAAAATAGTTTGTAGTCATGTTTCATTTCTAAGTATGGATGTAGCATAAGATATTGAGTCCCTGAATTTAAAAAAAAAAAAAGAGTGATTCTGTGGTAAGCCAAACTGACCTGATTAACGAGAAGAAAAAGAAAAAAGCACAAACAGAAAAAAGCTACAAGCACTTAGCGTAGCCCCCACAAAAAATTAGTGTTATCTATATCCTCATAATGTCATCAGACTTTCATGTGCACAGCTTGCTAGTTAGCATCCTCTCACCATGGTGATGTTTGAGAGCCTCAAATTTTGCTTGTCTATTATTCATGTGTCCCCACCCTCAGCCACTGAGGTAATTGCAGCCTAAGCCTCTTCATTCATAAGTATACTTGCATTCAACCCATCCAAACATCACAAATAAGAATTCACATCTTCATTAAGTGCTCAGCATGAGGGTAGTCCCCCTGCGTCTAAACTAGTCACAGGCTCTGGATAACTTTTCACCTGAATGTGAGTTTGAACATCAGTGCTGTGAATGGTGACTCTGCACTTGGGAGGGAGGCAGGCATGGAGTGAGGAGCAATGGATTTGCAGTTTCTAGTCTCTCTGAAAACCAATATAATCCAAATTATAAACTGCTAAGAATCAGTGCATCAGCCCATCAACACTCCAACTGCTAAAATAAACCCTTCTCTTTTACAGTTCAATTGCATGGAGAGGAGGTGTGTGGGGGCTCTCCGCACCTTGCCTTGGCATGTTAAATCTATGAACATCCATTTCCAATGACATGGAAAATAAATCCATCCTCTACCATCCAAATATTTTTTGGCCCAGAGGAGCAGGATAGGAACCTGTGGTAGGATTCATCCCATTTTGTTTTCAGCATTTGTACTGTAGAAATGTACAGTCACCCCAGACTCCAATTACAGTCAGCTGAGAGAAAGAGGCGCTTCTAGCAGATGATTCGTCTGACTTATTTTCCCATCTGTCTTTGGGGGAAATGAATCATGACCGAGAAATGTCCATTTTTTTCCATAGTTCAGGTATAAACACCTGCACAACAGATTTAAAGGCTGCATGAGATTAATTTCATGATGTAAAACCTAATATTTAAGTCTCACTTATTTCAGTTAATATTAATAATCCCTTGGCCTTGACCAAGTCCTCATTGTTTCTTGAGGAATTAAATTCTCAATCAATTCATTGCATTTGTACTCAGAAAATAAAAATCCAAATAATCAAATTCTTCACCTATGGTGTCTACAAAATGGTTATATATGATTCTATTCTTACTTTTAGTCCTGCTATCATTTATTTGAGTTAATCTTTTGTCTCAAGCTGTATAGAGAGTTTTATGTCTTTCAAAAGTAAGTTCTAGGAAGTATGTATATCAAAACAAACATATCCATGTAACTGTCATGTGAGATGGAAAGCAAATTGCTTTGCAGTAAGAAAACATCAGCAATAAACTTATTAATGAATCATTGGAACTCCTCCACTATGCATGATCCCCTGTTTTTCTCCCTGGGCCCAAAAGCATCTGACCATGCCAGGTTGGAAAGGAAGAAATTTGTAAAGAATTTGAAAAAAACATGATATTGAGGATAATATGACCTGTGTTTAGTTTGGACTAGATAAGGTGATGCAGAGACTCAGGGGACTGTAGAAGACAAGGATAAAAATGAAAGAGCATGAGAACTACAAACCAGCATCAAACCAAAGGTGCAACTATGCCAGCATCTTATGTGCAACAGTGGACAGTTGTGGATGCACAGAGAAGAAACGCATAAAAGTGCATGGCTAATGCAACACTTTCCCTACTCATTCTGTGCCAGCAATCAGACGTAGGAGACAGATGGCATTTTGTGGTCTGAGACCAGAATTTCAGCTTTTGGTACCACCAATAACTTGGTCATCCATTAGTTTAGTACTATTTTGAATGCCTTTGTTTCTGATGCCCAAAACATTGTAATATAAACAGGCTTCTTATTCAAATATGCCATGGAGGAAGAAGTACTGGATTGCTGTAAACTGCTGTTTAGGTTTAACCAAAAGTTTTGACATAAAACAAAGGAGGGTGGGAGGGAAGGAGGAAAAGGTAGAGGGAGGCAAGGAGGGAAAGAGGGAAAGAAGGAAAGAAGGGGAAAGAGGGAAAGGGGGGAGATGTAGAAAGAGAAGGGGAAAGAAGGGAGGAAGGGAGGAAGGGAGGAAGGGAGGGAGGAAGGAAGGAAGGAAGGGAGGGAGGGAGGAAGGAAGGGAGGGAGGAAGGGAGGGAGGGAGGGAGGAAGGAAGGAAGAGAAAGAGAGAAAGAGAGAGAGAAAGAGAAAGAGAGAGAGAAAGAGAGAAAGAGAGAAAGAAAGAAAGAGTGAGCAAGCAAGCAAGCAAGAAAGGAAAAGAAAGGAAAAGAAAGAAAAAGAAAGAAAAAGAAAGAAAAAGAGGAAAAGTTAGCTCAAAACAGATGTATCAGTGGCTGTTGATGTTCCCATCCATGCTTTAGGGCACTAGTTGCCCTCACCTTTGCATGTTGAGCCCCACCTTTGCAAGGCAGATCTTGAGCTGCCTGGAGGGCAGAGAGATCCCTGCTGAGTGATTCACTGCCCCCATCTGTGAAGGCTCTCACTGCCCTTTTCAGAGTGGAGAGGAAAAGTAAACAAAAACAAGGCCTGCTAGGTTTGAAGCTGAACTGGAAAAAGTTACCACCTGCCGAACTGACATCACCCTGACATCACAGGTTATTGGTGCCAATTTATACACAAGTTTTTTTTTTTTTTTTTTTTTCTTCTTTCCCTTTTTCCATTATAATCTCTACTATTCATTAGCTTCAGTTATCCTCTCACTGTTACCTGTTTTTTACTTACAGTGTCAATGCTACTGTGGCTTTAACTTTCTAAGTATTAGTTGGAGACTGGAACTGACCTCTGACCAGATGACAGCAGTGAGAATAAACAAAACACCTGATTTGGCTACATGCTGAGAATCTTACTGCTCAGTGATTCTTGACTGTCTCATATTCATCCCTTGCAAATGATCAAACTGATAAAGTTTATCAGTGAAGTCAGGATTCCTCGAGTGTCCTCTGAGAAGGACAATGATGAAGCCAAAAGGAAATCCGGAAATTCTGGAGGAGCCTTCCTGAGCACAGAGAGAAAGATTCAAGCGTCTGTCTTTAGAATTTATGAACAGCGAAGGAAGAGAGATTGCCAGGGATGGTTTTGCCAGTAGATCTTCTTGGATATCCTTTGAATCAGATACAGTATTGGAAGGGAGCCGCTGCTACTCCCTTTGGTGCTATTTAGGCAATAAATATCCTTGGAAAAGCATAACTGTATTTTACTCTGTTTCCACGTAGCTAATGTCTGAGGGAGAGATTATGGAGAATTTAAAGGTGATGTCAACATAGAAACGACAGTTTATTGTGGCCTAGAATGCTAAACTCTGCTAATTAGTGTACGAAAGGGACACCTGAATAACTGCCTCAATGCTAGTCTTGTTTTTAAACCCACATTTAGATATACTGTGGTGCTTGCAGTTGCCTAGATCTTCACAGAATTGCTTAGAGTGTAAAGGATACTGAAGGTGAATTAAATTTGCCTCAACCCTGCACAAACAGAAACATTACTGAGCCTCCAGGAGAGTGAGTCTGACCACAATGGGCTCCTCTAGCAAAATGTGTACAGCTTATTTGACTATACTAAGAGCTATAAATACAGTGATTAATAAGAAAAGGGAAAGCAATTCTGTCACTATAAAGCAGAAACAAATCAACCAGAGATATCAGAGACATACTGATGGAAAAAAATCAATATAAGCAAAGAAAAAACAGATTTGATCTGGATGTCATTTCTGTCACACTGTATTAGAGTACAGATGCCAACACTCACATATACATGTGCATACACATACACACATACATACACAGGTATACAAATGCCCAAAGGAACGCAGTCTACTATTTCTTTAAATTGATTTATTTTATACTTTTTGAAAGCATTTTCAAATTTACAAGCCCTGATTCCCTCTGGTCAAGGAAGAGTATGGTCTTTTTCTCTTTTTCTTTTTCTCTTTTTCTTTTTCTTTTTCTTTTTTATTTTTATTTTTCTTTTTCTTTTTTCTTTTCCTTTTTTCTTTTCCTTTCTCTTTTTTTTTTCCTTTTCCTTTTTTCTTCATCTTCTTAATCTTTACTCTTCTTCCTTGTCTTCATCTTCTCTTTCTTTCTTTCTGTCTTTCTTTTTCTTTCTTTCTTTCTTTCTTTCTTTCTTTCTTTCTTTCTTTCTTTCTTTCTTTCTTTCTTTCTTTCTTTTTCTTTCTTTCTTTCTTTCTTTCTTTCTTTCTTTCTTTCTTTCTTTCTTTCTTTCTTTTTTCTTTCTTTCTCTCTCTCTCTCTCTCTCTCACTGTCTTTCTCTCTCTCTTATCTTCTTTCTTATCAAATGGGGCAAAACATAATAATTCTCTTATTTGTTTTCTGTTTGAGCTGTGTTTGATTATGCAGGTGCCTGAAGATTCTTTTCAAATTTTATATTCCAAAGATATTTGGACTTTTTCCATATTAGATTTCACTGGCAGAATAAGGGAGAAAATCTCAGATTATATTTTTTGTTCATGTTTGATAAAATCTAAAAATAACACATGGATGGCAACTAAACCATTCCTATCATTTTTCACTGGTTTACAGATATTTCCTGTCCTCATAAGGAAAAATACAACTAAGGCTTTTAAAACACTTCAAAATTAGGCAAAGCTTTGGGTTTAATCCTATCAGTGGCTGTGTTGCTACTGACTTAAGGGATAGCTGAAATCTCACCTTTTTAGTACACTGCTTTAATCCAGACTCATTTAGACCTGAAATTTGTAGAGGTAGACAAGGGAGGTGGAGGACATAGGTTTTTGGCTGTGGGGGTTTTTCCCTGCCTACACCATAACAAACATCATGTTGTCTCCGGTCTTAGCAAAGACTGCTAGGCTATAACTGCACTAAGGTGAGAGTATGACCTTGAGCTCTGGACCACGATCATTTAATTATTTTCCAGTCACCAGCACAATCAGAGTTCTATCTGATTTATATCAGAGAGTTGTCTGACACATGATGTGTAGCAAAAAGTTCCACTGTAAGATAGATATTGCTAATATTATTGTTATTATTGTTGTTAACTAATGACTAATTAGAGTAATGACAGTTACATAGTCCCACACAGTTGTCAACTGGATCAGGTTGCTCAGAGGCCCTCAGAGCCCTCAGCACAGGAGAGACATGGACCTGTTGAATCAAGTCCAGAGGAGGCCATGAAGATGATCAGAGGGCTGGAGCACCTCTGCTATGAGGACAGGCTGAGAGGGTTGTTCAGCTGGGAGAAGAGAAGGCTCCACGGAGACCTTATAGTGGCCTTCCAGTACCTAAAGGGGGCTTACAAAACGGAGACAAACTTTTTAGCAGAGCCTGTTGCGATAGGACAAGGGGTAATGATTTGAAACTAAAAGAGGATAGATTTAGACTAAATTGAAGGAACAAATCTTTTACACTGAGGGTGGTGAAACACTGGTTCAGTTTGCCCAGAGAGGTGGCAGATGCCCTATCCCTGAAAACATTCAAGGTCAGGTTGGATGGAGCACTGAGCACCTGATCTAGTTGAAGATGTCCCTGCTTATTGCAGGGGCCTTAGACTAGATGACTTTTAAAGGTCAAACCCAAACTATTCTATGATTCTACAGTTCTATGATAACTGTCTATTTTGAAGACACTTTTCATATTGCAAACACTGTAACCTCTGAAAACCTGGACGATCTGTAGCTTTAGCTGAAAGAGTTAAAAGTCCCCTACAGTGACATTCCCTACAGGGTACCGGTCCACCACCCTGTGATATGAATTTATTATTGTTATTGTTATTCTTATTACTATAGCACCAGTGTCAATGTATCTGTAGTCCAAGTACAGTTTGGCACCACGTAAAATACAGTAGCATTTAAGAGCTTGACAGGTTACTCCTTTTTTCCATAGCCGTCTCATGACAGAGTATGACTGGACTCTGGTCAACAGGACAGATTTAATTTGATCTTAATCTGTACTCCTGACAAGCTATTAGATATAGTGCTGGAAGCAGAAAAGAAAATAAGAGTTCTGTGGTTCTGACCTCCACCCTCCCAGGAGAGAGAAGGAAAAAAAATCCTTGCTCTTCTGTCTGCTGAAGATCAAAATCTTTAGGGAACAATCAGGTGAAAAATAACACTGATAAATGGGAGAAAAACAGCCAGAGCAAAAATCCCAGTCACCTAGTTCTCCGTTATGCTTCCATGTGAGTGAATGCAAGCGGAGAACATTTCCTTTTTTCTCCACCCTCCTCATAAACCAGCCAACAAGCCAACAGAGACCATTTAAGTGACTAAAACCCCAAGCCACCAAGTTTTCTAGGCTAATGCTTTGCTACTTAAGCCTCAGGGAGAGCTTGTTCAAGCTGACCAAATGAAAAACAAAACAAAGCAAAAAAAGCCATATAACAATAATATCTCACACATATATAGCACCTTGTGTCCCAAAGGATTTCAAAGCACTTTATGGACTAGGCAAAGTCAAGTTCTGCGACCTGTTCAACAGGACAACAGCTTGTTAACTGTGCAACACTTTTCTCCCATGGTTCAGAACATGAAATGGAGTCTTGTTGAACCTGATAATCTTATGCTGTCAGCTCCCTTCTTGGAATTTACGATGGAGGTTTGCCTGCAAGAGATTACCTCCAGCTGAAACTGCTGGAGAAACCCTAGGAATAGATATCGTCTATATGTGAAAATCCCCAGGACAGAAACGCTTAGCACTGCTTGGATAAAACCCTCTCTATAGTGCCCTATTTTTGCATGTCTGGTCAAAAACTTGCTTATCTGAAAGCCACTACTTTTAGGAGTTATAGAAACAGTGATTCAAAGAAAAGGAATGGCTTTCCCTGACTTACATGTTACACTATTGTGTAGAAACCAGGATGTCTTTGGAGCTCTCCCACCAAACTACTGGTTGGACCCAGTCATGTTTGGCTTAAAAGGACCAGAAGAACCACATCACTGAGAAAGCAGAGCTTCAGATTTACTCATCATTCCCAGGCTCAATCCAGACCTTTACAGTAAGATGCACTGTCCCGCCAATGACCTTCATGCTATTAAGGAAGGTACACCCTTCCTCGGATTGAGGAATCCTTACGTATCCAATTTAGATCAACCCTGGAACTTTCTATAGAGAAACTGCCAAATGTCTGCTACGTTGTAATTAATGAGTCTGTCGGCCCTGCTAAAGCCAAGATCTGCTCTCTTGAGAGGTATAACTCAGTGTTGAACACCAGTCACAAGCGTTAGGGCCCACTGGGCAAAAAGGCGGGCCAGAGAACAATTTAGAAAACATTTATAGGCAACAAAGCCATGCAGTCAAAAAATTAGGTGAACCTCAGATGTTACCTTTTATTATTATTATTCATTGGAAAAAGAAAACTGGACAGAAGAGCCCAAAAGATCATCAAGGAGTTTTAGAATTCCAGTAACATGTTCTTTGGTCTCTATCACTTTGACTGAAACCTTTCCATTCAAAACAAGAGTATTCCACAGGAAGACTACTTCATTTGGCCCACAAAACTGTTTTGTCTGTTGGGAACCCTAAAATTGTACCATTAATTTCACTTTTCAATTCCCAGAAAGAAAGAAAGAAAGAAGGGAAGAAAGAGAGAAAAAAAAAAAGGAAAAAGGATGTGTCTTTGCCAGACAGGAAAGTATAAAAGTCAACATTTCCATGAAGACTAAACAGGTGGAAACTAATCAAGCCAGAAAAAGAGCAAGAGAACGAAAGGGACAGTTAAGGGTACATAACTAATTCTGCTCTGTTTCAGGTTGCCTGCAGCTGCCTCAGTAGTGGGGTTTACGACCAAGGTCAAGCTGTTCATTCCGTCTGACTTGTATCCAAAACAGCACTGTAATGAAGGTTTGTGTGTGTGATGAATATAGTCATCATAAAATAAAATGTGAAACCTGACAGCTCTGAAGATTAATTCTGTTAATCGACTGGGCATGCAGCTCCACTTCTGTTCAGCTTCAAGTCCACTCTATACTCTTTTCTTTTGCTTGTTTGCAGGATGTGTGTAATCGTGCGCATATGTCTGTTTTCTCTGCTCATGCCTCCTTCTCTTACTTGGATTAGAAAACAGCTGAAACAAAGCTAGAAGCAAAGTGGCTGTCTCAAATAAGACTACCCTAGCTAGAACAGATCAGGGATTTAATTCCTGAATTAAAGGTGAGTGGTGGGGATATGTTAACAAATCAGGGATATATTAATAAAGTTTAACTGGTTGTGTATGGCTAGTTTGAGTAGTCTGCTTTTAGGAAAATAAATCTCAAAGTATTACTCAGGGTAATGACACAAGAGTACTTTTAGCAGCATCTCCCTTTTCCTGTAGCAACATGGAGATAGTGTCCATGAAGCAAAAAACCCAACAAACAAAAATAATAAAATATAATAGAAAGCCAAGTGAGAAAAAGCTTGGCGATCAAGGGAAAAGGGATAAAGATTACATTTTTCCAGCAAATAATTTTTGAGAAGCAGAGTTCCCTTTAATCCCCTGAAAGATAAAATACCTTCTCTCAAACAGCAAAACTGGACTAGAAATGGGGCAATATTGTATAAGTCTGGGAATAAAGAAGAAATGGAATAGCTTAATTTTTATTACCAGCCACATGGTAAGAAGTTCACAGTTCTGGCAAAAATAACCAGATTATAAAACTTTAAACTCCAGAGGCTTGGAGCCTGAGCTTGTGGGTTTTGACTCCTTAGTGACCCTGAAGAGCTCATCCAGCCAACAGAGAAGTATTGGGCTGAACTTAACTAGGTTTGGCTTTGGTACCATTTCCTGTCTCTAAGTAGTCAAGATTTAATCACTGATATTGAATGTTGATAGCTGAAGTGGCAGGTTAAGAACTTCCAGGCCGAAATTTTTTGTAAAGTAATCCACAACAGATTGGCAAAAAGACAAGTCTTCAGTGTCTAGGCTCTCCGTTCAGTTCTACTTTCAGTCTTCAGAAAGGAGCTGAAAATGTATCTCCAATAGCTGTTGGGTAACACATTTGGTAGTTTGGTTGCCAATATGCACCAGAAAACAGAATAAAAGAACATTTGCATGTGTGTAATTCATTCTGTATATTGAAAGGAAGACAAGATGAGCTCCAGTTAAGTGTCAGTTGCATTTCTTGTCTGATAACAACTAGTTTCTTAGAGCAGAAGTTGTGAGATAACAATCCCAGAAAAAATGTTCAAAAGACTTAAAGTCCACATCTGTCAGTTTGAATAACCACAGATTTTCAGGATTGCTCCCGCGGTCTTCTCTCTAGGTGGGTTTCTGGTTCTGACTTCTTAAACTTGCCATGAGGCAATTGAAACTGCTGTCAGCGTTGCCTAAACATCATTCCCCTATCTTGGTTTTCTAGGCCTAGCAACTATCCTGCTTCTACATTGCATCCAAAACTACTTTTTGTTGTGTTTCTCTGCTAGGTGTCTTTGCCAATGCTCCCAATGGAAAAGGATTTGGGCTGTGTTGATGTAGTCCCTCTCCTACTAGGACTGGGCTTTGGCAGTGCATTCCATTTCAATAGTTGCATGAACTTGTTCCTGACCTGGAAAACTTTTTACATTTTGGGACTCTGTTCTGCAAAGAGTATTTCATTACGTAATTTATCACCCAACATGCCTTGACAGTACAAATAAATGAAAATTAAGGGCAGACAGGAATAAACCACCAACAGACATCTATATAGTCTGCCCCACTGACTACCTTTGTATATCTCATTCTGCCAGCTGAGAAGTATTGAGGTAAAAATGACTGTGTCTATGTTTTTCTCTCAATTTCATGGCTGTTGACTCCTGCAGGCAAAACAGGCATCACGGCCCTCTTCATCAATGTATGTTCTTAGACCAGCTGTCTTTAACAAACCACATTGCTCACCTTCCCCAACCCAGTACGACAAACCTTAACATGAGAATGTCCAAGCATCTTCCAAGCTCAAATCTCCTGCCATACGCTTCACCATCTGGATGACCTTACACAAAAGTTTCGAATGAAAACCCTTTTGCAGATAAGACCAGTCAATCAAGAGAAATACACTAGGCACTGGTGCCCAGCACTGTAATTTCAGGTTATTTATTGCTCTGGTGGACTGCAGGGAATCTCCGGCTACAGGCAATTTTATCCCTGAGAGCTGGTGTCCCTGGTGATTCCGTTGGGTCAATGTGCATGAAAAAGCCATTTGCAATCCTTTGTGAACATTGCTCCAGCATCAGCTGTCGGCGTGTCTGGCACATGATACGGGGCAAAGGAACTTGTGTCACTCAGGGAACTTCCTGCCAGTGTGTGTGAAACATATAATACTGCAGATATCGAGATTAATCACTCCCCACTGAAAGTATACATATATCTTGGCAGTTCAGGAGTGAGCCTCAGAAACACATTTGCGAGAGGTGACAGGAATTCATAGCATCCATAGCCAAATATTCCTGAGTGGGAGGCTGAAAAAACAAACAAGCAATGTACTAGAATGGGATATCTGGGGAAAAAAAATGCTTGTTTCAGATATCGGGTAGGATGCATCTCTCAGCTGAGGGTCTTAGCCATTAGACTACAGGGCCAAACTTGCTTCTCCTTGCTCATTACCCTTCAATTTTGTATTTATGTTTTCTGGCTGATTAAGACTGAAAAGAAAGGGTGGAGAACAGCATTCTTTCTAGTCTGTTAGGATTCTAATTTCTTCAGACAGTAGAAAGAATTTGATTTCCAACCATTTCACTACTATGCAAGAACAGGCATCCTCATCACTGTGGCTTCATGGAGGTCTTGTTTCTGTTTGGAATGATGAAGTTAGGCTCCAAGCACAATCATTGCACCTTGGATACTTCTCTAGATATCTTTACAGTTTCATCAGGGCTGAAGACAGTCAGTAGTGACAGGATGTATCTCACATAACAAAAGGCGTCTCAGAATGAGACATTTAATTTTGCTCCAGTCACCCCAATATCCCTTTACAGTAGGAGAAGAAACAGAAGATACAGAGGGTGAAACATGAAACAGAAGTGTCTGATCAGTTTTCCTGTTTCTCACCATGTCTATAAGGGAACTTCAGACTTGGAAGTCTGTATTTTACATTCCTGAGGCTATCTGAGATAACTTTCACCTGAAGTGCTCACCTGCACTGGCTAAGGGAGCTGTAGGCATGCCCAGAAGCAGAATTGTAGAGGATTTTAAGGTCAAAACAGGAGATACCCAGCAAAGCCAGATGCTCAGATTGGACAACTAGGGACAGCTGTATTACAGTTTGTACGTTCATGATTGTAGTCATTGTAAGTCTTGTTTTCAGCTCCTAAATTCTTGAGTTAGATGTTAAGAATATTTCCAGGTTTGTAATCCAACTTTTAAAATGATTATATATTGCACCAGTCTAAAAATAAAGGCTGTCAAAACTGCACCTGAAATGAATACATCACCTTCTCCCTGACTGGATGAGTTTAAATCAGCACTGGAATCAGTCTGTGAGATTTGCTGTAGCTCAAGATGTTATAGTCTTGAAGCAGGAATAACTGCATGAAATTCCCTGGCATGTGTTATGGAACAGGTCAGAGCATATGATTATAATGGTTCCTCCTGGGCTCAAGCTCCAGACTAAGAAATAACATTCATTGCCAACACCACTGAAGGGACAGGAATTATCTGAGTTCTTATTTATCATCATTACCAGAAACAGTGTCACTCAGAGCCACCTGAGGTTTGTGGTGCAGGAATACATTTACTTTATTTTGATGGGCCTATCAGTTTGTTTTATGAGTAATACATACATATTTATAATCAGTTAAACTAATTTTTTCTTCATTCCCACACACATACCCACTGTCAAACTCAAGGTAAACTTTAACACTTCCCCCTCCCATTTCATATCTGGACTTGGCCTTCTGATTTATTTTCATGAGCAAGACACCAAAGACAGTCGGTTTTTCCAAAGAAAGAAACCTCCGGAATCTTATAAAAGGGCAGTCATACAATACACAAAGTGGACATGACAGAAAATTAATCACTCACAAATAAATCATGAGTGTACGAGAGGGCAAATGAGTACTTTGTTCCTTAGCTTGTGATTTGTCACGTAGTGATGTGTTCATTTTCCCCAATTCCATTCCTCTCCTCTCCTCTCCTCTCCTCTCCTCTCCCCTCCCCGATCCTCTTCTGTCCTCCCCTCCCCATCACAACATCAACTGCCTTAAGTCTACATTTTCCTTGTATCAGAAAGTTACTTTGAAAATCTCACCTGTTTTTTGTCATTGTTGTTTTTGTTATTTTCTTTTTGGAAGCTGGTAAATTCCTGAAAATCTGAGGGCAAGGACTTTTGGCCTTCAGATAGGTTCCAGTGTTGGAGACACAGTTATCATGTGGACAGCTAATTCACCCAGCTGAAAAGGATTTCCTAATGATTTTTTTTTCTCAGTTGAAAATGGGACACATGACTCCATGAAAGGTTCACAGCCAGCATCTCCAAACTTTGAATTTTCAGTGGGGAACACTGCGTTCACATTTCTTATTTTTTTTGAAAAACATTAAATCGGTCAAAAGTTAGGAAAAACAAAAAAAACCAACAAGGTTCAAATGGAATTAATTACTATTTGATGATTCCTACAATTTTACTATAAGATTATATATCTGATATGCCACATAATGAGGACATTACCCCAGATCCATGATGAGTATCCATCAACATCAGAATACTTTTGAAAATCTGGGCCTTAATACTTGAACACCCCTTTTTCATTCCTCTTTCATGGCATTTCTTTGCTTTGTCCCTTTTTCTCTGACACTTGCTGGCCTATTAGATAGTCATTTAAAAGTGCATGAACGAGCTGAAACAAAAGTTGTCTGTGTCGTGAAACAGTTATGTGTATTGAAAGAAAAAAAATAAAAAGAAAGAAAGAATAAAAAAAAGGGATCATGAAATGGAAAGAAAGAAGATTTCCTGAGGGTGAAAGCTGTCAGCCCTGCCTGGTGTGAAAAATATTTGATGTATAATCATTTGATGTAAAAAAAAAAAAAAAAAAAAGAAAAAAAGAAACTGTTAAGCCCAGTGTAATAATAAGCAGTGCTCTCTGATAATGGGAAACATATTCTTTAGCAGAATGTGATGTACACTCAGAATTTACACTGTGGTTACTTCTCTGACAGGGGGAGAAAAGTTTAAAAAAACCCAAACCTCTCTCTAAACCCCACAGAACAAAGTTTTTCCTACAAGCAACATGGAAGCGTTGCATCTCTGTGGCCAGACTGTCAGACACTGGAAAAGGATATTCCTTGGCATGAACTAAATTCACCAAATCTCAGAGAGCTGTCCCATTTGACACCAGTAGTGGAGGTACCTTAGCTCTCCCCATAGGAAAGTCATATTTTGATGGGAAGCTGTATTTCAGAAGGCAAAGGGGAGATGGGAAGAAAAAAGATGGGAGAGCTATGTAACAATCATTCCCTTTTCTGTTCAGAGATCATCTTCCTGGAAGTACTCAGACAGGTAGGAGGTGAGACATCATGAACTCTGTCCTCCGAGTCACTTTGCAGCCAAAGAAGACAATGAAGCTGGTAAGGGGTCGGGAGAAGAAGTTTTATGAGGAATGGTTGAGGGAGACCTTATCGCTCTCTACAGCTGCCTGAAAGGAGGGTGTAGCCAGGTGGGGGTCGGTCTCTTCTCCCAAAAGATAAGATGAGAGGAAATGGCCTCAAGTTGTGCCAGCGAAGGTTTAGACTGGATATTAGGAAAAAATTCTTCACCAAAAGGATCATGAAGCATCCCAAGAGACTGCCCAGGGAAGGGGTGGGATCACCATCCCTGGAAGTATTTAAAAGATGTGGTGCTGAGGGACATGGTTTATTGGTGGACTTGGCAGTGTTAGGTTAATGGGTGGATTGGATGATCTTAAGGGTCTTTTCCAACCTAAAGGATTCTTTCATTCTACGATTCCTGTATCTCATTTGTGATCATTGCGGATCTTACCTGGGGAACATTAGGATAATGAGCAACAAAATGCCAATGTCCATGTTCTTGAGGTGGCAGGTGCCATTCCTGGATTGCTCAATGTCAAATAAACTGCAAACTATGAGAGCTTGTTGTAATAGTCTTTATTCTGTGTGGATTTCCTGGTGACAAATACTATGGCTACAACCTTCTTTTCTCTGGCTGACATTTTTACAACATTTGTAGAAACTTAATATCCTTGAAATCTCTACCTTAGTGTCAAATTTGAAATTAACCAAAAGGTCCTCAAGGTAGCAGGGAGAGACCAGGTATTGAGGTTTTTTTCTGTATGGAAATAGCTGAAAAATTAGAGGACGGAAGCTAAATAAGACTTAAAGGGTTCCTAGTTGATTCCTTACTAAAAGTTAACTGTTGCTTACTTTCACTATTCACGGTTTTGCAAAAGGCACCGAAAATAAACAAAGCAATTATCTTTTTTAAATAGGTATGAGAAAGAAAAAAACACTATTCCCCTCTCAACATATGGAAAAAATCTACAAGGAAATCCAGTTTTGTCAAACCAGACTGCTTTCTGAAAGAAAAGCAAAGGTGATCACCATCTAAATATCTGTAAAGATGGAACTTTTTCTTAAATTACATATTAGCAAATCTGGAGGGCATTTACTCTTTCTCTCATATGCACAGCCGATACAGCCTTTTCCAAGACTCTACATAAGATGCTATTTATTAGGTGGGTTGAATCTTGAATCTTCTATTTGAAATGGGAAAATGAGGTAGGGTGGGACAACACATCTTGTTTAATAGTATAATTTGAGCCTCAGCAGCCTCAGAAATTTGATTTAAAGCAAACCCACACTGAACCACATCAGGATTTTGGCTCTGGATTTTACAGTCGTCTTTATTATTGCTATTATTTTAATATCCCTGTCCTTGACATACCAATATAACAGAGCTTTCCACTGAAAATTAAGTTGGAGATGCTGGTAGGATGGTATTTCTCAAGGAAACATAGTCAGAAAAGTGTCTTTTGCTGTGAAAAGAAGGCTCTGAGTACAGGAGAGGAAAAAACAGGGGCAGCTTAAGACAGAAGAATACGGTGAAAAAGGGTATAATAAATGGTTTTGGCAATTAAAGTAATTGCATAGTCAAAGGTCAGCGTTCTGCTGATTTGTGATCACTCAGAAATAAAAACATGATTTGCCTGCAGCCCATTAGGGGAGGTGGCTGACATATGTGGACATCTATAGAGCCAAACAGTCGAGAAAAGTAGATGAGCCTTGTCATCCCAAGGGATTTAGTCAGGTACTTCAGTCCTACCCATCTGAAGTCAGCTTGCTATGTTAAATCCTTCCTCTTTGGAAAATGCTTTCACTGTGCCATTTCGTCTCACAGGTGCAATTCTCCCAGATAAAATAAGTGGTGCTGTGGGTCTTTGATCGGCCTTTTCCACTTCTGTTCCAGTCAACTTCCATTCCCAATAGGTCTTCCACCCTTTCTTGTCTAAAACAGCTTTCCTTATTCTCCTGAAAAGCAAGGATGTGAGAAATTATCTTAATTTCCTTTCTTGGCTATTTTTTTTCATCACCCTTCCTACAATATCCTGATATGATTATATGCCAGATGGTACTATATGACAAATACAACCCAGCATAAAAAAATATCACGGCTTTTGGTCACTATGGCAGAGAACATGTTTCTGAGGGTTTTCTCAGCCCTCTGACAACACTTGCAAATCGTCTTAATTTTCATTCCCACCCAATCTGAGGGTGGTGATAAGCAGGAGGAAGGGAATTGCTCCTGCAGGACCCAGGCATGTGTTGCACATACATTTAGAGGAGAGCAGAGAGTGATATCAGGTCTCATTATCCATGTAATGGAATAAATATTGAGAAGGGAATCATGCCCATAATTCTTCACCAAAGTGTCATAAAGAAAATAGGAAACTTTGCAGTTTCTGGGTGGTGGTAATGTGACTACTGTGAGCCAAAGCACCAAAGATCATCTTTTAAGGCTATCTGCTAATATTTTACCTGTGTCGTACAGTATCTGTGTATTTATTTACTCAGAATACAGCTCTGGTGCAAGTATCTGAGATGGTACTGCTAGTATGGCTCTCTATTAGCAAACCCAACAGCAGGCAAATACCCTCAGGACTACAGCGTATTCTGCTTTCATGTACAAACAGGACATAAATTGACGCTGAAAATCTGTCATTCTTTCCCTTAATACCTTCTGAACCTCCCAGATATTTTCACGTCAAAATGACAAAACTAGAGGTCTTGAGGAGAGCAGCTATTTACGTGTATCAGCAATAGATGATTATTAGAGGTTCCCTATCAGCACCTCCACTGAAAGAAAGGTTAATAAGCTTATCTTTCCCTTGGACATTGAGGCAACCCTTGCTTGTTACATCATAAGACAAGCACTAGCTAGGCATAGATTTATTTCCAAGGGCAGACATTTTCAAAGGTACCCAGTCCAAGACAGCCAGAGCTCTAGGATTAAGCTACCCAATCTATAAAACTATTGTCGGACTTTTCAATAACAGTTCTCTTTGATTTCTCTATTGTTGGTATACATATAAGTGAAGAAATCATAAAAGGGTCTGATTCTCAGAAAATGAGTATTTCAGACTTGCCAACAATAAAGCCTCATTAGGCAAAAGTATTTTGGGTCACCCTAGCGAAATAGGAAGCTCCCAGGACCGTGAGTCACTTGTGAATATTTGGAGCTGGGTATTTAAATACCATGATGTTTAGGTTTACCGTGCTACACCCTGTCTGAAGAACTGGAAACTCTGTGAATACTCCAGGAAATACCATTATTGTGCTTGGCAGAGGTCCAGGTTCTATTATTGTCATCTGCTGACCGGGTTGTTTAGGGGCCCAGCAAAAAGTAATGTAAAAGACCTTCCATGTATACATGAGATAGGATGCCACCGGAGGCCAGTAAAGAGGCAAGATTGGTAAAAGAACACTCATTATTCTTATTTGGAAATGTCTCAAGTTCCAGATGTGTGCCCTACCTGAAGGAATATGCGTGCATAGTAGTTCAGTTTAATTTGTACATATTATAGAGTCATAACTAATCATAGAATGGTTTGGGTTGGAAGACACCTTAAAGATCATCCAGTTCCAACCCCCCTGCCATGGGCAGGGACACCTCACATTATACCAGGTTGCTCAAAGCCCCGTCCAACCTGGCCTTGAACACCTCCAGGGATGGGGCAGCCACAGCTTCCCTGGGCAACCTGGGCCAGTGTGTCACCACCCTCACAGGAAGGAATTTCTTCCTTATACCACAGATACATACTTCCCCTATTCAGAAATCCTAGGGTTAAATTTTCAGCCAGATCATCAAGACATTTTGTGATAATGTGGATTTACATTTCTAAATGCAGATCTCAGGTGAAATATCCTCTTTAGTTTCTTCTGAGAGAATCACAATGGAGGACATAAAAATATGTTAAATCAGTAGTTTCCAGAAGCCTATGGAGTATTTCTTATAGGATTAACCTTCTAATAGCACCCTTTCCCACTTCTATGTAATCTTTATTCTGAAAGGCTTTGAACTTTCTTTTCTTTCTCACGTATGCTCTCGTGACTTCTGATGCACACGACGACCTTCATGTTTTTGTTAGGTTCTCCTCCACCTATCCAGAAGACGACTCATGTGACCAACAATTTTCAGTTGGGAAGCCACTCCATGCTTTCTGCCATACCTGGTAAATTCTATGTCATGATTGCAGCCTGAGGCTGCCTTCACCACATTCATGCCCAGCTGTCTTCCCTCCTGAGGCCCAGTTGTTTGCTGGTCTGTTTGAGTCACCATAAGAGAGTAATGTATCATTGAAGTGTCACTAACTAGAAAATTCAGAGGAGACATGTTTTTTATGGATCTTCAAGTATTAAAAGGAGATTTGTTTTGTTATTTTATTTTATTTTATTTTATTTTATTTTATTTTGTTTTGCTTTGTTTTGCTTTGTTTTGCTTTGTTTAGTTATTCTATTCTATTCTATTCTATTCTATTCTATTCTATTCTATTCTATTCTATTCTATTTAATCTTTTGTTTGCCTGATATGGAAAATAGGTATCTTATGAAAGATTTTGTACTGAAGATGTCAGACATTAAAAATCCAAGGTCATCTTTCCTAATCACAAATATCAGCAGAGATGAAGAAACCAACAAGTAACCAGCCAAGAACAGAATTTTGCTGCTGTATTTTGCTAGATTTTTTTTTTTCAGGTGAAACCCATCCAACAGGATCCAGTAGATGCAAGAAGTGAGATTCATTTCACCTGTTGACAATATTTCATAGCGTCACACCAAACTCTTTTGACAGTCAACAAAACTAAGTAACTCCGTGGGGGAGAGCTGAAGGACACATTTGAAATTTCTCCCAGGAGCCAATTCGGGATTCACCTGATGCATTTTAGGATGAGGATCTCAGATGTCTTACCTTTAGATGCATGAATTAGGCCACAATAATTCAATACACAGTTTTGGCATCAGAACGATCAATTTGTATCGCCCTAGTGCACTGATATCCCAGGTGTTAAATAAAACATTATCCTAATGGAGACAACAAAAGCATAGGACAGAGAAATGGTACCTAACTCAATGAAATTGTGATCTATGCTGGAAAAAGACATCTGCAAAGGAAAAGACACATGTCAGGACAAGGAATATACTAAGCCAAGTTGTTAAGATGACAAGACAGTGATCCATAAGCAGAAGCAGTTCAATAAATATAAGTTTTTCTTCACTTTTTGTAGTCATCCCAGAAAACAAGTCTTTCAAGGAGGATTTTGAAGGAAGAGTTTGGGAGGAGCAACCACACTGTCCTGAATAGTAGCCAGAAAAAACACTTCTACCAAAGCCATTTTTCAACAGCAAACTGAGGTTTCACCTAAATTAAATTTTCCACAAAAAAGTGTCTGTTTTCCGTGGAATATTTTGACATTTCATTGAAAAACTTCAATACACAAAAAGTGAAATGTTTCCAGCTGAGAAGTTTTATTCTGCACCACCACCAGAGTCCCCTGTGGGACTTATTGGGTATATACTTCCTGATCTCATTTTTGTTTTCTGGCCAGACTGCCAAGGCAGACTATATCTCCCATAATGCAGATGGTCATTAACTCCCACAGAATTAAAGATGAATTCTGCTCACTTTTAACTTGTGAGAGATCATCTAGTATGGGGCAACAACATAGCTTGTCTCTAGCTGTATTGACTTTTATATTTTATTTTATTTTATTTTATTTTATTTTATTTTATTTTATTTTATATTTCATTTCATTTTTTCTGATAATTTCCAAAATAAATCATTTCATGCTGAGCCAACAATCATCATTTCAATTTGCATTTAATTTGTTTGGTGCTGCAAATACACTAGAAATGCCATTATTTTCACACACAGACCCAAGTGGGTGGCAGCAGATTAATACCTCCTGGGACACATGAAGGACCAGCAGCAGAGGTTCAGGACTCCTTCCCTTGCTTGGAGAAAGTTGCTTCCCAGTCACCGCCAGTTGCTTTTCTCCCTGACCTGTGTCTGTTGATGTGGTAAGACTTGTAGGGTGGGGGGTGTCTCTTATATGTGCTTCTACCACATCACCCATGTTGGTGGACCCCTAAAAATTACCTAACAGCTCTGGTTACTGGGGGAAAAGGAACTTTTTTTTGCATTGTAAGTGGGTTTAAAAGAGGAAAGGATGGATTGGGACCTTGAAATTTGAGCAGAGATGCTGAGACAACAAATCTGGGACAAATCAGTGCTTTGGCGAGGATAGCAGCTAGATCTCTAGACTGGCCCAGATCATAGAATCATAGAATGGTTTAGGTTGGAATGGACCTTAAAAATGATCTAGTTCCAACCCCCTTGCCATGGGCAAGGATACCTCACACTAGACCAGGTTTTTCAAAGCCCCATCCATCCTGGCCTTGAGCACCCCCAGGGATGCGGCAGCCACAGCTTCTCTGGGCAACCTGGGCCAGTGTCTCACCACCCTCATCATGGAAATTTTTTTCCTGATATCTAATCTAATTATACCCTCTTCCATTTTGAAACCATTACCCGTCATCGTATTACTACATGCCCTTGTAAAACATCCCTCCCCATCTTTCCTGTAGGCCCCCTTTAGGTACTGGAAGGGACTCTAAGGTCTCCCTGGAGCCTTCTCTTCTCCAGGCTGATCAACCCCAACTCTCTCAGCCTGTCTTCATAGGAAAGGGGCTCCAGATCATGTCAATGATAAATGTAAGCAACCATCCCCTCACCCTATTTTCCTATTCTGATTTTTTGGTCCCTTCACCTCTACCGCTGTCTCAGATACTTTTTCCATGTCCTGTGCCTAAAAAAAGGTGACTCTATGAGGCCTGTGAATGAAATGGGGCTGCAGACATGTGTGTGTCTGCATGTACAAACAGCGGGAGAGCATGCGTGCCTGCGCACATGGGGAGGGCAAGAAGGGACATGGTTTTGTTGCTGTTGCTAAAAGAAGCCTAAAATAATTCAGTGAACTTTGTGCTCCAGCATACAGCTGTGTAAACTCAAACTGCAGGCCTGCTCTCGTGTGGCCAGTTACTTATGGAAAAGGAGTGAGGTATAGCTCAGCACTGAGGGACTTGCCCATCAAACTGTTTCACACTGTTGGTCAAACAGGGCTCTTTGCATGAAGGAGGGAAAAAAAAAATCCCTGATTCCAAGTCCTAATAAATTGAAGCCCTGCACCTCTCATGGCCTTGGAATGATTACATTAATTTTTTTTTTGCTACATAATCATCAATAAATCAAGCATAGCCCATTAAACAATAGATGCCTCCGAGGCCTCTCTTCAAATGTGCTTTTGATAAGAGTCAGAGAATTTTTTTCTGGGCTTGTAACGTTTTTCTTTCCTCTGTTTGTTTTTTCTAAGGGTCAAATAATGCTGTTAAAAGAGCAGTTAATATATAGATCTATTTTTCCATATTCCCGTCATGGTGTTTGACTTTGGGAGATTTATGGAATATCTTTTCCCAGTTCAACAATAGTATGTTTTGTTGTACTAAAGAGGTATTTTAACATGAGTGGAGATTCTTAATAAGTTCACTGCTGTCTCCATTCCAAATCAGGCCCCAGCCAAGACAGAGAACAGGGCAAATGTATCTATATATATAAAGAAAAAGAGAGAGATATATATTTATATGTATAACACACTCATCTGGGTATCACTCATTTATTTTCATATGATGAACTCCAAAAGGTTGGTATGTTCTGGCCAGAAGCCACTGTTCACCTTTTTTATAAGGCATAACACATAGTTACATTGAAAGTAGGAAGAGTTAAGTGGCCTGAGCCAGATCTTCAGATGGGGTAAATAGAGGGGAGCTGTGTTAACTTTGGTGGAGCTTTGCCAAACTATGAGAGATGATGGGCTGACCTGGTACATTCAAACATGCTTCAGATGTTATGTCTCTCTGCTGAAGGTGCAGCTTCAGCCAAGAAAGACTCGCACAGACTCATCCATCCTCCAAAACCAGATCTAGTTTCTCATCAGATTAATGCTGCAACCCTAGATTGTGAAAGAGTTGCATGAGCTGCTCAGCATCATCATCTTCAGTGCGATCCAGTCCCTCATGACTCATTTAGTATACGGGGTTCACCAATCTGTCTCACATTGATTTAATGGAGTTCACTGATTTGAGGGGCACTGTGCTCAGTGTCTGTGCGATTCTGCAGCAATGGAGGTATTTATTCCTGCTCAGTTACAAGAAATATCTCCTATCTTCGGCTTGGGATTTCAGGCAAGGATTGTTCCCATTTCCCAAAGTCTGGGCCTCACATCCTCGGGGACTTCCAGCAGGACTGCACCTTTCTGGGGGAAGATTTTCTCCTGCAGAAGAGCTAGTCGATCGCAGCAAAGCAATATAAAATGTTGCTTTTCACATGGTCCTTCCGAGGCTGTGGGGATGGTTGTGCTTTCCTCAGCCAGAAGCAGAATGAGACGCAGCGTGCACTGCACAATGCAACAACAAAGCAGTGGGATGTGTCCCCAGATAATGACAAAACCCGATATCCTACGCAGCGGAGCAGCGCACCATGCTAAGACACTAGTTCAGATCACAGTAGTTGCACATCTGTCTTATGAAGAATAATTAGATTTTTTCTTTTCCCCAAGAGGTTAATTAATTTGGGTAAAGCACCGTGATAAGGCAACATCTTTTCCTCTAGGTCCAGATTTAGCTCATTCAGTGTTGGCTTGCAGAGCTGTACACAGTGTTCAATGCAGCGTGCTGATAAGCCCTGGGTCTAGGAATCAGTCCTCAGTCCTTTTTACATGTGCTTCTCCCATCACGGAGCTGTCACACAAGAAATAGAAGTCAGCTTTCCTATTTTTAAATGCTTTGTTTTGGATGATATTCATGAATGTTACTTGTCGAGGCATGTCCTGGCTTTTTCAGCCAAAAGAAGCAGCTGCGGTGCTATTTGACTGGAACACAATCTGCTTCTGGAGAGATCTCCCAGGTGGTTCAAGAGAAAATGCATGTCATGAGATCACCTCTTGTCCTTTTCTTGGTTTTTATTTCTTTTCCTCTCCAATTCTTCCTCCCACAGGGCTTCGCTTACCCTTTGAACATCAGTGGATGATGCTGTACCCTCCTGTACAGGCCACCTTTCACCACGAGGTCAAAGCTGGACTGTGCCACAGATACTGAATCTGCAGATATGTTTGTGGCTTTACATGAAATAAATGTTCCTGGTTTCTAGCACACACTGTTAGGAGTGAGTGGCATATACCTTAACTGCCCCTCTTGAAAGGTCAAAGGAAATTCAAGGGATCTCATGATGTGGACTGAAAAAGGGAGAAGGCTGTCCTGGATAAAACATCTTCCACTACCTTCAACCAAGAAGCTTTATTGTTCCTGCTGCTTTCTCTTACTCTTTCAGAGTAAGATACCATCTTGGGCTTCTACAATGGATATATTATCAACAGGAAATGTTTCTTGAATTTGGTTCTTATGCAATTATTAGGGAAAGGCAGGGCAGTTGGAACTAGATGATCTTTATCCCTTCCAACACAAACCATTCTATGCTTATATGATTCTATGAAAATTTGACTTCTGCAGATGCCAACAGTAGCAATGCCACTGACATCAGTGGGGTCAGGATTTCAGTTTAGAAATTTTTCTCCTGCCAAAGGGATCAGTGACAGCGTGTACCGTAGAAAGCATGGACTGAGGTCACCCTTAAGGTATTCTCAAGCCTCTAAACCATAATGTTCTTTCCGAGACACTTTTACTTTAATTTGTTCTCAGTGGAAAAATAAATGGAGGGAACAGTAAGTGAGGTGGGACTGGAGAAAGACCATCACCCTTCGTCAGAAACCTAGCTGCTGCCAGTGATCCTGGAAGACGGATCAACCAGGTAAGAGAGAGCATGAGTTACTCCTGCATAGACTGTGACGGTTGGGGTGTAGCAGTGATTCTTAGTATAATTGGAAGAAATTTGTTTTCACAAATTCTGCATGCTTATTGCAACCTCTGTTACTGATAGACCAAGAAGCTGTGCAGGCTTTGAGGCACAGGTATTATGTTTGCAGAAAATAACATGGTAGGTAATTTTCAAACCAGAATTTGGACACCACTGTCGGTTCAAATACAACTGAAGAAGTTTTAGAAATATGAGAGATTAGTTTGAGCAGGTACCCAAACCCCTAATCTCTTGCAGTTCTTATCACTGAGCCTGTGGGATTTTTTTCTTGACCTTGAAAATCCGTAACAGAGAGACGCATTGCTTCATTTTTCCAGGAAAAGGGAAGGGAAAGGGGAAAAGAGAAATGAAAAAAAAAAGAAATTAAGCTTTCTCCAGATTTAAATCCAAGTCCAGTTTGGGTTCAGGTTTAGTTCAAAAGTGGATGTCTAGGTCTTGTTTTTCCTGAGACACTTTCCTCATCCAAATCCAAACTCCTCTGAATTTCTCAGTGGGGAGCCTGGGGAAGAAAAGGTTCTGTTTGAGTTGAATCAGAGCACCAGCCTCACAGTCTGCCAGAAATGCTGACCTTTCTCAGTCTGATGCAAAATGTCCTGAATCTGTCCATTTTCCACAAAAGCTCTGCTGCCACTTCTGCTTTTAACCTTCTCCATGAAAAAATCAGTTTCTTGCTTAACACTTGCCCTCCCATGCTCTTATCTGACCCCACAAATGAATCCTCATGGACTGAAATATTTAGAATCATAGAATGGTTTGGGTTGGAAGACACCTTAAAGATCATCTAGTTCCAACCCCCCTGCCATGGGCAGGGACACCTCCCACCAGACCAGGTTGCTCAAAGCCCCGTCCAACCTGGCCTTGAACACCTTCAGGGATGGAGCAGCCACAGCTTCTCTAGGCAACCTGTTCAGTGTCTCACCACCTTCACAGGAAAGAATTTCTTCCTATTGTCTCATCTAAATCTCCCCTCTTTCATTTTAAAACCATTACCCCTTGTTCTATTGCTCCATTCCCTGATAAATAGTCTCTCCCCAGCTTTCCTGTAGGCTTCCTTTTAGCTACTATAGAAGGGTCTATAAGGTGCCTCTGGAGCCTTTTCTTCTCCAGGCTGAACAACACCAACTCTCAGCCTGTCCTCACAGCAGAGGGCCTTGAGCCCTCAGATCATTTTTTGTGGCCTCCTCTGGACTTGTTCCAACAGGTCCTTGTCCTTCTTATGTTGGGGACCCCAGAGCTGGATGCAGCACTTTAGGTGGGGTCTCCCCAGAGTAGAGTAGGGGGCAGAATCACCTCCCTCGCCCTGCTGGCTACGCTTCTTTTGATGCAGCCCAGGATGTGGGGGGCTTTCTGGGCAGTGAGCACATATTGCCACCTCATGTTGAGCTTCTCATCCACCAACACCCCCAAGTCCCTCTCCTCCGGGCTGCTCTCAAGCCATTCTCTACACAGCCTGTATTTGTGCTCAGGATTATCATGACCCAGGTGCAGGATCTTGCATTTGGTGGTGTTGATTTAATGAGTTTTGCACGGGCCTCAGCTGATGCTTGCTTGACCTTAGCAGTAGGTGTTAGCCTGGTAGTGAGCAAAAAATACAAAATAATAATTAAAAAAATATGTAAGTTTAACAATCTGCGTACCTTCTTCACAGAAACTGCCTCCCTTACAAGAGAGGTATGGATCTCCCATCCACTGCTGGACTGAAACTGATGCAAGTCAGAGTGACCTGCTGGTTTCCTCTGGGACTCTCCCGTATATTTATGTAGCATGTAGTCCATCAGCTGGAAATAACTTTATGGAACATCTCACTTCATTATTTTCAGTCAAACTGCAGCTTTGTGTCCTGATGCTGTGGTGTCAGGTGAAAGGAAAAAAAAAAGAGAAGAGAGAAAACATCTTGCTTAACATGTCTTCCATACTTATTTCAGAGTAAATGAGCTCTCTGTGGAGTGTATCACTTATAATTACACCCCAAAATACACTTTTGGGTGCCATTGAGAGTCTGGATTAAATCCACTTGCAGGAGAACCGTTTATGAAGTCTTGGTTTTCCATCAATCTTCAGGCACCTTTCTCGGGGGACTTAAGGGGGAAGGTGGTTGGATGGCAAAGGAGAAAGAGAATGGTTCAAAGAAGAGAAATGTTTGTTGAATGGATGGCTCAGGAGAAGAATAAATAGTCAGGATAATTTCAATTTCTAAACCCCAAACCAGAAGGGAAATCAATCTAGGTTAATGGATACAGCAGTAAGTTGGGATTTCAGTTATGTGAGTCCCATTTCTTCACTCTCCTGCTGTTTCATTGTACGACCTTGGGTAACTCTCTTCATTCCTGCTTTTTGCTTTTCCACTGTATTTACGCTGTACTTTTGCAGAGCTCAGATTGCTTCTCATTGTGCAATTATACAGCACCATGCACTGAGGCAGCATAGTCTTTGATGCACCTTTCAAGAACTATGGAAATTTCTATCTTTGCCATCATTTTCCGCCACTTGCATCCCCATGGGATTTATGTTTTTCACCAGACCTGAATATACTCATCACAGCTTTTCTGGAAGTGCCACTTTGATGTAGTTTCTACTGACAGTGACCTAGACTCATCCCACCCAATCTTAATTGCCTTTAAAGGTCCATAGAAAAGAAATTCATAGAGGATCTTGGATAATCACACTTCTTATTCTAACACCTGAGCTGAATTCCTGAGTTAAGAGAGAATCACTTTTCCCTCTGCTCTAAGCTTTAGATAGGGAAAGTATTTACACAAGGTTCGTTAGAAATCCGGTACCTGGCTGCTTGTGGCATTGAAAATTACCAAAGGTTCTGGAACATCATCCTGGCTTTGTGGCCCTTCTACCTCCTTGATAACCTCCACTGAAACATCTTGCCAAAAAGATATCCATGATAAATAATGCCAGGTCATTTCCTACGGTTTACAGAAGAGTCAGCTAAACCTCATGTAGTCCAGAGGATGGATGAAAACTGAACATTTTGCAGCCATTAGAAGAGCCCTGTTTAATTTTGAATGGAGACAGAAGTATGTATGAGGTGAGGCGTGAGTAGAGCTTTGTGAATATTTCCTAGCCAAACCTTAAATTAAGAACTAAATAATAGCAATAAAAAGGTTAGGTAGACTGCCCCCTTCTCTCCAACTCTTAATAACTTTTTCAGTGGTTACATTCCAAAAGGTAAATTTTCAGCAATGCCATTTACAGTTAAAAACTTAATAACTTTTCTCCTCAGCAAAAAAAGAAGATATTTTTGATTTTCTCAGATTAGGTACATTTATATAAATTCAGAAATGCATTTTTCAGAAATAAGACATAGAATTTCCAAAAAGATGTATGGTTTAAAAATTGCTGAAAGAAAATTTTCATTATTGCTTTTTTTTCTCTTTGTTAATTAAAACCATTTACCTAGAGAATTAATTTCCAAATCACTTTTATTAGCTTGAAATAAACATATATTATATTGAAATATCTTTCAATTTTTCTTGTTAGGACTTTCTTTTAATTTTAGTTATAACTCCTGTATGTGGTTCAAAGACATCAGGAACATTGTATCTGTTTATAATATTTATTATGTATATAAAGAAAAAGTGAACAAAAAATTACACTGAGGAAAAAGGGTGGAACTGCAGTTAGTCTAGTACAATGACAGTGGGATTCATCTGATTAAATATGTGTGTCTGCAGTTCATCCATCATTCTACTTGGGATTGGCAAATACGAGAAAAGAAAAATGTGAAAATTGAGTACTTCTGCAATGGCACCTGGGTGCGCATCAGGATGTCCTGTGACTTCTACAGCATCTTATGGATTATATTACCTATTTACGGGCAATTGAACTGAGATGTGTCTACGTGTAACTCAAATGGAAATGTCCACTTTAGTTCGTGATAAATTCCTAATTAGGTACTATTGAATATATGGCTGAAGGGCTTAATTATACCTGAGCAAAGGTATTCAGCATCATTTGAATTAGCATTCTCAACCCTTGATGCTGCGGAACTACTATAGGTCATGTCCATTTCTGCCAATCTCATGGGATTTACAGTTCCCAAGGACTTTTCAAAAAGTTCTAGATGCCTATGTTTAGATAAATAGCTCTGTGAGGTGAAGTGATTAAATTGATTGTTCTGGGAGGTTAGATGTTTGGTTCACATGTAGGCACTTGAATTTCATCACCTACTTTCAGGTGTCAGAACCTGCAAGCTGAATCCCACATCCAAAGTTAGGTAAGATAAGTCTTCTTTTGGGATTCAGGAAACTTTATCTGTAATCCTTGCTATTCCTGGGTCTACTTATGCGACTTTACAGAAGCCCTTAAATATTATTCCTTCTCTTGCTTTGTGGAAAGAAGGATCCTGAACACTAAGGATTCTGAAAGATTAGGAAGAAATAAAGACAGTAGGGAGAAGAGTTTCAAGTAAATAATTTAAATATTTCTTATGAAGAAATCTAAAATACAGTTGCTTTTAAACATGCACGTTATTTGAATATAAACAGATATTTTTAACACTTTTTTACCTAATTTTCACAGAATCACAGAATTGTAGGGGTTGGAAAGGACTGCTCATAACTATCTATTTCACATATCTGAAATCTGTAGAAATATACTTAGAAACATATGTATTCAAAAAACATTAACTTCTCCCCAGCAACAAAATTTCAGATGGTTATAAGTGAAATAAATTCACTATTTCTTGTAATACAGCTTCCTAGGCCTCTTTACAAAGGTAACCAGATAGTAAGAATTTCACCACTATTTTTTTACTCTTTTTTTTTTTTTTTTTTTTTTTTTCCCCTCCAGGTGGACTGGGATCATTTGTCTCAATTAGAATGATATTCTAGAGTCCTTGTGTCAGGACATATTTATGTTTCACCATGTCTGTGCACCACCTAGCACAACAGATTCTGTGAATCGTTGGAATTACTGCAACTTCTCAGTGGTACCTGCATCACATCACAAGTGTCAATGGAAGATGTGCTATCATAAACCAGTAAGAAATACTCATGTCGAGTGCATAAATCCAGATATGTTTTCTTTTTGAGCGCATAAATCTAGTTATGTATTTTAGATGTCTACTCAGCATGACACTTGAGGCACTTCTGATGACAGTGGTTAGGTCGCCACGGTGAAGGGAAGCCAGTACGATTATCCTTGATGACAATATCTATGTTTAGATCATGACCTTCTCTTTCATTCTCGTACTGCTTCACATGAAATGAACTTAATTCTTGCTTTATGATTCAGCCATCTTATATTAGAGCTTACCAAGCTGTAAACCATCTTTATAAACCAACACCCACTTCATACATAAAGATTTTCAAAGCCTCCTGAGATAAATAGGTGTCTAAAATTAGCAATTTGCAGCTTCAACAATCTTTTCTTCCCCACTTCAAAGTTATCCAAGCTTTTAACTCAGACCATTTTCCTCCATTCATTTGTCATGGCTGCCTTTGGGACATTTTAAAGCGTCATCAACTGTTGTGAGAGAAAAGATGTGATATCAGAGTATGCCTACAGAACTAGAATTTGATACGATACACAAGGGGGAATCACTGGACTGTTTTACCGCAAAGAGCTTCTACATACCTACATCCAACAGTACAAATATCCTGCATGAACCGAACTGCATGAGTCAAGTTACAGCCCAAATCAATCAATGAGTGAATTGTAATTTCCAAAATATTAGGGAATAGATGACTAGTCAGAATCACATTTGGGTTTGATTTGCATTATAACGCATCATTTCCCCAAAGCTGATTTGAATCCAATATTTGCAACTTAAATAATTAGTTTTCAGAATAATTTTTGTACTGTTTTAATAACATCTGAGCTGTTGTATCTCACTTTACGACTTACATGCTGGAAAAAATATGTGTGTGTAGAATAAATATATACTGTAGATGATATTAAAGGGGGTGTAACCATGTGGACGACAACCATAATGCAGTCAAGGAAAAAAAGATCAATGAACAAATGTTTCCATGCCCTGAGAACCAGGGAATTGTCTCAATATCAATGCAATCCTGGAAGAAGGAGCCAGAGCAACCTCCCATTTCAGACTGGAAGATTGTAGAGCAGCTGTAATTAGGAACAAATATTCTGCCATTTTCCCCAAACTAAGTAGCACAGTACTATTAGAATTACTCCAGAGGCTATTTTTTTGCACAAGAAGACCATTATTGTCTAGAAAATGAATGAGAATCAGGTTTTTTTCCTCTTACAGGCATGCTCATCGCCCAAAAAAATAATACTTTTTTTAATGACTCCTTACGGTTTTAAAGATATATATGGACAGATGGAAAGTACTATTTTTAGACCCAGCTGCTTGGCATCCTTGAGGCAGATACTCCCTGAAGACAGAACCTTGTTGTTTAGTCTCTTTTCCAAAGTGCCAACATCACATATGTGACAAAAAAATATATATTCCTATTGCTTTCCAGTTCCTTGGTTGTGTAGGAATCATGGTCCACTCTCTGGCAGAAAACAGGAGTGAATCTTTTTGTCTCTCTCCTGGGTAGCAGATATTAAGTAATTAATTAATTGTTTTATTTGTTTGGTTGGGTTTTTTTCTGTTTATTTCATACAAGCAGCTACAATTAATACTACCTCTAACATTCAGGTTCTCAACTTTGAATGAATGACAAAGACGACTATTTCCCATAGTGCCATTCAGGTTTTAATGCAGAAGAACACGTGGAAAGCCTATAGTTAAGGAGGACAAGAAGAAACATGATGGTTGGATTTACACAGCTAGAGTTAGACAACTCTGGAGCGGGTCCAGAGAAGGGCAATGAAGCTGGTGAGAAGCCTAGAGAATAAGTCTTATGAGGAGCGGTTGAGGAAGCTGGGGTTATTTGGCCTGGAGAAAAGGAGGCTGAGGGGAGACCTTATCACTCTCTACACAACAGCCTGAAAGGAGGTTGTAGAGAGGTGGGGGTTGGTCTCTTCTCCCAAGTAGTGATAGGACAAGAAGAAACAGCCTCAAGTTGAGCCAGGGGAGGTTTAGGATGGATATTAGGAACAAGTTTTACACTGAAAGGGTTATTAAGCATTGGAACAGGCTGCCCAGGGAAGGGGTTGAGGCACCATCCCTGGAGGTTTTTAAAAGACAGGTAGACATACTGCTTAGAGATATGGTTTAGTGATGTTTTTTGTCAAAGTTGGTGGTTGGACTAGATGATCTGAAAGGTCCCTTCCAACCTAGGCAATTCTATGATTCTATGTTCTATGAACTCCAGGATGGACATCTCCAGCTGGTCTAGTCACTAAGGGTGCTTTTGCAGTCACTGGTAAAGGTGGGCCTTCCTGTGGCCAGATTCACCTTCTTTCCAGGACTTCCATTTTTAGCAGCCAAACCATCATTAGCTACAGGAGAAAGAGAGCAGTGGCTTGTGAATGATGGTCTCTGAGAAACCTCCCACAGTGACAAAGCTGATGTCAGGAAACATCAGCCTTGTGCTTTAGTATGAGCAGGATGGAGCTCAGCTAGCATCCCTTGTGTTTGCATATAGATGAGCAAGTCATCTACTAATGAGACAACATCTGTAGAGCTCTCCCCTCACTTCCTTTTGGTTTTATTCCAACCACTAGAGCTGCAGTATGTGAGTTAACTGAAGAATGGTGATGACGGATTTAACTATCCCAAACACTACCAGGGCATTTCCCAAAGATGATGTCAACTGTGCTGTAATCATTAAAAGAGCAACTGTTCCATACAAGCGGTCTAATGTGAGACTTACGGGTCACAGATTATGAGAGTCCAGAGCATTTAAAACACGAGGGAAAATGCACTTTAAAAAATCCATTTTGAACGAACTAATTTTAAGCCCCAAGTGGGTTAAAGTAATTTAGCTTATAATTCCCATAGTACTTTCATTACAGTGTGGTTCCCAGCTGAAACTGCAGATTGCTGTGACATCTCCAAGGGCTAAACCCTACTTTTCAAGGTCAGAGTGAGGGTTTATACAAAGTGGGCTCTGGAGTTAGGTTTTGCTCTGGATAAAGTTTTCTGAACTTTCAACTGTGTTTCAAACATATATCCAAATTAGATGTACACTTTCAGGTGTCAACAGATCACTGAAACTGAGAAAACTTCTAATCCCATCTAAGGACAGCTGACAAAGAATTAGGAGTTCAAGCAACTTCTCCCACTTCCTCCAATAGCAAAGAAAGAGATGAGCACTTTCTAGGGACATTTGTCTACATCTCAAGAAGGTCCTCTCGGATAGGTGGAATAAATCACCAGCTGTCGTACCTCAATCTGTATAGTTAATTTTTCTGGAATTGATACCTAACTTTTAAATTATTTAAATTTACATGAAAATAATTTGGGACAGTTCTTCCAAAATAAAATTTGACCTCTCTCTGATCTAAACTCCTCATTCAAAAGCGACCTTTATCCTGCCAAGTGTTCAACTTCCTAAGTCTTGCCACTTCTGTACTTCAGCTGGTCAGTAAAAACTCCCAGTGATGGTCTCTCAGAACATTTTCCTGCTAAACCGTAGAATCTGCTGGTGAACTTACTTCATAAATTGCTAATGTGTCTTAACACTGCAGCAAATGGGATAGGTTAGTCACAAGCTGCTTAATAGCTAAAAGCGCTCAGTGAAACATACATGTGAAAAAAGGACCTTGAATAAATCATTGCCAGTGAGTGTCAGCCAAAGCAAACTAATTAACTGGCTTGAAAAATCTGCGTTAAAAAGAAAAAAAAAAATTCTATCTTCGTTAACTGGTTTGTGATTTGCACCATAAAAATCTGCTATCATTGCAACAGAAAGATAGATTAATGACATCACCTGTATAATTTTAGGCCTAGCTATTCTCTTAGAATGTTTAACAAAGTTTTTGGGTTTTTTTCCCCTGGTAGGCATAGATTTGGCATAATTTTGTTCATTTTGCAACCATCTTGAAACATAGATGAAAAGCCCATTTTATGAATAGGCAAAATAAGTCAAGAAAAAAAAAATATACAAACCTCCAAGGAAACACATAGGAAACAACAAGAAAATTACCAAGATGGTAAATGAACATGTTTTGGCTGTCTTTGTCATGAAATGAATAAATATGAAAAGGTCACATACACTAAAAAGGAGGTAAACTGAGGAAAAGTAGGTTGAGATGTCAGAGAAGGAAGGGGGAATTTTGCAGAGGCGACACATACTAGGTTGGGGGGGGTATCTAAGGGAAAAAGAGAAAGACAGAAGGACAGAAAGACAGAAAGAGAAGGAGGTGGTCATGGGTTTAATCCAATTCTCCTTGATTTCAGGTGTTAAGAAAACACCTATCAGAGACCAATTTATTTTCTATATGGAAAAGAAATTCCATGGGGCAGAGCTACAGATTACAGATAAAAAAAAAAGAATAAAAAATCCAATCTCTGTTACTTTATTAAGTTTGTAGTCTGCGTGTAAGAAGATTGCAAATCTTCATCCCCATTGGTAGTGAACACACCAGGAAAGATCATGGAGAGGATCATCTTGAGTGAGCTCTCACAACAAGTGCAGGGCAGACAAGGGATCAGCATCAGCCAGCATGGGTTTAGGAAGGGGAGGTCCTGCTTAACCAACCTGATCTCTTTCTCTGACCATGTGACCCACCTTCTGGATGCGGGGAAGGCAGTGGATGTTGTCTATCTGGACTTTGGTAAGGCCTTTGACACTTTCCCCCACAGCATTCTCCTGGAGAAGCTGGCGAATCGTGGCATAGACAAGTGTACTCTTCGCTGGGTTAAAAACTGGCTGGGTGGCCGTGCCCAGAGAGTTGTGATTAATGGAATGAAATCCTCTTGGCATCCGGTCACCAGTGGTGTCCCTCAGGGCTCAGTTTTGGGGCCAGTTTTGTTTAATATCTTTATCAATGATCTGGATGAGGGGATCGAGTGCACCCTCAGTAAGTTTGCAGATGACACCAAACTAGGTGGGAGTGTTGATCTGCTTGAGGGTAGGAAGGCTCTATAGAGGGACCTGGACAGGCTGGATCCATGGGTCAAGGCCAAATGTATGAGGTTTAATAATGCCAAGTACCAGGTCCTGCATTTCGGTCACAACAACCCCAAGCAGTGCTACAGGCTTGGGGAAGAGTGGCTGGAAAGCTGCCCAGCAGAAAAGGACCTGGGAGTGCTGGTGGACGGCCAGCTTAACATGAGCCAGCAGTGTGCCCAGGGGGCCAAGAAGGCCAACAGCATTCTGGCTTGTATCAGGAATAGCGTGGCCAGCAGGAGCAGGGAAGTGATTGTGCCTCTGTACGCACACTGGTGAGGCCTCACCTCGAGTGCTGTGTTCAGTTCTGGGCCCCGCTGTACAAGAGGGGCACTGAAGTGCTGGAGTGTGTCCAGAGGAGAGCTAGAAGGCTGGTGAGGGGTCTGGAGACCAGGTCATATGAGGAGAGGCTGAGGGAGCTGGGCATGTTTAGCTTGGAGAAGAGGAGGCTGAGGGGAGACCTCATTGCCCTCTACAACTCCCTGAAAGGAGGTTGGAGAGAGGTGGGGGTTGGCCTCTTCTCCCAAGTGAATAATGACAGAACCAGAGGAAATGGTCTGAAGTTGCAGCAGGGGAGGTTTAGATTAGCTATTAGGAGGAATGTACTGAAAGAGTGGTCAGGCACTGGAACAGCCTGCCCAGGGAGGGGGTTGAGTCACCATCCCTAGAGGTGTTTAAGAAACGTCTAGATGTGGCACTTCAGGGCATGCTGTAGTGGCAGAGATTGCAGGTTGTTTGGTTGGACTCGATGATCTTAAGGGTCCTTTCCAACCATGAAGGTTCTGTGATTCTGTAATGGTATCTACTGTAACAGAGATTTTAAGCCATTTCTGAACACATATCAATACCGTAAATGCAGGTTTGGAAGGGATCTCAACGGGACCCTTCTCCCATAAAATCTCCCTTATACTTGTGTCCTCCCTGACAGATGTATGATCGTGTCTGCCAGAAATCCCTAGCACTGAGGACTCCACACCATCCTCAGGCAATGAACTCCACCGCCTTTATTCCTAGGAAGTATACTTTAGTGAATACAAGAAAGTTCAATTAGCCTCTGTAGGCTTTGCTTAAAAAAAGAAATAGTAAAAAAACAAAAGACATGATTTATGCAGATATTTCTGAATCTTCAGCATCAGTTCATCCCACACTTCAAACCATGGAACCCAGTGGAGGTTATATCTGGAAAGCTGGCAAAAGTTTGCAATGATCCTTGTGGACCTGATTTTTACCAAAAAGATATATTTTGTTAATTGCTGACCTCTTCCTGAATTTTCCAGTTGAGGAAAATAAAATTAACTGCCCTACACCTGCTGTGCCTCTTTCACCAGGGTTTTTAGGAAGCTGCAAAAGTAAGAACAGAGAGGACACTTGGAACAGCCGATAAATCAATACAACATCCCTCTACAAGCCCCCTGCAGCGATGGCAATGGGCAGAAAAGGCCTTTCATGTCCAGGTTTTCTTTTTTTTTTCCTTTTTTTTTTCTCTGTGATGAAACCCGTCCTTCACTTTTGTGAGACAACAAAATGGAAACTGTCAGGCCAGCCTGACCTGACAGCAATTTGTTTTCTGAAGTTTAAGACGCAGGAGGGCTCTGGTCTGGGGGGGTGATGCGAAAAGCACATGGACAGCACATTACACTGACTCTGCCTGCATCCCTTGCAGGCAGGAACACATGTGTAATTGTACCAGATGACAGATCAGATATTGGGATAGACAGGAATGCATGAGGCAGATTTTATTTTTTTTTATATATATATATATATATTTTCTTTTGTTTTGCTGGTGTTTCACTTCTTGTTTTTCCTAGGTGCTTCAGAGCTTCATTGCTTTTTTACTAACTGCTCTACAGACAACTAATGGGCTATGTTGAGCACCTGACTATCAATAGCATTTTAAAGACAGCAGATTCAACACTGTAAATCCAAAGAAGTTTCTGAGCACAAAAATAAAAAGGAGAAAAAAATGTTTTTCTTTTAAATAATAGTATTTTGACAGAAATTTTCTCCAGAAATTTTTTTGTTTCTTATTTCTCAACATGCTACTTTCTATCATCAAAACTACCTGATAAGCTTCGTAACAGAAAATTATTGTCCTGCTCTGCATTCCCATCTACATCCATGAGCAGTAGACATCCAACAGTTGAGCATTCTGGTTTGAGTCAGTCACCTACAGTTAATGAGACAGATGTATTCCATGGGACACAGATCCCACCCTGTTGATATACTTGTCTTAGAAGAGTTTCGGTGTCGTTGTGGAAGTGCCTGACTTCCTAACACAACAGCAGCAAACACCAGGAAAAATGAATTGCATCCTTCAAGCTCTGAAATTTGTTGTATGTTTTCCCAGTAACTACAGAACCATCAATTTCCATAGTCCAAGAAAGAGCTGTAGTAGGAAGGAGGAGGATTTAAATTGCCAGAGTATCTATGAGGTCTGGATGTGGATCAGGACCTGGCTTAGAGTAGGTGCTGTACAAACACTAAGACCAGAGGACATCATCTTCTTCTTCCACATCTTAGAGCACATCACTACAGCTCACATACCTGACTTTAGCCCTATATGCCCCATACAGCTACATATATGTCCCCCTTAATTCTCCTACGTCATAGCCTCGTACATCACCCACTGCGAGTCATCAGTTGCATCCAGCTGACACAAAGGGGTCACAGAGCAAGACCGAGGATGAAGCTACATGGGGTGGCCACCTTAGAGGTCAACGCACTTGAAGGAGGCTGTCTAGAAAACACACATCAGCTGCAGCCACTACTTGGGAGGCAAGAGTCCAGTTATAGTCCTTTTTGTCCTGGTGTAGAGGAGCGATTAATCTGAGGGACTTGAGGAAGACTCAGGCTGTTGCTGCATCCCATGGTGCAGCTCAGCAGGTTTCTTTCAACCCTTTACTCTTGCTTTTACCCAGGAAAAAAAAAAAAAAGAAAGCTGTACATGGGTCCCTCTGTACATGGGTCACAGGCACCTTCCCTCATTTCACCCCTCCACTATCATCCCAGTAATCCAAGGCTTGCTGGGGCCACCAGCTCCAGTTCAAAGTTTCAGGTGCATTATCCAAACTCCCATCTCTGTAGGACAGACTTCTTCTACCATGTCACCTAACAGGACCGAAACATTGGTCACCACAAGCTGATTCATGGTAGTGACTAATCATGGTCATCTCAGCCTGATATTCAAAAACTGAGAATAAGGACAGCAAAAGACAGAATGACCAGTCATCTTATTATTTTATGAACTAGATGCAACATCCCTTTTTCTTTTTTTTGCAGATTGGATACAAATGATAACTCTTTCTGGGGGATGGTCAAGGTATTCCACCTTCCACAGCCAACAGCACTGGGAAGATAGTACGTCTGGCACTACATCCAGTTTGAATCTTCAGGGATTTCCATTCAGCTAAACTGAAGGAATGGAACAGACAGTAGCTACAGCCCAGAGTTAAACTCAAGCTGCAGTCTCTAGAGTCACCATGGTACACTTTATCCAAACCACAACATCCTCCTGATAAATATTTCGAAAAGTCCCCAATGCTCCAAAAATCCAGCACATTTTGTCCCATGGACAGACACACATACAGATTAATTGGTAAGGTTACAGATGTCCCTAATTGGGAAGGAAGGCGGTGGTGTCTAAACAGGATGGAAGTTTCATGAATTATTAATTTTTATGTTGACATCAACGAATATTCTGGTCCTGAGCAGGTTTGTGGTGTTTCCTACTGCTGAGAAAGACAGGACTGCACCATAGTGAACATGCCAAAGTCTTGTCAGTGTGGCTGCTGGCAGCAGCAGACCTTGTGATTACCAAGCTCTAAAATTTCCACACAGTCTGTGACACACCCTACGACTAGACAGGGAGACGGGGACTCCCTGCGTGTCCTGTCATTGATGTTGCAGAGGGGAGGGGTACATAGCTGTGGCTCTTGGGTGTCCCTTCTACCTGAGAATGGGCTACTTTTGTTGAATAGTTTGCTCCGCACTAGGGATATGAACTGTTGTGTCCAATATACCCATAAATAATTTCCAAAAAGGAAAAAAAAAAAAAAAAGCACGAGGGCTGTTTTGGCTTTATAATGTAGTTCATGTGGCTTTTCTGCTCCCTGTGCAGCTGGATGTGGTTGCCAAAAGAAATAGGAACCCAGTGTCACTTTACAAAACTTTCAGGCAAGAATACATTTTGTCTCACACAATGCCCCCCCAATCTCCCCAGAAAAAAAAAAAGTAAAAAAAGTCTCTAATAAGCCTGGATCCTGATTGGCTGCGGGTAAGCATAGGAGAGAAATCGGGACAATAATCCTGAAATCTGATGCAAGTCTGACCATCCAATGTCAGCTGATTGCCTGCGGCTGAGGTTCTGTCTGCCCATCCAAATCTTTACTTCCTGATCAGCTTAGCAGTGGTAAGGTTTCCTGGACCTTTTATTGAGCTCTGTGTCAAGATGGTAGTTTTAGAACAGGGTTATTTATATGGATGGAGTGGGCAGTGAAAGGGAGCGTCGCTCAGTGGGGAGAACTGGTACCCAGAGGGTGCACCAAGGGCTCTGCTATTGGCTCACTGTGTGGCCTTGGACGGGTTGTGCCCAACGTGGTGTCAAAGCCAAGATTTGTCTTTGACTTTATTTTTTTTTTTTCTCCCAAAGCCAACAGGAAAATATCTGTTTCTTTTACACGTTTTTAGTGTATTTGTCTTGAGATTTACAGCTTTGCTGCTGCTGTTCAATCTGTTTCAACTGTTTTGAAGCTATTGCAGATTTTCTAGTGCCCAAACTCTCTGGCTGTCCATGCTGCCTGTATGTCAGATCTTATTTGTCTTCACCCTGTCATGAACCTAGGAAAAAAGATAAGGAAAAATTATGAGTCTTTTATGCATTCTGCTTCTATAATCCTCCAGAACATAAATAATTAAAGGTTCCTTCCAACCTAGATCATTCTATGATTCTAATTGTTCTGGAAAATTATAGTAAAGTTAAACAAAGACTTTGGCGGGGGGGTGGCTGACACACCAGAAGGCTGTGCTGCCGTACAGTGAGACCTGGACAGGCTGGAGAGTTGGGCAAAGAGGAACCTTATGAAATTCAATAAGGGCAAGCGTAGGGTGCTGCACCTGGGGAGGAATAACCCCCTGCACCAGGACAGGTTGGCGGTGACCTGCTGGAGAGCAGCTCTGTGGAAAGAGACCTGTGAGTCCTGGTGGACAACAGGATGACCATGGATCAGCAATGGGCCCTTGTGGCCAAGAAGGACAATGGCATCCTGGGCTGCATCAAGAAGAGTGTGGCCAGCAGGTGGAGGAAGGTCATCCTCCCCCTCTGCTCTGCCTTGGTGAGGCCGCACCTGGAGTACTGTGTCCAGTTCTGGGCTCCCTGGTTCAAGAAGGACAGGGAACTGCTGGAGAGGGGACAGCAAAGGGCTACCAAGATGATTAGGGGACTCGAACACCTCTCTTATGAAGAAAGACTGAGGGATTTGCTTCTCTTCAGTCTGGAAAAAAGACGGCTGAGGGGGGACCTTATCAACACTTATAAATACTGAAAGGGTGGGTGTCAGGAGGATGGTGTCAGGCTCTTTTCAGTGGTGCCCAGTGACAGGACAAGAGGTAACGGGCACAAACTTGACCATACGAAGTTCCATCTCGACATGAGGAGGAACTTCTGTACTTGGAGGGTGGCAGAGCCCTGGCACAGGCTGCCCAGGGAGGTGGTGGAGTCTCCTTCTCTGGAAACATTCCAAACCCGCCTGGACGCGTTCCTGTGCCACCTGCTGTGGGTGACCCTACTCTGACAGGGGGGTTGGACTAGATAATCTCCAGAGGTCCCTTCCAACCCTATGATTCTATGATTCTATGAAGGGCTGTTAGATAGAAAAATGGCGTATGAGGCTTGCCTATGTGCTCTGATCTGTTGGAAAAGATGCTGTTTAAGAGCTGAATGTGTACATGTGGCCTCTGTAACATATAATGTGCAACTAAAACAAATAACAAATACATACCACTAGGTAAAGTTAATCAAAAGTCATGGATTGGTGCAATAAGCAGCAGCCTCACTACTTCAACTGCCAGTCAAGATACTCCTCTAATTCAGACCTTGGACCTGGGACAAGGAGCCAAGAACACAATGCTTCTGAGGAGCTGCCGTGTTGTGATTGTGGTGCAAACAAGCAGATCAGTTTTCCATAAATATTTCCGCCCTGACATGCTGCCCTTTGAGGAGGTCAGCAGGGAGTTATACTTGAAAGGAAGATGGGGCTGTTGTTTTGATTGCCGTGTGGAACAGGCTGTATCAAGCTGCAAAACCTCACAGAAAGACAGATTCTGAGTATGGGCTGGAAATGACACGCGTTTTCGTATTCATTCAGTGTGAACAGTTGAAGTTGCTTTCTACTAGTAGTGGTGATATAATTGCAAAATCTATGCAAAAGATATTTATTGTGTCTGCCGTAGGACTTCATTTACTAGCAGGTGAGGTAAGATCAGCATTTGCTTGCTCCTAAGAGAGAATAAGATTCTTCATAGCAAGCATCATTTATTCCTCTGTAGCATACGCTTGTTTGCATCAGATGGCTCTGTAATCCATCGGAGAGGATAATACCAAAATACTAGAATTTGAAGTCAGAAAGTTCAGAGGGGTAAAAAAAACAGTGAAGATAATTTATTGTGGGACAATTTTTCATGGAGCTGTGACTTATGCTTTATTTTCAACTCCGATCATTCACCTTTCTAAAGTATGTATATTAGAGTTCAACATCAGATTTGTAGATCATATTCAGAATCTACCAGGTGAAATTCCACGGTCCAGTTAACGATGGAGGTCAGGTCACTTTAGCATATTGTAACAGTCAAAAAGTGTTTCCTGGTTTTAAATCTGTTAATCTGTGAAAGTGCTTAAAAAAATGATTCTACAGAAGTCTCACACGAGATGGTCCTCAAGTTTTTCAGGTTCCTGGAAACAGGTAAGTGACCAGATATTTACTTTGCCTTCCCAATAGTGTATTGTTAGTGGTTTCTTGTAGCCTTGAACGATTTTGGAAAGTCTTTCTGCTTGTGTATAGGAATTACAGAAAAGGATCACTCCTAAACTTGTTCAAGTCTTCTTCAAACCTTGAGGTTTGATAGATCTTGGCTACTGTGGGGAGGGTAATCTGCAGTGTTAGGAAAGGCTGCTCCATAGCTACATTGAACAAAAAGGACCTGAGGCTTGCCAACATTTTGTACAGGTGATAAAAGAAAAAGGAAAATAAAAGAACAAAGAAAATAAAAGAAAGAGAGAAAGAATTAGAACAATGTGATTTAGATGGACCTTTCTCACAATTCGTCCCCAGTTAATTTGGTCCTTCTCTGAAAGAGGATGGGAAACACAAGAAGTTGCACTGGTACCACTGGGACTTGAAATCCAGGACAGTCTTAACTATGCAGTTCTGTTCATCTGTCTTTCTCCACACACCCTCCCAAATCTTAATCTGTAGTTTGACTTTTTTTTTTAATCCAAGACGATTTCAGTTCTTCTTCCCCAGCCCACACCACCATCGCTAATATTGCAAGACAACTCGCTAATGCTGAAATACAGTAGTATAAAAGCTGCTACTGTTCCCTGGATGGGTTTGAGTTGCAGATTTTCCTTGGCAAGTTCTGAGACAATATTTGGAGGTTGTTGATTCAGAACTGTTAACTGTATTAATCATGTAATAAACATGCGCGGAGACTGCCAGGCGTAATAAATCTTACTAGCGTGCAACCGCCCATCATAAACACATTCAGAAACACTTAAGCAATCCCTGAGCCTGGGAGATGATCATTTGTTTCCTATCACATGCTTTAGGTTTGCTGAATCAATCAATGGTAAGTCAAGATGATCATGAGTTGAACTCTCCAAATCATTTTCCATCCCAAGAGGCACGTGTAAGAAAAATGCCTGCAGCCAACTGTCTAGCATTGCAGCCTCCCAAGAAGCTGTTTGCACATTGTAATTATAATTATTGTTGAAGCACTTCTACACACAAGATTAGCATTTTATTGTGCTAAATTCTGTACAAAATTTGTAATTCGCAACAGGCCGTCCCTGTCCTGAGAAACTCCTAGTCTCAGTAGCGAAGAAAGTACCGCCTTATTCAGTAATCAGAGTAGGAACTAAAACACAGCCAAATTAAATAATTTGCATAAGATTAGTAAAGAAGGCAAGAGTCAAGAATTAACACAAGTTTTTAAAGTTTCTTTCTAGCTCTTTGATCAATTCATCTAAGACAGCAGAAAACAATTCCACTGTGGAAACACAAAGACTTAAGGAAGCTGTCAAGTCAAGTTTCTCAGATTTTAAGGCCTGAGTGGAATTAGATCATTTAATCCAATCTCCTACTCCTCCCTCAATATTATATTTCACCCAAACACCCTTTTAATGAACAATGCTTTTAGTAAGACAAATGGCTTTGGTTCTCACTACAATCCTAAAATGAAAACTATGTTGGACACCAAGACATCCCTCACACCTGAAGCTGTGAGTTGCCAGGGAGTCAGATGAGTTATGAAAGGTCTGGTGGACCCGCCTTCCTGGGAAACCTATTTCCACCAAGTGCCTTCAAGTTCTGACTAGGGGAGCAACTTTCTCCTCCGGAATTTTATTCTTGCTACCAAAGATATTCCTTCCACTTCCCCAAAAAATAATGACCAAAATTGCTTTGAACACAGAGGCAAGTCATGTTGAGAATGTGTTTTGATTTAGATGTGTCTCAGTTAAGTGTCCATCTGTTCTACGGTACGTACCAGCATGACTGGCATGCATCACAGCCCAAATTAACGGACATCTGGATTAAGTCCATGAGAGTTTTGCTTTTAGAAGCAAACATACGACTCTACCCATGAGACATCTGACATTGCTCCTGTCTGACTAATGGTGAAAAAATCAAAGGTGAGAACTGTTTTAGATAAATGCTTGGAACTAAAAGAGGTGGACATTGGAAGAAATCTTGTCCGGGACTGGAAATTAAACTAACTCTTCTGTGGCCTTCCCACCAGATAAAAGTCGGAGAGCAGATGCTCTACACAAGAAGCCTGTGTCAGCAGTTGCATATCAAAACTTCAAGATAGCAATGCATAAGAACAAAAAATTAGCTAGACCTAACTGATTATATTTACCTACTCTGTTTCCTCTTACCTGAATTTCCCTTCCCTGTGCACAGCTTTTGTTTAAATGCTGAGCTGGTCAGACTCGTATCATACTGTAAAATCAGGACAACCTTCAGCACACCAGGAACATGATCAGAGCCTTCGTGAGCTAAACTCTAAAGATCCTTATAGCTTTATCTGAAAAGTCAGGCTTGGTTCTTCAGCTGATTGCTTCAGTAGTATCCTGCTGAATAAGATAAAAATATGGTAGCCACAAAGGTGAAGTCTACTTTTCATTACTATGCAGATAATATGGATATGTCCAGAACATGAATTTGCATTGATAGCCTTGGTTAGGATCAACATCTGTTGCAATAGCACTATACCACCCGCTGGTAGCAAGTTGTTGGAAGAAAGAATTGAGTAGCATCTTTTATTCCTTGATTTTTATTTCTTTTTCCCAATGTACTCTGGATTTTTCGTGGGAGGAAAATATAACAACTCTGAACACTTGGAAAAACAAACAGAAAAGGCTCAAAGACACACGGCAAATACATGGCAGATCTAGAGAAACAAACCAAATCTCTGAATCTACCTCAGTCCTCATAATTTGGCCTTAAACTAATTTTAAGTGTCATATACAGACTTTTCATTGGCAAGGGGGAAAAAGCGGGACACAAGAGTTTTAGTTTCTACGATCACTGTATCTGTGCTCAGTACCTTCCTTCAATAAGGTTGTCTCTGAATCTGAAAAAGGTCTTTGGATTCAGCTGCAGTGAACAGGCACCTTTGCACCAATAAGGGAAAAATAGAATGAATGTAATAAACGAATAAAATGTGTCCCATGTCCCTGGCTGTGTCTGTTCTTCTGCTGCTCAGTTGGCTTTGCATGGTTTAAAGCCTTTTCCACACGTCTTTCTTTCTTTCCCTTTCCTCTCTTTTCTTCCCTTTTCCTCCTTTTTCCACAGAGACTTAACAGCTAAAAATAGTGAAAATACCCATTGGCGTTTATTGCAAGTGCCCTCCTTAAACATCCAATTCTTCTCACTGGCTCACAGAGGTAAGTCAGATCATCTTCAAGAAATACCCATTGTATTACGTATCTGCCAGCTGGTTATCAGACAGAATCAGCTTTTTCTTTGCTTGCAAATCACATCCAGAGTTGTGGTGACATTAAACCTAGTGATTTTAAATCTAATTTCAGGGGCAGTCACAGAGGAGACGTTAAAAGTCATCACATTTCTCCTTCTGTTCAGAAATAAGCCCAGCTCTACGGAAGAGCTTGCATAACTGACATCATCTTTAGTTAAACCTACGTCAAATCAGCTGTAATATTAACCAGTGGAGAGTTGCTGGGGTTTTTATTTTGTTTTGTTTTATTTTTTCTACCTATAAAATCTTGGGCAGTTTATCACTGTATTTTTTTTCCAGGGTGTCTGCTATAGAGCTGTCAGTTTAAATGGCAAAGTGTCCCCTGACTATCTTCCCCGGAAAGCTCTCCAAAGGTCTGTTTCCCATAAAGGAGAGAACACACCTTCTT